>NC_133757.1:38861666-40093750 GCF_036562045.2 Rhinolophus sinicus | reverse complement strand
ACCTCCCCCAAAATAAATAAATATATATATAACTTTTACATTAGTTACATGTTGGAATGGTAATATTTTGGATATACTGGCCTAAACATAACATATTGTTAAAATTCATTTCACCTATACTTTTTTATTTTTCAGTGTGGCTATAAGAAAATTTAAAATTACATATGTGGCTTGCATTATATTTCTTATAGAGAACACTGCTCTGGACAGTGTGCAGACTTTATTTTACACATCTATTCTGTTTTAAAATCAAAATCATTGCTAACTAAGTATCACAAGTCTACTTGGAGGATATATGAATTATGCTATGATTTTAATATCCCAATCACTGTATTGGAACAAAATGTTGCTGAAGTTCTCCAAACACTGTTATAATGCTAGGAAAATATTTTGTCGCTTGTTGTTACTGCTAAACTTTCAGATGAGAGCAAATGAGATTTTAAGATAATACATTTTACATTAAATGCTTACACTACTTCGGAAATTGAAGCAGGAAAGGACAGTTGGTACATACAATGTTATGTAACAGAAAATAAATTTTCCATAACTTATTATCTAACTATACCAACAATATTTTAGAAACAGACTTCTCAATTACATATTGCTGCTTTGGTTCATTTCAATTGAACTTAGCTTGTTTCTCATTTATCAGCCATGAGACAGATAGTAATTCTAAAGTGTCCTGTTAGATTGTCGAAGTAGTTGAGCACCAGAAAGTGAAATATATAACTTTCTGTTGTACACAGCACCATCTGTTGGAGAAATCTATTCACAATTTTGAAAAATTCTGGAGGAAAAATTTAGAACTGAATTTAAATTAGGATTGTAGTTGGGGTGCAAAAAAACAACAACGAAAAACAGCCAAAAATTTAAACGAACCATACCATAATACTAACTTACGTTCACATCCTTGCCTCACCCTTCTCTTCCAGGAGGGCTTCTCTAAACTCCAAACTAAGTTAGATCCACCTGGTAAATATGTCCACATCGCCAGGCCTGTCTTCTGAACTTTAGTATCTTTCCTTGGTGGGCTGTAAGTCCATGAGGGCAGGGACTGGTGCTGACGTGTTGACAGCCATTATGCTCAGTGCATAGAACAGCTCTTGGCACAGTGTTGTTACTTCATCATAATTTGTTGAATGAATGGAGAAATGAACGAATTATATCCAGGCATATGCCCCCACTTTTGGTGACACCTTTCCTCAGCAATTCAGAAACCCAGACCCAAGAGAGAAAGCAACTTTGTAAAGGAAGGGATGTCACAACTAAATAGGGCAAGGAGGTCTAGGGGGCAGGAAACGAGTACATAATGATTAAATACTAGTTTTCTATTAGGTTGGTGGAAAAGTAATTGAGGTTTTTGCAATTGTTTTTAACCTTTTAAACCAGAATTACTTTTGCACCAACCTAATAAAAATAACTTTAAGATATATGATTGTCAGAAATTATATGGATTGCTAAAACTGGAGGAAGAAACAAACAGGTATATCATTGCCAGACGTTCTGCATCCTTAGCACATAATGAACTGTGCAAATTAATGCTGATCAATACAGACATAAAGCAGATTTCAGAAGTGAATAAGAATGTGAGTTAATTTACTAAACTTGTAGAGGTCTATGAGACCTCTCTTTACTGTCCTTACAACTTTTCATGAATCTAAAATTATTTTAAAATAGAAATTGCAAAAATTGAAAAGTTTCCTATTATGTTTACATTGAGGGATAGGATCAAGTTGTATTATTTGAAGGGTTTTCTTTTCCTGTAACATCCTGGGTGGGCTTGTTACAAAAGATGCATATTCAGGATGAAGCTGAATTTTAATTCCAAAGAAATGAGTGTCTATAACTTTATGAAATATTTCAGTGACTATATTACAAGCGCTCTTTATTCCACATTCTACAGCTAGAGTTGAATATTATAGATTTATCTTTTATTTACTTCATTTCTCCCAATTTATCTGATATTTAATTTTCTGTAACTGGTGAAATTTTCCTTTAAAAATGGAATGAAATTAAAATGATAGCAATGCAAATTTATATACTGTAGTGTAAAACAGATGTAGTGTGATAGTTAAAAAAAGGAAAAAAGAAAAACCAAACCTTAGAACTGCCAGAGACTATCTCTCTGCCTTTCCTCTACTCTAAAGCTGTGAGATCTTGGAAGGAACATGTAAGCTAAGTTATGTGAACAAAACTGTGCTTGTGGTTTTCTATCATTTATCTATTATATCCACCCAGAGGAATTTTTTCTTATCCTGATGTTAATAAACAAGAAACGCAGGACTCAGGGTTGCGAAACTTTTACAAGGTCCAAGCTCACGGGTTGGGGAGCTGGATTTGAACCCAAGGCACCTGTTTCTAGTGGCTTTCCACAGACCCATACTAGCTAGCTTGCTATTTCAAATTCTAACATTCTAATGCTCCATGTTTTTCCTCTATGCTTCAATAGCAAATACTCTATTCTTAGATAAGTCAGCTGAGCAGAACATTTACCTGACCAGAAATTAAATCTTAGATATAGAATTCATCTTTTGTGAAATTGAGGTTGTGTTCTTCTACAGGCTACTAACACTCAGAACTTATCAGGTCACAAATAGCCTTCAGAAAACAAATTTGATGTAGGAAACAGAATCATGGTCCCATTCAACCAAGTTACCGAGACAGTTAATCATTTGCATGTAAACGTGAGGCAAACCCAATCAGGATGATCATTTGAAAGCTTGCAGAGTTACTCATTTAGTGGGAACATGATTTCAATTCTGTTATTTATGCTTCACTGTATTTGATCTCCATAACCATTCATATTTTCAAGTCACTTTATGACGGATTTTCTGTCAGAAAATCTCAGTTACAAAGACTGCTGTCCCACCTTTTGCAAATAAAGAAACTAAATGAGTTATAAGGTATTTAAGAAAATTATCATTAATCAGAGGCAAGAAAGCTGTAGAACATTAGTGTCTATTTCTTGTAATCAGGGCTTTCTGCTCAGAGTGGCCCAGTATGAAGTCCCTTTGTCACCCTTTGGACCAGGGTATTTGCAAATCTATTCATTACTCATCCATTTATTAACCACCACTCATGTGCCAAGTAGCCTGTAGACGTTGTGTTAAATAGTCGTTGAAGACCAAGTTTGTGTGACTTCATCCCTTCTCCCCCACCCCGTTCCGAGACCTAGGTTCTAATCTGAGCTCCAAAGCAGACCAGTGAAGTCAATTTGGGCAAGTCACTCAACCTCTCTGAATTTTAGACACCTGCTTTACCATAATGCTGTGTGGCTCGAATAGTAATTGACCTGCCAGAGTGTAGACATTCAGTAAGCATAAATTTTAACCTTCCTCCTGGCTCAAACTGCCTATTACAGAACTCACCTCTCTCTCTTTTCCCTTTAATCAATTTTTAGTAAAAACTTTACTATTAACAGATTAAAAAGAGACCGTGAGAAAGGTGGACTCTAGGGTCCTTTCATGTTCTTTGGCATTATGAATCACCTTGAAAGGTAGAGATCTTAAATGTCATGCCCTTTTCTCCTTTAATTCTATAGCTACAGGTAGCCTTTTAAAAAACAAAACCACGTAAAGATATTTATTATTGCCCCATAAGTTCCTCTTCTCATACTGTGCTATCCTTGAGTCGGTTCTCATAGCACGCGGTTGTCATGTTTTTAGTCATTTGGGTTCTGACTTTGTGAGGACAGGTACCTCGTGAGAATCTATTATGACCTCCCCAAATAGGTCAGGTCATAAAGTCACCTGAATTGAATGGGAAAAGCAGGTGTTTAGGTTCCATCTCTGGCCTACCTAGTCAGAATCTCCACCACAGAAGCATAGGAATGTATGTTTTTTCTATGTAGCACTGGTGTTGCTTATGATCTGGCCAGTTTGTGACACCTGCACTGGGAGCCAGGTTCTCTGGGTATGTATGTGATACGGCATCACATTTGTGCTGCAGATTATTTTCTCGGGTTTATCTCTGTATGTAAAGAGTCTTGGCAGTATTTTCCAGCACTCTGGCTTAAGTAATAGACCATTTTTAAATCTAAATACATATATTCCATCTTGGGAGGAACATTGGCATTGTTCATTTTTACATTATCAGAGTTTATTAGTATTTGCCTGGAAATCTGCGATTCCTGATAAGTAGTCCCCCACCGCTTTCCATGGTTTCAATTACCTGCTGTCCACTGCGATGTGAAAATATTAAGTGGGAAATTCCAAAAATAATTCTTAAGTTTTAAATTGCATGCCATTCTGAGGGGCGTGATGAAATCTTACTCTCTCCCACCCGGGATGTGAATCATCCATTTGCCCAGTGTATCCACGCTGTATATGCTGTCCACCCCTTGTCACTTAGTAGCAGTCTTGTTTATCAGGTCAGTTATCAGAGAGAGAGAGAGAGAGAGAGACCACATTTATATAACTTTTATTACTCTATATTGTTAATTGTTCTATTTTATTATTGGCTATTTTTGTTCATCTCTTACTGTGCTGAATTTATAAATTAAATTTATCGTGGGTCTGTATGTATAAGGAAAAAACACGGTATATATAGAGTTCAGTACTATCCAAGGTTTTCAGACATCCATTGAGGGGCTTGGAACATATCCCCCATGGATAAGGGGGGACTGCTATATACCTTGTTAGTTTGCAACACAGAACTTTCAGAAGAGCTTTATATTCTAACAAGTTTTTCATTCAGTTCAGGTAAACATCCATTAATTTCTACTATGGTTTTAAAAAACAGGAAGACTAGAGCCACTGTCATGAACAATTATTTTTAATTTAAAAAAAAAATTAAATGAATCAACAATAACCATTCTCTGCTACTACATATATTTTAGAGCAAGATATAAAGAACTATTGCAGTTACTTGGTATGAAAAGTGAGTCTCATTAATTCCCAATTGATTTCTTTGTTCCGTGGATACTAATTGAACACCTACAATGTGCCAGGCCTCAATATCAAACAACATTTAATAATGGGATTTAACTGTGGTGACTGTGCATTTTATGAAAAGAAAATCAAATTTTAATATACATTAATGATTTATCAAAATTATAAATATAATGAAAAGCCTTGTGGTAAGATTTTCATGATGCCAGGTAATGTGGCCACAAGTCAGGGCTTCACAGTAGCTGAGTGTTGAGACTCTTTTCGTTGCCTCTTGCAACTTTTAGTCAGCTGGGTCTTTATTACCTGTTTTCAAACATTCAGCTAAGGTCATTGCACTATTGTATTTCAATTTCCTTTTTTTAAAGCAAGAAATAGAGTAAAAAATGTGCTTGAGTTGAAATCTATGTTAAAACACTAGTAGTCCGTTGTATTATTTGTTTTATTTGTATGTACAGAGGGTGCCAAAGTATATATACACATTTTAAGAAAGGAAAAAACTGTATTAAAATTGTAATACTCTATATATACTGATAAAAATGAATACAAGTCATGTGTATACATTTTTTGGGCACCCCCAGTATTATATTGTTATATTTATTTTTCAGTCGTAGTATTGGTAGCATTATTACCTACATAATAACACATGCGTAAACATTCATTAAATTATGTATTATAAATTTCCTCTCCTCTTTTCCCTTCCCCTAATTTTTATATAAATTATATGACTTCATGACAGATATGTAAAGATACGATTAGTCAGTTGTATATTTTTTGTGACGTTTTCATTTAACATACCTTAAAGATTTACATATTACAACATATACTTCTACCCCATTCTTTTCTTTTTCAGTTACAGTTGACAAAATGTTATATTACTTTCAGGTGTACAGCATAGTGATTAGACATTTATATAACTTACAAAGTGATCACTCCAACAAGTCTAGTACCCATCTGACACATACATAGTTACTACAATATTATTGACTCTATTCCCTATGCTGTACTTTACATCCCCATTACTATTTTTATAACTGGCAATTCGTGCTTCTTAATCCCTCCCCCCTTTTCACCAATTCCGTCAACCCCCTCCTATCTGGCAACCATCGCTTTGTTGTCTGTAATCTATGTGTTCATTTCTGTTTTGTTTGTTAGTTTATTTTGCATTTTAGATTTCACATATAAATGAAATCATGTCTACCCCACTGCACAATATTCCATAGTACAAATATATCATAATTTATTTCACCTCTGTAATATTGAGGCCAATAAGATCTTATGATAGGTTTTCATGTCATAAGAATTCTGTAGTGACTACTGTTTTTCACCTCCTCTTGCCTCCTCACATCACTTACTATTCACATCATTTATTTTCCTACTTATTCAGATATCTTAGTCATAGCAGCCTAACCTTCAACTGTAGCTCTTGAAAATATTATGCTTGTTTTTATAAACCGCTATTTAAATGATTTTTTAAATAATTTTTACATTTCTATTGACTTTCATCCTCAGGAAAAAATACTTTAAAAATATTTTAAGTCTACATATGAAGAGAACATAACCTAGCTAAGGGAAGATATCATTTCATCGTGCAGAGCCCTGGGAATCTGAGTAATTCAAGAAGGGAATGAATGTATGATTCCATTTAAAGAATGGTGCATGGGACTCAAATGTCTAAAATGCCCACATTGGTTGTTCCTTTGGGTTGAGGCTTATCTTTAAAACACCTATTAAAATACACAGGGAAGGTCAATAAGTTTTAATAATGACAGAGGAATTGCTAAACGCTTTAAAATAAAGTGAGTACAACACAGAGGGTCCCTGAACCATTGGCAAATTCTAAAAGATGGTCAGAAGTTGAGTGTGGAGTTAGAAATCTGAGCTTCTCCATTTACCCCTCATCTGCAACATGTGAGATATACACACTCACTTTATATTTGGGGTGACTTTAATGCTTTATCAAAGGTCATACAACATAAGTGAGGCCAGGCTGCCTCCACTACACAAAATGGCAGTTCTTCCCAAGCCATTGCTATTAGTTTCCAGGGGTGATACAGCTGTCTCGGCCTTAACTCCTCACAAATGCATGTACACATTCCAACAATACTTACACACAAACAGCTCAGCAGTGCATATTATTACCACAGGTCCCCAAAAGGTGCCTCACTCCCCCTGGCAAGTCCAGATTGATCTTGAGTAAAGTTCATATTCACAGGATATACAGCTTGTTACATGCAGTCAGGAAGTCTGTCTTGTTTGAAGGATGTAATTTCATGTCAGTCTTCTTAAATTGCTTATCCTCTGTGGAGTCCTAAGCCGTTTCTAAAGGGGAATATAATCACAAGCTTGAGGTGGAAAGTGAAAAGAAAAAAAAAAAAAAATATATATATATATATATATATATATATATTTAGCTCATGATGGTGCACTGCACAGCAGTTTAACCAAATTACCGGAGCTTTCTCATTTGCAGCATGAGTTATGAAGTCAGAGAATTTAGACTTTCAAAATAAGCCATATCATGAAAATGGAAATATATCTGCTCTGTATGGAAAGTCTTGTATTTTCTGTCAATTCCTGAACGGGTGAAAACTTTCCCAGTATATTTTCTCGAGCAAAAAACTGTTTGATTCTTTCCTTTTTTTTATACTAATTTTCTTTTTTATTCTTTACCTTTGTTTTATTTTTCTTTCATTAGGGACTCAGTATTTAAGTTTGGACAGAACACAGAGGAAGGAGATGGTTAGTAAACAAAAAGGACCAAAATGCCAGTTTCACTTTTAATCTGGATTGAACCCTATTTCTCTCCTAGTTGATAATTAATTTGGTGCTCCCAATTAATTTGGTGCTCCCAATTAATTTGGTGCTCCCATCTCAGAGCTTGGTGGGTAATCTGTAAAATGAGAAGATGTCACTGCTCCATTTACCTAACCATCCATGTTACCACTCTACAAATTTCTGTTTGGAATAAGCCATGATCTCAGCCTGTGTATCTAATAAAGGAGGCAGACATGTTCATAGTTCAGGGATGGTAGGACGTGCTGTATGTATCAGAGGTATGAAGAGAGGCTTATGTGAGTAGCAAACAACAAAAACAACCAACAGCCCTCCCTGGAGCTTGGGAGTTTTCAGTTTTATTTTGTAACAAGTAAAACCACCCCAGTAAAACCCAAAGGTTTCACCACCTCCTCCATTTACCATCCTGCTAAAGTAACCAGTGCTAATGGCTTAGAATGTTTCTTATACAAATTTCTCTTGTAAGAACATACAAATATGCAGATATATTTATTTTTCCTAATAAGAATCATACTATGCATATTGCTCTATATCTTGCTTCTGTCTTCACTGTATATATATATTTTTCAATCACTACCTGCCTGGTTCCCACCTTCCCTCAAATCTCTCCTCTGTTACCTCCCCAGAGAGGTATTTCCTGATCATCCATATAAATAATAACTTCTCCTCCCTATCCCCCCTCCCTGGTCACATTCTATTTCCTCCCCTCAGTTTATTTTTTTCTTCATGTTTGTTTAATGGTGCCCTTCCCCCATAAAAAGGTAATCATGTAAGCAGTGACTTTGGTTTGCTCTCTACTACATCTGCAGTGACTAGACTAGTGCCTGCACATAGAGGGTCCTCAGTAAATACTTGGTAAATGAATGAATCTGAATCATTCTATTTACTAGCCGCAGACGTGTCTAGAATGTGGATGAACCGTGACTTTTACTATAACCATTCCCTTATTGGTGGGCATGTGGGCTCTTTCAGGCTTTAGTCATTATAAGCAATGCTGCTTTGCATGTGCTTGTAAGAAAGATGTGAGAAAATGGGATGGCTGGCTCCCAAGACAGGCACATTTTCATTTTGAATAGATGATGCCCAATCACATTGTCAAAAGATTGTTGTCATTCATACCCCACCTGCAATGAGTGAAAGTACCTGTTTTCCCAAAATTTTCTCTGGACAAGATGTTATCAGTCTTTAATCTTACCAAGAAGCAGGTGTGCAGGGAGATGGTATCTGGTTTAATTGGTATTTCCATGTAAATTATCAAGTCTGAACATTTTAAGATATGTTTATTGACATTTTCAGCTTCTGTGAATTGCTTGTTTGTAAGATTTTGCCATTTTCTCTTGCCTTTCTCATCTTACCAACTTGTAGCTGCCATTAGTATTGAGCGTGTTAATCCTTTATTTGTCGTGTGTGTGGCTTATTATCTTTCCCAATCTACCTTTTGTCTTTACTATTTGTCTTTACTATTTTTATCATAGAAAGCTTTATATTTTTATGTAGTCAAAACTTCCTTTTAGGCGTCTGGCTTTTCCATTTTGTATAGGAAAGCTTCTCCTAACCAAGGCTAAAATATGTTCTTCTGATTTTTTTTGTAATATTTTAATTTTTTAAAGTAGTTAAGTCTTTTGTCCAGCTGGAATTTTTATTTACATATGATAATATGTAGTGATTTAGCTTTGTTCTTCCAAATAGATTTTGAATTATGTCAACACTACCTTTTAAATAAACTGATTTGAAGTTTAAATATGACTTTGATTTAAAAATATTCATTTAAATATATGATATATAAGTAGATATATATGGACTTACATATATACCTGTGTACACGTATAGAAATTTGAATCTATTTCTTGATTCTCTATTCTTGTCCCCTTGACCTATTTGTCTATAATGTTGTATATTCCTATATGTCTCTCTATATAACTGTTTTATTATGATACTTGTAGGTAAGTTTTTAAATCATAAATTCTCCCTCACAAGTCTACTTTTCTAGAATACTCTTGGCTAGTCTCAAATATCATTTCATAGAGTTTTTAAAATCATTTATTTCAATTCAACCTATCAACTTGCTGCATAAAATCTGGCTTTTGATAGGTAGGAGATGCATCTGGCTGCACTATAGCGGATGGGCTGGGGTAAGGGGAGGTGAGTGGCAGGGAGATGGTACGGAAGTGGTCTCAGTAACCCAGGCAGCCAGAGCAGGGCCTGAACAGGAGGTGGCAGGAGAGGAAGCTGTTTCCAAAACACAGAGAATCAACTGGACCTTAACCTTTAGAAGTGACGTATTAACGGAAAGTGAGTCACAGCTATTAAACAAGAGGACTGAACAAACTGTAAACCCTTTGCAAGAATTAGGACTGCAGGAGAACTAGGTTTGAAGGTAGACAGAATGGAAGAAGATGTGTCCATTTGTAAATAGGTTGAGTTTGACATAGGCGGGCCATTGGTGGGAGACAGAAATTGGTGATGATGTTACTAATCATTTGGGTAATTTAAAAATATTTTAAAGAGGTTTTCAAATAAAGTTGTAGAGACTTTCAGAATATGTAAGTCCTTATTCACTTTCTTGTGGAACCCTACTTTTTTCTGGCTCATTCCTATTTTCGGCTGCTTAAGGGAAAATTATTATAAATAAACACAGAATGGAGTATCTCTTCTTGAAGACTAGAAATTTGTCCATATGGTAAAATGCCAGATTTTGAAGATGTTTGTTCCTGTTCAGTAGAAACATTTTTGTACAATACTATGTGTGAATATCTTATAATAGTTTTGCAAAGCTTGATGTTATTTTAAGGTCACTGTAGTTTTCTATTTATCATAAAAACTCTGCTTAGACTACTGAATATAAATCTTTTTAGCTATCAAAATTACACATCGCTTTATCTGAAGGTATTGTGCAAATAGGCTTATTCTCACGCCTTTTTCATTCATTTGTCTTTTCAGAACTTGATAGCCCAGAAGAGTTAGGGAAAAAGCGGATCTGCAGGATTATCACTAAGGATTTCCCCCAGTATTTTGCAGTGGTGTCCCGGATTAAGCAGGAAAGCAACCAGATTGGTCCCGAAGGTGGAATTCTGAGCAGCACCACTGTACCCCTTGTCCAAGCTTCTTTCCCAGAGGGTGCTTTAACCAAAAGAATCCGAGTGGGCCTCCAGGTAATGTTCACAAACAGTTGTTTTCCTTGGTACATGCAGAGAGCTCCAGGAACTATAGTCGTAACTCATCTTAATGATATTGCTAATCAAAGCATTAGGACATCTTGGGAACCAGTAACCTATTTCAAGTGAAAAGCATTCATTAAAAGTTAGCTCAGTGATTATTTTAAAAAGGTATGTATTTTAGGGTTTTTCTCTGTCAAAGTATTACCTGGTTTCTGATGAAAGATTTTTTTTTTTTTTAACCAAAGGTTTTTGGTCTCAGTATGTGGAGCCGAATTGAAGTACCAAAGAGTAAATATACTATTAAAGCAACAACCCATATTTGATTTGGTTTATAATATGCCACTTCATAAAAATTAGTAATAGTGAAGCTTGCAAGAAATTTGGGTTTAAGTAACTCGTAAATGCTGGGTTTTATCCAAACCAGTTGGAATTTGTTTTGGTTTGGAAAGCTGACTGGAAATCTTGGCAAGAAGGGTCTTTCCTGTATTTGTTCATTTCAGTTAGACTAAACCCGTGCTTAACCAGTACTTTCAGTTAGACTGAACCCGTGCTTAACCAGTTTCCTTATTGAATAAGGAAAATAACCTGAAATAACTTAATTTCTGTTGTTAATTAATATAGTAATAAATAGTTTCCCTGAAAGTTCATGTTCTTTTTGTGAGGCTGGCTTCTCATGCCCAAGGAGTTGGGTTTTTTAGAATCAACTCTAAATCCTGAAAAGGCCTTTGGTAAATACTCGGAGCTAAAGAGACCACCTTACATTTTAGTGGAATGAAGTTCCCTTCAACTGTCTCCCATATTGAATATTTTACCAAAGCAAAGAGACACCAAAAGGAAGAAGTTGGGCTTTCTAGGCTAGAATTGAAATCATGAGTGCCTTTTTGTCACGTAACTCTGAAAACCTCAATTTTTACATGGGTACAAATTGCCTTTGTAATGTTTTACTGAATGTCCTGCATAGTTTTAACATCTATTGGACTCAGCATTTGTTGTCCTTTCCTTTGGATTAGACTAAGACTGCTGTGAGATTTGATTCCCTCTTTTGCACACAAGCCCATATTGTCTGTGTTCTATTGGGAAAATACTCAAGCTGACTGGTTCCTGCTACAGTGTTAGGTTGTTTGGGGGTTTTGCTTGTTTAACACCTTCCTGCAATAGTGAGAAAGGATGAAGGAGAAAGACATCTTGTGGGTTGTGTGGTTTTGGTTTTTTCCTCTTCACTTAAAAAGTCAACTTTCTGTTGAGAGGAAAATGTCCACTTACATGTAAGGTCCTTTCTCGTCACTAGGCTCAGCCTGTTCCAGATGAAATTGTGAAAAAGATCCTTGGAAACAAAGCCACATTTAGCCCAATTGTCACTGTGGAACCAAGAAGAAGGAAATTCCATAAACCTATCACGATGACCATTCCGGTGCCCCCACCCTCAGGAGAAGGCGTATCCAATGGGTACAAGGGGGACACGACACCCAATCTGCGCCTTCTCTGTAGCATTACAGGTTGGTTACGTTGTTGCTGTACTTTCTGTTGAAGCTAGCATTTGCAGTAATTCCGTACAGAGATATGAAGCCTTTGAAACCTGCATGCCAACTTTATGAGTAGAAAAAAAAGGAGTGAATCATTTTTACTTGTCCGTCACCTACCTCATTCCTTTTATCCTTGTCATCGCTGCCTTAAGATGTTGATAATCATGTCTCATTGAAAATTCAGTAATATCATTATCTTGCTATTAGTTTTACAATTAATACTAGCACCCTTTTAAGGTTTTTGAGGTATTATTGAATCTGCTGGAGCATCTAGGTAATCTCTCAGTGACTTAGACAGAGGTGGTGGACCCAACCACACCCTTTAGACCACAGGAAATTGGATGGACATTGCGGGGAACAAAGCTCCCACAGAGCACTGGGCATGGGAAAGAGCAGAGTACGTGCTTCTTCTCACCTACTCTGTTAATGGATGTAACCTAATAGTCTAAATATGCAAGGCTTAGGAGAACGCATTTTGTGATAAACACCTGGAATCCAGAGCGCAATTCATTATTCAACCTAATATATATATTTTTTTAATTGCAAGTCAAAGATTAAGATAGGTTGGGGTTTTTTTGTTTTGTTTTTAAGAGTAATTTTAATGTCTGATTCCCCCTTTTTTCCTGGAACATTAAATGGTTCAGGCAGTACAGATGAGCTTCTTCCTAGCTTTCTTGATCTTGCCTTTTTAAAAATTAAAAAAACAAAAGCATTATATTGTCTAAGACAACAAATCTTTCCACTTACAAATTGCACTTCTAAAATACACTTAGAAATTGTTGTTACCCCAATTTTAAGCCATTCATAGGTAGCCAAACAAACAGAAAAGTAATTTATTTTAATCTAATAATATCTTACAAGGAGATCACTATAAACTGGTAAAAGTATAAAAGGAGAGCAGAGAGGAAAACTACCTTCAGTGCATGTCATTATTTAAAGTGTTGAAGTTTTGCGAGTTACCCACTTTGTGGGAAGAATAGGACAGTAATGCAAATGTTAAAGTCAACGCTATCTGCTGTTGTTCTCACAGGAGGCACCTCACCTGCTCAGTGGGAAGACATCACAGGGACGACTCCTTTGACATTTATAAAGGACTGTGTCTCTTTTACAACCAATGTTTCAGCCAGGTATGGAAATAAAGGATTCCTGAAAGCACTAAGGAATGAGTTGTATTACCTTTTGGAGAGTAAAAAGTGTTGTGCTCAGTACTAGTTTGGTAATTTTGATGGTGACGTTGGATCTAACTCAGAAATTTAAAATTCACTGGGATAAGTCATTTTACCCAGTTCTTACAGGAAACCATTAGGAGCTAAAATTGATTCTTCCAATAGCAACTAATTCTTAGCAAATAATTCCTAAATACTGGTAGGATTTTTGTCCCATAAAATTACTTAAAAAGAAGGCTTGTCACAGGTATGTGTAAGAGGGTAACAAGAATTGTATGGGAAAAAGAGAGAAAATCCTTAGCATTTTCTTAGCAAAATTATAACAAATAATAAACGTAGAATTTTCTGTGTCTGATAAACAGAGTAAACATCCTTACTGTTTATTTAAATGAATAAGTCAATGTTTTGGCTTAGTACCCTTTATACTCTAATGTTTTTAATGGCGAAATTTTTTAAGATATGACATTTAAATAACTCCATTTTCATACTTATATGTTTGGTTTTGGTTTGGTTTTGTTTTTGTCAGATTTTGGCTTGCAGACTGCCATCAAGTTTTAGAAACTGTGGGGTTAGCTACGCAACTGTACAGAGAATTAATATGTGTTCCATATATGGCCAAGTTTGTTGTTTTTGCCAAAATGAATGATCCTGTAGAATCCTCCCTGCGATGTTTCTGCATGACAGATGACAAAGTGGACAAAACTTTAGAGCAGCAAGAGAATTTTGAGGAAGTTGCAAGAAGCAAAGATATTGAGGTACTTTATACAGAACAAGTTCATTCAATTCTATCCCTCAGATATGGGGTTTTATTTTGAGACCATAATAGCACTCACTATAAATGTCAACTACATTATTGATTTTAGTTTTTGTCTAAAATTTTTTATATAAATTCGTTCTCAAATTATTTTGTGTTTTTGAGGTTATCTTAGTGGGTTAAAGTGTAGTACTAATGACTCTAAGTCATGGTCTCCAGCTTCCTGTAGCTACTTGAGTTATCTTATTTTCATGGTCACTGTCTATACACATCACTATGATTTTCCTTTCTCAAACCCAGCCGTCGGATAAGCTTCTAAGAGTTGGGGGGAGGGGAACCTTTCAGAGTCTATCTGAGTAAGTAATTGACATCAGACCCTTTCTTAAACATGTTTAAAATTGCTAGAATAAAAATATATACTTCTGTCTTGTGCATGTCCATGACACAGTTTTCAATTACAATTATTGAATTGTGAGCCAGTAGTAGAACCACAGAAGTAATTTCCTAATAAGGAGACAAATGTAGCATAGGAACACGTCATTCTTTTAATGTTATATAACTTAAAATCTCAAAATTCTTTCAACTAAAATTAACATTAAATATGTATTTCTTTTTCTCTAAAAGGTTCTGGAAGGAAAACCTATTTATGTTGATTGCTATGGAAATCTGGCCCCACTTACAAAAGGAGGACAGCAACTTGTTTTTAACTTTTATGCTTTCAAAGAAAATAGACTGCCATTTTCCATCAAGGTAAATCGTCTTCAACAGAGACTCTGTGATTAAAAAAAAAAAAAAAAAAAATGCTCCTAGAGAATTAAAAGATGAATTAATGATTTATTCACTTTGAAATATCCCACCCAACTTGAACTCATAGGAACAAGGTCAGATTTTGCCCTACTTCTACCTGAGTGTACTTTCCAAATAGGAAATCTTTTTTATTAGTTAAAGGAGTCTTTACCATTTAAAGAGCTACTCATTTATGTTTAAACAAATGTTTGTAAGACCAATCTAGAGTAATAATATGCATACTATCTGGTTAATGCTCAGTAATCATAATAGTGGATGAAATCGAAATTTAGTATTTAAGTTTCATTTCTGATGTAGCCCGGGGATATTCTGGAGAGACCATCTTCTTCTTCAGAGAACAGAAAGACACATGACAATGATTTACTATCATTATTATTTGCTATTATTAGTGTTGCTAAAACTGAGGCTTTGAGAAAAAGAAATTGTTAGACAGGAAGAAAATGCATACAGCCCAGAGTACACAATGAATTGTCAGAATAAGACAAGGAGACACAACAACCTGTGTTTAGACTAGGAATTGAACATTCTAAATCTTGCTGAGTTTAAATGTGATCACCTTGGTTGATGTGTAATTGTTATTATCACCTTTTCCCTTTTCCTGCCTCTTGAAGAGCTCCATAAAACAAACATGCTTAGCTCTTGTACAGACAGGCATCCTCAAAAAAGTCCCTTTCCATAATTGTCAACTACATAAATTCTTCTAGATTAGAGACACCAGCCAAGAGCCCTGTGGTCGTCTGTCTTTTCTGAAAGAACCAAAGACAACAAAAGGACTGCCTCAAACAGCTGTTTGCAACTTAAATATCACTCTACCAGCACATAAAAAGGTATCTTTTAATAGTGGTTTATTTTAACTTTCTTTCCCTGGTGTTGAAGAAGTGGGCCCTTGGTATGCAATTAAGGAATGCTTTGTAACATGATTAAAGATCTTGAAACTCGAGTTTTATTAGTCTCTTTGTGTAGATTGAGTAAGTCTTGTTACTGTGGTGTCAAATTCTTACAGTTTGTATGATGGAGTCCTCTGTTTATTGCTTCTGCTTCTGCTGGTAGCACATAGATTATTATGCTTTCAAATAACATCACATTAATTTGCGGTGGATGTACAGTTCTTGATAATTTTTGTTGGCTTCTTTTGATTTGCTTTGCCTTCTAAATCAGCTTGCATTTTGTGCTCCCTACTGAGTCCTTTTCATATCCTGATATTCTTTTCCCTGCTGTCCATTATAATATTCCTTGTCTCTGCAATGCATCTTGGAACCAAAAGGAGACAGAGTCAGATCAAGATGATGAGGTAATATGAACACTTCTGCTTTTACTCTATCAGAGATAGAATAGAAATTGAATCTGTATAAAAGAAGTTGCAGAGGGCTGAAATGTGGGAAACGTATTTATTATATTTTTGCAGATCTTGGCTTAAGTGTGGTAAAGAGTATATATTTTTCTTAAAGAATGGTTTACTCTTCCTCCACATATACATAAGAGTACTTCAGTACATTCAATAAAATCACAATCCAGCTAATGATTTAAAAAAATGAACTAAAGTTCTTTAAATATTTTTAAATGGGAAAGATTGGCATATATAAATAAATATACATTTGTGCATATTTTCACCTAGTATCAACTGTTATAACTTTGAAATCAAGATCACGGTTAATATGTGAAATTTTAGTGTATAAATCAACTTTTGTTTTATATAATGTAAATATGTACTCAGTGGCTATTGATAAACATTTTATATTTTATTTAAAGAAATTTATCCTGGCCATTTATTTAAAGGTATAGCTGTTCAATTAAGCTTTGAGTGAATTTTTCCTTACAAGTTATCTAATATTTCTCCAACTTAGATGATAATTGGATTTTTAAAACTCACCCCTCAGTAATAATAAATATAATCAGCAGACTTAAGACTCGGTAACATTATTCCTAATAAAGCATTAACCTGTTTTTAAACTCCTCATCTATACTTTATGCCTATTAACATATGGAAGCAACAGCAGTAATGAGAATAATAAACTTTGTGTGCCTTTTTTCCTAGAATGTACTCACATAGAGTGAGTGTACATTGTGATTGATATATGTGCTTTCGATATGAATGAACATGGAAAAATTTGCTGCTCAGCATCCGAAGTCTCTGCAACGCTCGTCTTTTATTTGTAGTTCCCTGTAGTCTGCTGTGTTGGTGCTCATATATCTGCTAAACGATGGGTTATTTGTTTGAGACATTGGGGTGGGGTTGTAGAATCACATTTTCATGAGGAAAATCCATAAGAAGAAAAGTAAGGATAAACAAGATATCAACATAACATCCTACAGAATATTTCTACACTGCGCAGCTGTCACAAGGAAGTTGGATATAGTCTGTTTTTGTTTTTCTTTTCCAGGCTGAAAAAGCAGATAGACGACAAAGCTTTGCATCTCTAGCTTTACGTAAGCGTTACAGCTACTTGACTGAGCCTGGAATGAGTGAGTTTCTAACACATTTACTAATCTATGTGGATTTTTATAAGAAGAGACATTTTTTCTATACAATCTCAGTTTGGGGGTCATTTGAAAACCAATGACAGAAGAAATATTTCCTGTAAGAAAACTTTATCATGAAATCTAAGTAATATATTATACATAGTTGAAGATATAAAGCACAAACACCCCTAAATCCTAGCTTCAAAACAGTTTTTAAAGCCATTATTTTTATTTTTTTTACTGTTTTTTACTTAGAAACATCTATTGCTTGTCTTTAAAAACTTTGATTTCAGTTTGATTGTTAACTATGCAAGGAAATAATGTTGTAGTGATGTTGCTTTAAATCTGTGCTCAAAAGAGAAAATATTTACTTCTATCCATGCGAGATGGTAAAAAGGATGATGAAGTAACTTTAGTTGTCATCTCATTTTTCTTTATGTCAGTAGGTCATCATATCTTAGTAATGAATCTTTTTCTTCCCACTTTGAAAGAATTATATTTTCTTACCTTCTTGAGGTAGCATTTGTTTACTGATTTCTTATTTCCTCCTTTCCTCTCTCTTTCTCCCTCCCCTCTGCCCATTCCTCCTGCCTTTTATTAAATCAGTTCCAAGGCTATCACTAGATTGGTTAAACTCTTTTCTTGTCTCAGTGATTATTAATATTTTGTTCCATTGCTAACTGGCATGCGAGTATAAAGGTATAGATTCATTCAGTCATATCTATTCATATAGATTCTCTCTCTGTGCCCCTCCCTCCTCCTTCTCTTTCCCTCATCCTTATAGTTATTACCTCTGGTGATCACTGCAGCCCTCAAGTACTCCCCTCCCCCCATAGGAAGTCGGAGTATAAGAGTAACACTGTGTTTGATTGATATAGTGGTGCCACTTTAACCATCAGAGAAAGATTTGTACAAAAAAAATTTTTTTTCAAATTAGTGAATCTTTTCTAGCTATTTCCCATTACTCGCAGAGACTCAAGTTCAGGGGATTATTGAAAACTAATCAGGAAGAGCCACAGCTTTGGTTTTTCCCACCTTTCCTGAATTCTTGTTTCTGTGGGCCAACATAGCACATAAAATGTACAAAAGGAAATTACTTAATGCTGGTGGTCTTAATATAATCTTCTGAGTCCAGCTCCTTCACTACTTGGGAAGTGTCTACATTCAGACACAAAACAAGGAGCATAAGAAAAATTAAGCCCTACTATATGCATGAATGTTCTTCCAGATCTAATTTTTTCCCTCTAGCAAAATGTCTAAATCCTTCCAAAATCATAAAGGCTGAAATTAACTCTCATTAAACTACTAATACAAGGCAGAGAAGGTGTGTGTGTGTGTGTGTGTGTGTGTGTGTGTGTGTGTGTAACTAGGTGGTTTTTGAATACAACTACCTTTCCTAGGTAGAAGTTTTCCTTGGAATACTACTGTTTGCCCTAAAGCTCAGGCACTCACTGGGCAGCTGGTTGGGAATCCCCAGCAATATCCTTAAGCTTTGTACAGGCTCCACGGACCAGCTACTTTAGGCCAGAGGCCCTCTAGGCAGGTGAACTCCCATCTTATTCTGGTCCCTAAAGTATTTGGGGGAGGGGGGGAATAATGAGTTATAAAGGCAGGTGTGTGCTAAGTCAATTGAATTTTTCCCACTTATGAAAGTGTTGCTGCTTTTTGGTTAATGTCAGTTAAGGTATATGTAGCTTGTCTTCCTTGTCTTTTCATAGAGAAGGATACTTTCTTCGGTTTTATGAATGAGAGCGTAAGGGTGGTGAATGGAGGAATGGAAAGGCCTAAGAGGGGCTAAAAGAAAATGCATGGCCCCTGAATTGGTTAGAACTCCAAGCAAATGCAGCTTTTCCCTCATCGCTCTGTCCTTTCCATCCCCCCCCCCACCAAAACAATAATAAATTCTTGTGTAACTCAGTGCCTGAAATCCAGAAATTCCCTTTGTTATAAAGGGTATCATAAAATTTGTAACCAAATAGTAAGTTGGCTGTTTCATGCAAAGTATAAGACCGCAGACGTGGTGCAGAAGACTTCTTTGCTTGATGGAGCCAACCTTCAATGATAAAGGAGAGATACACTGCCAGTTTCTGGTAGTTATAAAAATAAATTCTCTTGAGACATTAGACTGAGCCCAAATCACTGAATTGAAGGAATCGCCAGACCTTCCACTTGCAACGTGGTGTTTCTAACCGAGTTTGGCAATATAATACTGAGAATTATGGCCAAGAGAGGTTATGAATGGGTGAGATTTGCTTTAGTTCCCCCACTTTTCTTTAGAATAATATGTAAGCCTAGCAAAGGGTATGTGCTGAATGTTTGAATTTAAATGTACACTGAGAATGAAAATTTTCACCCTTGTGGGAGTAGCTGCAAATCCAAGCACTGGACTGTAGCAATGAGCACATGAGCATGAGCACAGCATGAAGAGTATAAAAGATGAAGCAGAGTCTCATCTCCTCTTAACCTTTCATTATTATTCTGAACCAGTGCTTTCTGGGAGTGAGACTGTACTCAGCTCTGACATAAATGTTAGCCCTTTGCGGGCATCCCAAATTTCTGTGACCACTCAGTTTGTTTGTTAAAGTTGTAGAAGTAGAGAGGGCTAAGTGTGTGTTTGCTCTCCCCCAGCGAGTGCGTTGACATCATTCATGTGCTTCTTATCCCATTTCCAGAAGAATGCTGGTAGTAAATCCACCTTCCCTAATGATAGGCCTACCTCATGAAGCTCCAGTGTTTGGGGTATCCATGAGTCCCATGGGCACCCTTCTGGGAAGGTACCAGAATTGGTACCCCTGCCAGTGATTATATATGTATATACAGAAAAATACTATGTCCCTCTGTAGATACTTAAATATAGGGGTGTTAAAAATAAGAATGTGCTTTTTAGATTTTCCCCATGATACCTTTTGAGAATTAAAAGTATAATAGATTATGAAAAAATATAAGATAAACTATATGCTTTTATCCATAATGAAGACAACCTCAGATATGAATATATCTAGTTGCAAATGTATTTTTAATGTGCAGTATGAAATGTTTTCCTAAAATCTCAAAAGGTACCAAGTTTCACATCTCATGGAAAAAGTGTACTCTTCTTTCTAAATACTCTTGTGAAAGTATTTTTAAAGTTTATATATTGTGCATACTATGGCATAAAAATTGTATTACTTCATTGGCTTGTTTGCCATGATATATTGTGCATGATAAAATGTTTTCAGTTGCTTTGCTTGCTTATGGTAACCATGAACCATATTTTCTGGGTTTTGTTTTCCCTTTGTGTGTGTGTTCACATGCATTTTTAAAATCATTTCATATTACATTTTCTTTTTTCCTCACCAAAAGGAATATACTGCATGGAAACGATAAATGCAAACATTCCTTTTCTTTGTTTTTGTTTAAAATTCTGACTCAGAAAATTTCTTGCTCTTATTGGCTTTTTATGGGTGTAAAGCATAACCGAATTGTGCATGGAAGATACAGATTAAAAATCCAGTGGCTTCACAGTTTGCACATCAGTTGCCTGTCACTTAAAAGTTATCTTGGATTCTGCATGAAATAGGCTTGAGTGGTTTCCTAAAAAGACTTTTAGATATTTAATGTATAGCTACATACATGGATATGGTTCTAAATAGGTGCAATCTGGATCACCAAAAGGTTCAAGAAGAGGGAACATTAGAAATTACTAAAATGAGAGTTTTATGGTTGCACAAAACAAACATGTTCCTATACAGGCAAAACAGAACGGCTACTGATATTTCAAAACCAGCACATAAGAAAGTCAATAGGAAGTAAGGGAACCGTTTTCCATTGTGGTTATTTTTCATCATTAATTCTTTCCTCATGTTTTCTATTTTTTCATTGTTGGCCTATTTATTTGCAACGTGCTTTTTCTGTCTTTCATTTCACATTGCTCTGTGTTATATTTATTTCATTTTTGGGGTTTTTTTTTGGGTTTTTGTTTTTTTTTTTAACTTTGGAGTAGTTATGTCTGTAGAATTTTTTTTCCTCTTTTACTTAATTGTTCCTTTTGCCTCCTCCATCCTAAATCATGCGAACAATTGTACTTGCTTTTGTAATATTTCAAAGTTTACTGACCAATTTTTTCTCTGGTCTCTCTGTTTTTCAACCATTTTTGTTGATTTTTGTGTTTGATTTCATTTTAAAATTTAAGAAACAGTTGAACGGAGTGCAGGAGCAACAAGATCCCTCCCCACCTCTTACTCATACAAGCCATTCTTTTCTACAAGACCATACCAGT
This sequence comes from Rhinolophus sinicus, assembly GCF_036562045.2. Classification (NCBI taxonomy): domain Eukaryota; kingdom Metazoa; phylum Chordata; class Mammalia; order Chiroptera; family Rhinolophidae; genus Rhinolophus; species Rhinolophus sinicus. The sequence goes on along the minus strand of NC_133757.1, from coordinate 40,071,942 downwards.
CCTGGACCACACCTCCGATTACAGTGCCCGGGCCAGCCAAGTCAGGCTTCACTTCCTTATCAAGTTCTTCCTCTAATACGCCATCAGCTTCTCCGTTAAAATCCATTTGGTCTGTTTCGACTCCTTCTCCAATCAAATCCACTTTAGGCGCGTCAACTACATCTTCAGTTAAATCCATTAGTGATGTGGCATCTCCAATTAGATCTTTTCGGACAATTTCTTCACCAATAAAAACAGTGGTGTCACAATCTCCATACAATATCCAGGTTTCCTCCGGTGCCCTGGTTAGAGCTCCCACAGTCACAGAGGCCTCGCCTTTAAAAGGGCTGGCATCCAATTCTACGTTTTCCTCTCGAACCTCTCCAGTGACGACAGCAGGGTCTCTTTTGGAGAGGTCTTCGATTACTATGACACCCCCTGCCTCCCCCAAATCAAACATTAATATGTATTCCTCAAGTTTGCCATTTAAGTCAATTATTACATCAGCGGCGCCACTAATATCTTCGCCTTTAAAGTCAGTGATGTCTCCAGCTAAATCAGCAGTTGATGTCATTTCATCAGCTAAAGTTACCATGGCCTCTTCTCTCTCATCTCCTGTGAAACAGATGCCTGGACATGCAGAGGTAGCATTAGTCAATGGATCTATTTCCCCTCTGAAGTATCCATCCTCTTCAACTTTAATTAATGGATGCAAAGCCACTGCCACGTTACAGGAAAAAATTTCTACAGCTACAAACTCTGTGAGCTCTGTGGTCAATGCGGCTACAGACACAGTTGAGAAAGTGTTTTCTACCACGACAGCAATGCCATTTTCCCCACTCAGGTCATATGTTTCTTCAGCACCATCAGCTTTTCAGTCTCTAAGAACTCCTTCCGCAAGTGCACTCTATACATCCCTTGGGTCGTCTATATCTGCAACTACCTCATCTGTAACTTCATCAATAATCACAGTGCCAGTATACTCTGTAGTCAATGTTTTGCCAGAACCAGCATTAAAGAAACTTCCAGACTCTAATTCACTTACAAAATCAGCAGCAGCCTTGCTGTCACCCATTAAAACATTGACTACGGAGACACGTCCTCAGCCCCATTACAGTCGAACTTCATCTCCAGTTAAGTCATCTTTGTTCCTTGCACCCTCTGCCCTTAAGTTGTCTACACCATCTTCTTTATCTTCCAGTCAGGAGATATTAAAAGACGTGGCTGAAATGAAAGAGGACCTAATGCGCATGACTGCTATACTACAAACAGACGTGCCTGAGGAGAAGCCATTCCAACCTGAACTCCCAAAAGAAGGGAGAATTGACGATGAAGAACCTTTCAAAATTGTCGAGAAAGTAAAGGAAGACTTGGTGAAAGTCAGTGAAATCCTTAAGAAAGATGTGTGTGTAGATAATAAAGGGCCACTCAAATCACCAAAGAGTGACAAAGGACACTCTCCCGAAGATGACTGGACAGAATTTAGTTCAGAAGAGATAAGAGAAGCAAGACAAGCTGCGACGAGCCATTCTCCGTCTCTGCCAGAGAGAGTGCAAGTAAAAGCAAAAGCTGCTTCCGAAAAGGATTATAATTTGACCAAAGTTATTGATTACCTAACAAATGATATTGGGAGTAGTTCACTGACAAACTTAAAGTACAAGTTTGAGGATGCCAAGAAGGATGGTGAAGAGAGACAGAAAAGAATTTTAAAACCAGCAATGGCTTTGCAGGAACACAAACTCAAAATGCCTCCAGCCTCCATGAGGCCTTCCACCTCTGAGAAAGAATTATGTAAAATGGCAGATTCCTTTTTTGGAACAGATACGATTTTAGAGTCTCCCGATGACTTTTCTCAGCATGACCAAGATAAAAGTCCCTTGTCTGACAGTGGCTTTGAAACAAGAAGTGAAAAAACACCTTCGGCCCCACAAAGCGCTGAAAGCACTGGTCCTAAACCACTTTTTCACGAAGTCCCCATCCCTCCTGTCATTACAGAAACAAGAACTGAAGTGGTTCATGTGATCAGGAGCTATGAGCCCTCAGCTGGAGAATCTCCCCCGTCCCAAACAGAGGAACCCGGGTCACCCAAACCGTCACCTCCTTTTATGGAATTAGAACCAAAGCCCACCACTTCTAGTATTAAAGAAAAAGTGAAAGCCTTTCAAATGAAAGCCAGTAGTGAAGAAGACGACCACAGTCGAGTTTTGAGCAAAGGCATGCGTGTGAAGGAAGAGACTCACATAACCACAACCACCAGAATGGTGTATCATTCTCCACCAGGCAGTGAAGGTGCCTCTGAAAGAATTGAAGAAACCATGTCCGTCCATGACATCATGAAGGCCTTTCAGTCCGGGCGCGATCCTTCCAAAGAACTGGCAGGTCTGTTTGAACATAAGTCTGCAGTGTCTCCAGATGTTCACAAGTCTGCTGCTGAAACCTCATCCCAGCATGCAGAGAAGGACAACCAAATGAAACCCAAACTGGAGCGTATAATAGAAGTCCACATCGAAAAAGGTAACCAAGCTGAGCCCACTGAAGTCATTATTAGAGAAACCAAAAAGCATCCAGAAAAGGAAATGTATGTATATCAGAAAGACTTATCCCGGGGAGATATTAACCTAAAAGATTTTCTGCCAGAAAAACACGATGCTTTCCCTTGTTCAGAGGAACAGGGTCAGCAAGAAGAAGAAGAACTTACTGCCGAAGAGTCACTGCCTTCTTATCTGGAGTCTTCCAGAGTAAACACTCCTGTGTCCCAAGAAGAAGATAGTCGCCCTAGTTCTGCTCAACTCGTATCTGATGACTCTTATAAAACATTGAAACTTTTGAGTCAACACTCAATAGAATACCATGACGATGAGTTGTCAGAACTAAGAGGGGAGTCTTACAGGTTTGCTGAGAAAATGCTTCTGTCAGAAAAGCTAGATGTGTCTCATTCTGATACCGAGGAATCGGTTACAGACCATGCAGGACCCCCTAGCTCAGAGTTACAGGGGTCTGATAAGCGGTCCAGAGAAAAAGTAGTCACTGCCCCCAAAAAAGAAATTCTCTCCAAAATCTATAAAGATGTGTCTGAAAATGGTGTAGGGAAAGTGTCTAAAGATGAGCATTTTGATAAAGTGACAGTGTTGCACTATTCTGGCGATGTTAGTAGTCCAAAACATGCCATGTGGATGCGCTTCACTGAGGACAGATTAGACAGAGGTAGAGAGAAGTTGATATATGAAGATAGGGTGGACAGGACTGTGAAAGAAGCTGAAGAAAAACTGACTGAAGTGTCACAGTTTTTTCGTGACAAAACCGAAAAGCTGAATGATGAACTGCAGTCCCCAGAGAAAAAGCCACGCCCTAAAAATGGCAAAGAATACTCTTCTCAAAGCTCTACCAGTAGCAGCTCTGAAAAAGTACTGCTGACAGAACTGTTGGCATCCAACGATGAGTGGATTAAGGCCAGGCAGCATGGCCATGACGGACAAGGCTTCCCCAAAGCTGATGAGAGGAAAGCATCCAGTCTGCCTAGCAGCCCGGAGAAGAAGCTTCTTTCTGAACATACTGAGGACAGCAAATCCACAGAGGAAGCCAAAGGAAGTATTTCCCAGAGCAAGGCACCAGAAGGGCCCCAGTCTGGGTTTCAGCTCAAACAATCTAAACTCAGTTCCATTCGGTTAAAATTTGAACAAGGCACACAGGCCAAAAGTAAGGACATGCTTCAAGACAAAAAGGCAGATGGCCAATCCAGAATCCCAGTTAAAAAACTCCAGGAGAGCAAGCTACCTGTCTACCAAGTTTTTGCTAGAGAAAAACAGCAGAAGGCCGTAGACCTCTCAGATGAAAGTGTATCTGTGCAGAAAGATTTTATGGTATTAAAAGCTAAAGATGAGCATGACCAAAGCAATGAAATTGTTGTAAATGATTCTGGCTCTGATGATGTGAAAAAACAAAGAACTGAAATGTCAAGTAAAGCAGTGCCTGACTATTTTTCCGAACAACAGGCTAAAGACTTGGCATGTCATGTAACCTCAGAGTTAGCAACTAAGGGACCATGGGACAAAAAGGTCTTTAGAACATGGGAAAGTTCTGGAGCCACTAACAATAAGTCGCAGAAAGAAAAACTTTCGCATGTACTTGTTCATGATGTAAGAGAGAATCACGTTGGTCACTCTGATAGTAAAATTGTTGATCAAAGGAATGAATTTTTGTCTGTGACTGAGAGAGAACACAAATTGTTAACAAATGGCTCTCTCTCAGAAATTAAAGAAATGACTGTAAAATCTCCCTCCAAAAAAGTCTTATATAGGGAATATGTTGTTAAAGAAGGGGAACGTCCTGGTGGAGGTCTTGGTCAACCTTCCAGGAGAAGTGAGAGCTCAGCAACGTCGCACATCCCAGTAAGAGTGGCTGATGAAAGGAGAATGCCGTCTTCTAATATTCCCGATGGTTTTTGTGAGCAGTCTTCATTTCCAAAATGTGAACTATCACCAAAGTTACCCCAATCAAGTATGAGTAAAGAGACAGTTGAGACACAGCACTTTAATTCTCTAGAAGATGAAAAAGCTACCTATTCAGAAATCAGCAAAGTTTCCAAACATCAGAGTTATGTAGGCTTGTGCCCACCTCTTGATGAAACTGAAATGTCTCCCACCAAATCTCCTGATTCTTTAGAGTTTAGCCCAGGGAAAGAGTCTCCTTCTAGTGATGTATTTGACCATAGTCCCGTTGATGGATTGGACAAAGTTGCACCACTAGCCCAGACAGAGGGAGGGAAAGAGATAAAAACTTTACCTGTTTATGTCAGTTTTGTACAGGTGGGGAAGCAATACGAAAAAGAGATACAACAAGGAAGTGTAAAAAAAATCATAAGTCAGGAATGTAAGACAGTGCAAGAGACCAGGGGGACCTTTTATACAACTAGACAGCAAAAGCAACCTCCTTCTCCCCAAGGTAGTCCAGAAGATGATACTCTAGAGCAAGTTTCCTTTCTAGATAGCTCTGGAAAAAGCCCTTTAACCCCAGAAACACCCAGTTCAGAGGAAGTGAGTTATGAATTTACGTCTAAGACACCAGACTCACTCATAGCTTATATACCAGGCAAACCCAGCCCAATTCCCGAGGTTTCTGAGGAATCTGAGGAGGAGGATCAGGCCAAGTCACCCTCCTTAAAGCAAACTACAGTGGAGGAAAGACCAACAGTTGCACACGAAATGCCTAACAGTGTGAGCAAAGACTCTAACCAAAGACCCAAAAGTAACAGAGTTGCCTATATTGAATTTCCCCCTCCTCCACCACTGGACGCAGACCAGATTGAGTCAGATAAGAATCATTATCTCCCTGAAAGAGAGGTCGAAATGATTGAAGTCAGTCTGCAAGACGAGCACGACAAGTACCAGCTGGCGGAACCCGTCATCAGAGTGCAGCCTCCTTCCCCAGTTCCTCCTGGGGCCGATGTCAGTGATTCGAGCGATGACGAATCTATTTATCAACCAGTCCCGGTTAAAAAATATACCTTCAAATTAAAGGAAGCAGACAGTGAACAAAAGGAAATGACAAAATCCAAAGCTTCTGCTGAAAAGGCTTCCAACCAGAAAGAATTGGATACTAATGGATCTGGAAAAGATAACGAATTTGGCCTTGGCCTTGATTCCCCTCAGAATGAAACTGCCCAGAATGGAAACAATGACCAGTCCATCACGGAGTGTTCCATTGCTACCACAGCAGAGTTTTCTCATGATACAGATGCCACAGAGATTGACTCCCTAGATGGCTACGACCTACAAGATGAAGATGATGGCTTGACAGAGAGTGATTCTAAACTCCCAAGTCAAACAATGGAAATTAAGAAAGATGTCTGGAACACAGAAGGCATTCTGAAGCCAGCTGACCGCTCCTTTAGCCAAAGTAAACTTGAAGTTATCGAGGAGGAGGGAAGAGTGGGACCAGATGAAGAAAAGCCACCTTCTAAAAGTTCTTCCTCTGAAAAGACTCTTGATAAGACTGATCAGAAGTCAGGGGCCCAGTTTTTCACACTAGAAGGCAGACATCCTGACAGATCAGTGTTTCCTGACACTTATTTCAGTTACAAAGTAGATGAAGAATTTGCCACTCCTTTTAAAACAGTAGCTACCAAAGGTCTAGATTTTGACCCTTGGTCTAATAACCGAGGGGATGATGAAGTGTTTGACAGTAAGTCACGGGAAGATGAAACTAAGCCATTTGGTCTGGCTGTGGAAGACCGCTCTCCAGCAACCACCCCTGACACAACGCCAGCCAGAACGCCAACTGATGAAAGTACCCCAACTAGTGAGCCTAACCCCTTCCCATTTCATGAAGGAAAAATGTTTGAGATGACTCGCAGTGGTGCAATTGACATGAGCAAGAGGGATTTTGTTGAAGAGAGGCTCCAATTTTTCCAGATTGGTGAGCATACTTCTGAAGGGAAGTCAGGGGACCAGGGGGAAGGGGATAAAAGTATGGTTACTGCCACACCACAGCCACAGTCAGGGGACACCACTGTAGAAACCAATCTAGAGAGGAATGTAGAGGCACCTACAGTCGAACCTAACCCCAGCATCCCGACCAGCGGAGAGTGTCAGGAAGGCACATCCAGTAGTGGCTCCCTGGAGAAATCAGCAGCCACTAACACCTCTAAAGTTGACCCCAAGTTGCGCACGCCTATAAAAATGGGAATTTCTGCATCCACCATGACCATGAAGAAAGAAGGCCCTGGAGAAGTAACAGATAAGATAGAAGCTGTGATGACCAGTTGTCAGGGAGTAGAGAATGAAACTACAACAGTGCTGGCAAATTCAGCCAATAGCCACATGGGCGCTAGGCCCCAAGAAAAACATGATTTTCAAAAAGATAATTTTAATAACAACAACAATTTGGATTCTTCCACTATCCAGACAGATAACATTACGAGTAAAGTAGTTCTGACAGAACATTCTGCACCCACTTGTACCACAGAGAAAGCTAATCCAGTGAAAACCTCATCAGGAAAAAAGACAGGGGTACTGCAAGGACACTGTGTAAGAGATAAGCAGAAAGTTCTTGGAGAGCAGCAAAAGACAAAGGAATCCATAGGGATTAGGCGAAAATCCAAACTTCCCATAAAGGCCACTTCACCAAAAGATATCTTCCCGCCAAATCATATGCCAAACACTAAAGTGTGTAAAATGAAGCAGGTTCATGAATCTGAGAAAACCAAAACCCTTACATCTTCTTCATGTGTAGATGTCAAATCCAGAATTCCAGTAAAAAACACACACAGGGATAATAACCTAGTTTCAGTTAGAAAAGCATGTGCCACACAAAAGCAAGGGCAGTCAGAGAAAGACAAGGCCAGACAACTTCCATCCAAGTTGCCAGTAAAGGTAAGATCTACCTGTGTCACCACCGCTACCACCACCACCACCAGCACCACCACAGTTAAAATTAGGAAAAGTCAGCTTAAGGAAGTGTGTAAACATTCCATTGAATATTTTAAGGGCATTAGTGGTGAGACCTTAAAGCTTGTGGACCGCCTCTCTGAAGAAGAAAAAAAGATGCAGTCCGAGTTGTCGGATGAGGAAGACAGTACTTCAAGAAACACGTCGTTGTCCGAGAGTTCCCGGGGTGGCCAGCCTTCAGTTACCACGAAGTCTGCTAGAGATAAGAAAACAGAGGCAGCACCTTTAAAATCAAAGAGTGAAAAGGCCGGCAGTGAGAAAAGGAGCAGTAGGAGGACTGGTGAGAATGAAGGCAGTCAGGTTTCTCGAGCACTCTGCTCACATCCTGGAGAACGAGCATAGTTTGTAAACACTTTCCAACTCGTAGACCCTAGTGCATGAACTGTTGTGATTGCCTGTGGAGTGACTTAACCGTAGTTTCTCATTCTGTCATTGTCATCTGTCTGTGCTGTCTATATACGCCTCTTTCTTCCTTTTAACCGAACTACACTATAGACAGCTAGGGAAGCATGCTGAAGATATTGGTGTCATTCAAAATGAGCAACTGTTTTGTTTTTTTTTAATGTGCTAATGGATATGATTCTGTCAAAGTAAAAGCACAGATGTGGAAATCCCATCATGGTGTTTTCACCAACACAACACTTCTATCACTGTGGCAAAGCAGCTAGCTTGTCAGCATGTTCAGTTCCATCACATTGAGCATCCATGTAGTCTGACATTTGGCCTGACGCAGGTGAAACCAAGTGAGCCATGTGAAAAGAGAAGTGTTCATGTGGGTGATTAGGACACATTTAAGTGTACAGTGTTAGCATTAGTCTCTCTGTAAAATCTGAGTACTGCTAAAAGCAATTTTCCAGTGTCGTGTTTTTTCTTGATGATTATTTTAATTAAGAAATTGTAAATCGTAGGTCCACAGAGTCCATGTGAAAGGACAGATATCAGGATGGCAATAGTAGCCGATCACCTGGGACTTAGTTGGACAGGTAAGTGTGTATACTCCTGAATGAAACAGGTACCATGTCTTAATTTCTTTGTCTTATCCACAAGTAGTTTGTTGTAAAAAAAAAACACAGAAATAAGCAATGAGGAAAAGATATTATCACCCATAATTCTACCTACCCAGAGATAATTACTGTTAATACCTATATACTGTATTTTTCAAAGCCTTTTCTATGCATATATATGAAAGAATAGAAATTTAAATCTGATTTTACATTGAATGTAACCACTTTCTTCAAAATTCTATTTCTGGTAATATAGGATAACTGTTTACAAAATAGCAAAATTATTTTGTGGCGTAAAAGAAAACTTAGCTAAGACCTATGATTTTTAAATAATTCAAAAATTTTAAACATGGTTTATGCCATTAGAGCAGCTCTCTTAGACAACAGATCAATTGATCCATGCCTAGGTTTCACAAATTTTAATCATTCATGAGTCATCTTCATAAATTTTATTATATACACAGATTATATGTTTATTTACCTGATACTTTTAAGTGGACTATGGCCAAAGATTAAAAGGAAATCTTTAATCACTTGGATAATGGAAAATAAGGACCATTTTCAATAACTATATAAACAAGAAAATAAAGGATGACAGTGATACATTTTGAACTAAAAATTTTAAAAATAGGATACATACATCTATTCAACTTACAAAAGCAGTTGAGTTCTGTGAAATGAATGAAACCATTTATGAAGTGTGTAGAAAAGTAATATTTAGCTTGATTTTGCTTCATTAAAGATGAAGATAAAATTCGGTGTCAACTGGACATTTCTGCTGTGGAGTTTTGATGTAAACTGGACCCCTAAAATTCTACTTCACATGAATTAGAGACATTTTTAACTTTTATAATAAAGTTGAGTGTATGTTTTTAATGTATAGCCAAAAAACATAATAGTCAAAATAAATGTTAATTGTCATATCTAAAGTCATCTTACATGCCATCATTGACATACATTCTATACACAGGGAAGCAATTATCTATGGTGCTAAAAGGGAGAATATGAAAGTAGATAATGGCCAACAAGGTCATCTAATTTTTTTCCCTTAGAATGCCCTAAATCCCCTCCCTGTCCATGTTAAACCTCTCTCCTACACCCAGTCCCTGCTCTTATACTGCTAATGACCAGGAACCTAGTGGAGCTCTGAAAAGACAGGTGGTCCAAGTAACCCTTTATAGGTTGTTGAGAGCTAATAGCAATTTGTTGTGTGTCAATATTGCTAACATAAAATTAATATTTATATTGTAACATTGGACCTTGTAATCTGAAAATACACTGGAGCAAATGTTGATTTTGCAGTATTATGTGCCCATAACTATTAGATTATTTTCCATAAGCAATTCCAGTCTTTAGTCTATCAGAGTAAATATTTGGAGAAGATGTGACACAAGAACAGCCAGACATGAAACCATAAAACTGTAAAATTTTTAGTGACAGTCTGTCTTTGCTCTTCGTTGAGTCTCTAGACAAAGGATACATTTCCGTCGTGAGGGCTTGTTGGGCTGTAAGGAGTGTCTCTTAAAACGGATGAAGAACTTAAAAACAAATTTAACTTTTTAAATTTGAATTATTACATGCTCAATGAAGATTAGGAAAATTAACATTTAGAAGAACAAAATTTAAGTCTGTCCCTCAGAATCACTGTTACCATCTTAATGTACTTTGATTTTTTCTAAAAAGCTTTTAAAACATTATATACAGTATAATTTCCTGCTTTTTGTATTTGTAATTACATAGTTTCTACAAAATTCAATATTATCTGATCTTAGTTTTTACGGATAAATAACAACCAATAGACGCACTTTACAATGGTCTTGTTCTAATTGTGTGTCATTAGTGAGTCATGAAATCAGTTCATGCTTTGTTTTTGTTTTGAAATGGAATAGAATGAAAATGAAAATGTCTGTGTGTTACATGTATTAAGGCTAGTTTTCCTCTCATTTATACAACACCATGATATACAATGTATTTCTAATTGTAGGCCCTGATCAAAATAGTTTGAAAGCCACTGCATTCCATTAATTAACTTTTCCTTTGTTCAATACGTGGATTGTTTTCAATTTTTCAGTCGTATAAGCCTACAATGAACATTCATGTATGTAAATCATTGTGTCCAACCCTATGTATTGCCACAATAGATTTCTAGAAGTAAAATCACTTGGTCAAAGGATATAGACTTTTTGAGCTTCTGAATGCATTTTGCAAAATTGTTGGAAATATTTCTTAAGGAGGATAGAATCTTGACCAATTCCTTTTCCATGGAAGGATTTCTTCCCCCATTTCTTACTTTTTATATTCATTTAAGGTACTACATACCTGATAAATTTTAATTGTACACAAAATGCACTGTGAAAAGTAAGTCTCCTGATCTTTAACGCCTACGTTTCCCTCTCCCAGGGGAGCCACTAATACTCATACTCGTATGTACCTTTCCGGAGACACTCTCTGCATTAACAAGATGGAGTATATGAGTATATACATTGAGATGGACAGAAAGCCATCTCCCTTTTATTTTTTACACAAGTGGCAGCATCATTAACCTCTGAAGTGGAGTTTGTGAATCTTGAAGTCATGCAGAGTATTGCCTATGGAAAGCACTACCAGCCTCTCGTGCCACTCATATTTATGAATTGTAGATCCCTATGTATCTTGTATGAAGTTTGCTCAAGTTGAGAGAACAATTTGGGTGAATTAAAAGAATCCAAAAATATCCTCTTTGTACAGCTCACCAATCTTAATAAAACAATCACTAAATGGAATCTAACTGTAACTAAATAATTGCCTCAGGAGAGTTAAATTATAGCCTGTGTATGATCACTACTTTCTCGTGAAATCAAGTGTATAAAGATTAATGCCCCAGGCTGTACTTAGGTTTTACTATACAATTTCTTTCTTCTTCTGTTTTGTTCTTTCTCTGTGGCAGTTGAGCATTACTTTTATGAAATATATGTGATAAAAGTAGAATCTGAAATCTCAGTAACTTTTTTTCTTTTCTACAGAACTGGCAAGGGAACTGAATTTTTCAGTGGATGAAATCAATCAAATTCGTGTGGAAAATCCAAATTCTTTAATTTCTCAAAGCTTCATGTTATTAAAAAAATGGGTTACCAGAGACGGAAAAAATGCTACAAGTATGCTGAACTTATTTTACTTTAACTTTCAAAAAATATTTTAAATAAGCTTACTGTTAATAAAATCAGAGTGATCATAAAGTAATAGCAAGTCTTTTGAAGTTATACGTGTTTAGTGCTAATATTCTAAACTTCTGTCTTTAGGAAGCTTTGCAAAAGGCAAATGAGAGGGAATTTTTTGCATCTTGTCTGTAGTTCTCTCGGTGACCATCAAAAGTGAAAATATAATTCAAGCTGTTCAAACATGGCGGTGGGGGGACGTGGGTAGAAACACTGTGAAGTTATGCTATGGTTAGAGATGGATGTGCAGGGAGGTAGAGAGACAAGGACGGGATCAAATTAGATCAAATCATTTTATTCATCTTGGTCTGTGGTGCCAGAAAATTCGCTGATATTATTAGGTTTCGTTTTGTTGGGGTCGGGGAAGGAGAAAGGCGGAGTGGTGATAAACTGCAAGTTCCAACCCACAACAATGTGGAATAAGTGATTGTGGGTTTGCCTGTGTCAGCCTGACCTTCAGTCATTAAAATGCTAAGCACCAAATATGAGGGTGACCTATTTTGACAGTGTAAGAGGAGAGAAAAGTGCTTAAAGTTGTATTGGATCCCCTTACAACTAAAAGGAGTATAGCTGTTTTCAGTCTCGTGTGCTCTGCATCTTAGATGAAATGAATGTTGCTGTCACCAAACACAGCTTTACAGAGTGATTCTTTAGACCGTAACATGGCTTCCCTGTAGCAGTGGGTTTTCAGAACCCTCTGGATGATAACACTGCAGCACTGCAGTAAGGAAGAGCTAAAATGCCAGGAGGGTCGCAAAAGCCATGCCTTTGTGTGGATATGGTGATGACTGGAAGAAAATAATTGAATTTTCTATCTTTTTTTCTCCTTTTTCAGCGGATGCCTTAACTTCAGTCTTGACAAAAATTAATCGAATAGATATAGTGACTCTGCTAGAAGGACCAATATTTGATTATGGAAATATTTCAGGCACCAGAAGTTTTGCAGATGAGAACAATGTTTTCCATGACTCTGTTGATGGTAATTGAATTCAGTATTCATATTTATTTAGTCATTTGATAAAATGTGTAAGTGTAGCAGGACAAGGCAGTCAGTTAAAACCAGCTAAATTGTGATTTGCTTGACTTAATTTCTCATTTTCAGTCTTATCTGCTTGAGTCTGCAAATATACACTCTGATAGAATAGACTTGATCAACGTGTTATATAAAATACAAATAATGAGCCATAAAAGTATAAGTTATCTGAAAGAGTTGTATTTCAAATATTTTATATGACCAAATAGAAAAAAAAAGATTAATACCTAGAGAATGCATTGCTTTTGTTATTTTCATATTAACCTTAAAAACGAGTGAACTATTTTATTCAAATGTAGGTAAAACCAAATTGTGAGCTGTTTTACCAAGTAAGTAAAGTATTGGGTCAAGATTATGCATAAAGTATACAAATTGTTAAGTAAAATGGTGAATTACTATTTTGGGACCAAGTATATAAGCATGTACTAAAAAAGTCTATTGTGACACATTAATCACTCAGAAAAGTATTTTAATCATTATTTTAACTTCATATGCAGCTATTCATTTCTTTGAAAAACCCTACTTTGTCTATCATATATAAAAGGCAGCATAATTTCTAATTCAATGAGCGTAGATGTTACTAATAACATAATTTTTCTGTTACATTAGCTGGATTTATATAATATTGTCATCTTCCCTTCATTATGTAAATTTGGGCTTTGCTCATCAAAGTACTAAGTGTAACAAATGTCTTACAGTGTTTTTCAAGATGCTTGTATTCCTTCACGAATGGAATTTATTCATGTAATGAATTCTGAGGAAAAAAATATCGATGATAGTGTGGAGGCAGAAAGAAGAGCTAGGGGTATTGTGCTACTACTCAAAATTTTGGGAAAAAATAGTATTTTTTTTTTTCCGGTTTTAAACCACCAAAGTTAGACTAACAAGAATCCGTAACTTCTAATTCTGCATATTGTATGACAAAAGATCGCAAATGCTTACAAGGTTTCTGCTTCCTAAAGTTAAAAATGTAAAGCATACCTTGTTATCCACATAACATACACATGGTGGATAATAATGTCTTTTTAAGCTTATAAATACCATAGAACCTTGGAAAAAGCTCTCTTCAATGCCTTGTCTTATATGTGAGACCATATATTGGTAACCAAACTCCTTTGCACTAAAGATACACCATTTTTATATCAAATTATGAATTATTGCCAAGTTTTAGTTTATAGAATCTTTTAATATTCTTTATTGGGAAAATTTTTTAAGAACAGTACCTCTAATAAACAAGATCACCAGAAAACAATGAAAGTAGTCAATGGAATTGAAAGCTTCGTTTAATTTTAACATTTTAAAATCAGAATATTAAAAAAATTCACAAAGCCTTTTTGTTGCTAGATCTTAATAGTTTATATTCCTTATTTTTAAAAGTATTGCGGAAATTTAGGAATGTATATATGAAATAAATTTCACTTGTGCAAATTATAAACCTCAGCTAATCTTAGCCAACTTTTCAACAAGTTTCTGGTTTATAGGTGACCATAATAGAAAATGTTCACTTACCTATAGCAATATGAATTTACAACAAAAGCTAAGTTGGTATTTATCTTGGACTGATGAAAAAATTAGGCTTTAGTTTTGTAGACTAATAATTCAGAAAATGTGCTTGGCTGTTTTTTTTCCTGTCTCTCCTCTTCATTGAACTTTTGTGAGACTTCCTTTCCTCACCATGACCAGACAGAACATTGCTGACTTTTCTCTCTGCTCAAGGAGAAAAACAGTCCTTTAGTCCATTCAGCAAAGTGTAAAACAAGGGAATTGCTCTCTCCTTCCACGTTGTGTAGTCTGGTTAATAAACCTCTGTGTTTCATAGCATTGCCATGACTATTCAGAGTTCTTTGCAAATGGTTTTCCTCCTTTCTCTGTTGTATATCATTCCTTTTTTCTTTTTATTTGATTTGTGGTTCTGAGTGGACCCCTATCACCAAGTTCCCCAAAACCTCCATATACACCACAACCCTTTCATCTCTTGTCACATTGACACCTGATGACTTTACATGGAATCTTTTCTACTTTATCGGCTTTTTAAATCCTTTTCCTAACATCTTTTAGATTTTTGTTTCCTAGTGCTACTCCTCTAGAATCTAATAATCATTGCTTTCCAAAGATTAAATTCGTTTTTCTTTGCTGTGAATTTCATGTGAAATCAGTAAAAATTAGAGTTGGGTAGAAATTGCTTATATGTAGAGTTCTTAAAGTAACTTATAAAAATTGGTTTCTTGTGGCTTGCTGTATTCAGTCCACCACAATATGGATTTTGCATGCTAAAAGTAGAAAGATAATTAATTTGGCTGTGGAATGTATCTTATATAATGACAGATAACTTTATAGTGGATTAAATTACTCTGTATTTAAGTTACTATATTAATATTACCAAAATTGATAGAAACAATCTATATCTTAATCAGTATTCTATTTTATTATAGTTTGCACTAGTCTTTTATTTTATTGTATTACATTTCATTGGACTAAACCAATAAATTTATCACCATTCTGTAATTCCTCATACGTTTTCATACCTGATATAATTTAAGTCATTCCATGTGTTTTTGTTTGATGTACTCTTAATTCATTCCAGTCAGTCCAAATGTACTGTCTTCCATAGGTTATCCTTCCCTTCAAGTGGAACTGGAAACTCCCACAGGGTTGCACTACACACCACCCACCCCTTTCCAGCAAGATGATTATTTTAGTGATATCTCTAGCATAGAATCTCCCCTTAGAACCCCCAGTAGACTGAGTGATGGGCTAGTACCTTCCCAGGGAAATGTAGAGTATTCAGCAGATGGACCTCCAGTCGTAACTGCAGAAGACACTTCCTTAGAAGACAGCAAACTTGAAGACTCAATGCCTTTAACGGAAATGTCTGGAGCAATGGATGTAGATGAGAGCCAGTTGGAGAATGTACGTCTGAGTGAGTATCCTCAGTATCTCCGAAGTATGGCTGGGGTCCCAAAAGATGTTAAACCAGCAAAGCCATTGAAACACACTAGAAAAGTAGGAGTAAGCTCTGAGCAGCAAGAGAAAGGAAAATCTGGTCCTGATGAGGAGATGACGGAAGAAAAACTCAAATCTCTATTTGAGGACATTCAACTTGAAGAAGGAGTAGATCCTGAGGAGATGACAGAAGAAAAAGTACAGGCTATTCTTAAGCGTGTTCAGCAAGCAGAACTGGAAATGTCTTCAATTACAGGTTGGCAGAACGAGACAAGTGGCAGCCTAGAATCCCCCGCTCAAGCTCGAAGAATAACCGGTGGGTTACTAGATCGACTGGATGACAGGTATGACTCTGTTTCAAAAAAGGAAAAAGGAAACAGGTTACATGTTAATAGTTTGCTTTAAATATATGCTTTTCGGCAATTAGTCTTTTTCTAAATTACCATTCCAGTTTTGGAATAACACTTGCTTTAAAGATTAGTCTGCTAATCTGGAAAGGGAAAGTTACATTAAACTCAAATATAATTTTTAAAACTATTGATAATCTGATGTAAAATGGAGAAAGTTTTGCATACATGCCAAAGATTCATGTATTCTTTACTTAGAAAACTAGTTTACTTTTCTCTAGTTTATTACTGGCATTAGTTTTTTCACATAGCCGGTAATAAATGCTCATTCCAAATAATGTAATAGGGCTGGCCCAGTGCCTCAAGTGGTTGGAGCACTGTACTCCTAATGCTGAGGTCGCTGGTTCGATTCCCACATGGGCCAGTGAGCTGTGCCCTCCGCAGCTAAGACTGTGAACAATAAAATTCCAAGTCTTTTAGAAATATAAACATTTCTATTGTTTCCTGTCTAGAAATATAAGTATGCTTATTATACAAAATATTAAAGTACAGATTTAAAAAATCAATACAATACAACCCCATCATCTAGCAATAACTACCATTAAAATTTTGGTGGATTTCTTTTACATACGTTTTTTAAAATGTGTTAACATAGAAAATGCATCTTTCTACCATACTAAGAAAAACACTTAACATTTTATATATATCCTTCCTTTTTTCTACATACTATGTTACAAATTATATACAACATAATTTGTAACATAGTATACGCACTTCTTTACCCCAAATAATATTGCCATGATAGAAATTTGTTTATAACCAAAATAATTCCCTAATCATGAACCTGGTTGTTTTTATAGTGGCCTTACTCTAGAAAGGTAAATCTCATGTCCTCCAGACATTAGTTCAAATGCCACCATCATAAGATTGAGAGTTGTGACTGTGGATGAATTTTAAGCTCTGAGAATGTCATTTTAATTAGCTTTAGAAATAAGAATATGACTACTTGCCTCACACCACTTTATAGATTGAAAAAGAAAGCCTGTAGCATGCCTACAAAAATGACTGGTGCAAATAATCTCTCAATTATAATTGGCATTATTTTTTTATGTGCACATTAGACTAAAGTGTATTTGACTTCAGTGGCAACTAGTGATGAACTTAAGTTGGATACAAAAAACAGATTCATAACATATTTAATATTTTTATATTGCTGATAAGCATCTTGCTCAATAAAAATGCCCAAAGAGGTTTACAAAACTCCTTTTGGAGAATGGTAGCATCAATAAATTCTGGATTAAGCCTACCAAAGAGACAACTGCAAAGACAACAAATAGCATGAACTTTGATGTCTATGTTCAGATATAGTTATAACTTATAGTTGCATAACAAGAAACAACTTAAAATGTTATGTTACATGATGTTCACAGTATGCTGGGACTGTTTGTCCTTACAGATACAGAATAGGGTGTGCTATTGATGTTTTTTTGTAAGTGTGTTTAGATAATCAGTTTAATTTATAAGCATACACCACATATATACATATACATAATACATATATTATACACATAAAACATTGCACTAGTTATTGCCTTCAGAATTCTACAGGTAATAAGACACTCAAAACAATGCCTAAGCTATAAAAGTCTGTACTGAACCTAGTAAAAATTGGAAATCAATTTTTAAAAGTATTGAAAGAGAAATGTAATAAAGAAAAATAGTGCTCACAGGAAGTAGAAGCAGGGGGACAGCACCAGCACCCTAATCACCAGTGAGTGTCAGCAGAGTTCAGGAGAGAAGAACGATTAGAACCAAGTAAGGGCACTGTGGGTGGAAAAGCATGAAGGCAGGAACCGCAATTGGAAACACAAAGGCTGGGATTTGGGGTTCTTGGGGTTGCCAGAGCTTTCATCACAGGAATTCACTTTGTCAGCAGTGTTTTCACTGGCAGTATAAAAGCATTTTGAGATATCCTGCTCTTTTATTTAGATTGGTGGGTCTGGAACTCTGAGCTGTCCATGAACCACTCAGGATTACTTTTTAAGACATAGAATCCAAGCAGCTATAGAAGTGCGATTAAAATAGAACACAAACAATGACGGCAGAGCTAGCCAGGTTGGCAGTTGGAGTGCAGGAGATGCCTGGAGCCAGTGCAGCACCGGCTCACACCCATGATAGCCCTTTACAAATTGAAATCCAGTGACCATAGTTTTCAGGCCTATTTTATGCCTTCAAAGCAGTGAAAAACATAGTTGTTAAAACGTTAGACCTTCTGACGCCCATTTTCAGCCAGCTATATGTTACTATTGTAAATTTCCACATTTTTATCTTTGGCAGCCCAGACCAATGTAGAGATTCCATTACCTCATATCTCAAAGGAGAACCTGGAAAATTTGAAGCAAATGGAAACCATGCAGAAGTCACTCCAGAAGCAAAGACGAAATCTTACTTCCCAGAATCCCAAAATGATATAGGGAAACAGAGTGCTAAGGAAACTCTAAAACCAAAAATACATGGATATGGTCATGTTGAGGAACCAGCACCACTAGCAGCATATCAGAAATCTCTAGAAGAAACCAGCAAGTTTGTGATAGAAGAGCCTAAACCCTGTGTGCCTGTCAGTGTGAAAAAGATGAGTAGGACTTCTGCAGATGGCAAGCCAAGGCTTAATCTCCATGAAGACGAGGGGACCAGTGGGTCTGAGCAAAAGGTACGTCATCCAGTTACTCAGTGTGCTGTTCTTTAAACTGAAAGTACTGATGCTTACCTTCTTTTGATTAATCTTGTAGCACTTGGCCCACGGTTTTTTACTATTTGCCAATTACAAATGTGTGATCAAAAATTGTAACACTAATATTGGGGGTAAAGTACTGAGTAAAACATGCTATTTGATCATACTTTCACTCCTGGGTAGGAAAAGGAATACGCATCTCTTTCGCCATTTTTCAGGAGGTAAAAGAACTACAGAGAGGTTACATAACTAGTTTAAGGTCCACTATTATTTTGTTTGGGATTTAGGTTTCCTAACTCCTAGTGTAATCTTCTTTCTTATGCAAGGAGGGTGATTATTCTGGCCCTTTCTGGTTCTTTTGCATTTAAAGAGCAGCTCATCTAAGCGGTCTAACCCTGTAAAGTCTGTTGTCTGAAAGTGTGTTTTAAATATTGAAGAAACCAGTTCCTAGGCCTAAAATGAGATGGGTATATACTACCATTAGTTGACAGCATTTAGAAATTCAAAGTTAGAAGTCTCATTTTAATAATTTTTATATCTAAGTTGATAATTGGTATTTGTTTTTAATAATTCTAAAAACTACTGCCATAGAAATATTTGCTTGCTCTCTGTACTTATATGTTTTTATGGTACCATTTAATTGGGGTTTTTTTAATTCTTTGAGGCTTATCTCACTTTTAGATATTTAAAAAACTTGAAATTACAACTCATAGCTGGATATAAGAAACTAAAAATCAGCTCTATTTTCTAGATATTTTACTGCTTTCTTGCTCTTTCAAACTTTGTGTCTTTTCATGAGCTATGCAGCAGGTGAGAGTTATACATCTCTGGTGAGAGTTATACGTACTTGCCATTTTCCTTAAAACATCTAGTTTACTTAAGATTTACCATAGTGTTTTAGATAGAAAAAAGTCTTGTCAAACAATGCTAGGATTAATCTAAGGTTTAAAAAAATGTATAGTAAACCCAGTTACTCAGGAGCTAATTATCAGCTTATCAACTGATCATATCCTTTCCTTTTTCCTTCTTCAGGCTGTCTTTTGACCATTTTCCTGCTTGTTAGAAGGGAAAGTGAGAGGAAGTAAAATTGTCAGGCCTTTCTTTTACTTCCTTGCTGACAAGTGTAGTTTTGAATATCAATTTCTGTCTTTTAATTAACTCTCAGTATATGTATCAGTATGACTTTGAATAAAATGTTCCCTTTTTAAGTGAGCCCATAAAGTAAAGGGAGAAGCGTGTTTTAACTGAAAATTTATTCTGCAAAAGCCTATTAAAATCAAGACAGAAGTTCTGAAATCAAATTGTAACTATAAATAAGCACTTGTACATGCGCATATGTGCATATGTCCTGGCTACTGAGAAACCAGGGAGAAGGCATAAAGAGTGTTTAAAAAAACAAAAGTCTTAACTCTGAAAGGAAACTCAGCTGAGTTCATAAGTGATTGGAAAATAATAACTAGTAGAAAATGTTTACAAGATTTTTTATAAATGAGTTCGCACCTTTGGTATTGGTCATTGGTCCGACTCCAATGCATAAAGGTTTCAAGGGCATAAGAATTCATAATGGAGTTCAAGCTTCTGGGAGATATGAGCCTGACTTCACAAGAGATCCAAAGATGTTCAGGATGTGTCTTTGTGGCTAGACCATCATATAATAGCAAGCAACTAGGTCGTCTGATGTACGATTTCAGAAAACAGCCCCCTTTTTGTCCCCTAAATAATCAGGTCAAAAGTCCGAGTGCGGCTCTTACACGGATGACTGTCTGCTGTTACAAGGTAAAATTCTGCTTTCCCCCTCTTTCCCTGCAACGACCCATGGCAAGGAGTACTGAGAAAATCCCATTTGGCCTCCTCATTATTCTCTTTACAAATTCCTAGAAAATTCTCTAAAAAGGAATGTTGATAAATCCCACTACCACCTTCTCTCTATCCTTCAACTTAAGATAAGCAAAGACTCCAGGGAGAGGGTGTAAACTGAAATACTGGTCGAATGGCCACTTTTTCTTAATGTGAGGGGCTGCTCTCATGACTCTTGATAGAATTATGATATAACTGACATCTAGGTTTGTTATTAATGTTTGCTTTAACATATGTTCTTCTGCTTTTAAATTTACCTAAGTGAAAACTTTCCCCCAGTTTACAATTCCGTATAAAGGTTGAATTTTCCCTTTTGCTTCGTCTAATCTATTAAGCTCTGCATGCTGATCAGTCATTCTTTTCTTTCACAATATGAATCCCTCTTACCTTTTTCTGCCCTTTTGAGCAATTACAGGGCCTCCTTCCACAATACTTAGGTCATTCAGAGTATCCTGAATGTACAGTCCTTTTTTAAAAATCTTTAAAAGGAGTAGGGAAATTAGCAGACAATATTTTTATAAGGAGTAAGAAACTCAAAAACTGTTTCCTTTTGACACCACATTACTCAGTGGGCTATATTGTTCAGCTGAAATTTCCTACAAAGTCAAAGCTGATGTTACTATAATATTTTTAAACATTTGTTAAGTTTACCTTTCGTGAAAAATGGCCTATTATTATCTATTTGACTAACATTTCATAAATCATTTTAGCTAGCACTTATACCTCCCATAATAATTTTACTTTTTTTTTTTTCCTATTTTTTACCAATATTGCCATTGATTTTTCCAATGGGTATTAACTACAACTTCTAACTCCAGGACTATCAGATTTAGGGTAACTAGAAAATTTAGAAAATAAAATACCAGAACTATTTTCAGAATTCCATCATTAAAATTTAGAAATAAAATCATTCAGTAAATAGTCTTCACCATGACATTTAAGTAGATGCCAAAGATATTTTTCCCTTTGAATTATGAACTGTTGGCCACTTGGCAGTCATTCCATATTCCTATCCTTATTGCCTAAATATTAATATTTGTGTTATTACTGTATTGTGTGCCACATTCTTGTTTGTCAAATCATTTTTCTATTCTAAGTTCATATCAGTTTTTTAAAATAAGACCTCAAGCTTTCACATTTTACATTATTCCTTTATTCATTTAAACTCTTAAGGAATACCAATTACGTGTTCAATACCAATTATGCTGATACAAATTTCCCAATTTAAATATATGTGGCAAGTTATGCTGATATAAATTCTTTACTTTTTATAAATTTGTCAAATCTGACCAAAATTTTATAAAAATCGGAAATGATTTTGCCTTTTTCTGTCGATCACATGACACATGGCCTGAACTATAAGGTTACACACCCAAGTCAAATGTATATAGATTTAAAACTAGTTTAAAAATTAATATTAATGTTTCTTCAAACTAATTAGTAGTTGCATGTAGTTTCTGATGCCAAAAAGTCTCTGGTTGTTATTTTTAATTTATTTAATTACCTTGGCCTTTATCATATATATGCAGGTAAAGACCCAGGTAACTAAATACACACTTATGCCTACACACACACACGCATATGTATATGTGTATATATGTATGCACACACTCATATGCAGGTAAAAATCAAGCTAATTAAATATTTATTAATTATATACAGTATGTATAATTTATATTCACACATACGCACATATACATACATATACAGAGTAATTTCATTTAGATTCCTGCTCAAAATTTTCTTCCACTTCAATTATTTTTTAAAGATTTTTCACAAATGTACATCATGACTTCCTTAGGGGGAAAAACCAACAAGTAAAAGTAATTCTTCTTTGATTTCCCTTCTCAGAATGTCTTTTGTTTTAAATGTGATGGTAAAATTATACTAAAAAATGCATTTATCAGGACTTGAGAGGCAGTGAGAGTGATTCAAGCTCAGAGGAAGAACGGAGAGTCACTACCCGTGTTATTCGCCGGCGTTTGATTATAAAGGTATCCTGGAGCCGGATCATTATGGGGCATTGCTGTATTATTAGAAAGCCCTTCCTTGTGGTCTTGAAAATTTAGCATGCATAGTAACTAAATGGCTCTGTATGTGTTTGTTTGCACACTTGAAAGCTTATAAAAACAACAATGAAAAGGGAAAAGTCATGTTGCATGGTAGTGAGTATTCTGCGTAGGCCTGTGTTTGACATGCAGCATTGATATCCTGCTTTCCCTGGAGAAGTGTTCTATGTATTAACTAAGATTCTATCTTGATGAGAGAATAGTCCATATCAAATGAAATGTAATGAGGTAAGACAAAGAAGAAAGAATGAAAGAATTAAAAGGCTTCCTTTTCAATCTCAAATTCCTACTGCCTTAACAGTTTCTAAGTGAAAATCAGTTCTTCATTATCAATCAGTGACTGAGAATTTGGAATTACAGCCTGGCATGGGTGTAAATGACATACGCAAATCTAGCAAAAACTTCTGAAATAGGTTTTTAACTTGACTAACATACAAAAAATACCAGGCTGTATTTTTAAATATAGGAAGCCATTTTTACTGGAAGTGAAAACTATAAATCCCCTGTTATAGCACAGTTGAACAATATGAATAAATCTTCACTTCCCCCACAAAGCCTTTCTGGAGCACTGACCTTATGCATGGTAAGGTCCAACAGAATGTTTGTTGCAGTCTGTTGCTTGTCTTCATTACTTTGTCTTTAGAAAGATCTTTCCTGATGAGAACTAGGAAGCTCTTTTCAACGCACAGGCTTCTGAATGTGGTCCAAATAACTGGAGGTTCTATGATAAACAGCTTGGGAGAGAAAGAAGGGAAGTAGCTATTGAAAACCATTTATCAAGTTTAGCCATTTCCAAAGTATCAGGCGATGCAACAGACAGCAGAGATGTTGGCTAAGGTATCCAAAACTTCTTAATCCAGCTGCTTATACGTCCCATGTAGATCAGATGAGGGAAGAAAATCTGCTCTGCTAGAGTTTTTCTAAGATTCTGGAAACATTGGAGAAGAAAATAAGTCCTTGTGGAAATCTTAAATTATCCCCAAATCAACCTTGAGCTTAATAGGGAGCTATCAAAAAAAGCATGAATCACTTCTTTGAAAATTTCATACAGTCAGGCCACATCACTTATTGGTGTCTAGCATATTTCCAGGTATTCAACCTCCTATCTATAATGTCCTCATAATCATGTCCCACATGTTCCTGGAATCAGAGGAAAGAAATAATTAGGTTTTCTGAAGGAGTTAAAGCCATACTCTTTGCTCAGTGCTATCTATTCCTGTAGTCGTCTTTAATAAATGATATTTTAAAGTGAAACATTCACAAAAGGCACACGAGAGATACTGTCTTGTAACTTGCTTTTTATGTTTAACATATGACATACTCATGTTGCAGCCAAATCCACCTCATTCCTTTATAATAGCTACCCATTATAGAAGCTGACTCTCCTTCACTTAGGACAGAAAAAAATAAACATAATCCTGCAAAAAAAAAAAAAAAAGGTAGGAAGGCAGAGGGGTAGTTTTACTCTGAAGAATATAAAAACATCAAAAAACCCCAAGTCAGTGAGGTTTTTTGATGTTTTTATATTTCTTTTGGTCTCCTACCATTCTCATCATCAAGGTAGCTTTTGTTAGTGTTATTATATATTTGAGCTCAATATAGTATAATTAATTGTATGTTAACATTTTTATTAAGAACTGAAGTTTAAGAAAGCATAATGTTGTCGACTTCATGAAATAGAGGAGTTGCTGTTCTCCCCAAATACCCACTTCTTGAAGTCAGTGTGATTTTAGGGAGGTTGAGTGGAATCATCAGAGAATGGGTTTTATAACTGGGGAGAACATTGTATAAACAATAGAATCACTCAGATAAGCTTTAAGGAATGTCTTTTATATGTGACAGAAAAATCAAAAGCTAAAGAATAGCTATAATTATCTTTGGAAGCTATAGGTATAACCAAAATCTGTATAAATTACATATATAAGAATCTTTCTGGTTAATTTTCTGTCCAGATTTTTGAAGCACTTGAAAAGGATCGCACTTCTATTGTATTTCTCTTTATTCTGTATGTTAGTATCTTTCTAAGGTAAAAGAACTTGAGACTGCAGTCGTATACGGTAAATGTGACATGGAAGCATCTCTGTCAGAAACGCAAAATGAGAATGTTAGGGCGTAAAGGGATCATCAATGTTAAAATCCCTTATTTTCCTGGGTAACAAAACTGAGGACTGGAGATGAGTTGATTTATCCAGAATCACAGCAGGGTGATAGCAGTTCTGGGACCAGAAGCTAATTCCTAGATTTCTGGTGAAGTGTCTTCTACCTGCTTTTTCCACAATACTATATTCTTTCTCTTCCAGAATATAAAAGGAATGACTTTTCCTGGACTAAGTTAGGCACTTGACCATTTAGACCTTTCCAGTGGAAGAGGGCAGCATTGGGTTGTGTTTCTTGAAAATATTTGATGGGGCTGAAATGCTAGGAATTTGACCTACTTCTTAGAGGCTGTCCAACCCTGGACTGAACCAGCATATTTATACTGTTTGCCATAGTAATCCCCCTAGCAATTAAAATCTCAAAGCTGAAAACTATTGGGGTTGTTCCGTCCCTCTCAGAGCTGACTTTGACTGGTATCAATGGAAGCAGTCGGTGTGCTCCGGATTCCTAGACTTGGCAAATCTGTCATCTTCTTAGCCATTCAATTTGTATAAGTGGGTTGAAAGTATAATTTTATAATTTTTCTCTTTAATTTTATATGTGGCTGTATTTATTTTATATTTAATATTTTTAAGTCCCTAAGGAATTACTCAAATTAGCAAACTCGCCCATTTGTTTTAGGATCTTTAAATTTTCTAAGCACATTCATTTATTTCGATATAATCTGATAATATCACAGTGGTTTCAAATGCTTAGAAGAAGTTTAAGTAAATTAACCAATCCTATGAGCTTGTTTACTTCATTTGCTTAGCAAATTCAGTGATTGGAAAAGTCAAAACTTTAAACCAACTCATCACAGCCCAACTGTTGTGAAGTTTGGTAAAATTCAAATAGCTGGACATTCACTATTATTCAACTGTATTTTTATTTCTACTTGTGATTTTTTTTTCCTGATTTCCAAAATAAGAGTTTACATGTATGTTTTCTCCAAACCAAGCAATTCAAAAGTATAAACTTTGATTTACCCATCCCATTTCCCAGAGGTAACCACTGTTCAAAAGCTTCAGATTGTTCCTATATGTTAATATGTATATGTGTATGTTATGTACATGTATACATACATCCCCAGCAAGTGGGTTTCTCAGAATATAAAACTGGGTTCTACTAGACATATTGCTTAGTAACTTGCTAAGTTATTTATGTGGCATATATATATGATAGCCACCCCAGTTTTTGGAAAGTTGAAGTTTTAATGTGTACATCAAACAAATTGGTGCCTTTTATATTGGTAGCTATTCTTTCATTTTATTCAAAAACTCAAGGAGAGAGGGATACAAATTATAAAATGGAAAGCTTACAGTGGAGGTTAAAGGAAAGTACAGTTAGTCCTCATTAAGGTGGCCACCAGGGATGATCCCGGAACACCATATGTGCTGTAATTTTCCTTTGAAACAGGAAAGAAAAAAGTGGGGGAAGGTGTTGCCAAAAATAATGCCTTCAACAAGACCGGAGGAGGGGGGTGGGTGTGAAATTTTGTTCGCTTAAAAGTACCAACTGTTTTCAAGAATTTTAGAAACTAATTAGAGATTATTTTCTCTCATTAAAGAGAGGCCCCAAACACCTCACCTTGGTAACAGTTGGTCTCTCATATATTTGACAAAATTAAAGATGGATGATTTTTTTTTTTTAATGTATTGTATGACTCCTTATTGTTTTTCCTATCTATATAGTCGATTCCTATCTAATCCACTTTGGTGAGTTTCTACATAATCAGACAACTTATTTTGGCCTTATTAAAGCACTAATTGACTTTATTTAATGGCCATTTAAGATTAAGATATGTTCCCAAGAATTAGGTCAAAAAAATGTTTCATTTATTCAGTGATTAAACTGTAATGAAACCTTTCATGACCTTTTATTGGCTTTTCTGCTGTCGTCATGCTTTAAATTAAAAAATGAAAATTTTTTTTTACATGTATGAAACCAATCATATTAAATATAAATAACACTTCCATAAAAACTTATTGCAGATTTTAGTGCATTTAGTCATGAGACCTCTGCATTTTTCCAATTTCCTTCCTTCTGTTAACTGTGCTAATCAAAACTAATCATAGCAAGATTCAAGGTGAACTAACCATGAGCAGCAAGAAACATCTTTTATTTTCGCCCAGCTCTGTGCCACAATGAGGTAAGATGAGTTATGTGTCCCATGCATTGTCATGACCTTTGAGTCCACAATCTGTAAAAAGACAAAGTCACTTTGTAAGAAGAAAAAAAGAATAAAAATAGAATTTTGTTAGCAAGATAGTGTTTTCGTCTTTACTCTGTCATTTTTAAACTAGAACTGCCTTTCCACCTGTTTTTTATGTAACGCAATCATAGAATTTTCTCACCATTGGCTGGCACTGACAAAATTATCATGACAATAACACTGAAAGAGCTAGAATCCTGGCTCTCCCCAAAATACAGCTGTCTTCTTTCTGATCTGCCAGTTTGCCTATAAAACCACGAGTGTACAATAACTACGGTACACTCTACTCTAGCATTATCCAGGTCACCTTTTCAACAAGAGGTTTGACTGATAGATCAATAGGTCTCTAGAATAGGTCTGCACTTAAAATATTTGTCCATGTTCCCCAAAACTGTAAGTGGCACTAACCTTAAGTTGAATATCTGTGAAGAAGGTAATATATTGCAAATACAGGCCTATTTTTGCTCTCTGAGTGGTTTTTCTTATTCAGTCATTGAGCTAATAGAGAGGTATTAAGGCGCCATCTCCATCTACCAAGCTGCCTATGAGCAGGAAAATATGACCCTACCTTGGAGAACAATTGATTCCATTTTTTAAATTCACCAGAGGAAGATCTTTTGACAGTTGCCACTTCTAAACCAGGTAACAGTTACTAACTGAAAGATAAGTATCTTAATTCCTTTAGTACTGATACTTACTTTTTTATTTATTCATTCATGGTCTATGGCAATGGAGATTAGATAATCATCACGTAAGACCCCTTGACTTGAAAATAGTACTCTGAAACTATGTACTTCATCAGATATAGTTATTCTCATTTATTTTAAGACCTAAGAAAGGCTCAGTCTGAAAAAAAAGTAGGACCTTCCTGAACATTTCTCATCGTGCTTCAAAAACTGTATATATTACCCGTAGTAAGTAAATTTTTAAATGAAACATAGGGTGATAAATATAATACCCCAACTAAAGTACAGTCTTAATTCAGATTAGGCAAAATGCAATCCACAAAAATGATTTGATAGATTTGGTAGGACAAATGAAGAAACACTGTACTGAAAGTGAGATGATCTCATTAGAGCCCTAATCGTTGGCTACATTTTTTTTTTTTTCAACAAATGCAACCTTTTTCTTTGTAAAGCAATGTGTAACTGCATTCTGTTTATGTATTTTCAAATTCTTCCTTCTTGGAGTTTGTTGCTAACCATCATTGTTGTATATGTTAGAGGTTTCATGCTTTGTGTGTTATTGACTGCTAAATAACCATCAGTGGAGTCGGCCTTTTCCCCTTGTGCTAGAATAGCGAGTAGAATGCATACCTTCTTTTTCTAAAGCTCCGCAAAGCATGAGTGTGGTACGTGCAGTGGTGTGGCGATCTGTCCATCCGGTATGTTGCTAATCTCTATGCCACATCCTTTAGGGAGAGGAAGCAAAAAACATTCCTGGTGAATCGGTCACAGAAGAGCAATTCACTGATGAAGAAGGCAACCTCATCACCAGAAAAGTAATCACCATGGGGATTTAATGCATCTCTTGGAATTTAGATGTCATACTATGTGTTTGCTGTAGTGTCACCTCTTGAAATGGAAAACAGGAAAATCTCTCCTTTTCACTGTTGCTTCCTACAGATCACTCGGAAAGTATTAAGACGAATCGTTATCCCACAAGAGAGAAAACATGAGGACGTGGTAATGGAGAGGGACTGCCAAAGAGAAAGTAGAGGATAAAGCTTTGTGTACTCTTCCAGTATATGCTGCTAACAGGCTGGCACCCTGCAGTGTGGTAGCTTGAGCGTTTGCTGCTTTTGATATCCTGTGCATTTGATCAGGGTCAAAGAAAAAGACTCTTCTTCCTAATGTTATTTAACATTATATACTTTCCCTGTCTTAAGAGATTTCACAGAGATAAGTATATTTATGGAGGTTAGAACATGCTGGTGCGAGCTTCTGGGAGAAAATAAATAACTTCTACCACCAAATCCCTCAGTAGTGTCCCACCCCGGCCCAGCGCCTGCCTGGGACACAGATGGAGAGCACTTGATAAAGAGCATTGGTTTCCATGCAATGCACAGGGTTTAAGTGTTAGAATGGCAAAAAACTCAGTTCAAGATCCTTACATCAAATCTCTGCATTTTACCTTTATAATAGATTCTACAGGGAAATCTAAATTCCCCATCGTAACCTGAGGAAGGCTCTCTTCTGGGTTTCTAACAGCCTGTTTCCAATGTGCTAGTTAAAGAACTGACCTCATTACTACTAAGCAGTGTAACTCAGTAAATGAATCTCCCAGAGAAAACATTTCTAGTTCTTTTTTCATCATTTCTCAGATCTTTACCCTTTTCGTTTTAAAAATAGAAAGTTTAATAACCTATGTTTACATAAGAAAAAAGTGAACTGAAAATTTCTCAGAAGGACTGAATCAGAAAATTGGAAAGGCTATACTGTGTGTTCCGTTATAAATAGGGTAAAAGCTGAATATTTGTAAAAAAAAAAAAAAGGAAAAAACCTTTGCTCTCAAAGAAATGTATCCCTGGTACTCAGTGAAGAGAGGTCTTGTTTTATGGAAAATGGATGCCTGCTTGGTCTGAAGTAAGAAGAGGGGTTGGTAATTCCGCAAATTAAACAAACAAAAAATCCCTCAGCTCAACATCATTTCCATGGTATTAGTTCGTGATTAATGCTTTACTGAGATCTTTCAGTCTCATTACAACAGATCACTTAAAATTCTTCTGGCTTAAAAAGGCATAAATTATAATTTACTATTTTTGTTTATATTGGGGTTTGAATGCCTTGAGATCTTTCGCAATGATTTCTTCTAGCTTACTACAGGAAATGGAGCAGGTGCTCATTTTTCGATTTATCACTAACCTACTGAATTGTGAGGTTCAGTTATATTGTATTCATTCTGACCTAGCTTGCCTTGATGATGCTAAGCTGTGTGGTTAAAGCAAATAGATTGTATTTTCGGACGTGACGTGACAAAATGTTTTTTAAACTGTGTTTCACTGACCCTAATCCAGCCCCAAGGAACCAGAATGGGAACTGCTTTATCACTAAAAATCTTTTGCTATGAAATGTTAACATGTACATTCCTTTTACAGCAGGGAGAAGGTTATAAGGTGAAGACGAAGAAAGAAATCCGGCATGTGGAAAAGAAGAGCCATTCATAACAGTAAAAGGTCAGTCAAGGTCATAACAAATATGCTTATATCAACAACAGTCGGACTTAACTCCCTGCGAAACTTCCAATTTCACTAAACAAATGATTTAGATCTTCCCCCTTCCTTTCTTTTTCACTGTACGCCAGTTTTGAATATCCAATATCAAGTTGTTGGAGTTATTTTTATGTCTATGTATGCTACATACACGCACTAAAACTTGACTCTACTTCATAGTCCATAAACTTGTGCCTCACAAATTAGTCAGGAACGTAAAATTGACGTTTGCAGAAGCAAGTGTAAATAGTGATTTTTGAGTCTTCTCTAAGAGCGAAGGCTCAGTTGAAATGCAATAGCATTATACAATCTGACAGGAAGACTATTTGGCAACAAGTAATTCTTACAAATATACTCTGCGATTTGTGTTGATTCAGCCTTTCACCATTTTAGCAGCACAGCATCTGAGGATAAAATTCTGGTTGAAACATAGTGGTTGTCAAGTTTAAATTAAATTACTGAAATCCCCATAATACTACTTTATTTTTATATAAACCAAAGCAAATTAAAAAGGAAGTTAATGGTACCACTATGTTTTTTAAGTTAAAATGGTTAGTGAGCTTTGTTTAAAGTGGTCTCAACTTTTCTTCATAGAGAACAGTATTTTCCTTTAACATTGTTTTCTACATTTTACCTTGTCCTATTTATTTCTACATAGCTACCATTAGAAAGGTCATTTGGGGTGAAAAAGCAGATAGAGCTTTGAAAATTTCTCTATCAGTCTGTAAGGTAAAGCAGGATGATTTCCTTAAGGCAATTTACCAACAGTTCTCTTAGCCCCATTGGTCAAAGTAACAAAAAGAGCAAATAGATCCCAGTTTTCACTTTCATACATCTGCTGTCCCCTCCCCCTTAGCAGAATCCTGGTATTTGATGTGTTGAGATAAGGTACTGAGAAATTATTGAATCTCATTGCCCCTGATTTTTTACGTGAAATAACTGCAAGTCCCAAATAAATTCTTAATCCCTCCTTCTTCAAAAAACCTATCATGTGTTTATTTGTTCACTTCAAGATTTCACTTCCTTTCTGTGAGGCTTTCCACATAGGCACTAAGAAATCATTGCTAGACAGTACCGTGTTTCCCTGAAAATAAGACCAGGTCTTATATTAATTCTTGCTCCAAAAGACACATTAGGGCTTATGATCAGGGGATGCCATCCTGAAAAATCATGCTAGGGCTTATTTTCCGGTGAGGTCTTATTTTCAGGGAAACACGGTAGTAAGGTACTTGCCGTCACTGAGCTTACCTTTTGGAGGTTTAATGGTAACCAATCATAACTAATCACATCAGGATTTAATGGCATTGGGAAGACAAAGAACTGGAGAGTGCTCTGGAAATAATTACAATACATACTTTTCAAAGTATTTCACTTGTTACCTTCATTTAATTCTCACAGTCAACCCTCTTTGATAGATGCCCTTATCATCCCCATTTAACAAGTGAGGAAATATGCCCCAAATTGTCCAGTGTCACATACATAAAAATTGGTAGAAACAGGATATACAAACCCCATCAGGCTGCCTCCAGAGTCCACACTCTCAAACCTATTAACCGGAGACTGGGTCTGAGCTGACAGGGAAGATTTCCTTGGGAAAGTGATGTTTGAGTTTTAAAGGATGAATAGGCCTCACCTGGGTTGGGGTGGGAAATTTGACGTTATTTGGGGTTCGCCTTCTAGGTACAGGCAATAGCATTCCGCAAAGGCCAGAGTGGAAAGAAACAGGAAAGGAGGAACTGAGAACATGTCAGTGTAGCTGGCAGAAGAGTTTTGTTATTATGTCTGGAGAGGTAGGAAAAATCTGAATATTCAGGCCATATGAGTCTCTCTGTAAGGATTCTGGTCTTTGCACTAAAAGCAGTGGGAAACCACTGAAGGTGTTTAGTTAGGCAAGGGTGGGATATGGTTCAGGTTATGTTCTGCATCACCCAGGCTAGCTGCAGGGCGGAGAATGAATCGGAGGCAGCAATAATGGATGAGCAGATAACCTGTTAAGAGACTTGCAGATGCTGGCTTAGGCAATGAGAGTGGGAAGACGTGGCTGAATCAAGAGAGAGCAACATGAGTTGCTTTTTATTGGATGACAAAAGTGAGAGATGAGAAAATGAAGGATGACATTAGTGTAGCCATATCTAGAATGAACCCACCTAGTATGCATATTGTCACAGTTGAACTTGGTCAAAGGCATATATACAGCAAATTAATAAAACACAGAGCATGAGTTTGCTGTCTTGAATTGGTCTTTTTAAGCAATTCTATGTGATAAATGAAATGAAATTTGAAAAGAGTTAAATTAGCTTTAGTAGGCCCCTAAAAATTTACGAATTTGTTCAGTCAGACTCAGACTCTGGATGGGAAAAAACCAAAAAGGTCACCTACACTAGCTGTCCCATGTTTCTTAAGTAACATATACCTAATATCTATGAATAAATGATACCAAAAATATATATGACAGTGCCATGCTTCCTGTGTCCTTTAGAGACTATTAATATAGAAATAACTTGGTCACTGAATATACAAGAGGCTTTAAAATTATAAATAATCCACACTGTAAAGAAGTTGTCAGGAGAATTCATGTGAACGTGAAAATAAATTCAGGATAAAGCAAACTCAATGTGTCAGACAACATAATTTGACTACAAGCCTCATTTTACTCTCTGGGAAAGTATTTACCTTCCATAAGTGAACCTAAGAAATGAGTCCAAGAATACTGCCTGGAATTCCAGGACATTGAATGTGTGCCCTGGAAAAATCAATTTGCAAATATACTGAGAGTTTTTATAGCCCTACTGGCTGCTGCTTTTTTTTTTTTTTAATAACAGACCAACTCAGCAAGTAGAATGCTGCCAAATTTCACTGAGTCTCAGATGGCAACATCAAATTTTTATTTCCCTTTGTAGAACCAGTTGAATTTTGAGTTATCTGAACCCTGGACCTGCTTTTCTTTAACACTGAGTCACAGCCATGCTACTTTTAATGTAAGGAAAAACCCAATGGTGGCTTAAAATAACTATAAAGATGTGTACATAGTATATAGTGATTTATAATTTAAAAAGTGCTGTTATACATTTTTTTCTTGTTCAGTCCTTCAGTCAAGCCTCAAGGCAGGTCAAGCCAATGTTGTTTACTACTTTTTATAGATGAGGATGCTAAGGCTCAGAGAGGTCAGATGACATTTCTGCTGTCACACAGCTTATGACAATAGAGCTAGGACGTGAACTCAAGATTATTGATGCTCTGCATAGTGCCCTTTCTATTACAGAAAGCTATTAATCTTTTTAATATTATTTATGAGTAACAGTCATTCTAGCAAATGATTACTGTATGATAGGTACTGGGTAAGATTATATACATTACCTCATATAACCCCCAAAATAATGCAATAAGTTAAGTACTATTCTTATTTTTCTTTTTTTTATAAATGGGGAAACTAAAATTTTGAAAAGTTAACATGACTTATCCAAGGCCCTGATGAGCAAAAGCTGATGAGCCAAAGCTATGAAATTAGAACTTATCCAGACCTAGCTCTTCACAATTACCCATATCAATAGTTAAATAGTATTTGATTAGAGACCTAAAAGCAAACCATTAATCAAATACATGTACAAAGGCAACCTATAGTAAATACCTTCATATTGTATATAGTAAAAACATAGTTTTTCACTAAAAAAAAAAAAAATAGCAGAACTTCATTTTTAAGGTAGCCATAATCTATAAAACATTCACTACAAAAATACCATTAGAGGGCTGATCTGTGAGGTGGTGGAAAGGAGGGTCCCCAGATGGAAGCCACAAAACACTGGAATAGCTGTATTCCCAACTTCTTTCGGGGGAATGCTCAGGATGTCACAGCCATATGAAGCCAAGTGTGGCAACAGTGCCCACGCTTGCCACGGGCAACACTTTATCTGAGTTACAAAGGTGAATCGTTCTCATCACTCCTTCAAAAAATACTTGACTTTTCATCTGGCTTAGACTGAAAAGGCTAGATATACAATTGTGAATAAAACCTCTATGGTCTCTGCCCTTCTGGATCTCTCAGCCTGCAAGGGGGAAAGAGATGGGACAAATGTTGTTCAAGAGCTAAAAATACGAAGCCCAGGATCCAATGAAAAGCAAAGGAGATGGGAAAGGCAGGCAGAGGTGGGTGGGAGGGGAAAGAAAGAACAAAGTCTGTGTTTCCGGTGGGCTACATACAGCAAAGACATAGCATCAGAAGAGGCTTTCCTTAAGCCATTAACAGAGCTACGTCTTTAAAGAGGAGTAAAACTTAACCTGCAAAGGTGAATCTCATCAGGGAGAGCAGAGCCTGCCCTTTCAAGGAGATGGCATCTGAAACAAACTTGAAGGGTAGAACTGAGTTGGATATACCGTGTTTCCCTGAAAGCTGGACCGTCAGCTCTAATGCGTCTTTTGGAGCAATAATTAACATAAGACTTACTTTACTTATATTATATTTACTTACAGTCTTACTTTACTATAAGACCGGGTCTTATATTAATTTTTGCTCCAAAAGACGCATTAGAGCTGATTATCCGGATTGGTCTTATTTTCGGGGAAACATGGTAAATGAAGAAAGTATAGGTGGATACAAAGTAGGGAGCAAAGAAAAGGAAGTTGGAAACCAATTTGTTGATGACACATATGTCGTCTAGATGCCCCCTGGTGTGTGTGGTCTGTGGACCAACAGAACCAGCATTACCCAGGAGGCTTGTTAGAAATGGAGAATCTCTATTTACCCCAACCTACCGAATCAGAATCCACATTTGAAGATCCCTGGGTGAGCTATATGCACATTAAACTTTGAGAAGCACTGCTCTAGAACATATCACTGGCTCTCAAACTCAGTTGAACATTAGAATCAGCTAGAGATGTTTTTAAAAGTTTTTTGATACTGGGTTCCAATCCAAGAAATTCTAATTTTTTTAAAGTCTCCCAGATAATGCTAATGTGCACCCAAGTGTGAGACCCACTGCAGATTGGAAAACAAAGCTTTTCAGTGGACACCACTGCAGATTGGAAAACAAAGCTTTTCAGTGGACAACAGCGGGCCTTAAGCCTGAAAAGGTTCATTGGGCTGAACTGCAAAGAGCTTCAGCTATCAAGCTAAAGATGTGATTTTTTTTTTTTTTTTTAAAGCTAGGCTTTAGGGGCTAAAACCCACTGGTATGTGGACATATAAAGGAAAGGTTGGTTCTAACTCAAGCATATTCCTGACTTGAAAATGTAATGACAAAGTACAAGATTCATCTGTGAAATATAAACTGCCACGAAAATCCATTGAATAGCTATTTCTCTATATTTTAAAGTGATTCTTAAAATTAACAAATAATTATAGTGAAATAACTAAAAGGAATGATTAGCTTTCTGAGTTGGTTTCTACTACCTTTGTGTTTGAAAGGCATATATAAAACCCAAAACCAGATTTCTAGATGCAAATGCTTCTATCACAAATCCATTATTTAAGCCCAGAAAGGGAAGGTGAATTCTATTTCTGAAATGTTTTGATAGCTCCTGCCCTCTCATCCATCAGATGGCGCTCTCATCACAGTTTATACAGTGTCAATGTTTTCATAAAAGGCAGTCAAAAGCTCTCATGCTTTTTGTGCAACACTGTACTTGGTATAAAGTCTTTTATCCAATGAATGACCTTCCTACATCCCACATTGTTGGGGTCAACACACTCTGATTTCGTGACTGATAAGAGATTTATAAGAGGAACTAACTCCAACATTTTTTTAAAACCATCCCTCAAATCGTACCTGAATATAAATGAGCATAATTCATAGCATTTTTTAAAGATTATAGAAAGATACCCACTATTTCTAGAAAGATAATGGTCGTTTGCATCGAAGTGATAAGAGAAAGACTTTGCTGCTTATTACAAGATTAACTTTGGAAGTTGGATTGGTTTGGCAGAGAGATGAAGCAAAACAAAAGTTTTCCTGGGTTGTGATTATTTTGCATCTATATGTTTACTAAAAACTATCAAAGTATACATTTACCATAGACAAACTATGTGGTGTGTAAATTGTATATTGATTCCGCTTTAAAAAAAAAAAAAGGAGGGGGTTCAATCAGAAAATTGCTCAGGATTCTCCCTAAGAAATCAGAGCATGAGAGTACTAGGGTACATAGGACCATCTAAGAAACCTGGTGCCTGGAAGCTTAGGAATAAATGTAAAAACAGAAGTGAGGAAATCCTGATCTTCTTGCTCTGATTTGCACGCCTTCTGGGACATGGCTGGACCAAATGAGTCACTTTCCTTCTCTGGAACCTACAGAGCCGTTGGGAGGGAGGTGGCAGGTGTTGAAATCAGCCCAGAAGGAATTGATACTTTGATGTTCTTGGCTCTCTTAGTGACCTGGGACATGGAGGTCAGTAGCTGTTTTAATACAAAAAAAGGAAACCCAGAACCACAGTCGGGCAGGCAGTGGAAGTTCTGTACTAACATGTCTACGTAAGCCAAGGGATCCTGGTGATTCACCTAAAGGGAAAGGAACTTGTCCAGGATAAGTAAACAACCTCGAGGTCACTGGGAACACTCTTGGGCCCCAACAGAAAGAGAATTATAAAGGTTCTCCTAGACCTGCAGAAGAAGTAGCCTATTGCTACTCAAGTTGTTCCTAAAGTTCTTCTGGCCTTACTCAGGTTTTCTACAGGGCCTATGTCTTGTTCTTGGGCAGGCATTCAAGTTTGTCACCTTTCGCAATGAGCGAGGAGGAAGGACTACATGTAGGAATAATTTTGTTTTATGGAAAAGTGCATACCAAGAACAATACATACTGCACAAAAGTATGAACACCGCTGCCAAAGAATGTTGATTTATTTTGACATATTAAGACTCACTATAGAACAGATACTTGATGCAGGTATGATCCAGTAAGAGAAGACATTCTGAGTGGAGCCTCCATAAAAAAAACTCAAAATTAATTTATCCTGTCATGACCGATGTGAGGCAGGAGAAGGGAAAGTATTCTTTCCAGTGGTAGAAGATAGTCTTTAATTTTAATGTGCATATGGCAAAGCAATTTCAAAGTAATGAAGTAATGACACTGTCCTCCCTTTTTGAAAGATAAGTTGCATTTTGAGGGGTGAGAAACTTACTATAAAACATACTGACATGACTAAGATGCTCTATCCTGATTCCATATCCCTGGCCCTTTGTGCCTATCCCCCTGATATTTTTATGTTGATGGAAATCTCAGAGAGCACCTCTGTCAGTCTCCTCATTTTACAGATAAGTCTGAGGCCCGAAGGGCTTTTCCCAGTACGTGAGTGAGTAACCTGAGCAACAGAGACAGAGCTAGAAGAGGGTCTTTCTGACTCAATCTCTAAAACCACAAATAAACAATGTCCCATGGAGGTCACAGGATCACCAAGAGAAGGTCACTGCATTCTTCAAAGAGCTTTCCAGTACACCTGAGGACCTTGTCCTCTGGGGCATCCAGCAGATAGCCAGAGTCAGAGGCATCAGGTGAAACCACCCCATTAGGAAGTAGAGGGCCCCCATTTTCTGAGGCTTTTCTGTTGAGTGCAAGGTAGGCTTAGACAAGTTCTCTTTTAAAAAATGAAAAGAAAGCTAAACTCACTACCTACTACCTCTCTTTCCACAGGATCCTGTGTTTTTACTGCCAGTATTGAGAAATCCATGGAAGATATGTCAGCAGGAAGTAAAAATTCACAGAGAAGGGTGTGTGTGTTTGCTGCTCTCCCACATTAACGGCATGATTTTTCTTTGACGTAAAAAGAAAACAACAGAAAACACCAACATTTTAATTTAGCATGAGCCAATTTACAGAGCATGGAAATTCACTTTCATTCCCAGGATTGGCACGCGTGCAATTAGCAATGCAGTGTATATACAAGAAGCCATGCTGTTAACCGTTTATCTCAAGTAATTTGGTGTCATTTACAAAAGGAAGAAATTGCTGCCTCCAGAAGGGACAGAAGGAGATGGACTGATGGAATCACAGAGAAACACTAAAATTACTAAATCCACAACAGCTCGCCTTATTTTTCTTGGGACCCAAACTGTCAGGGTATAAACACTATTTGTTTCTTTTTTAAAACATCTATAGTTTTGCTGTAAATAATAACACTGTATAAATTCTAACGGAAAACTAGAATAAATGTTGATAAGGTACTGCCTCTTAGAACACAACAGAATATTGCAAATGCATTTAACATAATAGGGGTTCTCAAGTGACTTCACCCTAGAAGAGGAGGGAGGGGTTCTGGGTGGGGGGGAATCTTCACTGATTCTTGTATATTAGCAATTATAATGTTTGTATATGCAAAACTGCTAGCTTGATTTTAAAAAAAAAAATCTTTAAAATCTGCTGCAAATTTAAATAATTCCCAAAATGAGGAATTCTGTAGTTCTGTGAAAAAAAATTTTCTTCAGAATACTAATATTTTGATGCATGTGTATCATCTTATTTTGATTAAATCTTTTTCCAATTTTGCAAACACTACAGTATACTGCAACACAGAAGATTTTATCTGTAAACACAAAGCCCTTCATCTAATATTTGTTGCTATTGCCAATTTTCCAATGAAATGATCTAAAAATGAAAAAAAAAAAAACAACCTATACAGTAGTTGCTTTAGTGGGAGGGGGGATGCTGTTAGTGCTTAAAAGGGGGTAATGCTTGCCGCTTTAGAGGTGGATGGTGCTCATAAGAGGCCCCAGTCAGGGGTAGTTAAAATGGACTGAACAGAAATCCTTAGCTAGTAGAATGGCAGCACGCTGTAAAATTATTACCGTATTGTGTACTGGCTCTAAGATATAGACACCTTTCAGTAAGCCAATCATTTGTAACCATTCTAGCAGTGTCATATTAGGTTAATAAGGCTGCTGTGTTTTAAAGGGCATTTTTATTTGGGTTTTGGTGAAATCCTTTAATTTGTTGATTATATTCATAGAAAATCAGCATTCATTGACACATAGCTCTAATTACATATGTATGAAAAACCATACACTGGATGACCTAGTTGATTATTTAAGCATCAAATAAATTGTGTTAAACTCTTCATCCCTCTGTGCTCTACCGTGTCCGTGTGTTCTCTGGCAAAAGGTAATCGTCCCACTCCTTGTCACCTGGCTGCTCCCATCCTCCTCCAGTCCTACTGGTGCCTCTTCCTCTCTGGTCACTAAACAGATGGTCCCTAACATTCAGTCTGTCCTGCACACTCACAACTTACATAAATTCTGAGCATTTCGTGGAGGAGCCAAGAACTGAGGATTAACGAGTGATCTTTGCCCATAGCTGGGTTGGGCTGCTCCCCAAAAAGTGGGGACCTGGGGCTATTAGAGCCAGCATGTCCAGAAATTGTACATTGGCACCTCCAGGAACCATCCAGCTTGCAGTTGCTTTTTGCCCATAAAGCAATTTTTGCTTTTTAATTGACATTCATTGTTCAGTGTTTACAAGTTGGGAGATTTCACATAACCCAAATTTCTAACTTCTCTTGAAAAGCAAAATTTGACACCAATAGGCCTCATTCCCAGAAAGCAACAAGCTGCTGGAGCCGTACCCTGCCCGCTCCATCCAGCCAAGTGTGTGGTCCCCAGGCACCACCATCCCAGCCTCATTTCCTCACATTTGTGTGCCCTGACTAGCCTGGGAGGCACTGGAGTTTATAATCAGACACCACGTAAGTTTAACAGGGGCAGAGGCTGTGGCTGTTTTAATTTTTATTCTAGCCCAGAGCCTGGCATCCAATAGTGGTGGCAAATATCAGCATTGCTAAAATTGGATGCTCACTGTATCCCGACTATTCTAAGTACATTGTACTTATTAAATCCCTTAGTCCTCATAACCACTCTATGGAAGTAGGTACTGTTTTTGGTAGTAATATTTCCGTATTAAGTGGGTACGTAGAGCCAGTCTGCAATATCACATATTGCCTGCCCGTCAAAGATTATTACCAAATGGAATGAGTTCCCAATAAGGATTCTGTATCAGTGCAGAACTCATTGTATAGACAGTGTACTTTGTGTAAAGAAGGGGACTAGACTGCATTTGGATGGTTTCCCAAATAAATAGAATGTGCCCTGCACCAAAATCATCTTATGATAAGCAAACCGAGACCTCTGAAAAGTTTAAAAACTTGCTGAAAAAGCCTTTGGAAAACCAACATCAGAATCTAGGTATCCTAATTTCCCAAGAGTTAGAAATTTCTGACTCACGGTCCTTGAAAGAAAGATTCATCCTGAACTAGAAGCTCAATGAAGTGTTCTTGTCTGGGTATTAAATGGGTACGTTTATATATCTGAAAATTTGACTCTAGGGATATGTGATGGGCTAAACTTCAGATCAAACAAAAGTTCATAAACTTACTCAGAAAAATAGCCAAAATAGGATGATCAAGATTTTATTTGCATATATGTGTGTATATGTATATATTTATATATGTACGTATGGATTGAATGGGGACATGTTATATATTCCTAATATAGTTTTTGGCCCACTGGCTTATAAAAATGTATCTAAGCTTTCCCTTGATTGACATAGCTATAAAAAAAAGCTGACAGATTCCTGATATTTACTCTGTTTTTCAATTTTATATTCCTACCCAATTCCTGAGTTTGTTAAATTGAAATGTATTATCTCTACTATATTGCCAAGTTATGGCAACATACTGTGCAGGGTTATTTCACCATATCTAAGAGGGATCTACTTCACTGAACACATAAGCAGCCAGCGTCCTTCCTCTATTAATTACTGCTGTTCCTCCATGTTCATTTGGTATCATCTGGGGGTTCCCCCAAGTATGAGGTTTTTCTCCAGGGCAAATAAACAAAAGGTTTATTCTTGCCTTGGTGAGCATTTGGTCACATTTGGATGTACGACAGGGATATGTGAGAAGCCCAGAAATACAAATCACAGGAATGATAACTCACCCTGAGTCTCTGAAGAAGTCATTGGTCCAAAAGTTAACTTCCCATCTGGGTGAGTCTTGGTAGTCTTGACTTCTTAAAAAGCACCTGGCATATTAAATGGTATGTAATTTTGTAGTCCTATAGCATTGCTTCTCTGTCATGAATTTATTGATGATCAAATAGTCCAGAAAGAAACATTTCTAACTAAGATTTGAGCCAAACTCTACAAAAGTTCTTTTAGTAATAGAAACAAAAGGAAGTGGTGTAATTTATTTCTGTGGTTACCTAACTATCCATGTACCAATACAAAGCAGTTAAATACATAATGGAGTAGAGCATCCTCAGTCATAGGCCCAACACCTTTCACTTCTTTAATAGACTTAAATGCAGACAGTTCAAAATAGAGCAAAATGAAATTGACCATTACAGCATGACGGATAGCCATGAATAATACGTACAACTAGCTGAACCTGCAGTGAAGAAATTTTATTCTTTATTCCTGGTGCTTCCTGAGTTAAGGAATAAACACCCCAAGGGTTGCATTTCCAACAGGTCACCCTGGACTCCTCACCCATTCCAAAGGAATTCCAAAGCAAAGTGGAGATGAACGTGCTCGGGATTCTAAAGACAGACAGAACCACAAGGCCACGGGAAGTGCACCAGAAGCGACAACTGTGAGGACCTTTTTCTCCAGAGCCACCTCAGAATGTCCGGTTGATATCCCAGAAAAACGGGATCTCATGGCCTAATTTCCCCTAACATCCTCAGTTGCCACTTCTCTTCTGAAATCTAGATAAAGCAATGGCGTAATTCTGAGAGCTGGGAAGGAATGATGATTTGCCAGGTTTTCCAAAGAGTTCCAGCATGTAAGGCACAGCATCTGGACCTCCTACTAGACTGTCTACTCTCCGAGGGCAGGGACTTTGTTTTATTCTCTGCTAGATCCACAGTACCTAGAACACCACCTGACACTTTGTATGGAGGTGCTCAATAAAGATTTCTTGAGTACATGGATGAATCCATCAACAAACATCAGAGGGTAAAGAAGGGTAAATGGAAAAGGTTATTCTGTTCACCATCTTGGGCACCATTTTCTTTATAGACTCAAGCAAGTTGGAAATCAAGGAAAGCACAGCTTTCGATTCCAATAACTTCATTCACTAAGGACGAATGTGTGTCACCATCCTCCACTAGCCCTTTCCAGCGGCACCATCCGCTTATTAGCCACAAAGTCTTAAATAATCAGGTTTGGGGATACCAATACGTCATGAGCGAAGAGCACACCAGTCACACTGCCGAGTTAGGCGTCTTTCCCATGGCCATGGCTGAGTCCTTACCCTCATCACTGACAGGCTACTGAGAAACCAGGCGAGCGTGTGGAGAACCCATCACAAACCTAATCCCTAGGAAAAGGTCAGCTTAGTCTCCTCCCTTTAAGACATGATATCCAAATTTTGAAAAAGTCTGGCTACTTCAAGATCTCCACCTCAGTGTTAAGTGTTTGTTGGGTTGGAAAAGGACCAGAAGGTACAGAAATTACACCCTTGAAACCCTTGGGCCACATCCAGCCTGCAGAGATGTTTTGTTTGGACCACAGAGAGTTTGAAAACAGATGGCCAACATTTTTTTAAAAATCAAGATCTTAGATGAAAAATGGATTTTGAGTTCTCTTTAAAAATCTACAGAGGTGACAATGTTGTTTCTGAAATTCCTTGTAACAGTAATCAGCTGGAGTAAAACTGCACCTGCCACCTTTGGACAAGCATGTGTTTTACTGTTCGCCATGCTCCCTCCTTTTCCTGTTGCTTCCCAAACCCAATCTACTTTATTCATTTCTATTCCCAGTGTGTTTGATCTGATTGAAGGACGAAGAAGAGGGCAAACTCGTGAGGTCCTGCATAAATTCTTCCTTATGGCAAGCCAAACATCTACCTCGTTTTCATCCTGTCTCAGTGCCAATAGAAAGATGGAATAAGAGTGAGCAATTGAGAAGAGAAAGATGGGTCTTGTGGTTTTCCAAACCCATCCATCTCATTCAACATGTACTAAGTGCCTGCCACTTTCCAAGTGCTCTCCTAGGTACAAGATACATCAGTTTCCTACCCACTGCCTTCAAAATGAGGAGAACACAAAT
The DNA here is from genome assembly GCF_036562045.2 of Rhinolophus sinicus. Classification (NCBI taxonomy): domain Eukaryota; kingdom Metazoa; phylum Chordata; class Mammalia; order Chiroptera; family Rhinolophidae; genus Rhinolophus; species Rhinolophus sinicus. The sequence continues at coordinate 40,028,758 of NC_133757.1, read as the reverse complement.
AGCCTCTGTGTGAAATCTAAATCTAAAGCTCCTCAGGAGAGGAAACCCTACTGCGGTAACAAAACTACTGTAACACATGTAAGTAGTGCATGCCGGAGCACAAAGGAAGACCATTTAGGATGGAGAGAACCGCCCTGTGGCTGCCAAACGTAGCTACTGCCCTTTCATATCACCCCTGCTATTCACAATAGAGATTCAAGGCCTGACAAAAATACTAACTTTAGTAGGAAACTTTAAAAACATTTCAAAGGGAACTAAGCAACTCTACAAGACACTACAAGCCCGTCTTAGTTCCAAAGATTCCAGATTTACGTGAAACACTCAGACTCAGTGTTCTTTACCTTTCGTATAGCAAGTCCTTCATAATTCTGACCTCTTCACAAAGCCTTCCCTGCTGATGCCAACCCATGCTGGCAACTCATATAACCTAAATGAGTACCCCGTGATTCAGCACTCAAGTCTACATCCTTGATGGCTTCTCTGGACAGCTTACTTTTCAAGAACAAGGACTGTGGAAAATACAGTCGAGCTGGGTACACAGAAGTTATAACAGATACTCAGCTTCTCATGCCTAATCATTGACTTGTTCTCTATGGTTAAGTCTCAGCAGACTCCAGCTTTGCTGCAAGACACACTGAGGGCTCAGTCTGGACACATACCCCACCCTCTGAAACGGTAGTAAAGAGCAGAGCCAGAGCTGCCTCACAGTCTGGCTTGCTCACACAGCTATCACGATCAGTGTGCCTTGTCTGGGTAGAACCTAAAGCAAGTAAATAAAGGGTATCTAAGGACAAGCCTGTGAAACCTTAACCCATTCCTGGCCAGTCAGTCCATCGGTCAGTAGGTAGATAGGTAGATAGATACAGACATATGTACTCAGATAGATGTATGTAATGGTGACAGCTGACGCGTGGTAAGCTTTAGGGTAACTCTCGTGCATCTGGCTACGATAAAACTTTGAATTCTCAAGTTCCACAGGTCAAAGTGATGATACTGTCACATGTCTGTGGAGACTAGGTAGGTCATCTAAATTAGACAAAGGGCTGTGGTAGACTGAACTGTACATGAGTTATTGGCTGCCTCTCCCGGGCAGGGGATTATACTTTTCAGCCCCATTGCCATCACCTTAGCTATGCAACTTGCTTTGGCCCAAGAAGAGCAGACACTCTAGGAGCTGGTGCATTTTTCTTCACGCTCCCTTTCCTCTTACTTCAACACTAGTGACAGTCCACAGAGAGACTGCTCCCTGCCCTGGTGCTAGAATACAGATGATGTGGAGCGGAGCTACAGCTGACCCACAGTAGACATGCAATGTGAGCAAGAAATAAACCTTTCTAGTTAGCTGCTGAGCTTTTTCAGTCATGAGTTACTCCAGTGTAACCCATAGGTAATACACAAGTCAGACAAGACATGAAGGGGAGGTGGGTACTGAGTAAGCACATCTCCCTTCTAAAGAGTCTGCTCTGTGGGAAGGCAAGCCTAGCTCTGCCCGATTGTTATGTCTTGTTTTTTCGGTGTTTTTTTTTTGTTTTGTTTTGTTTTGTTTTTTAATGTTGGCAATTAATTCTTGCCCCCACCCCCCCAGTATTGTGTGGTCAAACAAAACGTGCCCGTGGGCCACCCGTCTTCAGCCTCTGCCCCTGGTTCTTGGCATTTGCGGAATGAACGCATATCTGGAGCATGCTGCACAAATTTACTGATGTGTGATGTTTAATTACATTCTATGAAGCTGGTGTGCATATGTGAAGAATTCCAAGTCAGTCTAATGGACTACCTAACAGCCCCACCTCAGTGGGGCTTGGTTGTTCTCTATGTTCCATTTCAAACGCTGCAAGTCTCATTAAAGGTCTGAAGGGGTCACTTGGCTTTTTTACGTACATTTGGCTGCATTTTCCTGAAGAGTTGATCTTCACTTGTGCATGTGGGCCTGATGTGGCGCCTGCCTCCCTCTCTAACCACATCGTGCCATCGTGTTCTTTTCTCTCACTACATGTCAGACCAGTGATAAAGTGCAGTCCAGGAACTGGACTGTCTCAGAAGTTTTTTGTTGCCTAGCTGCAATCCAGAATGGAAATCAACTATGTTACGAGGCCTATTCTTTAATTCAGTGGTTTTTTGGGTTGTTTTGTTTTGTTTGTTTGTGGTTGTTGTTGTTTTTTTTTTAGTATAGTAAAGCTTTCTTGAGAAGGAAACAGTACACAGATTTACAATCTGGTTCAAGTTCCTTATCGTGTCAGACTGGCACTCTCCACAGCACGGTTCTTGTCACACTAGCTCCCTTTCTGTTCCTCAAAAATGCCAAGTTCCTCCTCATCTCGTTTCCATCCCATTTATACTGACCCTCTGCCAGGGAAACTGTCATCTCAATCTCAATGTCACCACCTCAGGCCTTCCCTGCAAACCCTCTCTAAAGTAGCCTGACCCCCACCCTCATTCCAGTTCTTCTCTGTCACACCACCATATGTATTCCCTTTATAGCGTTTATCACTATAATATACCTTGTTTATTTGTACACTAGTTTCTGTCCTAGTTTATTGCTATATCCAAAGTATCCAGCACAAGGCCTGGTACTAGTAGGTACAAAATATGTTTGATAAAAAAATGTATTCATCAAACATTTGTGAAATAAATAATTGAGGAGGAAAGAAAAGCACGCCCAGTATGGCTTAGAATACACAGCTGTGAATGTCAAGCAGAAACAGCGACATCTTCAGTGACTCACTGCCAAGTATCAAAAACATGTCCGATTGCCTTTGAGGGTTACTGTGCTCCCACACCCCCAGTGAAGACTTGCTGAGGAGAATTTTATAATTCAACTCCCCCTCCACAGCATTTGATGATAGCTTTGCTGCTATCAGGTATCATCATCATGGTGTTTTTCCATCTTGTACTGAGGACATGTGACGGGAAGGTTGTTAAAGGTATCTGGTATGTGTCACAGCATCAGATCTTCAAATGACTCTTTGGAGTCACCTAAACACAGCACCACCCCCACTACACCGATGCTAGAAAAATGAGCCATCTTTTGGGCAGAAACAAAAATCTTGCAGGTGAGACAATCACAGAAAAGGGCCGCTCAGACAGCCTGACTGGGTACATTGTATAATAGTTGCAACTCTTCCCACCCTGGCAGGGCCAACCTATAGCTACAAATCTAAATTCTCCTTTGGCTTCACAACGGTCCAAAATCAGATGCTACAGGGCCTGCTACAAGACATTATATAGGTACCAGTAGGTACCAGCAGGGGCTGTGGAAAACTTGAGAGCACATGCCCCAACTGAAAATCCACAGTGGTTAGTTAGCTCTAACAACACATTACAATGTAGGAATGCAGGCCCTGAATTGTCAGCTCTTTTCATTTTTCTAGAGACACTGGAAATCTGTATGAGGAGATGAAAGTGAGGGATGAATGTATAGGAGTATGGGTATACATCAAATTCAACTGAAATGCTATTTAATTAGTTCATACTATGTCCCAATCACTGTCCTAGATATCCACATATATCTATACATCCATCCTAGATATAGCTACTTATCACAAATAAAAAGGAACAAAAGCTGGGACCCATAGACTCCAAAAGCTTTAATCTCATCAGAAAACCAAGATATGTTCTTAAATAAATAGAACATAAAATAATATAGGCAGTGCCATGTACTAAATAAGCCATCTGTATAAAGCACAAAACAGTCCTGACACACAATAACTGCTACATGTGTTGGCTACTATTGTGGTGATTGTTAATAGTGTTATTACATTATCATTACAACCAGGATCTCAGAACTACTCCTGATAAAGTGAACTGGGGAAGGCCTAGCAGACAGTCTTGCCCACACTGGGCACTCAATGAACACTGGCTGACTGTGGTAGGACTTGAGAAATGAGTAGGATTTTCACGTGTGAAGAAAGGAGACTGAGGAACAAAGAAGCTAGAATGATAAAGGCATCCCCAACGCATGAACAAAGTGTATTTTGGTCAGAATTTGAGGAAAAAGCACAGGAGGCAAGGCTGGAAAGAGAAACTCACCAGGAAGAGCCTTGAATGTCACTCAAGACTCCATCCACGTGATCACAAAAAGCACTTGAGCTCAACATAAAGCCCGGCTCCAGATTGTATCAATGACTACTCAGCCAAAAGTGAGACTGGCTTTCAAAAGCAGTCCCAAATTTTAGATATTTAGGACATGAAGCAAAGAGTTTCATGTGCATCGATGCTCTTATGTCCCTTACATCATGCTGTACTGGTTATATGACCTCAAGCAATTTACTCAGCCTTTGTATTTCTTCACCTGGAAAACGGGGGTGATCGTTTTATCAACCACAAATGGTAGAAATGAGATCATCTACATAAAGCACTTCAAAAAGTACCCGACACAGAGTAAAGCACTCCATAAATGTCACCTACCTCTTACTATTTGTGGTGGTGTATTATGCTGAAAGGTAAAACAGGAAAGTGCCTTGCGTGGGCCTCTGTGGTTTGTGAGTAGTGGTGTAGGTGGGAGGCCCGTGACACAACCCTTCATGCTCTAGGATGCTACTCGCTGCTGCTTCAGAGGCCAGGGGACATCCCTTAGAGCTCAGTGGTCCATCCCCATCCCCATTACCCTCCAAGGCCTCAGGGATCCAGTAGTTCCCCCTCCCTCCCTTGCCCCTGTACAAATGGGTCTGTATTCCCAGCCAAGAGACAAAAAGTGAGCATCCTACTAGAAAATCCTGCTCTGTCACCACCATGCTGCCCGCCCCCTCTACAGTTAGTCACTAACTTCTCTAAAGCAGGAAGGTCCCTTCTTGACAATAGTCTCCAATCTCATTCTTGCTTCTCCAAATCCACTTCCTCTGCTCCACAAGAAAAGAGAAGTATTTTGTTGTTGTTCACAGAGGCATAAAATGTGTAGGTGAGGGGGTAGCGGGGCAGGGGCAGTGAGGAGTGGAGGTAGATAGAAGTTTCATGGGAAACTTGTATCCAGAACCTATTTTTTATGAGTTGGGCCCACCGTTACACCAACAGATTAAAAATAAAAATATTTTGATTTTTGGATGATTTATCTAACTCTCCGTCATCCAAAATAATATGAAAGTTCAAAGTTTAGCAGATATAAATGAGAGTGAATTTCCTGCAAAAATCAAACAGGATATTAGAATGGAGCGCTGCCTCTTCCATGTACATTCTGGGCAAGTGTCCAAACCAGGAGCCTACAGAGTTACAGGTATGTGTGAGAGACCAGGTCACACTCAAGATCCATGATAACAGGCAGCAAAGTCGGGGCCACAGTCACGACTGGCAATGAGTGTTCTCATGAGGACACTGGGAGGATTCTGAAAGCAATAACCTAGAGGCAAAGCTGAGTTTGGCAACCAGGTAATTAGGATAGGAGCTGAGTCAGGTAACTGGTTTCAGGTTTGGCGTCAAATGCCTTCTCTCTGTTGCTTGAGCCTATTTCTCTTATACCACTTTCAAATGTGGCAGCTTTCATTCAGGGGCATCTTAAAGGCACCAGTTACCTCAGACACAAGTCCCGACTCTGTGATCTTGAGCAAATTATATTTCTGTATGTAGAAATACCTTACAAGTATATTTGAAGATTCAAGATAATATATGTAAAAAGTCTTTGTCCACTAATGGTGGCTTTTAATATTTTAATCACAGACAGAATTTGGACCAGGAATTAAATTACCATGGCCCTAAAAGAGTCAGGTTGAACGCTGTACAGACATCGCAAATGAATCATTTTAAAGGTTCCAGGTGCTGTGGCACGAATGCAGCGTGGTTGGATAGTAACAAAAGGAAGGGACGGAAGGAGCAGGAAGCAAATGGATAACAAGTCAAAAACATTCCTTATCTTCCAATGAGCCCCCATTATAATTGTTCTGAATGTTTTGTACTGAAGACATGTTTCACATTGTTTATCGAGAAATTAAACGGTTAAAAAAAAAAGAGGTCTTTCCATTCTTGACAGATGAAAATGAAAATGTCTACCTTTAGCTGCTTTCCAAAAGAGGGGTGATAAATACAGAATTTTGCTTTTATCTTAGAAAATGCATAATGCTTAAGATGTCTCATTATTCAACACATTTTCTTGACTTCTAAAAATGAGCTCTGTGGATCAGTATTAAATCAGAGGTGTGCTTATTACCTGTACTGCAGGAAAAAAAAAAAAGGTTTTAAGTACATTTGTATCCCTTTATTTGTCTAAAATTCTAAACATCCTGTAGTCATGGAAACACATTCCCTGTGCATCATATATTAGGTGAGTTTGTATTCTGTGTAAACAGATTTCCAGTATTTGTCACACTTGCCAAACCCTTATAAAGAAAGCTGATTATTCAGGATTCAGGTATATTACAAGCATCTGGCATAATAAATCCACTAGCTTGAACTGAAATGGAGTTAAAAGAAGGTATTGACAGCTACAGAATGATAAGAAGGAGGAGGAGGAGAAAAAAGATAAGAATAAAATCAGAGTGAGGTGGACTTAGGTAAGAAGGACTACAAGATAAGACTGCATGTTTCTTCTCTGTATTTTTCTAATGCTGATAAGGAAGGGTTCTTGGTTGAAAACAAAGGAAATCTACCTAGCTAACTTGAGCAAAAAGGAGTTTATTGAAAGAATGTCAAACAGCTCACAGAATCATGGGAAATGTTGGAGCTTTGGAAAACAGGCACAAACCCATAGAAGCTGGGCAGCTGGAACTGGAGCCAGGGCCAGTCATGTCACAAGAGGAGCCTGTTAGGGAGACCCTGCAAATGCCAAGGACAGTCAATGCCACCACTGTCAACAATGGAGAGAACCCCAAACTGTCCTTGCTTCTTTGAGAACTCACTCCAAACATAAAGTTCTGGGTGAGATGGTCTTACAGGCTGAGCTCAGGTTGTGTCCTAGTGGCCAGAGGTCAAAAGGATCTGATCTTTTCAACTTCCTCAGTTGAGGGAGAACCCCCACCACCCACCATATTCACCAAACAGAAGGGAACTGAGATGCTTGGGCGGCCTACCAAAGACAAGTATTCCCCCACAGAAGGTGTTCTTTTATGTTTATGGCTTATATATTCTCTCTACCTCCAGAGAGCACATAAAGAAACTAACAATAAAATGCACAGATTCAATAGATGTGTGAAAATAAAGGAATTTAGACCATGGAATATGTCCAAAAAGGCCTTAGGAGATTGTGGCAGATGGGTGCTAGAAGGAGAAAAAAAAAATGTTTTCTATTATTTCTGTTATTATTTTCCCTCACATTCTTCTATGTTTTTCTTTCTGCCTCCCCCTGTGCATTTTCTTTCAATCTCAGTAGTGTGAAAAGGTATAAAAAACTCTCCCAGCCCATAGGGTTTCTGGAATTTCTTCTTCAGTCTTCCTGGCTCAGCTTTCTTGAGGTCTATACATAAAGGACTACTAGTACACAATGTTGAGAATCCTGGCACGTTACTGGCTAATGTACTAAAAGCAAAATTCTCTAAATCTCTCCAAAATATGAGGAGTGCTTGAGTTCAAGTGTGTGGTGGGATGAGTCTTAGCCTGAGTCATCAAAGAAACCCATATGCTAGTCCAAGCTTTTGCCTCTTGGAAGTGAGATGACCACAGGAAACCCACCGAAACTCCAGATTGGTGCTCGAAGGAGCTGGGTGACAAAAGATTGTATATGAAAGTTGGGGTGCTTCTGGACAGCCTATGGATTCATCCATCCATCCATTCATCTATTTATTTATTAGGAACTTACTATGTGATAAGTATAGTGAGTAAGACACAAAAGTTACAACCCTGAAGCTTACATACTAATACTTCATTTAAGGTGTGGACAGAAACTCAATATTTCAGTGGCCAGGGAGGTAACAGAAACTGTGAAGCAAGTTATCATTATCAGTATTGAGTGGTAGAGAATGGCTTAAGTGCAAGTCCTACCTAAATTCATCCAGTCTGTTGGCTTTTTTTTAAAGGTACGTAGTAAATAATTAAAATATAGGACGCTAAATGCAATAGAGTATGTATAAATTAATACAGAACAGAAAGTGATTTGTTCTGCCCTGAGTGGGGTGGTAAGGATGTCAGAGAAAGATCCCAAGAGAACATGATGATGAAGAGGGTTTTGAAAGACCAACAGGAGATTCCTAAGCAGATACGTGGGAGAAAGGCATTTCAGGTAAAGTTAGTATCATGCGCAAAGGCATGTCAGATTGAAACATTCAGTGTATGATGGGATCTACAAAATGTTTGAAGTGATGGAAATCCAGAGGGATGCAAGAAATGAAGCTAGAGAGAGGCACTCGGCCAATTAATGGACGACCTACTATTACCATCTGTGGGCGAATGGGGAACGGAACGACAGAGGGGATTCCAACAGGGAACTGAGAGGATCTGGAAGCAGCGGGGCAGATAGAGTGGAGAAGCATAAAACTGCAAGCAAACACAGCTATTAAGAGGGATGGCAACATCACAGATGGGATATGATGGGACCTTGAATGAAGTGGCTGTGGAGCTAGAGAATGCTAGATGTAAGGATATCAAGGAAGCAAGGCTGAGAAAATTCAGTGGTATAACAAATCTGTGATTTAACCTAGTGTGCTGCCATTGAAAGAGATCTACAAAGATCAGGGAGGTAGAAAGAACGAGGAGACCAGTATCATAAAAGTCAACAGAGGACACAATTTTAAATGAAGATGGATGTCAATAGTATGAAATGCTATGGAAAGGTCAAGTAAGTTCGGGGCAGAAACATGTTTGTTTAGGTTTGCTATTTAGAAAGCCTTTAGACATTTTGCTAAAAGCAATATAAATAGTTTTAATGAATGGTAGGGGTTACCCCAAACAGAGAAATATATCTCAGAAAAGACATAGGTAAGTAGAGGCCATGCTGAAGAGCCCAGCCCACTGGCCCTGTATGGTAGACACAAGGAGGGAGAGATGAAAAGGCCTGATCCGATGATTCTTGTTTTTCCATCCAGACATACATCCTTCCTTCTAGTGAAAGCATCTTGGGTTTTCATTGGAGAACTAACCCTCCATCCCTCAGCATCTACTTGGTTTGAGATGGACATTTCCTAACCACCGCATGGGCACATGACCCAGACCTGATCAATCAGAGGATTCCATTCCCTTGGCTACAGCAACTGATTTAGGTATGAGCCCATAACCCCAAGCAGACCACAGAGACACTATCCTTCAGATAGTTTATGTTTGCATTTTGGTTTGGTGTGGGCTGGGTTGGGTTTTTGTTTTGCTTTGTTTTTTAGAACTTTGGGGTTACTTTCCTCCAGAGTTACTAAACTTGGAAGATACATTGTGGAGACGCTGAGGCCCATCAGATGCAGAAGGCCTGCTTGGGAGTAAGGCCAGCACAGAGGAAAGCAGAACAGAGAGATAGAGAGAAGGGTAGAGAAGGAGAAGAGAAAGAGACTAGGTTCTAAAGACATCATTTGTGCACCTAGAGCCAGACATATTCATATACTTTTCAGTAAAATGAGCCAGTCTATCCTCTCTATTTTTACTTCAGCCATTTAGAGTGGTTTTCTGTGTCTTCTAACGAAAAGGATCTGGTGCAGCCTTGCCTGGGGCCAGCTCTCATCACAGATCTTCAAATCTGTCTCATCCCCCACTCCCACACAACTCAGAGTTTAAGGGCCTTCTCCTCCAAGTCCCCCAGGGGATTGATGTATTGAGGAGAAGCTATGTGGGACTTTGTAGAATTTTAGCAGCTTGGCCCTGAGCCAGAACCATACTGTGGCTGACAGATCAAAGTTTCTGGGAACCAGCCATGGAGAATAGAGATATAACACAATTTCTAGAAATCTTAGCGCAAAGACTCCTAACTGCTAAGATTGAGTTCTGCAGGAACTCAAGCACCAGACCACCATTTCCTGGCAGAATAAGCTAACATCTGAAGTGCACTTACCAGAAGAAAGAGAATCCCAAAGCCCTGCCAGTCTGCATTTAAAGCAGATGTCAGGGATTCTATGCACGGTTGTGTGAGCCAAGCAGTGCTCAACTCCGAGGCCCCAAACACATTGTAGTTATGTGAACAGCACCCCCTGGAGTTGTGCCCTATTCAACTTGCACAGCCATCTGCAGTGATCCTGGCAGACACTCACTAATTAGTGGGAACATTAGCCTCCCTGGACCCTCTGGCACAGAACGAGTTTGCATCTGTGTAAACTACAGAGCAGGGTGAGGAGAAAAGAGGCCATCTTCAACAGCTCAGACAGCAAGAACTTTTAGCGTTTCAGTTCTTCAGAAAGGAGCCAGCTGAGTTGCCTGTGTGAAACCACCTTATCCCAGCCTCTCAGCGGAGGGTGGGACAGGGTTCATGGCCAAGAAAACTCAACAATCCACCCAGGTCTGAGCTCCTATACATTCTTTTCCCCAAGGAGACTAAATTGAACAGACACTGAATAAAACCACTGTTTCTCAAGAAGGCACCTAGATTTTTGACAATAGTGTTATTGAGCCCTTTAAATAAAAACCGGGTAGACCTAATTTAAATGTGGGCCACAGCCAGAGTTGGGGGCCTTTTTTAAACCTCAGGATTACATGGGGCCTCTTTCTCTTCCAGATATGGGACAGATTGAAAACAGGTTCAGACAGCCTGCTCATATACAAGTTTGGATAAGAACAGCCCCAAATCTTTCCAAGGTCTGGTATTGAGTCCACCTTTCAAGATGTGAACAGTGTGTCCAGTGAGGCTAGATACAGGTCTTTGCTCATCGTCAATTCCGTGAGGGAAGTTAGAGAGATTGGCTGTAGCTTCCCGAAGCAGACTAAGTTCTCAAAGACTAAGCAATCAACCCTAAACCTCAATTAGAGTGGAATTCTGGTCACAATGCTATGATTGCTTTCACTCAGAAAAACAAAAAAAAAACATTTTTTTAATGTCTTTTGTGAAGCTGCAAAATATTAAAAAGTCATTTTCTTCCTAACTGTAGCCACCACAGGCAGTCTATTTGCCCTCGTGGGTACAATTTGAACGCAGCTTTAAAAAGCCGCAAGTAGTTCTGCTTGTAGGTAATGATCTTCTCACCTCACTTGTATCTTTTCTAAGTAACGGAAACTCTCACCTTGGATGATCTAGTCTTTAGAAGTCTGCACTATGGGTTTCCAAGGAAGTGCTGTTCCAAAATGAGACTTGTATTTCCAGTAGGCAGATGTCCTTGTCTTCTCTCTCACCATGATGGACTCTCACAGCCCAACATCAAATATTCTGCTAGTTTACATAAATCAAATAGAAAACACCTTTTGGTTCTCTTTAGCATTTCAGAAGTAGGGATTGTGGCTAGAAGATCATAGTCAGAACCACTACATTTATCAAGCACCTAAGATATGCTTTACAGATACTATCTCCCATTTCAGAATAACCCAACAAGAGAGGTAGTATGAGCCCCATACAGAATTATTTGGTGTTACAGATGAGCTTTAAACTCACATCCACCTAAGACTAAAGCCTGGGATCACAGGCCATGGACTTACTAGGTCAACTCAACCACAGAAAAGCAAAGCTTCCTTAACTCATGGAGAACTGGAATGTTACCAACTTGATATTGCGCAAAGCGCTTCCTTTGGTGACTGGTTTGGAGATCCTGATTGTGCCAAAGGGATGGTGACCGTGAGAGTCATGATGACTATGCACTAAGGGATGAGGCCTCACGGGCTTGGTCAACAAGCCCAGGTGACTCCGTTCACAGCAAGGACAGAGAGGGATGTGACAGCCTGTAACAGATCAGCACAGCGATAGCAAAAAGCAGATGCAAATCTTCATGATGGAATCCAGAGTCTGAAGGCAGCCAAGTCTACTATACTCAGTCAAAGAATGAAGCACCTAAGCGGAACTCTTATGGGGCCAAATATTTCCTGCCTGGTAATAAGAAGCAAGATTTAGATGACCGTAACTGCCTGCCAATGACAAAGCAGCTTCCAGAAACCACACTGAGGAGTCTATCAAAGTCCCCATGAGTATGTAGAAGATAATGGATAATAAGGAATCCTTCACACCTGCGGTTCAAACAAGTTAGCAGCAGTTTACCAAAAATATCTGACCAGTTAGGGTTCTCATAAAACTTTTAACAGTCCTAGAAGATACTTAGGTGGACAGAATAATTGGCATTATATTACACTGCAGGCAGATTAGTTGAAGTATATTCAAATTTAATTTGGAGAAACACTAGGCTAATCCTGGAATTTCCTGGATTTTAGTTCGTAAGAAAAAAAAAATACAGATTTTGGACTACAAATCTGTATTCTAAATTCTAATCTAATCTAATTCTAAATCTGTATCTAATTCTAAATCTGATCTTTAAATCTTAAGGCTCCAGAAAGACAGCTGTCCTAAAATAAAATTAAATCTTGTTTTTAAAAAACCATTACATAAAAGACAAGTTCTCAGTGAAATAAGGAATATTCTATTTTTGAAAGAAAGAGAAAGAAATTATATTATCAAACCTATGCTATTACAAACCACCGGGAAAATATAATCTGATACGAGAGAATCGTGGACCTTTAAAGAGTCCAGGAGATGGTGGTCAGGGTTTTTGTCAACATCTGGAGTCCTCTGTGTGTGTGTATGTAAATATAGTAGGTGGGAGGAAAGGGGAGTTCATCACATCAGATTCTCAAAGGAATATGTGACTCAAACATGGGTTAAAATTAACTGTAGTCAAGTAGGAGAAAAATTTAAATAAAACCTTATCAATTATTGGGAGCTAGACTCTCTCTGACTGGAATCCAAAACAACCAACTGAAATATAGGTACAAAATCTCTGAACTCCAACACTCAGAGGAACAAAGGATCTTTCTGGACTAACAAGAGTTAAGTCTGTCTGTGGCCCTCCGTAGCATCCAGACAGCCAACAGTCCATCAGATCATTGTTCCTTTCTATCCCCCTACAAAGGACCAAGCCCAAAACATATAAGGGATTTGCTTTGTTTTTCCAACTGCAGGGCCCCAGCCATTCACAGCAGCTGGAGCCGGTCCAAACAGCATGCTGGAAGGGGATGGGCTATGTATTTCATTTTTATACACCAAATGGCTTCTCAATAATTTATCATCTGTGTGATGGAGCAAAGTACCAAGAAAACGTGATTGTAAATCTCCACCTTCTTCCAGGATCAAAGAAAGAACTAAAGAAAGCTGAAAAAGAAATGACAACACAATTTTGTGAGCTAAAAATGTATTTTCCAAAATCAAATGCTGCCAGTTTCTGGAACTAAATGTCCTTGAAGATGCTGAATTTGAAACGTAGGGAAAATTGCAGGGGAGGGTGTAGAAGAATTGAGCCTGTCTGTGCAGCTTATTGAGTAAAATCTTCCTGAGGCAGTCTTCAATAGAATCCCCTGTGAAACATTGTATCTGCTATTTCCTGTTAACATGCAGAGCTGCCTCTTGTTTGAGCCCCTCACCCCAGGAAGGACTTCCACAGATGAAGGAAAACAAATCATCCACATGAGGATGGGATTCACATTACCAAGGGCTATAGGAAACAAAACTCAGAAAACCTAATAATCAAAATAATTAGAGTTTTAAAAAAGAAATAAAATGTATCAGTGAATGGAGTTCACCAGAATCTATTTCTGGGATTGTTCCCATGGATACATTTGTGGCATTTTCCCCCTAAAAAGATGTTTTCATTTAAGTTTTTTGGGGGGTTTTCCCCCTTTTTCAGCAAAAATGTGTGGCTCTAGTTTCTCTCAGATGCATCCCCTATAGTTACCTTAAAAGATTAGTGTAGTTCTGGCCTCTTAAACAGCCTCCATTCTGCTCCCAGCAAATGCAGGAGCCCAGAAGAATTCCAGCCTGCACTAAACAACCAGGCTAGAGACTGACTCCCTTTAATATCTTGTCAATGTCCCAACCAACAGATATTCAAAGAACATCAACAGCAGCTAACATTTACACCTATGAGCTTACTGTGTGCCAGGCACTGTTCTAAGCACTTTACCTCTCAAAAACCCTACATGGTAGGGTACCATCCCATTTTACAGACGGAAAGTGAGGCATGGGTGTTTTAGTAACTTGACTAAGGCCACACAGTAAATACTGTAGCTGAGATTCTCATAACAACCCGATGAGGTCCGAATAAATTCCCCTACATTTTGGACAAGGGATATGAACCTCAAAGAGATCAAGTGACTTAACCCCCGTTCATACAATTAATAAGCAGCAGAGTCGGAATCAAACCCATGCCAGTCAGTGCCCTTTCCCCCACGCCTTTCTGCAGGCCAATGACACAGCTTTGGGAGCATTTAAATCATTTACAGAACTTCTGACTTTGGTTGTTTTGACTTAGAAGAAATCGAAGGCCATTCATTCAGACAGAAAATAAGGGATCTAGAAATAAAGCTCTCGGGAAATAAAACCATTCTCTAGATTTCTTGCTCGCCCCATATATGAAATATTAATACAGAAGACTAATGTGCTGGATTACTTCAAGCTTCACTGACAAGAGCAAACAAGTCCGAAGAGTCGTACACACGCAAAACACCCATAGCGCAGAAAAGCTCTTGAAAATACATATCAATGTCCTGGCAAGAACAAAGGAGTTTCAGCTTATTTCACTTAAATTCAGTGAAGGGTGAGATATATCGGCTCCTTATTTCTAATAAATGAATAAGTTACCTTGGCAAACAGTGGAGTAGAAGAATTTGCTTTCCGAAGCACGTGTCATTTGTGTAAAAAAAAAAAAAACACACTTATCCCTGCATAATGACATTTGCATTGACTTCAAGTGTTTATAATCTTAAAAAGAAAACAAAATCTTTTTTGGAAGAATAGATTTTAGGCTTAAAGTTAAAATTAAAATGAGGTTTAGACAAAGAACTAGCTCTTGGCAGTTCTTTGTGAAGCAAATTTTGCTGTCAGGAGCTCTCCAGTTTACCTGCCTCCAGGTGTGCTCCTAGGACTTCTGTCCTATTCCAAGGATGTTCAAAATCGACCTCACAACTATTAACACTGCCTTCCTGTAAAGTCTGATGTGGTTCATTTTGTACAACAAAAACTCACTTTTTTCTCTTAAGAAGAGAGCATGCTAGGGCAGGTTTTTGAGAGGGGAGAGGTGTGAACTGGAAGAACTGAAGATATTGCTACATATCTCCCCAAGATCCAACACCCTTTCTATATTTTTGCAATATAACCCCCCTGTCCAGCTAAAGATTACATAGCACAGCACCCCTTCATCTAGACATGGCCATTTGACTGACCTAAGTACTGGCCTATAGGATGTGAGGGGCAGTGACGCACATAACTTCTTGAAACTTCTTCACTTTTTAAAAGTGAGTAACTGGCCTTCACTTCCTTTTTCATCTTTCACGGGTGCTGGTAAGCTATCCTTCAAATATGTGGATGAGGGGAAAGCCTCAGAGAATGGTTGAACAACAAAACAGATGGAATATGGGTCCCTGGATGTCCTAGAACAAAACTGCCTACAAACCCAGGACTATCTACCTATTATTGTATCATTGTGAGAGAGAACAAAACGTTAGTTCTGATTGAGCCTCTGTTATTTTGATTCTGTGAAGTGTTCAAACCAATATCCTCCATAGCACAGGCAAGAAGGGAAAGGAAAGCACAAGAAGACCTCCCAAAAGTGACACAGACACATAGACAGACAGACAGACACACACACACACACACACACACACACACACACCTTCTGTACATCAATTTCTTCATCTATAAAAGGAAATAATAATACCTCTCTTTCAATATGAGGATTAAATTATACAATGTATGTAACACATTAAATATAATGGAGAACTTAAAAACAAAATTAAAATCTCACTTGAAACATCAAATGCTCTTTCTAGACATTCAAGAAAAAATGTATTTATCAAAAAATTCTAGGAAGATAATGGACTAGGAAGCATCAGGAATCTGTCTCCCAACCTCAACAAAAATTACACTGGTAGAATTTGTCTGATATAATCATTTTGGAACTCTGGAGTTTACTGAAGACTTGCAACTTTTAGGAGAAGGCTCAGTCTATAAATTGTGGTTAATTTTGGTCAATGTCAACTTTTAGCACAGTAGCAGCCCATCCCTCACCCTGATAGACAGCAGATATGCACATTTTCCTGCAGCAGCTTGCAGGAGCCTGTTTTCCAAATATCAGAGATTTGTTCTTTGATCGTTGGTTGCTGCTTCTGATCACTGAGAAGCAGACAAAGAGGCAGGAGACCATTATTTTTGCATCTCACTCCATTGTTGCAAGCCTTTCTCCATCTGGCTGAAGTCACAGCCAGAATTTAAAGGGCCAGCCCACTCACCCCCACTTCATCTTTTTCTTTTCTCTCTTTTGGAAGGTAGACATTAAAAATGAGGACATTCAAAAGCAACTCCATGCGTGGGGAAAATCAGAAAGTGACTGAACATGTCCGGTGAAAGGTATAGGCTCAGAAAAGACCTGAGAAGACCTTAAGTTTACATCTCAGTCTGATCCTTGGCACTGAGACAACCTACAACAATCAAAATAATAATAAAAAGGGACAGCTGGATAGCTCAGTTGGTTAGAGTGCAAGCTCTGAACAACAGGGTTGCTGGTTCAATTCCCACATGGGCCAGTGAGCTGCGCCCTCCACAACTAGATTAAAGATGAGCTGCCGCTGAGCTTCCGGAGGGGCAGCCGGATGGCTCAGTTGGTTAGAGCACGAGCTCTCAACAACAAGGTTGCCGGTTCAATTCCTGCATGGGATGGTGGGCTGTACCCCCTGCAACTGAAGATTGAAAACGCAACTGTGCCCTCCGCAACTAGATTGAAGGACAATGACTTGGAACTGATGGGCCCTGGAGAAACACACTGTTCCCCAATATAATTAAAAATAACTAAATAAATAAACAGCAAACCCTGGGGAGGAGGGAAAATCTGATTTCCAGATTTTCATTACCTCATTATTAAATTCAAATGTCCAGTTTTGAACAATAGATCACAAGTGTGGCTCATTCAAAGGAAACATATAAATCAACAGAAACTCTCCCTGAAAACAAACAAACCAATGACTGATCTAGTAGACAATGACTTTAAAACAACAGTCTTAAAGATGCTTAAACAATTAAAGAAGACATGGAGAAAGTAAGGAAAAAAGAAAAGTATGGACAAAATGGAATTATCAAGAAAGAGAAAACCTAAGAAGAAATGAAAAAGAAATTCTGGAGCTGAAAAGTACAATAACTGAAACGAAAAATATCACTAGAGAGACTCAAAGGCATATTTGAGCAGGCAGAAGAATTGCTGAACTAGAAGACAGGGCAATGGAAATTATCAAGTCTGAAGTACAGAGAAAAAATATTGAAGAAAAGTGAACATAGCCTGAGATCTTTTGGAAACCATAAACAGACCAACATATGCATTGTGGAAATGCCAGAAGGAGATGAGAGAACGAGAAAAGAGCAGAGAGAATATTTGAAAAAATAATAGCTGAAAGACATGAATATAATTATCCAAGAATCTTAACGAACTCCAAGTAAGATGAACTCCAAGAGGCTGACACATTATAACCAAACTTATGAAAGACAAAGAGAATCTTGCAAGCAGCAAGAGAGAAGCAACTCTTCAAGTACAAGGGGATCCTCCATGAGATATTCAGAAGATTTCTCATCACAAACTTTGAAGGCCAGAAACCAGTGGGCTGGTTTATAAAAAGTGCTAAAATAAAAAACTATCAACCAAGTATCCTATATCCAGAAAAATGTCCTTCAAAAGTGAAGGAGAAATTAAGACATTCCCAGATAAACAAAAGATGAGGGTGTTTGTTACCACTAGACCTGCCCTGCAAGAAATGCTTAAGGGAGTCCTGCAAGGTAAAATAAAAGGACATGAGACAGTTAACTCAAAGCTGTATGAAGAATTAAAAACCTCAATGAAAGTAAACACATAGGCAGATATAAAAGTCAGCATGACTGTAACTTCTGTTTGTAACTCCACATTTTGTTTTCTACATAACTTAAGAGACTAATGCATTTAAAACAATTATTAGTTTATGTTTTGGGGGATTTGTGTATAAAGATTTAATTTAATGGCATCAGCAACTGAAAGGGGTGGGGAGGGAGCTGCAAAAAAAGCAGAGATTTTATATGTTATTGAAATTAAGCTGGTTTAAATTCAAATTAGAGTGTTATAACTGTAGGGGGGCCCAATGATAACTGCAAAGAAAATAGCTATAGAAATAGAGAAATAAGTTAAACATTTCACTACAAAAAAATCAACTAAACACAAAGTAAGACAGTAATGCAGGCAATGAGTTACAAAAATACTATATAGCATATAGGAAACAAAAAGCAAAATGACAGTTCCTCCTTATGGGTAATAACTTTAAATGTAAATGGATTAAACTCTCCAATCAAAAGACAGATTAGCAGAAAGAATTTAAAACCAAACATCCAACTATACGTTATCTACCAGAGACTCACTTTACATGCAAAGACAAATATATTGAGAGTGGAAGCATAGAAAAATACATTCTGTGCATATAATAAAGAGGGCAGGAGTGGCTACACTAATATCAGACAAAAAATATTTTAAATCAAAAAAGACTACAGGGGATAAAGAAAAACATGTTACTAAAAGTTTCAATACAGCAAGAAGATATAACAATTATAAACATTTACACACCTAATAACAAACCATCAAAATATATGAAGCAAATGCTGACAGAATTAAAGGGAGAAGTACAGTTATACAATAATAGAGACATCAATACCCAATAATGAATTGAACAACCAGTCAGAAGATAAATAAGACAATAGGGAACTTAAATAACACAATAAACTACTTGCTCTAACAGACATATACAGTATATTCTACCCCAAAACAACATCATATGCATTCTTCTCATGTGCATATGGGGCATTTTCTGGGATAAACTATATATTAGGCCACAAATTAAGTCTCCATAGATTTAAAAAGATAGACACCATACAAAGTATCTTCTCTGACTACAACAGGCTGAAGCTGGAAATCAGTAACAAGTAAAACTGACAAATTCACAAATTTGTGAAAGCTAAACAACACACTCAAACAACCAATGGATCAGAGAACAAATAACAAAGGAAATTAGAGTATACATAGAGATGAATAAAAAACAGCATACCAAAATTTATGAGATCCAGCAAAAGCAGTGATAAGAGAGAAATACGTAGCTATAAATGCTTACATTAAAATTTTTTCTTATTCAAATTAATAATTTCAAATTAACAACCTAAATTAAAGACACAGAAAAAGAACTAAACATAAAGGTAGCAAAAGAAAGAAAATGAAGATGAGAGCAGAGATAAATGAAATACAGAATCCAAAACCAACAGAGAAAATCAATAAAATCAAAAGTAGGTTTGTTGCAAAGATAAAAACAACGGATAAACCTTTAGTTAAATGGACTAAAAAAAGATAAGCCTCAAATTACTAACATCAGAAATGAAAGGGATATTACTACCAATTCACAGAAATAAAAATCATTATAAGAGTGCTATGAACATTTGTATGCCAATGAATTTGGTAACCCAGATGAAATGAACAAATTTCTAGAAACACAAAGCCTACCGAGACTAAATCACAATGAAACAGAAAACGTATATTGACCTATAACTAGTAAGTAGATTGAATCACTAAGCAAAAATTTCCCAACAACAAAAAAAGCCCTGAACCTGATGGCTTCACTGATGAATTCTACCAAGCATTTAAAGAAGAACTAATACCAATTTTTCCTAAATTTATCCAAAAAATTGAAAAGGAAGGAACACTTCCTAACTCATTCTGTGAGGCCAGAATTACCCTGATACCAAAGCCAGACAATCACACACACATATACACAACACATGTCCTACAGACTAATATCCCTTATGAACGTTAATGCAAAAAACCTCAACAAGATACCACAAGCAATATATTAATAAAAATTATACACCATGACCAAGTGACATTTATTTCTGGAATTCAAGGATGGCTCAATATGATCAATGTAATATACCACATTAACAAAAGGAAAAGAAATAATCTACAGGATCATCTCTATTGATGCAGAAAATGCATTTGACAAAATTCAACACCATTTTATGACAAAAGTACTCAACAAACTAGCAATAGAAGAAAACAACTGCAACATAATAAAAAACATATTTGAAAAACCCATAGCAAATATCATACTCAATGATTAAAGACTGCAAAAGTGTTCCCTTTAAGACAAGGGAAAAGGTAAGGAGCCTCACTTTTGCCATTTCTGTTCAACATAATACTGGAAGTTCTCTGCAGAATAAGTAGGCAAGAAATAAAAATCATCCAAATTGGAAAGAAATAAAATTATCTCTGTTCAGAGATGATATGATTTTATATACAGAAAACCCTAAAGATTCCACAAAAACCTCTTAGAACTAATAAATGAATTCAGCAAAGTAATATGATACAATGCTAACACACAAATCAATTGCATTTCTATACACCAATAATGAACAATCGAAAATGGAAATTACAAAAATAATTCCACTTACAATAACATCAAGAAGAATAAAATTCTAGGAATTAACCTAATCAAGGATATGAAAGTTTTGGATAATAAAAACTACAGACAAAGCTGAAAGAAATTAAAGTCTAAGTACACGGAAACATATCCCATGTTATGGATTGAAAGACTTAGTATTGTTAAAATTTCATATTACCCAAAGCAATCTTTAGATTTAATGCAATCTCTGTCAAGTCTCAATCATATATTAAAATTCATATGAAATCTCAAGAACCCTTAATAGTCAAAACAATCTTGGAAAAAAAGAACAAAACTTGAGAACTCACACATCTTGATTTCAAAACTTACTACAAAGTTACAATAATCAAAACAGTGTGTCCAATGGTATTTTTCACAGAAATAGAACAAACACTCTAAAATCTTTAGAAAGAAGAACAATGCTGGAAGCATCATGCTCCCTAATTTCAAACTCTATTACAAAGTTATAGTAATCAAAACATTATAGTATCAGCATAAAAACAGGCACACAGATCAATGGAACAGAACAAAGAGCACAGAATTAACCCTCCACATATAAGGTCAATTAATTTATGACAAAGAAGTCAAGAATATAAAATGGGAAAAGACAGTCTCTTTAATAAATGATGTTCAAAAAACTGGACAGCCACATGCAAAAGAATGCAACTGGATGACTATTTTATACCATACAAAGTACCTGAAGATGCATTAAAAACTTTAACGTAAGACCTGAAATCATAAAACTCTAAGAAAATAGTTTGTAAGCTCCTTGACATCAGTCATGATGTTTTTGAGTTTGACACCAAAAGAAAAGGCAACAAAAGCAAAAATAAATAAATGGTACTACATCAAACTAAAAATCTTCTGCACAGCAAAGGAAATCATCAACAAAATGAAAAGGCAATCTATTCAGTGGCAGAAAATATTTGCAAATCATGTATCTGACAAGCGGTTAATTTCCAAAATACTTGTATATAACAAACGCATACAACTTAATAGCAAAAACAAACAAAAAACCCACTCTGGTTAAAAAATGGGCAGAAGACCTGAATAGATCTTTTTCTAAAGAAGACATGCAGATGGCCAACAGCTCTATGAAAAGATGCTCAACATCACTAATCATCATGGAAAAGCAAATCAAAATCACAATAAGATATTACTTCATACCTGTTAGAATGCTATTATCAAAAAAACAAGAAATGAATATTGGTGAGAATATGGAGAAAAGGGAACCCTTGTGCACTGTTGGTGGAAATGTAAATTGGTTCAGTCACTATGGAAAAATGTATGGAGAGTCCTCAAAAAATTAAAAACAGAAATACCATATGATCCAGCAATTCCACTTCTGGGTATTATATGTGAAGAAACCAAAAACACTAACTTGAAATGATATATGCACCCCCAAGTTCATTGCAATATTATTTTCAATAACCAAGATATGGAAACAACCTAAATGTCCATCAACATATGAAGTGACAAAGGAAATGTGGTATAGATATACAAAGGAATATTTTTCAGCCCTAAAAGGAATGAAATCTTGCCGTTTGCAACAACATGAATGGAACTTGAGGGCATAACGCTAAGTGAAATAAGTCAGACAGAGGAAGATAAATACTGTATGACCTCATTTATATGTGGAATCTTAAAAAAAAAAATCAGGGTCATAGATACAGAGAACAGATTGGTGGTTGCCAGAAGCAGGAGATGGGTAAAGTGCGTGTAGGGAATCAAAAGATACAAAGTTCCAGTTATAAAGGAAGTAATTCATGGGGATGTAATGCACAGCATGGTGACAATAGTTAATAATACTGTATTGCATATTTTAAAGTTGCTAAGAGTAAATTTTAAAAGTTCTCATCAAAAGAAAAAAAATTTTGTAATAATATATGGTGATGGATGTTAACTAGACCTTTTGTGGTAATCATTTCACAATATATACAAATATTGAATCATTATATTGTACACCTGAAATAAATGATGTATGTCAATTATACCTCAATAAAAAAAACAAAACAGTGTGTGGTACTAGCATAAAGACAGACATATAGACCAATGGAATAGACTAGAGATCCCAGAAACAAGCCACTGCATATATGGTCAAATGATTTTTGACAAGAGTGCCAACACCATTAAATGAAAAAAGGACAGTCTTTTCAACAAACGTTGCTGGGAAAACTGGATATCTACATGCCAAAAAATGAAGTTGGTCCCTTACTTAACACCATGTTTAAAAATTAACTCAAAACAAGTCAAAGACCTAAGTGTAAGACCTAAAACTATAAAACTCTTAGAAGAAAGCATAGGGCAAAAACTGCAACATTGATTTGGCAATGATTTTTCAGATATGGCACCAAAGATTTAAGCACCAAACGGAAAAACAGATAAATTGGGTTTAATGAAAATTTTCTGCATCAAAAGATAATATTAATAAAAAGGCAACTCAGATAGGAGAAAATATTTGCAAATCATATCTGATAAGGGATTAATATCCAGAATATATAAAGAACTCCTAAAACTCAACAACAAAAAATAAACAACCCCATTCAAAAGTGGGTAAAGACCTCATCTAGACATTGCCCCAAAGAAGATATAAAAATGGCCAATAAGCAACTGAAAACGTACTCAACATCACTAATCATTAGGAAAATGAAAATCAAAAATATAATGAGATAACACCTCACACCCATTACTACTTTTTGGGTATAATCAAGAAAGAAAAAAAACTACAGAAAATAACAAGTGTTGACAAAGATGTGAAGAAACTGGAACACTGCTGCAGTCTTGGTGGGAATATAAAATGGTACAGCCACTGTGGAAAACAGTATGGAGGTTCCTCAAAAAATTAAAAGTTGAACTACCATATGACCCAGCAATTTCACTTCTGGATTTATATGAAAAAAAAAATGAAAGTTGTCTCGAGAGCATTTGAGATCTTGCTCCCCAGCACTGTCATTAGTTTGGCTCAAATAAACTCATATAAAAATTATCAGGGTGGGGACTTCCGGAAAAATGGCGGCGTGAGGTGAGCCTCTGTAAAGCTCCCCTGGAATTTACAAAGAATCGAACAACAAAAACTCCACAAAGGATTCCCTGCACAGCAGACAGGCAAGACGAAGAGGCCCACTACCGACTGAAATCACCTACAGGTGGGAGACTCGCGCGAGTGGAGGGAGGAGGAAAGGGAGAAGTGCACGGAGACGGAGCCGCGCGGGCGCAGGACGCAGACCTACCTCAGTGCGCCGAGCTCGCTGCTTCCCGGAACTACCGCAGCTGCGGGAGAGGGAAGAACTCGGACTGCTAGGGCTCCGCCAGGGCTCCACAGGGCTGAGGGGGCAGCATATAACACGGCTGAACCCAACGCTAACGGCAGAGACCTCGGAGAAAAGACTGAGGGAAAAAGGATGAAAACGGTGGTTTAAGCCCGCACTGCCGAGCAGAGAACAGAAGCCTTAGGCACTGAGACTATCCGCCCCCTCTCTCCCCTCCCAGAGCTCGCCTCGCCCCCACCTGCCCGGTGCTAGAAGCGAAACAGTAGCAGTGTCAGATCAAAACAACAGAAAATTTGCTGTCTTGAGAACTGTGACCACAGACACAAATTCACAGCCCAACTAATTCCGGCAAAGGGGAGAGAGCTGTGGAAGCAGGACTGCCTGTGGTGGTGGTCGCGGCCATTGCTCTGGGTCACCTCTCACAACTCACCCCGCCCCTGACCCCACCTATCTGGGCGGATCCCTGCAGAACTAAACAGAACTGCTGAAATATACGGGCTCTGAATCAGGAGCGGGAAGAGCTTTGGAACATCAAAAGCTCTCCGCATACCCACCGGGACACTGCGCCCTGTGACCTAGACGAACTATTAACAGAGGAGAACCCCGTCTCCCAGGGAATCCCCCCATTGTGTGAGAAGTTGGAATAGTGCAGAGAAAACATAGCACTACCGTGTGGGAGAAGAAAAATAAATTGCAGTTGGAGAAATAATAAAACATTCTACCAACAAGTACTGGCAAACAAAAGAAAGACCGCTTTCTATTAACCTGTTGCAAAAGTCACTCCTGTAGATGTCTAGGAAGAGAAATAGTAAACCAGTAATTGCCATGAATAACCAAGGCAACAAGATAGCTCAGAAAGAAAGTGAAAAATCTCCAGAGAAGGCACTTAAAGATACAGAAATATGTGACTTAAATGACAGAGAATTCAAGATTGCAGTTCTGAAAAAACTCAACGAGATACAAGAAAACACAGATAGGCAGTTAAATGAACTCAGAAACTCAATCAAAGAACAGCATGAGCATTTTACGAAAGAGATTGAAATCTTAAAAAAGAACCAAATAGAATTTCTGGAGATTAAGAACTCAATAGAAGAAATTAAGAATGAAATAACCAGCTTAGG
Source organism: Rhinolophus sinicus (assembly GCF_036562045.2). Taxonomy (NCBI): domain Eukaryota; kingdom Metazoa; phylum Chordata; class Mammalia; order Chiroptera; family Rhinolophidae; genus Rhinolophus; species Rhinolophus sinicus. The sequence goes on along the minus strand of NC_133757.1, from coordinate 40,003,926 downwards.
TAGTAGAGTTGACCAGATGGAGCAAAGAATCAGTGACATCGAAGATAGAAACCTGGAAATGACACAAATAGAAGAAGAAAGAGACTTGAGACTTAAAAGAAATGAAAGAACTCTACAAGAACTTTCTGACTCCATCAGAAAGAGCAATATAAGAATAATGGGCATACCAGAAGGAGAAGAAAGAGAGAAGAGAACACAGAATATATTCAAACAAATTGTCGATGAGAACTTCCCAAATTTGTGGACAGAACTGGACCCTCGAATCCAAGAAGCAAATAGAACACCTAGTTACCTCAATCCCAACAGGCCTTCTCCAAGGCACATTGTATTGAAGCTGTCTAAAATCAACGACAAAGAAAGAATCCTCAAGGCAGCCAGGGAAAAGAAGATGGTAACTTACAAAGGAAAGCCCATTAGATTATCATCAGATTTTTCAGCAGAAACTCTACAAGCCAGGAGGGAGTGGAACCAAATATTCAAACTATTGAAAGAGAGAAACCATGAGCCAAGAATAATATATCCAGCAAAGATATCCTTTAGATATGAAGGAGGAATAAAGACCTTTCCAGACATACAGAAGCTGAGGAATTTTCTAATACACGACCTGCACTACAAGAAATACTAAAGGAGGCTATTCGACCACCATCAACAGGGACAATTTGTGGCAACCACAACTCAAAAAGGGGAGAGTAAAGGCCTGAACGGAATATGGGAATGGAGAAAGTAAGCGTGCTGAAGAAAATGGAATACTCTAAATATCAAACTTTCTTTTACATAAACTTAAGGGTAACCACTCAAAATAAATCCAGAATTGAAATATATACTGAAATAAAAGAAGAAACAGAGGGAAACATCATAGAATACCACCACACAGAAATAATAGACAACAACAAAAGGCAAAGAAACAAGGGAGACACAGCCTTACCAGAAAACTAAAGATAGAATGACAGGAAATCCTCACATATCAATAATCACCCTAAATGTAAATGGACTGAACTCACCAATAAAAAGGCACAGAGTAGCAGATTGGATCAAAAAACTAAACCCAACCATATGCTGTCTCCAAGAGACACATCTCAGCTACAAGGACAAGCATAGACTCAAAGTGAAAGGGTGGAAATTGACACTCCAAGCAAATGGTACCCAGAGAAAATCAGGTGTAGCCATAATGATATCAGATGAAACAGACTTCAAGGTGAAAAAGATAACAAGAGACAAAGATGGACATTTCATAATGGTGAAGGGGACTGTACAACAAGAAGACATAACAGTCATCAATATTTATGCCCCCAATCAGGGAGCACCGAAATACACCAAGCAACTACTAACAGAACTAAAGGGAGAAATTGACCAAAACACAATTATACTAGGGGACTTAAATACATCATTGACAGCTATGGATAGATCATCCAAACAGAAAATAAATAACGAAATAGTAGCCCTAAATGACACATTAGATGAAATGGACATAATTGACATTTATAGAGCACTTCATCCTAAAACATCAGACTATACATTCTTTTCTAGTGTACATGGAACATTCTCAAGGATAGACCATATATTGGGACATAAAATCAGTCTCAACAAATTTAAGAAGATTGAAATCATACCATGCATATTCTCTGATCACAAGGCTTTGAAATTGGATATCAACTGTAAAAAGAAAGCGGAAAAACACAAATACATGGAGATTAAACAACATACTTTTAAAGAAGGACTGGGTCAAAGAAGAAATTAGAGGAGAGATCAAAAGATACATAGAAACAAATGACAATGAAAATACATCCTACCAAAATTTTTGGGATGCAGCGAAAGCAGTTTTAAGAGGAAATTTATCTCATTACAGGCCTATCTCAAGAAACAAGAAAACTCCCAAATAAATAACCTCATGTTACACCTTAAAGAACTAGAAAAAGAAGAACAAGTAAAACCCAAGGTCAGCAGAAGAAAGGAAATAACAAAAATTAGAGCAGAACTAAATGAAATAGAGAACAAAAAGACAATAGATAAAATTAATGTGACAAAGAGCTGGTTCTTTGAAAAGATTAACAAAATTGACAAACCCTTGGCTAGACTTACTAAGATAAAAGAGAAGACACTGATTAACAAAATCAGAAACGTAAAAGGGAAGTTATCACGGACACCACAGAAATACAAAGGATCATCCAAGAATACTATGAAGGACTATATGCCACCAAATTCAACAACCTAGAAGAAATGGACAAGTTCTTAGAAACATATAGCCTTCCAAGGCTGAACCATGAAGAACTGGAAAATCTAAACAGACTGATCACCAGTAACAAAATTGAATCAGTCATCCAAAACCTTCCCAAAAGCAAAAGTCTGGGACCAGGTGGCTTCACTAGTGAATTCTACCAAACCTTCAAAGAGGATCTAATACCAATTCTGCACAAACTCTTCCAAAAAATTGAAGAAGAGACAGTACTCCCTAACTCATTTTATGAGGCCAACATTACCCTGATACCAAAACCTGGTAAGGACAGCACAAAAATAGAAAACTACAGACCAATATCTCTAATGAATACCGATGCAAAAATCCTAAATAAAATTCTAGCAAATCGAATACAACAATGCATTAAAAAGATTATTCATCACGACCAAGTGGGGTTCATCCCCGGGGCACAAGGATGGTTCAACATACGCAAATCCATCAATGTGATACATCACATAAACAAAATAAAGGACAAAAATCATATGATTATATCAATTGATGCAGAAAAAGCATTTGACAAGATACAACATCCATTTATGATTAAAACACTTAATAAAATGGGTATAGAAGGAAAATACCTTAACATAATAAAGGCCATATATGACAAGCCCTCTGCTAATCTCATAATTAATGGAGAAAAACTGAAGCCCTTTGCTCTACGTTCAGGAACACGACAGGGATGTCCCCTATCACCTCTGCTTTTCAACATAGTGTTGGAAGTCCTTGCCAGAGCAATCAGGCAAGAGAAAGAAATAAAAGGCATCCAAATTGGGAATGAAGAAGTTAAATTATCACTCTTTGCAGATGACATGATGCTATATATAGAAAACCCTAAAGACTCCACCAAAAAGCTATTAGAAACAATCAACGAATACAGTAAAGTTGCCGGCTACAAAATCAACGCACAAAAGTCCATTGCCTTCCTATATACTAACAATGAAATCTCAGAAAGAGAAATACAAAAAACAATTCCTTTTGCAATTGCAGCAAAAAGAATAAAATACCTAGGAATAAACTTAACCAAGGATGTGAAAGACCTATATGCTGAAAACTATAAGACATTTTTGAAAGAAATTGAAGAAGACACAAAGAAATGGAAAGACATTCCGTGCTCATGGATTGGAAGAATCAACATAGTTAAAATGGCCATATTACCCAAAGCAATATACAGATTCAATGCAATCCCCATCAAAATCCCAATGGCATATTTTAAAGAAATAGAACAAAAATCATCAGATTTGTTTGGAACCACAAAAGACCCGAATAGCCAAAGCAATCTTAAGAAAAGAAGAACAATAATGGAGGTATCACACTTCCTGACTTTGGCTTGTACTACAGGGCTACAATAATCAAAACAGCATGGTATTGGCAGAAAAACAGACACATAGACCAATGGAATAGAATTGAGAACCCAGAAATAAAACCACATAAATATGGACAGATAATTTTTGACAAAGAAGCTAAAAACATACAATGGAGCAAAGACAGCCTCTTCAATAAATGGTGCTGGGAGAATTGGATAGCCACGTGCAAAAGAATGAAACTGGACTGCTATTTGTCACCATGTACCAAAGTTAATTCAAAATGGATCAAAGACTTAAGCATAAGACCTGACACAATAAACTGCATAGAAGAAAACATAGGTACTAAACTTATGGACCTTGGGTTCAAAGAGCATTTTATGAACTTGACTCCAAAGGCAATGGAAGTAAAAACTAAAATAAACGAATGGGACTATATGAAACTTAAAAGCTTCTGCACAGCAAAAGAAACCATTGACAAAATAAAGAGGCCACCAACTGAATGGGAGAAGATTTTTGCAAACAGTGCCTCCGATAAGGGGCTAGTATCCAGAATATACAAGGAACTCATGCAACTCAACAACAAAAAAACAAACAACCCAATTGAAAAATGGGCAGAGGACTTGAAGAGACATTTCTCCAAAGAGGACATACAAATGGCAAATAGACATATGAAAAAATGCTCAACATCACTAATCATCAGAGAAATGCAAATCAAAACCACAATGAGATATCACCTCACCCCAGTCAGAATGGCTATCATCAACAAGACAAATAATAACAAATGTTGGAGAGGCTGTGGAGAAAAAGGAACCCTCATACACTGTTGGTGGGAATGCAGACTGGTGCAGCCGTTATGGAAGGCAGTGTGGAGGTTCCTCAAAACATTACGAATAGAATTGCCATATGACCCAGCAATCCCTCTCCTGGGTATCTACCCAAAAAATCTGAAAACATTTAGAGATAAAGACACGTGTGCTCCAATGTTCATTGCAGCTTTGTTTACGGTGGCCAAGACATGGAAACAACCAAAATGTCCTTCGATAGATGAATGGATAAAGAAGTTGTGGTATATATACACAATGGAATACTATTCGCAGTAAGAAAAGATGATATAGGAACATTTGTGACAACATGGATGGATCTTGAGAGAGTAATGCTGAGCGAAACAAGTCAGACAGAAAAAGCAGAGAACCATGTGATTTCACTGATATGTGGTATATAAACCAAAAACAACAAAAGAACAAGACAAACAAATGAGAAACAGAAACTCATAGACACAGACAATAGTTTAGTGGTTGCCAGAGGGTAAGGGGGGTGGGGGGTGGGAGATGAGGGTAAGGGGGATCGAATATATGGTGATGGAAGGAGAACTGACTCTGGGTGATGAACACACAATGGGATTTATAGATGATGTAATACAGAATTGTACACCTGAAATCTATGTAATTTTACTAACAATTGTCACCCCAATAAATTTAATAAAAAATAAAAAAAAAGTTGTCTCGAAGAGATATTGATACAATCATGTTCATAGCAACATTATTCACTATAGCTAAAATGTGGAAGCACCCCAAGTGTCCATTGAGGAATAAATGGATAAGCAAAATGTGATATATGTCAATGAAATATTTAGCTTTAAAAAGGAAGGAAATTCTGACACATGCTACAACAGGGATAAACCTTGAGGACATCATACTAAGTGAAATAAACCAGTCATAAAAAGTCACATACTGCATGATTCCCCTTATATGAGGTACTTAGGTTAGTCAAAATCATAGACACAGAAAGTAGAATTGGGGCTGACGAGGAGGAGAGGGAAATAAGGAGTTATCGTTTAATGAAATGGGTATAAAGTTTCAGTTTTACAAGATGAAAGAGTCACAGAGATGGCTGGTGGCAATGGTTGTGCAACATTATGAAAGTATTTAATAGCACTGAACTGCACACTTAAAAATGGGTAAGATGGTTAAGATAGGGAATTGTATGTTACATGTATTTTACTACAATAAAAAAATTGGGGAAAAATATCTTTAGCATTCATCCTTTTCTTTTAATTCTCATTGCTATTGCTTAAGTCTGGCCAGAGGTTATCAACAGACTACTCAGAAGCTAAATTCAGGCAGGAGACTATTTTTTTTTCTTTAATTAGGTACCAATATATAATAAAAGCCAGGAGTCTCCAGATATCATTTTCCACTTAAGAGAATCAGGATTCCTTGGAGAAATAAACAATTCCAAGTTTGGGTAGGAAATTTTAAAAGAAGAGCTGGGACATCTTGTCATACAAAATAGTAAAAAACGATATCAAAGACTACATAGGGTTGTGTCAAATGACGCAGCAGCAAACTTCATGAGGCTCAGACAGATCAAAAGTGAGAGAACTGTGTTATCAACAAAAAACTGCAATGGATTGAAAACCATCCAATACATTTAAATCTGTGAGTTCATTATCATAATAAAAACAATTGATAACCAGAGAAGATGCTTGGAAACCAACTCATTATTTTGAAAATATATAAGGGAAAGAATCAAGCATTCATTCTGCCTTTCCTAAACAAAACATACTGCTAAATAACCAAATAATGAATGAGGGGAAGTTTCTCTTTCTAGAAGTATTCTAGCTACTAAGACGTTTACACACACACACACACACACACACACACACACACACACACACACTATATACATACATATAATTTAAAAATCAATATTCCGAAACCTCTAAAAATAAATAGTTGAACCAGATAGTCAATGTGAATGGGTGCTAACATTATAGAAAAAAGAGACCATCGTATGTCTCCTGGCATATGTCAGAACACAATGCCACTTTAGTAGGTTTGCCAAAAAAAGAAATTGAGTTGAAATCTCATCAAGCTTCTATATCTACCACTTTACAGAAAACAAAGAGGAAAGGTGAAAATAATAAATCATATTTCTGGGATACAATCAGCAAAATCCAGACTCTGGAAAATTTTACAGGACGATATCCCAGTTTCTTTAACAGATAAATTGCCAAGAAAATGATACGCTATAACCATGGAGAATTGTCTCCTAACAGCACTGGGACTTAAAGTAAAGACTTGAACCATCAGAGAGACAGCTGAGTTCTGCCGCTCCCGTTTATCAGCCATTTGCATGGAGAAATTAATTTCATCTCTTTAAGCTTAGGGGTCTTCACCTATAAAATGGTAATACTAATAGTACCTGTCTCATAGGGTTGTTGTAAGGTCTGAGATCAGGCACATGAAATACTTAGCTCATCGCCTAATTTATAGTACATTCCTAATGTTGTTTTTATTATCTTCATTGTTAGAAAATGTATGTAGAATGAATAATTAAACGAATGACTAGAATTTATCTGCTAAAAATATTGAATGTGAACTATTCCTAACTGGTAATGTTGACCACGTCATTTACTCAATATTTATTGGGCACTGTGGAGCTTGTGCAGCAGGTACAAAAACGAAGAAGATGTGATCTTCACTTTTGCATTTTTGCCTTTTCAAAAAGAAATCGTGCATGTCTTAACCCTAAGGAACACCAACTAATGGGTGTCAAGGCCCATTAACAGTCTGCTGGGAAGAACTTTTAGTAAAGAAGGCCACAAAATGTTTGTTTTGTGTCATCTACGACCCCATGGCTCGCTGTCATGACAGTGTACTCTGTATTACTGAGTCATTTCAGAATTACTACCATTCTTACAGACATTGGCTACTCTTGCCTGGCTCTCCTCTCCTCTTGTGACCCCTACCTATTCCTCTTTTCCATCCACAAAACTTTTGTTGTACTCCATTTACCTCCTCAGGATTAAAAGCCTAGAACACATTTATCTGTCTGACTTGGATGAGGAAGAGAATAAACAAGTTTGCCATAATGTTGAGAACAAATACTTACTCATTAGAGAAAAGACAGCTGACCTACTTAAAAGTTAAGATACAAATGACTAATGAAGTACTCACAGTTCCTACCTTATAAACAGTCAATTTACAAATGACCCAGACACATACTTCTTCCCTACCCAGAAAGTTGCTGTCGTCATGGGAACCACGAGAGGCAGAAACTAAAGGTTTTAGAGATTCAGAGGTTCAACATAAAAGGAAAGAAACTGAGCTTGTCTTCCCAAGTATACCTCAAGTGTTTTCACTCAATTCTGTTTTATTGCCCAAAATTCCATAGTTACCAAGGGCTATGGTTAGCAAGAAGAACTTTTAAAAAAGACTACTAAAGGGAGTTTTTGCAATAATACTCTATTACTTTCAGGCTAACTTTTCACTAATGATGTGAGAGATTCTTAACATCAGTATTTTTACCAGCAATAGAAAGGTTGCCCTGACTTTATCAAACACAGCAAGTCATCAGCCTCCTTGGTACAGCATCCTTAGCCGGGGCATTCTAAGTACATTTCACAGCTACCACACGTACATGACAAACCATCACCACTAGCACGTGCAATCCAACAGGAAATGACCCCCCTGGAGCTCTTATTCTTTGGGGTCTTTAAGGTCGATGACAGAAACCTGGACAGTCCATAGCAAAGCCAGTCCCCAGAAGGGAGGCCAACTGACCTAGGAGAGAGGGAGACCCACACACAAAGAGAAGCTCTTCTGAACGATGCAAAGACAGAGACAGAAAGGGAAGAAAGCAATCCAGGTGGCATTATTTGAGCTCCACGTACTTCCTAGTTACATAAGCTAATACAGTCTCTTTAATAAACTGAATTGTTTTTTTGTCCCTTTCATACAAGAGCCTCAACTAATACACCTTTGGTCATGGACCCACTGGCTTTTTCCTGGCTTGTCTCCTCCCTGGTCACTCAGCATGCCTCCACCTGGCTTCCAAGAGTTTTGTCCTCTCTGCCTCAGGGCTTTGTCTCACACGGCCAGCTCCAGTAGTGATACTGGCCAGTGTTCCCCAGATCAGCTCCTCTCCCTGGAGCTGGACTGTGCGACAGTAACTGCTATGCTTCCGGGCGCCGCATGCCTTACTAGGTGTGTGATCTACGCCCTCATTTTCCTCCTGTATTGCTGGATACATGGTGAAAGTACTAAATATAATTCCAAACATTTCTGAACAAATAGTTTGGAAACAGTGGAGACACACTTGTGTGGGTCACAAAAGCTGGGTTGCAAATATTTGCACTGGTAGAATAAGTGAAGTTGAACAGTGGAATATTTTGTGTAACCAATGGGCATCTGTTTACTGATTTCATTTCAGGTTTTTAGTTAAGGTTTTTGCCAATTTTTTTCAATGAAGTTTGTATAGTCCTTTCCTAGAAATTACATGACCTTCTAGGATCTTTCTAAATGTTTTTTTCCATTTTTTTACAAGGAAAACACACAGACACACAGACTATATTTAATTCTACCTCCCTAAAACAAATATTTCTTTCCAATTTTCATCTACTGTATTCATATTTTTCCACAGGTAGAACCAGTGATATAACTTTGTTTTTCTGCTTTTGCTCTTATATTTAAAAAAAATAAAAGGCTTTCCTCCATTCCTGATCTTCATAAATCTACTTTAACTGCCTATGTAACTACATACACAACATAATTTAATAATTCTATCTATTCCTTCCAGTAGATATATAATTTCCACAATATACATAATTTATGTTCTCCAGTTGTTGGACATTTTAATTTTCCCCCAAATATTATGAATAATGCTGCAATGAAAGGTGGGATTACTGGGTCAAAAAAATCTATGAAAAACTCTTGCTATGTATTATATAAAATTCACTCCCAAAAAAATTTTTCTGAGTCACCCCACTGCCAGCCAAGTGTGGGTATATGTTTACATATGTTCACTTATAATGTAGCAGATTTTGTCTTTGGTATTATCTCATTTTTCTTTTTTTAATATAATAAGTGTAACAAGTTACCTCTTAGTGGACATATTAAAAACTGAATTTTAGAAAGAATAATTAACACCTAAAAAAGGAAATAAAAATAAAAGCTTGCAAGTATGTAAATTTGCTATTTCTAAATCTCTTGAAAATGACATCAAAGGACACCATTTATAATTCCTTTTCCTCTTTTCGGAACTGTAATTTCCAGAGGAGGACGTAATCTTGCACGGACATGCTGTCTATCAATAAGGGTTCTGGTTTCACATAGTAAAACAAGGATGCAAATGTCATTTCATACTCTTCCAAAACAGGGGGCATAGTTTATAAAAAAAAAAAAAAAAAACTGTAAGTAACAGAGGATAAAAGTTAGAAAGGGCAAAACCTGGAGATTTCCTTTGAGAGGTTTTACAGAGTCACAGAGGATTAAAATTTGTGAACTAATATCATCCAAAAATATCCCATGTTTTGTGACACTTGCTGCATCTACCTTCCCTGTTCCAAGGTTTGAGCCTTTCTTTACGACAAGTATCCAAGCTGTAAAGCTCCAAGGTGCTTTACTTAGGAAACGGTAACAGGCTGAGAGGTGGGCTATGTGGTCCTTGATGTCAGCTCTGATACAATATCTTTACTTTGAAATTCTGCCAAGAATGAAGAACCGCTCTGGGCTAGACTTAGGACAATGAAGACTGAAATGACAGACACATTTAAACAGTTGTGGTCAGACTGCAGAGACCAGCAGTATCCTAAAATAGATTGGATGCAAATTTGATAGGTTGTCTTCAACTCCTGGCTTAAGAACTATATGTAGTCTTCACAGAAGTAATGGGATGGTGCCACGGTATCTAGTGATATGGTAATGCCAGACGCTAAACTCTTGCGTTTAAACTTTTCATCCTTAGGTTTTTGTTAAGTATATATAAAAGCAAAATAAACAGGTTTTACACAAAAACTATTTCTAGTCCAAATTCTTCTAGAATGTAGGTTATTATATATGAAAGTAATGTATATAAAGCACTTAGTGCGTTCAATCCTTCATTCATCCAACAGTTTTTTATTAAGCACCTATTAGGTATTAGAAATTCAGTGGCAAATAAAGGTAAGTTAGGTCTTTGCCCTCTGGGAACATACGTTTTCAGATGTGGAACAAGAGAGGCAGATTAATAAATAGAATATATACAATTAATGAATTAAACTGATACATATAACGTAATAATAGAAAATTGTGTTACCAAGTCCCCGAAGGAGCACAGATGGAGAATGACCAAGTTGAGGTAGAGAGGTCCTAAACAAAAGGTGGCTCTTGGCACTCGATAGCATACATCATTTTAAGGATCTATGCCACGGATAGACCTACGAGGCATTAGGCTAAGTGAAATAAGTAAGCCCGACAAATACAAATACCATTTGATTTCACTTATATGTGGAATGGAAAAAAAAAAAAATCCTAGAAAACAGAAGAACAAACTGCAGAAACACTCACTGATACAGAGAACTGATGGTTGCCAGATGGGAGGGGGAAGGAAGAATGGGCAAAAAAGGTGAAGGGATTAAGATATACAATTTGCCAATTACAGAATTAGTCACAGGGGTGTAAAGTACAGCATACAGAATATAGTCAACAATGTTGCACCAACTATACTCGTATATAATGCCAGGTGGGTACTGGGCTTACGAGGGGGATCACTTCATAAGTTATATAAACACGTAACCACTATGTTGTACACCTGAAACTAATATAGTATCGTATGTCAACTATATATTTGATTTTAAAAATTTTATTTTTAAATTAAAGAAATAATTATGCTAGCCCCTCCCTGCTTTCTCTGGCCTCTACCAGTCTAGAGCTGCTACAGCATCCCTTCCCTGTGTGCACATACCTAGTCAAACATACACAATCCCCTTTTCTGATACCTCCAGACTTGGTTTAATATTGTGAGATTAGAAACCTCTATTTTAAAGAAACTGCACGCCATAGGTATTCCTCGCAGCTCAAACTGAGACTTAGTTATTGGAACTGCAGATTGACTTCTTTCCCCGTCATGCAGGGAGGCCTGCGGGGTCTCTGCTCCCGCTCCCCATACAAGAACGCAGGATACAGTGAGGCCAAAAAGGAACACCCACGGAGCCATAGGTAGGGGAGTCATACCACTATATTCTCTCTGGAGGCACTATACTCTCACTGGAGGCTGGATCCACACTGTCCGCAACCAGCCATCCTAACTGCAATCCGCGCTTGCCAGCCCAGCCACCATCTTCTTGCTAGCCCCCATTTTTCTCTCTCTGCTAGCCTAGCCACAGCAGTTATATTAGTGGCTATTGGCTCACTGGTTACAGCTGACGGCCAACTAGCCACAGCTGATGGCCATCCAATCACAGTTGATGGCCATTTACTACCTGAGCCAGCACCTGTCTATGTGAGGCCGAGAGCCTGGAAACTTCTTTCTGGGGCTCTGCCCTCACACCCCCCAATAACCATTTCAATCTCTCATATCATATTAATCAAAAACTATTAAGCAAACAGCATTTGAAAGAAAGAATAGCTGACTTTCAACAAGAAAAACATATGGGTAAGAAAGGAACATCAGCACTCATGTGTTTTGTTGTTTTTTTCCCATTAGTTTCAGGTGTACAAACAAAGTAATAGTTACACCCCTCACAAAGATACAACCCCCCTTCCCCTATCTACTACCCCTCTGACATCGTATATAACTGTTACAATTCCATTGACTCTATTCTCTACGCTGTACTCCACATCCCCTGACTAAATATATATATTTAATTATAGTTGACATTCAATATTATTCAGCTTCAGCCTCCAGGTGTACAGTGCAGTGGTCAGGCATCTACACCGTCCATGAAGTGGTCTCCCTAATAAGACAAGTGCCCAGCTGACACCCTACAAAATCTTTACAATATTATTGATTATATGCCGCAAACTGTCTTTCATATCCCATGGCAACATTGTGGCTTCTAATTTGTACTTTCTAATCCCTTTACCTTCTCCCCCATCCCCACTCCCCCTTCCAGCTAGCTACCCTGTTTTTTCTCTAGATGAGTACCTCTGAGATTAGCATTCACGTGTTTTTTAACCGAACCACTTCTCTACAGCACTGTCATTTAATTCATTTTCCTCCACTGAAAGTCAATATCAGTGTTTGCTGTCAACTTTGGACTGTGTGGAACGAAGTCTCCTGAGGTTAAAACAGTTTAACTCTAGTTCTCTAATCCCCATCAATTCAGAAGAAATTAGATAAATCTTACCTTGGAACTTGTATCTGAAGGCTGCTTTCTGAAATGTCCGAGGAAAGGTGCAGAAATCCCAGCAATGGGGATCACGCCAGCAAAATATATCTCATCTAGGCCAGGAGGGTGAGGAGGAGGGGCCAGTTCCAGGCTTTTGACTCCTAGACACTCCCACCTGTGTGCTTACTTGAGTGAGGGCAGGCATACACTGATTTCTAGAATGGCCTCCTTGACTTAAATGAAAACCAAGAGTCATGCTGTAGTTCTGCAGCTCTGTCCCCAAGACACAGGTCTTAACTTTTTATTTTGCCAAAACTTTCAGACGCAATCAAGTACTTCAGCTACAATGAAGTCAGGGGGAAAGAGCCCAAAAATGCCATAGAGCCTTGTTAGATCTTTCTGCTCACAGCTTAAAGAGCGAACCCATGGCTGGGATTGCCTTAGCTGGACTCACTTGGGATAATTTAACCTTAAGGAGGAAGCAAATGAATAACAGGTCTGTTCTTGTTTCTTTTAAATACTACGCAGCCATCAAGAAAGAACTGTAGTTCCAGTTGCTCATATTATTCACCTGAAGTGCTTGTTAGAAGCAAAAGTCACCCAGACCCCTTGGGTTCTTATCTGATCTGGTAAATCCACTGATATGAAAGGAACAAAAACAGTGCCTTAATTGAAAGAAATGCCAAAACGTGATACCTGGGGTGTTAGCACATAGTTAGCAGAGGTTTCAGTGGCAGCACCTGCCCTCACACCTAGAAGGTTTTTAATTCAGCCTATGTAAGTTGAGCACAGCAGGTTGCGAGTGTTAATTATGCAGCTGCCACTGAAGTGAACATTTATTGGCTAGAACGGACGGAGAGGGAAGGAGCGAGAGATCCAGGGTCAGTTTATGGACAATAGAAATACCAAAAGTTAATTTTGTACCAGTGGGATAAAAACACAATTAAAAGATTTTTAAACTGTGTCTTTCCCAAACAAAGCAGCCATCACAGCGGTGCCTGGCCCGCAATTGCCAGAGGATCGGCTGCTTGTGTCTGGGACCGTATGGGTGGGTGTTAAAGAATCCATATGGTAGGTAAGATGCTCATTTCCTGCAGTCTGGGCAAACGGCAGGTGGACTGCCTTCCTACTGTCTCTTTAACAGGCTAAGTCATTACAAATTCCAGAATTTAGCCGGCAATGGAAGTCCATGGCAAAGGTGGAAGGACATTGAGGGAGAAATAAGCACTTCGCACATGATGATAAAAATACTATAATAGAGCAATCTCCAGGTAGATAGTGTCAAATGTACTGATATTCACAGTTAACTCTAGTTCCTAATTGACTTGTATCTCTCGTGTTAAAAGCCATGTAGTTTCTTCATCATGTAGAGATTTGACCTCTCTGTTCTTAAAGTTAAGCCATGAGTCTCAACGGCATAAAGCTAAGTCCCTGTAGACAAGAAGATGAAGGAGAAAGCCTGTCCCCATCAATGCCTGGAAATCATGGACAAGGGAGCAGTGAGAAAGTGAGCTGCCTGACACATGAACTAACTTTGGCCTGGAAGGCAGGACATTATAACATAGGTGTGAATAAAAAAGCCAGTTTGGAGGGTGTTTTGACCCACTCCCCATTTGGAATCCTGGAATGAGACTTCCATGCAAGAGACTCTGCCAACCTCTGGCAAGGGGTTAGGGTGGATGGGTTGAGCAAAAAATAGAAGGAGAGGCAGTGCTCTTTGCTTCCTGGTCTGTGCATGATGTGCAAAGGATCTAGAAAGTTTCTGTGTGCCCTGGTGAGGGTCTAGAGAGAGGCTGGGAGGACCATTGGACTTGCAGAGGCCTGGAGCAGGGAAAAGGAAGCCTGAAGGGTCAAGATCTTCAATGGTTGGAGGGAATGTCAAGTCACCAACAGACCGCAGTGCATACCATAGTTCACCAAAAAATCAAAAGGAACAATTAGGTTGGTGCAAAAGTTATTGCAGTTTAAAAGGTTATAAATAATGGCAAAAGCCGCAATTACTTTTGCACCAACCTAATAGCTTTCCTGCAGTGGATGGCAGTGCAGACTAAATCATCCATCTCATAGCAAGACAAGAAAAATAATGTAAACTTCCTCTCTCACCAGGAGACCTCATAAGCTTTTTCCCTACACAGAAACCATCTGTGAGATCATTGAAAATACACATATTGTTCTCTCTCCCACCACCCTCTTCTTCGCACAGGACTCCTAAAACCCTGGTAATTGCCTAAGTGATAAGAGCACTACGCGCGTCTTTTGCTCTAATATTTGGTCCTTGATCCCCGTTCCTGACACAGCTTCTAAATCCCTTGGGATTTCCTAGGTGATAGTGGTGTCTTTTGTTCTAATGAGGTGACTCTTGGTGGGCTCCTGGATAGGGACAGGTCACGGAAAGACTAAGTGGTGATTTTTCAGCCCCACCCCCGATTCTCCACAATGGGGAGAGGGGCTGAAAATGGAGTTAATGATGGAGTATGCCAATGTGGTGAAGCTTCTGTAAAAATCCTAGGAGTCTGGGTTCAGAGAGCTACCAGGTTGGTGCACACATGGAGGTGTCTGGAGAGGGCGTGGAAGCCCTGCACCCTTCCCACACATTTTGCACTATGCATCTTGTCCATCTGAACGTTCATCACATCCTTTATCATATTCTTCTATAATAATTTGGTAAACAGGAAGTAAACTGTTTTCCTGAGTTCTGTGAGCTGCTCTGACAAACTCATTAAACCCAAGAAGGGGGTCATGGGTACCTCTAATTAATTGCTGAGGGGTCAGAAGCACTGGTGACAA
Organism: Rhinolophus sinicus; assembly: GCF_036562045.2. Classification (NCBI taxonomy): domain Eukaryota; kingdom Metazoa; phylum Chordata; class Mammalia; order Chiroptera; family Rhinolophidae; genus Rhinolophus; species Rhinolophus sinicus. The sequence goes on along the minus strand of NC_133757.1, from coordinate 39,988,511 downwards.
CCTGGACTTGTGATTGGCATCTGAAATTGGGGTGGGGGGACAGTCTCCTGGGACTGAGCTCTTCACCTGTGGAATCCGACACCATCAGGTAGATAGTGTCAGAATTGAGTTAAATTGTAGGCCACCCAGCTAGTCTCACAAAGAATTGCATGGTGAGGGAAAACCCCCACATCTGTTGTCAGAAGTGTTGTGTGATAGTTGTGTGAGAGTAAAAGATACATCGGAAAAAGACTGAGGTCATCTTTACACCATCTTTGGGGAAAAATGATAAGGGGAGGGGGCAACAGCCTCATTATGAAGATGGACTTTAGATTGGCTAAATATTTCCTTGGAAGTCTTTTAAAATCAGAAGGTAACATGGTTTCTTCCACCCCCAGGAGCAGCCCTCAGCTGTTCAGCAGGAGTTACGAAAAAGATCTCTCAGAGAAGTAAAGAAGCTACATTTTCTTTGCATATCTAAGTAGGATGTGTAAATCTGCTACCCTGGTATCCATTTATTGAGTGTTCACTACATGCCAGATACTGTGCAAAGTGTTTTACAAACCTTATTTTATTTAGTTCTCACTGTGAGGTACTATTATTATCCCCCTTTTGCAGTTGAAGAAATTGAGGCACAGAAAGATTAAGTAATTTTCTCAACGTCAGTGATGGGGTGAGGATTTCAACTCAACCCCTAGACTGCATGTTATCAAGAACCTTCCTTTTGTATGATATAGATTTCAAAGAACTTCCTACATAGGCCTCTATTACTTCACCAAGAATGTTTTTTGAGATTGCCATGCAGGGTCTCTGGTCCTGCTCCCCGCACAAGAACGCAGGATACGGTGAGGCCAAAAAGGAACATCAATGGAGCCATGGCTGGGGGTCATACCACTATATTCTCGATGGCGGCTAGTCGAGACACAAAAGCAAACATCCACCAGTACCCCAGGGTGGGGGCTTCCTGCACCCCAATCTTCTTGGCCGCTGGGCGAGACACAGGAAGTAGGATCAACATGATCCAAAATCCGCCATCCACTTCTCTGCCAAGCAACCAACCCCTTAATGTAGCCACGGCAGTTATATTAGTGGCTAATGACTAACCGGTAACAACTGATGGCCACCCAGCCATAGCGGATGGCCATCTGATTACAGCTGACGGCCATCTAATAACCAAGCCAGTACCTTTCCACGTGAGGCCGAGAGCCTGGAAACTGCTCTCTGGGACTCTGTCCTTACAGAGATCATATTGTGTGATGATAAAAGAAAGCTACCAGGAAATTTGGAGAGTATAAACCTATTTATGTAAACTGTGTGTAGATTTTTTGTACACAGAATTATCTGGAGGGATATTCACCAAAAGATTGAGAATCGTTGACCCTTGGTAGTAGGATTTGGAGTGATTTTTAAATTTTTATTTATTCTTCCCTGTTTAATTAAAACTTTAATGAGACTATAAATTCACTTTATAAGCAGAAAAATACAGTGAGGTTTGCATTAGTCAGGAGAGAATTGGCTTCACTGAAATAACAAATCCCCAAATCTCAGTGGTTTAATACATGTAATTTTCTTTCTGCTGCCTGTCTGGTAACTTCCTTTCAAATGGTAACTCAGCAATTGAGTCTACCTGTATTTTATACTGCCACCATTTCAACCCTTGGTTTCCAGGGTCAGAAGCAGAGGATGAAAGAAAATGAAGCACTTACACCTGTTATTAGATACCTCCATGGCCCCACTTTAACTGTGGGAAGTGTAGTCTATCATTTGTCCCAGGAGCAAAGTGGACATAGGAAAATAAGTAATCTCTATCACAGTGCGATTTCTTATTTTGAAGACAGTAAAAAAAAAAAAAAAAAGATCATGGCCTTTGGAGTCAGGCTGCCTGGGTTCATATCCCGCTTAGACACTCATTGGCTATGTGGCTGAACAAGCTCTTCAGCCTCACGGTCCCTCAGTTTCCTTATCTGTCCACTGAGGATAACAAGGTTGCTGTATAGATTACGTAAGATTATATGTTGACAGGCAGAGTAGATTGTTCACAAAGATAACGATGACAACTCCTTCTACCCTGTTTCCCCGAAAGTAAACCCCAGTTAAGATCTCAGCCAGACGGATGCATTTAGTACGTTATGGCGATGTTCCAGAGGAAGATGACATGACTGTATATGAATAAATGTAGATTGTTGTACTTGAAAAGATAAGATATCCTCTGAAGATATGCCCTAATGCATCTCTTGGAGCAAAAATTAATATAAGACCCTGTCTTATTTTGGGGGAAACATGGTGTTGTTTGCCCACTTACAATGTGATTTTTCCACTCCTCCCATAAAAAGGTAGAGTTTATCTCCCTACCAACCTGTGGGGCTTTTTGTTTGTTTGTTTGTTTGTTTTTTGACCAATAGGATGTAGTGGAAGTGCTATGTGGGACTTCCAAGCCTAGAACTCAACCATCCTTGCAGCGCCTGCTCTCATCTCTTGGAATTCTGCCCTGAAACTCTCATGTGAAAACACCTAGTCTAGCCTGCTGAAAGACGAGAGGTCAGTGAAGGAGAGACAAGCCATCCCAGTTGAGGACCCTAAGGCCAACCAGCTAACAGCTACCACCAATTGCCAGACATATCAGAGGGGACAAGTTGGGCCATCAGAGCTGCCAGATAATTTGCAGCCACATGCATGACTGCAGGCAAGAACAGCAGAAAAACCATCCAGCTGATCCAGCCCAAATTGCTGACTCACAGAATCATGAGTAAATAAACTGGGTGTTGTTTTAAGCCACTGAATTGAGCACAGTGTCTGTCTTAGCTTCATCACACTGCTTAGCACAGTGCCTGACATATATAAGTATTTAATACATTTCAAGTGGTGTTATCCCCATTATCTCCATCTAATTCAAAGCTCATAATATTTAAATAAAGCAGACAGAGCAGGGATTTCTAATCTCATTTCAGAGGTGAGAAAATGAAAGCCCAGAGATGGTAAATGGTTTGATATCAGAGTCCTTAAGGAGTCAACTGAGCATTTAAGACTTGACCTTGTGACTCTTTCTCCAGTGCAGGCACATTCTCCACACATAAATTCCTTCATGAACAGGAACAATGAACCACAGTAGACTATTGGCTCCTACACTTTTCAAATTACTAATTTCCCATCAAAGCACGTAATGCCCAAATCTTTCCTCTTGATGACCTTCAGTAACAGCAGTGTCAGGTGGAACTTGTCAACTTGAAAAAAAGAAAGTAAAGTAATTTTTTAATAGCAAAGAAAGTAGTTTACTTGGAGGAGATTTGAAGAAGATGCTCTTCTCTTTGAAATCACAAATGAGATGTTCAGGGTATCCATGTGCCTGATTGTTAGGAGAAATGATTCCTGGTACTTAATGTGACTGAAGCAAGCTGACTGCCAGTTCACCCCAAGCGGGGTGGGTCTGTATCACCTGAGAGTAATATTCTTGTATAGATAAGTGGGCCCATTAGGTTGTTTACTGTTATCGATTATATAGCTCTTAACAAGCATGTGCCACGTGGCTACAAGCCACCTGTGTTGGCACGTGCTACTTGGTTGTATATAACAAGCCCCATGCCTTTTTGGGTTCAGAGATTTGCTGTCTTGGTGCCGCCCGAGATGCTGCTCTGTCCATATGTTCCCTTAGTAAACTCTTGTAATTCGGGACTTGTCGCTCCTTCTTCAGTCTCCTGATCCAGAAAATTTTCCCAACACTGACTCAGCAGTGACCAAAATTCCTTGATAATGATTCCCACCACTTTAGTGATAGACCCCACTAAACTTTCCATCACAGGTATTTACAAGTTCCAAAATCCATCAGTTCCATACCAACTGTTGCAGACAGGTTTTGTTTTGTCTTGTTGAAGCTTTTTGCTCTCTTATAGATGAAGGATGAGTTCTATCCCATTCAGCCAACAGAGATCTATTTCTTCTGCATGTAAACATTTCTAATCCTTCTACCGCCCCGAAAGTAGACTTGCAAACATAACTAGTTCAACTTTCCTTCATTCCCTCATAAACAATTCATTAGCAAGTCCTGTTTGGTTTTGCCTTCAAACTCTACCCAAAGTACAAACCACATCTCACCATCTCTATTGTCAGCGCCCCTCGTCTCTAAGCTGTCAGTGTCTCTCACTCGACCTAGAACGGTAGCCTCCAACTTTCAGCAATGATGGGAATGTTCTGTATCGATACTGTCCAAGATGGTTGCCCCTAGCCTCATGTAGCTATTTGAAATGTGTCTGGTGCAACTAAGGAAGTAAATTTTAGTTCATTTTGATCAACTTAACTGTGAATGGCCACATAAGGCTAGTGGCTACCACGTTGGACAGCACAGATAAAGAATGTGAGTCTAATCACATAATTTACCTGTTTAAAATCCTCTGCTGCAATGAAAATAAACTATAAAGTCCCTGTTGGGTCCACAAAGTTCTCACAGTCTGGCCCCTGCCTACCCTCTCCCCCTAGCTCAGTATATTCCAGCCACAAAAACCTGCCTCATGTCTCTCAAAAACATCAAGTTCCCTCTGTCTGGCATTTGCTCTTCCTTCTTCCATGGATTCTCACATAATTGATTCCTTTGCATTCAGTTTTCTGCTCAAATGTCATCTCTTCAGAGAGCCTTCTCTAGCCATCATCCCTAAAGTTTGCTCTAAATCATATCACCTTTAACACATTATAAATGACATTTATAGCATTGACTGTAAACTGGAACTATCTCGTGTGTGTATTTGTTTCCGTGTATTTGTTTATAGGTTTGATTGAGTCCTCCATCAGAATAAAAGGCCACTAAATGCAGGGACTTGTGTTTTTTTGTTTTGTTTTGTTTTGTTTTGTTTTTTAATTACTATCCTGGTGTCTTAAGTGAATCAGGGACCCCTTGGGGTGAGAGGCCAGTGGCAATGCTAGTGGTACAGTGTTCCTTTGAATAGGAGCGTATCACATGTTTTTTCCTATGACTTAGCATTTACTGAGCACAGGCAACATGTCCTAAAAGAGAATGAACCAGGCCATGGACGACGGGTTTAGAATTACTCTGGGAAGGTATGAGAGCTGCAGAAATAATTTAGCCTCCCTTGTTCTTCATAAGATTCTGTTTCTTCTTATTAGTGTCAAAGAAATAACCTCTGGTGAGAATGAAACGATGAAGGGTCTGAAATCCTCTCACCTCTCTGAACACAGTGAATGTGAATTAACTATCTCAGGAAGAATTTTCAATTCCTCAGTCACCAGCTTCCGGGAGGAATTGTGGATTGACTGCTTGTTGGGGAAGGTCATCAAGAAGACATGGCTGCTCAGTTGATGCTCGAGCTGGAGCCTGGGCAATTGGAGGCTCCGTACTACCTCCCCTGTGCTTGGAACGTGCATCTGCTTGCCTTCCCCATGCCAGACGCTGCCCAAGGACACAGACTTGAGATAAAAATGTGCTGATGAGACTATCTGGACTGTGTGTGTGACGAAACCCAGTTAAGACCCCTTGTGTACGTGACTAACCCCAGTTAAGGCCTATATATAAACTTTTAAGATTTGGTTGGTCAGTGCAGAAAACTACTCTTGCGGCAACCAAGACAAGCTTTGTAAGTAAGTTCCCTTGCTTATTAAACCTGCCACTTACCAATTGGGAGTGGTCTGACTTTTTTCTTGGGTCTCTCCCTGCCCTACCGGCATGAGGGCTGATTTCAGATTACACCTGAGAAGCTGCAGGCCAGGGCTGTGACCCAACACTGCTGCCTGTGATAAGGTCACAAGAAATTGCCAGCAAGCACATGTGGCTGGTAATGATGAGTTGTTAAGACGCAAAACTGCATTTTAGCCCCAACCCCAGCACTGACTCACCTTGAAACTGAATTCCTGAAGGATCTTTTACAAGGACACACCACACCTACTAAACCTTTCTTGACTAAACAAACACAAATGGAAGATGAAACCAAATAAAGCCTAGGGATTGAGGATTTTAATCAAGTTCTTTTCATGTGCGTGCCTGTAAGGTAAATTCACACAGTGGCCATGGAGTGTTTAAATAGCAAAATCCCTGACTTCAGTAAGAAATGTCTGATAGAAGGTGTCATAGTCCAGACTTCTGTGCAGAGAGGGAGACATTTCAAGACAAGCATTCATTCATTTCTTTGAATATACATTCAGGAAGCTCCTGCTATGTGTCAATAACTCGGCAAAGGACTGGGGAAACAGAGATGATTACAATGTAGTCTATAGTTTTTGAGCTGGGACAATTCCTCTCCACCTTTCTGATAGCAGACAAGCCCTTCCCAGCACCTCAGGGTGGGCCAACCACAGGAATCCACCCCCTGGCCTCAATTAAAGCCTTTCCTCTTCAGGAATTTTCATCTGGGACTAACAGGAAAGATTGCCATTTGCCTCAGGGGACACAGTTCTGGAAACCTAGTACCATCATGGCCTAATTATCCATCAGGTGGTGGAAAAAATGCCTGCAGTAGGAGTGAAGCAGAGGGAGGGAGAAAAGGAGAGGAGAGGGAAAAGGAGGGGGGAGGAGACAGAGGGGAAAGGGAGTTTAACGGGGGTAAGAGGGAGACCACTTGGCATTGTTTGCTGCCTCTATCCGGTCACGCCAAGCACCAGTACCACCCCCACCCTTTTTAAAAATCAGTTTCATGATCCTGAGGCAATAAATCTTGCATACTTTTTCTTTTTGCTCACTCTGATTTCGGCTACCTGCAACTGAGAGAATTCAGATGAAATAAAAGAGTTGAGGAGGTCAGTTTAGTAGCAGAGTAATAATATGCATAAACAATTGCAAAAGATGTGATTAAGCATACATGTAATATATAGTCGGCACAAAAGAGAAAAGGATCAGCTCTGCTTGGATGGTTCCTAGCCCGTCAGTCAGGGCTTGGTTTATTCTTTTTTAGGGCATGTTGCCTTGCGCTCAGGGAATGCTAAGTCATAGAAAAAACAGCATGTCGTTGCCCTCTTACTCAAGAAAGGCTTTATTACACTGGAGTGAAGTCTGGAAGAGCATGAATCTGCCAAGCTGAGGAATTGGGGAAGATGAAAATAGAATATTAGGGAAAAAATAGACCTATGGTTCAACAGTTGTGGTATATGTGGTGTGGTGGATTAAAGACGTCTACAGGTGCTTTGCTAGTCCTCCTAGCGAGAGGTGGGGGTCTAATTCCCCTCCTCTGGACGGGTCTTGGTGACTTGCCTGATCAATAAAATGCAGTGCAAATGATGTTCTGGGACTTGTAGGTCATACACGGTTGTTATTTTATGCCACTATGTTTTCAGGTGATTTGTTATGTAGCAATAGATAAAAACACTTGGCATAGGAGGAGAGTGGGTTTTCTGTTGGATATCGGCTAGAAAAATTAGCAGATCATGGAGAGCCACATAAAGATCTTGGATTTTATCACTTAAGTCTTGAGAGGGCCTGTGGGGACAGAGCTAGGAGTGCAGTTTGCAGTTTCCAGGCTCTGGGCCTCATGTGGAAAGGTGCTGGCTCAGGTAGTAAATGGCCATCAACTGTGATTGGATGGCCATCAGCTGTGGCTAGTTGGCCATCAGCTATAACCAGTGAGCCATTGGCCACTAATATAACTGCATGGCTATGCTGGCAAAAAATGGAGGCTACCAAGAAGATGGTGGCTGAGCTAACAAGCACGGATTGCAGTTAGCAAGTGGAGTCGGTCGGTTGGTTGGCAGGCAGAAAAGTGGACAGCAGGTCACACATCGTGTGGGTCCAGCCTCCAGTGAGACTATAGTGGTATGACTCCCCTACCTATGGCTCCGTGGGTGTTCCTTTTTGGCCTAGCCATATCCTGTGTTCTTATGTGGGGAGCGGGACTAGAGACCCCGCAGGCTGCCCCGCTCGACAGGACCATTAAATACTTGCATTCTAGAACAATCATTTTGATGTCTTTCGGGAGACTGGATTGGAAGGGAACCAATCTAGAACTAGAGATTCCCATAATATAGATAACTGCAGTAATCTAGGCAAGAGATTCTGATGACCTGCCTGCCCTAAGACTACAGCAATGGGGATTGAGAGGAAAGAGTGGTTACAGGATATGATGTGTAGGAAGAATTGGGGTACCTAGTTACCAATAGGATGAGAAGCACAAATGAGGAAGGCAAGTATCAAGGCTTGGATGACAGAAATCAGCATTAACTTTATTAGGTGAAATGATTTGGAGGGAGTGGTTGAGAGTTCAGTTTCTGACACAATGAACTTGAGGGTACAGAATAGAGATATCTACTAGACACTTAGCTCACAACTGCAATTAAATGGTGATTCAAACAATGTTTGGTTTAGCATCTGTCTCTGCCAGAGAGATTTTGAGCAGAGACTACTTTTCTTTTATTGAGCACTAAGTAAGCAATACCTGACAGTGTGTCTATAACATAGCCAACTTTCAATACATGTTTGTTGAATTAATTAGTAAATGAAATGAAGTCCAGCAGGGGACTCTACTACCATGGTTCTCAACTTTAGCTAAATTTTGGAATATCGAGATAGCTTTCAGAGACACCGATTCCTGCCCCCGCCACTGCCCTTTGTCTCCCCTTCCCCCCACATAACACCTTTCCCTAGAGATTCTGATTAAGTTGGTCTTAGCTGCAGTCTTGGCATTAGGACTTTCTGGAATCCCCATCTGATTTTGATGAATAATAACTATTGAACGTAGATCTGGGCATGATCTGCATGTAAACAGCTATGACCTTACAGTCGTCCCTGTCCCAACAAAAAGGGAAGGTGGCCTATAAAACTCTTCCCAATATAAAATTACTTCCCACAGTTTCTGTGCCCAAAACATCAAGCAGGAAACCACGAGGCAGCAGTGGGCATTTTGCCATTTGCCCATTAAAGGAACTAAACCTCCTTAAGTTTCAAAATTACACAGAATTATGTGCTAAATAATAGAAACAGCAATAGCCAGACCCATAGACACCATAGGAATATGGTTTTAGACTTCAAACAACACCATAAAAGAAAGCAAAAAAAAAACAACAAAAAAAACCCAGACTGGGAGAAAATATTTGCAAAGCTAGATAAGGGGCTTGTATCCAGACTATATAAATAAATTTTATAATTCAATGTTAAGAAGATAAATAATTAAAAAGTAGGCAAACAATTTTAACTATCATTTGTAGGGTGATGACTTCATCTGATATCTCCAGCACAGATCTCTTCTCTGTTGAGCTCTAGCCTCATATGTTCTAGACTTTGCAGGGCAGATCCAGTAGGATGGCCTATGAGACAATACACCCTGTATATCCCAGACTGAATTCATTATGGCTAGCCACTGAATTGTTCAATTCATAATCTTGAAAGTTATCTTCTGCGCTTCTTTTCTCTCATCTCCTATATTGAATCATTGGGTTCTAGTAAATCACTCTTAAAATGATACTACTCTATCCAATGCCACTGCCTCTGTCTTCCTCTATACAGAAGTTCATCTTTTATTCTCCCATTTCACCTGATTACTTTCCATTGGTTGATCTTTAAGGTTCAGGTTGGTCATCATATCTTCAGGAAAGCTTTCCTTGATGTCCCCACCCTCTTACCCCACAGGGCTGAGGAGGTGTTCCTTCTCTGTGTTTCTAGATACAATGTGTTATCCCTTATAGTACTCCTCATATCCTTATAACATCCTTTTTTTTTTTTTTTTTTTGGTGTATATCAGTCTTCCTCGCTATACTAAAAACTCCATGAAGACTGAGAATTGGTTTTTACTCCTTGTGGCCCTCCATCACATGTAGTACCAAAGACCCGGCACCTAGTCATTGCTGAACTTGATTTCCAGGGAGACTGGAAATAAAGACTGCATTAATGAGAGCTTACAGAGTGTATAAGTTTTCCCAAAGTGTGTTCCATGAAATACGATTTCCTTGGAGGCAAGAGGGAATAAAGTTTCTATGGTCAAATAAGTTTAGGAAACAGAAATACTATATATATCTTCCTCTTGAAGATTCTTGACGGTTCACAATATTTTCTAGCTTATCAGATACTATGAAAAGTCCTGCAAAACAGAAGTCTTTTTACACTTTGCCATCTGGTTTCCCAAGCATATCGAGCATGGAGTCACTTATTAATATCCTGTGGAACTGGTGGTCTGCAGCTTTCTTTTAGGGTGGCAGACCCACTCATTTCACCCTTCTGGAGCAACTGCTCCTCTCCCCTCAGATTGAAATGAGCAAGCTTTTTCTATAAAGGGCCAGATAATAAATATTTTAGATTTTTCTGGTCATACACATCCCTGGCACATATTCTTTTTCTGTTTTCTAGTTTGTTTTTTCTCTCTTTAAAAATACAAAAACCATTCTTTGCTCAATGGCTGAATAAAAACATGTCGTGTGCCAGAGGGTCATAGTTGCCAATATCTGCCCTGGATCCACGTGATTCTCATATGCTTACCGCGTTCTTGGCCATAGTTGTTCGGTGGGTACATAACCCAAGTTGGGACAATTAGAATCTTTTCCCTAAGAAAATAAAATACAGCGAAGAGGCATCAGATTGCTCTTTCAAAATGAAGAGAGGGAAACCTAAGAAGAATTAGCAATAACTGCATCCTGCCATGTGGCCTGAAAAGGGAAAGGCAGACTTTGACGAAGGTAAGAATGAATTATCTGAGAAGGAGGAGAGAGAAACAGTGGACAGAGGGTTTCCTACATACTGGTTTTCTGTAGTACCCAGTATTCATGTCCAGTCTTTCCTACATTTCACTGTATTGTTGCCCTGGGATATCTCTCCCCTGCACCATCCTCAAAATCAATTCTGTTTTCATTTAAGATAGGTAGAAGTGGTTTCTGTCATATGCCACCAAAAGAGATCTAAAAAATTCACTTTGACTAATTTAAAAAAGAAAATAGGCAACAGATTTCAATAGACATTTCTCTAAAGAAAACAGCAAATAGTCAATAAACAAAATAAGATGCTCAACATCATTAGTCATTAAGGAAATGCAAATCAAAACCACAAAGAGTTACCACTTCACAGACACTAGAATGGCTATAATTTAAAAAAACAAAACAATACAAAAACAGAAAATAACAAACAGCAAAAATGTTGAGAAATTGAGCCCTCAGTCAGATATTGCTAGTGGCAATATAAAATAGTACAAGCCACTTTGAAAACGATTTCACAAAATGTTAATAAACAAAGAGTGTCCATATGACTCAGCAATTCCACTCCTAGGTATCAACAGAAGAGAAATGAATGTCCATACAAAGACTTGTACTTAAATTTGTTCACAGCAGCATTATTCATAACAGCATAAAAGTGGAAACAACCCAAATGTCCATCAGCTGGTGAATGGCTAAACAAACTATAGTATATGTCTATACAACAGGATAACATTCAGCAATAAAAAAGAGCAAAGTAGATTTTTAGGGCAGTGAAAATAATCTATGATACTATAATGATGGTTATATGTCATTGTACATTTGTCCAAACCCATAGAATATACAACACCAACAGTGAGCCCTAAGGTAAACCATGGACTTTGGGTAATTATGTGTCGATGTAGGTTCATCCTTGGTAACAAAGGTCCCATTCTAGTGAGTGATGTTGATAATGGCAGAGGCTATGCACGTTTGGAGGCAGGATGTATTATGGTGTATTATGGGAAATCTCTCTCTTCCTCTCAATTATGTTGTGAACCTAAAACTGCCCTAAAAATTAAAGTAAGTCTTATAAAAAATATAGTGTTGATTAGAGGCAGATACAAACTAATGCATTGCTCGTGATTCCATTTTTCTTAAGTTCAGAAACTGGCTAAATTAATCTGTGGTATTACTACAGATACTGTGCTTCCCTGAAAATAAGACCTCGCCAGACCATCAGCACTAATGAGTCTTTTGGAGCAAAAATGAATATAAGACCCAGTCTTATTTTACTATAATATAAGACCGGGTTTATAATATAATATAATATAATATAATATAATATAATATAATATAATATAATATAATATAATATAATATAATAATATAGTCCCAGTCTTATTTTACTATAAGACCGGGTCTTATATTCATTTTTGCTCCAAAAGACACATTAGAGCTGATGGTCTGGCTAGGTCTTATTTACAGGGAAACACGGTATTGCTTTTTTGTGAGAAAGGGGTAAAGTTTAATACGGGACTTCGGGGTGCTTCCGGGGTCCAAGTCCTGTTTTAGTTCTTGATGTGACTGGTGTTTTCATGTAAGTGTTCACTTCAAAAAGTTTTTATTTTGCTTAAAATATATATACTTTTCTGTGTGTAGGTTACACTTCAATAAAAATGTATTTGAAAAAAGGAACAAAGTACTGACACATGCTACAATATAGATGAATCTTAAAAACATTATATTACATGAAAGAAGCCAGACATAAAACACCACATATTATATGATTCCATTTAAATGAAATGACTTGAAAAGGCAAATCTATGGAGACAGAAAGTAAATTACTGGTTGCCTAGGCCTGCGGATGGAAATGGGAGTGATTGCAAATGGGCACAAAGTTTTAGATTGGAGTGCTGACAATATTCTAAAATTAGGTTGTGGTAATGGTTGCATAACTTTGAGATTCTACTAAAAAAAATTGAACCGTACAGAGAGTTTTGTGGCATATTAATTATATTTCAATAAAGCCATGAAAAATGTAGATGAAATGAACAAATTCTTTGAAAAACACAACTTACCAAAGCTAGTACTAGAAGAAATAGAAAATGTGAATGAAATTATGTATCAGTGACATCGCATCCTTAAAATTAATTCTTAAAAATCCTCCCACAAAAATAAAAAACTTCTAGTCAAAATAGCTTCGGTAGTGAATTCTTCTGAACATTTAAGGAAAACAGTAATACTAATGTTATTTTTAAAAAATTCTCCTAGAGACTAGAAAAAAAGGAGAGAATAGTTTCCAACTCATTTCATAAGACCAGCATAACCTTGAGTTTCCTTCTATTCCTAGATAACTTAGAATTCATTAAAAAAAATGTTAATTATGAAAATATTTTTCTGCATCTATTGAAATGATTATATGGTTTTTCTTCTTCATATAAAAAGGATAATATATTATAAGTAAGTGGGATTTATGCCAGGAATGTAATCTTGGAATAAGCATAAAAAGCACAAATAAAAGAATGTTAAATTAGACTTCACTAAAATTAAGAATTTCTGTATCAAGAAGACGACAAATAACAAGTGTTAACAAGGATATAGAGAAAAGGGAACCGTTGTGTGCTACTGATGGGAATATAAATTGGAACAGACACTATGGAAAACAGTATGGAGGCTCCTCAAAAAATTAAAACTAGAACTACATATGATCCAGCAAATTCACTTCTGGGTATTTATCACAAGAAAACAAAAACACTAACTCGAAAAGATATTTTAACATCCATGTTCGTTGCAGCATTATTTACAATAGCCAAGATATGGAAACAACTTAGTTGTCCATGGATGGATGAATGGATTTTTAAAAATGTGATATATATATACACATATATTCAATTAAGTATTATTCAGCCATATAAAATAATGAAATCTTGCCATTTGCCACAACATGGATGGAATTTGATGGCATTATGCTAAGTGAAATACATCAGAGAAAGATAAATACTATATGATTTGACTTACATGCAGAATCTAAATTAAAAAATAAAAACAAAAACAAACTTATAGATACAAAGAACAGACTGGTGATTGCCAGAGGTGAGGGGTGGGCAAAATGGGTAAAGGGGGTCAAAAGGTACAAACTTCCAGTTATAAAAAAAATAAGTCATGGGGATGTAATGTACAGCATGGTGACTATAGTTAATAATACTTGACTGCATAACGTATTGCATATTTGAAAGTTGCTAAGAGAAAATCTTAAAAGTTCTCATCATAAGAAAAAAATTTGTAATACTACAGGTTGACAAATGTTAACTAGACTTATTGTGGTGATCATTTCATAACATATTCAAACATTAAGTTGTTATATTGTACACCTGAAATTAATATAATATTATATAGCAATTATACCTCAATCATAATTTTTAAAAAATCTGAAAAAAGAAAAGATTGGAAAGATATACAAAGGGGAAAAAACTAACCTTAATGAAAACCAGTATACCTACATTAATACCAAACATATAGATCTAAAATTTTAAAAGATTGTTAGAAGCAGTTGCTGTGTGATGATAAAAACTTCAATTAATTAGTAAAATATAATAATCTCAGTATTGTATGCATCTAACAGTATAGCTCTAAAATATATAAAGTAAGAAATGACCATACTAAAGAGGATAAATACAACATCATGTTGAGCAGTTTTACCCTGGCAAACTCTACCTTGCCCAGCGATCAAAGTTACATCACCAGTAATAAGTCACATTGATATCATGTACCCCTGATTTAATGGGATGAGAAGGGAACTTCATCTTTGTGGCTTTCCCCACCAAACCCATAACTACAATCTAACCATGAGAAAAACATCAGACAATCCCAAATGGAGGGACATTCTTCCAAATATCTGACTAGTACTCCTCAACACTGTCAAAGTCATCCAAAGCATGGGAAGACTAAAAAATTGTCACAGAACACAGGGTACTCGGAGACAGGACTACTAAATGCAACGTGGTATCCTGAACTGAATTCAGAAACAGAAAAATGACATTAGTGGGAAATTAGTGAAATTCAAGTAAAGTCTAGAGTTTAGTTAATTATAATGTATCACTGTTGGTTTCTTACTTGTGACAAATGTACCACGGTAAAATACCATGGTAAGATGTTAACGTTAGGGGAAACTGAGTGAGAGATATACAAAAACTCTTTTTACTACCTTTGTAACTTTTCTGTATCGCTAAGACTATTCTAAAATGAGGTTTACTGAAAAAATGAATTTCTGTCCATCAAAAAACACCGTAAGAGAAGGAAAAGACAAACCGCTGACTGGAAGAAATATTTGTAATAAATACATCTATTAACTCAATTCTAGTATAAAATCAGTATACAAAGAACTCAATTCTAAAATATACATATACATATATATTCGTGTATACGTATATACATATATAGTATATTCATATATATGTGTATGTATATATACATATTATAAATACATATGTATGTGTATATATATACATATATAATACAGATATTTTATATACATATAAATATATATGTGTATACACACACACACACACACACACTCGTGAGTGTGTGTGTGTGTGTATATATATAATCCAGTAGTATAGCAAGGGCAGGGCAGTGGGAAAATCTGCCCTGAAGTATAATAAAAGACAATATAGTCTGTGGAGAAAGTAAAAGCAATAATAAAACTGACTAAAAGTAAGTCTGCACTTTATTACCATGTGCTGGAAATTCTAAACAACATCATAATAAAATATTCATCTAGAAGAAACATCTTCTGTTGGTTTAAGTTCTGAACTTAAAGTATGATCCACAGACTTGGAGTAACTTGAGATCCTTTCAGAGTCTATGGGGTAAAAATATTTTCAGAATAATAGAAAACATTATTTAATTTCTCACTGTGTTGACTATGTGTGCTGATGACCCTGAAACAGTGATGAGTGAAACCACTTACTTCTCAGTATGGGTCAAGGCAGTGGCAAAAATTGTACTAAGACGTTATATTCTTCACCGCCACACACTCACAGTTTACACCAATAACAGAAACCTAGCTTTACTTAAGAATTTTCCTAATAAAATAGTAAACAGTTTATTAAATCTTCACCCTTGAGCACCCATTTTTTTGTGTGTAATCAAATGGAAAAATAGAACACTTTGGCTGTCTCAAGGAAAAGCACATTAGTGATGATGGAATTGCCAATTTATTTAGCTGTTTTTTTTAATGGAACACCATTTTAACTTGAAAAAAACAACAGACAGACTATAGTTATTCAGCTCTCGTTATTTAGCAGGCGTTTTCTCAAAAATGAACAAAGTGAGCCTGGCATTTCAAAGGAAACAACTTAAATATTTGCTACCTTAAATTTGAGCTTTCAAACCAAAATTGGATGTTGGAAGCTACTGTGAGCTTGAAAGCTTCTGTGAACATACCGATTCTTATAATGAGATCAGTGATGATATTAACACCTGTGATGTTTTTGTTATTATAAAACAAAATGTGTCATAACTTAGAAAAGTTGCACTGACTCAGGGAAGTAATATTTTCTAAATCAACAATGCAAGATGCTACAACGTCACCCATGAGTAAAAAGAGTCACTGAGAATGTAAGGCCAACGTATTTTAAGTTTATTTATGTAGTTTTAGAACACATTTTAATCAACCTGTGAGAAAATACTTCTTGTCAAGTTTTGATGTAGTATCAAAAAAGAATATAATTATTTAAAGAGGCTATTAAAATACCCTCTTTTCTCCAACTACATGAGGCCAGATTCTTCTCATATACTTTAACTAGAGCAAATATTGCAACAGATTGAATGTAGAAGCATAGATGAGACTCTAGCTGCATAAATGTAAAATGACCTCACTCTCCCTAAATTTTGTTTTGTTTTGGAAAATTATAAGTGTAGAAGGGTCCCTTAAGTATTTTCAAGGTGGAAATTTAATTTAAAAATAAATATTTAAATTTTTTCCTCAGTTTTAATTTCTAATAGGTAAAAAATCAATAGGTAAAAACATAAAAGCAAAGAGTTCAATAATTTTTTAAGAGTGCAGTGAAGTCCTAAGACTAAAAACTTTGAGCAATGCTTTTCTAAACAACTGCTATTATTGTTGAATTTTAGTAATACGTGCAAGTACTAAATTAGCACCTTTTTATTTCTTTCTCTGTAATAAGCATTTTATTCTATGTTGAAGTTAATTTAAAAAGCTTCACTTCTACAATTAGCCCATGATACACAGACTCAGTCACATGCATTCATTTCAGAGAGTAAGTTCTTTACAATTCAGAATCATTCAAGTTTGCTTCATGAATAATTCTTGTCTCCACCTCTGTGGAACTTCATGTGCCTACATTTATACAGTGAATTCAAAATTAAACAATAGAATCGTGATCACAAAGACAAACAGGACTCAAGTTACTTCAATTCTGTAATTCTATGTGACCATTTGGAGCTTTTCTTTGTGTTCAAAATTTAAAACAATAAACAGTGTGAACTGTGACGTGTAATGGTTTTGTTAAGTATGACTTTTAGTTTGTATATGAGATACTTTGCTAAATTTTAATATCTGCAAAAATTGAAATGTGTTCTTTTTAAATTAACTGGTGTTTTACCATAAAGAACGAATCAAGAAAATAATTTTTTTCTGATTATGATATTATTATTGAAAATAATTTTGTACTATATGAGGGGGGATGTTAACAAATGATCCTCTTGAGGTGTCATATACACTAGGTAATCATTGTTGACAGCACACTGAATAATGAGATATTAAATACTTTCCTCCCACGTTCAGCATCCAGGGCTTATTTTTAAGGATGTCCATGGCACCTTTATTCATATAGCCTCTTTTGTATCTGTTTTTTATTCCATTCACAATTATGACTGTGAGATGCATCCATGTTATTGGATGGATCCGTAGTTCAGTTTCTTCAATCTTCTCAATCTGGCGTCATTTTTCAGAGCCCTGATCATGTCAACTCTTAAGTGAAGTCCTCTTGACTCCCTCATGAAATTAGGCGCTCCCATGGCATTTTGCAGCTATCTAACTCAACTCGAGCACTTATCACATGGAAGTTAGTCTATCATCTCTTCTAAACTAGAGAGCTGGGAACCCAACTCCTGGTCCAGGGCCTAACACATAACAGGATCTTATTTATTGTATTAATCAGGGTTCTCCAGAGAAACAGAACCAGTAGACATCTATCTTTTTATATATAGCTGGAGACACTAGAAAGCTGATGGTGTAGTTCCAGTGTGAGTCCGGAAGCCTAGGAAGGTCCAGGAGGGCCAAAGGTGTGTATGTAATTCTAGTCTAAATGGCAGCAGGTTTAAAACCCAGGAAGAGCCAAAGGCAGGAAAAGTAATGATGTTCCAGCTTGCAAAGCAGCCCGTTGCGGGAGTTCCCTCTTCCTCAGCCTTTTTCTTCAGGCCTTCAACTGATTGGATGAAGTCCACTCACATTAGACAGAATGATCTGCTTTATTCAGTCTACCAATTCAAATGTTAAATTCATCCAAAAACACCCTGACAGGAAATCAGGAATAATGTTTAACCCAAGTATCTGGGCACCCTGTGGCCCAGTCAAGTTGACACATAAAATTAACCATCACATTTATTAATGTTTCTCTGTCTGCATTAGTCTTTACCACGAGTATCTCAGGAGTAGAACAGACAGGCAAAGATTGTATTTCTAAAGCAGAATAAAACAGGGCTAATGAGGGGGTAAAAAGGATCAAATTTCACTTTACTTAAGAGTTAACTTCTTATCTCAGGAGTGAGGTGTGAGTAAGGTTCTGACAGGAGGAGACTTGTGTAGTGGGGGCAGAGTCTTACAAATGGCTTCAACACTGAAGGCTCTTTCCCAGTCTGGACTCAGATCACATTTGCAAAGCAGTCTTTGGCTAAAGAAGGGCCCCGAGACTGCTGCTCAGATAACTAAACACACAAGGTGCTCCTCAACCTGGGAGAAATCCAAAAATTTTTCCAGTGCTGGAATATCCACTGTTGTTATCCTCAAGGATCAGTGTTGGCTCAGAGTTAGTTACCATGGAGACCATCTAAATCTTATGCTTTTCCTTAGTGATGTCCAAGCAAACCCAGACAGATACCTATTCAGAAAATATCCTAATATGGCTTTACACCAAAATAGATGACTAGGTCCTTTGTAGAAAACAAAAGCAATGGTGTTTGTGCAAGAATGCAGAGGCCAGATTCTCCAAAAATGCAAATCTTGATAAGTAACTATAATCACTATTTACATTTTATTTTACTTTTCTGATTTCTAAGGAAAACATGTTTATTTTAGAAAATTTGGAAAATACAAAAAATAAAAGAAAAAGGAAACAAAGTCAGCCATAATCATTTTTTACCTTTTGTGATGGGAAAGATGTGAAAGTATAAAGTGAAACATGCAAGCCTTTTCCTCTTCCCCTTCAATCTCCACCAAGCCCATCACTGAGGTAAACACCATTATCGATTTGGTCCTTATCGGCCCTACCAATTTCTTTCTTGCTTATTCATTTATAGATTCAGGAAATATTTACTAAGTGGACACCTTGGGCCAAACATTATTCTAAACATATCTGTTTCATTTTTAAATGAATATGATAAGATCCTTGTTCCCAGAGGTTGGTTACATTGTAGTGACAGAAGACCCATAATAAACCAGTAAACAAATGAATAAACAGAAAATACTAGCTAGTAATAAATGTTATGCAGAAAATAAGATGGCAAAATTATGTATGAGACTAAACTGCGGAGGTAAAATCAGCCCAGTGAGGATTGAGGGAAGATATTACAAGCACAGAGAAGAGTCGAAAAAAAGGCTTTAAGATAAATACAGAAAGAGGGCCAGTATGGCTCTGCAGCATGGTGGAAGTGGGGGGAGAGAGTTATGAGATGAGGTTGGAGAGGTGAGCCTAGAACACATCATAGAGGGCTTTAGGGAGGAGGGTGTCAAAGGAGTCTGGCCTTTTAAGTGTAAGAGGAAGCCATCGAGGAGTTTTAGCAGGAGAGTGATATGCTCTGATCTATATTTTGGAATTTTTCACTCTGTCTTCACTGTAACAGAGTATATTTAGAGCAGAGATTCCCAACATGAGGTCCATTCCCAAAAAGTCCATAGACAGAATTCAGGGAGTTCATTACCTTGGATGGGAGAAAATTACCTGGCCCAGCCCCTTAAAGAAGTAAAAGTCTCAAAATTGATCTATTTTGTCTACCCTCTAATTCCTCTTCCCGAAATATCAAAATGATCCTGTCTGGTTCCCAGAGTGCCATAGTGGCAGGATTCTCAACTTCACAGGAAGGCTCTTCCTTTTTCTCTTAAGATAGTGTGTAAACCCAAACCATACTAGAGGCCTACTAACTTTAAAGGCTTAGATTCAAAGACAAACCTAGCCTTATGTAAAGTGCCAGACTGAGAGTGAGTTTGGGGTCAGGGCAGAAGAATCTCCACTACTGGAACCCAAGACTTCCATAGCCCACCCCAACTCATCTCAGATTCTGGTTCCCTGTTGCCAACTGCAAAAGGGAGACAGATGTAAACAAACAAACAAACAAAAAACAACAACAAAAAACCTCCTAATAAGGCGGAAAAATGGGGCATGGGAAGCACACCTGTAGAGAAAGAAGAAATCAAATGCTTCTTAAAACTGTTCACTTAGCAGTATTTCCTAAACATGGATACTAGTCAAAATACAAATTCCGGTGTTCCACCCTAGACATATTGACTCAGAGTTTATAAAAGGGGAGCCCAAAAATCACCTTCAGCAATTATAAATCGTCAACCAGTTTGGAAAATACTATAAATACTGTGGGGGGAAATCTAGAAGATCCCTTGGAGCACAAAGCTCAGTCTTACAAAGGACTGAGAAAACACAATCTTACCCCTTTCGTCCTCACACGTGGTTTTTGGCTTAAATAATTTTGGGCTATTTTATTGGCAGATTATTAGAAGGGTGACTAGCATATTAACAAACTAAACAATTTATATTCAATAAAACCACTGAGATTACTGACATTGAAAAAGAGAATGACTTAATTTATCTCCCGTTACACCCTTCAAGATGTAAAATTATTTCTTTTCATGCTGCCAGAACAAATGGACTACATTCAGTGTGGCCGAGGACCATACAATTTATTAAATGACACTTGGAAGCCCTCATAAAAGTGATTAATATGGGTGCACTCAGAGCGCTGGGTACAGTCATTTTTCAGGTAGTCTACGTGTATTGTTTCTACATTCACAGAACCAACTTTGTGTGTGTGTGTGTGTGTGTGTGTGTGTGTGTGTGTGTGTGTGTGTGTGTGATTTGTAGGAGGAAGGTCTGCTTTTCAAAAGAATCAAAGAATATTAAAGAAGTACAGTTGGTGATCTCATCCAGTCTCATGGCTTTAAACGTTATCTGTTCGCTGCTAGCTTCAAATTCATATCTCTAGCCCTGACCTCTGAACCTCAGAGTCTTACATCCAACTGTTTGCTTGACATCTGCACTTACTTTAATATGCATCTAAAACTTTACAGGACCAAACTGAACTTTTGATCTTCCCCTGCATCCCTCATTCTTTTTGATTTCAGTTGATAACAAGTCCTTTTTTCCAGCTGCTCGGTCATCCTTGACTCTTATTTCTCTCCCACTCCGCGTCCAAATCCATTCACCAACCAGTCCTTTCTACTTTCCCTAAATAATATATCCAGAAGGAACCCACTTCACTGTAACCATCCCAAGCCACCATCAATTCTCCCCTAGATAAATAACTTCTAACTGGTCCTCTTGACTTCTACGTTTGCCCCTCTTGCATCTACTTTTAACACGCAGCTGAAGGGTTCTTTTTTGTTTGTTTAATTTTTATTATGGAAAGTTTTAAACAAATACAAAAGAAGGGAGAATCACACAATGAAACCTTGCATCTATTCATCACCCAGCTTCAACTAATATCAATGCATGGCCATTCTTGTTTCATCTATATGCCCATCTACTTTCTCCCCACCGCAGTGAAACCCTTGTTCAAACCCTCCAGTGACTTCCTATCTCATTCAAAAGAAAATCCAAAATCCTTTCAGTGGCAAACAAGTGTTCTCAGCCTCTCTCAGCTCTCTGCCCTCACTCTACCGTCTTGCTCCCTGTCTGTCCCATCAGCTCCCAGCTCTTTCTCAGTCAGGACGCTTTTCAGCATCCTGTTTCAGGGCCTTTGCACTTGTTTCCTCTGCTTGGAAGGCATGCTCCCCCAGCCACCAGATGTCCCCCCTAGCTTGTTCCCTCTCTTCTTTCAGTTTCCTACAGTCTGGTTTTGCTGATTGCCTACACATAGCAAGATTCAAATACTCTCTGCCCTTTGAGATCCTACGAATTGGCTGATGAGAATCTGAGTTCAAAAGTCTGCACTGTTCACCATTCAGCTGCTCATCCTTCTATAACTATGTGTGTGAACTTCCACTCAGTGACTTTTACAATGAGATGCAACTATCCTTCATATAAAGGCACTGTCACCCTTTCTCTGGGATGACTGATATGCTCCCCGTTGCACATAGACCAATTGCTGATCAACACAGACACTTATTTAAAGAATGAATATGTTCAATCCTTCCTGAAGGTCAAAGCAACTCATTTGCAGGCCACGGTAAGAACCTTGAATTTATTGTTAGTGCTGCACTACTACAACATGGTAAGAATTCAATAAATCCTCTTTATTCTTAAAATTTATTTTAACAAATAAAAGTGATTGTAAATATATTTAAAGACACTGAATTGTACACTTTAAAAGGGTAAGAATGGTGAGTTTTGTGACATGTGAATTTAAAAAAAAAAAGAAAGAAAAGAAAACGAAAGAGCTTTTCAGGAGTGCAGAGTCAGGCACATCCCTTTCACGGAGCTCAGAGGCTTCCAGAGCCCCTCAAACTCTCACCTGCACCTCAGGAATCCGGGTGTGGGCAGAGTGAGGGGCCTGAGTCCAGCCGGGTCTCTCTCCACATCTGTGCCTTGAGGGATGTGTTTGGACTTTTGAGTATCAGCCCTACCTGTGTACTTACTTCCAAGTACATTCATTCATGTATTGACTTACCACTGTCTGACCCCAGCACCCAGGAGAAAGTGGTTGCAGCTTTGAGGCACTGCAGAAGGAGTGAACTGTTCTTTTGTGGCATCCTTCTGGAGGCTGTGCCTCCTGGGACTGGTGGTCCAGCTTGGTACTGTGCACGTGCGACTTTCTGCAGTACCTCACTCACTTGCTCTCTTGTCCCACAGCCCGCGATGTGGGGTCAGGAAAACACCGAGGTCGGACTCCGACACTGACACCTCTCCTAATCTCACCCTTGCATGGGTCTCTGACTCCTTTGTTCTATCTTCTTTGGAGAAATGTCTGTTTAAATCCTTTGCTCATTTTTGAATCGGGTAATTTTTGTTGTTGCTGAGTAGTATGAGTTCTTTATATATTCCAGATACACTCCACTGTCACATAGATGATTTGCAAATACTTTCCTGTGGAATAGCTTTCATTTTCTTGATGGTGTCCTTTGAAACATTAACGTTTTTTAATTTTAATGAATTCCAATTTTTCTATTTTTTTCTTTATGTCACGTGCTTTTGTGGTCATGTCTAAGAAACCTGTGCTTAATTCAAATTCATGAAGATGCTTTCCTCAAGGAGTGTTATAAATTTAGCCCTTTCATTTAGGTCTATGCTCGATTTTGAGTTATTTTTTCTATATAGTGTGAAATAGGGGGGGTCCAACCTCATTATTTTACATATGGATAGCCAGTTGTCCCAGCACTGTTCGCAGAAAAGACAACTCTTTCCATATTGAATTGTCCTGGCATCCTTGTTGAAAACCAACTGACCGCAAATGTAACTGTCTATTTGTAGACTCAGTTCTATTCTGTTGAGCTATAGGTCTATGTTTATGCCAGTACCACATTGTTTTGATTACTGTAGTTTTGTAGTCAGTTTTGAAATCAGGAAGTGTGAGTACTCCAAATTTGTTCTTCTTTTTAGGACTACTTTGAAATTCTGGATCCTTTACTTTCCTTATTAATTTTATGATCACTTGGATGCTTTCTGTGAAGAGACAGCTGGGATTTTTCTAGGCATTGCATTGAATGTGTAAATCAATTTGGGGAGTTCTGCCGTCTTAGCAATATTGTCTTCCTATCAATTGAATGTTTTTCCATTTATTTAGATCTTCTTTAAGTTCTTTCAATAATGTTTTATATTTTTTAGTGTTCAAGTCTTGTACTTCTTTTGTCAAATTTATTCGTAAGTATTTATTCTTTTTGATGCTGTTATAAATGAAGTTAATAGTTTTAGTTTTGGATTGTTCATTGCTAGTGTATAGAAATATAACCAACTTCTACATATTGATCTAGAATTCTGCAAACTTACTGAATTTATTAGTTCTAATAATGTATTAGTTGATACTTTAGGGTTTTCAATATAAAAGACCATTTCATTTGTGAATGGACATGTTTTTATTTTTTCCTTTCCAACCCAGATGGCTCTCATTGCTTGTTCTTGCCTAATTGCTCTGTTTAGAACCTTTAGTACAATGTTTCTGAGTTAATGTGAGTGAGCTTGTGGGTTGGCTGGAGGTTGTGCTCCAGGCTTTAGTTTGGCTGTGCTTGTCTGGAATCAGTTGTATTCAGCTGGACTTCCTATTTCCCAGCTCTGGACTGGGGTTCCAGACTCCAGGGTGCAAAGTGGGTTTAGGTCCACTTCACATGTCTCCACATTCTCTTTGAACCTGCAGCTACCAATGAATGGTGGAGCACAGGAGTGCAAGAGATAGCCCAAACCATGAAAACACCTTTAAAGCCTCTGCTCATGTCAATGGGACAGGAAGTACACTGTGCTCACAGAGAGAACATTGCAAAGGTAAGTGGAAAAGGCATGTATATTTTTATTAGAGGGGAATGAATAATGGAACATTAGGCCTAAAATTTTTATAAAAGTCTGGGCATAAAGATGGTGTTGGGAACAAGTTAGAGAGAGCATATTAGCTCCATAGAGCTCTTTTTCTACTTATGTACTTTGTATAGGCAGATTTTTTTCCAGATCTGTTTAATCAAATTAGTTCATTCATTCATTCATTCATTCATTCACTCATTTGTGGATTCATTCAACAATACCTGTATCAGGTAGCTGTTTACACACAGCTGAGTCCTTACAAATTTTAGGAATGACTCACTTGCCTCTTCAGGTCTAGGAGGGTAGGTTCCTGCACCACTCTTTGTGTGCTTTCTTGGACTCTGCTCATATAGCTGTAGTGTTTTTTATTCAACTCTCCTCAAATTATCTCAACTTGAGACTATTTTTTTTTGTTCAAAACTTGACTGATAAATCTGTTAATAGTTTCAAAATAATAATGCCAATGTAAATACTAAAAAGAGACTACTCAATATGAAAATTTACATTTATTGTATTACCTTTTGCCCTAACAACACATCCATCCAGAAATACATAGCCAAAATATTGTGTTTTATAGTGTGTTACTTTTCTATTGCTGCCAAAACATATTACCACACATTTAGAAGCTTAAGACAACACAGATTTATTATTTCAGAGTTCTGTAGGTCAGAAGTCCAGGTTGGCTTGGCTCCTTTGTCTGCTTCAGGTTTCACAAGGCCAAAATCAAGATGTTGGGCAGCCTGGACTCTCTTATCTGGAGGCTCTAGAGAAAAATCCACCTCTAAGCTCATTTAAGATGCTACATAAATCAGATGTTCCTTGTGAATGTAAGATTGAGACCCTAATTCTTTGCTGGCTATAAACATGGGGTCACTGTTAGCTTCTAGAAGTCTCTCTCCATCATCCACATGGGCCTCTCTGTTTCAGTGCCAGCAACAGTATGTTGAACCCTTTTCAGGCTTAGAATCTCTCTGACTTCCCTTTCTGACGCATCTCTTCTGTTTCCAGTCAGGGATGATACCGTGTTTTCCTGAAAATAAGACCTAGCCAGACGATCAGCTCTAATGCGTCTTTTGGAGAAAATATTAATATAAAACCCGGTCTTATTTTAATATAAGACCAGGTATAATATAATATAATATAATATAATACTGGATCTCATATTAATTTTTGCTCCAAAAGACGCATTAGAGCTGATGTTCCAGCTAGGTCTTATTTTCAGAGAAACATAGTATTATACAAGACCCGGTATTATTACATTATATTATATTATATTATATTATATTATATTATATTATATTATATTATATTATATTATATTACATAAGACCCCGTTTCATAGTAAAATAAGATCGGGTTTTGTACTAATTTTTGCTCCAAAAGATGCATTAGTGCTGATTGTCCGGTTAGGTCTTATTTTCAGGGAAACACAGTAGTTTTCTGCTTTTAAGGGTTTGTGTGATTAGATTAGATCCACCCAAATAAAACAGGATAACTTCCCTGCTATAAGGTCCATAGTCTTAATTGCATCTGCAAAGTCTCTTTTGTCATTTTAATGTAACATATTTACAGGTTCCAGAGATTAGAGTGAGGACAATCTTTGAAATGCTGTTATTCTGCCTACCACATATACAAATAGACATTTTAAAAATTCTTCCTTCTGTGGTTCTGCCACCAACTTTATATATAATTAAGATGATTTATTTCGATGTTTCCATGTCTTGGCCACTGTAAATAAAGCTGCAGTGAACATCGGAGCATATATATCTTTACGGATAAATGTTTTCAGACTTTTTGGGTAGACACCCAAGAAAGGGATTGCTGGGTCATATGGTAATTCTATTTTTAATTTTTTTGAGAACTCTCCACACTGCCTTTCATAGCAGCTGCACCAATCTGCCTTCCCACCAACAGTGTATAATGGGGATGGATCTTGAGATTATTATGCTGAGCGAAATAAGTCAGACAGAAGAAGTAAAGAACCATATGATTTCACTGATATATGATATATATAAAACTGAAAACAACAAAGGAACAAGACAAACAAATGAAGAAACAAAAACTCATAGATAATGGTTTAGTGGTTACCAGAGGGTGGTGGCGTCAGGGGTGGTAGGTGAGGGTTAAAGGGATCAAATATACGGTGATGGAAGAACTGACTCTGGGTGGTGAACACACAATGTGATATATAGATGATGTATTACAGAGTTGTACACCTGAAACCAATGTAACTTTACTAACCATTGTCACTCCAATAAACTTTAATTAAAAAAAAAAAGATTATTTATTTCAGTTAGTTTTTTAAAAACTTTTTGTTTCAAACTAATTTTAAACTTAAGGAAGAGTTGCAAAGACAGTACAGAGGATTGCTACATTCCTTTGTTTGAGTTACTTTTTGATTTTTAGGAGTTAGTTTTTTTAATTAAAACATTTTGTTTTATTTTTTAATTATGGAAAACATTTATATGGTTGCAAACTCAAAACTTGTATAACCAGGTACCTTTCTAGATTCGGCTTTCCTACCATCTTACCTCTCTTTACATCTTATGTTTCGTACCATCCAACCATCCTCTTCTTTTTCGCAGGTTTATGAAACTACTCTCTTCCTCCTGCTAATCTGCTGATAACTCCTCATTGCAGATACATCCCTCAGCCTTTCTTACCTGACACAATTATTCTTCAGAGGTTGCTTCCTCTTTTCCCTTGTGTCTTCTATCAAGAGAAAGGAGGGAAGAAAAAACAAACAAACAATGAAGACGCTTAATGACATCTACTGCCCAAATAGGGCAGAGGCTGGCAGAGACCTTAGCAGGAGGGTTCATTCCTAATCACCAACCACATACCCACTTCTTCTTGAAATCACTGGATATCAATAAAGTTTATTAGAATTATTTAAACTGACCATATTTCCTATACTGTAAAACACCCATTAATAGTACAACCTACCATCAGTTTAATACCGTTTTGAGTGGAATGAAAAAAACACTTCCATTTTAAGCGAACATGTAGATTATAGGGTGCATCCAAGTTTCAAAAGTATAAAAAATACATCTTCAGACAAGGAAATATAGTCTAAATCATGCTGTAGTTAGATTAGACCCATCCTGAAAACTGTCTTCTTTCTTGTTTACATTTTTTCCAAATTTACCAGAAAGACACAACAGCCTGCACCTTTCTTGGAAATAGATGTCATAATATTTTAAATGAAATACAGTTAGTTCTTGTTACTCATGGTAGTTATGGTCTATGCTATCTCTGCAAACAGTGAATTAGTCAATTAGTAAACACTGACTTGGCAGCTCTTGCTCCCAGGGGTAATGCAGAGTTAGGTTCCTGAGAGTCGCTGGTCACAGTGTTTTCATCACCCCATCAATAGATAACCTTGTTTTATGTATGTTTCTGTTTAAAGACACCTTATTTAATACATATTGTTCATTCAATAATACTGAAATCATAGCCAGCAGCACTGGAACTCTTGCCTGAAGGAAGCTTATCTAACACACGTCATTTTCTTCCTAAGGTGCATTATAGTCTTCCTGGACTTAGAAACACTAGACAGCACCTCAGCACTCAACTTGAGGGCCATTTTAAACAGTGAAATCATCAACAAAAGCACAAAAATACGAAACATGAGGCACTAAAAAGATCATGAAAAGAACACACTGCGCATATCTACGCATGTACACAAAAAGCACCACATGTATTGACTTTGGGAGTTACAAATAAATTTTAAGTAGGCAATTTCACAAATATAGAATCAGTGAATAGTTAGTATCAATTATATTTCAAAACATATCTGAAAAGTGTTGAACAGCCAGACCGGCACATCCAACCTTGTCAAATCTTAACATTTTGTTACATTTACATCAAATCCTTTATATACTTATTTTTTAAAGAAATAAAACATTACAGACACAGCTGAAGCCCTCTGTTATCTTCTCTCCCTTCTTAAAGCCAACCACGGTCCTGAACTTGGTGTTTATCATTATACATGCCTTTATATATTTACTACATATGTAAGTGTTCACAAATGATTATTGTTTTGTCTACTTTTCAACTTTATGTAAATCGTATCATATGTACAATGCTTCTGCTACTTGTTTTCTTTCCCTTTAACATGTTTTTGAGAATCATCCACATTGATACATATTGTTTTAGAGAATTTATTTTTCTTACTATACAGAATGAGTTTGTTTATCCAGTCTTCTGTTGATGAACATTTACTGGTTCCTAGTTTTGCTCTTTCACACAGTTCTACAGATTCTTATTAATGTTTCCATCTGTACCTGTGTGGTTGTTTTCCAAAATGTATGTTTCCATATGTACATAAGGAATGCAATTGCTGGATTATAAGAAACATGCATTTTCAACTCTATTGGATATTTCTAAATTGTTCTCCAGTTTGTACTTCTATGATCAACAAATGAGAGAAGGGAGTTCTTATTGCTTCATGTTCTCACCAACCCTTGATATTGTTAGATTTCAATTTTCTTGCCAATTTAAAGGTTATGCAAAGGTATCTCACTGTGGTATGATTTGGATTTCACTTTCTACTAGTGAGATTGAGTATTTTGTTATTTCTTTATTGACAATTTGGTTTTCTGCTTCTGATCAATTGTCTCATCAATATCGTTTGCCTTTTTTTTTAATGGGTTGTATTTTTTTCTTATTCACTTGTAGTTGTTGTTTATATATTCTGGATACTAATCCTCTGTCAGTTATATGAGGTGAAAATACATCCTACAAGTAGTCTTTAAGGGATCCAGGCTGACACAGGCTCTGCCATCTTTAATTGGTGTCCTCTATGGTGGCCCTGGGCGGGCTGAGGGTAGGGTTACCATTACAGCTAGTCATGAAATAAAAGGAAGGCTGTGCTTGAATTTTTTTTTCCTCCATGTGTAGCAGTGGCATATATCACTTCCATTTATATGCCATTCTGGGGAACATTGTCATATGCCCACACCTAACTGCAACGGAGGTTGGGAGATTTGTCTGGTTATGTGCCTAAAAAAGAAGAGAACAAGTTTGCTGAATAGTTAGCAGTCTAATAGCCTTTAATTTTCATTCTTGTTTCTTTTCTTCTTCTTCTTTTTTTTTTTTTTGCACTGCCCTTTTCTGGTTTCAGTATCAAGTTATTATCCTCATAAAATAGTTGTGAGTTATATTTCCTTGTTTTCTATTTTCTGGAACAATTTGTAGAAGACAGGGATTATTTGTTCTTTGATTGGTAGCACTTTCTTGTAAGTCTTTCAGATCTCAGAGGAGAGCTTTTTTTGTTTTTGTTTTTGTTTTTGAGGAACATTTTAAACTTCTGATTCAATTTGTTCAATGGTTATTTAAGGTTTTCTATTTGTTCTTGGCAAACTATTTTTTTCTACAAAAGCTGTATATTTTGTCCAAATTTCTTATTTCTTGCCATAAAATTGCTTATAGGTATTTATCCCTTGTCCTTTTTTCCTTACTGAAACTTACTACCTGTTTGTGTGATATTTTACTACTTTAGTAGCAGCCCACATTTTGATAAGTAGATTTAAAAAAAAATCTTTATAAGAGGTTATTTAAACCAAACTGATTACATGCCAGAAAGCAAAATTTCAAATATTCCTTGATAAGTAGATTTTAAATGATCATTGTTATAAATGTCTGTTAGTTTTCATATTTAATTAACTTTATACAATTTATTTATAAGCCATTTGAATTTTCTAAATAAGCATATTATTTTAATTATATTTTATTAATAATTTCTCATTTAATTGCATTATGATCAGGAAGCCTGATATCGATTCTTTGAAAAGGCAAGAGATTGTGGTTGTTAAGAATTTATGCCCTGTAACTAAGCATTTATTCTCCCTTTTCAGTAGGAATTGTATATCAGGGCAACCAAATAATCTCAGCGAATGAGAAAAAGCTCTTCTTTACAAAACGAATGACAGTAATAGATGTAGAAGAAATGACAGAACTAGCTAATTACCATTTTTCAACCTATTAAAGAAATTACCGATTGACACTAGGGTCATCTGTGAATGTTGAACCCATTAGGTCAAGTGGTGATGGGAGACAACAACACAATGTATCCATGCCAAGATATCATCCCACCAATTATATTCTGCGGCAAAAAGGTAAACCATAGCATTGCAATAACGAAACCTGGATGTCACCACTTCAACTCAGTGATTAATTTTACTATCCAGTTTTAGCATCCATTTTCAACAATGAAACATATGTACTTCCTGATGTATGGTAAAGTGAAGCACCCAGAATCACCCATGATGCATTCTTGCTAAAAATTTTAACCTGAATCTAAATAAGCTTTAGACTGAAATTCTGGTTTACAGGAAACACAAAGGGCAAAGGAAAAAGTTAAGACAATAGCAAAAGAGAAAGTTGGACTAATCTAGAAGTGGAGTATTCTACAAGCATCTTCAGTGTTTTAATGACCTGAAAAAAGTGATGGGAGGGCTTTATTAAAATAAAAGACTAAAGAGACAAAGAACCAAACTCAACGCAATGTGTCTTCTTTGATTAGATCTGGGTTTGAGTTAGCCAACTGTGACAGATGTTGAAGACAATCAGGAAACTTTTGATATTAACAGGGTATGATATATGATACTAAGGCAATTGCTGTTAATTTTATTAGGGATAATAATTGTATTGTGGTTATATAAGAAAATATTTTGGGTGAAACATTTTGGTGTCTCTATTTTACTTTAAAATATCTGAATATACCACTCTCCTCCTTAGAAAGAAAAAGACAACTGTTCTCATTTATTTCCTACAGGATAAAATCCAAACTCCTTCTCGTGACATAAAAAAAAAAAGCTTCAAATCTTGTCTCCATTTACATCTCTAGTCACTTGCTCTGATACAGCTTAAGCTCCGACTTCACTAAATTTCTCACTTTTTCTAGTCTACACCATAGTTATTTTTCCTACTAAAAACGCTCTCCCCTACCTTCGCCATATAACTTAAAACTTATGCCCATGTATGTGTACATTGGCCTATACATGTTCACCAAAACCAGTATTAAACATTTTTAATAGTGCAAGTGTTGGCCATTATAAATGTATGAAATATGACCTAGAAGGATACATTCTTATTATGGAGAAGACATTGGGACTCAAACTGTGAGTTAAAAGGAACCTAACTGTAAGTGTTCTATGTAGTTGAGAATAAAAGGAAAATACTAGAAGAAATATTACCAAGTGGCAAAACTTATTAATTCAGGGTGTTGAGAATGTGTACTTGAGTATCTTTTGAAATTGTGTTTATAAAAAAAGAAAAGTGCATGTCTGCCGACTACATTAGTTTAAACCCTGTCTTCTAATTAATCAGTTGATGAGCTCAGGCAATTTTCTTAATTTCTTTTATTATTGATATATATTGATGTCATGCAGGGTGTCGTGCGAGGTCTCTTCTGGGGTCTCTAGTCCGCTCCCCACATAAGAACGCAGGGTATGGTGAGGCCAAAAAGGAACACCCATGGAGCCATAGATAGGGGAGACCATACAACTATAGTCTCACTGGTGGCTGGGTTGGAGACACAGGAAGCAGGATCCACGCGATCTGCAACCTGCAGCCCGCTTCTCTGCCAACCAATCTCACTTGCTAACTGCAATCCGCTCCTGCTAGCTCAGCCACCATCTTCTTGCTAGCTTCTATTTTCTGCTAGCATAGCCACGGCAGTTATATTAGTGGCCAATGGCTCACTGGTTACAGCTGACAGCCAACTAACCACAGCTGATGGCCAATCAATCACAGTTGATGGCTGGCCATTTACTACCTACATTTTTTTGGCACCCTCCGTATATCTCAACTTATATATACATACATGGTTATTATTGTGTTCAAATATTCCACATGCTTTAAAGTTTTTCATTTGTGTAATCTTTCAACAGATGTTATGATCACCTATGATGATTGTGGATTAGTCAATTTATCCTTATATTTTAATGAATTTTTAATACATATATTGAAGGCTATAATTACTAGATACACAAAAATTTTGTTACATTTTCCTGGTTATTTGTTCCTTTAATTATTAGGTGTCTACTTTTCTTATATATCTTATAGGGCTTTTGATTTCTTTAAGGGGTTTATTTTAATAAAGCTTCTCCAGTTTTCTTCGGGTAGGTATCTGTATATCTTTTTCATTCTTTTGCTTTCAAATTTTTAAGTCCTTGTAGTCTTGTAAAAAAAATATGGCTAGATTTTTTTCAATCTAATTTTTATAGGTAGATTCAATTACAGTTATTATGCTTCCTGATATATTTCATAACTTTCTATAATCTTGTATATGTGTGCATTTTCCATTTATTCTGACTTTCTCTGATTCCTTCTCCTTTTATTTATTTTTTAAAGCCTCCTAATGGATTGAATAAGTATTTGCTGTTCTCTTTTATTTCCCTCTATTGATTTGGAAGTTAAAAATTCCACTTCTATTCCTTTAGTGGATTACTTTAAAATTTTAACATGCATTACTCAACTTAACAAAAACATAAATGAATCATTATCTCTATTCCCCTTTTAAACATAGGAAAGACTTAAAAATGCCTTAATTTCAATTCCTCTTTACCCATTTGTTGTTGTTTTCCAGTGATTTAGTTCTCCCTAAAACAGTAATTGTTATTGTTGGTTTTTAAATTTTCGTTATTCATTATTATTATTATTATTTTAAATTTATACAGTCAGCATTTGGTTAAATTTATCAACTTCCAAATTTCTTTGCTCCCAGTTCTTTCTTGTATCTTACTCCTTCTAGAACATCTAGAAATTCTTTCAGCTGGACTCTGTTAGTGGTAATGTATTTGTCAAAAACTGTCTTTAATTTTGTCTTATTCTTGAATAGTAGTATAGCTGTGCATAGATTCTTCATACAGTTATTTTCTCTTAGCACTTTGATGTTACTATTGTATTGTCTTCTGGCTTCTATTGTTGCTGTTATGAAATCTATTAACACTATTTGTAGGTAATTGCCCTTTGTAGATAATCCCTATTTTCTTTTTTTCTCTCCGGTTTTATGAAAGATTGTTTTTATTTTTTATTTTTTTGTACTTGTTCTTCAGAATTTCTACCAGTATATGGTTGAATTTCTTTTGATACAGCTCTACTTTTATTTATCCTACTCCATTCTCATTTTACCTCCTGAATATGACCATTCATCTTTTCTATCAATTATGGAAAGTTCTCAGCTATTATCACTTTAAATATTTCCTCCATATTCTTACTCTTTGTTCTCTAATTTCAGAATACCTATTAGATGTATGTTGGACCTTTTTATTCTATTCTTTAAGTCTCTTGTCTGCTCTTATATCTCTGTATGTCTCTGTGATGCAATCTAATTTCCTCAGGTCTTTTACTGTCTAATTCTCTCTTCAGCTGGGTCCAGTCTGCTCATTAGTTTACTCCTTGAGAATTTTTAAACGTAATCACTTAATATAAGGAAAACTGCTCAGGTGGCAATTCAGGTGTTTCTGACTGAAAGAAGACAATGCTAACAGAATAAAAAAGCAATGGTCAGATAAGGCCTCTCCATGTTGGTGTTAGGAACAAGACAGTAAGAAAGACACTGCGGCCACAAAAATAACTAAAATAACTTTTGACTAATATGAGTGACTACTAGTTCTTTCCCAATGATAACTCTAGCCCTGCTTTAATATTCCTGCCTCTTAGATAAAAATTACCAAGCTACTCAATCACAAAATTTCTTCTACTTCTTGACATCGGATACAGAACTGACCCCTGCTTTATTAAACCCTGCTGAGAATCACCTAGTTCAAGAAGAAATCCTATAATAAATCCCTCCCACAATAATTTTTATATACATTTTCCTTTACTTCAGCAAACTAGATAAAGTTAGCTTTTTAACTGCAGGTGTAGTGTTGGTCTTTAATTAATGGATTTTAACCTATTATATTTTTAAGTTCTAGATGTTCTATTTGGTTCTTTTGTAATTCTGATTGTTCTGTCTCAATTCTGACTGTGTTTTTCTATTTTATACTTTTTATTCCTTCTTTTATGGCTCTATAGTTATTTTAAACATATTTAATTTTGTCCAATTCAACTTCAGTCAACACTTGTCTCTCTGAATTTCTAGGGATACCATCCAGTTCTTTAGCTGTCTGCTAAATCTTGTTCAAGAAGAATTATTTGTTCAAGAGAATTATTATTTCTCTGTGTATTTTACAATTTTCAGTTGTAATCCCATTTTCATTTTGAGACTGCTTCCAGAGTAATTGCTCTCCTAGATCAGTGGTTCTCAAATGGGGGCAATTTTGCTCCCCATGTGATATTTGGCAATATCTGGAGACATTTTTGGTTGGCAAGCTGTTGGCACCTAGTGGGCGGAGGTTAGTGATACTGTTAAACATCCTACAACACACAGACCAGACCATATCCCCACCCCCAAAGAATTTTCCAGCTCCATGTGTTAATAATGCCAAGGTTGAGAAAATCTGTACTCAACCTAGGGATGAGACACAACCTCTAAACCAAAGGCTTATTTAAATAAACACTATCAACTACCTTTCAAAAAATGATAGCACCACAGTAGCTATCATTGATAGCACAGAATTATTCTTCTATGATTCTATCCAAATTCTGACACTCTGTGACAGGTACTTCATATTTCGCTCACTCCAATTCTTTTCAAAACTGTAATGGTGGGTCCTGAAACCACCAAATCCATTCAGAGTTTGCATAAAGCACTCATATCTGACAGTAATGTAACTAGATATGCACAGCAATTTATTTATAGGCCTAAAAATTAAACAACAAAATTTGCCTATGATTTGTATCATTATGTCAATTTTACTATTGAAAGTACCAAGGCCATAGAGTAAATCAGCTGCACAAATGGCATTAGATTAAAAAAAAAAAAAAAAATTTCTATGTTGTGCCTTGCAATTAGACTCTAAAGTATTCTTTTCCTTTGTTACATTTTTGCAGCTCTTATTTAGGGCAAAGGTAAATTTCATTATTTCTCAAATGGAAGTGACTATCTAAATTTCTCTTCTTCCTTCAGGCAGCACACACCACCATTTATTCTTCTGATTCATTTCCTCAAGAAAGCTGAGGAGTTTTATAATGATATTATTGGTTTTGTAACTAGTGTCTCCATTGTAATGCTATAACTGAACCAATGTTGTGATAAATGGTCTGTTTATAAGGGGAATCACTTTTACAAGAAGTAGAAAATTAGACACGTTTCTGCTTTGCAATAACAATAAAAACCACAATGAAAAAATATTCTCCAGCTTATTCCCATCTGTATCAGCAGGGAAGCTTTAGAACATGTTGGCTTTCCCCCTAAAGTCTCCTTTTAGGAAACACGATTACTACCTAAAAGTACCATGTCAAAATGCAGTTTTCCTCCAAATCCTATTCAAGACCAATACATTCTCAAGCTTACCAGAACGAGGGCCCTTTAAGAAAGCCAGGCACTTTAAACCCCACCCCTCTGCTCACTTGAAGCAGTATGTCAGCCTTTTTGAGTGAGTTAGTTGGTGATAAAGCTAAGACAGAGCCAACTTTCCCACTGCTCTGCCTGGAAGGAATGTTTCTGTTGCAATAAATTCTAAATGTGGAAGCTTTAACATACTATGGGTTAGGGAACAATAGAAACTTTTGAAGTATGGAAGCCAGACCGACTCTTTAAGATTCTATCATGGTGTTGAATAAAGTGGAAAGAATGCTGTTAAATCTGAGTTTTCCCCTGTGGTGCTACTCCCTGCTAGCTTTACTCTTCCATTTCACCCAGCAAGTGAATTTTCCAGAAGCCGTTTCCAGTTTAAGGAGTTGCTTGTCTCATGTACCAGATACCCAATCAAGGGAGAGAAATAAGTTAGAGTGAAAATTAAATTGGATCACTTCTAACCAAGTTATTTACGTTGGCGATAAGTTTCTGAAGAGCAAAGCCTACTCTTTGTTTTTTCCCCCCTCTGCCACACCAAATGTGGCTAAGTTGACAAAAGCATTAAACTAAAAAAACAACTAGGAGAAATTTGGGGCTTAATTGCAGTTGGCATTTCTGAGCTGTCTACTAAAAGCAGCCATCTTGGTAAAAGATGATGTCATTTAGAACACTTGGAGTTTTAGTTTATTCTTAGGTACCAGTTTCCATTAGCCACTGAGTAAGTTTAATCATTAGATCAAATTTAGGTTTAAAGATAATGGAGGAGTGGTTGGTTACAAAAATCATTGCTTTCCCAATGTCTTTATCCTTCTTAACACATTATAAACTTTCCCAAAATTTCAAATAAATAGAAAAAATTTTACACTCTCCCCCCCCGCCCCCCCCATTTTGTTTCAATGTGCTTGTTCTTCCCTTGACTAAGCTTGGATAGTAAAACTAGTCTTGGTCAGTTTCACTTTCCAATTTTTTATACATATGTGAAAGCTGTTTTGTGTCAACAGTGTAAAGTGTTTAGAATCATCTCACCTGTTGGGCCAATTTCCAGCAAGCCTTCCTTTTGGAGGGGAGAGGGGGGATACAACTTTTATTTTAAATTTCTTACACGTCAAACTGGAACCCTGAATTGAACATTAGACTAATTAATCTGTTTTATTTTTGACCTATTAGTTTTCTAGGAGTGGGCAGGACTATAGTAAGGAAAGGTGATGGTTATGTTGTATTCCTACTTAATCTCATTATTTATATAGCATAATGCTATGTCTGCAGTTACTTTGGAAAATTGGACTTAAAGAGATGTTTTTCAATCCACAAAAAGTGTTTCTGTTTTTTCTTTTTGGATTAGATGTTAGTGTCTTCATCCTATTT
This sequence comes from Rhinolophus sinicus, assembly GCF_036562045.2. NCBI lineage: Eukaryota > Metazoa > Chordata > Mammalia > Chiroptera > Rhinolophidae > Rhinolophus > Rhinolophus sinicus. The sequence continues at coordinate 39,951,257 of NC_133757.1, read as the reverse complement.
CATGACATGTCCTGGCACTGCTTGCAAGATGCAAAGAGAAAAAGACAAAAAAAAGTTGCACCTTGTTTAAACAATTGAATGCAGTGTGGTTTATGAGATTATTAGGAGTTAAGAGGGTGGTGTTTCTCTTCTGCAAATTATTTAACCAGATTAGCCTGTGGCTGTTGTTGCTCTATCACACCCATGCAGAGGAACTTTCTGTTCTTGTAGCGCTATTCGAAGCCTCCCAGTCAGGCTCACTGAGAAGATAAAACTGAAAGGGCTGCGTGTATGTTTAAAACAGACAGAGGGAGACACCAGCACACAGAGCCGGCGGAAGATGGGGGCCACGATTCGGCCGGGCTGGATGCAGGAACCCGGCTGACCTTTCCACGTGTCCCCAGCACCTGCAAGCATTGGGTTTCTTTTTCCCAGGAGCGGGCGCGAGCCCGGAAGAGGCTGGGCGGCCGTGGGCTTAAATCAGGGCGCTCGGAGGCCCTCCCTCGGAACACGTGTGGTCCGCGAACGGCTGGTGCGGAGGTTGGCCTGGCTTTCACTCAGCGTCCGTCCCCGCGCGTCCTTAGCCAGTCGGCAGACGCCAGAAGGCGGGCCGCGGCGGCGGCGGGCGGGTCCCGGAGCCTGCGGCCGGCTTTGCAGGGCGGCCTAACGAGCGCGCCAGGCCCGGCCGGAGCGAGCCTCAGTGCAATACTGCCCGAGCCCGGGCGGGGTCTCTGTTCTCTGGCAGAGGAGGTCCCTTGGCAGCGGGAAGCTCCCTCTCTTTCTCTCGCCGCCGCTCCGAGTCTGCGCCCTGGTGCCAGGCGCTCAGCTCGGCGCTCCCCTGTGCTCGCCCGGCGCCCACTCATTCGCAGCTCAGCCTTCGCGGCCGCCGCCTCCCTGCTCCTCCTACTTTCCCCAGCCTGCCGCGGCCATGGCGGACAGCGCCAGCGAGAGCGACACGGACGGGGCGGGGGGCAACACCAGCAGCTCGGCCGCCATGCAGTCATCCTGCTCGTCGACCTCGGGCGGCGGTGGCGGTGGCGGCGGCGGGGGAGGCGGCGGTGGTGGGAAGTCGGGGGGCATTGTCATCTCGCCGTTCCGCCTGGAGGAGCTCACCAACCGCCTGGCCTCGCTGCAGCAGGAGAACAAGGTGCTGAAGATCGAGCTGGAGACCTACAAACTCAAGTGCAAGGCGCTGCAGGAGGAGAACCGCGACCTGCGCAAAGCCAGCGTGACCATCGTGAGTGCCCCCCCGGGGGCGCGCCGCAGCGCCGACCTCCGCCCGCTTGGGGGAGAGGCTGCCCCCAGACCCGGGCGGACCCCGGACTCCTTGAGGCTCCTGGGGACCCGCAGCGAGCACACTCCCTGCCGAGACCTGCCGGGCCCCGGAGGGTGGGAGAGAGGGAGGTGTCCCTTCGGGGCCGCGCGGGTCTTTCCTTTCTGAGGGTCCTGGGCCCTCGCGGGGTGCGGGAGAAGGCTGATGGGACGACCACCCACGTTCCCTTTTCGCCTCTGGGGAGGAGGCCCCTTCTGGGCAGAGCTTGAGGCTGGCGGCGTGGCTGGGGGGCGGGGTGGGACTTTTTCAGTCCTAACATGCCGGAGGGGTGCGCCCAGAATCTGGGGAGCCCTACACTGGGGGTCTGGAAGCAAGGTGGGGCCTGTTCCGGGGGCCTGGCTCGAGGTGCCCGGGGTGCGCAGCTGGGCTGGGCACTTGGCTGGCATAGAGACGGCGCTAGCGGGATCGACCGGGGAGGGGGGGTGGGAGAGAGTGGCCAGGAATCCGGGAAGTGGAGTTTTCTGGCCAGGATCGAGAGGGAAGGGCGGGTACCGGAGCTGATGCTCCCACCTCCATTGGTAGTCTTTTCCTTGGTGGGGAGGGTGGAGGTGGGGAGTGGCGGAGGCGGTCTACAGCCGGGAGAATGCAGCATCTTACACTGGCCTGGACTGAGGGGAGGGTATGAAGCCTGGGCAGGCTGAAACCAGGGTGAAGAGTAGAGACTTCCTTGCCGAGGAAGATGTACGGGTGTTTGTTTCATTGGTGGTGAAGTGTCAGAGGGTATTTTGCCTTGGAGTCCAGATGCTTGACGGGAGAACAGGCTGTCTGTTCTGATTCCACCTGGCCACCGGATCTTCCCCGGAAGAGTGTAGGATTAGGTGTGTAGGTCTCCCTTCTAGTGTAACAGGCCTTTAGAACGGCTACTATAGCTGTGATGAGGCGAAACATAACTGCAAAAAGTACACTGTGTGCTCTCACCTAACATCCCTGCCAGCTAGCCACATCATTAACATGCAGAATCCCCACACAGACAACTCTATTCATATCAAAACAGTTTCCCAGCCAGGAGCACAGAAGAAAATGTTAAGAAATCAAGGCGAGAAACAACCATAGCTGCTGCACAATAGCTGATTAGACTGAACCTTTAGATGGAGAGAAAGGCATGAATTTGGGCATGGATCAAGGATCACGCTCTGGAAACGAAGTGGGGCAAGTTTAGGATGTCTCTATGCCAGGAAGTTCTTCAGTGGAGGAGTGGGTGTGTATGCTCCCCCAACTTAGCTCACACATGGGAACTGGGTGGCATTCTGAATTTGCTTAGAAAGCAGGTTTCCACCAAAGTTTCAGAGTGATGGGCGGCCTAAATAGAAATTGATTGTGTAGAGACACTGCATGCTCAAATCCAGTCCTAGTGAATGGAATTGGAACTGTAAAGTTCTTGAAGTGCCCTTTTGGTCGGGATGGGGGATGGGGGAATTTGCAGAGGCAGCCACTTCCAAGCCTCCTCTACAGCGTCTGGCCAAGAGATATGTCTCTGCTGAGTGAGGGTTTGAGAAGACGGGGAAGTTGGTGGGAGCAGTTTATTTAAGGTTTGAGTTAGTAAATGAGGGTTAGTCTCTTGGAGAATGTAAACCATGGAAAGTAGTAAAACTTATACGAAACAGAATTTCTAGCCTCTTGCACACAGTGAGCAATTCAGGCTGTTTTTGTTTGTTTGGGAGGGAGAGTGTGGGGAGGAGATACTATGAAAGGGTTACCTGTTTGCCACTTGACCATATTATAAGTAGGTCTCAAAATTGTACACAAACACATTGGTTTTGCACAAACATGTTCATTCCTGGTCTATAAGATCAGAGGCCTTTGGAACAGTTAGCTTGAAGAGTGTGTAAGGTGGTGGCTTTATTTCTTAGCTTGTACCCTCGACTAAAACTGACATCCAACCACGTATGTACACTTTGTGAAATGTTCTGTGGCCTTCCTGAGTAAAGTTTCAGATTGTTTTAGATGACAACTAACAAGTACCAGAGCCTCTCAGTTCTTCTTTAACCTCTGATGCATATACATATTCAGGGAGACAAATAGAAGGCTGGTGGTTTACCTGGTTCCCTAGTACTTGGTAAGTGTTTACTAAGGCATGGAAGAGATGTGAAGAGATTCCTTTACACTTTTGAGAGTTTTGTTTACTGACCTAGGAGCCAGATTGTTGGGGTGGGTTTGACCTCTCGGTGTGTAATTTGGGAGAAGAAATGTGTGACAACATCAAATGGATCTGTGGCTATACGGCGTCCTTTGAGCAACATGGTGTTGTCGTTTACAAGTGCACGACCCCTGACAACTGGAACTTAAACATAGTCCTTGCTACAGTAGCTGCCTAGGAAGTTTGTGACAAGGCCTAGGTAATCAATTAAGTGAAAGCCTTGCTAGATTTTTCACTACTTTAGTTAATTTGAAGTAAAGATGTTATCATAATCCTATTACTTGCCTTCCTGGCTCTTATTAGTTCCTCTAATTATAATATTGATTGTCATGGTTTTGAGAACTAAAGGTGATTATTTCTTTTTCCTGAACGTGTTCAAGAAGGTACATTGCTAATCAGCCAACCCTGGAGAAGAGAGAGGCGGTTCCCCCACCCCCCCTCATTTTTTAAACAGACTTTATTTTTTAGAGGCGTTTTAGTTTCACAGCAAAATTGGTACAGAGATTTCGCATATACTCCCTGCCCTTTCTGCCCTCCCTTGTTGTTAGCACCCTTCCCCGCCCCCCACCACCGGACTGGTAGATTTGTTACAGCCAACGAACCAACACTGACACATCATAATCACCAAAGTCCGTAGTTTATGTTAGGGTTCACTCTTGGTGTTGTACAGGCTATGTGTTTGGCCAAATGTCTAATGACATGTATCCACCAATGTAGCATCACACAGAGCAGATCCAGTGCCCTAAAAATCCTCTATGCTCTGTCTTTCCATCCTCCCCTTCCCTGGCAACTACTGATCTCTTTACTGTCTCCATAGTTTTGCCTTTTCCAGAACATCATATAGTTGGAACCATGCAGTATTGGAGCCTTTTCAGATTGGGTTCTGTCCCTTGGTAATGTGCATTTAAGTTTCCTCCATGTCTTCATGGCTTGATAGCTCATTTCTTTTTAGCAAGGATTAATATTCTGTTGTCTAGATGTACCACAGTTTGTTTATCCATTTAGCTACTGAAGGACTTGGCTGCTTCTACATTTTGGCAATTATGACTAAAACTGCAACAAACATCTATGTGCAGGTTTTTATGTGGACAGAAGATTTCAGCTCATTTAGGTAAATAGCAAGGAGCACAATTACTATATCATATGGTAAGAGTCCTTTTTGTTAAGAAACTACCAGACTGTCTTTCCAAAGTGGCTGTACTATTTTGAATTTTCACCTGCACCAAAAGAGTTCTTTTTGCTCCACATTTTTGCCAGCATTTGATATTGTCAGTGTTTTTGGATTTTGGCCTTTCTAATGGGTGTGTGTAGTAGTATCTCATTATTGTGCCCCCTTTTTTTAACCTTTTTTTTTTTTTTTTAAAGGCAAGTCCAAAGGCCAATAGAAGTTCTTAAGCAGTGGTCATGTCTGTCTCTTTTGGTACATACGTGCTTATTCTGATCAAGTTACTCATTTAACACAGGACTGTTGGGTCTGTGTCCTCAGCATTTAGAGGTAAACATCATCTGTGGGGAAGAATGGGCAATAGGAGGCCCGTCATCCATGCGTACAAATGCGTGGTGCATCTGGGATTTGGAGCTTGCCTCTCGTGCTTTGTTTGGGAATTAGAGGTGGGATGCAATGTTTTTGAGTGAGTCTTCAATTTTTCCCAGTAAATCTGCAGTGGAACCAAGCTTCTGATTATAGATCATAATTTCTTCTTTGGAAGTGGAGGAAAATAAACCAAAAACAAATGCTCAGGTATCCTGTTGAGGAGCTTGCAGATGTTAGATTAGATCTATCTGGCTTGTCCTGCTGGTGAAAATGTAATTGGGCGTTATCTGATTCAGTGTGGTGAGAGGTATCCAGGAGTGGTGGTCTCTGAGAAGAAGGTGAGGAAGTGCAGGTGTGGGCAGTCATTGGATGGCTTCAAAGTTCTGTAATGGTTGCTGGTATTCTCTGAATGTAAGCAAGGGCTCACACCTGGTGTGGTGTGTGTCTTTGGGAGACCGCTTCAGACCTTCAGCATGTGTTTGGCTTGAAAATACAGGCCTATAATAAATCACTTGTATTTAAGTATCTTTCTAACTATAAAATGTGTCCTTTATTATAGAAGCTTAGGGAGATACAGACATACAAAGGCATTTGGAAATTACAGTGGAAAAACATGTTGGGATGGCATGATTAGAAAACCTGGCTATTTTAAACATCAACAGTGTAATGGTTTCAGTAACCAATAAAAGCTACCATATAGTTAATGTTGTGGATTTTGGATTATTTAGTCTGGAAGCCTAATACACTATTTTCTATTTTTAAGACTTCATTTTGGCAGACTCTCTGAAGTTATCAGATCATCATTGCCCTTGTAAAGAGGTATATAGTGTGTGTCTTTTTTGTTTGTTTTTAAAAGAAATCTTATTCTGTGGAAGCGTTCAACTTTAGACATAACTGAGAAAAGTGTGACCTCACGGTTAGGTCTAATTGTACACAAGTTCAGTCTTCCTGAAAGAGGCTATTATATTTCTTCTGCAGTTAAAGTTCTTCACATTTATAGGTTCCTTCTGTGTGTTTTATGTTATCTGTATTTGATTGAAAAAACACAAAACCTTAGAGGAGATGGTGACAGTCTTTTGCAGTGTTCTCCTTATTTTACTGGGGTTGGGAAATAGTTCAGAGACTCACCAGTGTGGTGAAGTGTGTTTGTTTGTTTGTTTTTTTACTGGGGTGAGAATGCTCATATTGACCTCATAGAGTCACTCGGCTGAACAACAACAAACACCCATCTTCTCCACACTAGGATGAACAGACTGGATGGATGAATGGATACACTGTATACTTTGGGGGACCACTACTCAGTGTGTGCCCCAAGCCCTTGCCTTCCAACCATGGGTGCTGTCGTAGGCTACCTTGTAGCATATACCTAGACGTTCATGATACAGTTCACCTTTGAAAGGGGACAAAGTGTCTTCAGGTTCACCTTTCCAAGGGTTTTTGAGCGAGGCGAAGAGGAAGACATAGCTCTGTTGAAAGTGTTCATTCAGACTTAACCACCTCAGTGTTGGTGATGGTGACAGATATCTCCAGGCGTTTATCATTTTCTCTAATGTTGAAATGTCCCACAGCCACCTCTGGGAAATAACTATGGACCATCATAAGGGGGGTGTATCAATGCAAGTACCAGTGACTTGCAGCTCCTCTTGGAGATGTATCTGCAAGTAGGATTGGGAGAGTTGTGGAATCCTTGTGCATCGCCATGTGTGGCATGCAGAGTGGAGTTTGGGAGGTTGATACAGGCTTGCTTTTGTTTTTTCCTCCCTTAAGTATGCCTTGCAGAGATAATTGCATTTACACCTAGAAATGCTAATCTGAGTTTTTAAACTACAGCCTGGCTGAGCAGGGGGTAACGCTCATCTTCCCTGTTCCCCCCTGCAATAGTTTCTTCCTCCCTGGTTAGGTGTTGCTGTTTGTTTTTAATCACAGTGCAGTTGCGTTTAGATAGATTGCAGTATTGCCAAAGCCGGGAAGGAAATGTTCCCAGATTCAGCGTGTTTCTGCTTGGTGGTAGTTGAAATTTTCTTGACAGGGAAACTGATGCTCTGGAAAATATTTCTAATCTTCAGGATCTTGGAGAGGTGTTAACTTGCAGACTCTTCCTTCTTCCCCAAGGCTGTCAAATTTTCTTTTAGGGCTGTCAAGCCCACAGCTATGAATTTCTCCCAGGGCTCATATCAGTAAATTGCAAACATCGCTTTGTGTAGGTGTTTTCTTCTAGGGAGAATGCTGGGGGAAAGAAAAAAGGATTAATGGTTTGATGGTTACTTAGCATTAACTCGCCCCTTCTTTATTATTGGTCCCTAAATCTGATTTGTGAGGTGCAGTTTAGTGATTAAAATTCATTCTAATCACTGGTTTAATGCTGGGAAATTTTCTGTGATTTTCTTTTTTCTCTTCCTTTGTCTCCTCAGTGAGACACAAAATGGCATGTGATAAAAACAGCCGGAAATGGGTGGGATTCAGCCCACAAGTACTTGTGAAGGGCCGACTGTGTACCCAAAATATCAGGAAGACATATAAGGGCTTCTCTAGCAGCCTACCAAGGATTCCACTTGACTTGCATTCAGCTTGGCCCTGGCTGGGTGCTGTAGAGAATTCCAGCCCAGAGTGTCGTCAAGTACAGAGATAACCAACATATAAGTGGAAGCAAGAAAGAAGGTTCAGGCCGACTCCTGTAGGGGTACCCAGGGAGGGCTGTATTACCTTCCACCTTCCTAAATGAAGTTCATCTATCTTGTGAATCCCTTTAAGGGAAATAATATGTCATATTCCCTCAGTTTAATTAGCTTGTAGATTATTTTGTAGGGCAGAGATGGGGAGAGCGGTTGCTCAATTTGTCTATGTTGAGGTGGCAGGGGAGGCTTTTGTTTGTTTTTAATTTTCTTTTTTATGTGGTGATGATTGAAAAGAAATGACATTGATGTTTTAATATAATTCGCATCTGCCTATAGATTGAAATTGTCGAGGTGGTTTTTCCTCTATTGTTACACTTGGGGGCCCACCCGTGTTCCTTTTCACAGAATATTGTTGGATGGACCAGAATTGTCTGAGTCCTCAATCTGAAACTCTGTGAAAGCAAAGACTTCTTACGTTAAAATTAATTAGAAATACTAGTTTATGGGCAGTTTCAAATGCCAGTATTTTTAAAAAGCAGTGTTGATTGACAGGACAATCTTCCAGGCATCTGTTCCAGATCAAATCAGCCTTGGGTGCCAGGTGTGTGTCCAGAGTGATCTGGTTAATACCCTCCAGGGCATCTCAGGGCACTGGGTCAAATGAGGCCACTGGGTACTGAGCACCAGAGTTAGGATATTCAGCGAGACATTGGTCATTATTCAAAAAAGTTTTCCATAGAAGGAAAGAGGAAAGTGAAAGAATGAAAACAGCATAGGCTATGGGTGAGCTACAGAAAGTTCTTAGAAATCTAGTACCTGCATTAAACACTTCATATGTTGCTTTCATATAAGTGAGCAGAGTTGTTTGTGGGGTCAGCTTTTTGAGACTGAATTAGAATAGAAGGCTAAAATAATCTCGAGAGAAAAATAATTTATTTGGTGTTTAATTTAAAAAAGCTTCTCAACTCATGAAATTGTCTGCATGTCAGTGGTAATTTTCCCTCTCCAATTGTCCTAATACACCAACTGAAATAACTTTTGTTCTATTGAGGTTTCTTTATTGTTGTTTTTTGGTTCTTCATTGGACAGGCCTTAATTTATCTAAACAAAGACATTTGCGAAGAGTCAAAACATTGCGTTTATGCTTCATTTAATAGCTCCTGATTATAGAAACACTGATATTTTGGGGGGGGATGGTGGTGGAAATTGGCTAGATGATTTTTATGTCTTTGTTAACCAAAGAGTAGAGTTTTAAGTATATACGCCAAAGTAGAGGTTTGGATTTCTTCAGGTTCAGATCACAACCTGGAAAGGTGCGATGTCTTTTGGAGGGCATATTAACTATTTCACATTATTTTGAAACTTGAATGCATGTAGCTTATTATCGAGAAATACCTTAGGTTCCCAGAGAAGAGGGTCAGCAACTGTTTGTGATATTAAAAATTATGGTACACTGTACACAAATAAAAGTTACCACTTGAACCATTTTTAAGTGTACAATTCAGTAGCATTAAGTACATTTACAGTGTTGTGCAGCCGTCATCACTATCCATTTCCAGAACTTTTTTTTTTTTACCATCCCAAACAGAACCTCTGTCTTCATCAAACTAGAACTCTCCATTTCCCCCTCCCTCCAGTCCCTGGTAACTTCTAGTCCTAGTGATTTTTAAAATTGTTTTTGTTTTTTGAAGGAAAAACGTATCCTGATCTACAGAAGCAGCTAGCTGCTTTTTAGAGCCCTGGGGTTGAAGTTATGAATTTGGACCTAAAGCATTTTAATTAAAGTGCTATTGATGGTTTGCACCAACTTAACTTTTTACTGCCAGTTGGCTATCCCACATTGGGTTCTTCTGTCTTCAGTAAACGTGTAAGGTACCCCAGCTCTGGGCTTGGTGCTGTTTTTCTTTCTAATTTGCATTTAGAGTAAGCGCCCTGATGTGGAGAACCTTGGGAGGGAATAACCCACAGTGAGGGTTTGTCCTCCAGGAAAGGGAAAGGACTTTGCCCTCACAACGAATAGATAATGGTTGCTTTTTTTTCTTTTTTAAGTGTTTTGTAAGCATTTAATTTCTTTGGCAGCATTTCCAATGAGCCATAATTTTAACAAAGTTTGAAGGAAAAAAAAGCTTAAAGAAATGAAGAACAATTCTTACTAGCATCGCCCCATTTCCAAATCATTTTGTGTTGCTGTGATACCAGTGTTTACCCAGCGCTTCCTATGAGATAGGTATTATTAGGAGGGGTTTGCATATATCGTCTTACGTAATTCTCCCCACCGTCCTGTGTGATCAGTCCTGATGCTATCCATTAATACAGACGTGTAAATTTAGGTCCAGAGAGGTTATGTAACTGAGGTCCCATGGCTATCAGGTGGGGCTGGAATTTGTACCCAGATCTGGCCTCAGAGCTTAAGCACAAAGCTACACAGCCTGTGGGAGGGTGGGAGAGCAATTTACTTCTGAACGGTGTACCTTTATCTCATTGTGGGTGTTTTCCTCTTCATCGTTTCTGTGCTGTTGTATTCCTTCAGTTAGAGTAGTCAGGGCTGCCCCATTACCACAGCAAATTCCCAGGATGCCAGTCCTCAGGGAGTGTTTCCAGGGCAGCAAACTCTGCCTTGGAAAAGAAACAGCAATGGAGAGGGTGCCTTTAGTGCATCGGGGGCAGCCTGTGTGCCCCTTGCTGGCTCGGTCTCCCTTCAGTATTGGGCCTCGGTCTAGTCTACCCCTGTACCCTGCCCAGTGTACCCCAGTAGATTGCCACCTCTGTTTACAGCACAGCCATCTGGGCTCTCCATCCAGTCTGGAATCCGTCCCTTCGTAGTACTTATGTTACAACGTCTACTTAAAAATAGTCTGACTAGCACAGTAGTAGTGGATTTTTTTTTTCGACACATGTATTGATCACCTGCTGTATGCCTGGCAGTGTGCCATATGTAACAACTGGGATAAGACTGCACTTGGGGAGTTGGGACCATAGTCAAGGAGGGCTCTTTTTCTCAGGAGGTGATTATTAAGCTAAAACCTGAAGGACAAATCAAAGTTAATCTGGAGGAAGGTGGGAGTGGTGGCAGGAGGAGGCACCCCTCCCCTACTTGCGCAGAACGTGAATGTGGGGAAAATAAATGAAACTGGGGAGGAGAGTGGGGCCCAGGTCACAAGTCTGCTGGGCTCTGTCCCTGGGTTCCATGCAGGGGATAACTGCAGCTGAGAGAAGGAGGGAGGAAGGGAACACTAGGAGCATTTGTGCATTTTAATAATTCTGGCTGCTTCGTGCAGACGTTTATTTGTGTTTTCCTTCTAAACTATTGGACACCAGGTACTTTGTTACATATCATTTATAAGATGATCTGACTTATTCCGTGATAATAGCTACCTATTACGTACGGTCTTACTGTGTGCCCGGTACAGTTCTAAACACTTTCATGTTTAGGGACTCATTTCATTCTCACAGCAACCCTTAGCAAGCTCCATGTCTCAGATGAAGAAATGAGGTGTAGGAATCCTGGCAGACTCCTCAAGGTCGCAGTACGCGGTAGGACGCAGGTAGTGTTGACTACCCCTTGCAAGGTGACTGGCACATAAAAATGCTGTCATTTCAAGCATCATTTGCATTTCCCACAGCCTTATCCCAGTAGCTGCTCAATAAAGTTTGTGGAATTTATTCTGGGGGGTGCCCAGGTTGACCTTTTATAAACTCTCTAATGGAGTATGACATACTCAGAGTAAAGTGCACATGCTATGAATGCACGTGTGTATTTATTGAAGTGTGTTCTCCATGAATTGACAAATGAATTTAATCATCACCCCCTTCAAAATACGTTTTATTATCAGCACCAACTCCCCCCAAAGCTCCCTTGCACTCTGTTCCAGTCGTTCCCCCCAGAAAGTAACCTTGTTCTGACTTCTGTCACTGTAGATTCGTTTTGCTTATTTTTGAACTTCATAGAGGTGCCTTTATACAGAACGTATTTTTGTGTGTGTCTAGATTCTTTGATTTGTTATCCTAGTTCATACATTTATTAATATTAAACAGTATCCATATTGTTGCCGGAACAGGTGGTTCTTTTTATTGCTGTGTGGTGTTCCTCTGCCGTGAGTGTCTGTGGAATTGTTTTCAGTTTTAGCCTCTGCCCCAGGGGCAGCCCCACCCCCTTCCCTTAGTGTTGATTTCTGGGCATTGGGACAGTGTGAAAGGAGTGTGGCACAGCAGACGACATGGGGCTCTGTAGAACATGGGCTCCAGTTCATTGAGGTTCTGGCTACTTGACTAGCCAAGTTATGTTCCATTCAGAGCCTTAGAGCCTCTGTGGACTTGCCTGTTAAAACTATATTCTTTGGAGTTAATAACAGTCTTATTTCCATCCAGTGTAGTTACAAGCATCAAATGAGACAATACACATCACAGTATTTTGGTTATTTGTGAATTAAGAAAATAACACAAAAGATTATTAGTAAACTCCTCCCCACACACTTTCTATTGTTTTCCAAAATGTGTTTCAAAATCTGAACTGTTCTTGATACTCCTGTAAGATGATGGTAGCAAAATAATGTCTAGATAGCTGAGAGGAGATGGTGAAGGCAGTAAGCTCCAACCTCTCTGGAGACTTCAGTCTGGGAAGCTTTGCAGCCTGGCTTCTCAGGGCCTGTGTTTCTCTGGCACTTGGGGATGCCTGGGAACTGGGCCGATTTCCTACGGTTTGGTGAGTTAGGATTAAATCGGCCTGTGTGGTTGTGTAAAAGTAATAGGACAGCAGGAGGCAAACATGTTTCCTAAAAGATCCATTTTTTTCTTGTAGGTCAGTTGCTGGGCTCTTTCCATTATTTCTTGAAAAAAGGGCCAACGTGTGCCTTTTCCCAGTTTTCTGTCTTTGGCACTGTGGGCAGCAGCCAGACAAAACCTGCTTCTCTATCGTGTGACTTTTGCTCCTGTTTCGTGGGGGTATGGATTCCAGAGGGCAGACTTTGATGGTGGAGACCAGAGTGACACTCCTGCTTAATTTTGCTGCTGATCCAAAGAGGACTACCATTGAAATTGACTGGCTGCAGGAGTGCCCATTCGGTACCCAAATGACAGGACAGCCCCAGCTTCAGAGCCAGGGGCAGGTCTGTGGGGTGCCAGGAGTTTTTCTCTTTGCAGGGGGCTCCTCAAGTGACCTTTTCTCTCTAGCAATACAAATGGTATAGCCTGGAGACTTTTGGAAGGCTGAAGGAATATGCTTTTTACCAGGGGTCTATTATGGTTTTATTGTGCTTGTGTGTGAAGGGTGATGGTATGACGAGAGAGGGCAAGGAGGACAGCTTGCCAGGGACTCAGCTGGCATTGTAAATAAACAAGTTAAAGTAAACCGCCTTGAACCCGGGAATGCCCTGAGCTCTTTGGCTGTCATTTGTCCACCAGGGATTTGGGGCTCTAGCCAAGACTATTGGAGTCTTGGGTTTCTCTCTCCCTCCTAGGCTACGTTGAATGCCTTCCCATTGAACTCTTTTTCAGGTAAGGGAGATTCGTACTAATGACTTTAAACCCTTATTTGGTTGGTTCTTACTTGGCCCAGAGCCTTATAGCTCTTGGTCATTGGTACCTGATCGGTGATATGTGAAAAGGAAAGAATGCACTGCTTAGGCCACAAATGGAAACCAGTAGGCTTTGCTGCTTTTCATAAGTACAGTGTATTCTTTCTCAAGTTCTCAAATTCCTGTGGGATCCACTGCTCACCTTTTTTGTTTTTATGCTTTTAATTTTATGAGTTGCTGATGAACATTCTCCATTAGGCCATCTGTGTGAATTATCCCTTTTTTCAGTTTCATTCATTAGCTCCTTTCTAGTTTTCTACCCCAGGTTCTTTGAGGGAGCTTGGTGTAGTAGAGAGAGACTTGGAAACTAGATAGGTTTGCCAGACTTAGCAGGAGCCATCTTTAAATTTCATATAAACGGTGAATCATTTTTTTAGTTTACGTATGTTCCATGCAACATTTGGGACATATGTATAGTAAAAAATTATCTGAAATGCAAATTTATTATAACAGGACATCCTATATTTTATAAATACAAATAACACAAACACACAAACCCATAGGACTCAAAAAAAAAAGAAATAATCTCAGTTCTTCCTGGCTCTGTAATCATTCGGCAGCTTACCTGACCCTTAAGCCACCATGCCTTCTTCTCCAAAGAGGGATCATGGTATCTTGCCTCTCAGGTTTTGGGAATAAACGATGTGATGTAGGAAAGCCCTCAGGGTGCACTCAGCAGATCGTCCTTTTCCCACTTTATCCAGTGATTATGGGTCTGCTTCTTGCCCATCGTCCTGTTCTCCTCCTTGAAGCCACGTGTCCGCTCTCTCCTTAGTGAGGCGCTTTAGGCTCTTCTTGGAATGTCACCTCCTGTTCTTCCTCCAGCTGCTCTGTTTGTTTTCACCCTTTCTGTCCTTCCACCACCAACTTCCTTGTTTCTTCCTGTCTGGAAACCAGCTTTGACTGTATGTCTCAGGTGTCTCTCTGTATTTGGCCACGTGTTACCAACCTTCTTGTTTCATTTCTCCTTTCCTTCTGAGCCTGAAAGGGCACAGGGGGAATGGGGCTTCTTGACCTCTTGCTCTCTGTGGGGCCAAGCAACAATCATGTATCCTTTGGCGGGGGGAGGGCTCTGTTTTCTACTCAGTTCACTGAGAATTTAGGGATGGCAAACTGGCAGCCTGCATTTGGCCCGCAGGTGAGTGGTTTGGCTTTAGAGTTTTGAAAGATCTTTGAAAGACAATGTCTTAGGGAAGAAAGGCAGGGACGCTCTCGTTTGTTTTGGGCATCACCTCTGTCTGTTACTTCTCACCCCTGCAGCGTCACATACTTATTTACTACCTGCTCTGATGGTAGTTGAGTTTGAGACCCTTGGAGATAACGCTGCAGATAACGACTAATGAAGCCAGTGTGCACTGCTTGATTTAACTTTTGAAACAAAACCACAGGCCACAATTATTGCAACTTTACAGACTGCAAGAGCCAGGAGGAGCAGAGACATTAACTTGTCAGGGTCATTGATCTGGTAGGTGGTGGAGGCAAGATTTGGCAGCTTGGCTCTGGACTGCCTGTTCTTAAACCATTGTTGTGTTTCTGTGACCACGTGCAGCTGTGAGGCTCTGAAATTCCTTGTAGGAGGTCAAAATATAGCATAGTTTTGTTGGTTTTTTAAATTCGTAATCTTAAGTCCTTGCTCTGTCTTCTGGACAGTTGCTCTAATTCCTGAGTAGTGACTCCTAATGATAAATTTCCCTTCAGGATCCCTCTTCTGTCCCTTAAAGATGTTTCCAAGAATGTTTTCTTCCTGTGGCCTTTGTCTAACCTTCATAGATTATGAGGTTTCCTTGGTTTGGTGTTCATTTAACTCAGCAGATTTTGGGCACCTGCTAAGGGCCAGCTATATGCTTGAGGTGTCCTTTTAGGAACAAGGTAGGGTATGAGTGATAACTGAGTGTCCCGCCCTGGGCTTAAGAGCGCCCACAGCCTAAGAAGACCTGGGCCTGCTGTGAGGGAACGCAGGGGCAGGTAGGAGAAACAGATGAGAAAGCAGTGACTACACCACGGTTGAAAGAAGGTGGTAAATTGACCATTCTGGGTTCACACAGGAAAACAGAAACCATGTGGAGGGGGGGGGGACAATTTAATCCAGGGAATTGGTTACCCCAGGGGTGGAGATGCTGAGAATACAGCTCACTGCGGATGCGGTGCAGTGAGGCAGCCCAGGGGTTTGAAACAGCAGGACACCACTCGCACATGTGTTCTGCAGGTCAAAGGGAGGACGTGGTGCTGTCATAGTCCAGGGGCAGGGGCCATCCAGAGAAAGCTGGAACACTGAGCCAGGAATGCTGCTCAAGGTGGAGAAGAAAGGGGACAAACACCCTCATTCTTCCTTCTTCCCGTCCTCCAGTCTCTCGCCAGTGCCTCCCACTGGCCGAATCCATTTGGAAGTTAGTTGACGTCAGGGAACTGGGAGATGCAGCCTGCAGAGGTCACTGTCCTTTGCAGAACAGCGGAAGGGCGCTGGAGGGCACTTGGGCCAAACCCAGGACTGGCTCCTAATTGAAAATGAAGTGACTATGTTTGGCTGGTTGAACACATCCCAGAATCCAAAATGTTGCAGGATTTGTAGGTTTTCATTCCCCCAGGAGGAGGTGAGTGAGGGGCACTCCAGGGAGAAGGCACTGCACGGACAAAGGCATGGCGGCTCCGAATGGCCACATTGACACTTGAGGTCTTTCCCGCCCCTCTTTCTTCTGCCTCAGAAGCCTCTTTGGAAAAATGCTTTCTCATGTGGCCATGCTGTCATTTATGGCTGACCTGAATTTTCTCACAGGAGGGAAAGAAAGCCAGGTGGGGAGTTCTGCACCCTGAATATTCCCGAGACCAGCTGCTTCTGACACAGAGCATGCGTCACTTAACAGTGGTAAGCAGCTTGGAATGCCTCGCCAGCGCCAGAATGGAGCTTGTGGCCAGTGGTGTGACATCTGGTGCCTGGGTCCCACTGCGCTCCGGGCTCTGAGGAAGTTCCTGCCTTGGGAGGAGACAGTGCTGCTCTCGTTGGTGACTCAGTGGCCTTGTCCTCTAGCCCCACACTGCTGGCACTTAAGCGTGCCTTTAGAATACTTTCTCACATTCCCCATGCTGTGAAATTGGTTGTTGTGATAATTAGAGGATTTTGTTGAAACTTTTTATAATGGAAATTTTCTAGCATGCACAAGAGTCGAGTGTGCAAACCACCCAGCTTCACCAGTCATCAACACGCGGTCAGTCTTGAAATTGTTTCACCCATACATAGTCTAGTTCGCATCTCAGATAAGGGTTTATAACCACTATACCACTATCACATCTAAAATAGTACTATTTCCCCTAGTAAATCTGTGTTTGAAAGGTAAACAGCAGAGGCGATTCTGGAATCAGATATTATCCCTGTGTCCCCTCTGCTGGAGCCTTTACCCTGGTGCCTTGAGGCTGCTCGTCCCAGATCTAAAACTCCTCTATCCCCCTGCGTGTGGTGCCTTGAGGCTGCTGGCCCCAGATCTAAATCTCCTCTTCCCCCTGTGTGTTGACGGCAGGCTTTGGAACCTTTTACCTGCTGCCCTGTTTCTTGGTACTAGTCCCCCAGGCATCCCAGTCATGCTGGTTCTGCCCTCAGGAAGGCATGCAGCCTGCCTCCCCAGCTGCTGTGAATCTCAGATCAGCACTTCATGCCTATGGGGAAGAATTTGGCTCTTGGAGTTCGGCTATAAGGAAATCTGATGGGAGGCACCCTTTGCCGTCTTCCCTAGAAGCTTTTTAGCTGGGAAATGTCTGATGAGCATCCTTGAGGAATGAGGCCGTGGGAAGATGGGCTGGAATCTTGGGCTTCTAGAAAGTCCAGTGTGGTGGTGTCTGTGAAGCCACACAGGGCTGGAGAGCACCAGACAGGAAGCTGTGGGCTGTGTGTCTTCTGGCCAGTAGAAAAACAAGCATTTGTGCCTAGAATCCTCAGCTCTGAAATCTGCAGCGTGTGCAGCATCTATGGGATGGTTTTAACTCCATTATTTCATTTGAGTCTCGCAGCAAGTCTGTGGGTTAAGTAGTGGGAGACTGACCTTACAAACAAAGGATCTGGGGCTGAGGTGAAATGTTATTAAATTATTGGCCAGGGAACAGTGCTAGTAAATGGCACAGCCGTGGGGTTGCGAGGTAGGTGGACTGACTTCCAGGCCAGGATTCTTTCCATTCTATCAGCTCCTTGGTCTCAGAGAAGGAGAAAAGGGGTCTGGTCGTTCAACACTGAGAAACAAAGGGGACTGAACATAGCTTTGATGGTGATTCATGAAGGAGAATGAGATGAAAAGTAGTAAGTCTCCTTTTACCAGAAGTTATTGAAATACTTGCTGGACCTCTGCGAGAGGGGCCAGTACATGAGGGTGATGAAGCCTCGGTGGGGATGGCCAAGCAAGCCCTTGCCTCATATGAGTCTAGGAGAAGAAATGTGGATAGTCCTAGATGTTGAAATTCCGTCCAAGGGATGGTCCAGATTACATTACTTTGTTCTCATTTGCTTGTGTCCGCTAATGTTTAAAGTGGGCTGCTGACTTGGGGGCTTGGGACAGTGGTTATTTTCGGAGCTTTTGCTTTTTGTGGGTATAATTTGACCTCTGTCAATGGTCTTTCACCTTTCAGTCTGTATGTAGTTCCCACACTTTGCTGTCCATCAGAATCACCTGGAGAATTTTAAAAGTCATGCTACGTGGGGTCACCCCTTCAGTGGTTGGGGATAGGAGCCAGGCATTGGTATTATTTTAGATACCTAAGCAATTGACGAATCGCTTTTGACCCAGCAAGAAAGTTTGGGAACCACTGGTCTATACATTTGTGAATACATATTATTTTCACCCGAGGCTTGAAAAAAAATGCTGCCCTTTTAAAATGTTCTTTTTTTTTTTTCCTCCCATTAGTTATTTTTTTCCAGCTTTATTGAGATATACTGAATATAACATTGTGTAAGTTTAAGGTGTGCAACGTGTTGATTTGATAGACTTGTATATATTGCAAAGTGATTGCTACCATAGCATTAGCCAACAACTGCATCACGTCACACAATTATCTAAAGTCTTCCTTTATTTTTTAATTGCATTTTTTGAATAGGAAAGGCATCTCATGATACGTTGTCCCCTTTCCTCTTACACAAAAGGTGGTGTAGTTGATTCTTTGTGACTTTTTTTTCTCTCAATTATATTTTGGAGATTTTTTTTCCATAACAGTACGTTGATTACTTCCTCATTCTTTTTTATGGTTGCGTAGTAATCCATTGTGTGGCTGTCTCTTACCATTGGGTATCTAATTTATTTTCAGTCTTGGGTCTCACAAACAGTGTTACAGTAACATGGATCATTTTGTATGTGGATGACTTGCTAAGGGGCTACAATGCATTAGCTAATGCTCACCAACTCATATTATTATACCGGCCACTTCTTAAACCCTTTCCTTCTATTGGCTCAATCCTCAGATCAGTCCTGTGAGGTAGCCAGGATTATTATCTCCATTTTACAGATGAGGAAACTGAGGCTTCAAGAGGATTTGGTGATGTGCCCAAAGTTACACCCCAGAGAGTAGCACAACCAGAATTCACACCTAGGCAAGTTGACTCCAGATGATTTCCTTCACTTTGAGACACTGCCTTTCTGGGTAAATTCCTAGACGTGACATTGCTGGGTCAGATGTGCTATGTATGTGTAATTTGAATGGATGTTGCCAAATTGCCCCCAACAAGCCTTGTACATTTTATACTTAACGTTAGCAGGATATGAGAGAGAGTATGTGTGGTCTCATACCACACTTACATCAAACTTGAATTTTGCCAATGTGATAATTGAAAAATGACATCTTGGAATACTCTTTGTATTTCTCTCTCAAGACGGGTGGTGTGGGTAAGCATCTTATCATATGCTTGTAAGAATGTTTGTATTTCCTTTCCTATAAATGGCCTAGTCCATAGTCTTTCTCATTTGTCTATTGGAATGTTGGTCTTTCTCTTCTCCAATTTTCCCAGAACTCTATACATTAAAGAGACTTCTTTTTTTCTAATTTTGGGTCGCAACACAATTTCCCACTTGTCAGTATCTTTTGACTTGGCTTTAGGTGTTTTTTTCAGCCACAGTGAAGTTTCTTTATGCTTTCTCAATGTCATTTATAGTCTATAGGAAATACTGTTAGGTTAACCTTACCTTGTATTTACTCTTGAAAAATACGTAGACAGACTACTATTGTGCTTTTGTTTAAATGATATACTGTGCATTTTAAGGGAATTTCAGAAGAAGTCAGAGAAGTAATGATGTCAGATATTCTTTTAAATCACATTGTACTACGTGAATTCATAGCTGCATCTCAGAAGCACATCTCCTGGTGTCTTCCCCCCACCTCCATCTTTCTCTACAGTATCACTTTATGAGTATGTTTCATATATGGTTTTGAATTAGGATAAATCTCCTGTGACGAATTGATCAATTACTGAATAGTTTGCATTTTGGATACTATTCCTATAGCCTTTTCCTCTCACCAGAACCTTCTTAAGTGGACATAAGTTTAATTGGCATGATTTCTCTCTTCTGGTCCGTTTCCGACTCTGTTTATCTGGTGGTTTTATTTTACTCTGCAGTATTTTCCATTTCCCCTGCTTAAAGATAGGCTTAAAGCTCTGGACCTTAAATTGAATCTTCTACTGTATTAACCGATTAGCCAGTCATCTTTGTTCATCTCACAAACATTTCTGAGGCTATTCTGTGTGCCAGCGTCTGTGCTGGAGTCTAGGGCACAGTTCTTGCCTCTTGGAGCTTATGGTGTAGTGGAGGGAAATAGATGTCAGACAACTAATTGCAAGTTAATTAAAAATGTGATAGATACTTTGAAAGATATGCAAATGGTTCTCAGAGGATATGATAGGGGCAACTGAACTAGTCTGGGGCAGCCAGGGAGAGCTGCCCCTGACTTGTGGGCTGCCATCGCCTGAATAATGAATACAAGGTAACCATGCAGAGCATTGGTAAAACCATGTTCTAGGCCAAGGGAACAGGCATGCAAAGATCTTGAAAGCAATAGAAGTGTCATGAATCTGAGGAACTGAAAGACGAGTGTCATCTGAGTATGAAATGCATGTGGCCTCAGGAAGGATCTGGAAGTAGGTAGGGCCAGTTTTGACCAGGTTTATAGTCTCTTCTGACGCCAATTTTGTGAATAAATCCTGAACCATTAGTAAAATATGTGAGACGTCCATTGGAAGGGAAGAGACCTACTCTTTCCTTGTATCTCTTGCTGTCTTCAAATTTCTGAGATGAGACTACTTTAAATGTCACTTATTGCTAGTCTTAACACGTTGCGTATGGATCACGAGAATCTTCACGAGGGATTTAAACCCCGCCGTACGCAACGTGTTAAATGCTCATTTTTTTCAAATGACAGACCAATTGACTTTCCCAAGTCCGCACTGGTAGCCAGTAGTCGTGTCAGAACTGTAGCTTAGATACCCTGTTTGGTAGACTGTGTTCGTCGTACTCTTCACTTCCTCTTGACTCAGAAAACATGAATTCTGACTAAAACGTTGAAATGTGTTCTGGTGCATGGTTTTTCCTGATTTGTATGTGCAATGTTATTAGGGTATAAAAATTAAATCATTTAAGAATTGGGTTGAGTAACATTTGTTTAAAAATATCACACAAAACAAGGAGATCGTCTTCTAGAATGTGGGATCTGCTGAGACCACGTCCATGCTTTTAGGGCTACAGCTCCTGTACATCCTCACGAACATTGAGTTCCAGGAGCAGTACTGGCATGTGTGCCTTTCAAATTAAGAATAGGTTTTTATTCCAGTGACTATGTTCATCTAGAACTTTCTTTAGATGAGTACATTTGGCCTGCAAAAATGGCATTTTAAATACATTCCTTTTTAGTTTTTCATTAGGATGTGATTTTTGCCAATCGTCTTCATGTTTTAAAATCCAAATGTGGCAAAAAGATTTACTGCTCGTTCAGCAAACCTCCTGATGTGGCTTGGGGATTGAAGAAGGAACGAAGATGGAAAGACTGTAGATACATACAGTAAATTTATCCAGAATGGATTTCTCCGTTTCTGTCCCGAGTGGGATTTCTTGGCATCTTACAGATGTGTGCAGGAGTCCTTTAACCTGCACCTGAAGTGAGTCAAAGGCTGTAGACCAGGGGTGTCCAAACTGCGGCCCGTGGGCCAACTGCGGCCCGCAATCCATTTTTAATTGGCCTGCAGCAAATTCCAAAAATATATTTAGTTTACTTAAATAAACCAGGTGAGGCAATACGTACTTCACCTCGAGTTAGTGCCCCGGCTGTTTGTGTATTTTACTGCATATGGCCCTTGGTAAAAAACGTTGAAAAAAGTTTGGACACCCCTGCTCTAGACCTTTCTTTATTGGAGCCTATGCATTTTTGTGTTGTAGTTAATCTCTGAAATGTCTCGTGCACATTTCAGATCTTGGCTGCTTATGTTGAGATGGAAAGGGAGCCTGGAAGAAAAAATGGATTTGCTGGTACTACCCATAAGGTGGGCCAGAGGAGAGGTTGAGTAAGGAGGAACAGTTAATGTTGAGTTAGATAGACAGGGGTCAGACGTAGGAAAGTTCCCTCATGCATGGATCAGCTGCCTGGGGCTGTGAATGGAAAAGAATCACGTTATCCAGGCTCTGATCTGGGTCTGCAGAGGAAACCAAGAGCCTTGAGCGCAAGTTTGTCAGGTAGAGATCTCTTTGGTGTTTCCTGCCCAAAGTTGTTACCTCTCTTTGATGGGTTTACGTCTATAGACGGAGATAAGCAGGAATAGTCTACGGGGATTTTCCTCAAAATGTATTGTGTTCTTTACCCCATTCCATCATTAAATATTAGTAACTGCTCACCTCTTGTCCCTAGCGCTGAGCTCTCTGCTTACCTCGCTTTGCAGAGATCATCTGAGACTAGTATTTCACTAAGACAAAACGCGTAGGTTCCGTGTTAAAACCTGAAAAACATAAATTTATATTTTTAGGAAAGGTAGGTTTAAAAATTAAATAGTTGGTGTGTTTGGGATTCAAGCCACATGAAAGTGAAAGGTAAGTTTCTCTTACCCTTGACCCTGGTTTGTCTTAAAAGGCATAACCACTGTTCCTCGTTTCTTAGGCATTTTCTTAAGTGTTTTTCTCGATATATTTTATGCAGATACAGGGTGGGCCTATATTGTTCCCCTTGAAAAATACGTAGAAATGGAAGCCCCATTACATTGTACTTGAAGTTCTGTATCTTGGTTTTTTCACTTAATGTGTCTCATTAGTTTGTTCCTATCAGGGGGCGTAGAACTTTCTCCTTTCGAAGGTCTGCTTATGAAGTACCACATGTAGGGTAAATATCTAGGAGTGGAATGACCAGTTCAAGGAGTATATGTTTTTAAATGTTCTTGTTTACATTCATTTGGGCAGTGTTAAGTCATTTTTTGTTTGTCATCCCTCTCTTTACTAGTAATCCTTTCTTTTTTTACCCTCTGGTCTGTTTTGGCCTTTTCTTTGTCCTTTAGATGGAAACGTCTTTTATTTTTTTTATTGAGTTTTGAAGGGATTGATTTTCTTTAGAAATAACTGCCGTGTTCTTTACATTTCCTTTTTCCTGGAACTTATCAACTTTCTTAGCATTGAAAACTCTTCTTTTGACTAAATAACTTAGAAGTCAGTGAGGGGACATACATTATATGGCTTTTATTATTAGACTGTCCTGTTAATAAGAATCTGCATATTGGGAGATATTGGGAAGGTTTTTAGAGTACCACTAAAGATCTGTCTTTCGATAGCATGGATTGTTTCCTCAAGTCACATAAGAAAGTGATGGTCTTTGTAAAATACTAGGAAATGTTAGGAAATTTGTTCCAAGTATGGGGCCCTCTGTTGAGGGTTTTGAACTCTGACAATACATACGTTAAGCCTTATCCTTTGCCAAGGTAATGATGCCGTCATCTCAGTTGGAAGTCACAAAAAGGAGAGTTTATTTCCCTTCCTAGTTCCTTGTCCCTAGTATCACATTTCATTCATCACTATATTTAGTCGGTTGCAGAACTGATATGTTGTGTGGTTGTTGCAAAGACACATGGTGTTTAACTCACAGACTAGGATTCTGAGATCCATTGGTAGTAACAGAGCTGGAGACGAGAGCGATCACAGTGGGCAGTGACCCCGGCTGATTGCTTAACGTGATGTGACCCTTCAGAATCCCAAATCCCTGTGATTCGGAGGTAACATTTTATTCCACTTTTTCCTTTTTTCTAGTGAATTAAGTGGTTTTTTTTTCACTTAAAATGTAAACGGATCAGTACAAAGAACACCTTAATACTCCTCACCCAAATTCACCAATTTTTAACATCATTCCATTCCTACATCACACACGCCTCTCCCTCCATCCCTTCCTCTGTCTCTGTTATCTTTCACCCAGCCATCTGAAAGTAGGTTTCAGATATCAGGTCACTTCATTCCTGAGTATTCAGTGTGCATCTCCCAAGAACAGGCACATGGGAGTGAGAATATTTTTGAGGCTGCCACCACCCTGTCACACAGTGTCCCCTTTATGGGGACTCAAAGAAGAAATCGTTTTCTTAAAACTAAGCAAAGCTCCTTAGTTTTAGGACAAGGAAAACTGCTAGGATGCTAGGACACTCAGAACTGAATTTTCAAAATGCGTAGGACCTGTTGGTTAGTATCTGTGTAACTTTTACCTTTATTTGGCTGCTAGACTTTTTTTCTCCCCCTCTGACCATTCATGGCTCTCCCTTTTTAAAATCTTATGTATTTATGCAAAGAACAGTGAATTTTAGAATGAATTCGTATATAAAAATTAGCTCAAAGGGAATCTAAAATTGCAACAGACCCTCAGCTGACCCCTAAGACAGAAATAGGTCTTAATTGTCTCACTTCACCATGCCCCTTCTGGAACACCAAGACAAAGCAGGTGGAATTTCCCCCACCTAAAGCCCCAATACTTTGTGTGTTTTTTTGGAAAATGCTGCCTTGATGCTCATCGGAAAAGCATTCTCATCTTAAGTCTTAGAGGATGTGTCCCACTCCGGTGCATACCTATTTCTCACGATGTTCCGGGCCTCACATTCTCTTGGGGAAAGCTGTGCCAACTGACCTGGTGTGACTTTCGGTACCAGGGGTCCGTGACATTGCTAGGAAGTGGACGCCCCTTAAATAATTACATCTGTGAGAGCAAAGTGAAGGCAGTAGAAAGGATATTGATGGAATGGTACAGATGGTGCTATGGGAGTCTTGAGAATGGAGATGGGTATCATCTGAAATAGCAGATGTCGCGGAGATGGCCAGAAAGGGGGTGTGGCTGGAGGAGCCTGGTGAGACTTGCCGAACCGGACCAGATGACCCAGGTTGGGGAAGAAGGAGATAAGGGAGTGTGTAAATGGTCAGTTAGATGTTGCTTGGCCCTATGCCGTCTCCTTGGATCACGTCAGCGATGACCACCCCTCCCGGAGTTGTGAGGGGAGACACTGGGCAGAGACTTGGATGGCAGGACATCCAGTTGGTTGGTTGAATCACCATGTTCTGTGTACCAGGTACCGAGCTCCAGACAAGCATTATCTCATGGAACCCCATGAAGTATAAGCAGTTATCCTCACTTACAGATGGAAAATGAGGCTCAGAGAGGTTGAGAAAGTGGCCTAAATGGTGGACAGGTGCCGCCTTCAGAGTCTCAGTTAAGTGGAGGCTCTTCTGTGGCGTGTTACTGCTTCATCCCCACCCCCCATGTTTTTAAACCTTGCTTGAAGTATTACTTAGATAATATACATGTATGCTAAACATAGGGTCTGGTGAATTTCCACAGATTGAAGACACGCTTATAACTTACACCCAGATCAAGAAACAGAACATTAGTAACAGCCTGGACCCTGCTTTGCCCCTTCCAGTTATTAGCGCTTATAGAATAACCACTGTCCTGAGTTTGAATTCTGTTTAACTGGAATCGTACAGTATGTACCCTTTAGTGTTTGACGTCTTTCTCCCAACATTGTGTCTGTGAGATTCATTTACGGTGTTCATCTCTTCCTTTTTGAGATTGGGTCACAGGACCTAGAGTGTCTAGAAAAACCATTTATACTAGACGGTTATGAAGTCCCCTTATTGTACAGTTGGTATTTTCAGAACTTGAAAATTTGGAGAAATGTACTCTATTAGGTGTCATCACAGTTTGCCATGCTTTGCACTATCGAAGAAAAAGCTATGTGGATTTTCAGAGTCCTTGGTAAAACATATTCAGTGTATTATCAGGGAAATGTCTTTTGGGATTTTTGAAAGAATAGAGTAAAAAGTTTGATGCATTCACAGTCTCTGTTAGAGACATTTTGTCTTATAGACATAATGTGCTTTTATGCAGTAGCCAGAATCTTGAAAAATTTGTTTGTAAATGAAGTTAAATTTGTTTTTACCAAAATATATGCCTATGTGGGACCTTGAAGGGGAAAGAAATTGGAAATTTGCAAAGTGAAATGTGTGCCTGTTAGCCAGGAACATACCTGACTAATTAAACAAGTAGAGTATGCGTGTATTACTCATTACAGCCAGGGAGAACGCTGCCTTGAGAGGAAGGGTGTTAAAAAGGACCTATGATAGGATTTGGGTTTGCGTCGGGCAATCTTGGGAGGGTCTACAAAAGTACAAGTTCTCTCTAGGTTTGGTGTTTTCAGAAAGTGGGAGCAGTTCTCTGACTGGGTTCTCAATAAATCTTGCTTATAGAGAGGACACGTTAGAGTCATACGAAAGCTGTAATCGGTAAAGAAGCAGCAGTCATTTATTTTAGCCGAAAAGGGGTGTTTGGTATTTTGTGGGTGTTTCCCAGTGATCTGGTTTTGCCTTGTTTTGTCATGGTCACAGAGTGACCTTGTTGGCTGTGGATGTTCTGTGAGATGGTTTATGTCCTGGAGGAGAACAGCATGACCTAGCTGTGTGTCAGATCAGTTTGTTATAATATTGAGGTTTAGTTGTGAGTATCAATCAGATCAACTCCTGGAGATCAGGGGCTGTTTTTTTGTTTGTGTTTGTTTTCCTTAAGGAAAATGTCTAGGCTTTTGTTTTTCGTAAATCTATTTAATATGGGTATTCTTAAAATAAGATCGACCCTTAGTAGATACTCCTAAAGATACTAAATAAGAATTTGAACAGAAAGTATATTTAGAACATTACCCTTTTTTTAGGTCCTGGCTTTCAGGTTTCTTAATGACTGGGCTTGCAGACTGTTTTTAGAGGTTTTAGGTAATCCTTGTGAAGTCACATGGGTCTTTGGCAAGTGCTTCATCACACTTGACCCTTCTCTCCTTACCTTTTGAGTGAGGGTAATTAGAACAGTGACCCAAATTTCTTAATGGCCCCTTGTGATGGAATGGTGCAATCTCACAATCAGATGATACCTGCTAATTTATACCGTACCTGCTTCTGACCAGGATTTGAGGTGGCCGAGATGACGTCTTCCTCCGTGGAGCGCTCCAGCCACATCTTTCCGTTCCTTCCTCTTCCCCCTCCCCTCATGTCTTGGCCTAAAGGAGCAGTCATAGTTGGTGTACAACTTCGTGCCTATGAAGAACAAATTTTCTGAAAGGCGGGGTCTTCAATCTAAAAATGTCTCATGTAAGGATGCCCATGGAAGTATTGAACTATCTCATTGTGATTGCTTTTTAAAGCAGGGTTTGGGCAGAAGGCTTGCATTTGGGTGAGCCCAGTGTTCTGAATGGTCGTGAAGAGTTAGGGGCTGGTGGGTCACCTCTGACTCCTGACTCTTTCTTATGGGCTGGGAACGGGCTTGACCAGCACATGCTCTTCTCATTTTTGTGCCTAACAGAGCATTTAACCTTCCGATTGCTGGCGCCTGCTTTTTTGCTATTGGAATGCTTGTAAACGTAGCCTTAGCTGTGAGCTGCATCTATGTATGAATTCTCATCGGGTTTCATGGAGCAGAATGTGCAAGTGGCCAGTGAGAAGGGTGAGTTTTACCTGGCAACATCCAGCCTGGCACTATGCGAGAAAAGAAAAAGATGATGAGTGTTTGATCAGTTGAAAAAGGGCTTTAAATCCAAGCAAGTGGGTGAAAAAAGAAACGAGAGGAGCTAGAAAGTATTAATAGATGTCTTTGTTGTCAAGTATAGTACTTCTTGTGCATGTTTTGAGGTCCTGTCTCATATTTTTTGTCTAAGTATATATAGGTATGGCCATTTATCCCATTGATAATGCTTTAAAATGGCATCTAAATTCCATACACACCCAGATTTCGTCGTGTATACTCTTTTCTGCTTCCTTAATCTCTGTGTTCCCGTGTTAATAACTCTGTTTTGAGTATTATAACTTCATAGTACATTTTGCTGTGCCATATGGCAAGTTCTGACACATTGTTTTCAATATTGTCACGGCTCTTATTCCCGTCCACCATGTCACGTCCCTGAAATCCTGTGGGGATTTTATGTTGGAGAGAATTATCTTACAAATCTCCTATTTATTCATTTATTAAGGTTTATATTTCTTTATTTTAACCTTCTCATGAGGCTTCTAAGAATACTTCATCTAGGATTTGCAGGCTCTCCATCTTTTTTCTTAGGTACCTTGTTCTTTCCATTGTGAGTAGGATTTTTTTCAATTTTATTTTCTCATATTGAGGGATGACTTTGTTTTGTGTTTTTCATATGTTGGTTGGCTTCTAGTTACCTTGCTGAACAATTACTGGTTGGTTCTCTTGCACTTTCCAGATGGATGACGTCTAGAATGACATATTTGTGTCCCCTCATTTCTAGCATTTTCTAATCACCATAGAATCCGCTTATACATTTAACTAAACCTAGTAAGTAGAAGAGAGTACTAATTTAAACAGTGTTGGCTCTCCCACTCTCACATCCATGAGCATGGGGAGGCCCTGGGTCAGTCTCCTTCCCTCAGTTGGCGACTGATGTTTCCTTGTATCTTTCCACTGGGGCATGTTTTTGTAATAGAACAGGCTTCCCTACCCCAGCCACATCATAATCAAAGGAAAATTGGGTTAATGCTATTTCCCACTTACATGCTGACCTTGGAAGCTAACCCTAACAGAAGAGACACCTCCACCGTATTTCTTTTCTGTTTATTGCGTTAGCTAGGACATTCTGTGCAACGCGGAATAATACTGATGATAGCAGGCGACTTTCTCTTGTTCCCAACTTTAATGGCAGTTCTTTTTGTGCTTTATTAAATGTGTGGTCTGACAAAAACTTTTGGTAGAAGCTGGGACGTAGGATGTTTGCTTTGTTTTGTTTGCTATCACGAGTGAGCAGAGTTTTGTCACATGTTTTGTATTTGTTGAGATGATATTTACAACATCTTCATGTAATGAAATAGAATAATACATCATCTAATGTCGAACTAACCACTTTTTCCTGAAATAAACCCTACTAGGTAATAATTTTTTAGATACCTTTCTGTATTTATATTCATTCTCCTATTTTATTCAAGATTTCTGTACATATATTACATAAAAGGGCTTTGGCTTTTTTTGTTGTACAGTTTTGGAATCGGGGTCACTTTTGGGTAGCTTGCCTTGATTTTCGTTTTTGTTTTGTTTTAATTAACAGTTATAGTTCATATTACAGGGCAGTTATGTTTATCTTAAAAGTTTGGTTGAACTTGCCTGTAAAAACCATCTGGGGCTGGTGACCTTTCTGGGGAGGAGAGGCTTTTAAAAGATGTCAGAAGCTTTCATGGTGGGAGAATAGTGATGGTAAGTAACATATTTTGCTGGGCCTGTCACACATCAGTGATGATTCTGTCTAGAAAAAGAGAGGTATGTACACACGTTGGTGTCTGTGTGCGCTGCTCACGCCTGGGGTTGTGAAATTGCTCCTCGAGATTTTTTTATAATAGCAACCATTTTTTCAGGATTGCCGAATTTACTTTAGTATTTTGGTAGGAGTATATAGTACCAAATTGTGTCCAAATATCAATACTCTTGGCATAATATTATTGAACAGATTCGTAACACCATGTGACAGGCTTGGAATAGTCAGACCTTTTGGCTTGGTCAGTTTTTTTAGCCAGTATGGGCACCAGACATCAAACTGTGTACAGGGGTTTCTGCCCTAACACAGTATATGTGTTTCTGAAAAACTTTGCATTTTGCAAAATCATACACTAAAAAATATTAGGGCTTGAGGGAACAGTATTGTTGTGGTACCCACTCGCTCAAACTATGTGACGTTGTAACTAGAGAACTAACCAAACAGTTTTTGGTACCTTGGGAGACAAAACTTGGATTTGTGGAGTAGTTTTCAAGAGATCAGTAGCTTTCAAATAAACTGCCAGTGTTTGAGGTCCCTGCTGTGTGCTTGAGACTCAGCCTTCAGAGATGAATGTTTTTTTAAAAAGGTCTTTGTCCTTGAAGTTCATCTGGATAAGACTTTGAACTTCTAGACTCTTCTAACCTTTTTTCCTCTGCATGTTCTTCTTCATCCCTCAGAGTTTGTCCATCCCAGGCCTTCTTACCTGATTCCGTCACCAAGGAGCCTGTCACAGTCGCCGGAGATCACCAGCCTCTGCCAGACTTGAAATATTTTTTTTCTGATAACAGATAACACTCGTTTATTGCAGCAACTTTGAAAAACAGGTTCAGTGTAGAAAGACTGTGTCATCAGTGCCATCCCTCAGAACCCCCTCTATAGCTTTGGTTGATGTGCTTCTGGTCATTTCTTTTTCTTTTTCTTTTTTTCCATTTCTTTTTTATTTTTTGCTTCTGGTCGTTTCTAATGGATCTCAGGGTTGGTGGGAATCTTCTAAGCAAGCAAAATGGGGATCATATTGTGGCTGCCAGTCTTTTCTTTCCTATTGAACTCAGATCATGACAGTTGTCACTTATTCTTAATTATGGCAGCATAATTATTCCATTGTTGGATAATTAACAGTTATGCCTGTATTTCCTTTTTGAGCTGTAACAATGTGCCATATGTTTAGTGGCTTGAAAGAGCACACATTTATTGTCTTATAGTTCTGTTGGTTAGAAGTCCAGCGGAGGTCTCGCTGGGCTAACATCAAGGAGTGGCAGGGCTGCCTTTCATTCTGGAGGTTCTAGAGAAGACTTTGTTTCCTTGCACGTCCAACTTCTAGAGGCTGCTTATATTCTTTGGCTGCTGGTCCCTCCTTCCATCTTCAAATCCAAGAAGGGCAGGATGAATCCTTCTCAAATGGCATCATTCCATTCTGACCTCCTCTCTGCCTCCATTTTCCATTTTAAAGGACCCCTGTGATTACGCTGAGCCCACCTAGATACCCACCCCAGGATAATTTTATTTGGAGGTCAGTTAATTAGCAACTGAAAAAATTCCATCTCTTCCCCTTAATTCCTCTTTGCCATGTAAGTCATATAGTCACAAGTTCTTGGATTTAGGACATAGATATCATTCTTGTTTTTGTTTTTTTTTGGCGGGGTTGGAGGTAGTAGTATTCTGCCCACACTAGTCTCCTATTGTTGATAAATTGGTTGCATTTGTGTGGATGACAATTCAGTGAAGGCCTTCATATGTCAGCCCCTGTATCTGGTTAATCCGTGGACCACCTTTCTGTAAATGGAATATTTCAAAGTGATAATTTTAATGTTTGACAAAAATTATCAAATTACTGAGACTTCAGTCTTGGTTGGGTAGGAGAACAGAAGGCAAGTTTAATGCCAAAGAGAAATTTTCAAAGCTGGGAGGAGACCCATTTGTCCCATTGTTGCATTCCTATTAAAGAGCGTAAGGTTCTGTCTCTCATTAGCAGTATTATATTGGCTGTGCCTTCTGGCATGTGTAACACGCGTTTACTGGTACGTATTTGCTAGATTAATGAGTAAGGAAATGAGTATATACACTTATTACCCACACACATGCGTGCACACACATTTCACCATTAAGCTCCGTCTTCTCACTTTGTTTCCTTTCCAGTATTAAATCTCAATAGATATTCTGTCTGAATTGCTAACCATGATTGATTTTGCAGCATTTTGGATGTTGACAGCTGTTTTGTGTTTAATTGTAATACGACCTCAACGTCATTGAAATGGGGGACATTTATTCTTACAAAGCATTTAAGATGGGTGGTTTCAACTTTTTTTGTCTTGCTAATTTTAAAGACTAAATATATGTCCTATGTTCTCTGTCTCTTTTCTCCCCCTATTAAAATACAAATACAGTTTATTACAAGAATCTTCTCAAATTTATATAAATACCAATTGCCCAAAACAGTGCATGAAACCTAGAGTTACTTGGAAATAGGCAGCATAAAATGACACATTAAAATACAGTCCCTTGGCCATGGGGCCAGATGTTTTCTAGAATTAAGGTGGTTTTAATGATGAGGATGGCGGTATATTAGTTTGCTAGGGCTGCCATAATCACACACTGCAAACTGGGTAGCCTAAAACAGAAGTTTTTTCTGTGTGTTTCTGCATTTTCCCTTCTTATAAGGACACCAGTCCTGTTGGATGGAGCCCCACCCTGATGACCTATCTTAATTTGCTTACATATGCGAAGACCCTAATTTCAAATAAGGTTACAGTCACAGGCACTTGGGGTTGGGACTTCAGCATATCTTTTGGGAAGACACAATTCAACACATAATGGAGTGCGGTTTGGAAAGGAATACTGAGCACATGCCAGCTATAATGTAACACCTTCAGTGGTTGGAGCAGTGGTCCATCATCAGACACATCTGCAAAACATGTGAACAGTCACACTAAGCGTGATAATAAAGCTGCAGACAGCCTCGTGTCGTTTCAAATCAGGCTTTGCCACCAAAGGTGGGCTTCCTGCCAGATGGTTGTGGCTTTTGGTTTTCAGAGTCTTTTGGATTTGGGAGTTGTGTTTAAAGCCTTGAGGACCTGTGCTAGGTTTTCACCTTAAGTCCTAATGGGATCAGTGAGCTTCCTTGGAAGTTCTGTTAGGGAAGTTACTACTCATGTACTATCTCGTGTTCTTTTGTCCCTTATCTGGGAAGCTGTGCTCTTTGGATGCACAGACTCAGCCCTGGGTATGAAGGAGGTGATAGAGATTGACAACTGTATCCTTGTGTTCAGCATAAAGCAGAACAGACACTTTATGCTGAAAGGTAAACCGTGTGAAAAGTTAAACGATCTCTTCCTCCTCCCTTACAGAAAAATGGAGACTCTCCAGACATCAGAAACCCCCAAATCACAAAGCCAGTCTCCTGGTTTAACCAAAGCATTGTGGTTGGCTTCCATAGAAAGTCTGTGTAGAGGCCAAATCCCTGCCCCTTTGAAGGAGCAAGCAGATGACGAATGGGAAGTAAACTGGCTGCCACTTTCTCCCCTGTAACCGCTCAGGAAACAGACACAGCTTTGTAGCTGGGAGTGTAGGAAGCAGTTTGTTTAAATCCCCATGTCTTAACTGCATACCGAAACCCAAGGTTAGGGAATCTGCTGGAAGAGCTTCCAGCCACTAAAGTATCTGACGTTGTTCAAGCATGTTCATTGTTAACAGTTCTTAACAGCAGAAAGAAAGGATTGGAAACATCTGGAATGTCAGGGAGCTGGTTTGGGCACATCAGTGAGATACAATATATGTGACATCAAAAATGGTTGGAGGAACATTTAATCACAGAGAATACTTAACAATTTAGTAAGTGGGGTGAAGGGATCCAGTGTGCCTATAATGTGAACCAGCTTTACCACATACATAAGCACAGAGTCTTGAAGAGATGGATCACAACATTAGTAGTGCTTTTCATAATAGACTTTTCAAAAATACATTAGTTGGTGCAAAAGTAATTACGGTTTGCAAGGTTAAAAATAATTGCAAAAACCGCAGTTACTTTTGCACCAACCAAATACGTGGGAGTTTTGTACTGTTCTGTAATAAATCTATTGTTTTTTGTTTTTAATTTCCTTCTGTCGTCCTCTCTGAGTCCCTTGATGCAGAGGCCTTTTATTCTTGGGGGAGAATTGGATTCCCTTATATTTAATCACAGAACTGGTCTCTTTGGCTGCCAAGTATCGACTGAGTTTGGGGGATACTTCATAGGAGTTGCTCTTCAAAGCAGGGTAAGATCCCCCATTGCTTCCCAGGGCAGGGTGATGCTGTGGGAAGAGCCCTGAATGGGGAATGGGGAGGTTGCGGTTCTGGTTCCCACTTCAGTTGACCTTCCATCTTCCTTGGCCTCAGTGTCGCCTGGTGACAACAGGTTTTCCCTAGGATTCCCCTGGAGGATGTGACTTGTTTTTTTTCCTCAGTTGCTGTCTCATAAGGGATTTTAGATTGTCTCATATTTTAGTAAGAGAGAAATGGCAGGCTTAGGGAAGAAAGAAGCATGCCGAGGTTAATTTGAAGTTAACGTAAAACCAGGACCAGAGCTGAGGTCTCCCGGTATCTGCTGTGGTGTCCTTTCTGGTTTGCTCCTCAGAACCTCTGGGCCCCATCCCAGAGCTGGCTCAGTGTGTCAGGCGACGGGCTGGGCCATCAGTAGTTTTCTCTTTTTATTTTTTAAGTGACTATTAGGTGATGCTAATGCAATCTTGATATTGGACTTTGGGAATCCTTGCCTACCAGGCAGCCCCTCCCAGATGTGTGTGTGTGTATGTACACATCCAGGTGCAAGGTGAATGTTCATTTTTACAGTACTTGAGTGGTTAATACGTACAGGGCAGTGTTTTCAGCCCTGTGGCTGTTGTGTGTCAAATTAGTCACTTAACTCCAGAGGTACTGTGAACTTTTCTTGGGTGCCATTCTATTCACTTAAAAAGTATTTACAATAATATACATACATACTTATATTCATTTGTATCACATAATAAACTTATAATTTATATTTATCGTTAAATGAATGCATTTTATGTATCCTTGTTAAATAAATCTTGACTCATAGCAAGTGTGGTAGATTATGGGAAGGAATGAATCATTATATCTGAATATGACGGGAAGCCACTGCAGGACTTGAAGCAGGGCAGAAAGTGGTCAGTTTTCTGCCTCTAGAAGCCCTTTGGATGTAGAATGGAGCATAGCTCCCAGGAGAGCAAGAGTGGGAGAACCAGGGCTAGTTAGGTGACCATTAGAAGCCTGCTGAGAGATGATGGTGGCTGGAGCAAAAGCAGTGAGAAGACTAGAAGGAAACATTCTGGATCGATTTCACTTAGAAATGGGCTTTCTGAAAATTGAATTGGGCACAAGGCAGTGAAGGAAAGGAAAACCAAACTTCACTCAAGAGATGTGTTATGTTTGAGGTGCCTTTATGAGCTCCAGTTGGAGCTGGTTAGTAGGTAGTTGGTTCAGGGTCTGGAGATCTGGGGAGATTTTCCTAAGTGGGCTCATGTGCTTCTTAGGTTGCACTTTAATTCAGGTCTTTGGGTTACAGCTTGTATGGCTACACTGAGACCTTTAGGTCAGAAGCTTGCCCTTTTCTGTGGTTCCCCATGGCTTTTGAAAGATAGATAATAGGGCATTCGTTTTAGGTATAGGGTGTGTCAGGGGTCCCCAAGACCGCCCCCAGGTTTGATTTGCTAGGACAGCTCACAGGACTCAGTATCTAGTCATATGACTAATATTTATTATACAGAAAGAGTACAACGTGTCATCAGCACAAGGAAAAGATGCCTGGAGAGGAGTCTGGAGGAAACTAGGCACCAGCTTCTAAGTTCTCTGCCAGTGCCGTCACACAGGATGGACTTAATTTCCCCAGCAACAAGCTGTGACAACACATGTGAAATGTCTAATGGGGAAGCGTATTAGAGTCTCTGCACCCAGGGTTTTCACTGGGGACTGGTCATGTAGGCACCCTCTGTTTAGCATGTACCCAAATCCCAAGGAAAGCAGGTGTATTTATAAAATTGTGACCCAGTGAGCCACTTTTACCGGGGTGGTGGGAGCCTGTCCCAAATCTACATTCCCAGTCACCAGCCAAGGGCTAGCCTTGTTAGCAGCCTTACGGAGGATAGCAGTTAAGGCCTGCTACACGGAGAGCGGGACTTGCCCTGTCCTGCATTTTCTGTATAGACTCGAATCCACATCCTCACTGGTGTGCTGATGGCCCGCCTGCCCCCATGGTCTCCTTACCCTTGCCAGATACATCTTGATTCACTATCTGAAAGAAGAGGGAGAAAAGCCTGTGGCATAAAGCCAAAGGACCAGAACAATATATATGGTGTGTGTGCCATCAGGAAGTATGTAACCTCCTACTTGCCGCAGCGGTGGTAGCAGCAGCAAAAAGAACAGCTCGTTTGCAGTTCTTAAAGATTACCTGTCAGTCACCCTAGTCACTTTCTGGGAAAGGAAATTCCCAGGCATCTCCTCCCCCAGAGGAGCTGCTTTGTGATGCACAGGCATTGTGCAACAGCACAGATAATGTTGGCTCTGACAACAGCTGAGTGGGTTTTGGCTTTCAGAGCATTATGCTTCCTACATCCCTTGGACCAGTGGAGACACTGTTACTGGAATGGTGGGATAGGCCATAGAAGGACTGGGAGCTTTGGAGCCAGTCCAGGGTTTAGGTTTGATGCTTAGTAGCTCGGAGACTTGGGCAAGTTGCTTGACTTCTCTCAGCCCCTGTCTCCTTACGTATGATGTGGGGCTGACGTGTGCAGCCAGTGTGTGGGTTCAATGAGATAATGTGTGGAAAAGCCTGCTACAGTGCTAGAAATATAATCCATACTTAAACATTGACTGCCATTATCATTTATTGTAGGAATGGAGTCCACAGAGTAAAATATCCATTGACATATACTATATACACACACACATATACACATACATGTATATGTTTATATATACGTGCACATAGACGCACACATATATACGTATATAATACAAAGTTTGTATATTTGTGTACTTTTTGCTCATTATTCAGCAGGTATTGGAGTGCTATGTGCTGGGCCATTTCTTTTGTTAACTGTAGCGGATAAAACACTTAGCTTTTTCTTCTGTGTAGCTTCATCTCATTTTAAATCCCTTGATTCTTCAGGCTATTTTCTGCAGCCAAGATCATCCCAAGGCCAATTGCTAAATGTATGGATTAATGACGTTACTTTCCTTTAATTGCTGGGAGGATTATGTACCCCTCCAGGGACAGGGTCTGTGGTGTCCACTGCCATATCCCAACAGCGCTTGCCATGTAGGAGGTGCTCTGTTGTATGTGTTGAATTAAATTTAAAAAAATCTAGTGACTGTAGTTGCTGCTTGTACTTGTCAGCTGTTCTGGCTGGGAGTTTATTATTGGAGGGAAGCAGATGGATGCCTCCTGGGAGTGGTGTTCAGGCTCACCCCTCCCATGGCAGAAATCGTGGGCACATGTTTAGAAATACAAGACTCCTGGTATAGGGAAGCTTCAAGTTAGCCACATGGTGAATGGTGTATGGCCAGTATTCAATCTGGAATAATATTATTTGCAGTCAACTTTACCTCCAGGGTGAAATTGACTACCAGTGAGTTTATTCTTTGCTCGAATTTTTGTTTTGTCATATCTAATTTCCTTCACAATTTCTCTGGCTTTCGGAATGTACTTTGTAGGGGGAAGAGCAGGAAGAGAGGTGGATTCCTCAGTTGTTTTGGCTGTGGTTGGCCTGCCTTCCTGTTCCTCTGAGGTCACTTCACCACAGCGCCCCCTATTGATTCTTTGCAGTAGGATGTGCTTGCATGATTCTTTTTCTCGGCACCTGCGGCAACCAAGTAGTAACTCTCCTTTTCTAAGTATGCAGAGCTGTAGACATTTCAATCCCTATTCTCCAGGCCTCAGTCACTGCCCCACCGTCATATTTGGACACTTTGGGGTGGTTGGTTGTGGGTAAAGGTATAGAGGGTGTGGCATTGGCGGTTTTCTTGTGAAAAAATGATAGAGACTCCGTTTTAAGAACACATCTTCTAAGATCAGTGGGTAACTTACCCCTGAGTTCTGAGCCAAGCTAGACCCCGGAGGTAGTAATTTCATCAACATGAAGATCATGGCTCTAAGTTAATCGGTGCTGTGACTCACAAACACGGAACAGTGATGTGGTCATTTCTCCCTTTGTGTTAAATTCCATAGTAGCTCTCTATCCAGCTAGTTTATGACACTTGTTCTCACAAACGTGTGTGGTTTGAGACTGTTAGGCACAAGCATTTTTTTTGTGTTTTTTTGTCTGATCTCTTTATGTTTATAGATCTGAGGTTACCCATCATGATACTGTAGGATCAATTCCTGTGTTTATAATTGAGAAAATGGGTTGTTACTCTAACATGAGACTCTACATTCTCTAGTGCTATCAGCAAGAGAGGAAGTGAGTTTTAATGTACCAGGTAAGGTTAAAAAGAAAAAAGCTTCTGATTGTAGTCAATGGGGTCATTAACAATGCAGGTCATCCTCCTACTTACTACCTGACCTACAGTACAAACCATATTCTAGTGTTGCTCCTCTCCCATGCTGATCGGGAATGGAAAAGCCTTGAGAAATTTTAGGAAATCTGTGCCTTCAAAAAAAGGGGAAGAATCTTTGAAAAGGGGAAGTATCCTGGTTGAGTGGTCCATGGGAGAACATTAAGAAATGGAAGCTGTTAGACTCTATTTCCTACTCTCTTGATCTTGGGTGGTCTAGCTCAGCTGAACCTCCAGTTGAATGCAGCCTCATGAGTGAGCTCGGTGAAACCAGCCAAGGAACCACACATCAGCCCATGCCATGTTTCCCCAAAAGTAAGACCTAGCTGGACAATCAGGTCTAATACGTATTTTGGAGCAAAAATTAATATAAGACCCGGTGTTATTTTACTGTAATATGAGACCGGGTCTTATATAAGACCCGATTTTACATAAGGCCGGGTCTTATATACCGGGTCTTATATAATATATATTATATTCGTTTTTGCTCCAAAAGACGCATTAGAATTGATGGTCCGGCTGGGTATTATTTTCGGGGAAAAAGGGTAGAATGATGACAAATAATACATTGTTGTTTATAAGCCTTATGTTCTGAGATGGTTTGTTACACAGCAATACATAACTGATAGAATGAACTGCTTCTGGATGAAAATACTCAGGCACAGTTCTCAAAGAAAACTACTAGGTTTAGGAAAAATGTCTCACATTTTAGTATAATTTAGATCAATCTGATTCCTTTCTTCTCTACCATCTTCCTTTATCCTACTTGTATTGTATAGAATTTATTTTCTTTTAGAGCCAGATTCAGGCTACTTCTTTTCAGTTAAATCATGACCTGAGTGAGGTTTTGAAAGCTGGCTTTGGGACTTGAACCACATTTTGTGTTGTTGCAATAGAAAATGTTATCCTAACAACCAACATATAAATTAGAACATTTGTAACTTCAGAGCACTGATAGGTTGGGGCCTACCTATAACCAAAGTAGACCTGACATTTGAAGAATGGGTTATTTTTCTAAACTTACCAAAGTGATAAATATTAGACATGCCTAATAACTATTCTTCAAGTCAGTGAATTGTCATCGTGATTAAATTAGAGATTTTTCGTACTTATTTTGTTATAGATTTGTTTCTAAGTCTGTTTCTCTTGTTTCTGTCTTTCTAAGGCCATTTAACATTTTTGTATTCCATTGATATTTCTGATATAAACAAAAAACATGCTGGTTAGAGAATCCTTTTTTAAAAACAGGTTTATCGATAGGTAATTTATATACTGTAAAGTTCCCCTATCTAAAGTGTACAATTCAGTGGTTTTTAGTATATTTTTAGAGTTGTACAATCATTACTGTAGTCTTAGAATATTTTCACCACCAAGAAAAGAAACTGCCCGTTGGCAGTCACTCCTCATTCTTCCCGCCCACCCTGCTGCCATATCCCACCTCTCCCCCTTAAGCCTAACGCAGCCACAAATCTTTCGGTCTCTATACATTTGCCTCTTCTGGACATTTCATATAAATGGTATCATATATAATACATGGTGTTCTGTGTTGGGCTTTTACCACTTAGCATAATATTTTTGAGGTTAAGAGGGAAAATAATTTAGCCACCTGTGGATATGTAACCATTGTTTAACATTTTTATTGTATAATATCTTATTCAAACAAAAAATAGTAAACGGACCATAAAGCACATGTAAGTTATAAAACATGACAAAATGAACTCCTGGGTTCCCACCCCTCAACTTCAGAACAAGAATGGTACTGGATTCCATTACATCTACCCAGCAATTTCATTCCTATCCTGGTCGCGTTATCTCACATAGGTATCCCTACACAATATGTCATTTATTCTGCTTGTTTTTTCAGTTTAATGAGAATATGTGTATTTTGCTGCAGCTTTTTACCCCACTCAATATTATGTTTCTTAGATTCCTATATGTTGTGTTTAGCTGTACTTCTTTTGATTTCACTGCTTTTTAGTTTTCTGTGTCAATGTATTGTTTCTCTTCTGAATAGATGTTTGAGATGTGTCCAGTATTTTTATTTACTAAGAACAAGAATGCAGTGAATATTTTTGAATTGCTTCCTCGTACACATGGAAGGGTTTCTTTAGGGCATATACCTAGCAGTAGAATTGGTACGTAGTCGAGTATAAAAATATTTCATGTTTCAGAATACTGTACCAGTTCACATTTCTGTCTGCGTTATATGAGAATTCTCACTGATCCACATTCTCATCAACCCTTGGTATTATT
Organism: Rhinolophus sinicus; assembly: GCF_036562045.2. Classification (NCBI taxonomy): domain Eukaryota; kingdom Metazoa; phylum Chordata; class Mammalia; order Chiroptera; family Rhinolophidae; genus Rhinolophus; species Rhinolophus sinicus. The sequence goes on along the minus strand of NC_133757.1, from coordinate 39,911,523 downwards.
AAACTTCTTAATTTTTCCCAATCAGAGTGTAGAAAGTGATGATGATCTTAATTTGCACCTTCTTGATTACTTACGAGACTGATTACACAATTTTTTAAATTGCCATTTAAATCTTTGTTTTTCTAAAATTCCTACTTACATCATTTTTCTATTGGAGGTTATATTCCTTTATAGTAATTTATATATTCTGCATACTATTCATTCGTTTGTTACATGTATTGTAAGTTTCCTTCAGTTTGAGGGCTATTTCTCACTTTTTTTTTTTTTTTTTAGCAGTTTGATTCTGATTAAGGGTATATATCTGTTTCTTGTTGTTCTGATTGGGGTTCTTGGATTTATGGTTTGCTGTCTTTTGTTAATTTTGGAAAATTCTTTGCTCTTATCTTTGTAAGTAATTCTGTCTTGCCCTCTTTCTCTTTTAGGACTCCAGTTGCACTATTAGACCATTTGATATCGTTCCATTGGTGATCTGTCTGTGCCTTCCTCCCACTCTTTTTGTTGTTCAGATTGTATTTCAGTTTGGATAATTTCTGTTGACTTATCTTTCCATTTAATGGGTCTTCCCTAAGGCACACCAAATCCACTGATTATCCCATTGAAGGGATTTCTCATCTCTAATATGTTTTTTTGTTTTTTCATTCCTAGCATTTCCCTTTAACTCATCTAGTTTCCAGCTCCACTGAAATTCCCCATATTTCGGATCATGCCGTTCATCTTTACCATGGAATCCTTTAACATTTTAATCATAGTTATTTTAAAGTAATGGTATGATAGTTCCTACATCTGTATCATCTCTGAGTCTAGTTTGTCAGCTGCTATCTCTTGAATAATAGATTTTTCTATTCATGCATTTTTATGACTTTTGTAATTTTTGATTGTAGACATTGTATGTAGAAGACTGAGATAAATAGTATTTGTACCCCCAAATGAGCATGTCTCTTCTTCTATTAGGCCATTAATGTAGGATTGAGTCAATCTAATCAGTAATTGGGCTGGGTTTGAGTTTTGTTGTTGGTATTATTTATGTCATTGTACCATCAGCTTTGAATTCCTCCAGTGGTGGCTGCTATTGCCTTCTACTTAGAGTGGGGTCTGTAGTAGCCCACTTTCCTCAGTGTTCTTGCTCTATCTACCTTCTCAGCTTTTAGCAGTGACTGAATGCCTGGGCTACAGTCTAATCTTCACGTCCTTGCCTTCACTTAGCCCACTATTGGTTGTTAGACTAACCAATAGCCTTAGACCACTATTGGTTGTTTCTCATTGCTAGGTTCATTGTAGGGGAAGCTTCTCAGTTCCTCTGGTCTAGTCTTAGGTAGGTTTGTGTGCCTGGGCCGTGGAGATACGGTCTTTTCAGCATTCCTCCTCTGTGGCCAATCTCTGGCTTGAATCTGTTGTGGTTTTCCTGCCCTTTGGCTGGAGGTAGTGTCTTTTTGCCACAACCCTGGAAAGGAGCGCTTCCTTCCCTGCTCCACAGGCAGATTTTGGTCTTGCTTCCACCCCTCCTCCTGAAGCAGCAGGGGCTCTGCCTGCACCCTGGGGACTGGAGGGTTTGCTGTCTCCCCCAGAGTGGCTTCAACCCCTACCTCTTTGTTTTTTGTTTTTTTTTAATTGAGACCTAATTCGTATACCATAATATTCACCCTTTTAAAATGTACAATTCAATAGTTTTTAGTAAAGATAAGCAACCATCACCATTTTCTTCTCCCCAAAAAGACACCTGTACCCTTTAATGGTCACTTCTCCTTTCCTTCTATCTTCAGCCATTGTCAACCACTTAATCTACTTTCCATCCCTTTGGGTTTGCTTATTCTGGACATTTCAAATAAATGGAATCATACAGTATGTGACCTTTTGTTCCTTTTACTTAGCAGGAAGTTTTCAAGGATAAACCATGTTGTAGTATCAGTACTTCATTCTTTTTTATGGCCGTAACACATGTTGCCTATCCGTTCACTGATTGATGGACACTTGGGTTGTTTCCCTTTTTTGGCTGTTATAACTAATGCTTCTATGAACACTTGTATACAAGTTTTTGCATGAAAATAAGTTTTCAGTGTTTTGGGTTATATACCAAAGAGTGCGGTTGAGTCATATGATAACTCTAGGTTTAACTTTGAGAAACTGCCAGACTGTTTCGTAAAGTGGTTGCAGCTTTTTACATTCTCACCAGCAGTGTATGAGGTAATAGCTATAAGTTTATAATAAGTCTTTATCTGTGGTGGGGCAAGTTTCTTCTGATACTCTTTTTCAGAAGCCTTGCCTCTTTTTGGCTTTAATGTGAATTTTAGAATCATCTTGTTGAGTTTCTTGAAAAACCCTATTGGTATTTTGGTTAAACTGCATTGAATTCATGGACTGTGGGGAAGAATTGACATTTTTCAGTAGAAAGTTTTGTATATCTGGCTAATGTTTTTTGTTAATTAAGTATATTTCAGTCAAAACTTTTTTCTTCATATAGATCTTTGATGTCTTTTGATTAATTTATTCTGAGGTACCTTAAAAGTTTTGTGGCTGGTCTATACAAAATGCCAAGGTCTTTCTCTCTTTTTTCTAATTATTTGAATGTTTGATATAGCTTTACAGTTTTCAGATAATGCTGCTAATGGTGATTTTTTCTTTCTTTGCTGGCTCAAACTTCCTAAAAATGTTTGGTGTTAAAAATCTGGTTAAGATAGATATTAATATAACTACTCCCTTTGGCAGGAGTTAGGTGTTGCTTGCCTTTTTTCCCACCCGCCCAATCTTACTATCTGGCTAGGTTATTCTACTTGTGTTTATTGTCATTATGAATACATTTTTTTTTTTGTTTCTACCATCTTTTTTCTTTTTGTACCTTTTTAAGTTAAAGTTTTCTTCTGTTGATTTAGAAGTTCTCCATTTCTATTCTTTTACTAGTTATCCTGTAATTTTACCGTGAACACTTAAAAGTAATATGTTAGATCTTTTTTTAGAGAAAATATAAGGACTTTAAAATACTCTAATTCCCATCATTCCCTTTGACTTATGCTATTATTGTTCAGTGTTTTAGTTTTAACCTCACAAATTAGATGTTACCTTTGTTAGATTTTCCTACATTTTTACTGTTTCATTTACTCTCACCATTCCTTTGTGCATTGTAGACATTTTCTTCTGGGATAACTCCGTCCTGCAGAAGCCCTGTTAATGCAGGTCTGTTGTTGATAAACTCTTCCAATTTTGGTTTATATTGGAAATACGCATTTTGCTTTTCTTGAAAGACTGTTTTTCTTGGTATCCTAGTATAGTTTGCCAGTTGTTTTCTCTTAGCATCTTGAGAATATTCTGCTGTCTCCTTTCCCTGCTGATGTTGAGGAGTGATTCAATCAATTAGTTTTTTTATGGATCATCTGTGTTTTCTCTTAGGATGTTTTCAAGATTTTGTCTTAATGTGCAGTTTGATTAAAATGTGTCTAGGCATGGATTCCTTCCTTCTTTGTGCTTCCTGTATTTATAAATTCATGCATTTCATTAGTTCTGGGATATTCTCTGATTGTATATGTTTGTACAGATGAAGATTGGATATTTTCAGCCATCATCGCTTCAGATATTGTCCCCTCGTTTTCTCTTTGCTATCCTTCTTAGTCTTTAGTACGAAGTGTGTTAAATCTTTTTATTTCCTTCCCTATGTCTATTGATATCTTTCACATTTTCCATCTTGTTTCTCTGTGCTGCATTTTGGATTTATTCTTAGGTTTTTCTTTCAGTCCTTACTTTTTTATTCAGCTGTGTGGAATTTGCTGTTGAAATACAAAGTGCAAGATGAATTTAGGTATTTATTTCAAGAAGTTCTGTTTTCTTTTTCTGAAAATGAGCTGCAAGAATGAGTCTCTTGCAGCTCATTCATCATCTTTTATTTCTTTGTACTGTTTTAGATAAAAGTGTTTTATATTTTATAAGACTTGGAATATCTAAAGCCTTTGCAGATTGTGAGGGTAGGGTAGTTAGTGTATATGAGTGGAATCCTGAATTGATGGTTTCTTACTCATAGTGGTTTTGTGTCCTTGATGTGTATTTTTTGTTGGGGTGCTTAACATGAACTCTCTCTCTCTCTCTCTCTCTGTCTCTCCACACACACACACACACACACACACACACACACACACACACACATTCAGCTTTGGTGTTTCACTTAATCATTTGTTGGTGGACATCTTTTCATGAAAGTATATGCGAACCATATTATTTTCGGTGTTCCACTATATTTTTTCCCATGAGTGTACCATAATTATGTCCATTTCCCCTTTTAATTAAATAAAGGGAGACTACAGAAGCCTTTGTTTTCTTATTAATCCTCCTGTACGTGCTCCCTCCCCAAGCCTTTCTATAAGTATCTTTTGAGTGCTTACTCATGCAAGGCATCCTAAGCTCTTTATGTGAATTATTGGAATTTATCTTCATAACCAGTCTAGAAGGAGGTGGGTGCCATTATTTTTCACTTTACAGAGGAGAACGCAATGGCCCAGAAAGGTCCCATGACTCCCTTGAGGTCACATAGCTGGAGGTGAGCACAGCCACCTGGTAAACCAGGCAGTCCGACCCCAGAATCTGATGGTGTAGATGAACCTCCCCCAATCCAGTGTTATTTAAAGTGTGGCCAGTGGACTGGTTCTCTGTCACTGTCCCATGATCCCGTGTAAACACTTAGCTGCTTCTGTAGCAATTTCTCATTGCACTGCATCCAAGTAAGTGGCCAGTAGACTCATCTTCTCGAACTGGGTGTGGACCAGTTTGGGTGGTGTTGAATTCACGTGGTGGGAGGTGTGTATGTAGAGCTGTGTTCTGGTCCTGTGTAGTAGAACATGCACAGAGGAGTATGTGTGGGTCTACTGTAGATGGGTGGGGAGGACTGGTCTTTTGAAAGGCACAGCAGCTTGATAAAAGTTAGGGTCCTTTTTGATGTCAGGATTCTCTGAGTTCTTTTTTTGTCCTGAAAGTCACCCTTTGTTGCTGTTTTCTCTCTTGCTCCGCAGTCCTGTGACAATGGCCTAGGCATGGTATCTGGACTAGAACAGCACAGTTGTGAGGGCTAATCATGATTAATTGCTTGTACTGTAAGATAGCAGGCACTATGTGGAGGAATCACAAAATAACCTAGTGCTTCCACCTACTAAACAGAGAATTGTAATTCTCAGGCATGTAATTGAAATCCTCTCTTGGTTCTTGTAATAGAATAAACGAATGCATCACCTGCCACCCACCCCTGACACTTAAATGTTAGACGGTGCAGGAGAGTGGTTTATGGTAGTAAACTCATGGGTATGAGTTCTGAGCTAATCCATTAAGAGGTGCCAGCCATCAGTCATGAGTTCTAGTGAACTCTGAGCATCACCTAGAACAATCGATAGTGCAGTGGTGCTCCTAAATGATAGTGGAGAAACAACAGGGTTTTTGTTCAGTTACCTGGCTTGTGTTGGGTGGTTCCCGCTATTGTAACAATTTGGCATCAGATGCTGTTTTAAAATTGAGATATTAAGATAATTAACATGTGGATTGTGACTAGTCAACAGAGTAGTAAATTTAAATAATTAGAATAATGCATTTAAATATATTCCTAAATTTAAGTCATTAAAACAATACATAGCTCCTACCTGGATTCTTATGCATCAGAGCTTCAAGGTATCTTAGTTTTTTGATTTTTTTGGTTATTAAAACAAGTCAGCAATCAAAAGGAATTTTTAAAAACATGCGAATGTGTCATCTCGGTAGTCACTTTAACTTTCTTGATTGTATCCTTTATGTATGACTGCTACCAAATCGATACTGCCTGTGCTTCTTGCTGTGGAAAACGGTCCTTTTCCTTAGGCTTGACAGATCATGAATTGCATCATCTTACATAATTTTGGTTTTGGAACTTGGATTTTCTCCTCATCAGTGAGTGCGATTGTTGAGAGTTTTTGAATTCTTCTTTCTGTAGTAACCTTTGATCTCCAAATGCCACTAATAGAGAACAGAAACACTACACAATCACATTGGAATCTACTGTGGAAGTTGTGCCTTGGCCATAATAGCAGTGGGTCAGAATGAACTGTGTTTTCCTTATCTGCAGAAAATTGTGCTCATTTAGATTATGGTTGCCTAAATAAGTGGTGAGTCAGAAGAAAATCATTTTCTCTAACAATTTGTTTTGGTGTTTATTTTTTCCAGAGGAATTGGTATATTTCTCCTGCCCCACCCCCAATTTCTCTTTTGTTACCCCCCCCTTTTTTTAAATATATTGGACTTTTGGTAATATGGGGAAAGAATGATGGAGAGATGTTTTATATTCTAGTCCTCACATGGGCAGACATGGAGTGATTACTGCTGGGTGAGGGGCAAAGTAGCAGACACTAATAAGTGAATAAGGTTATACCAGATTCACTCCATTTCTAAGCATAAAAGCTAGAACCATATTGAACATGAAAATATAATCACAATATTTTTTATTTCCCCCAGATTTTTCCAATCTTCAATCTGCAAACATACAAAACACTAAGGTTTTTCATCCTTCCGAGTTCCTAATGTTTTTGTTCATACATTCCTTTGAGAGTTTACGGAGTTATAGGTGTAAACCTTGATTCATATATTTAGCCTCTGAGATACAGCTTTAATTTTGAATTTGGATGTGCTTAGGTGTGCTGAGATTTTTTTTTTTTTTTAGCATTTCAGATAAAAAGGGAACTATATTGATAAAACTGATGAGATTTCATAAAGTAGCCTATTTTGAGGTGGCTGGTGCAAATTGCTCCTGGGGCTTGCTTCTTTGCTTCTAGGCCACTTTCTGTCTGGCTCTTGGCTTCCTAGGGGGAATAAATTGCAAAGGTAATTTATTTTAAGGCTTAAATAAAAAGTTCTCTTTTGAAGTTAGGGGAAGAAAAAGCCAAGACTAAAGAGTAAGATTGAGATGATGATGCACAAAGAATGGGGAGAAAGCTGCAGGGAGAAACCAAAGTGGGTACTAACTGCTTTTCTGTGATGCTTTTCTGATAATTAAGTTCATCCATGGTCGTCAGTGCACCTTATCTGATCTTTTAAAACAATGTTCTCTGAGGCTATAATTGGCTACAGCATCTTGTCTTTTGTCCTCATTTATGTGTTAATTCCTAAAATGATCTGTGGCCAATTGGAAAAAGGGTGAACTAGGGTTTTATGTTTTGGGGATGTGGAATTTTGTTCTCCAGATGGATGGGTTTTCTGGGGTTGTTCAGGGGATGTTGTGGGAGGCAGAATAAGAGCCCCCAATGAGAACTAAGAAGTAGCAAAAACTTAGCTAATGGAGGCCTTTAATAAAATATTAGGCCTGTTAACCTGTTAAGTGGGATAGGCTTTAACCAGCTTCTGCAGAACAGTTCCTCATGCTATTCATGGTACCTGAGAGTTGTGTTTTCTACTAGTGGGCTTTGCCTAGAATTCGGTTGCTATTCCAAAGTGGTGAATAATTTTGTTTGCTACGGCCTCTGCATCTCACGACAGGTGACACATCCCTTACTTTGGAAGGTACTTATAGCGCATATCTAGCCTAGCTCTCTTCAACATCTCCCTGTCCCCATCTTTTTAAAATGTGCTACTTTCTCTGGTGTTAAGAATAAAAGTTTAACCAAGTACATTTAAATATCTAATAGGCTTTATTGAATGATTGATGGATTGGGCAGTACCCATCTAGTAAATAGAAAGCTGTTCCCAGGAGTTGTGTGAAATGGAAGGTTTTTATAGGCAGAAAGAGGGTGGGACAAGGAAGTTAAAAGAATGGATTATTTCCAGCAGGGTTACCTTACTGGAGGCAGGGGGTTTTATCAGGCAGATTACTTCACTAGCCCTGACCAGGAAAATCAAGACTTATAGGGTTAAAATTACTTTCCTGGGAGAGGCTGAGACTGCAGTTAGGTTAGGAATTAAGTCTTGGTGGGGCTTATGACAAATGGCTCCATTTTGAGTCTGTTTTCTTTTTAACACTGGAAAAGACTGCAAAGGAAACCAAGTGTTCTGTGAAATATTGACCCTGCTAATTATCAGAGTTCTTTTTCTTAATTGAGATATAATTCGTATACCATAAAATTCACCCTTTTCAAGTATACAGCTCAGTGGTTTTTAGTTATAGTCACAAGGTTGTATAAATTTAGCATCTAATTCCAGAAATTTTCATCATCCCAAGAAGAAACTCTACTCATCAGCATTCATTCCTCATTCCCCACCCCTAACAGCCACTAATCTACTTCTTCTCTAATGTTCTTTTTTATATTATACTGAAATCTGTTGTCCTTGTAACTTAATGACTAGATGAAATGGGGGATGGGCTGGGTAGAAGTTACATGAACAAACGCCTTGGGCCTAGCCTCTTATTGTCAACTCCTCACTTCTAGGCCCCAGTGCAAAGGGAAGGTGATGTGGTGAGCCTGTGAGTCTGGTTCTCTTTTATTGCTTGTGATTAAATTTACCAGTCTAAAACAGTGAATGTCTGGTAGCTTGCAGGAAGTTGAGTCTGACTTGATAATGAAATTAATTCATGGCACACACCCTTTTGGATTCTAAGTGCCGAGTTGCCATCAAAAGCATCACAGTTCTTGGCTACCTTTTTTTGTTCTGTAACTTTTAGAATAATCAGAATTTAAATCATACAGGACTTTGTCCGTCAAAACCAGAAAAGCAGGTAGCTTGAACATATTGCGGGCTTGGTTGTATGTGTCAAATATGCTTTCAGTAAGTCCTTTGGATTTCTGCCCATTACTCTAGTATGAGATCTTGAAGTAAGTGAATTTTGAAGACGAGTGGGGATTAATTTAAAGGGGGAGGCACAGCACCAATCCTCAGCAGTTTGCCTTGACCATAGCGGAAAGCGTTAGACCTCGAGAAGTGCTAACAAAATACACAGTGTGTAAGGGAACCACTGGGGAGCTAGGGGACTGCTCACTGGATGCTCTTTGCTGGTCATAAAAATTTATTAGCTGTGATGTGTTCTTAATTGCTCAGCTCTCCTGGCCTGTTCCAAATGGTTTCTTAAAGAACCGGAGTGCTGGACCTAGTCCCAAAGTTTCCACTTTTTCTGTAGCTGTGTTTTTCTGTCTAAGTACTACATGTGGCTCTCTTTTGTAGAATTGTTTGGCAAGCAGTTCCAGGGACTGGCGTACTTCCTCTAGGCCACTGAGATGGAGAGAAGGGAGGATGGACACCCCCAACCCCCAGCCCAGAAGTCATACCTACTAGGGTGTAGGTGTTGGGGAAGCTAGTGTACAGAAATCTAAACTACCTGAGTTGGGAGTGGTTGGCAGATCTTTTACAATCAAAGGTGGTAATTGCTTAATGCAGGTGCCCTTTTGTCTCCTGCCCTCTGGCTCTCTTGTATTATTATAAGTGACAGGTGCCTGGGGCTTGGAATTGATGTAGCTCTCCCGCCCTTGACTTGGCAGATGACATAGGAATGCATTATTCGAGATTAATGCATCAAAATGTTGTGGTTTAAAAAGTGCTTTGAATAGAGTTGAGTCCATTTGAAACAAGTACTTTCTGAAAAGATTAATTTCCTTCAAGGATGGTTGGTTTTTCTGTTTATTCTGTTAATATATAGTTAGGGGGAGGGACCTACAGAAGAATATTTTCATCTGCATTGAATTATGCCTGATCCCCTTTTGATCTGTTTTTAAAATTCAGTAATGCCTGTCCTTGCCCTCACCTCCAAAAAATTCCCAGTAGGGAAATAAATAAAATTAAAAACTCCTTTCACCCACCCTTACTCTTCACCCCCTAGATTCCTGCTACTGTGCCATAACTACTTTTTAGCCATTTGGTTTATTTCCTTCCAGTAACTACTCAATGAACATGTAAATGAATTCATGTAGTGCTTTTATAATGACGAACCCAAACCTTTTCTAGTGCAGAAGTGGGTCTTTTGCACTAGACGTGACATGATATTACTTTTTTAAGTGAGTTGAATTTCTCTGCTCCAGTAAAAAAAGGTTGCCTAGGCATTTTAATTACAGTAAGTCCTCATTTAACATTGTGGATACCGTGTTTCCCCAAAAATAAAACCTAGATGGACCATCAGCTTTAATGCGTCTTTTGGAGCAAAAATTAATATAAGACCAGATCTTATATAAGACCCGATATATTATATTATACCCAATCTGATATAAGACCTGATATTATATTACATTATATCAATCATATCATATCATATCATATCATATCCTATCATATCCAGTCTTATAGTAAAATAAGACCAGGTCTTATATTAATTTTTGCTCCAAAAGACGCATTAGAGCTGATGGTCCGGCTAGGTCTTCTTTTCGGAGAAACATGGTAGGTTCTTGGAACTGCAGCCAAATAACATAATGAAACCAGTTTCACCACAGGCTAGTTGATGTAAACAAGAGTTACATTCCTACAGCATCTCATCAACATGAAACGATATTGAACAAAATGATGTTATGTGAGGATCTGCTCTATAAATTTTGAGATGTGGTGACTTTTGCAGAGAGTTAGGAATTGATGCACCTACCCCAGAATTGGACTTACCTGCCATATAATGAGGAGCTTTCTGTATTCTGGTGATTGACTTGGGATTGCTTCTAAAAACTGTAAAACAATCTTTGTTAATTTCTTTGAACTATCCCTTTAAGAAAATGGACCATACATAGTGCAGGGAGGCCCTTTGGAGTAATACTAGGACTGGCTTTCATGGTTGCTGCTAAGTTCCACCTCTGTTTTGTGCTTCTTGGGGTGTGTTGGTTCAAGTTAAAAATAGAACTCTAATTAAAATGGGTGTTCTCTCTGGAAATAAGAACTATATTTCAATTAGTAAATTTCCTGTTTCCTTAACACGTGTTTTTTTGTTTGTTTGTTTGTTCCCTTTTAATTTTTTTTTAACAGCAAGCCAGGGCTGAGCAGGAAGAAGAATTCATCAGTAATACTTTATTCAAGAAAATTCAGGCTTTGCAGAAGGAGAAAGAAACCCTTGCTGTAAATTACGAGAAGGAAGAAGAGTTCCTCACTAATGAGCTCTCCAGAAAATTGATGCAGGTAAATTATCTTTTCTCCCCTCTCATCTTCCCTGCCTGTTTTCCTCTCTAGGAAAAAAATGACTTTGGTAGAGAACTTTGCTCAAAACATTTGCTGATGAGGTTGTAGCTAATGTTCTTTGGAGATTAAAAATACCGTGTAAAGATGGCAGCAGTGTGATACTCAAGACTGTTGGTTCCGTAGCTCATCTGCTTAGGTAAGGTAAGATAGTTTATACCCTGAGCGTTTCAAGAAATTGCTGATGAGCTTGAGGCCGCAGCATGGGAGTAAATGGTATATGTAGTATTTTGGAAATACAGGATTAACACCAAATATGAGATTTCTTTCTCCTTTTATGTTGAATTTGTAATGAATATGTAAACATTTTTGGCAGCCAGAAGTGGGTCCTTTGCACTAAAATAGGAGGATAAAAAGTGAAATATGTACGTTTTGTGTTGGGGGGGTGGGCATAAAAGATATCTGTGATCTGTGGTTAAAATCGTATACAATCATATTCAAGTGGGTAAGTAATATGTTACTGAACAATACCAAAGAACTATTCAAACTTAACATTAATCACTAATCGTATATAGAAGACACCACACAAAACATATAGGAAGGTTTGATTATTCTAGTTCAAAGACTCTTCCCCCTCTTTTTTTTGTTTTCCTCAGAGCTTATCTGTAAAGTAGAAAAGTAAAATTTGTTTAGGACAAACGTTTTGTGGGTTACTTAGCATGAACTTAAGAATACGTAGGATATTGTGTTTTCGTCATCTAACACAGCTTGTCCAGAGTGATGACCGGGTATTAAATTCTCCCCGGAGGACCGCTGGTACCATTTTGTCAGATGGCTGTGAGAGGTGGAAACACCCCCTCTACTTCCTCTTCACTGGCATCACTAAAAATTCCATTAATTTGGTTCACATACGTAATTCAGTGAGGTTATAATAAAAGGATATTCGAGGCTTTTGAAAATCTTCCTAAATTCTTACCATCAATCAAAATGGTCTTCTAACAGAAGACCAGAGCTTTTGTATAGAAACTTTAGTGGTAAGACCAGAGAGACAGTGGTCCTGGCAACTGTTACTCCATCTTTGTTTTATTCTCATTTTTCTACCTGATTACTGAATAAAGACACCATTACAGTCTTGCCCCATATTTGATTTATATGGCAGCTGTTGAAATGTGAAGAAGAGAGGTACCCAGGCATTAGTGTCTAGCAAAGATTTATGGAGGAATTTCTGTGTAGACACTTTTTGTTTATTCATGTGCATTGAGTTTGAGAAAAAACGAGGGAGGTTGGTTTGGCCTTTGAGTGTATCTCACCTTGGCAGCATGAGACAACTTACTCTTTATGTTGCTTCTATTAGGTTGGTGCAAAAGTAATGGCAGTTTTTGCAGTTATATTTAACCTTTTAAACCGCAGTTACCTTTGCACCAACTTAATAGAACTAAAGGGATGAAAGTATGGTTTGTTCTGAGTTTACTGTGTAATCAGGTGCCCTCATATTTAACACTGCAGGAAACCTTTTTTGTTTTCAACTTGCATGGTTGTTAGTAGTTGGAGTCTTTGACCAAAGTACAGTATAAAGCAATGAAAACCCAGCCAGGTGATGCCCCTTTGCTCTGTAAGGACTCATCTTCATCATGAGTGCTTCTGCAGTGTGTAGTTTATAGTCAGCTTCTCATTCACTTATCATCACAACCCACCTGCTTTCAAAGGACATTGAGTAGCATACTAAATAGGAGCAAAAATATGAGAGCCATGTGCAGCAGAAGAGGAAGATAGTTGTATGAGGTTGGTGCACAAGTAATTGCAGTTTTTGCAATTTCTTTTTTAACCTTTTAAACTGCAGTGACTTTTGCACCAACCTTATAGTAATGCACTTGGCGTAAGAGAGTATAAATTTAAAATTTAAGCTCTGAGCATGCTATAAATACAGCTACAACCAGGAGAAATATAGTGGTTTTCTTTCATACCTCTTAAAATAATCGTTTTATTTGGTCAGGATAAAAAAAAATTTCGTGTATTAAAAAATTAAATTTTTGAGGGGCATTGGATCTTTCTAAAGAGACTGAATAATATGTAAATTGCACAACACAGTCAACTATTTTCGTTGGAAGTAGTATATACTGTGTAGCACTAGTCTTCATGTGACCATGACCTGTGTTTGCCCTCCTCAAAACAAAGGGTATGGTACAAAGGTGTGATTCTACTGTTCGGAGAGCTCTAGGTGAGTCTGTAACTCGTCAGTGATCTAACTTGTAGAATCTGGACAATTGAACGGTCAGCATGTCTCTGAAATAATCTCTCATGAATCCTAGCTTGGTTCTTAGGAGATGTGTGTGTGTGTGTGTGTGTGTGTGTGTGTGTGTGTGTGTACACATATATATCCATATATGTATATATGTATGTATATATGTACGTATATGTATATGTATATGTGTATATATAGTAGTAGGGTATACAGAAGATTTGCCATTTTTGAATGTATAATACAGTGGCATTAAATACAGTCACATTGTTGTACAACCATCACACTAACCATCCCCAGAACTTTTTCAAACACTGTGCCCATTAAACAATAACTCCTCATTTCCCGCTCCTGGTTCTTCGGCTTTTGAAAGGGGACGGTGGCAGGAAGTTTGGGTTGAGGTCTCGGGCAAGTCCTAGAGCTATGTTGTTTCATGGCATAATAGATGATCTCTTACTTTAGACATCAGGTATCACTGCATGCCATTTTGTGGAAATAACCAAGAAGCCCTCTTCAATTGTTGGCCTGTTGGAGAGGTCTCAGATTGCTGCAGGGAAGAAGGTCTGTGGGCCTACATTAGCCATCCTCCAGGATTCCCGTACACATTCCCTTAAGGGTTTCAACCAGTCCTTTGTTAAAGGCTCACATTTTCTGCCACCCAGTGTGGAAGAACTGCTCTCCATCTGGAAGATTTTTAGAGTAATTGGTACCAATAGACTTTTCCAACTGTGTAATTACTTTAATATGGCTCTCTAGGATGTTTGCTTCTGGATAGGATTTTGTTATGAAAAGCCTGCTAAGAGAAACTGTACTGCAGGTGTTACCGATAGACAAATGAGTGAATTGACCTGTTCACCATCAAAGTGTTGAGCATTTCTCACCCAAAGGCCACTCAGAGGCTATTTATAGAACAATTTTGGTTTTGTCATTATGCTTTGGCTAATGTCTCTCATAGTGATTGGACATTGCTTTTATGTGCATTTCAAAGGAATTCTTTGAGCCTGAGAACAAAATGAGATTTTTGTTATGGAGACACTTCCCTTCCCATCTGCTATGGCTGAGCTGGTATCTAATACCTTTAAAAACTGAATCAAGTTACTTTAAGTATAGGTGAGGAAATCCCTTTGCCTTTTTAAGAAGGTCAAGTTTGGGAGATAGCTTAAACAGCTCCATATATGGTAGTGCTCATGTAAACACACACACACATCACACAAAAAGAACATACAACTTTTCTCCCTTTTGTTTATATCCAAAAGACACAAAATTATATCTTCATTACATGAAAACTCTTACCTGAAAAAATCTGTATCTTTCTGAGCGCAGACTGTGGGATTGATTACATGACTAATGAGAAATTGTCCAATGAAGAAGCTTCTTGTACTTTTGTAAGTTTAGTACAAGCCTAGCCTACATCAGAACTTAATTCTTACCCGCAGTGCATTAAAGAGAGCTTGTACCGTGTTTCCCTTATGTTATATAAGACCGGGTCTTACATTACAGTAAAATAAGACCGGGTCTGATATTAATTTTTGCTCCAAAAGACGCATTCGAGCTGATTGTCCAGCTAGGTCTTATTTTTGGGGAAACACATGGTAGTTTAATCATAATTTGTAATTAAAATTTACAAGAAATGGTTTGTGAGCAAACTTTGTCAGAATTTGATATATAACATGTACATTAAATAAAAAGTAATGCAGTATAGTGAATATAGAAAACATTATTGTATAATAGTCATCCAATTTGCTAAGAGACTAAATCTTACTTATTCCCACCACAAAAAGAAATTGTAATTATGCACTAGAGATTCTATCACTATAATGACAATCCTATTACAATATATAAATGTATCAAATCAAGATGTTGTACACCTTAAATTTACAGTGTTTATATGTCATTATATATATATATATATATATATATATATATATATATATTTATTTATTTATTTATTTATTTATTTATTTATTTATTTAAGTCTAAAAAGCTGTTCTCCAAATGTTAGCTGTAAGTATACTTGCATGCTGAGCTTACAGGTTAGGTTAATTTTCTTGGCCTCTTTCCTTCTAATTTTGAAAAAGCAACCGGAATTACTTTTGTAATTAGAAAATATGGTAGTTCTCCCTGATCCATGGGGAATATGTTCCAAGACTCCCAGTAGATGCCTGAAACTGCAGGCAGTACTGAACCTTACATATACTATGCTTTTTCCTATACATACCTACATACCTTTTCACTTAAAGGAAGCACTTTACGGCTTCTCTTTGGCATGCACCAATTGCCAGCATCATGACTCTTGCGTTTTGGGGCCAGTTATTAAGTAAAGGGTTACTTGAACACAAGAACTGCAGTACAGCGATAGACAGTTTGATAATCAAGATGACTACTAAGTGACTAATGGGTAGGTAGTGTATACAGCATGTATCCACTGGACAAAGAAATGATTTCTGTGCCAGGCTGGACAGGGCAGGATGGTGCAAGATTTCATCATACTACTCAGAAAAATGCACAATTTAAAACTTGCGAATTGTTTATTTCTGGAATTTTCCATTTAATATTTTTGGACCACAGTTGACCGCAGGTAACTGAAACTATGGAAAGCAAAACCACAGGTCAGGGGGGAACTACTGTATCTTACTTCCTAAAGAGGAAATTTCAACTTTCTGATGCTTGTTTTATACCTACTTTTTAACTCCTCTTTCTGTGTCACTAACTTTGAGAGCTCAGAGTCCTGCTGTATCTGTTTGTCATGGACAGCAATACACTGAAGCTCCCTGCAGAGCAGGCTCATTTGCAGGCGATAGAGGATTCTGGACTGCCCAAATCATTAATAACTAGTATACTCAGAATTCCCTAGTGACTGGATTAACTGTCTTGTCATTCTTGATATTCATTTCACTGACTTAAAACCTTTTTTTTTTTTCATTTTTTATTGTTCCTAATTCCCCTGGCTAACTGTTAGCCACCAATCACCAATGCCAACTAGAACACCTGTCATTACTGAGATAGATAATGGTTTTAGCAGTTGTGGATTTTCTCACTTGCCTTTCTGTAAACCTGATGCAATAAGTTCACTTCTTGCTCTTTGGGAAATCCTGTTCAATTGTTGCCTACACTCTTCTCAACCAAAACCACTGCCAAAAGTTAATACTTTTTTTCTGTTTTTAAAGTCCTGGAACAGACTTGAGATAAGATTACTGGGTATTACATATATTTCTGATTCTTTTCAGTGTAATCCAGCTTTTAAATTTCAGACCTTAAGATAACAAATAGGTTTGCAGTATTCTAATTTTGGTTCACATTTGAAATTGGGTCTGGTCCTCAGAAAATAATGCCACAATACCTATAATAGAAATTATTATGCTCATATTCTTATGGAGGGGCACATTCTTACCGATTATTAAAAGTACTTAAGAATAAAAGTTTTCCAGATCTCTTATTAAGTGGCATGGATTTATTTTTTATTATTAAAGCTTGGTCCCTGAGGTTAGAATGCCTCCTGGAATTAAAGTAGTTCAAGTTTCCTAGCATCTATGGAAAGATGATAGATATATAGAGGAAAGAAAGGAAGTTGTGGGCAAAAACACTGCTGAAGCTGCCACTACCGCATGATTTATACTGAGCAGTTCAGAAGGAGATCATACAACAGCGTTATTCTTTCATCTCTGTCAGCACAGGAACAAAACTGGGAGGAATAATTTCAACAAGTCCCACATCTACCTGTTCATCTAGACAAAGGCTTATCACTTAATTTGCCTTCTCCCTCTCCTCACTTCAATTCTAGAGAAGCAGTTTCCCTTCCAGTATCATCTTAATAGATTTGGTTTGCTGGAGCGTGCACATCCCTAACCCCAGAAAGGCTGTGTCTCTGGGTCGCAGGCATGTCTGCAGGTATCAGAAGTGAGCGCAAACTTCCAGTACCCTTCTCAAGCGTGTCCACCAGAATCTGAGGCTGCCTTTTTTCCCCTCCGAGTTACCCAGGTCATTAAGATGGCACTGAAGTGATTTTGTTTGTGCAGGCAGTAAAATCACGTCACGGAGATAAATATGTACGTTACTCTGTTAATTTCAAGGGCACCTGGACTAAGACTGCCATTGCATCCATTCAGATGAAAACTTGGTTCTCCCCATGGCCAGGGAGAAGAGACCTTGAAATATGTACTTCATTAAGGTGGCTACATCAGCGGCCCTCTTGGCTTTTAGTTTTTCAGGGCTGCAGTTGGGACTGAGAGAGAGAGAGAGAGATTGAATGGCGTTTTTCATTTCAAATTGTCTGACCCTAGGCTTTGTCTGTTCCTTGCTTCTTTTCATGGAGCAAGGGGCTTATATACTGTATTTGTGATACATCTGCAAGGAGCTCCCAGGATGTTTTTAATGCATTTTAAATGCTGCAACCACTAGAGGCCAAATTATAAACCAGAATTTTCCTGTTAGCAGGCCAGAAATCTCTCAGTCCAACATTAATTTGTATTATGATTAGAAAATACAATAATGTTGATGCAGTTCTTTAGTCTGAAGGAATCATTGAGTTTCTTTCAAAGTGTGTGTATGTGTGTTGACATTGTGGTTAGATTTGATGTACCAGCAGACTCCCCAAAATGGAAGGGCAACAGCAGGGGCTTAGAAGCTTCCCGTGCTGACTTTTGACAAAATGTGAGAAAATGCAGGTAGAGAGACATTAACAGTAAAAGGGAAATGAAAGTAAAAATAATCAGATGAAGCTGGGGTGAGAGGTTGAGTTATTCACCAGCGTAACGGTGAGCATTTTATTTCTAGTTGAAAAGATGAATCTTGGTTATTGAAGGGTACTTCCAATGCAATCCTTAGAAATGCATTTCAAATGCTTGTAAAACTTTGCAGTTACAGATGTTGCAATGTTTTGTATTTTGGGAGTAGGTTCTTTTTTATTTTTATTTTCAAAATGTGAACTACGCTCAGCTCAGTGAGTATGTACCTTAAAATACAGAGTTATATCCTGCTGTTGTCTTCACCTTCCTCTTTTCTCTTTATTTGTAAACTAGATAAGAAAGATGAGGCTTTTAATTTTAATTTACAATAATAGCTTAGAATGAGTTCTTTCTTGGGCTAAACATTTCTCTGTGCCTCAGAAGAAGCTGTTAGTTTTTACAAAATGAATTTTCAGTGCAGTAGGCTGACTCCAGAGCCTAAAGGACTTCATCTTATTTGTGAAGCATCTTTTTCTAGTCTTCTTCCTAACCAGACTTCTTTCAAGATGTGAATACCTGAAGTAGCGTCATGCTATTGGAAGTTAGGAAACTCAACCACAGCCCTGTATCTGAGTGGATGGAAAGCCTGATGATGTGCTTGAGCCATCTGCTCAGAAGTGAAGGCATGACCTCTGGTCCTTGGTAATGCCGACAAGGAAGTACATTTAAAAATTATGAATTTCCTGAAAGGACCTCTTTCTCCCTTGTAGAACTTACTGTGTTTCCCTGAAAATAAGACCTAACCGGAAAATAAGCCCTAGCATGATTTTTCAGGGTGACATCCCCTGAACATAAGCCTTAATGCATCTTTTGGAGCAAAAATTAATAAAAGACCCGGTCTTATTTTTGGGGAAACACAGTATATGTGCCTTCCTCTCTAGAAAATGACAGATTCGATAATTCAGACAAATCTCACAGAGGATGAATGAAAAGGTAAACAAAATACTTTTAAATTTTTTATTGAAAGCATTAAAGAACTAACAAGATAGTGAATAACTATTAGACTGAGATTTGGGAGAGCATGGGACCTGAGAGAGGACCCCAGCACCCAGGGTGGCTTTTGTCCTGAGAGTATTTGCTATTCATTAAGAATCAGTTGAGAAACTTGAGTTGTCCTTTTGGTAGTTGTGTGGAGCTGGGGTTATAGAAGTCAAATCTGAGGTCTGACCAAAGGTGGAGACAATGATAAATCACCCCACTTCAAGCTGAAATCATAAAGAGCTAGACCTTCAGGATAAGAGCGTGCAAGCTTTGCATGCATCATATGGGTGATTCAGACTAGATGGTGCCTGGCAGAAGAGAATGCAGTTTTCTGCAGGAAGATACCTCCATCTTAGGCCACACGTTTTTTCTACAATTAAAATTTAAGGTACATTGTCCAACACACAAGAAGAATCGGATAGATGGATATATGAGATTTTATGAATGGTAAACCAGTAGAAAGAACCCAACAGAAATGGACTTGACAGATACCTTAGATATTACAATTATCAGACATGGACTACAAAGCAGCCGTGCTTACTACATAAAAAGATTTAAAAGGTGAACTTGAAACTTTGTTATGAAACTGGAAATGTCTCACAACTCTTCTTACAAACATTCAAAACGTAAGTTAATAACCTATGAACAATAAATGGCAATACATTTGAAATTTTAGGTGAAATGGACAATTTCTTAGAAAAGCATTCCTTTCTACACCTGAAGGAGGAAGAAATAGAAAACATGAGTTTTCTCACCATTAGAGAAATTGAGTCAGTGATCAGTAGCTTCCTAGAAAAAGAATTCCAGTCTCAAATGGTTTCACTAAGACTTATACCAAACGTTTAATGATGAAATAATTCCAATCTTCTGTAAACTATTAAGAAAAAGAAATGTGTGTGTGTGTGTGTGTGTGTGTGTGTGTGTACATATATATATATATTTCAGAGGGATTTTATATATATATATATATATATATATATATATATATATATATATATATATTTATACATATTTATATATGGAGAGAGAGAGAGAGTGTGTGTGTTATACAGAAATATAAAATACAGAGTTATATCCTGCTTCTGTCTTCATGTATATATATGTATATATACCAGAGGGGATGCCAAAAAAATTTATACACATTTTGAGATGTTAACACTCTGGTTAACGTTGCTCAAGCAGTAGTTCGCTGTAATCAGAAGTGTCTGGATGCTGATGGTAACCACTTTGGGGCACCTCTTTAATTGCAGAAGTCAAACATGACTTGTAGTCATCTTTTGTTATTGGTATATATTGAGTATTACAATTTTAATACAGTTTTTTCCTTTCTTAAAATGTGTATACATGTTTTTGGTACCCTCTGCATATACACATGCATACACACACACACACACACACACACACACACACACACAGAGTTGGACACTTTAGTTTGTAAACTCATTCTAGAAAAAGTGCCACATACGTCATTGCTGAATATCACTACAGTCACCTTCGAAGTATTCCCCTTGGGAAGCTATGTGCTGACACCAGCACCTAGTCCACCCTTCAAAGCAATTTTGGAACGTTTTTTATGGAATGGCCATCAGAGCTGTCGTCGTATTACCCTTGATGTCCAGAATGTCATCAAAATGTCCTCCTTTCAGTACTTCCTTTATCTTTGGGTAAAGAAAGAAGTCACTGGGGGCCAGATCAGGTGAGTAGGGAGGCTGTTCCAATAATAGTTATTTGTTTACTGGCTAAAAACTCCCTCATAGACAGTGCCGTGTAGGCTGGTTCATTGTCATGATGCAAGAGCCATGAATTGTTGGTGAAAAGTTCAGGTCGTGTAACTTTTTCATGCAGCCTTTTCAGCACTTCCAAATAGTAAACTTGGTTAACTGTTTGCCCAGTTGGTACAAATTCATAATGAATAATCCCTCCAGTATCAAAAAATGTTAGCATCATTGGTGCAATAAGTTCACGAACTAATTGTCTGACCTCATACATATATATATATATATGCTTCCCAACTATTTTAAGGCTAACATAATGCTCAGACTTAACAAGTACAGTTCAAGAAAGGGAAATTATAGTGAAATATTAATCATGAGCAAAAATTTTAAATACAAGGAAAATGAATCCAACAATATATTAAAAGGATAATGCGTCATGACCATTAAAAGGATAATGCACTTACACAAGGAATTCAAGGTTAGTTTGACAATGGAAAATTTGTAAGTATAATTTGCCACATTCGTGGAATAAAAAAATGAAATCATGATCATAATGGATGAAAAGAACTTGATAAAATGTAACAATTTAAAAGATCATAGTGAACCAAGAATAGAACTTAAATGTATTAAAATAGTGTCTACAAAAAGACTACCAAATATTGTGTTTAATTATGATAAGTTAATGACTTTCCTTATAAAATCAAGAACAAGACAAGGATGTCTGCTATATATACTTCTGTTCATCATTGTTGTAGATTCCTAGCCAGTACAGAAAAGCACAAAAAAAAGAAAAGATACAAGGATTGAAAAAGGGGGATTAAATTTGCCGCTTATTTATGGTTGGGTAATTGGGAAAATGTTAAAGAACTTACAGGTAAATAAAATTAAGAGTTTTATCCATAAAAATGTATGATGTATTTCTGTATATCAGCAATAACCAGTTAAATGTGAAAACTTGAAAGATAACATCAAAAACCACGAGAATGTAGTAAGTGCTACAGAAAAAAATGGAATACTATAAATGGGGGCTGTTGAAATTTTAAATGAGTTACTCATTGAGGTAGTATCAGAGCAAAATCTTGGAGAAGAGGAAGCTAGTTGTGGATTTCTGAGGGAAAAGCATTGGAGTCAGAGAGAACAAGAACTTACTAAGGCCTAGAGGTAGGATTGTGCCTGCCATCTAGGAGGAGCAGCAGAGAGGCCAGTGTAGTTGGAGTAGAGTCTCTGGGAGGGCTGCGGGGTGTAAGAGATGAGATTGGGAGGGGAGGGTTTAGGGTCTGGGGGTTTGAAGTCAGCATGCAGATCATGTGGAGCTTTTCCAGCCACGCTCAGGACTTCGGCTTTCACTCTGAGAAGGGAACCACTGGGAGGGCAGGGGGAGGGGGGATGTTGAGCAAAGTAGTGAATTGATCTTGCTTTGATTGCTATGTTGAGAAGAGATTATGGAGTAGGGGCCAACGTGGAAGCAAGGATATTCTATAATCCACATCGAGAGGTGGTGTGGATTGTTTCAGGATGGTAGTAGTGAAGATGGTAACCCTCGTTTCCAGGTGCATTTTAAAGGACTATCCTATGGGATTTGAGGGTGGATTAGAAGTGGGTGTGAGCAAGACAGAATCAAGGAAGACTTAGAGGTTTTGGTTTCAATGACTAGAAGGCTAGAGTTACATCATTGATGATGGGAAAGAGAGCAAGTGAAGTAGACTTGGAGTGAGAAGGTCAGAAGTTCAGGCAAGATGTCTAGACATCCAAATGGAGATAACAAATAACAAGCTGGACAGAGAGTCTCAACAGAGGAGCCTGGGTTAGAGATAGAAATTTGGCAGTGTTGTCATTAATTAATGCTTAGAGAATAGAACCAAAGACAGATCATAGGAAGTCATGCAAAGAGAATGCAAGGACAAACCAGAGTGTGAGAAGATATTTGTAACATACATAACTGACACAAAACTACAAATCAGTAAGAAAAACAGACAACCCAGAAGAAAAAAAGGCAAGAGGCTTTAAACAGACTCTTCACACAAGCAGATAGCCAAATGGTCAGTAAACAAGTGAAAAAGTACACAACCCCATTAATAATCAGGAAAGATGGGATAAAGCACAACAAGATAATACTGCAGAATTCTCATGCACCACTGTCAGAATGGAAATGGTTACAACCGTTTTGAAACCAATTTAGCAGTACCTAGTGAAGATACTCATCGTGTATACCCAGCAGTTCCACTCCTGGATATATTTCATAATGACCCAAACACCCATCATCCATAGAATGGATAAATTGTGATATACTCATCCGATTGGATACTACAAGGCAATAAAAATACAAATCACAGACTTAATAGCATGGGTGACTGAAAACACAAGTCCAGTTAGCAGAAGTTAGACAAAAAGAATGCAAAATCAAAACTAATGTTTAGAAATAAATCCATAGGCAGGAAAATTTATTTTAAGAAAAAGATGCAAGGAAGCACATACCTTAAGAATCAGGAGAGTGATTACCTCTAACAGATACGGGGCTATGATCAGGAAGGGACACACGGGGCTTTGGAGAAGCTGACAGTGTTATATTTCTTGATACGGGCGATGGTCACCTGAGAGTACTATATATGAGTATTTACACTAATGGGATCCTTATACTTCCGTACTTGTTTTGCTCATTCTGAGGCGTAATCCAGGGGGAAGCAGTGTACAGGAAGTGAGGATATTACCATTTACTCAGTCAGTATTTGCATAGATAAGTCTTTTCTAGATGCTCTTGAGTAAGTCCTGGTCACTGTTCTTTGTAGTGCGTGCACTCCTGTAAAGGTGATTGAGAATGGACCCCGGTGTGTGAGGGTCTCAGCGCACATCAGGGCAGGGGCGAAAGCTTTGACGCTGGAGACCTAGGTTTTAACCCTGGATCTACCTCTTACCAGCTGTGTGACTGGGCAAGTTACTTTACCTCTCTAAGCTGTGATTTCATCCTTTGTAAAATGTGGACGATAATATCTACCAAAAAGAATGGTGATTAAGTATAATGATGTACATAAAGGTCTTGGTACGTAATAACTAGTGCCTTGACGCGTTCACTGCTTTTCCAAGTAACTAATAGAAAGGCTGTGAAAAACACCGTAACCTTGACATTAACATGCAGACCAAGCCCCATGTGCTTGTCACAGCATACAGGAGGAGGGGCATCCCCTATGCTGAGGGCATGTGCGAAGGCGAGCCCTCCCCCAGTTTCAGTAAGTTGGAGGGATTCAGGGACTCGAGGCAGAGGGCACAGTGTGGCCAGGGGGATGGATGGTGGCAGGAAGTGAGCTGCAGCTTGTGTTAGAGTGGGTCAGTATGAGTAGCAGAGCTTGCAGTCTGTGAGCCCCTGGACCAGTGTGGTCTCCAGAAGTGTTTGGCCAGCGTGGTGGGTTCCATTTCCAAAACTTACAGGCTTTCCCTGTAACCGGGGTTGCTGCCACTCCCTGTGCTTAGACCCATCCATTCTTTATTTGCTAGATGCCTGGACCCTGAAGACATTTGTGTTGACCAGCCTTAGACTGTCACTTGGACTGAGTGTGCAAATGGCACGCTGAAAACGTGGGAAGCTTGCATAGGGACTGGGAGGCAGAGGGACGTGAACGATATGCTAACGGGCTTGGACTTAGTCTGCGAGGCATCGGCAGTCATTGAAGGGTTTTGAGCAGGGTGTTGAAGCAGTAGGGTTTGTCTGCTAGGATGACCTACACTAGACCTGGGGAGATCGGTTAGGAGGGGGCTTTGACAGTGGCCCAGTGAAGAGGAATGACAGACCTGCACTAGACTGCGGGCTCTGAGCACAGAAAGAAGAGGGTGTGTTTGACAGCTGTTAAGCACGCTGACTTCACGCCATTTGGTAACTGATGAGCTGTGAGGTGTTGGCTGAGAATAATGGTACCCGTAAGAAGAGGAGAGGAGGTGGGAAGAAGTGTGGGCCCACAAGGCATTTAGTGGTGACTTAGTGCGTTTGAGGCGGGAGGCTGCCTTTGCTCAGGCTGCTCAGTGGAAAAACTGAAAAGTTGGGTTTTGAGAGATCGTTTTGAACTTTTTTCCAAAGCTCATTTTAATACTATTATAATTGTTGTCAATCCGGTGACTTAATGTAGTTATGTCCTGTATGGCCTTTATTTGGTCCAATGCAGACAGCTGTAGTCCTTGGAAGGTGTCAGTAAACCAGGGGTGTAGATTGCAGGACTGTGGTTAACACACAGAGAAATATCAGTGTTGACTAGTGAAAAGAGGGGTGGGAGTATCTCAAGTTTGGAAAGCTGGGTCCTGAGGCTGGTGGCCGGAAGGCTTGCCTCACTTGGCATGGGCTGCGTTGCCAACAGCCTAGACTCACACCCGTCACCCAGGCTGGGATCTGGCACGCCCACTGCACGCTGGCCTGGCTCAACAGCCAACCTACATGTGTGCCTGTGGGGATTCTCTCAGGTGAACGGTTTTCATTGCTTCTACCTGTTAGAATGTTGCCCAAAATAAAAATCACGTAGTGAAGAGTTCTTGAGTCTCTTATATAAAAGAGGAGTGGGTCACTGAAAGGGCTCCAGAAGCCTTAGTAAATTGTAAGGAAGACAATGATTGTTGATAATTGAATGATGCTTAGGTATAGCCTGTTTTAGCTCAAATTCATGTTGTCCTCGTATTTTTTTTTTTAATGGGTTTTGGGGCTCCACATGTAATTGGTGGATCCAATAAGAAAATGCTCAAGTTTTAGTCCTCAGAGTTCTACAGGTTTATAGTTGTATTTTTGCTTATGGCTTTTTCAGTTATGTTAATACATATTCCTGCTGAATCCTAAGAAACAAAGCTTTATTTATGTAATCCTAATTCCAATGGACATGTATAGTACTGCCGTGGATCTTTATATAATGTGATTTCAGTTCCACAGGGTTTTCTTTTTTGTTAATGTTAACAATACATTGCACAAATAAGAGTTTTAAGACTATTCTATAATCTTTGAGATTCACTTTATAAAAAGTATAGTTACAGAGAATTCTGATTTTGAAAACTTTAAGCATTTTGCTTCAGACATATTTAAGGCAAACACATGAGTTTTATTTCAAACACAGTAATGGAATTTGCCGGACAACTTACTTCTTAGTTTGAATTAGAAAAAAAAAAATAGTTCCAGTTCAGGATGTCTGACCTTGGAAGATGTAAAATTGCTCATAAAGCATTAAGACCTTTGATTAGAAGTTTAAAATTATGCATTGAGTTTTATGCCCGTATTGAAGATGCTACTCAGAGATGAGATGAAAGTGAAGTTTATTTCTGATAGTCAGTCGTGGGCCAGCCTAAACCAGGTTTCCTTCTAGGGTTTTTGGTGATGGGGTCATGAGCTACTGCGTAAAATACGTGGATTCAGGGTATTGGTTTAAGCCCTGTTGGACCAAATGGCTTGGATTTACAGGGTATTTATTTAGAACACAAATAACTTCTGAATTTTTCTCAGGCAAACTGTTATGAGGCAAACTCTGTGGTTATTAGTTCCTCAAGACCCCTTGCCCTGCTCGGCCCCGTTCTTGTTTATCTTAATTTGTCTCATGATTTTTTTTGATGAGGGGTGGGGGGATGTTGTTTCTGTTTTTCTCTCTGTTTCTCTTTTTATTGCTGGATTCTTTGTTCCCAGGAAGAAGTGTATTGTCTGTTTCTAAGTGTTCTACTCAGAAACTTTATGTCCTGCTTCTAAATTCATTTCACCTGAGAGATGGCATATTCAGCTGTCTTTTGGGGATGATGAAAATGGTTAATCTTTGGAAAACAGAGTTAGATCTCAGGATGACTTGCTATTTTCCAAATGAGTTAGAGACCTTACTTGAGTTTTGGTAACAACAGCTTTACTGTCAAATTTTCTTTAGGGTATAGCTCTTGAAAGGATAAAAACCTCTTCAAATTGAGAGCTTTGATAGATTTTCTTGATAGATATTGACAGTATTAGAGCATTTGTCTCAATATGACTATTTTCCTGTAAGCCAATAAGGACCTGCCCTTTTCTCAGATTAACATTCTCTGACAAATGCTGCTTGGTGGGGAAGAGATTTTTCAGTGTTAGATTGCATCCTTTAATTTACTTCAATACAGAAAAATAATGCTAAAAATAATAAATAAAGAGGAAAGGGGGGAGTTCTTTCACATAAAAATGACAGCAATTAAAAACATTGGAGGAAAATAGAGCTACTATTTAAAAAACTTTATGCAAGTGGTTTAAAGGTTGTAAGACTGGAGTTCATTTTTCTAAAACCAATAGATACCATTTAAGTTTAGTGTTGATCAACTATTTTAGGGCAGGGGTGAACCATAGAGTTCACCTACCATTAGCATAGTATCCAAAGATGGAAGACACATAGCAAATGTTTATAGACTAAAACTTTAGGTGAATATGTACGTGTTTTGCTATTTTTTCCTCGTAAGTCGTATTTTTCCCATTTGGGTCTTTTGTGTTTGTAATGCCAGGAATTCTTCTTTTTCTCTGTCCATTCTTTTTAGTTCTTTTAATTACTGCTTGATCTTGAGTTTTAAAGAGCTTGTTAAAAATAGACTTGTCACGGTAAGCACCTCCTCACATCTGCTTTTTTCTGCGTCCCTGCAAGGTTGACCAGCTTTTTTTTGGAGTTGCACATCAAAAACAGTTGGAGAAAAAACAGCATCTGTTTAGTCAACATTTCCAGTGTTAGAAGACAATGTCAGATTTTAAACTTTTTTTGTTTGTTTTTTTTAAATCAGATATGTGCTTTCAGAGCAGTAAATGTGTCAGATGTGGAGAGGGTTAGGTAGTGATTTTGAGTTTGGTCAGGCCCTGATGAGTTCTCTGTTGCCCATCATACCATATGCAGAGTTTGCAAAAAGACATAGATAGCATCCCCTGGGTGAGCCTCCAAGGGTCATTATTTTCTGTTTAATCATTTGACTTTCTAAACGCCAAGGGTGCACTGGACATTAGTGGTGTAGGCTGGAGTCCATCCCTCTTAGGTTTGCTCAGGATCCAGTGGGAGAACACAGGTTTGGGGTTCAGAGCAGGTTGTGGGTCTCAAGCTCTGCTGCTTTCCAGCTGAATTGCCTAGATCTAGTAACCAATTTTGTTAGAATAAAATGTTAGATCATGCCTCCCTAACACATGTGAAGAGCCTGTTAAATAGCATCTGCCTGAAGCAATGGTTTTGAAGGTAAAACTAGGCAGCGCTGTCAATTTAAACCAAATAAAACAGGGTGTGCTTCATTGTTTTAATAACTTTTATGCAATCTCTCCTTGGTTCTGGAAGTATTAGCCCCCGTCTGTATTGTTTCTTCTAGTCCCTGCTCTGGATCAGCAAAAAAAACCCCAATGGAGATGTTGCAGACAATGCATAATTATTAATGAAAACCCTGCTTGTTGTGGGTCTACTGGATTTCTTTTATTCCCTTTTGGTTTTAAAGGTTGGAGTAAAATTTTTTTTTTTTTTTTTTAATATTCTCTTGCAGTGGCACCATAATCTTTTAATTGCATAAATAAGAGGATTCCCCCTTGGTTTTTAGAAAAGATACAGAAAGTGTGATGTACCATCTCCTTATAGGAAGATGACGAATTGTACTGTTTTTTGCTGAAGCATGCTTGCTAGTACATTGGGAAATAGCATTCGGAATAATTTACTAAATATTTTTTGTCTTTGTAACATCTCTTCCCTCTCTACACACATTATATAAATCTGAGTAAACTGTAATTCATTTAATAAAAACTGACAGTACAATGTTTCTTTTTTATTAATTTTTATGCCTATGGTATAAAATTTAAAAAAGTACCAAAGGATGTTTTATGTAGAAAAGTAAGTTTCCTCCCTTCATTCCCTAGCCTCCCAATTCCTCTCTACAGACAACTATTTACATTTTTAAAAATGGAAATCTGTGTTTAATCATGGTTTAATACTCTTATGTATTTGCCCTATCATTTCTCGGCCTTTTGGCTAAGATCAAGTGCCTGTGTATTTGCACTATAATTTTTGGTTATAAGTTAGGGAACCACTTAGGAACAGGTTACTAAGTATACATTTGAATATATGAGCAGAAATGAGTAATCTAATTTTTGCGATGATGTCTCTTACTGTAATCAGCTTTTCGGAGCCATTGTTTCCGTGACTTTTGAGTGTCTTGATTTCCACGTCTGTGTTTTGTTTTGTTTGTTTTTTTCCATTTTCCAGTTGCAGCATGAGAAAGCTGAATTAGAACAGCATCTCGAGCAGGAGCAGGAATTCCAGGTCAACAAACTGATGAAGAAAATTAAAAAACTGGAGAATGATACCATTTCTAAACAGCTTACATTAGAGCAGGTAAGAATCTGTAGCTCTCACTACACATTGTTTTCCCTCATAACAACTGTTCTTTCAAGCTTTAAGATGCCCTGAGGAATATAAGTGAAAAATATTTTTCAGCTTTTCCTTCCCACAGTGGAGACTTCATTTCTGAAGTAAGCTTTGACAGGTCTGGTAGCACCTGCTCACTCTCTCACACACTTTCTCTTTTTTTAACCGCAATTAATAAACTTTCAGGAGATATGTTGTGTTGTACTGATTTATAGGCAGGAAATGTTAGGTTCCTTTTGCAAAGGGGGGAAGAATGTGTTTTTAACCGCAGGATAGTTTCTGTGAAAGTTCCTGAGACAGTGTTGCTATGGAACTAAAACTTCTCTTTCAAGGGTTCTTCAGAACGCACAATAGCATTTTTCTTTTTTGAATTATTAGCAACCTCATGTGAACCTATCTTCCCCCAACTAGATTTATTGATATAGGTATGGAGTTAGAGACTTGGTAGCACACCCAATTCAGCCTTGGGTGTGACCTTGAAATAACTTCTAAACTAGTTGTATGACTTTGAAATAACTTAATTAACTTCTTTGAGCCCAAGTTTTCCATTTTTAAACAGAGGACACACTAAAATCAGGAATGGTACATTTAAAAAGGTACAAAAGGTAGAAAGTAACAGTGCACAATCCATTTGTCTATTGCCCTTGGCAAACATTGGTATTCGGTCACAGTTCTTGCTGTGGGACTTCAGACTGGTCCTTATACTCCGACACCTGGACAGTGGGCAGCCACGATCAGTCCACTCAGGTTGGTGTGTCAGGCAAAAGTATCAGTTAATCCATCGCAAAGATTCCCCCGAATGCTTTTTCCCCACTCTAGTGTCCTGAAATTTTATTTTCCCTAAGATCAATTACAAGAGGCTGACCACAGTGTCGTGTATTTTTCTGTGTATCCGTGCTGACTGGTTCTTAAATCACCCTCAGAATTGTTACAGCATCGTCATTGTACCTGAGAATGAAATGGCGATGGGAATGTGAGATTTGAGAAGAAGTTAGGGTTTGTTTTAAACTGATCTATTTGGCTTTTGTTTTTTGTGTTATTCTTATACCGACCTATATGTCGAAGGGAGGAATGTTAATTGGGTTTTCCAAAACTACGAATAATGCTCCTAAAAAATCTTCTCTATCCCTTCTAGCTAAAAGAAAACAAAATGTTCCATTCCCAAGGGTTGACTATTGTATACATATCCAGAGTCATCTGTTCTTACCATTTATCTTCAGAATTCAGATGCAATATTATCTAAAGACTCCTCTTTCCTTCGCAGTTTAAAAGCATTTTGTGTCCAAGTTCACCTGTTTTTTTAATTCCTAGGATAGTCATTAGCCAGTTCTGTCAAGGTAAAGCTTTGGAACATTTTTGTTTAAGTCCTTGGCACATTAAGTACTTGTTACTGGTGCTTGTTAATCAAGAATTAACCAAATGAAATTCTCACAGTCGTTGGTATTGTGAGAAATCCCATTGGTCTTGGCCTTGACAGTGATAGTCAGTGATTTAAACAGCTTCACTCTTGTATTTGTTCACAGGCCCCTAAGGAGAGATTGGTACTCACGCTGTGACCCCCAGGGTTTAGCTGTGGCCACAGGTGGAGGTAGTGATCTAGTGCCAGAGAGAGAAGGGTAGTCTGATCTGCATTCCCTGAGAGGGTGGCTTGCTGCACCCTCCAAGAATCTTTGGGGTCTGTAGTAACTGAACCTCTTTAAAATGAGGTCCAAGGCATACATTCTCTCCAAGTTAAGGACTAAGTGCATTTTCAGGTTTATTTCAAACCTCAAGAGTAAAGAAGTGGATTTCCACAATGGAGTACGTGTTGTGCTTAGCCCTAGACTAGAAATAAACTTCAGATCTGGGATATCAAGTCCATATTTTAATTAAGACGGAGAAATTGAACGTCATCATAAAACTTTCCCCCTTTGTTTTGGATATACCCAGGATGATTAAATGTTGGGGACTTTACTCTGTATTTTGTTTAGCTATGAATAATTTTAATCAGCCTTTAGGGGAAATGTTGTTTTTTTCCTCTAGTAGAAATACATTTCTTCTGTGTTTCCATGGATGTGATCTCTTGTGGTCATCTCTTGGGATTATCATCTGTCTTATGTACTCTATGTCATAGTCTATACTATATAATGTATCCTATACTGTAAATTATTATCAGAAGAGCAGAGGCATGTGCTACGCTGTGCTTTATAATGATTTCTATGTAGCACATGCCTTTGCTGTTCTAGCTGACAAATTAAAATTACCAGCTGTTTGAAAGCAGTTATCCGTTGTGTCTTGTGCCCTGCCTCTGCATTGTTGGAAGAGTTTAAATGTGGATTTGGATGGGTGACTGGAGACTGGTCATTTGTATTTTGGAAGCTAGTACAGTGTAGTGTTCAGGGCCTGGGCACTGTACTTGAAAGGAACCAGATGTGGACCTGTTTCCTCTGCTTAATATCTTAGTTCACTTTTTAAAAATTGATGACAGCTTTATTGAGATATGCTTCACAGAGCATACAAATCACCCATTTAAAATGTACAAAGATTTTTAGTATATTCAGAGTTGTGTAACCAACCACAATCAATTTTAGAACATTTTCATCACCTCAAAAAGAAACCCTGTACCCTTTAGCTGTCACTCAGTCCCCTCTCCCCCTTAAGCAAGAAACAGTCTACTTTCTGTCTATATATTTGCCCATTCTGGATACTTAATATAAATGGAATCGTGGTCTTTTGTGATGGACTTCTTTCACTTAGTATATTTTTATCCATGTCGTAGCATGTGTCAGTACTTAGTTCCTTTTCCTGGCCAAATGATGTTTCACTGTGTGGCCATAACACATTTTTGTTTATCCGTTCATCATTTGATAGACATTTGGGGTGTTTCAGCCATATAGTTATTACGAATAATTCTGCTATGAATATTGACATACAATTTTTTGTGTGTTCATCTGTTTTCATTTTTCTTGGGTATATACCTAGAAGTGGAATTGCTGGGTTACGTGATAACTCTGTGTTTACCTTCTACAGGGATTGCTAGACTGTTTTCCAAAATGGTTGCACCATATTGATTCTAGCCATCCTGGTAAATGTGAAGTCAGTTTTGTTTTTTTCCTGATGGCTAATGATGTCGAGCATCTTTTCAGGTGCTTGTTGGCTGTTTATTTATATATCTTCTTTGGAAAAATATCTATTCACGGTCTTTTTATTATTGAATTGTCAGAGTTCCTTATACATTCTAGGTACAAGTCCCTTATCAGATATATCATTGGGAAATGTTTTCTCCTATTCTGTGTATTCACTTTCTTGATGAAGTCCTTTGAAGCACAGAAGTTTTTAATTCTGGTGAAATCCTATTTATCTGTTTTTTTCTATTGTTGCTTGTGCTTTTGGTGTCATTAGAATCCATGGCCAAATCTAAGATCATGTATCCCTATGTTTTCTTCTAAGAGGTCTATACTTTTAGGTCTTTGATCTATTTTGAGTTAACGTTCATATGTGGTATGAGATAGGGATCCAAATTCATTATTTTGCATGTGGGACTCCAGTTGTCCCAGTCTGTTCATTTTTGAGCCTCAGTTTCCTTATCTGTAAAATGGCTATGATAGTGAGCTTGTGATAGATATGGTCACTGGGAGAAAGTGTAAGGTGATTCTTATAATGCCTGCTACACAAGCACTCACATGAGGTAGGTGCTGCTACTAATTTTAAAATAATCCATGTTGTGAACCAAATGGGTTGAGCCTACAGAAGGGATATTGGAAGGACTTCTGTCAGGGTATTGTGTTGACCATAACGTGTTTCTTTTGAAGGTATAGCTTGGGTTGTAATGGTGTTTAAGTGGGGACCCTGCTAATTACCTGTAAAGCAGAACTTAACTGGGTTTGAGGCTCAGTCTTGGACTTTTTTTTTCTTTTCTCTCCAAAGCCAGCCCCAGTGAATTCACGTGTCCTCATTGTAAGTTTCTCTCTCCAAAAGTCAGGACTTCAGCATGGGCACTTTAATTGGTCAAATAGCATTTATTCTTCTAGTAGATCTAGAATCTGGGATCCTTTCCTTCTTCAAATAAGGAATGTTAAAAGCTTGATCATCGAGGTCTCTGGGCTATAAATGGTTCTGCTCTCTCGATGTTTTGCAATATATGAACTTGTAGCATTTTGAGAGCCAGAAAGCCATGCTGTAGGAAACACTTCTTTTGTCCCCAGCCCCTGGTGGGGACAGGAGACAATGGAAAAATCATGATGAAATCCAGAGGTGGGGGTATCAGAGAGGTCCTTCCAGGATTTGGGACAACAGCCACTTGCTGTCCCATTTCCTCTCCCCCCAGAGGAGGGGGTGTGATGTAACTTAGTGCGACTTGCTGCTGGGTGATAGAGCAATTTGACCTGTAAGCGGCCTAACCTGCTCACACTGCTTTTTCAGAAATGGAAACCCAGAGAGAGAACAAGAGGCTTTCTTCAAGTTACCCAGCTAATAAGTTCGTAGTCATTTATTTGAGTGACCCTTTTGGCATTTCATTCAACATCCTGAATGCTTAACTCCGAAAGACAATTTATAAGCAGATGTACAAAAGCGTGTTCAGAATGATGTAAAATTACGAACTCTGCAGCACTAGTAGTACCGTGTTTCCCCGAAAATAAGACCGGGTCTTACATTAATTTTTGCTCCAAAAGACGCATTCGGGCTTATGTTCAGGGGATGTCATCCTGAAAAATCATGCTGGGGCTTATTTTCCGGTTAGGTCTTATTTTCGAGGAAACACGGTATTAGTCTGATGAACTGGATTAGTCCAGTCAACGTGACTTTAGTGCTGTTAGAGGATCTTGGTAACAAACAGTGGTGGCCACTGCCTGTAAACCCTGTTTGAAGACTTTTTGTTCAAATGTGTGTTCACTGTTAGTCGTCAGTCTTTTATTTGGTAGTCACATTTTCTTCGGTAACAACACTTAGAACTTGGAATATTCTCTGAGTGTCAAGAAATCTTCATCTGAATGATTCCTGCCAATTAGGCGTTTCCTTACTTCTCTGGAGAAGGATAACTAGCATTTAAAAGGCACACATTATTCATTAAGTGAAGTTCAGCTCAGCAGAGAGGAGGTCCTTTGGTGCTCCTGGTTCAGAATGTTATCTTGCAGGAAAGAAGACAACAGCAGCGATAAACAGGTAGAGTGGATACTCAACCATTATTAGGTAGTGCAGTAGGAAAATGCTGGAGTAAATTAGTAGAGAATTAGTCATGTGATTCAGCTCACGCCTATCTAATGAACGGGGTTGCCTGCCGTGTCTTTGAGATACCTGAGCATTTTCCAGTGTCGCTGGCCCAGTGGTTTTCTCAGTTCTTCCTGGAATTTGGGGTGTATTTTCTTATCCAATGTGTTCTTTCCTCCCAAAGCACAGATACCCATATCTAATGGTTGGATTTAGAATTGGAGTGGTTATTTTTCATTCATTAGCATCCATTTGTAACAGCAGTATTTCAGTCTGTGTAGTTTAGGGACACTCTTCCCTTCCAATCTCCTTTCCATTCGAATAAGCTGTGTGACCTCTGTTGTGAAACAGACATCATATCTAACGTGTAGGTTTGTTGGGAGGGTTAATCTCCCATCCTGCCTCTCCTCACATTCCATGCATACTGAAGTTCGTTCATCCCTCTGAGGCAGAATTATTCCAGCGTGGACTGCACAGCAAGAAATAAGTTTGCATGGTAACCCAGCGCATTGATGTTTTTGTAACTGTACTATGACTGGGACACCTTTCATCAAACAAGCTTACATGCTTTGCAGAGATTTTCTATTCAATCCTATTTCATTTTTAGCAAAGTGTAGGTCACAACTGACTCAACCTAATTTCACAATTCAGTAATGGGTCGTGACCTGCAGTTTGAAAAAGATGCTCTGAAGTGCCCAGTGCTTTCCTGCCAGTCTCTGTGGGTCTGTTTCCTCTGCCTGGACCTCTTTCTCCCTCCCCTTTCCCATCCTTGTTCATCTTACTGACTTCCCTTTTTCAGTCACTTAGGGGTTTGTGCTGTGAAGTATTTCTCCATACTGTTCAGTCCTCCGCTTATCACACTTGGTACACAAATACCAACTAGCAAACAATTAAACAAATTCTTTCTTCCATATAAATTCCCTGTAAGGTAAAGGAGGGAAGGCCCAATATTGACCTCGCCACCGTATCCCTGGTCACTTACATCTTGTAAGCTCTCCAAAAATTGTACCTGCTGCCATTGATAGTGAAAGATTCCACCTAATGCCTGTGGTAAATGGCATTGTATTATTAGAGATGGTAAATGACATATTGTACAAGTATTCAGGAAAATGCGCGTGCATATTATTTGAGCCTCACATGTCTCACTACCTTCCTTGTCCTGGATATCCGCCTGTTTAATTTACAAATATGTGTGCTCCTCTGTCTCCTGTGACCCTACCACTTTGGCTTTCTTTTTGTCCGTGCTGCAGCCAGTATACTTGTATGGCAAACATCCTACATTTATTCAACACACCTTTATTCTGTGCCTGCCGTCTGCACAACCTCTGCTAAGA
This sequence comes from Rhinolophus sinicus, assembly GCF_036562045.2. NCBI lineage: Eukaryota > Metazoa > Chordata > Mammalia > Chiroptera > Rhinolophidae > Rhinolophus > Rhinolophus sinicus. The sequence goes on along the minus strand of NC_133757.1, from coordinate 39,875,994 downwards.
AAGGCCCCTGGCCTCATGGAACCAGGTCCCAGGAGGCCAGTGGACCCATGGACAGTGATTCGGGGTGCTCTGTGCCGTGCTGTGATGGTGGGGACAGCATAACTACTCAGCACACCTCCCCTGCCACCATACCAACTGAGAAGGACCTGAAGCTCTGTGGCCCTTGGTTTAATCGTTTGTTAATTGGCACACCTGGGCTGGATAGCGCTAAATCCAGCTTGTTGCAGGGATGGGAGAGAAGATGCACAGTAAAAAGTGGATGTCCTGGTAGGTACTGCATGGAGTAGGGATGCTGAGAGCAGAGAAAAGAGCTCGTGAAGAAAGCGTGAAGTTGACTCCCTCCTCTTTGTTACCGGGCAAAGAAATGGCAGGGGTTTTGGGCGTCTGTGTATGGTGTGTGTGAGGGTGTAAGCTTGACTTGATAGTAAGTGTCTTGCAGAGGACAGCTACATAGTTGTACCATGGCTCATGCAGGCTTCAGTGCTAATGGGTGCCCAGTGGTTACCTTCAACCCCTAGACAACATCAGAGGCTTGAGAAGACTCCGGCTGCCAGGGGCATTACAGGGGTGACACCCATCTTATCCCAGTGCTTCTCACCATGTACAATTAGCAAGTCATAGAGGCTGGTATTTAGAATGATGAATATCAGTTCTTAGGACAAGACTTAATTTTTGTTCATTTTTAAAGTGAAACAAGGAGCAGACATATCTAACTAACAGTATATTTTAAGTTCTCTTAAGAAGAAAGGAAAGGTGTAGGTGTCTAGCTCCTACAGCAGTGGTTCCTAGTGAAGGATACAAGATACCTAGCCTTTCTGCCTTGTCTAGAAGGTAATTCATTCAAAGTATAAAGCAAACTGACATCACAATCAGTCCACATACAATTCTGATGCTACTTATTTTAGTAGCTGCAATGACTAACTCTAGTGAATTAGCACAGATAATCTGTGTGTCTTTGTGACTTAAGGTGACTGAATTGAGTGCCTAGTGGCTCATGTTTAGGTGTGTGCATCCTTGGTTGATTTTTCTTTTTTCTTTCTCTTTTTTTTTTTTCTGTGGAACAAAGTATTTCTTAAATTCATGGGTAGTGCAGCCATACTGGATGTTTTAGAATTCCATTCATGCTAACTGCTGCCTTTGCAGACTAGCAATGAGGGGTGGGAGGGGGGTCTTGTTATAGCTCTGGGTAGCACCTGGTTTCTGTGTGCTTTTTTTTTTTCACTGAACAACCATGTTCACTTTCATTAAGTAGATGAAATTTAGTGACCATTTTTCATACTTTGAAGTTTGATTTCAAATAGTAATCTTAAATTATGGATGTCTTGGCATATTATTTTATTAAACGTTTGCATTATAAAAGTAAGCCATTGCTCTTTCAAGAAAATTTAGAAAACATACAAGTACAAAAATGGAAAAAAAAAATTACCTAGACTACAAACTTCCCCCAAAACAACTGCTATTCATAGTTTTTCTTCGTCTTCCCCCTCCTTCTCCTCTTTCTCTTCCTCCTTTTTTTTTAAAACAGTAGTATATTATAATTCGCTGCCCTGCTTTTAATTTTTTTGTAAAACTTGATAACTTATGTCTCCACATTTAGATAAGCTGCATTGGGGCACAGTCAGACATAATCATAGTAAACTGTCAAGTCCGCTGATGGGAATTTGATTGTTGCAAATCCTTGCGAATGTTTGTGTCACTTGAGAAGCTTGGGTACAAACATTCTACCTACTGCTAATTTAGGGTAGGTGGAAAGAAGCCTTAGAGCATAGCTGAAAAATAAGGGGATTTGGTGCTTTGCAAGAAGGTAAACTAGGGACAATATGCAGTACTCAAAAGAAGCTTCTGCAGGCTCTCTTTTCAATGGATTTGTTTTGTGATCCAGGAGCTGTCAGGATGTCATGGAGCCAACTGAGAGGTCCAACTCCAGGCCTGTGAAAGTACACTCTGAGCTCTGTTGGGGACACAGATAAATCTCTCTGTAGGACGTGGCAAAAAAAAAAAAATCCCTAGAATTCCTTCCCTAGACCAATTAAGTACAAAAACTCACTGTGTTCCATTTTGTCAGAATTTATTTTGAAGCATCAGCTACCACTTGGCTGAGCGGATCAGTTTTTACAGACGATGTTACATGATGGCAGGGAAAATATTCAAAACGTGTTTCCTGTGGAAAGAGGAACCTTATCGTGATCCAGCTATGTGCATTCATTGCTGGTCATGCTCTGGGGGTGAAGATTTTGCCTGTTAAATTGAAAGGCTTTGGTGTGCTATAGTAAGTGCAATAAAATCCAGGGATACTATGCTGAGACTTTCTAGTTGTTTGTAAGTTTGAAGTATACAAAGTCTGTTTCTTTATGAAGAACAAGAATGTGGATGGCTTAGAAGAGACATTTTCCCTTAGCCAAACCATGACGAATGAATCAATGGCTGAGTAAATCCAGTAACACTGTGTAAGGAAGTGGGATGGATGTGGTAATGACGGGAAAGAAATGATCCATTTCATCAAAGAACTTCCATTTTGGATAAAGCACATCAAGAGAAGTTTCCCTGTTATTTTCTTAAGGAAGCTTATTGTAGATAATGAACAGATGGTCGCCGCTGAAATGATAGTGTATTTGCAACGTCCACTGCGATGTGACTTCTTCCCCAAGGACTTCTCCATTGCACTCCTGATGTGGCAAAAGAATGTACACCCGATGCTTTTAAACCTGCTTTCCACCAATGGTAATTATTTGGTAAAAGAATCCCTTAGAATTATAAACCCAGTATACATATTTATATACTATTGTGCTGATGTCCAAGTGATGAAAACGTAAGTCCAGAAACCATATAAATCTGGGTGATTATATGTGTCTCTCTTTCATAAAGGCTTTCATTTTTCAGTATCATTGAACAAAAGCAAAATGTATTGAGCTGGAAAACTATGAAAGAGTGTCGTTTTCACATATTAATATTAATGAGATATTAATGTCGTGAGGTAATATCCATTTCAAAATACAACTCTAATTTTTATAGGAAGACAATTTTTAAGAAGAAAGCAGTTGTAAGCTACGGTAAAAGAAGGTTAACTTTGGGCTATCTGGAAAATTCTCTGAGTCCTCCAGATAGCTAAGCCTTTACTATCATTTATCCTCTGACAGTTTATTGGCTCATTCTGTATTTTACATATGTAAATTAACATCCTAAATTAACGGATATACTATTAAATTATATTAGGAAATAGTCATTTTTTTAGGATTAGGTGTCTTTAAATTTTTTACTAAAATTAGTAAATGTTCTTTAAAAAATTGGCTGGGGTCAGGAAAAGGTACAAAGATAAAGGATCACTAAAAGTAATAAAAGTATTACTTTTATTTTTTTATTAAAAGTAATAAAGTATTACTTTTCACCCAAGGGACAGCCCTATTTATCTCTTATTTATATAGTTCTTTATGATTTTTTGCAGTTTTTTCTCAGTATATTTCTGAGGGACATAGATAAATTTCAACTGTAATTTTTGATCTACGCTTGAAAGTGACCGTCCTCCTCTGTTTCTTTTGCTCTTCACTAACAAACTTACCTTGGCTCTTTCTGTGCTCAGCATTGCACAAGCTATAGTGATGACCTAGAACTTGTTTTTAATTCTGAAAACAGCCTCAGCTTGATTAATCGAATAGGTACCTTGGGGGCTCTGTGGTCTATGAACACCTGTCTTAACTCGTCTGTAACACAAATTGGCTGCTCAATTTCTTTAAAAAAAAAAAAAAATTTCCAGAAGGCAAGGGTCAGATGTCTTCCAGCCTAGGAGGAGAATTGCCAGGGCTCAGCAAAATTCCACTGATTGCCTGAACAGATGCCAACAGAGGTAGTGTTTTAAGTTTTACTTTATTTGTCTCTTTTGCTTTAATTTGTGAAGGCTTTGCCATGGAGCAAGGACCATTGTGCATTGTTCTCGGCTCTTTTCATGTCAATTGATATATTTTAATAGCTCCCTCATGAATCCTATTAGTCACTTCTTTCCTATGTACAGCAGGTCCGCGATTAGCGTCATTTCTTTACAGTGTTGATGAACTGCTGTAGGAACTTAACCTTTGTTTATGTCAATTAGCCTATGGTAAAATTGTTTTGGTTATACATTGTTTCATTTAAAGTCACAGAACCTATCAGTAATGTAAAGTGAGGACTTACTGTATATGTAAAACCTTGATTAACTCAGACATATTGGAGAAGTAGGATGAAATAAGGTAGGAGCTTTTATTGTCACTGTTCTACTAGAAACAGACTGTCTTAGACCATTTGGGCTGCTATAACAAATAAGACTGGCTTATGAACAACAGAAATTTATTTCCCACAGTTCCAGAGGCTGGGAGTCTGACATCGGGTGCCAGCTTGATGGAGTTCTGGTGAGGGCTCTTTTCAGGGTTCTAGGCTACCTACTTCTTATGTCCTCACATGGCACATGGCAGCAAGCAGCAAGGTCTCTCCTGCCTCTAAGTAGGGACACTAATCCCATCATCATGGGCCCCACCCTCATGACATCCACTAAACCTAATTACCTTCCAAAGGCCCCACCTCCAAATACCATCATCACTTCACATTGTGCATGTAGGCTTCCGCATATGAATAGCGGTGGTAGGGCACAAACATTCATGCCATTGCAAAAACTGTGTTCATTTCTCTGACTTTGATTTAGCCATTTTCTGAATGTTGTGCTTTTTATTTTCCTAGATGATTCTGATATACCCAGAGTCACTGCTTTGTATAGCTATGGTATTACATAATAAATTGATAGGAAATTGGGCTGAACTGCTACTAGCCTTTAGATACTACCTGACCTGGAGGGCTTTGGGGATTGTTGTATTAATCCCCATCACTCACTTGTTTTCTTTGGATTTGCCTCTTTTTTAAATAAATAAATAAATAAATAGGCCAACTAAGAGTTTGGTTAATGTAGGCCCTAGAGAGTACTCTGCTGTTTCTTGAACATCAGGTATGCCCCTTATCATTCTAAGTGCTTTTTTCTATATGTTGTAACAAACTTTGTGTTTATGTTATGTTTATATCGTAGCCCTTGTTTCATGGGCTTTTCGCGCTTTTTTTTATCTTGGATTAGTTGTAATGGGCCGCCTTCCAAAATTTGTTTTGGTTTTAAAATTTTATTTATTTTTTTAATATTTAAATCTTAAGTGTGTTTTTCCAGGACCCATCAGCTCCAAGTCAACAACAAGTAGTTGTTTCAATCTAGTTGTGTAGGGCACAGCTCACAGTGGCCCATGTGGGGATTGAACCGGCAACCTTGTTAAGAGCACCGCGCTCTACCCAACTGACCTAACCAGCCGCCCCTCTTTTTTATTGTTCAGTTACAGTTGACATACAATATTCTGTTAGTATCGGGTGTATAACATAGTGATTAGACATTTATATAATTTACGCAGTGATTACACTATGCCTAGTACACCCATCTGACACCACACATGGTTATTATAATATTATTGACTCTATGCCGTATGCTATTGTTTACATCCCCATGACTGGTTTTATAGGTGACCATTTGTACATCTTAATCCCTTCCCCTTTTTATCCATCCCACCACCCCTACATTTGTTTTTTAAGTTGAATATTTGCAGTTCAAAATATATATTCCCGTAGAAGTGATGGTATTATGGTAGACTAACACTTTTCAAAATAGATGGAGAAGATCCACTAAAACCTTTCAGAAGTCTATGGTGGAGTACAGTGGTTAGGCTCAGGTTCTCAGGCTTTTTTCCAAGCATTCCTTTACCCCACCTCCACCTCCATCCCAGTCTCCTAGTTCTGTTTAAATGGAAAAAGGTTACCCCGAGACGGAAATCGTCGTATTGGGAGCCATCTCTTGGCTGGCCCCTACCTGTTCTGCTTTTTTGCTGGTGGTATCTACCCACTGAGGATACGCAGCTAGGACAGGCTGTGAATTCAAGTGAGCCAGCTGTATTTGTATATACTAAGCTTATCCATCAAAGAAACTATATATTTCTGGAGCATACTAAGGACTCTTGGTCTGACGTTAATTAACCTGTAATGAGAAGGAGAGGTACTGAAGAGAAGAATTTGGCAGTCCATTGAACTGACTTAATTACAAAGCAGCCTTTCAAATGAATATATTCTACACATCAGCTATACCCATTGGTGCTGGGTACTCGCAGAATAAGCAGTGAGAAGGGGCTCAGGTTAGCCTGAGAATTAGATGTTTGATAGTGAATGAGCAGATAGATGCCTGTTGCATGAACACTGAATTTAAAAATTGATCAGATATTATTAGGAAGGACATAGGGGAGAATATTGCAGATAGAGACCAGTCTAATGAAAGCAATATGTCACTGGGCTGATGTTTTCAATTCAAGCATAAATTTTTGACTTGCTACCTTGTAAACTTAACATATGCTGCCAGATTCGAGGATTGTTCAATATGAGGAGAATGTACTCACTGAAAATCTACTTCTGTCTGAATTGGCAGAAGTGATGTGAACACTTTGGCTCTAAATGTATATATATATATATATATATATATATATATATATATATATACATACATACATTGGGGTTGTGGAATTAAGTGGAGAGGAGGTGGAAGGGCAACTCTGATGATGAATTTAAGGGGGAATTCATCATAATCATAAATAATACCATTTCCTTTAACTTCTCTGCTTTTTAATGTCCATGAGAACTCCTCAATGATGCTGAAAAGCTGAGATTTTTAAAACTGAAAAGACAGGAAACCCTGCTGTTTCTAAGGCTAACGATAATACAGACTCCTATAGCACTGCCAGCCTATGAAATGAAACACCCAAATCTAAGCTGCTGAGCCTGCTTCACGGAAATGAATGAGAGCAAATTGGTACAGCAAACCCAAATTTCACCCCCAGGAAGCCTTGATTTGCTCAAGTGGGCAATAAATTGATAGCTGGTGCCCAAAAGTAACAGATTCCTGTACGTTTTCACCCCTTATTTCTCCTGCTCTCCAATGTATTTTCTCATACTCTTTGACAAATTATCCACAAAGGAGATGGGTTCACAAACCATAGCATAATTTTCCCCAAATCCTACTTTTCCCTTAAGATCTTCTTGTGGGTTGGACGGGATCCAGCCCTTTTGGCCATCATGGTGTGTGATTTCCATTCCTATCCTGGTGGTATCGCTTTGCCTCAGTCCTGTCATCCCCCAGGCCAGTCTGTGGCTTCTTCAGCTCTGAAATGAAAAGGTGGATTTAGATGGTTTGTCTTGCTGCTTCTAGCTCTAAAACTCTGTGATTGAGTCAACTCAGACTGAAGACTGCCATCTTGAGCCTGACAGAGAATGAGTGATAGAAGGGGTAGCTCTGAAAGGGAAGTCATGTAGGCCAACCTTCACACTTCATACGTGAGGATGTTGAGGCTCTCAGCAGCTGAGCACCTACTCAGAGCCACACGCCTAGTAAGTTATCCACGGGCAAAGACAGCTTTGCCTTGATTTTGCTTTTCAGAGTTATTGATTGCATTATGCATGATGACTAAAATGAAAAGGAATTGGGCATAGTTTTCTCTACTACAGAATTAAGCCTTGCTTGAATTTTTCCTTGCCTCCCAAGTACCTCTATATTGCTTTCAGTTAAACACGGAAACTGGGTCCTTAAAAGGCTCCTCGGACTTTTGTTTCTTAAAAAAAAAATGGTTCTGAACTATACGTCAAAGCTTGGCCAAAAATGTCAGCACAGAGAGTCACCACGTTTTATAGGGGTTCTATGAGGCTTTCCAGGGTTACTCCTCGTTGCTGCAGGTAGGAACTGCTTAACATTCTGAGGAGTATTTGTGTGTGAGCCTGTTTCCAACGTCGCAGCATAAAATACTTCTAACTTACTATGACTTCCTGCCGCCACCCCTGCAAAGAAAACTTACTATGACTTCCTCCCGCCCCCCATGCAAAGAAAACGCTTTGAAGCTGTATTTTAAGTGGACTCTGTGATCTGGGTTCATTCACTTGCTCAAGAAAGTCTGCTTTGGTTGTATGGTATGGGTCTCCCTTTACTGTATATACAAGGAAGGATCTTTGATCAATGAGGAACTCTCCTCTGTGACCTGCTAAGGAAATGTGAAATCTGCCACTGTGGCATTTTTGCAGCTGTGCAATCAAAAATAATTTGTTGACTCAGTGATTGAAAAGGTGAATTGCTGTTGGTTGAAGGGACAGCATAGGGGCAGTAACATAGCCTTTTTCTCTTTTTCAAAAAAATTCCTGTTAAAATTATTCAATGTCTCAAACATACAGGTAAGTACAAAGAATGCTATAACACATTTCCTCCACCCATCACTGAGAAGTCTGTTTATCATTGTACTTTCTATCCTTCTCACCAGCCTTCTTTTCTACAAAGTAGAGAACGTATTTGTTTCATTTACTGTCTTGACCCCACTAAAATGCAAGTTCCACCAGGGCAGAAATGTCGGACTCCTTGGTTTCCCGCTACATCCCCGTTAACCAGTGTCTGGCGTTGTTCTCATTTTTTGCATTTCTCAGTATTGATTGATTAAATAATTTTTTTCCATGTTTGCTTCTTTTTATGAATGCAGTTTAGGGTTCTCTCCACAACTGTATACCTTCCCTCAAATCTAATTTACCTTCTTCCCTACCTCCCCAGAGGTAACCAGTATTGTGAATTTTGTGTTCATCACTTTGTACATGTTTTTATATCTTAGGGCATATTTATGTGCATCCATTAACTAGTATGTAGAATTGTCTTTAGGTGTTTGAGTTATTTATATAAATGGTAATATAAACTTTTTGGCTAAACGGTGAACTACATGCAGGGCTGGGGGGACAAACCCAGACAAGTAAGTAAGCAGACCAGTAAGCAGAACTCTCCCAAGCCCTGTTTAAGGAAAACTTCCCATGTGCCTTGAAAAAATGCTGAAATAAGCTATGTACTAGACAGCAATTAAGCTTTAACATCAAAGGATGAAACTGTCTTGGTTTCCTCAATTAAAGTTTAAGAATTAGATGAACTTACCTTGTCTGTGCCAGAAAATTGGCCATTTTTTTGCAGTTTTCTCCAAGTAACGGTGTCCTATTGGTCCAATCGAGAAATCTAATTAACAAAGTTTAAGTGGCCTATTATTCTCAGTAAAAATTTTTTTCCTTCCTCTAGTTGAGACGAGAGAAGATCGACCTTGAAAATACTTTGGAGCAAGAACAAGAGGCACTAGTTAATCGTCTCTGGAAAAGGATGGATAAACTGGAAGCTGAAAAGCGGTTTGTTTTATTTAGTCTTGCTGTTCAGTATGGGGTGTGCGTATGTGGCTAGGGTACAATTCTGGCTGTGCATCCATTGGAGAATAACAATGGGACATTTAATTCCTTGGTTGATGCACACCATTTTAATTTGGCAAATGAAAAAAAAATGTTGAAACTTGAACTATTTTCATTTTGGTCACCTCTTTATACTCCCCTCTTACTGTCCCAGTAGGATTTCTTTTCATTTGGTGCTCAAGGCTATGAAGAAATTAGCAAGGTGCTATGGTTGTAGTTTCAACTTTTTACCTTATTGAACTGGCTTTCCCAGTTGTTTTCTAAAGTGCTTAACATACGTACTATGTACCGTTAATTATTACACATCTCTAGAATACACTTAATTAGGAAGGTTGAGATTGTAATAGAACAGTTATCTGTTTTAAAACTTGCTCTAAAGAAATACTTGGACATATTTAAGGTTAGTGTTAAGTGTATGTACGTGGATGTGACAATAGCAAACATTTCTTGAACCCCCTCTGCATGATACTGTCAGGCCCTTATTTTTAAGTATTATATGCTTTGAGGTGGTTGGAGCAGGGCTTGAAGGATGGCAGGGAGTTCTGTATGTAGAATGTTTGTATGGGTGTAGAATGGCAGTTTCTTGAAAATGTTAATTAATATACTTCACCATCTTTTGTTTACTAACCAGAGTCCTTTTGCCATAAGAATTTGGTTTGGATGAACATCCGTAAGTTACTGAGCTCATATCAAGACTTGCAAAATGGAGACATAACCACAAGCTTTCAGAAAAGTGAAAATTAGAAGTATATCTACAGGGAAATATTCAAGCTGTAGTTGAATCAGTAATAAATTGAATTATGAAAAATTATTCAATGTAATAAATGTAGGGACCATTCCAACATTTAACCTTCTAGTTTGCTCAGCAAGGATAGGCCTAATTCACAGTTTGCCCTTGGGCAGACTCAAAGGTAAAAAGTGAAAAATAAAACAAAACCAAAAACCCCAGCAACCTGGAAAAGGGGGCATGGAGATCTGTTGCCATTCAGTCTTCCTTTGCAGAACGCAGTTGAGGTTTTACCGTGTTTCCCCGAAAATAAGACCTAGCCGGACCATCAGCTCTAATGCGTCTTTTGGAGCAAAAATTAATATAAGACCCGGGGGGTATTATATTATATAAGACCCATTTTTATAGTAAAATAAGACCGGTTATTATATTATATCATATCATACTCAGTCTTATACTAAAATAAGACCGGGTCTTATATTAATTTTTGCTCCAAAAAACGCATTAGAGCTGATGGTCCGGCTAGGTCTTATTTTCGGGGAAACACATTATATTATCAGTCTTCCTTTGCAGAATGCATTGAGCGATATGAAATTGGCATTTTGTTAAGTCAAAAGCTGTTGAATATAAATAAGCAGTTTTGTGATTCAAGCTAACGATAATTGATGGAAAGGTGGCACTACCAATTATTAACCCAATAATTTTTGTTTTGTTTTGAACTTTTTATCTTTTGCTATGGCCAGAAGCAAAGGGCCTCCTGTCCAGTTTGCCAGACCCTCAGGATTGGCTTCCCAGGAGGGAATTTTAGAAGTCGAGTCTCTATGTTACACCACTCTCCACAGAGGTTTCATAGTATAAAGTTCTTAAGTTTCAAATGGAAGCATTAAGAGAGTGAAATTCCTTTAGTATCTCCATGCCCTCAACCAACATGTCAAACATTTAGCTGATAATTCTGAGTGACTACTGTATGCCAGACATACTAATCAGAAGCGAATGTTAGAGATTTTTTCAGTAATGCTTAATTACCAGTGGCCATTGAAAAGAAAAAAAGGTGGTGAATCCTTCAGCTCTGTCCTTTGACCTGAATCCAACCAGGTAACGGTGACCAGAAGTTCATGTGAAATAGGCAGAGGAGATAAGCAACCCTATAATTCATCCTGTTGATGTACAGGAGCTTGCTATTAATAAACAAACCCTCCGGCTAGTATGTTGTTTTGTCTTTTAAAAACAAACTGATTTTAATTGTTGGAATTTTTCTTTTCGGTAAAGAATCCTGCAGGAGAAGTTAGACCAGCCGGTGTCCGCTCCCCCATCACCTAGAGACATCTCCATGGAGATCGACTCTCCAGAAAACATGATGCGCCACATCAGGTTTTTAAAGAATGAAGTGGAAAGGCTGAAGAAGCAGCTGAGGGCTGCTCAGTTACAGCGTACGTAGCCTCTGGTTTCACTGGTCCATGTGCAGAATTCATCCATTTACCAAATACAGGGTTTACCGATATTTACCATTTAATTCACATTAATCAAATTCATATTGTATTTCATTACCAGTACATGTTTATATAAGTCTTATCTGTCATCCTGAAATAGATTATCTCTAGAAAATATTGTAGTAGGGCAGGGCAAATAGTTTAGCATACTTAATAGAAAATAATTCAAATAATTTCAAGAGTGTCCAGAGTTACAGGTAATATTTTTAATCTTCTCCCCTGCGTTCATATCTAGGATTACGCTAACTCAAATACTGCAGGAGACCTCAGTGTACATTTGGAGCATTAAGGCAGACAGTAGAGTTTATTTTTCCTTACTACTGAATTTTAGCCTCAGCTAACATTTGTTCATGGTACCTGAAGAATAGATGTTTTTGAAATTTATACTTATTATTTTGGAAAAGGTCAAGCTGTTGAGCTGGAAATCAGAGAAACTAGATTTCTGAGTACTTGATGAGGTCATTGTGCATTTGCTTGGTGCGCTCCTATTTCTGCTTTTAGGCTGCTCAGATTTATTTGAATAGGTAATATAGTGAAAAGTATGCAGGAAAAAAATAAGTCTCCTTCTCACCAACCACCTAATTCTTATAATTACACGTTTTTTATATATTCTTCCAGACATATGTATGTGTGTGTATAAACTTCTTTTATACAAAAGGTAGTACACTGAGCATGTTCTTTTGTATTTTTCTATTTTCATTTATTATATCTTGTAATTTTTCCTTGTCAGTATCTGTAGAGCTGCTTTACTCACTGTGCTAAAGGCTGCATTAGTATATGATTGTAGGTTATACCATAATTTAGTTAACTAGATCCATATCAATGGACCCTTTTTGGTTGTGATGCTGCAAACACAATGAATGTCTGTATGCACATCTGATAATTGTGCAAGAACACTTTCGGGATAAATTCCAGGAAGTGGATTTACTGAGTCAAATGGAACGTACATTTAAAATTTCAGTGGTTTTTTTTATCTGTTTTCTTTTCTAAAATTCATTGCAAGTTCTTGTCCAGTAGTGTACCTGGGATGGTGCATTAAGAGCATCCTTGGAACCTTTAAAAATACAGTGTACTAGTTTCCTGTTGCTGCTGTAACAAATGGCCACAAACTTAAGGCTTAAAACAACACAAATTTATACTATATAGTTCTGCAGGTCTGAAGTTCAAAATAGGTCTCACTGGGCTAAAATCAAGGTGTCAGCAGGGCTGATTCCTTACCAAAGGTTCTATGGGAGAATCTGTTTTCTTGCTTTTTCCAGCTTCTAGAGGATGCCTGCATTCTGTGGCTCCTGGCCCCTTCCTTCCATTGGCATCACTCCCACCTCTGCTTCTGTTAACACGGCTCCTTTTCACTCTGACTTGCCTGCCTTCCCATTATAAGAGCCCTGTGATTACATTGGGCCAAGCCAGATAATCCAGGTTAAGTTTCCATCTCAGGGTGTTTACCTTTTAATCATCTCTGCCAAGTCCCTTTCGCCATGTAAAATAACATATTCACAGGCTTCAGCGATTCGGATGTGGACAGCTTTGGGAGTCCATTATTCTGGTTAACCCCATATAGGTTTCTGGGCTTACTCTAGGGGTTAAGTCTGGTCCTCTGTATTTTTTTCCCCTATATATCTTTTTTTTTTTTTTTTTTTTAAGTTTTAGTTTTAGGTCTACAAAGCAATATCAACATAGTAATTAGACATTTATATATACCTCTATAAGGTATATAAAGTGATAACCCCTGTAAGTCTTATTACCCATCTGACACGGTGCATAGTTATTACAATATTATTGACTATTCCCTATGTTGTACTATATATCCCTGTGACTATTTTTTTAAATTATAGTTGACATTCAATATTATATTAGGTTCAGGTGTACAGCAATAGTAGGGGTTAAACATTTATATAATTTATGAAGTGATACACTGATAAAGTCTAGTACTCACCTGGCACTATACATACTGTGTTTTCCCGAAAATTAGACCTAACCGGAAAATAAGCCCTAGCATGATTTTTCAGGATGACATCCCCTGAACGTAAGCCCTAATGCGTCTTTTGGAGCAAACCTTAATATAAGACCCGGTCTTATTTTCGGGGAAGCATGGTAGTTATTACATTATTGACTACATTCTCCATACTGTACTTAAATCCCCATGACTCTTTTGTAACTACCAATTTGTACTTCTTAATCCCTTCCCCTTTCTCACCCAGGTCTCTCCCCCAATCCCCCATATTTTTTTTTTAATGTTGGTAACTCTGGTGTGTACCCTGGGTTGAGAACCACTATGTATCTTCCGTGAAAACAAATTAGGAGTTCTCAGTCAGATATTAGTTATTTTAGGATTTTTTTGTTTTTGCTGTGTTGGACAGACAGATGTCTCTTAGCACCCTTCTGAACTCTTCCCAGTGCCATCAGTTCACACTTTTCTTTCTCATGTCTACTTGCCTTATGCCCTAGAAAAAGTTTTTAGAGGAAATTTGGAGAGAATTTTTTATTCCCACTCCTTCCTTCCTCCTGCACTGTTTGGTCTTTGAAGGGACTGCAGATACAGAGCGGCATCCCTAAATGCCATTTTGATTTTGTGAGGACAGAGAAAACTGATCCAAAGAGTGGCAAGTGGCACTTACCTGCTCACAGTTGGTTCGGATTGTGTTTAGAGGATGAGCTAATGGCTTTTCCTCATCCATCTACCTCATCCTTATCCTCCAAGTCTGACTATATCTGAACTGGAAGCTCTCTCCTGGTAGTTCTCAACTCTGGTGAAGCACTGGAATCTCCTGGGGAGTTTTAAAATACCAGTAGAGAGGTCTCATCCTCAGGCATTCTGATTTAGTTGGTTTGGGGTGACGTCTGAGCATTGGTAATTTCTAACCATAAACACGAAAAGGGATGCCAAATGTACAGGCCACCTTTGGAGTATTTGGAAACCACACCTCTTCAGAGTCTGACTGAAAGTCATCCTTAGTTGATGCTATCTTTGACTAAATATTGTAAGGTGGCTGAAGATGGGGGACATGTAAACTGTGGCCCCTAAGTCCTAGGGAGCTCTGTGTGAGAGAAGGTCAGAGCTGACTCAGGAGTAAATCCAGTCTCTTGAAATCAGATGTGGCAGTATGCCAGCAGAGGGCAGCCAAGGAATGCCATGGTGTCAGCCATCTGTGCCTGGGTCTGTAACACCAGAGGTGCTGGACCTAGTGTCTTCTTTATGCCTCTGGCTTCTCAGTTCATTGCTGCACTTGCCAGGATGTCTTCCAGCCATCTTTCCTGGTGACTGGCTTTGTTGTCTGTAGATTATTGCTTAAGGAACCCCTGTTGATTTCCTCAGATGCTAAATGATTGCCATTTTCTTTGGAAGACACTGTTTCCTGTTAACTGATTATTCTTGAAGCCTCTATGAATCCTCAGTTCTGCAAAGTTTTCCCATTTATGGAAAAGGAAGGCAACTTGCTCTGATAGCTGCCCTTCTAGTTCTAGAAACAATAAGTACTCCACAGGTCAATCTAATGCTTCCTATAGAGCTAGTGACAAATTCTGCAGACTTGCATATTTGGGATGAAATAATTTAAATCGTTTATATTAAAAGTGTGCTTTGTAAATATTTTCCCAGCATGCCTTCAATTAAAGGGATTTTTTTGCATTTGGATTAAACAGCGGGGTTTCTGGATATAGTGAAAACAACTGAGGGATTTAGTGTTACTGCACATAAAGTATTTAATAATTTGGATAGTTTTCTTTGAATTTCTAAAATAAGGATAATCAAGAGCTTTTATGTATTCTATAATGATGATGCCTCAGAAATCATTGAATATTTATCACCAAAAGTTGTTATTTGCTAAAACACCAGACCTTCATGGAGTTGCTTAAAACTGAAACTAATTTGATGGAGTTGAACTAGGGTGAGTTTGTGGGAGAGACATGTGCAACGTGACATTCAGCTCCTTCCTTCTTAAATTTGGACTGGGCTAGTAATATGGAACAGTAACTGTAGGACTCTCTCTTAGACGTGATCGTGGCTGCTCTGAATGTGTAGCTATTTTTTTCAGAAAAGAGCAGTAGATACTACCTTTATTTTTCCCAAGTTCATTGGCTAAGAGGGAAAAGAAGGAAGCGGGACGATGGGTAGACACTGAGTTTTGTATTAAAGTTATTTTGGTTATTTAGTAACAACAGATTCTGTCTGAGGTAAACCAGAAAAGGGGCAGGGAGGTCAGGTTATACCACTTTACTGGAATGATGCTGGACCGTGCAAGAATCCTGCACAGAATTACCTCAGAACGGCAGGGCTTATGACCCAGGGAACTCAGCAGAAGGCGATTCTAAAGCCTCATGAAGATGTCACTTCCACATTTCAGATTCCTTAGAGAGAGAATCTGACTGACTCAGGCTGGGTCTGTCTTCTGCCCTGGGGCTAGTCCGCTGTGGCCTGGGAGACCAGTGTGGTAGTACAGACCTCGACATATAGGACAGCTCTTAGGAAGGGGTATTTGTCGTAAGCAAGACGCCATCCCAGGAGCCTGGCTGCATACAGGTCTTTACCTGCCCTCTAACTCAGAAAGGCTGTGCGTGAGTCATACACACCCAAATTAGACTTATTTGAAATGTGACAGTTATTTACTATGTCAATTTCTGTTGTTTTAAAAAGAACTCTAACTGTTACCGAGCATGTTCTCAGTGTGCCTCTACCACAGTGCACTGTGGGTGTGCTAACAGTTGTGACAGGCGCCCATAGGACACTCACCACACTGTGTCTGGAGTTGAGGGGCAGCAGGATTCATGCCCAGAGGGGAGCCCAGGGGCTGAATCTGTTTCCCCAGCTGGGCCCCCTCCCCTCTCAGCTCCAGCACCAGAGGGAGCTCTGGTAGATACAAAGTCCAGACTTAGCTACATTCCATCATATCCTGCTCCACATAACGCATTTTAGAAGGCAAGGAAGCGGAAGTGAAGGTGCCAAAACTCTCAACATCGCTTTTTATATTTTTTCCTAAATGGAGATCGTTGAGAAACGTTGGTACTTGAGGTAGACTTGAAATCCATATTTCATCTGCGTGTGGGAGAGTGAGAACTCCTGACTCGCAGTAGTTCCTGGTCTACAGCGTAGGATGTCCTAAGATTTGAGTATGATTGCATGGAATATGGTTTCACTGAGAACTCTGCTTTTTCAGATTCAGAGAAAATGGCTCAGTATCTGGAGGAGGAACGTCACATGAGGGAAGAGAACTTGAGGCTGCAGAGGAAGCTGCAGCGGGAGATGGAGAGAAGAGAAGCCCTCTGTCGACAGCTCTCCGAGAGTGAGTCCAGCTTGGAAATGGATGACGAAAGGTATGCACCTGTCTTAGGAGCCTTGTTTAAAAAAAACAAACCAGGCTCCAAGAGGTCTCTCTTCCCATCTGGTTAGATGTGAGAGGAGATGGCTTGCATATGTATTTGTTGTGATGCTGAACACCACTGCGTCAAAGTAGGTGTTGAGAATGTGATAAATAGTGACCATTTTCCTTAAACACACACAAAAAGTACCTTTCCAAAGTTATTTGGTGGGGAGAGACACGGAGGCAGGATTATATGTAGAGAGGGAGAAGGTGCGTTTATTGATGGATTTGTCTAATCCTGTGTCATGTCTGTTTAAAGCATGGGCGCATGCAGCTACAGGTAAGCAAGTCATGGTGCAGCCTGAGGAAACAAATACATGCACAGTTTGAAAGAATCAGCAGGAGACAGATGGAGGTTGTTGAAAGCCAGAGGCCTTGCCTTAACACACTTGGCAACTTTTGAGCCTTTTGGCAGCTACTTTTTAAAAAATAATGCAGTGCAATTGTCTGCCAAAGCCTGATATCAAACCCTCTGATTGTTCCACTGAGAAATGGGCTGAAATAAGTCATCTTTTGGTTCACGAGAGCAAGCGGTACCAGTATTTCTGTCTCATCCAGATTTTCCTCTCCCTCTTCCGTCCCCTTTCCACCCCTCCTTTGTACTTGGGAGGTAGGTGATTGTTACGATAAGAAACAAATCCAAATTGGAAAAAATTGTGCAATCAGCAGAGAAACCCAGCAGTTGGGAAATTAGCCTTTCTCTGAACCAGATCATTTCCTGTTCTGGTTCAGGGGTGCCCTGGCCTTTACAGGGTCGGCATCTCGGTGTGAAAGGTGAGACTGAGCTTCCTCAGGGGTCCCTCCAACAGGACTGAGCAGCCAGTGTCTGAGACCAGTGTCTGCTAATGGCTGTGATGAGTTGTATAGGCTGTCAGTGCCAAAACACATCGTTTGAAAACATGTGGGCGGTATTAGCACATCAGCACGCTGGGTCTCCTCCAGCTATTGAATAGAGCGGAGGGCTAAAGAGGTTTTTGATCGATGTGCTGTGGTCGGTGGTATTTCAAGAAACGACGGCGATTTTCTATAATGAAGTTCTGTAGTTTTATAATTAAAAAATTATGAAAGCAGAGTAATGGGTCATCCTATTTAAAATATCTGTGTGTATGTTTCCTCATTTGAAAAGAATCAAGATAATATTCTTTCTCAGAAATTTGTATCATAAAACTATTATCCTTAACTCTTGAATCTCACTGATTTCTTTCATTGTCCCATTTCCTTTGAAATCCTTATCTCCTAAAAACAATTTGGCTGAAAACATTATCTCGACTACTAAATAACTTATTAACTACTTTATTAACTACCTTTAGACACGGAGCAGACTGTGTGTTAACATACACGGTACCCTGTACTTGATTTTGATTCAGACACAGAATGGAATTCCTTCCGACTATGGTACCAATACTAAAACTACTTCAGGCTTCCAGATAAATATTTTTTTCTCTCCAGAAACTGGTTATTTACCCCAGACGATTTGCTTTGTCCTTTGTAGGTCAGATTATCTCAGGTAGAGTGTAACTGCCTAATCAAGAAGTCTCCTCTCCCTACTGGGAGTGGTGATGTCACATTTAGGAGAAAGAAAATAGTTGGACACTTGAGACGTCTACAAGTGTGTTTATTCCTTAAAGACCAAGGTGATCTTAGCTGCCTAGCTGGAGGTAGACTGCAAGAAGTCTAGCCTGGCTCCCATCCCCGAGGGCTGGCTACTCTGAAGAGTAGAGGAAGACTTAGCGGTGAGTGGCTAGTTGAGAACTACATGTCAAATTCGGGAGCCTAGTTTTCTATGAAACGAATAAACCAGCATAGAAATGAGTGTTCAACTTCCTCACCTGACCTGTTGATTATCAGGGCTGAGATCTGCCCTGGGATACAGATGGCATGTGCTTGCGACTATTTCTTCCCCTGGCCGTAAGGCCTGTGAAGGATAGCTTATTAGGAAGTCTCTCAAGTGGGAATTGCTCGTCAACAGCAGTCTTTTTAAGTGTCTTTTATTATATCCTAACATGTGACTGTTTGTTAAGGAAGGCTTGCCTTGTGAACTATGGACATCTGGTTCACGGGAAGACATCGTTAATCTCTAATCACAAATCTCAGAGGGCTTGTTTGGGTTTGAGTTTCAAACGACAATTGAGATGTAGCCATAAAACATAGACCTGTCTAATTCTTGGGACAGTGGAAGTGAAGTTTTACATGGCTGTTGGGTAATGGAGAAAAGCCCAGTGCTCTGTTGTGTGGTGCACTCTGTCCCCAAGCCTCCACTCTGAGCTAAAACGTCCCAAGTTCCCTAACCTATACCCCTGGGGAGAGTGGTGTGCCAAGCAGTGGAGAAGCGAGAGCCCCTTTTATACGTGTCTCCTAGCTACAGCAGCACCCTTTGAACATTCGGGAGTTTGACCTCAAATGAGAACCCCAAACATTTTTCCATAGGCGCTCCCTCAATCACTATTGAAATGCAGGTTTTGATCACTCACCCTCCTCCTCTTAGGTGTTTTAACGAGATGTCTGCACAAGGATTAAGACCTCGCACTGTGTCCAGCCCGATCCCTTACACTCCTTCTCCGAGCTCAAGCAGGCCCATCTCACCCGGTGAGTACATGCTCTCGGCTACTTCTGGGCCTCATTTCTGGTACTTTAATAGGCATCCCTGAATGGTTCCTTCGTGCATGTAAAAGTCTTGTAAGCAGAGAGACAATGGCCATGTGTTTTTGAGAAGCATCAGAAACAAATCACTATTAAGACTGAGTCTTAGCTTGTAATTTTTAAGCATAAATGTTGTAGTGCCAGCTGGTGTTTTTTCTTCCTTTTGTGTGTGTGTGTGTTTTTTTTTAAACCTGAAAGGAATGTAACTCCAAAAATCTTTTTTAAAAGCCTCTCTTTGACTTATTTTAAGTGGCAGTGGATTGACAAAAACCTTGGGTAGATTTCTAAGATGCATCGTAGCACATCTTTCATAGGTTCTTTCATTGTGTTCCGCCTGCATTATCTCAGTTTTATCCACAGAGTAATTAATGTAGGCATCATTTTTCCCGTGTTAAAATTGAGGAAGCAGTGATTCCGAGGTTTCAGTAGCTACTGATGACATGACCAGGAAGTGGCAAGGAAAGTTGGTGTCTTGCTCCCAAAGCCGCCTTTTCGAGCAAGAGCTACCTCCTCATATGTCCAATGAATTGTGAGTAGGGTTCGGCCCTCATCAGGAACTGGCTTTGCTTCTGCTTCTGGCTTTGCTCCTCAGAAGCCTGTCCTCAAAGGCGTGCTTGTCTTCCTCTGACCCCGAAAACTCTCTCCCTGGGGTCTCTGGCTCCCGTACCAGCACAGCGTGGGGCTCTCGGGCCAGGAGGGCAAGTAAATGATCCAGCAAAGAAGAAAGAAGAAGCAAGGGGGGCGGTGGAGGTTGGCGAGTGGAGGGAGGAAAGAAAAAGGTAGCAGGCCAAAAGCATCGTGTCTTGTGACTGAAGTGACGAGACTGGTTTTCTTGAGCTTGCTGGTAAACAGATTTTAAACAGAGTTGGAGGAAAAAGTGTGTGTGGGGGAGGGTGAGTGGAGGAGTTTCAGAGCAGAATGAAGTCAAGTGACTGCTTGGAAGGGTGGCAGCAGGAAAGGTTTTGTGGTTTGGGAAAGTAAAACAGCTTCATGTCAGGGTGACATCTCATTTGTCATAATAATTAAAAACCAGGGATGTACTTCAAGTTGATAAAGGAGACATGCTGCCGTAATGCAGGTTGCCATAGATAAAGTGGGAGGTAGAAGTGGCTTGGTTTTGTGAGTTTAGGACCTATCTAGCCCAGCCCTGTGCTGCTGTGATTTTTTTTTTTTTTAAGAGAAGAAATCAAAAGAAAATTGTACACAAAGCATGGCAGCATTTGTCCACTCAGGGCCAATGTGCTGTCTGGCATCCAGCAGGTAAAGAGGGCTGTTTGCAAACGAAAAGGACTTTCTATCGTGGATCAACGATGTGATCATTACCCTTTGTTCTTTGCCCAAAGGATGTTCCTGAAACTGTTTCTCATACTTTCCAGTGGCCCTTAAGTGTCTCCAAAAGCTTCCCTTCCTAACTGCCTGTCAGTTTTCCCCAAATAGTACTGGGGTTTCATTACCGTGATAAAAGTCTTCTCTGCTTGCTGAAGGTAGCTTTTATAGTTGTTGATGATAGTGGTTCATATTAAGTGTAATTTAATGTTCTGTTTGATTTATTTCAACCTAAAGAAATCTTTAGAGGTGTGTAATTTCCAATTCATTAAATAAACTGTTGTCATGGAAAAAAGAAAAAGCAAAGATGAGACCTTTGTTGGAAATACTAACTTCTGTTGTAACAAATATTCTGCAGGAAGGTCTTATTCTATTTACATATTTTGACTTTCATCGCACCCTGTCCGTGTAGTGTGGGGCTTGCTTATATACATAAGCTATTTGGTTTTCCCTTAAACTATGTAATAAGTAACACCTAGATTTTTTTTTTTTCGGTCAGCCTAAGTGAGAACATTTGTATCCTATTTTAAGTTCTATGATATCAGAGTAGTGTTTACCTCCTATTTGGCAGCAGAATTACTCCTAATCTAGTCCAATGCAATCCTATATATAATACATCAGCAAAACTTGAAATTTCAAATGTTCTTCTCACTTTCGTTTTTCCAAGAATTTGTGGTTCTCAGTATTAAGAACACCTAATCACTTCCTTAGTGGAATTATGCTGTTCCTATAGTTTTCATTTCCATTTTAAACGTTTTGGCTCTTATTCCTACCCTACCTTTTAACATTGGCAATCTTGCAGTTTACCGACTCGTGGATCTATTTTGAGTACTGTTTCACAATTTGATTGAAAGGTACATTTTCTAGGACTTACGAAAGATCCTCTTCTTGATTAGACTTATATATGTGGGTTATATATGGGGAGAATATTACTTTTCAATCATTAGTTTTCAGGTTGTCCATTATTTTATGCAGCCTAAGAAAGAGGCATTCCCAATTCACATTTTTTTTTTTTTTAAAGATTTTATTGGGGAAGGGGAACAGGACTTTATTGGGGAACAGTGTGAACTTCCAGGACTTTTCTCCAAGTCAAGTTGTTGTCCTTTCAATCTTAGTTGTGGAGGGTTCTGTTCAGCTTCAAGTTGTTGTTCTTTCGGTCTTAGTTGTGGAGGGCGCAGCTCAGCTCCAGGTCCAGTTGCCATTGCTAGTTGCAGGGTGCACAGCCCACCATCCCTTGCGGGAGTCGAGGAATTGAACCGGCAACCTTGTGGTTGAGAGCCCACTGGCCCATGTGGGAATCGAACCGGCAGCCATCGGAGTTAGGACCACGGAGCTCTAACCTCCTGAGCCACCGGGCCAGACCCCCAATTCACATATTTTGATGTGCCTACATCAGGGATGCGAATAATGAAGTTTAAAAAAGGTGAACACGCCACTAGCAACAAGCACACTCACCTCTCAGATTATGGTTTCTAATGCCATTCTCCAATGAAAAGAACTAGGACTCCTTGGAGAAATGAGTGTTTCTAGGGCCGGGGCAGAGAATATGTAAGGTGAACCTGGAAAATCTGGTAATGCCAGAAAGTAAGGAGGTATTCAAGGAATAAAAATGATGAGGGGATGTCAAAGCAGCACAGGGGCTAACTGAAAGAGCTCCCAAACCAAAACTGGGACAATTGGAGCAATAAAATAAATAATGTAGTATTAGATTATAACCCAAACATAAAACAAACATCCATGAGTCCATACTGATATAATAAATCAGAAAAAGAGACAAATCTCCCAGACAGAAGAACTTCAAATAATTTACATAGATACCCTGCCCTCAAGAAAGTGGAAATAACTCTCCACTCTTTAAATGTGGGCTGCATATAAAGGACTTCTTTTCAAAGAATACAGTATAGAAAGGGAGAAAAAAAGAGTAACTTGACAATGGAGAAACTTGACAGACACTACCTCAGCCAGGTGAGCAAGGTCAGCATTGACAGTGGTAAGTCCTATTGGTAGTATGTACCCTGATGAGAATAACACTTTACCTCGGTGGTCTTTCTCCCCCAAACACCATAACCCCCAGTCTAACCATGTGGAAAATATCAGACAAATCCCAGTTAAGGAACAGTCTGTTTATAAAATACCTGATCAGTATACCTCACAACTGACAAGATCATCAAAACCAAGGAAAATTGAGGAAATGTATTAGCCAAGAGGTGCCTAAGGAGACACGCCAACTAAATATCATGTGGTATCCTAAATGGGATCCTGGAACAAGAAAAGAACATTAGGTACCAACTCAGGAAATCCAGAAGAAGTGTGGACCTGAGTTAAGAATACTGTATTAATTTCTGCTTATTAGTTGTGACAAATATATCACCCTAGCCTGTGTTGTTTATGATAGGGGAATCTGAGTGTAGGGTATACAGGAACTCTCTCTACTATTTTTGCCACTGTTCTGTAAACCTAAAGCTATTCTAAAATTAAAAATGTTTTTAAATGAAGTTAGATGAGATCACCTAGTCATTCAAGGTATAAGGAGAAGAGAAAAACCATACTGTCTGATCCTGAAGCTAATGTAATATTTAGAGGTCAAGTATGGGTGGAAAACCTGAAAGTAGAAGGAAAATTGGTATAGGATGTCCCTGAAGTTAAGACACAGCATTTCAACAAAGGAGTAGTCACATTTTTGTCAAATGTTGCTCCACGGTCACGTAAAATAGCGGAGAGTGGCAGTGGTAGGTGGCAATACAGAAACACTGCTGACCTTAACAAGAGTGGGCTTGATAGAATGATGGTGAGGGAGCCAGATCAGGGAGAGTGGAAGTAGAAATCATCTATATTGTATGATTTTTTACAAAGACAGTGCTTTCATGTATGACTTGTGTAACTGAAAAGAAGTGTCTGCCTTTAGTTTGGATATACTCTTTTTTTTTTCTTTAGCAAAAATATATCAGAGAAAAGTTGGGGGCAATCAGAAGGGTACAAAGAAGCAGAAGTAAAATCATCCAGAATCCTTTTATCCAAAGGTGGTGTTACTATTTTAGTGTTTTCAAGTGGCTCCTCTCCACACCCACACCTTTTGCAATTTCCCTTTAAAGGGTAGTTGGTTTTATGCTTAATTTTGCTCAGTGTTTTCTTTTTGTCATGAATTGATTTTTAATTATCTTTTAAATTTGCAGTCTTGAGCTTATGGACAACAAAATCTTAGAATTTTTACTTTCGTTAATGAATTTCTGTATCAGAGCAAGAGAAATTATTCCAGCAATAGCTTCATAAAGCCATAGTATTCTATTTTCAGTAGGCTGATGTTTGGGGTTTGGCATGTTTGTTTGTTTTTTAATTCTTATCCTTTATTATATTCTTGGGCCAGAGGGCCAGATGCATGATGATTAGAACTTAAGGGAAAACAAAACTTAGTAAGACGTAGTCTCTGGCCTCTAAGAGCTTATAATCAACCCCAGGGCCTAGGAAGTCAGGGAAAAAAATACAAGAAATAAGAAACTCTTAATACGAGGCCAAGTGTAATGGATTTTATATATTTTATGTTCCTTAAAAAGTTAAGTAGTCAGACAGCAGTACATGTACTCAATGGACTACTACTCAGCCGTACAATGAACTTGATACATGTAATAACTTGAGTCACAGGGTGTTACGATGGATCAAAAACTGATCTCAAAGGGTTGCATGCTGTGTGTATACTCAGTGTGACAGAATTACAGTGATGGAGAGCAGATTGGTCATTGCCAGGGGTGAGGATTGGAGAGGTGTGACTATTAAAGGGACTAAAACAAGGGAGTTTCTTTGTGGTGACAGAACATTCTGTGTCCTGATTGTAGTGATAGTTATTCAGATCTACCCGTGTGATAAAATTACATCGAGCTGTACACATACGTACACACCCAGAGAATATAGTAACAATGGATGGAATCTCCAGTCTGTACCTTAGTCACGAGTGTCGGAGCAATGTCTGTATCCTGGTTTTGACAGTGTGCTGTGGGTATGTAAGATCTCATTGAGGGAAGCTGGACAGCAGGTTCATGGGAACCCTGTAGTAGTTTTGCAACTTCTAGGAATCATAAAGTATTTTAAAATAAAAAGTTACAATAATAAAAAGCGAAATCGTTTAAAAAGAGGTTCAAACAACACCAGTTGAGAGAGCTTTTGAGGAGAGCAATAAAGGAGGCGTTAAGGAGCTGAAACTTACTGAGCCTGTACTGGGCGCCAGGCACTCTGAGCACATGGTGATGTTAACTCATTTCATGCTCACAACAACCTTGTGAGGTCCCTACCATCATCCCATTTTACAGTTGACGGAGCTAAAGCCCACTGTCAGTGCCAAGTGGCAGAACTAGAGTCCGAGACAGTATGGCAGTCAGCCATAGAGCCTGCGATGTTTGCCTCTTCCCAGGCTGGGTGAGGTCCTGCTTGGCATGGGGCAAAGGAAGGTGTAAGTTAAGTCCTGTGATGAAGAGAGGCCCTCTCAGGCAAAGGGCACAGTCAGAGCTGAGGCACGGAGGTCAGAATCACGAGTGATAAGGTCACTGGTTTTTAACACTGGCTGCCCTGGTACCCTGCTCCCCGCCATAGATTCTAATTCATTTGATTTGAGGTCAGGTGAGCCTTTAAGAGCCACTTAGGACATCCTGACCTAGAACATCAGGAGACAGTTTGGAGCCAAATTCAGAAGGCTTTTATACGAGCCAGAGAACACAATTCTTTTTTTTTTTTTTTTTTAATTTAGGTAGGCAATAGGAATCTTCAAAGATTCTTGATTAGCAGCTTCACATAATAGTAATTAACCTTGTGTTACTAGAAAATAGGCTAGCTCTTATTGCTGTTATTATGAGTTGAACCCTCTAAGCATCTCTATCTGCGGGTGAGGAGTCACTTTCATAACCTTTCTCTTAAATTTATCACTTTCATAAGAAACAGAATTAGGTTTGTGTTCCCCAAAGCTATTCCAAGAAAACCTTCCCTTTCCCAGCTGAACAAATTCCTTGTCATACAAATAAACATCGCCGTGACTACCTTGCACGTGACCCCAGACCTCCATTTTGTAAATGTGAACCAAATGTCCACCATCAGAAATGGAAATAATGGCAACTAGAAAGCAGCACTAAATGATAGTCAAACCAAGATATATATATATATATATATATATATATATATATATATATATGGGAAAAAAAAACCCTTAACATTCGATATGGAAGATGCAGACAAATTCTGGGACAGGACAACTAAAGGTAGGCTTAGCAGCTGCATGTCTCAGCCATGGACATGACAATAGGAAAAAGCATCCTTCACAGCTTCTTGTTTTGATGTAATTCAGAAAAAATGGTAAGTGGAGTTCATGTTGCTTGGCGCCCGACAGCTGATCTTAGATGCAGAGTGATTGACAATAGGCAGTACTATCCAAACTCCCCAAATTGCTCCTTCGTTTCCATTTTCACTGCATTCATTCATATAGAACTTGCCCTGTGCTAGAGACCCCGGTAGCTGCTTGGGAACTCAAAGACGTAAAGATTGCTACATTTACACAGCGACAAATAAGTGATGCCCCAGACCACTGGACCATCAGCACCTAACTCAAAAAGGCCAGGGCTGTTTCGGCTGCGCAGGGATGATGACCACTTTTTGGATGTTTGAAAAATAGGGCCACTTGGACCTCAGCTGAGACCTATCTGATAATGAGTGGAGTCTGGTCACGTGCATTTCTAAAACGCTTCAGAGATGATTCTCGTGTCCTAGACGAAGACGATGTAGAACATTGTAGTGGACTGGGGGTTGTTACTTCTTTAAATACCAGTTTCTTTGGGGGAACATTAGCATATAGAGAGCTTTTGTTTTCTTTATTGACTATTTCCAAGTTGCAGAGTTCTCACGGGGGATTTTTGTTTGTCTTATGGCTGCTGTGTGTAAGTCAGTGGTTTTGTCTCATTGTTTGTTGATTCATCTTTTGATACTTCCCCTTTTCTTGCCTCTGATTTTTACCCCTTTGCTCTGTTTTTTCCACTTGGTTCTTGTTTCTTCTCATGTCTTCAACTACCTACCTACACCTCCGTTGGACGCCTGGCAAGGCTTGACTTTATTTTTCTAATTGGGATAAGAGCACTTAACGTGAGATCTACCCTTTAAACCAAATTTTAACTATAAAACACACAATGCTGTACAGCAGATCTCTGAAGCTTATTCTTCTTGATAATTGAAACTTAGGCCCCATTAAACAATTTCCCCATGTTCTCCTACCTCCAGCCCTTGGCAACCACCATTCTACTCTGTTTCTATGAGTTTGACTTAGGTACTTAATATAAGGATATCGTGCAGTATTTGTCCTTTTGTGACTGGCTTATATTTAGTTAGCATAGTGTCTTCAAGGTTCATTCATTCTCTGTTCAAAAAGAATTTTCTTTTTAAAGGCTGAATAATATTTCATTGTATGTGAATACCACATTTTCTGTACCCACTTATCATTTGATGGACATTTAGGTTTTTTCTGCATCTTAGCTATTGTGAATGATGTCGCAGTCAACATAGAGTGCAGATTTCTTTTCAATATCCTGATTTCAATTCTTTGCTTAAACACCCGGAAGTGGGAATGCTGGGTCATATAGTTCCAGTTTTAATTTTTTGAGGCACCTGCATACTATTCTCGTTGTTATCCATACAGCACCAATTTACATTCCTGCCAACAGTGCACAAGGGTTCTAGTTTCTCCGTATCCCTTGCTAACACTTACTTTTTCTTCCTTTTTTTTTTTTTTTAATAATAGCTGCCCTAACCAGTGTAAGGTGCTATCTTACTGTGGTTTTAATTTGCATTTCCCTGATGGTTAGTGATGGGGACATCTTTTCATGTACCTATTGGTCATTAGTATGTCGTCTTTGGAGAAATGTCTATTCATGTCCTTTGCCTGTATTTTAATCAGATTATTTATTAATTTACTATTGAGTTGTAGGATTTCCTTATATATTTTGGATACTAATCCCATATCTGATGTATGGTTTGTAAATATTTTCTCCCACTCTATAGGTTACCTTTTGCTGATTGTTTCCTTTGCTGTGCAAAAGCTTTTTAGTTTGATGTCATCTCACTTGTCTATTTTTGCTTTTGTGGCTGTGCTTTTTGTGCCATATCTGAGAAGTCATTGCCAAAACCCATATCATGAAGCTTTTTCTTGTGTTTTCTTTTAGGGACTTTACAATTTCAGGAGTCACATTCAAATCTAATCTATTTTGAGTATATAGTGTAAGACAGGGGTCCAGTTTCATTATTTTCCATCCATCTGGATATCCGGTTTTTCCAACACCATTTGTTGAAGAGACTACCATTTTCCCATTGTGTATTCTTGGCATCTTTGTTGAAGATCATTTGATCATGTATGCATGGACTTATTTCTGGGTTCCAGGGCTTAACTTTTATATCCCTTGTTATCCAGCCGGCCATTCAGTGAGCATACCACACTTCACATCTGTTTTCATTTTTGTGGGTGACTGAGAAGTTCCATATTTTAAAGCCTCCTGGATGGTTACAGACACTAGATAATTTGAGTTTGAAATAATGCTTACGAGGTGTTGTCATATTTCAGGTCTATCATATGCAAGTCACACAGTGGGTTTCACGCCACCAACTTCATTGACTAGAGCCGGAATGTCTTATTACAATTCCCCAGGTCTTCATGTGCAACACATGGGAGCATCCCACGGAATCACAGTAAGTATCCATGGGGTGCGAAGCAGCACTTCACTCCTGATGGTGGCAGCAGCTGGTCCTCCTTGGGAGACCAGCACTGATGCCCTTAGACATTTACCTGACTTCTTCCCACCCTCCATCAGTTCACCTTAAAACTATAGAGACTTCCCAATAGTCATACCGAATTGTGGTGTTGCAACTAAGATCCTTCCTGGGAACCAAAATGTGAACTTCAGTTTCTGTGAAAAAAATACCCTTTGTGAAATGTAATTTGAACCCTGGCCAATGTCATTTGAACCCTACCTCAGCACTCTGGCCAGCTCCATGCCATAACGAATTAGTGTTGGTTGCCATAATGTCTAAAATATTTATTGTCTGCACCTTCACAGTTCACTGACCCTAAGTATTCTTCCTGAAATTAGCCTTGTTTCTGGTTTTACTCAGAACTTTAAGTGCATCTGGTTCAAACTTCACTCCAGGGATTTTCTTTCTTTAGAGTTGATTATTTAGTTGACTAATAGAGCAATTGGAACTGTAGCTTGTAGGGATTTGAGAGTAGGAGAGAATTGAGGGTATTTCCAATAAGGGAACCTTTAAAAGAAGAACCCTGTTCTACAAAAGAATGTAAAATATTTCTGAAGCCGTTTTGCTGGTTTGATGGGCTTTATATAAAAGTAGAAACGTTTTTGGTTGAGCTTTCACTTTGAGGATATTGAAAACTTGTTTGAGTGATAGAAGGATCTTGGTTCATACAACAGACAGAAAAGATTTAAGGGGAGTTCGGAGTAATTTTACATACCATGTTTCCCCGAAGATAAGACCTAACCAGAAAATAAGCCCTAGCATGATTTTTCAGGATGACATCCCCTGAACATAGGCCCTAACGCGTCTTTTGGAGCAAACCTTAATGTAAGACCCAGTCTTATTTTCAGGGAAACATGGTAGCTTTCTAATAGGTGTCGGTGTAAACTCTATCTTGTTTAAGTTTTCATTCCTAGTTCAGAAACCAGTCCGGGTGGCCAAAGAAGTCGCAGCTTTCTTGTCTTTATTGGTCAGCTTTTCACAGCCTCAGTTCCTAGTCAGGCTGTGTTGTTAGGCATGAGCTGTCTGTACCTAGACTGACCTTCTGTTCTGTCCTCTTTGCAGAGGCCTTCACCACGGAGAAGCAACAGCCCTGACAAATTCAAACGGCCCACACCGCCTCCGTCTCCCAACACACAGACCCCAGTCCAGCCACCTCCGTTGCCACCTCCCCCACCCATGCAGCCCGTGGTCCCCTCGGCCGCCACCTCGCAGCCCGCCCCTTCGCAACATTCGGTGCACCCTTCCTCCCAGCCTTAATGCATGTGCTTAGTCTGAATCTCATGTTGGGACTCGTACAGTGGAGCCGTCTACTCAACGCCAAAGGCTTCCTTCCCTGGCATATTTGGATCTGACTTATTTGCACTGAGGTTATCTAGGCTTCACTATTAATTGTGTTGTAAATGTTTGTCGGAAACGCAGCCAGTGTTGTGGGTTACAACACTAAACAGACGACTTTTTTCCATCAGTGTTTTACTTGAATCTCCATGTATGTCCATTCCCTGGCTGGAACATTTGCTATTCAATATTTGGTAATTCAGCAGCAGTGCGCAGTTTTTTGCTTGGCCCCAGAGCTTCATTTTCCTGGCTTTTAGGTTTGTAAAATAAAAAGGGATATCTTTTTTATATTTTTTTCCATGGATTTGCAGAAAATTACTGAGCTGTTATTACCACCCCACCCCCCCTCCATACACACACACACACACACACACACACACACTTCATCATAACGGTGTTTACCAAACATTACCAGTAATTCAGCACTACAATTCAGTCCTTTGAAAATCTAGCTTTCAGTGTAGAATGGAAAGTTAGATGGATCAGTGCCCAAGACAATATATTGTTTAATAGAGCTTTCTACAGATACACTTTTTGTAGGTTATTTTCAGTATATATCAGCATCCATGTCTCTTGTAAAACAAATAGCCTAAAGTAATGGATCCCATGACTTTACCTTTTCCACCTACATGGGATGGATAATTATTGTATATTAAGGTGTGATTCTTTCTTTATCCTTAATGCTATCCTACCCAAACTGGCCCCCTCTAACATGAGTCCATAAATGTCCTCCCCCACCAGTGGTCGTGACGGCCGATGAGAATGTGCTGTTTGATTCCTGCTGCAGAAGGCAGTGTGAGTATAACAAAAACAGCTGTTTTCCCTTCCCATTCTTTATGTGTGTTCCCGCAAATAGAATTTGAACAACTATTTTAAAGGTGCAAAATTACTAGAAAATACTATTTGAAATGAACGTTCTAGGAATATCTTGGCATAATGGCCACAAAATACTTCGTTGCTTGGCAGAAAAGAGAAGAGGTGTTAGAGGAAAAGGAGCACATTAGCTTTGACGACTGCTTATTTCGCCCAGTATAAGCAAGTGCAGCGTGTACAAAGAAGTATATTCTAAATACATTATTTCCATTCATTTAGCACAAATAAATCGTTTGGTTTCACTTTGAAGTGGAACAGTGTGAGTCACTCTTTTCTTAATACTTGCAACATCTTTATTTTTGCTTTTCAGCAGTTACTGTTTTGTACTTTGGTAGTAGAGTGATTTTTACCACCTGTGTTTGCATATTTATATATACTGTGGACGAAAATAACTTACTAGAGAATGTATATTTTATGATGAGAATGTGTATCTGTTGGATATAATCAGAGAACTGAAAATTAATTTATCAGTAATTTTTAAGAGTCCATGTTTTGTGACAGCCATCTCTAATAGCTAGCTCTTTATTGAACACACTCCTACAAATAAGGACCCGTGACCTTGTAGATATTTAATAGTGTACAGTATAGAAACCTCCATTTTTGCCTTCAAGTGCATATTTAAGAGTTAACAGAAAGAAAAAAGTCTTGTTGGATAATAGTGTTTGACTAGCATTTTAAGAACTTGAGAGTAAAAGCAACAATAGGATTTTTCACCTCCTCCTGCTTCCACCCCCCCCCCCAACTGAGAATGTCGCTCTTCAATTGTTTGAAAGAAATCGTACGTCTATGGAAATTTTATTTATAATGTGTGTGTAATATACATAATCATAGTACAGTTCTCAGACAGGGGAGAAGTTTGGCATATTATTATTGAGGCTTTAGATTTTTAATACGATCAGACGGGGTCAGATCAAACCCGGGGTGTCACCAATAGCTCACTGTCCCTCCCGGTACATTGCCATTCCGAGGAATTCTCAGAGTAGGCGAACAAAATTTGCCTTCATGGTACAGTTCTCGGTTTTTCTTATAGGAGAATATGGTACATGTTTACATGAATCTTTCACGAGATTGTAGATTTCAGTGCTGTTGGACAGTGTCTTGCACTCAGACAAGAAAGTCCATAATCTAATGATCTTCCTTCTGCTTCCTGTCAATTTAGTTACCTCCTGAAAGCACAAAAGTCAAAACATTGCCATATGGTGAATGAAAAAGCACTTGAAGTGAGCAAACAGTCCCTGATAAATGCCTTTTAGCGACAAGGTTCTTGACATTCAGACTTCTGCCGAAATGCAGTGCCGAGTCCCCAAGGCTAGTCATTTCATTTCAAAAGAAAACACAGCTCCTTCAAACAGCACTTTTTCAACATCAGTCTAGCTTCCTCTCCCTCTGGACATTCAGAATTGATAGAACAAACACTACTATTTTGAAGTTATGCTGTTTCATGTCCTTTTAAAGTGTTTGACAACCCCTTATGGAGCCTGTCACACTTGGGCAGTACTTGCTAAGGCAGTGTCTTGGCAATTGTTTAGCCACCAGGGACCCATCGTATTCAGATCCTGAGCCCGTAGCGCCAAGAGTGCCCTCACCTATGGGAAGCTGACGTACCTCGGGCATTTCTCATGGGGATGAACGTGGTTCCTGCCATCCCTGTTGCCCGCTCGCCCAGGGTAACCCTGGACTGACTCCCAAAAGGCCTTTGTAAAATCCATAGCCATCCCAAAGGCAGGCGGGAGCAGTAGTAGCTTCAGGAACGTCATTTTCCTGTCTTGTTGACAGAGACCCTTGGCTACCACTGTGCTTCTAATATGATAATACTCCGTTGCCAGATTACCATGCCTTTTCCACAAAACCAAATTAACTTAACCTAATACCTGACACCTCTCTGGGCTCTGAAACTGCTTTCTTCCATCAAGCATGCTGGCATTCTAGACAGAATTCTGGAGATTTGGCAGATGGTAGGAGTATTTAAGATTTCATTGACCTTGCTCCTTTGTTTATTGAAAGGAGCTTTAAATTCTGAGCTCCTGAGATACCACAACCATGGAATGAATGTGTGACCAGAATGTGGCTTGGACACCAAGTGCTGCTGTCCCTTCGTAATTGGCTTCTAATGGATTTGACCAGAAATAATGGATAATGTGAATTTTTATTAACTGTTCAATTATAGGGAAATAGAGTATGTATCACCCTGTTAGGTACACAAATTTTTCCTGCATGAAGCCTTGCTTGTAGAGGATGCCCAATAAGACAAGAAAAAGCAAAGTGATTTGTGCTTCGAGAGCTCAATATTTTTATCTTAATCAGTACAGAAGAAACTTGATCTTCTGTCTAATTCTTGTCTCATAGGTAACCAACACTGAAAACTTACTTTGTAGTGATGACTACCAAAGAAATACATAGCAAAACAACCTTTTATTTCCAAATTATTAAAGAGCCAGCCATTGACGCTGCTACATGAGTTCCATGCTTAAGAGCCATTATAAGAGATTAGGGGTTTTTAGGTTTTTGTTTTGTTTCTCTTCTTTTCCTCTTAACCTTTTTTTTGTGTAAAATATACACAGCTGTTAGAATAAAACTGTGGGGAGCATTGTCCAAAACGCTCAGCAGTTATGGGGAACTGCCAAGCCCTGGTTGCCTCTTGTTAGGCAATTGTAGGAATCTATCTTCATGGTAGTGTGTGTGTGTGCACGTGTGCGAGTGTGCATTCATGCCTTAACTCGAGTTACTGCTCAACTTTAGTTCTTAACTTAGTCTGCACCGTCATCTAGATTGTATTGTACATCTCGGTCTGAACTTCATCCTGGCAAAAACAAAATTGCAGGCACAACAGTTTGAGAATTGCATTCCTCCGGAAGAGTTTTTGATCAGGTTGACCCTGAGCCTTCTCTGGACTTAATTTGGAACATAGCATGGAAAGCAAAAGTGGACTGTCAAACAGAAAGACATCAACAAGGAAGAGAGGAGAGCCAAGTGCTAGCATGCCTTTTGCCTCTGCATATCCGTGCACACTGTATGTTGTTCATGATAGCTTGTCTACAACTTGACTAGGTTGGAGTTCTGGTAATAGTGGCAATCTTGGTCAGAGTTTAGAGAGATGTAAGACTTAATGATTAATGTCTTATTTACTTCTTTATGTTGATTAGTCTTTGATACATGTGCTGAATCAGAAACCTAAATAAAGATAATTTTTTAAAATGTACCTCTTGAGTCTTAAACCTTCTCTCTTTCTTGCTGGTCTTTGCGTTGGAAAATGAACATTGTTTTCCTGTTGCTTCTGATAGACATTTAACTTAGATCCTAAATACCAAAGGCTGCCTTAGAAAGGAAACTTAAGAGGACCCAAAAGAGGCTGGTACTGTTCCCTTTGTTAATCAGGGTGCTGGTTGCCTGGATACGAGTATATTGAGTTTCTGAAAATTCATTGAGCTGTATGCTTATGATTCATACATCATTTCTTATCTGATATTTCAATTTAAAACCAGAAACCTAGGAAATTATAGAAAGGAAAGAAATGCCACACTCATTCCCCAAATGTTACATATAAACAAATACACATTTTCCTTTTTCAGGCTTTGGACATTGTATTTGGTATATTAGCTTATTCTTAAGATTTTGAATCCATCTGTATGGATGGTTTCCTCGTCCTGCTTTGTAGGAAGCATGGCTTTAGAATCAGTTCTAGAGTTGAGTACCAGTTCTTTCACTAGGCCAATTACTTAACCTCTCTGGAATCCACGTTCCTTACCTGTAACACAGTGATAACATATACTTGTAAAAGGAGATGAAAGCCTCTGGCACAGCCCCTCACACACAATAAGACACAGACAAGTTTCTTCATTGAGGCTACTTTGAATATTTGGGGTGATGTCTTATACATGTTTGTGGAGGTGGGAATGTATGGCGCATCAGTTTTTAGTAAGACCCCGGCAGGTAGAGTCCACGTTCTGTAGGGGAAAAGCACAGTACTTAGGCAGGATCCTGTCTTAGGAGCATAATCTTCAAGAACCCAGTTGAGATACCATTTTAGGATTTCAAACTGTAAAACTAGTTCCTTTCCTATATAAAAGTGCTAAATAAACCTTGAGTGAGTTGACTCACTGGCTTAAGCAGAATTCCATGTTAACTATTAGTTAATCAAATGGGTTTTTAATTTGGCTAGTCATGTGGTAAATTGAAATGACCAACATCTCAATGCCTCTGTTCTCAAGGCAGATAGCTTTTACTTGTAACTTGATGAAAAGGTCCACCAGGAAAATACCCACAACCTCTGCATTCAAGTCCTGGTTTCCTCTGCCAGCTGCAGATGTCTAATCTGTGTAACGGAGATAACCATTCTGATTTCAGGTAGAATTTGAAGAAAAGGAAATGCTTTAATCACAAGTAAGTTCAGTTTAAGCTGCATGCACACTCCCCGCCTCCCCCCACCCCCGCTTTTAATACCTTTTAGAGGCTCTGCGTCCACATGGTGCTTCTAAAGTTGAAACCATTGGTTTATAAATTTTTTTGTGTTTATGTAAAACTCTATAAGGAAATCGGGGTCCTTGTTTTAATGTATAGGCTATTCATATTTTTAAAATCTGGAAATGCAATTGTATGCAGTCACTAATGTCTAATCCAGGCCCAGACTTTTAAACATTCTCTTTAGATAAACAGTAAGAAATCAGTGCATGGTCATGGTTTGTGTCTGGTGTTTATGTTGACATGAGAAATTTAATTCCTGTCTCTTACCGTTTTCTGTTCTGTCTTACACATCACCCTTAAATCCATATGCTATTGAACTAAATATATTTAGATCTTTTTCTAAAGATCTTATTTTTTGATACCCTACTAATGACAGGGCAACTTTCAAGATTACTAATTAACCCAAAAAGATATCTTAGTAATTGATCTTAAAATTTCTCATCTTGAAAACAAAAAAAGGAAAAGCCAGACTCAGAAGTGGAACAGGTGATAGAATTAATAGACAAGGGTGTGAAAACAGCTATTATAAACATTCTCCATGTGTTCAAGAAGGCAGAGGAAAACACAAGTATATAAGAAAAATAGAAAGTATAAAAATGACCCAAATTGAACTTCTGGAGACAGAAAATACAACATCTGAATTTTCAAGCAACAAAAAACTTGCTTTAAGTCTTTTGTGGATTTAGGTTTGTGCTCTTGAAATGTTCCTGACGGATTTAAAAGGCAACTCCTGAAATTCAAGTTAAGTCTAGTGGACTGACTTTTCTTGCCCCACCCCCCAACCCCCTGGGGTAGCTTTGCCTGGGTTGGATCACTGTTGGGGAATGATTAACCTCAGGAACTGACTTAATACTCCTGTTAGTCGCTTTAATGTCCAGCACGAAGCCTCAAGGTGTAAGGTAGCTGGGGAGAAAGTGTCCAGTGCGTTCAAGTCTGGTCTACGTCCAGTTTCCTGAGCTTTAGTTTTCTCACCTATAAAATAGGAATGAGAATGGCGTCACGGAGATTCAATGAACATAAACTTTTATAGAGTGTTAGGTTCTTTATTGTAACTTAACTCTTTCCAATATAATTTCATTAATTTTCCAAATATTTTTAAAACACAAATTCTGCCAGCCATTGTGTACAGTACTGGGAATTCAGAGGGCACGCAGTTCCCTCCTCCTTCGGATCTTTCAGTGTGATGGGGAAACGCAGCAGGATCCGTCAGCATAAGAACAGAGGAAAGTCACACGACTTCCAGAGGAATTGCTTTTTAAGAAGATACTTGA
This sequence comes from Rhinolophus sinicus, assembly GCF_036562045.2. Taxonomy (NCBI): domain Eukaryota; kingdom Metazoa; phylum Chordata; class Mammalia; order Chiroptera; family Rhinolophidae; genus Rhinolophus; species Rhinolophus sinicus. Next base: position 39,839,453 of record NC_133757.1, on the reverse strand, counting down.
AGAACAGGTGGGAATTAGGGGAAGAGTGTTTGGGACAGAAGGAACACAATGTGTGGAACCTGGAGGTATGAGCATTGATCCCAGTGATGACTGATTTCCTTGAGAGCAAACTGAGGACGTGGTGCAGGAAGTTGACTGGGGAGGTGATTCCACAAAGTAGAAGGAGAACATGGAGAAAGTGCGACCAGTGAAGGACATCTTGATGAGCCTCTTAGCATTCTGGGCAACTGGAGTTCAGTCCCACTGGGTCTCCCCAAGGAATAATTTAGAAGCTGCCTCAGAATTGTCCCCCCAGAGGACAAGAATGCTGGGACTTGGGTCCACAACTCCTTTCACCTGTTGGGTGAAGGTGCTTTTGGGGAGAATGACTCCCACATTCGGATTTTCTGCGTTGTCCATGAGATTTCCTCCAAAGCCCAAGGCAGCAAAGCCAAGGGTAGCCATCCCAGGTTTGATGAGGGGTGCTGGTAAAGTGCATGAGTACGTTTGGTGGAAGGTGGGCATTGCACCAAGTCTCCTCAGGTGTGTGGCCTGGCGGCTAATATTACCTCTCATTATCATTTATTTGGTTTGGCCTGAAGTGTTCATGAAAAAAAAATCCCCCCCCAAGTGGAAAATGTCACGTTTTCTTTTTCTTTTTTTCTTTTTTTACCCTCAGCTTTATTGAGAAATAATTGACATATAACATTGCGTAACTTTAACTTATACAACATAAATGATCTGATACGTGTATATATTGTGCAATGATAACTGCAGTAAGGTTAGTTAACACATGCTTCACATAGTTACAAAGTATGAAACCTTTGAAATACTCTTTGATTTAAAATGAGGGAGATTTTTATTTTTAAAAAATCGAGATTCTTAACTTCTCTTGAAAACTAAGATTGCAGCAGGGTCTCGCCCCTCCAAGCCACGGTGGTCACTGCAGACCACATACACCACATCCCGTTACTACAGAGTGGTTTCTGCAGGCTCTTGAGATTGTGAAACCTTAGCATAGCGTATTTGAGGAATGCAGGAGGACTGATGACATGTGTGAATGCATAAGAAAGAGGAAAGGGGGAAGAAAGAGGGGCGGGGTGAAATGTGAAAGCTGAGGCCCTATTTGGAGCGAGGCCTAGCACAAGTCCAGCTAATAATAAGGAAGTAGTATGTATGTCGATTCCCTAAATTAAGTGATGGATACCTGAGAGTTTGTTATATTCGTTTCTACTTATGTATGTTTAATGTTTTCGTAACAAAATTTTCAGAAATGGAGGGGAGGGGAATAAGAAATTTTAAGAACGGAGAGGGAGGAGGGAGTCTTGGAAAAGACGGTGCTTGAGATGCCACTGTAGAAAATTCTAATGTTTGCAAGAAGGCAGGAGTGTTTTATACACCACCCTCCAAAATGAGAAACGCAGTGAGAAGTTGTTCTGCACGGAGCGTAAGTTCATGGGTTTGCAAGTTGCTGACTCTGGGCAGCTGGATCGGAGTGACTGATATCCTGGTAAAGCTAAACACAAGAGAACATTCTCCCCTGTACTCCCTTTTTGTGCCCATGCACACGTTTCCACAGATCACACTGGCAGGGTTGGGGCTTCCCTCTTGCTTGGGAAAGGCCACTGCTTACAGCTGTCCTGGGGGGTTCTAATTTTTTAGGTGAGGTGTGATGCTGCTGTCATTTACGTTTTGGGTTGACCTTATGGAACTTTGGGAGCATAAGAGGGTTGGGATTAATTCTCAAGTCCCAAAAAAGCTACATCAGTAATGAGGCTTCTGAAGAAACTGTCTATACTTAAGGAAGTATGGAGTAAGACCCCTATTAGTACACAGGAGTTTAAGAATGTGCTTAGGGAGAAGAAATCATTGGGCTTTACTTTACTTTGATTTTTTTCAATCTCTTTGTGGAAATATGAGGTTCAACTTTTGGTTGCTTGTTTTTCATTGCTGGCCTTTCTCTGTAGTGGGTATTCATGGCTCATTGTATAAGCCTTCCAGGTTGTATAATGTGCTACCAGGTTGGGGAGCATGACTGGGCGTAAATAGGGGTGAGATGCAGAATAAGGGGTCAGTCCTCTGAGTGTCTGGCTCTAAGGTGTGATTAATGTCCTGTCTGACAAATTGCAGACCTTTGAGCAACATCTAACTTGTTTATCTCACTGGCTCTGGGTCAGTACTTAAGAATAATAATTTTAAAATTTTTCAGTGGCCACATGGTGTGGGAAGCACATTTGTGATACTCTGAGCTCCATCTCTAAAAGCAACATCACATCTTTAATCTTGGCTATTAAACCAAGCGGTTTAATAAAACTAAATGTAAATAAATGTAGGGTGAGGGAAACTTCTAACCCTCTGCTCTCCTCCTAACTTCTTTACAAGGATAGAGTTTGTTAATTTGACAGGGTTACAGTCTAGGACAGTGACAATTGAGCCATGCAATCAGCAAAAATTTGATTAGATTCTACTGGTACCCAAATTTCTAGCCATCTTCCCTTCCCAATCTGAGGAACCCTGTCTTCAAATTCCATACCCTCATTTGCAAAGAAGACCTTGATTTCCCTGATTATAAGAAAACACTTGAGCCCAGTTCAACTCAGCCATCCGGAGTTGATTTCCTGAGATGGGAATTGTAGCAACTTGAAGGGGAAAAGGAGTGATTTCATTTGTAAAGTAATTAAAAAACCAACTGATTTTTTAAAAAAATATTACTCTGTGTGCTTTAAGAAAACAAGTGCCTTAAATTGGCATCAAGATCCTCAATTGTTAAATAAGTTTTATTACCATATAGACAAAGGGCAGGTTATTCATGTTAATTGGCCTTTTATTGAGAGTCCCTCCCAATGTTATGAGAAAAATACTCACAATTCAAACTCAGAACCAGGTTTGTCCTGAAGTATCTATGAGCACATAACCTGAGTTGCATTTTTGTTTGTTTTTGCATGATAAATGGATTTATCTATACGCTTGTTTGAGCCTGGCTGTGTCTCTGGAAATGTCAGCCTATACCGAGGGTGCCAAGAAAATGTACACAAGTGGACACTTTAGTCAGTGTTGCTCAAGCAGTAGTTCGCCGTAATCAGAAGTGTCTGGACGCTGATGGTAACCACTTTGAGCACCTCTGGTAATTGCAGACGTCAAACGTGACTTGTACTCATCTTTCGTTATTGGTGTATATTGAGTATTACAATTTTAGTAGTTTTTCCTTTCTTAAAATGTGTATACATTCTTTTGACACCCTCTGTGTATAAAGAAGGCACCAACACTCATCCATCTTGCTCTCTCCAGATTAGTTTCTGAGAATTTTACTTCTCCAAGATTTACCCTCTTGTCAAATCTAGTTATAGAGAGACCAGTGTAAACAGTTCATTTGACATCAGGTGTGACTTCCTTTTTTTTTCTTTATCAAATGATGCATTTGTTGTAGCTACTTATGTATGTTTTCCGAGTGTAGGTGAGAGGGTGGGCACTGGTGACCTGAGTGCCTAATTTCAGATACTGGCTCTGGCACTTAGGTACTTGGACAAAGTGCATAACCACTCGGAGTCCATTTTTTTCATCTTCTTCATAGAGTTATGTGGAATAAATGTGTTACTATATGTGAAGTACTTAGAACAGGGAATTAGAACTTAGGGCAAGTCAGATGAGCATATGAGAACTAGTGTCGTCTATTCCTGTATTCCATGGGTTGACAGCACCAGGATTTGTCAGTTCTGATGGTAGATGTCAAATTAGCTGTCATATCTCTAAGTTTTTCTTTTTCGGCATTCATTTTCTGAACATGCAATTTTGCAAAAAGACAACTGCATTTTTTCAAAACCGACATTTGCTTTTCTTGGCAATAGTGGTATGTGAATGCTGCATCTAAAATATGTAAGATTACCTTTCAGAATTTGTCTGAGTTTTATATAATCTCTTGGATTGCTATACTTATGTGCTTGATTCTTATCAAGTCTCCCCCTCGCCCTTGAAAATATGATGACATATCTGTCAGACCCGAAAACTGAGCAGAACTCTCCACATCTTGACTGTATCAGCCACACGACTTTCCCTCAGCTTGCCCAGAAATTGAAACTGGGCCAAAATGGAGATGGGGCAGACACTGGGCAACAGCTTGATAACTGTTCTTTGTCGCTTCCTCTTTATTATCTCCCACCACACCCAAGCCATTCTTACCTCTTTAAAAATACTCAGCTGATTAAGGACAGGAAGATAATTTCCTGATCAATAGTATCAAGGACTGAAGGGCAATCCTTTAGGTACATGTTGCCTGTAACCTTTGTTTGAATGAACCTTCCTGCAAGAAGCCAGTCTGCCTTCCGTAAACAAAGCTGAAGTTGCATGGGACGCTGTGCACCCTGCTAGGTAAACACAAGAACAGGCTCTGTCTCAGGCTCGCGGTATTGTAGATGGATGTTTGGAGTCTGGAACTTGAGGAACGTGTCCTTCCACTGCTCTGAGGGCCCTTGGAGGGGCTATGGCTTTGGGAGAAGGGAATGTGTTAGCTCTTGAATTTTGTTTGAGGATTCACTTAGTTTTCTTGCTATCTTCCTTGACTCCTTCATTCAACACACATTTATCAAGCCAGGTTCTACTTAATAACAAAAACTCAAAACAGCTTCTTGAAATGAAATGGGGGGGGGGGGAATCACTTGAAAAACTTCTTGAATACATCATTCCATAGGCTGTTTTTCATTTCTTATATTCAGTGGCAGTTTTAAACGGCAACACTTTGGGAAATTTAAGAAATAAACATGAGAGATTCGCCTCCAATAATAAAAATGGGTCTTCGAGGCAAAGCACTTATGTTTGTATAACACATATTACATCAAAATGAATGGAATAAAAGGAATTTGCCAATGTGAGGTGGCTTCAGGTAAGTCACTTTTATTATTTTTGGTGTGGAAGGCCCCAGATGGTCAAAAGTCCTTCTTCCCCCTCCCTTGGTGCCCGAATTGTCCTTGGTCCTCTTTATGGGTTAAGAACTGTGCTGGGAGGGGCAGAAATTTGATCCCTGGGAAGGGCCCATTCCTCAGATTGCACACTCAGTGGTGTGTGTCGAAAAAGTGCATAAACTGGACACCTGATGACAGAGTGTCAAGTCCCCCCTTTGGCCACTTGCTTGCTTGCTGTGGCCCTGGACCAGTTCCTCAGCATCTCTCGGCATCAAGAGTCTAGGTCTGTGCCTGATATGTAGGAAGTGCTCACAAACTCCTTGTCTTTCTGTATCTTACCCACCCAAATTACCTAAACCAGAAATCTGGGCAGTGGCCGAGACTTCTTGCAGTCTCTCCCCACCAATTCTAGCCCGGCACTGAGTCTTGCCAATTTTACCTACTAAATTCCGCTGAATCCTGCTGGTCCTCTCCCCTCCTGCTCCAGATCAGGTGAGTCCTTCTCACTCTTGGATGGTTGTAGGAAATAGTTTCCAGCTGCTTTTCTGGCCTGAGATCCTGCTCCATGAACCCCAACTCCACAAATCTTTCTAAAGGAAAGCTGACCATATCTCATCCCTGCTTAGAATAGAAGCGCTGGTCCCCATCTTGCCGATAGGATGAAGTCTTGAACATACTAAAAATAGCACTTTGACAGTTCTATTGTGTTCTAAATGTTCCCCACTTGTGAACTCACTTAATCCTTGCGACAACTTTACATGATCTTCAATTTGCAGGTGAGGAAACTAACGCAGAGAGAGGTTAAGTACCTTGGTCGGAGTTAAACTGCAAGTAAACGATGAAGCAGAATATTAAAGTTGTTATGTGTCCTTGCTTAGTCTTAGTTTTATTTCTGGCCACTTCTACCTTGTTCTTTATCCTCCGGTCATGCAATCTACTCGCAGCTCTTATCCCACCCATATCTACTGCCCTCCTCCCCATACTTTTGCTCCTGCTAATAGCTCTGCCTGGAATGCCTTTCCAGGGCTGGCTTCTTGGCAAATGACTACCTCTCCTTGCAGACGTGGCCCTGGCATCGCCTCCTTCATTGGATACTCTTCCCATCGGTGTTGCCCTTGTCAGCTCTGTGCACACCTCCAGATATCTGAAGGGCGACTTTGTGTTAGGAATGAGACAGATCTAGACGTGGTCCTCAGGATCTTACGTTCATTTAGGAAAAAGAGGCAAAAAATCTGGAGCAGAACCTCATGAGCATTCCAGGAAAGGGAAGCAAAGGGCACTTTGGGACATATGCCAGGCAAGGAGTCCAGCCTGGGGTGTGGGAAAAGCCCGCCCAGAGGTGGTAATGTTGAAACTAGGAACCTGTGCGTGGAAAGAAATTCACAGTGAGAAACTAGGGGAAGGAAAGGTTTGCTAGACAGAAGGAATGGCATTTGCAAGCTCAGCACCAACACGCGGTGGGTTTGGGGAAATTGTTGAGTGTGTTTATTTACTTGTCTCTCCCACTTGGCTGAGTTCCTTAAGGATGTCAAATCCACTCTGCCTGGCTCAAGGAAGTTGCAGGGGCCATTAGACTAGAACCCAAACACTGGAATCTCTGGGCCTCTACCTCCCTATTTTTTAAATATGAGACTTATGTGAACAGACTGCTAAAGTCCTTTGGAATTTCTGAGATTCTATGAACCACATAAGGAAAAAAAGGCAACCAGAGGGCATCATTCTGAGAATTGAGAGTCCTGGGAAGTTTGGCTTGTAGACACATCACTCTAGTATTTGTTTTGTTTGGCACATTGCATTCTCAAATAAGGCCACATTCACAGGTTAAGACTGGGGTTTAAGACTTGACAATATCTTTTGTGGGGGACACAATTCAACCCACAACAGCTAATACATGGTGGAGTTACGGTTCTGAGCCACTCCCAACTCATCTGCAGAGTGGAGTGTTCGTGCCCCAGGAACTGATAAAAGTGACCCACTGGAAGTGTTAAGAAAATGTTTATTCTTAAATTTTCTCTTTTGAAAATGTCTATTTGTCTTTTGGTGCACATAATATATTTACAATAGTCCATGAATATGTTCTATCAAGATACATACTCGATATTCATTGGATACGCAAAAATTTTAAATTGATCTAAGTATTAAAAAAAAAAAAATTAAGGCCCTGTTCCTACTCTGCTCCCTCTTGCCCATTTGTAGACTGGGGTCACTGGTTTATAACTTTCTCTTTTTGACAATTGCCTCAGCAGAATAACACTCCACTGTGTGAGGTCTGTAGTGAGGCATTCCAGCCTCCCCACCCCCAGCATTTAGTTGAGAAAGGGTTTAGTTTGAAAAAAGAACAGCTGCCAGGCCTGGGCCAGGGTGACAGGCAGCTATAACCTTAAGAAGTTGAGGCAATTTGACAAGCATTTGCTCCCTTCAATTTATATCTTTATATATTTCAGTAACTTGTGTCTAATCATCAGTTTCCTTTTAACGCTTCGTACACAGCCAGTGTTTAATTCAATTTAGGTCTGAACACACACTGTTAATGGTCCGAACAATTTGATACCAATTGCTGAAGGGAGGGGAGGCATAGACTTGGACTTTTCTGTAATACAGCTTTTCAGCAGAGGAGAGCCATGACAAACCAGTAGCTGGGTCACGATTACTCTTCCATTCCTTGGATTTCAATGCTACAGCTTCTCTTTGATGTGTGATACAACCCCAAGGTCCACCCTCTTCCCTGGAAGATACACGTGCATACACTTCCAGGAATTGTTTTGGGATCCTTCAGAGAGAGAGGCTGATATTCTCACAGGTAAACAAATCTCAAAAAGACTGATAATGTACACTTGAAGGTCCATTTTTATAGATATGAAATATGGGGGAAGTCAATGGAAGCAAGGCAAAAATGCATAAATTTGAGAAGATACTCAGATGTCCGTGAGAAAGCATTGCTCAGAAGAACAAAGGATCGTATAGCATGAAATGAGTTATGTCCTTTTCCAAGAGAGTTAAACACTAAGGGTATTTTTGTTAGTTGATGGTTGAACTCTTAGAACATTTGACATAAGGGTGCATTGATTGTGGAGGGGCTGATCCCCGACTCATGGATTATTTGAGCTCCTGTGTGGGCCTAAGTATATTTTTGTCATAATTTATTCCACCTGTGTCTGTCAATTCCTTCCCACTTGCCTCCTCTTGTGATGGTCTGGCTCATGTTTCTTCATAAAGCTCTCAGCCAGTTATTAATAACATCCCAGTGACTCTCCTGATCCACCTAGGAGCATATGGTGTTTTTCACAGAAGAGAGAGATCATCTCCTTGACTTTGGACTTCGCCTACTGAACTCCTGAACAGTAAGTTTTGGCTTTTAAAAATCATGGCACTTTCAAATGTTGACGTAGGAAGAAAGTGTAGCATGACCCTTGTTTACTTCTAGTACAGGGAGAGTTAGTAAGTTAAAACTTAGACTCATAAAGCCTATTCTCCCCCTCTCCCCCCTCCCTACACACTGCATTTCAACATCTCCAATTTTTATAAGGCCAATGATAAGATAGATTAATGAATGAGAATTCTATTCTTTCCATTTCCTTCTGACTAAATAAAGACAGGAAGAGAAGAAAGGATTTAATAATATCAAAATTACTTGACCAAGACTTGTTTCCTCTCCAAATAGAGGATTTCGTGATTTCAAAGATAAATTTCACATGTGGACAGTATCTCCAGGGGAGTGTTGGACAGGCGACTTGGGCGTTTCCATTATTGCATGTCTGAGATTTGGATCAGAGAGGGCACCTGTCTGGTCCGGCATATTCATTGCCTTCTTGTTATTTTAAGCCAAGGCTTTGTCTTTGCAGCCTTTTTGTAATGGTTGCTTCTGAGAGTCTTGCAAAGTCAGTTACTGTGTTTTCTTTCTGGAAAGGAGGACCCTGACACCCAGAAAGGCCAATGCCCAGCTTGATCCTCGTGAATTGAGATGAAATCTGACACTCCAGTCCTTCTTTAGGACTTTGAACTGATTCGGCTTTCTACTTTGGTTACGGATGTTCCATTCCCTTGAACATACGCATCAGGCTTCTAGATAGTATGTGTAAGGGAGGCGTTGCAGTGAATTGGAAGGAGGCTGGTATTGAGCCCTGGCTTGAGCCACTAGCAAGTTGTGTGACCTTACACAAGTACTCAACCTCTCTGAGCCTCAGTCCCCTTGTTTGTGAAATGAGGGTCGTCACCCGTTTTTCGGGTGGTGGGGTTTACTAGTAATGTATATAAATGGCCAAGTACGGTAACATTATTTCAGAAGTCCCTCATTTGAATTTTTCCTGAATTTTCTTAATCGTCTCTCATTTGTTTCAAATTCAAACCTAGAGCCTCCAGTGTGGTCTTGGATGAGAAACATTAATCTAAATTGTAGAGACAATAATTGGCTTTTATTGCTTTTAATAGCTTCATCTTTAGGATGGTGTAGGCTGTGTGAATGCTGAGGATGGGAGCATTGGAGGATGGTTTATGGTTTGCAGTTCAGGACATTAGACTATAGCTAAGATCAACGATGGTGGTAATCTTGTAAAAACAATTTCAAAGCAAAAGCTATTGTTTTGATAAGCTTCCCTGCTCTACTATAATCAGCATTCTAAAATTTTTCTTTTGGTTACATGCTTCTGTGTTTCCAAAGGACTGGTTCGTCACCTTGCTGGATTCGATTCAGTGTCTGGATGAATTAGAAAGGACGGTTGTCTGAGAGCAGAACTGCTTCCCAAAGTGTCACCCTGTAACTCAGAGATAGGGTGAGATTTTTGTTTTCCTTTACAAGCTTTCATTCTGTAAACATGTATTTAATTCCTATTGTGTGCAAGACACAGTCCAACTTAGCAAGGGATCGATCAGCTCTAAATCTAGAAGATAGAAGTCATCTCATGATACCACTCAGAAGGGGCTTGTCCCGTGGTACATGAGAAGTGCAGACAGGGTACTGTTGGCCTCCCACAGGGCCTTCACAACCAAAACTTATTTACCAGAAATGGGCATCATTGATCAGACTTCCCCTTGGAAGGCTATCCATTCTTGGAAAATGATTCAGTGATTTTCAGGGTTCCTCCTTGGGCTCACCTTCTAAGTAGAGAGCTTGTGGGGCATAGAAGAACAGCACCTCAGTCACAGTTCATCCCCCCCCCACCACCACCACATTTGTGTGTGTGTGTGTGTGTGTGTTGAGCACCTATTTTGTTCCAAGCCCTGTGCTAAATGCTGGGAATAGAATTCTGCCTAAAAGAGGTCATAGACTTTCATTTAATTTAAAATTGTGTTCTTCAGCCTAACTGTCTACTTTCTCAGCTACACTTGATTCCAAATAGCATTTAGCTGGTGTCGGATATCAAAACCTCAATGGATAAAATATCACCACCAGTGACTTTATGTAGAAGAGAGTGTATTGCAGGGCGAGAAGGTAGTTTAAAAGGTTTTGCCAAAGGCTTTTGAGAACTCAAACAGGTCCAGAGAGTCTCTATTCTCTTCCACTCACCAACCCCAAACTTGAGGTGACAATTGTTTGGATATATGAGTTCTGCAGATGTAAAACAAAAACCTAAAAAACACCCTCAGTTCCAGTTCTGCTTCCTCATACCATGGAAGGACGATCGTTTGGATGGCATCGCTGTGTTGGGGCTTCCTGTTGAAACCTGGCAGGACTGGTGCCCGGTCAGTGCTCTGGGCAGTCCCTCTGGCCTTGTAAGCACTACAGCTGTGATTCATGGAGAGGGTTGGGGAACTTGGCAGGGAGAAGGTTGAAAACATTTTGATTATTTTGGTTCCAGAATATTTCTTAATGTTAAGTGCCCGTAACTGAGTAATTTATGTCTTGTTAGGGATAATGTCCAATCTCCTATTTGGGGCAGGAATGTGATAGCGGGTAATCTCAGCCTTCAGGTCTTGGTAGTGGATAATTAAGAAGAGATGTTTGTTCATGCGTAGGGAAATTGTTTATTTTAGGGCCAAAATATTTACTTAAAAGATTTGAGGCATGGTTGCAGATGCTTGGGAAGGCCCAAACTGGACAGGTGTCGACATAGGAAGAAAGCATGAGAGGTACAGAAGAAGAAGAGAAGATTTGGGGCCCTCCTGCTCCTCTGGGGGATCAGGGTTTCCTCTCATCTATCTGAGTCACTATGTGCTCAAAGAGAAGCTGGAAAGTATAATTCATTCAAAGGGTACCATCTAGGAGCTAATATGCTAAATGATAATAAATAATAATAGTCACCATCACGTATTAAATGTTTACTTGCTAGGCACAAGTATTTTCTCATTTAATTCTTACACCACCCTAAGAAGTAGGTGCTATTATCATCATCCCCATTTTAAAGAAGGGCTAAGGCACAGAGAGTTCCTGTAACTTGTCCAGGCTCTCATAGTAAGTGGCGGATCTGAGTCAAACCCTATCAGTCTGATTCTAGACCCATTTCTCAATCACCATATCCTAGAAGCTTTCTTGTTATTCCTCTGTCCAGCTAAGTTTATGGAGGTCAAGGGGAGGAACTTGTCAGTCATATGTTGATCAGTGGGTAGATAACAAATTAAGAAGAACCAAGAATAAAATTGCACATAGTAAAAGCTAATAAAAAATAGATTTAAAAAAACTGTACTTTGAGCTAACCTCGTTGCTTGACAGTTAAGATCCTCGTGGTGGTTTGTGAATGTCCCATTTACAAAGAGCAGATTGTTTTGATGTGAATAAATTAACAACGGCTGCTATAAAGATATTCTAGCAAATTCAGGGTCACCGGGCCCAGTGTGGTCACACGGCAAGACTGCCCATCCCCCTGTTTAACCAGCTGTTCACATATGCAGAAACGAGCCAGGGCTGAAGAGAAAGCGTGGTCATTAATAATTACATGTGGATATTTTCATTGCAGTACAGTCAGTTTCCATTGTAATACAGATCTTTTCAAAAGTGACTTTTTATTTGAAAACATTAGTAAATCCATGTAGTTGAAAGACGGTGGCATCTGGGGACTGGAGTCCTGGGTTAGTGGTATCTAGGCGCCAACATAGAATACTGAATAACTGAGCAGTGACTCCATCTCCCAGCAGTACAGAACCCAGCCTGGCACATACTAGACCCTCAATAAACGGCCATTATTATACTTGTACTTTACTTAAATGACCTATTAAACAAAAAATGGACAGATTTCAATTATGTCTCATTTTTCAATATGTGTCTCTAGGGAACTCCTGTCAGTATTATCTTGACCATTAGATATTGATGGAAACAAGAAGTAGGATTAGCACATTCTTGTCAAAAAAGAAAATATTTTGAAATGTGACTTGTTTTTAAGACTATAAACTTGAACACAATGAAAAGTGTTTTTCTTCTGATTGTAAAAGAGACTTTGCAAAGTATGTTCTGTTCTTTGTCTTGACCAAGAATTCGTGCCTAATAAGCGGAAATGGTAGAAGTTGAGAGAAACTGAGCAAATGGTAATGTCTTAGTACTAGGAATAATTTTATATAATAGAGGTTTTTTTGTTTGTTTGTTTTATATTGTTCTGTTTTCGCCAGGGGACCAAGCCATTTAGCAAATGCACTCTTCTTATGGTCTCAGAAGTCAGAGTTGATTTGAGAAACCCTGTTTCATATAAACACACAATTGTAAAGATTTTAAAGGCAAGAGCCTACAAGCTGATGTCAGAGTAAGAACAGAATGCAATGAGGTTCAGCTCCCAGAGACCAAAGGATACTACTACTGTGTTTCCCCCAAAATAAGGCCTAGCCAGACAATCAGCCGTAATGCGTCTTTTGGAGCAAAAATTAATATAAGACCTGGTCTTATTTTACTATAATCTAAGACTGGGTATAATATAATATAATAATATAATATAATATAATATAATATAATATAATATAATATAATATAATATAATATAATATAATATAATACCTGGTCTTATTTTACTATAATATAAGACCGGGTCTTTTATTTTATATTATATTATATTATATTATATTATATTATATTATATTATATTACTTATATACTTATATAAGTAATTACTTAATATAATTACTTACATAAGAAATATAATGTAATATAATTATAATATAATATAATATAATATAATATAATATAATATAATATAATAATTATTATAATATAATAATATAATATAATTAATATAATATAATATAATATAATATAATATAATATAATATAATATTATATCTGGTCTTATATTAATTTTTGCTCCAAAAGACACATTAGAGCTGATTGTCCGGCTAAGTCTTATTTTTGGGGAAACATGGTATGCTCCATTTGGCTAACTTACTTTCTGGGATACCGCTGTTCAACATTCCATAAACAATGAACAGGTCAATTTGAATTAGATTGTTTGGACTCTTGATGGAGTCAAAAGAAAAAAATAAAGACAAGTTTTAAAAGCTAGATAAGAGTGTATTCATTCTATTTTTAGTACAACATTCTAGAAAAGAATAAATTGATTCCCAGTGTCTTCTGGAAATAGTTAAAAGAAAGGTAGGTAGAGGCTTTCAAATGGGAGGGGAAATTATTTGTAGTCATCTGAAATTTCAACATGAAATATATTTGGCCAAAAACAACCTAGGATGTCTTATATCAGAAACTGGAAGTGATGTTACTTTAGCTATGATTTTTAAATACTACATTCAACGTAAGACCATGATCTTGAGATAGTCATACTATATATGAGATCTGACAATTAAGTTTGTGAACTCATCCTAGAAAAAGTGCTGCATACCTCATCCCTGAATCACTATGGTCACCTTCGAAGCTCCCCTTGGGAAGGTACTCACTAATGCCATTGCCTAGTCCACACATCAAAGCAATTTTGGAACTCTTTTTCTGGAATGGCCATCAGAACTGTCATCATATTACCCTGTCTTTCTCTTTGGGTGAAGAAAGAAGTCATTGGGGGCCAGGTCTGGTGTATAGGGAGGATGTTCCAATACAGTATTTGTTTACTGGCTAAAAACTCCCTCACAGACAGTGCTGTGTGAGCTGGTGCATTGTGGTGATGCAAGAGCCATAAATTGTTGGCAAAAAGTTCAGGTCGTCTAACTTTTTCACGCAGCCTTTTCAGCACTTCCAAGTAGTAAACTTGGTCAATTTTTTGTCCAGTTGGTACAAATTCATAGTGAATAATCCCTCTGATATCAAAAAAGGTTAGCAACATTGCTGCAATAAGTTCACTAACTTAATTGTCAGACCTCTTATGTTTTAGCATACGTTTAGAAGTGTCCTAACTAGTCTGAAATGTATTTATATTTTTGGTATATGTTTTATCCAATAAGGAATATTTTTTTCTTGAAAGTTGCTGCCATTAAACAGTTTTGCCCCAAAAGAATGTCCCTACAATCCCAAATAAAAAACACTTGATAACCAAACTTCTAGCTAATGTAAATCAACGTACTGCGATGCTCATAATTTTAATTGACAGTAAAATCTGAGTTTGTTTGTAAAGTTGTGATGATACAATTTGTGTCCTTTCAATGATTTAGATCTACAAGCAGATCAAACATCGGGAGAATTAGCAAACAAGAATCACCCACATCTTTGTTTCTCATGTGCATTTTGAATGAGACAAGAACATGTTCTTTCACAAAAGAGTACATTTACTACAAAAGACCAGGCTATAATCATTTGCTAAATGATTGGTTTGACAAAAATAAAATCAGTATACATTACTTTTAATACAGGAAGGAAGAAGAAGACAAGCAACTATGGGAGTACTTTCTTTAGTTTTCTAAAATTGTATAAGCAACACGCTTTTAAATGAAAATGTGAAAAATGGAAAAAGCAAGGAGAAAAAAAAATCACACATCGTCCTTCCAGCCAAACTCGACTACTGTGAGCACTACTGATATTTGTAGTTATTTGTTTTCTTTGTTTAATATTTCAAATGTGAAGTCTAATGTACATACAGAAAAGCACATAAAACTTCTCTTTACAGTTTAACAAGTTAAAGTTGCCAGTGTAACCACACACAGGACAAGAAAGGAGACATTGCTGGAAACCCCTCTCCCTGCCTATCCCTGCCTTACCCTCCCTAAAGTCACCACTATCCTAATTTTATTATGTTAGCCAATCCCTTGCTTTTCTTGATAAATTTACCACGACACAGTTGCCACCCATACACCCATATATGCACCCCTAAACCATGCACTTATATTTTTAAAAAATGTAATTATAGTTGACATACAACATTATATTAATTTCAGGTACCCAACATAGTAATTCAACATTTATATATCTTCTGAAATGGTCACAATAAGTCTAATAATCCTCTGTGTTATCTGCCACGACCTAAGATTAAGTCAGGTAAGAAATGGGTTTCTAATTCACTCTTCAGTCCCCACCAGTTGTCTGGTCTTTTCCTCACTTTCTATTTCAGTCTCTCTGTCACAGTACATAGTTATTATAATATTAATGACTAAATTCCCTATGCTGTACATTATGTCCCTGTAACTTATTTTATAACTGGAAGTTTGTACTTCTTAAGCCCTTTCTCCTTTCTTCTCCATCTCCTTACATCCCTCCACTCTGGCAACCTACAGTTTGTTCTGTATATCTATGAGTTTGTTTCTTAAACCATGCACTTTTAACTTTGTTTTTCTACTTTACATAAATATACGTATACTGTGTTTGCTTATGTACTTTGCTTTTAAAAATTTAATATTATGTTTGTAAAATTCACCCGTTTTTGTATGTACTGTAGCTTAATTTTCATCATTGTGTAGTATTCTATTATATGAATTTACCTATCGACCTACTAATGGGCATTTGGGTTGTTTCTAAATTGAGGATATCACGAATGATGTATGGATATGTGTCCTGGTGTGGATATCCATGCATTTCTTCAGAGTGTATACCTAGGAGTGTAACGGGTGGTCATAAAATATGGGTTTTAATCATATTTAAATATTTTTACAATTTTCTAAGTAGCGTTTCTATTATTTTATAGTTGTAATAGCCATCATTTTATGGATAAATAATCTTCCATTTGTGGCTGAATTTTATAGCCTGGTCTTTTGTAATGAATTCTCTCCTCCATTTTCTAATTTGTTCCTAAAAGTGATTAAAAAAAAAACTTACAGAATTTAGAGCAGACATGCAGTCTCATGAGTTATGTGCTCTTATGCAGACAGAGAAATTTTGTGTGTTTGTTTTCGTGGTAGATATTGATGCAAATATATTTAAAGTAATTTTTAGGGAATTTCTAATTGTTATATTTAGCATATAATGTGTAAGTTTAAGGAGTAAGACCTATTGATTTGATACGTTTATATTGCAATATGATGGCCATCTCTATTTGTATTTTCATAATTATCATTTCTTCCAGTATTGAAAACAATGAAAATCTAGTCTCTTAGTGAGTTTAATGTTTATAATAGTTGAATTGTCTATAATCACTGATTATGTATTAGGTCTCCAGGACTTGTTTATCTACTAGTTAACAAGTATGTGCCCTTAAATAACTTATCTCCCATACCCCCCTGGTGAATTGTTGTTTTAAAAGTGTGGTGAATATTTGCCCTGCCAGGAAAATCCTAGAATTCAGTTTAACCCTGCTGTTAAAGGTACAGTTTTTAGCTATACAATTTTTCCCAAGTCCACTCTTTACATCTCTGTCCTGACTTCTTTGACAGTAATTTTAGAGTTTCTCCATACAAGCTCCCTGCCCCTCAACTTTACACACTACCTCACTATCCAGTAAAACCTTTTAATGTGCTTTGACCCAGGAACCAAGGTTGTTGCTAAGAGACCGCTGGTGCTGAATGCACATTGTTCTAGCAAAAGCAGACAGGGAGAAAACCAAGGGGCAGTGTTATCTGCCACGACCTGGGATTAAGTCAGGTAAGAAATGGGTTTCTATTCACTCTTCAATCCCTACCAGTTGTCTGGTCTTCTCCTCACTTCCTATTTCAGTCTCTCCCTTGCTGTTGATGGAGAAAATTGAAGATACCCCTAAGAGCACAAACAAAAGAAATATAAACTAGACGCTGAGATTATAAGAGAGCAAGAAAGTCACTTTGCAAACCCATGTATTATCCTTACCCCTTGTTTGTGTAACATACGCAAAAGGAATTGTTGAGTGTGTGGGCAAATTCACTTTGCTAGTGATTGCTGTGTAATTTGGGGCACATCATTCCCTCTTTTAGGAACGGGGCTTGTTGTTACAGAAATTAATCAAGATTGCAAAACGTGGGAGAAAATGACACTTGTATAAATCTCATCTATCTCCCCCTCTATTTTTTTCCTCTCTTAAAACTCAACCTGCCTTTATGGCTTTTGACTGAAAATAACAGAAAATGTTTTCCTACCCCAATCTTTGTGCTTTTTAAAAGTATTGATGCTCATTTTAAGTTGAGTGTATATAAGGAATTTGATGTAACCAGTTGAAAATAATTTGACTTATTTGACCTTGCATTCCTGAAAAAGGCGTTAAGAATGGTTCTAAACACCCTACCTGACTAGCATTTGGTAAAATGTTCCAAAAGTGTGCTAAACCAGCCACAAATTGATACTTTTAAAAATAAATGATAAACGTCTAAGTTTTGCTTTGTCTTGTGCACCTGAAACTAATTACAAAAATAAATAAATAAATAAATAAAAAGTAGGACTAATTCAACAAATATTAATAGTATCTGTGAGAAAATATAACAATTATAATGTTTCTTTCATTAAAATACATACAGCAACTTAAAAAAAAAAAATTTAATACTTTTTAAAATTCCAGCTATTTTTTAAGCTGTTTCTTAACACAGAAATGTGGAGGAAATTAAGTGATTGATGTCTTATTAAGTGACCAGAATATGAGAGAGAGGATCATGAGGAAAGATCAAGAGAATGAAAAAGATCTTTTGTTGTTTAATTTACAAAAATGTTTTCACCTGCCTTTTTCCATATCTTGAGATTCCCATTTCCTGGTGGTATCTACAGTACAGATTAGAAAAATGTCAATTTCACTCAGACCATTGTAAAATGATGTAAATTACTTAGCAGATAAGTTTTGAAATGACTTAGCAGATAAAATCATAAATGACTTGGCAGATAAGACTTCATAAATACTGATAACATGAAAACAGAATAGTTATTCTGATAGTTGCTTGAGCTATTTCTTTTTCAAAAAAATTTTCAATTACAGTTGACATCAGATATTATATTAGTTTCAGGTATACAACATAGTGATTAGACATTTATATACCTTGTGAAGTGGTTGAGCTGTTTCTTTTAGAAAGAAAGGCAAGTTTAGCATATAGAAAAACTTATGATTATGACATAAAGTGGTCAAAATACATGGATGAAAAATATTTTAATTCATTAAGGAGAAAAACATTTTAATTCATTGATTGTGTACAAATATGTAGAGTTCTACCTGCAAGATATTTCTTCATCTCTATTTCTTTACAATGCAAATACCATATTGAGTTTAAAGAATCAGACTTATAAATATGTTCATTTGAGGATACTTCTCTCTTTCTTCCCCTAGGGAGAAGGAGCCTCCTGGATATGACGTGTAAAAACTGGATATTAATTTCTACTACTACCCCCACAAGTCTGGAAGATGAAATTGTGGGAAGACTTCTAAAAATTTTGTTTGTTATCTTTGTTGACTTAATGTCTATTATATATGTTGTTGTAACTTCTTAGAAAACTGGCTTCCCTTACTTTACAAGTACATTTCATATTGAATTCCTGTGAATAAAAATGTGTAGTTCAATATGTTGAGTGATTTAAATTTGATGACATCTCTAATTATTCTAGAAACCAACAGGACATTATAATAAAAACAATATTGTATATTGTTCAGTACTCGATGGTTTAGAAAACATTCACATAAATTGATGTGGAATTTTTTTCCTCCAAAATCTGCACTACTGAGTCATAAAAGGTCTTGATTTTTAACATGATTGTTATTTGGTATGTTGACTAAAATTTGTACATGCAATTATGAATGAAGTTGATTTTTTAAGGATGAATACCTATGTGAAATTTTATACAGTTCTAACATATTTTCAACACACCAAGTTTAACCTATAATACCCTTTTCATATGATATACCAGTAATTTATACTTATTTTCTTATAAACACATTTCATCTGTTTGTAGGTAGCAGTAGGTCATTTAATGTAAGGTTCACAATAATCCTAAAAGGCAGGTGTTTGTCATCCCCATTTTACAGATGAAGAAACTGAATCTTGGAAGAATTATGCAACTTGAGACCATAACCAGGAAGTAGCAGACCGGGTCTTGGACCTTCACAATCCATGATATTATGTCCTTCCAAAGGTAAAATAGTAAGACAAGTGTGGTTAAAAAACAATCTGTAGAGATCAACTTTTTTCACAATGTTTTATTCAAGACTGTGTGGCTGTATTTTAGTACATTAGCCCCCCCTTATCCATGGGGTATATGTTCCAAGACCCTCAGTGGATGCCTTAAACCTAAGATAGTACCACACTCGATATATAATGTTTTTTTCTATACATACATACTCATGATAAAGATGAATTTATAAATTGCAGTAAGAGATTAACAACAATAACTTATAATAAAATAAAATGATTATAACAATGTACTGTAATAAAAATTATGTTAATGTGGTCTATCTCTCTCTCTCAAAGTATTTTATCGTACTGTACTCACCTTTTCACTAAAAAGAAGCACCTTACAGCTTCTCTTTGACACATCCAAAATTACCAACATCACTACCCTTGTGCTTTGAGGTCATTATTAAGTAAAATAAAGGTTCCTTAAATACAAGCACTGCAATACTGCAGCAGTTGATCTGATAACCAAGACAGCTACTAGTGATTAACGGGTACGGGAAGCGTCTACAGCATGGTACACTGGACAAAGGGCTGATTCACGTCCCGTGCAGGACCACTCGAAATTTCATCACGCTGCTCAGAGTGGCACACAATTTAAAACTTATAATTATTTATTTTTGGAATTTTCCATTTAATATTTTTGGAACTTGATAGATCCTGGGTAACTGTAAGAGCAGAAAGTGATACTATGGATAACGGGGGGAGGGACTACTGTATTGTCTCTGTTTATTTTCTTATTCCACATTTTTAAATATCTTATAATAAGAGAGATTGTTTATCTTTTTCTCACACCCAGTTTGACAATGCATTCTCTTCCCGTTTTCTTGATTCCTCATTTTCTGACAGTGTTAAAATATAACTGTTGAACTTCTGCTTTCTGAGCTTTTGAAAAACAAAGTCTCTCTGTCCTTTAGACATTTTGACTTTTTACATTGCGTACCCGTGCTTCACAAAATTCTGATCACTTCCATGTGATGGCCATCTTCTCAGATTTTGCCCAATCATTAATGTGAGGTTTCATAAGAGACCTAATGAAGTGTGAAAGGAATCTAGGACCTTTGAGACTTCCTAGTTAACTGACTCTTACTTAACCTTTCAGTGGTGTTGTATATTTAACCATAAGCCAAATAGAGTCAAACTATTTGAGCATTTGTTGTAACAGAAAATCCTTTTTTTTCCCTATACCATATTGTCGGACATGTCCTTTGGAATATAAGGGTCAACTCCTGTTGATGTGATGTATTTCTCCCCAATTCCCTCTATTTAGAATTTGTTGGAGCCTATTAGGTTACTGATAAGGGAGTAAAGTCAATCCCATCTTCAGGCAATTGTTTCTTTTGCCTGTGCTTCCAGGCAGTGGAAATATGGTTACAAGCATGGACTCTGAAGCCACGACTCTGCAGCCTGGGTCCAAATCTTACAGCTTAATAACCCTGTGTCTCTGCCTCCTTACATATAAAATAAGTGCCTGTATTGTAGGTTTGTAGAGAAGATAAAATGAGATGACTGGTGTAAAGTAGTTGGCACATTTTTTGGCATTTGGAAAACCCACAATCCACGGTGGATTGGTATTACCAGCATTCTCAGGTGGGGGCAGAGGTGACGTGGCTCCCTTCAATCTGAGTGTCAGTGAGCCTCAATCACCCTGCTTGTTCTATAATACACTTCCCCCTTTTCCTTAGAATGGTCTCACATTAATCTACCCCATTTCATTGGACCCAAAATGTGATTGTGTTCCACTGGACCCTGGCCCAGTTCTGGGAGAGGTATAGATCTACATTAGTGGACCCTGCAGGGCTTTCTTTGGTCCTGTTATTCTGGGACCTGGCAATTACAACTAGATACCATAACGTGACTTGAGGCAACAAAGGCTACTTGATAAATATCCCTTTCAATAAGTAATGAGAGTCTTAATATGCAAGTGTTGTGGCTTTGTAATTGGAAACAGGTCGCTTTTCCTTCATTCTTCACAAATATTCATTCAGTTCCTTTTCACCAGGCATGGTGCGGGGCAGCCAGGTCAAAGTGGTGAAAAAAATATAGTTCCTGGTCTTGTGGAGTTTATAGTCTAGAGGGGAGAAATGAAGGAATGCCCACACGATGCAATTGCAATTGGGGGAAGTATTAAGAAGAACATGCTGAGGTGTTATGAAGGGTATGGAGGATACCAGTAGCAGCAACTCTTGAGAGTTTGTTAGACATGCAGAATCCTGGCTCCCCCAGACCTACTGAATTCAGGAATACCTACTGCATTGTAATCAGATTCCTATGCATGCTATAATTTGAGAAACATTGATGGGGAGGAAAGCTCACTGGACTAACTGTTCCTACCGTCTGGCTACTGAACAGTTATGTGATCTCTGAGCAAGTTGCTTAACCTCTCTGGGTCTCATACTTCTCTGTCAAAACAAAATAGAACCAAGAAAAACAACTAAAATGGCATAAAACTACTTGCTTTTCATATTGAAGTAGTATGAATATTAAGTGACCTGAACTGAAACTCACTTGAAAATATATAACAGAAAGGAGTTATATACATCTATGCCATTTTATAACTATCAAGAACACAGAAGTAACTCTGTGAGGTAAGGGGCCTGGGACTACCTTTAGCAGAATTGGAACAGGATTGTTTTCATAAATGGCAACAATATTCATAGCATGTATGTATGTATGTATACAGCCTGGGTTAAGTAACACATTTTTCGTTGGTTGGCTTTCCGTGAAATTACATAGAACTTAATATCCCCGTACACTGTTATAATCAACCCTGCATCTGAAATGGATGGGTTTTCTTAACTTGCCACTAGTAGATATGAATTGTCTAGCCATGCCTGAATTCAGGTATCTACATGCTGTTAATTTCATAATTTCTTGGTATCAACTCAATTGGCCTCGCATCCTTCCCAGTTCTGTGGTTTCTTAAAGAGATTTTTCTGACTTTTAGAAGACAGGTCAGAAAATGCCTGTTAGAATCCTTAGTATTTATAAATGGCAATAACTCTAATTGGACTGCACTGTGCTAAGTGTTTTTCATACATTATGTCATTTAATGTGTACTAATAAATCTATAAAGTATTTCCATTTTGCAGATGAGGAGGTACAGGCTCAGAGGAATTAAGTAAAATGCTCAAGTTCACACAGCATCCTGAGTGTGGTGACACAGTTAGAAAGTGAGAGAACTAAGACCCTCAACTCAAAACCATCTGCCTCTAGAACCCTATTCTTAGCCATTCAGTTATTCTGCCTAATATCAAGCCAGAGAAGTGAATTTCCACTGGCTCCTCATTTTGAAGGCAAGAAGAGTTTGCATTACAATTAAGCATCTTAGTCTTACACTCAAGGATTCGGTGAGTAAAATGAAACCCAGCTCTGGGCCACGATTGGGGTGAACTGCTTCTGTAGAAACTGAGGTCGAGGTATGAAAGAGGATCTTAAATGTGTGGTGTTTGTGCAACCATGTAAACCAGGTTTTTGTTCTGGGTTGCTGTCTGCATGACTGTTATTTGCTAACCTTACTGGAACAGTCCTACTAACTGAGCAAGCTGAAGGCAAGTTGCCATGTAGGCCAGTCTGAGATCAGCAGTGAGCCCAGATTTATTTATAAACCCACGGGAAAGGCCCCTGAGCTCGTTTTGCCATCTGACGGGACCATAGTGAGGGAAGATTAATGCAAGAGCACAGGAAGTCCTTGGTGGCCAACTGGGTTTCCAGTCTGAGCCTTTTGCCCTTTCGGCCAGAAGGTCGCTATAGACTCCTCTTTGGAGGATCAGTGTCCCTGGACTCCTGTATAAGGTGTGATCTCAAGGTACAGACACTGACTTTTTGGGTGTTGTTTACAAAGTTGATCATGACTTGCATCATGGAGATCATTTACTCAATAAATATTTATCAAGCATGCATTGCGTATCTGGTAGCATTGTAGGCATAGAGAAATATTGTGGTACCTGTTTTTATGGAGCTTGCCTTCTGATGGAGGAGGCAGACAACAAACCGATACATGCATGAGAATTTCAGATAGTGCTAGGTGCCTTGGCAAAAATAAAACAGAGCAATGAGAGAAAGGGTTTATATGGGGAAGACTATTTTAACCAGGAGGATCTAAGAACACTTTCCTGAGAAGATGATGTTGGAGCCGAGGCCTGATTGATGTGGAGCCAGTGAGGTGGAGACCTGGGGGAAGAGGACTTCAGAGGCAGAGAATAGCAGGTACAAAGGCCCTTAGGTAGGCGGAACTCAGCAAAACATTAGGATGTGCAGTGTGACTACAGCTTAGTGAACACATGGGGAGTTAATGTTCCAGGATTGATCAAAATCAGCTACTACCATGTTTCCCCGAAAATAAGACCTAGCTGGACAATCAGCTCTAATGCATCTTTTGGAGCAAAAATTAATATAAGACCCAATATATATTATATTATATTGTATTATATATTATATCATATCATATCATATCATATTATATTATAATATTATAATATTATAAAGACCGTGTCTTATAGTAAAATAAGACTGGGTTTTATATTAACTTTTGCTCCAAAATATGCATCAGAGCTGATTGTCTGGCTAGGTCTTATTTCGGGGAAACACGGTATGTAACTTCTCTGACATTTGCGCCACAACCTGGGTGCTTAAGGAAATTTTGTCCTGGCAGCATATATAGAAAGAACATGAAGACTTCTGGTGTTCTGTGTCATTAGTGCTGGCACACATCCCAACTTATGTTAAACAGTGAACCCATCTCTCTCTGAGGGTTGCAATTTTTCCACAGTTATTCCAGGCTGATCATATCTAGCCCCCTAACTGGTCACAGTGTTAGTTAGCTCCATCACTCTACTAGTTGAATTAAAAGGCTGCGTTTTTAGGATATCTTTAAAAAAAAACCATAAGCAGAGCAAAAATTGCATCTGCTGTAGTTTCTTTTTTTAATAATAGCTTTATTGCAATATAATTCATACACTATACAATTCATCTAACATGTACAATTCAATTATTTTAGTATATTTCCAGAGTGTGCAACCATTGCCACAATCAATTTTAGAACATTTTAATCACCCTATAAACAAACCCAGTATCCATGAGTTCCCATTATCAGTTACTCCCCATTTTCCCTTAACCTACCCTCCTTCAAAGCTGCCACCCCTACCGCCCTAGAAAACTCCTAATCTACTTTCTATCTCTGTTGATTTTCCTATTCCAGGCATTTCTTATAAATAGAATCATACAACAAATAGCCTTTTGTGTTTGGGTTCTTTATGGCCAGATAATTATTCATTGTATGGATATACCGCATTATATATATCCATTCATCAATTGATGGACATTGGGACTGTTTCTACTTTTTGGCAATTATGAATAATGCTGCTATGAATATTCATGAACACATTTTTCTGTGAGGATATTTGTTGTCATTTATTTTGGTTAATGACATATACCTGTTAATGGAATTATTGGGTCATGTGGTAACTCTACTTTTAAACTTTTGCAGAATTACCAGACTATTTTACAAAGTGGCTGACCCATGTCTATAGTTTTTTAAAAGGTTTTCTCTTGATCTCTAGGGGAAAAAGAACATTTTTTGTCACCCTGATAATCCTCAGTATTTCATATGTTAAATAGGTAAATTATGAAATGAAAGCTAAAGATAAGAACATTGCCTCCTTCCTCTTGATTTGAGTTTTAAAACCTTCATCTATTTTCTTTAAATCTCTATGCCATCTAGCAATCACAGCTGATTATGTGGGTTCCTTATTACCCATTTCATGTCAAAAAGTTAATTACATAAGAAATTACTCACATCTCCTTCAAGTACCTTAGGGCAGATAATAAAGATCCAAGTTAACATGAGATACATTTTTGTTGATGGAGATTAGATTTATTCAGTTAGTAGTTACTGGATACCTACTCTAAGCCAGGCATGTTCGAGGTACTGGATATTTTCCTCACTATTTTCTACTTTAGGAGGTTCACTTTATTTGTTGTGTGGTTAGAGGGATACTGTGTAATGATTCTTATAGCTCATTTTTCATAAGCAGACCCTTTGCAGACTGACTTTTGGGCTCTTGGTATTCATTAGCTGCACACTTCTCTTTATAAAATATACTATTTGGGCCACATTTCATCAGTCAAATTTATTGAAGATTATAGTTGTCAGCACGATGGGAGTTCCATTGGGTATTTCTTTTCCCACCCCACAGCAAAGTTCATTTCTTGATTGATTTTGTGGTATATTATAATGCTATTGGCTAAAGAACCTGTTGAAAAATAATCTTGACCATCCAAGGAAAAATTGAATTAATAGCCTATCCAAGAATTACATCTAAGTCAGAATCCAACCTTTCTATTCATTAAGACCATTGTTGACAGAAGATGGACCCAAGTTGATATCAGAGGAATGACTTTGTTGGTTGGTTTTCAGACTTTGTTGGTTGCTGGACTATTGATTTCCTGGACTGGTGACCATACCTGCCTGTCACTACAGAAAATCTACTTGAATGAATTTCAAGAACTCAGATGCAGGTTTTGATGAGACATCCCGAAAGAGTGTTATATATGACAACGATTCATAATCATTGTAAATGAGTCAATGGACAGAATTTTCCTCGTCTAACTATGTGTAGGAGAGGGAAGATTAAAACCCTAGCTGGGGTTCTTTGGTATACTCACGAGAGTAAACACACATATAGCACTATGTTTTAGGCTCCTTTTTTAAAATCTGGTTTCATTCACTGAATCTTTATAACCATCATAGAGACAGGCATTATTCTCCCCCATTTTACACATGAGGAAACAGGCAAAGAAATAATAAGGAACTGCAAGGTTACAAAGCTCATAGGTAGTCTTGGCTTCAGGTTGTGTGCTTTTATTCTCTATTTCCTTCACCTCTTATCATTCAGCCTTTTGAACTCTGTTTTTTCATCTGAAAATGAGTAGATTAAACACTGCGTTGTACCTGCTAATCTCCAAGGCCTATTCTGCTTCTAAGACTGATTCAAACTCCGCAGTCTTAAAAGAAGCGTTCATGACCATGTGTGGCTAAGGGAAAGCATTAAGGTATAAAGTATCCTGAGAATGTTAAAATACCCAGAAGCAGCCTCTTCCAGCCTCCAAAGATGTCTAGAGGACCAGGTTCAAGGGAAGGAAATGCCCATAATTATCATTGTACATGATGTTGAGAGTTAATTCAGCTTTCATTTGGTGGGTGCCAGAGTCTTGGTGGGTGCCACCATGCAAGTATTTGTACTGTGGGGCATACCACTCTAGATATAGAAATGTAATGATTTTTCTCTAAGGCAAGAGTGATGGATGTGGTTGTGGATAATAGAGCTATTGGCTTGCCTCAGTTTGGGCCACCAGTACATCTGGGGTTTGATTGGTACTTGCTTATTGCTGCCAAAGGATCTGGCACCTTCCTTCTAAGGTCTCTTTAGCCTAACAGTCAACCCAGATTCCTCTTGATTAGGACAGGCCTATTTCCAGTGAAACTTTAGCGTTTACTTTGCAGGCACCACTATTCACTATACTGCTATTGAATAGGTTTTCTCTGTTTTGTTTCTATTGCATATGTTTACCCATCTACGATCATAGTATCTAAACCACAAATTAGAAAATTTGAGTCTGACAAAAGAATTTTGTACCATTTCCAACTGCAAAAAAAAAAAAAAAAAAATTATTAAAGGTATATTTTAGATTTCGAGTGTCTTAAAATGTTTTTGTGTGTTTTATTGTAATAATGAGATATGATATTTGAAATATGGACTATTGTAGAAGATCCTGCAGCATGAGGCACATTCCCTAATTTCCAACAATTCTTTATAAGCTCTTGTGAGAAACCTGGAAGCCATCCCAAGCTTTTCTTTTTACTAATCTCTCCTATCCATCAGTTACATGGTACTTCTTAATTTCTCTGATTGGTCCCCTTGTCTTTTAATAATTTTATAGGTTACACATTTTCATAATATTTTGCCTCAGCTATTAAATCAGCCTTGTTGAGGTTTTGGCAATTATTTTTAACCTTTTAAACCACAATTACTTTTGCACCAACCTAGTACAGAGACTCTCCTATGTGCCAAGCACTGTCCTGGATCATGGGATAAAGCTGTGAACAAGCAGAGTGAAGGCCGGGTCACCTACAGTCTTACAGATGTGGACCCTGGACTTGCACTGACTGTGTTTACCTCCTGTCTCTGCTGTTTTGGTGCTCTCTAACTTTGGACAGCTCATGGGGCCTTTGAACCCCATGGGGCCTTAGTTTCTCATCTGTAAAATGGGTTATACTTGCCCAATACAATTATATGAAACAGTTCTTATAATTACTTAGAATAGAATACAGCTTGGCAGAGTAAAGCAACTGAAGAATTCAATGATCTGTTGCAGGGGAAAAAAAATTACTGACAGTTTGAGCAGGCAGTCATTCATTTGATCATTTGGCCATTCACAGGCTCTAGGGAGCAGTGATAAACAAGACAGACAGTATCTGCTCTCAGAAGAGGATAGTTACACTGTGCAAACAAACGATGAGCACATTACAGATGTCATGAGTTCTATACATGGAGATATACTGGATGCTTTGGTAACGGGTACACATGAAGGTATACATTGTTTTGGGTTATGGCCTTGAAACCATATAGTACAAACCAGAAGAATATGAACTGGAAAGCATATCTATGTGTACACACCCACACACATACAGGACATGTACACTCTGTAATTTTACGTTTCCGATTTCCATTTTCATGACTATAGAGTGCTGGTTCCAAGCATGGTTCTCTGCTGCATGGAATTTGAACCCCAGCCTACCTCTCATTAACTGTGTGATTAGGGGCAAATTATTTAACTTTTCTCAATTTCATTTTCATCATTGGAAAATACAGATGATCATAACAGCACCTACTTCTTAGGTTTATTGTGAGACTCAGACAAGTTACTATGTGTAAGATGTCAATCCTCAGTCTTAGCTCTTACCAGCCTAGAATCATTTTCCAAAGGTAGAGTGGGAAGAGGACAGGCTTAGCGATCAGCCAAAGCAAGGCCTGATTCCTACTCCATCACTTATCTATTGAGTGACTCAGCAAGTAGCTTAACCTCTCCAAACTCCATTTTAGTTTTCTCATCTGTAAAATGGCGGTAACAATACTTAACCACTTGAGATTGTTTGAGGGGTAAATGAGATAGCATAGTTCTTGGTAATTACCAGGTACTCAAAGAATAGTGTTTATCTCTACCACTCCCTGCTCCAAAAAAATAAATTAAAATCATTTGAGCCAGACGCTACGATGAAGTAAAGGCAAGAAAAGACGAAACAATATTCTGGAGAATTTCAAGTAACAATATGATATAGTATGTCTTGAAGGTCACTTTTCCCCACAGGGGCACTTATATTTCGTAGGTGGTTGGTGATTGTGACACCATGGACCAAGCATATATGGTTTGGACCCACACATGATGCAGCAGACGGTGATGGTGAGCCACTGCCAGACTTCCTTTCCTCAATCTTTATCTTTCTTATCTTGAAAGCCCTTTGATGAGACAGCTCACTCATTCCTAGGGTTGCCAGGAGTCAGAGCCAACTCAACAGCAGGTAATGACTACAAAGGTCAATTTTAACATTTGAAAACTTGTCCTTTTCCTCAAAAGTTCTACAAGCCTCAAAGGGAATGATTTATGCATTTCTATTATTTTCTGATCTTTTATCTGTTAGAGTGTCAACAAAAGAAATGGAATTAATAGAATGATCTTTAGATCTCCGAGCTAACTGCTATAAAAACTCTAAATTCTATCTTCTTTAGTTATTTTTATTTCAAAGTGTAGTGCCTATGTAGCTACGCTCTCATTCATAAACAAGGTAAGAACCAAGCATACAAAAGAAAAGGAACCTACTCTGGTGTAATAAGTCAGGAAATAAAGTCTGGTCAGCTGGGCAGTGGGCAGTCGCTGGACCAGTGACTCAGGTGCTATGCAAATGGCCCACCCTTCCCTGACCAACTCATACCTTCTTCTGCCTTCTGTTTCTGCTGGGATGAGGACCACAGAGCACTTTCAGGCTAATTTCTCCATCTTATTCTTTGGAAGATTGAGGCAGCAAGTATTCTAAGAAAGGGAGAACTTAGAATTCACAAATCAAAAACTTCTTAATAAATGCTCCATAATAATAATAGTACAAGGCAAAGAATGAATCCCTTGTTCAGGACATCATTTCTGTATTCATTTTTCTTTAAAGGTTTTCCCTCAGGTTTCTTTCTTCCTAAGAAGAAAGAAGCTGGTTCATTTAAATCCAGCTTATTTAATGACCTGCCTTTTTCTCTCACTTCATCCTGTTAAATGTACATTGACTTATGGGCCCAAGAGAGACCCAAAGGGCAGGGGCTGCACAGAGCTGTAAAGCCAGTGATATTGAATGGATCTGACCCTTATCTTGCAAGCAGATCATGCATGTTCGTGTCACTGGGGTTGAAAATCCTGGATGCTAGTAGGGTGGTAGTTTCTGTCTACTCTCTGCAAACCTGCTCCCCACCCGTTCTGCCCTGGGCAGGGGGTGGGGTGATCAGCACCTCTTTAGCTTCTCTGGGTCAAATTCCATTCATAGGTAAAGCATCAGGCTTGGATTAGATTTCTGAGTTCTCTTACACGCTCTGCTGAGGTGTGACTGAACAATGAACCTTCACAAGGCGATGGGAGCAATTTTCACATTCCAGCCTGGCAGTAATTTCCTAAACCAAGTGGCCACTTGTTCCAAAGCCAGCTTCCATGCTTCCTAAGTTCTCTGGCTGTCCTCTGCCTACTTCATTCATTACATTGAGTCTGGACCTCCAGCCAGCCATTTGAGTTTTTGACCTGTGGGATCCAGTCCTAAACTAAAGTTGGTCCATGCTGATGTAAGGATAAGCTCATTTTCAGTTCTTAGTTGATAGGTGTGGACAGGGCCGAGCAGACATGGAGTGCTGATCATATACTCTCTTTGAAAGAAATCTGGGAAAAATTGGTGAAGATAAGAACGGGGACATGGGAACTTCGGAAAATAATTGGTGAACACAAATATTTTTCAAGTAGTATTTCCTTTTCCCCAGTATAACTTTATATACATTGATTGGTTTGACCAACAATCAAGAGGACATTTGCTCTGGTGATTAGGGGTTATTTGAATCAAAGAAAAAACATTCTAAAAATATCTTTTATTGAAACGTATAGCGAAAAGTACACAAATTATCAGTGTACAGGTCAATGCATATTATAAAGTGAACACCCTTGAGTAACCACAAACCACTTGAGTAACCATCATGTTCAAGATTAGAACATGTTGAGAAGTCCCTATGTTGTGCCTTCTTCTCAGAAATAATTTTTGATAGTGTTGATAGCATTACCTCTCCATTTCTCCTTCCAAAACCGATTCCTGGGACCACCTTTCTCTTGTTCTTACTTTTATTATTATTTTTTTCCTAAATCTCTCTCCCTCTTGGGACAAAACAAAACAATATTAGCTAATTCTGCCCATTTTCTTCCCCATAACATGTAAGTCAGTAAATTGGGTAGAACCGAATGGTGTGGGGGCAAAGGGATGAACTGCTGTTTTCATATCTATAAGAAAACGACATGTGTGGCTAGGGTCCAAAGGGTTTCTTTGTGGTTTTCGTTTTTGTTTTTTGAATTATTCTCATCTCACATAGGTTGGATCCATGATGCAGGTAACATGAGAAAAAGGAAGCTCAAGAAGGTTAAGCAGCTTAATCTGGACTTCAGAAACCAACCAGCCCTTTGGGGGTCTTTGTCTAAGTCAGAACCAGATCGTTCAGTGTGTAAGGGAATTTTCATCCCCGTGATGGACAGCCCTAGCCCCTTTGAAAAGCTAGTAGAAGTTATGGAGCCCCTTCCCGAAAATATGTACACACACGGGAAACCGAAAAGTGTATATTACTTTGGAGGGTTCACACACCTGGTGAGCCCCTGATACCTATGGACTGTCCCCAGTCTGCTGCCGTGACTCTATGGGGATACAGCACAAATCCATATCCACACCCATGCCCATTACCTTTCAGCCAAAGATAGAAGCGTATTGTCAGTGCAGTCCACCTTCAGGACAGACGGAAAGTCCTTAGATGCAGCTTCTCTCCCTCAGCACGCTGTGTGCACTGCGGGGACGCCCGCCTTTCCGTGGAGCTGTCACAAAGGATAGCAATTGGCATCGCCACTCTTCACCGCCCAGAAGCACCGACTCCACAGAGTTCTGGTGCCCGTTTCTCTGCGGCCACTGCTGGATGGGGTATACAGCTCCGGCCAGAAGGCTCCCAGCGGTCCCAGGAGCCTGGAAGACCAGGGGCAACTCCCACACATCTCTGGACCTCAGCGCCCTGCAAATGCGCGCAGTCCTTGGCCGGCAGCCGCGGGCTCCCGGTGTCGCGCGCGTCTGCGCAGGGTGAGGGCGCCTGGCGGGTGGCGCCAAGCTCTTCTGCTGACTTGGTGGCTCCGGGCCGGGCCCGGGTAGTGCCCTTCCTCCTCCTGGCCGACTTGGCCCAGCACGGCTCGGAGCCGCGAGAACTTGAGCAGCGCCCCTACCGCCCGCTTTTCCGCCTCCATCTCCTCCTCCTCCTCCTCCTTCCCCCAGCCACCCGCGCAGTCATAACCGGTTCAGACTGGCCAGGGTGCCCCGAAAAAGAAGAGAGTGAGAAGGGGTGGGAAACACAGGGAATAACTTCCCGGGAGGAGGAGGAGAAAGAGAAGGTGGAGCCCAGAGGAGGGGCCGGCTCCCTCCCTCCATGTGGCCGCGGCCACTGAGGGGCTCGGCGAGGGCAGAGGGCGGCGGTTCCCGGGGCAGCGCGTAGCGGGACCGATTGCCCAATACTCCAGTAGGGGCCGGGGCCGGGGCCGGGCCCCCGGATAAATAGCCGTCTTGCAGGCCCGAGCTGCAGGGGAGAGCGGCGGCCGAGATCCCTACGGCACCACCGGCCGGGTCCGCCCGGGACACCGATCCCTGTGTGGCGCCCTGGAGCCCCCCCACCGAGGCCGGCACACAGGTAAAAGGACAGGAGCTCGCAGGGAGTGTCACAAGGGTTGGCAGCCACCGGTGCTTCCTAGCCTCCCGGAGGCGAGAAGTAACTCCTCCGACTCTGGGCAGGAGGAGGAGGCAGCGACGCTGTCACCCGCGCCCAAGCAGCTTGGAGCTGGTTTCCAGTTTGGGGTGTGTGCCGGGGGGCTGACAGTGTACTGCGTGCTCTCAGGCCCACCCCTTGACAACCCTTTTTTGTTTGGGGTGCTTCTCCGAGGTGCGCAAGTTTTCCCAGGAGTATGCGGGCGGCCTTTTGCACGGAGTTGGAAGAGAGAGCAAGAGAGAAAGAGGGTCCTGGAGGAAGGACGGTGTCCTCGGATGGAATTCACGGTGGAGATCTATCCTGAGACTCCCGAGACAGCTCCTGGTGGCAAAGCGGGGAGTGTATGCGTGGGCAGGGGGAGGGATGCGACTCAGGTGGGCCCCTATTTCCCATAAGGCAGCGAGGCCTCCAGCACCCTGGTTGGTAGTCGCCGCTCAAAGGTGCCCCGGGGAGGGTCGGGGCTGGGGAGGTCCGGGTTCTCCCGGGCTGTGAGCAAAGCAGCGTGCAGGGCGGGCGGATACTGCACGGTCGCGCCAAATTCAGCACCACCAGGTGAGCCCCGGGCGAGCGCTGGAGCCTGCAGCCTCTGCGACCACCGCGGAAGGCACCCGCACCTGGGCCTCCTGGACACAGAGCAGGAACTTGGGAGGACTTGGTGCTGAAAGCTCCATCTGTGGTTCACCCTAGACAACCTCCTGTGGCTCCAGCAACACCCAGAGGAAAGAGCTGATGAACATTTGAAAAATTGGTCATCAAAAACAAATCAAAGCTTCTTGGGTTGCTGGGTTTAATCCAGCCCAGGTCAATCCATCTGGAGGTTTAGGCAAGATTTACACTAAATGTATTATTTATATAGTAAGTTACCTCATATAGCAGCATTTGGGATCAATTTCCTATGTCATAGTTAGTTTGGGTGTATTTTTTTAAATCTTGAATTACTTGGAGAGTAGTTCTGATTGCAGGTGGATCCCCGCCTCCCACCCCCAGGTAGTCAGTTGTTCCATCAGATTTTGTTAATTGGGTGTGTCCTAACAGTTTCTGAGATTTGGGTTGATTTCAGCTATGAGAAAGTCTTCTGTCTGGTGCAGGCAGAGGACTGAGACAGCTAGAGTAGATTCTGAAGTAAAAGCAGGATTATTCATTCTACAATGGCACCTCCTTTTAAATGACATGTGAAGGCTGATAAGTGGGTTAGTACCCGTATCATTGCTAGAAATGTTTTTGTCAGGCCCTGAGAAGTGGAGATTACATCATAAAAGTGTTGAACCTGCAATTTTGCCACAACTCATGCTTTTAGCATCACTGACTGCTGAAGAGCATCCTTTTCCGTTTCTTCTCTTATGTGTGTAGGCCAGCGGGGTAACAGGGGCCCTTTATACCTATAGGATACATTTAGGGAAGGACCAAAGATATGAAGAGGTAGATCAGGACACTAGGAAATCTTTTGCGACTTCTCACTGTGATTGAAAAGATGGGGCTGATGATGTGCATTGATTGGCATTGGAATATGTATCAGGGCAGATGATGGTGCTTTGGGGATGGATCTGGTCATGAAACTAGAGCTAGAGGGTGACAATTAGACAGATGTGGTCAGAGTCTCAAGCTTTATCTCCTTAGTATTTTGAACCTGTTTTTTTGTAGTCTTTTTCTCAAGTGAACTATTTCTTGAACTTAATTCATAGAGCGCAATTGGATATAGAAAGCCAGTGGGAAGATACAAAAAAAACAATGTCATGCTTGAGTAATTACAGCTTTCCAAGAAAGTATCACCTAGTGACTTTTAATTTCAAAAAATTGCAAGAATGCATGTATTTTGAGCTGGTTGGCCTTTTATTTGGGAGATTCTTTGTAGATTTCCTGTGTTTGAGACTCAGCTATAACTTAAAACTTAGTTCATGGGAAGAACACATGGTCCCTGCATTGAAAGAGTTTAGCTACAGGGAAAAATAGGCATATTTACAGATATCTACAATACACGAAAGAGTAGATGGAATCATATGGCAACAGCATTAATAATGTGTTCTTAGTGTGGCAGAGAAAAGGACAGGTTCATTCAAGGTTAAGAACTAAGTAAAGTTTTGTGTATGTAGCCTTTGAACTGGGAGTTGAGGAGGGAGAGGATTTCCTCAGTGCAAAAGAGGCCAGCTGGAACAAGGGGTGTGGAAGTCTGATATGTTCACGGGTAGCAGAGAAAGTTAGAGTACCCAGAGCCTGGAATTTAGGATAGATAGTCTGGAAGGCAGGATGGAGCTAGATTATGGAGAACATGGCAAGCCATGCTACGAAACTAAAATGTGACTGACCATTATTATTATACTTTACGAACAATGTAAGCATCCTTAACTGTACTTTACACCTTGAAGTTCAATTTTCTGAGCATCCCCCTAAAATAAATATATGTATAAAATCTCAGTGGAATTTGGTTCCCATAAATAATCATAATAATTATTAATGTTTATAAACCACGATATGTCAAATGAGCCACACACCTTATTTTATCTCTAGAGGCATAACTCTTATCTTAGACTGAGTATTTTAATAAGGTCACTCAGTTAAATAAATGATGCGACCAGGATTTGAACTCCAAAGTCAGTCTTGATAACTTAGCCTTTGAATGATTGTTCTATAACATAACAAGGACATAATACATGTGAAGTGTTATTAACGGTAGTTAGGAATTAGGCCTGCTACCAGTAGGAGGAGTATTTCTCAATTTTTTTTTCTTTGCACCCATCCTTCTTACTTTATTTTTAAAGATTTTTCTTAAAATATAGCTAACATACAATATTATATTAGTTTCAGGGGTACACCATGGTTATTCAACATTTATATACCTAAAGAAGTGATCACCATGATAAGTCCAGCAACCATCTGACACCGTACCATGCTATCACAGTATCATTGACTATATGCCCTGTGCTGTACGTTACATCCCCATGACTTACTTGTTTTATACCTGGAAATTTGAACCTCTTATCCCCTTTCATCTCCTCCCCTTTTTTAATTTTTCAATTATAGTTGACTTTCAATATTATTTTATATTAATTTCAGATGTACAGCATAGTGTTTAGACATTTATATAATTTAAGAAGTGATCTGCCTGAATAGTCTAGTACCCACCTTGCACTATACATAGTTATTACCATATTATTGACTATATTCCTTATGCTATATCCTACATCCCCATGACAACTGTGTAACAACCAATTTGTACTTATTCCCTTCTTCTTTTCAACGACCACCGCTTCCATTTGGCAACCATCAGAATGTTCTCTGTATCTATGAGTTTGCTTCTGTTTCATTTGTTTATTTATTTTGTTCTTTAGATTTCACTTATAAGTGAAATCATGTGACATTTATCTTTCTCTGTCTGACTTACTACACTCAGCACAATACCCTCTCGGTTCATCCGTGTTGTTGCAGATGGCAAGATTTCCTTCTTTTTTTATGGCTGAGTAATGTCCCATTGTATATATGTACCACCTCTTCTTCATTCGTTCATCCATTTAGGGACACCCAGGTTGCCTCCATATCTTGGCCATTGTAAACAATGCTGCAGTGAACAATTGGATGCACACGTATCCTCTAAGTAGCGTTTTGGGCTTCTTCGGATAAATACCAAAGTGGGATTACTGGGTCCTTCTTTTTCTCTTGTTATAGCTTTTGTTTTAAAGTCTCTTTTGTCTGGCATAAATATTACTACCACAGATTTGTTTGTTTGTTTCTATTTTCATGTAATGTCTTTTGCCATTTCTTTACTTTCAGTCTGTATGTGTTTTATAATCTGAAGTGAGTTTCTTGGAGGCAGCACGTATAATGTGTAAGGGACTTGTTTTCTTATCCACTCAGCCACCCTATGTCTTTGGATTGGAGCATTTAATCCATTTACATTA
This sequence comes from Rhinolophus sinicus, assembly GCF_036562045.2. Taxonomy (NCBI): domain Eukaryota; kingdom Metazoa; phylum Chordata; class Mammalia; order Chiroptera; family Rhinolophidae; genus Rhinolophus; species Rhinolophus sinicus. The sequence continues at coordinate 39,803,267 of NC_133757.1, read as the reverse complement.
AAAGTAATTGTTTACATATATGTGGTTATTGCCATTTTAGTATTCATATTTTTTAGTTTTTTTTTTTTTTTCCTTTTTACAGAAGTCCTTCTAAGATTCCTTGTATTACTGGTTTGATGGTGCTTTAGCTTTTTCTTGTGTGGGAACCTCTTTACCTTTCTTCATTTCTAAATGGTGGCTTTGTTGGGTAGAGTAATCTTGGTTGTAGGTCCTAGCTTTTCAGCACTTTGAATATTTAATGCCAATCCCTTCTGGCCTGCAAAGTTTCCATTGAGAAACCAGCTGACAGTCTTATGGGAGCTCCTGTGTAGGTAACTAACTGCTTTTCTCTTACTGCTTTTAAGATTCTCTCTTTTTAACTTTTGGCATTTTAATTATGATGCTTTCTTGTTGTTGGCCTCTTTGGGTTCATCTTGTTTGGGACTCTCTGTGCTTCTTGGGCTTGTATGTCTATTTTCTTCACTAGGTTAGGGAAGTTTTCTGTCATTTTTTCAAATAAGTTTTCAATTCTTTGCTCGCTCTCTTTTCCTTCTGGTATTCCTTCTTTAATACAAATGTTGGTACGCTTGACGTTGTCCCAGAGGCACTTTAAACTATCCTTATTTTTTGGGGTTCTTTTTCTTTTTGTTGTTCTGATTGGGTATTTTCTGCTACCTTAACTTGTAAATTCCTGATTCAATCCTTTTCTTCATGTAATCTACAGTTGATTCCCTCTAGTGTAGTTTTCATTTCAATTATTGTATTCTTTGTTTCTGACTGGTTCTTTTTCATGTTTTCTATCTCCATTTTTATGCTTCCTATCTCTTTGTTGAAGTTCTCCCTGAGATAACTGAGCACCCTTATAATCACTGTTTTGAACTCTACGTCTGGTAGATTGCTTGTCTCCATTTTGTTTAGCTTTTTTTTTTTTTCTTTTTTCCTGGAGTTTTGTTTTCTTCTTTTGTTTTGGACATGTTTCTTTGTCTCCCCATTTTGGCTGCCTCCTTGTTTTTGTTTATATGTATTAGGTAGGACTGCTATGTCTTCCAGTCTTAGTATAGTGTTCTTATGTAGTAGGTATTCTGTGGGACCTAGTGGCTCAGTCTGCCTGGTCACCTGAGCTGGGTGCTTCAGATGTGTTCCTTGTGTGGGTTGTATGTGCCCTCCTATTGTAGTTGAGCCTTGGTTGCTGTTTGCACTCAGTGGATGGGATTAACCCTTGAGCTGGTTGGTTGTGAGGACAGGCTGTGACTATAGTGGAGGAGTTGTGGTGTTGAGGCTGACCCTACAATACAGGATTCACTTTAGAAGGGCTCTGGTGCCTGCCCCGTCCGCCCTTTGGGTATGTCATCTTTGTAGGTGCTAAAGTGATACCCTGGTCCAGTCCAAAGCTGGCCAATGGGCTTGCTAGCCCCGGGATCTCCTGGGTGGGGACTCACTGCAGGCCAATTTCAGCTACATCCTATGCCCTGCCTGGGGCCACATGGCATGAGCCACAAAGCAATCCACAAATGGTCCCTGCCTGTGCTGAGCTTTGAGGTGCCTTGAGAGGCCAAGCTGTGAACCAAGACCAGCTGTCGCCATGCTTAGGGCTGCTCAGCCAGAGAGAGGTACGAGACACACTGAAGCCAGATGCTGCTTGTTTGGGTTTTGTGAACCTTGGAGAGATTTTTAAAAAAGTCTGCGGCAAGAGTCAAGGTAGGTGGTTTGTATGGAAAAGTGACTGGAAGCGGTTTTTGTGTGCTAGGAAGTTGGGTGGGGAGGGTCCACAGAATCACCAGGGTGGGACAGAGCCAATGGTGTTAGCCAGGTTGATGGAGACTCATACATGGTGCCCACCTGCGTCTGCATGCTGAGAGTGGGGAGGGCTCAACAAAGAAACAATGGCCTCTGCCGGCTCCCCCATCCAGGAGAAAGCTGCCCCTCCAGCCCTCACCCTGCAGCCAGACAACTCAGTTCTTCTCCATAAGTCCCTGGAGCCTTTTGAGCTGCTGCCCCAGTGCTGGAGCTCAGAGTGAGTGAGTCTGTCAGAGAGTAAGTCCATGTGTAGGGCCTTTAAGAGGATTCCCTGGGACTGCAGCCACCCTCCATCTCACTTACTCAGCCACAATCTCCATTAGTTTTCACAACCAGAAATTATGGAGACTTCTCTCCCCAGCACTGAAATCCTGAGCTGGGGAGCCTGGCATGGGTATGGGACCCCTCGCTCCTCTGGGGGAACCTCTGCAACTGAGGTATCCCTCCCAATTTTTAATGGTCATATGCGAGTGTAAGACCAGCCACACTGCTCCCCCCCTCCTACCAGTCTCCAAGTGGCTTCTTTTATATGTCCTTCTGTATGGCCACTGGTTCAGCTAGACTTCAGGGAATTCCCAATGATGGTTGTTCTATAGTTTAATTGTAATTTGGATGTGGCCATGAGAGGATGCAAGCACAGTATTTACCTACTGTGCCATCTTGACTGGAAAACCTTTTTTCTTTTTAATTGAGATATAATTGACATATAACATTGTGTTACTTTTAGGCATACAATGTAATGATTTGATATATGTATACATTGCAGAACGATTACCATAATATGTTTAGTTAACATCCATCACCACACATTTTTTTTGGATGAGAAGTTTTAAGGTCTACTCTCTTAGCAAGTTTCGTATATATAATACAGTATGTTAACTGTACTCATGCTGTACCTTACACATCACTCTGATTCATTTTACTTTACAAAAATCACACATTTCAATGTGTTAACACATCTTCAAACTACTATATGATCTTGTAGTTTTATGATCCTCTCAAAAGAAACTCTTAAGCTCTTTGAGAAAAGATGAGATATAGGGTAAGAAAAGCATTAATAAATGTGATAGCATTAAATACAAAAACTAGACCTGACAAATTATCTGGAAGAGTATCAATTTTAAACATTCTTTTCATTATTCCCAATAAATCCCCCAAAAGCATCAGATCTTTTTGTATTTCTGCATCTCATCTATGTTGCCACGTGTCTTGATTTTTATTCTAAAGGTTATATAGCAAATACACTTGTTTGTACACTACATACTAAAGTGTGTATTCAGACAACTGATTGGACTCTACACAATCATGTACAAATTATGAAAACTATATTAAGCAAAAGAAAATACCAGTGTAGATAGCATTATCATAGATTTTTTTCACCAGAACACTACTATTTGGGCCAACCTTTGTGGGATATGAGTTGAATGGAGCAGAGAGAAGATGACACAGGAGGCTTGCAGTATAGGGAGCATGGGTAAGAGTTTTTGGGATATAGGGAGGTGATTATACCAACTTGTATGTAAGTATCTGGCCCTCATTTTGCTTATATTTCACTCTGTTAAATCTCTAGATATTTTCATCTATTCTAAGACTCTAATTGGTTTACAAATTTTGCTACTTCCTCTTCTGAACCTGAGAACATCACTTGGAAATAGGTAACTATTCATTGGATTGGTCAGTAAGAGATTTTGATCCTGGATCTCTCCCCTAGCATGACATCTCTAAATCTCAGTTTCCTCATACAGATGAGGGAATTGGGGAGTTGATAAGATCAGTGGCAGTAAGTTCACAAGGTTCACCCAGGAGAGACAGGCATCATAAATGAGCAAATCAAAGTGGGGAAGGGGATGTCAGGAAAGCACAGGGGAAACTCTAAACACAAATCAGTTTTGGTTCTGTGTCAAGGAGATGTTAGGGGGTGGAAGGAACTGGAGAGAATATGCCCATTCAATGAGGGCCGAAGTTATTCAGATCCAGCCAATTGTTACATAAGAATGAGGGCCCAGTATTGCCAGACCATCTGATTTTTCAAGACAATCCAGAAATTTGGATTTTTATGTGAAATCTTCCCATTTTAAAATATTGGAAATCCATTCAAAATTGTTAAAATTAAAATAAAATAACAATTCAGTAAGCCAGACGAAACACCTAGAGATCCAGAAATCAGATTTAGCCTGAGCATGGCCAATCTGCTGGATGATTTTCAAGTTTCCTTTTGGCTTTAGATTTTCATGATCCTCAATCTGTTTTATCTATAACCCATTTCTTTCCTTTTGCTAAAACATATTCCAGTGTTCACCATATCTAAATTATGATAACTTTGGAGGATCGCTTTGGCTTGTGTTGAACTATGTATAATAGATCTGTAAGGCCTTTAAGGTCAAAGGATGTCCTTTTTTGATGACCATGCTGTTGACATAGTTCAGACGCTCCAGCAGTTAATTACTTGTGTTAATAATCCATTTTAGGGACAATTAGTGTGGTTTAATTCCAGGACCCAAAGCTGTTTCTCTAAACATTTTCCTTCCTGCTCTTCCTTCTTACACCAATTTGAGATAATAACCAGCTGGTAAATTGATCTTGGTTTCCACTTGGACAGGCTGTATTTTTAGGCTTGATTTATGGTGCTAAGACAAAGAAATCTTTATCATCTTCACCTTGGCAAGATTTCACTACCTAGTCTGTCTCTCTTATGGGGATATCCTTGAATTACAACTACGTGAATAAGTTAAGGGTCTGGCTTGTATGAATCATGTTAATCTAGCAGTTAGATTTTTTAAAAGAATATTTATATAAATGCAGAAATAAAAATGAAAACAAAAATAATGGATTTTCATATAATTCTAATTCCAAATTATGTTTGATAACTCTGGTCCTAGGAAAACTGCAAAGTGAAATTCTTTAATATTTTATCTAAAGCTAAGATTTTTGGATTTGACTGGCTAAAATGTGTTCTTTACTTTCTGTCAATGAGCTATTTTACAAACAAGTGGGCCTGACTCTAACTGAAAAGCTCAGGACAAATATTGACAATGGAAAGGAAGTATCTGAGTAAATAAAACAAGAATGGCATTTTCAGAGAAACCACATACCTTACTGTGACTGAGTTGGCTGTGAGAGAACAAACAGAAGGCTCTGAATGACAGGTCTGAGCTACAGTTTGTTCTTGTCCTGGCATCAGTGATGAATCAACCCTCCCCTGCACTTCAGAGAGTATGTTAACAATCTCTGGATGTTTAACATTTAAAACCAAATATAAAAGAATCAGGTAATTCTATGATCATTAAAGACATGCCATCTGATGTTATACAGGTGGAAAAAAAGAGGGATTTAAAACATCAATTTCTTTATTTTTAGCCATGTATTTTGCTAGCCCTTCAGATTCAATGATGGAAGCAGTCTCTAAGCTCCATGGAGTCAGGGATGTCAATCAATATGACCAACAACTGCAAGGCAAACAAAAGCTTATTTGGGAGTCTTTTAGGAATTGCAATTCAAGAAACACACTTTTGGGCAGAAACACAACTGTTCTGAGGTGGAAAGAAAGGGACAGAGCTTATAAAGACAGAAAAAGGGTGGTCTTCCAATGGGATTACACAAGTTCCTTTGAAAGACCTGTGACTGGTCCTGGCAAGCAGACTTATATTATGATATACATGTGTCATGCAGGGCATCAGACGGGGTCTCTGGCCCTGCTCCCCACATACAAACGCAGGACATAGTGAGGCCAAACAGGAACACCCACGGAGCCATAGATAGGGGAGTCATACTACTATATTCTCACTGGCAGCTGGGTTGGAGACACAGGAAGCAGGAGCCACACTATCCGCAACCCGCTGTCTGCTTCTCTGTCAACCAACCTCACTTGCTAGCTGCAATCCGCTCTTGCTAGCTCAGCCACCATCTTCTTGCTAGCCCCCATTTTTTTGCTAGCGTAGCCATGGCAGTTATGTTAGTGGCCAATGGCTCACTGGTTACAGCTGATGGCCAACTAGCCACAGCTGATGGCCATCCAATCACAGTTGATGGCCATTTACTACCTGAGCCAGCACCTTTCCACATGAGGCTGAGAGCCTGGAAACTGCACTCGTGGCTCTGTCCCCACAACATGATTAATTGCTTGTGTCTATGGTGTGGGGACAGTCCCAGAGAACAGTTTCCAGGCTCTCGGCCTCACATGGAAAGGTGCTGGCTCGGTTATTAGATGGCCATCAGCTGTAATCAGGTGGCCATCCATTGTGGCTGCTTGGCCATCAGCTGTTACCTGTTAGCCATTAGCCACTAATATAACTGCTGTGGCTGTGCTAGGGGCGTGGTTGGTTGGTTGGCAGAGAAACGGACGGTGGATTGCAGATCATGTGGCTCCTGCTTCCTGTGTCTCCAACCCAGCCGCCAGTGAGACTATAGTGGTATGACTCCCTTATCCATGGCTCCATTGGTGTTCCTTTTTGACCTCACCATATCCTGCATTCTTATGCAGGGAGCAGGGCCAGAGACCCCGCATGACATATGGCTAGATGAAAAATAATTTTTTTTTTTTTAATAGAGAATTCAGTGGGTTGTTTTAAGCAGCTTTAGCATTTTTGGTATACCTGGGAAGCTATCTTTGGAGATGGTTTCTAGTAGTATTGTTTTCCCCATAAAACCATTTTTTGTTAGTGTTTTAGTAAGTTAAGCCGTGTATGTATTGTAATATATGATGTTGTATACAACAGGGAAGGGTGATTGGTAGTTCAGACCTATACATACGTTTCTTTTAGGGTCAAATTTACAGCCTTGTTCTAACCTTTTTTTTGTTGTTGTTGAACAGCCAAATGATGTGCTTTCATAATGTTATCTTTTAAACCCCCAGTTGCTTCAGTTGTTAACATAGGTATTTCCATTAGGGGCTGAGATTATTTTAATGCTGCTAAGTTAGCAGCAATGTCAGCCAAATGATTGCCTCTACTCTCTTCTTGACTGTCCAGGGATTTTTATGATTGCCAAAGATTTAGATCATTAGGTAACTTCTAAGAGTTCTAAAACATAAGAACTGTTTTGTTTTGTTTTGTTTTGTTTTGTTTTTTCTGTTTGTTTGTTTTTTGGTGTTCTTTTTTTCTGGAAGAAGTCAAGAGTCCTCTCTGTTTTCAGAGCATACCTCTCAAAGGAGGTGGAGGCAATCTTCAATGGATGCTCCTCAGAGGGTGAGCAGAGGAAGAGGTCAACCACATATTGTAAAAGGGTGAACTGGTAAGAAAATTCTATATTGGGAATATCTACCTTTAAAATTTGGGAAAAGTGAGTCAGACTTTCAGCGTAGCTCTGGGGCATTACTGTCCAAGTATATTGTTCTATCCATATAAAGCAAATAAGAATTGACTTTCAGGATCAACAGGGATGCAAAGAAAGCACTACAAAGATTTATCACTGAAAAAAATCTTCTTTCTGGTGGTATGACTGAGAGTTTGGTATGAATGTTAGGCATGACTGGGTGCCGAGGTATGATTACATTATTTATGGTTCTTAGATCTTGAATGAATCTTCATTTAACAGGGAGAATAGGAATATTACAAAAGCTCAAAGAAAGACTGAGGAGGCCTTATTTGCAATATTCCTCAATGACAGGTTTAATTCCATGAATGGCTTCTGTGTTTAGAGGGTATTGATGGATGTTATGTAGAAGTTTACATTTGTCCATTTTCATCGCTGGTGTGGAATGAATGCAACTGGTGTTGGGGACATTTTTTGATCAAAGTTAATTTGTAATAGAATCTAAAAGAGGGTTTGGTTCAGTTAAAGTGACTGAAAAAACTGGAATAGCTATAGATGAGTCCATGGATGAGTCCTTTTGAATGTCATTTGTTAGAAGCTCAAAATGTAAGAATATTTCCCCCTTTTGAGAGGAAAAAATATGGGCTTTGTGAGCTTCAAGAAAGTTTTGTCCTAAGAGATGAATGGTGGCAGAGCAAACCAAAAGAAATTGGTGAGTTCCTTTAATAGGTCCAAGTTGAAAACAAATTGGAAGGGATTTGGAGACTTTCATGGGTTGATTGGAAACTCCCATCATTTGTATGGATTCAGTACTCCAAGGAAGGGGAATGGAGAAGTTGGTAGGCCTAAGCATTGTTAAGATGGCTCTGATATCTACCAGGTACTCGGTTACCTCATTACCAATAGTTAGATCAATTTCTCCTAAAGAATTAGTTTGGAGCATGGTAAAAATCCCCTTTGATCCTCTGAGCACCTTCCTGCTGAAAAAACTTCAGTTGGAATCCTTGAGGAGGAATCACAAATTTTATAGGCTTGTATTTGTTATATTGGTTGGCCTTATAATTGTCTTTTCAGGTTTAAGCAATCTTTTTTCCAATGTCCAAGCTTTTTGCAATAACTTTTTTGCAAAGTCCTTTGAATGGTGTTTGCCTTGGGGACTCTGAAAAGCATATTTAACCACCACCAATTATTGTAATTATAGGCTCATTATGTAAGTTGGGCATTTAGGGCTTGTGGAGCTTTCTTTTTGGTATATTTTAGGATAGTTCTGGAGAGCTTCTCAGCATAGTTATTAAATCATGGGTTTGCATGGTGGCCCAATTAAGTTGTAATTTTTTTTACCTGTTGTTCAAGTTCATCTTGTAGACCCTCTACAAAGGCTGAAGTAAGAATCACTGAGGTGTAATCCCTGACTTCATCTGTGACAGAATGCTGTTTAAAAACGTTTTCAAATCTATCATAGTAATCAAAAACAGTTTCACTGGGTTTTTGAACACTTTTTTGACTTTTCTTCCAATCAATAACTTGAGGAATAGCCTCAAGTATCTTTTCATGAAGCTGTTTAGCCAGCTTTGAGGCTTTGCTCATGCCTACTCATTCTCAATGGGAAAAGTCTCCCTAGGGTTTTGCCATCCCACCTTGTGTAGCCATTTTCTGGCATGTCCTCCTATGAGCACGTGGATAAGCTGATAGAGGTCACAGAACCCTGGCTTATATGTTTGGATAGTGAGCAGAAATTCTCCAGCAAACCCAATGGGGTCCTCTTTGAGATTAGGAGCATCTTCAGCAATGGTGCGGAGCTCAGCTTTAGTCCACGGGGTATAAGAAATAAGGAGTTATCGATATGGGCCAGGCCCATCTGATGGTTTAACTTTAAATGGGATGGTAAGAGCAGGGGGGTGTCTAATGGAGCCTCAGGCTCATCATTATAAAATGGGCGTTCCTTCTGCGAGGGGAGGGTAAAGAGGGAGAGAGCAGGCGGGCAGCAAAGGAGCAGAAGGTAATGAAGATAGTGAGACGTCAGAAGAACATGTAGAAGTTTCCTCAAGTTTAGTAATCCTCTGACATCATGTGGCATTTGCTTTGTTTAATTTAGAATTTATGTTTTAGAGGAAAGCAATTTTTGAATCACTTTATATGTCGAGTGGCCTCAAAATGCAAATTAAAATATGCTTCCCATTCAGATTGCATAGTGTTGTAGTTCTTTTTTTTCTCTCAATTTTAATAAATATTGTAATAGTAATATTGCCCAAATTAGTATGAGATCTTAGAGGAAGAATGATTAACTGTTGGAAAGTCAGGAAGGCATGAAGTAGAAGACATTTAGGATAAGTCTTGAAGGAAAAGCAGGAGTTTGCCAGTAAGCAAGTTGGAGAACAGCATTACAGCCCCCTCTAGCAGCTGGTGGGGACTGAAGAGGCAAAAGCAGAGAGGAGGGAAAGAACACGGCTTAAGTGCTGAATTGTGACAGTGGCTTGGGTAGCAGGGGCCATCCTCGGGAGGTGTGGTTGGGGCTGGGTCATTGCAAATCTTTAAAGGAAAACCAAAAAAATCAGGGGACTAGCCATCTAGTTAAAGATCTAACTACCTAATATCATATGGGCAAAACATGGATTGGTGAAACAAATTTTACCTTCATTTGTAATTTTTCATTCATTGATGGAAGGCTGTAAGCTCCATGAGGGCAGGAACAATCATCTTTGATTTTCTTGTGCATTTAAAAAACCTTGTGCTCTGCTAATGAATGAACTGTGGGTGGTGAGGAGCCACTGAAAGACTTTAAAGGTTGGAAGTAGAATTTGAGATGCTCAGAAGCATGGTTTGGAAAGATGGCTCTGGCAGCAGCTTGACAGATGGACTGCAACAGGAGAGAGTATAAGCAGAGGGATCCATAAATTGGTGGGTGTGATGGTGCAGGGGTTTGCAGAGAAGATGGAAAGGAAGAATTTGATGACAGAGTTCTCTGTCTGCAAGTCTCTGTTTCTGGTTGACATGGCACAGTGGGGAGGTGATGTGGGGAGGGATGAAGAGGAGCTTTCAGCTTGGGCAAATGGAAGTATGATGATAGTTTTTTCCAGATGAAATTCAGGAGGAGGACTTACGGATATGTTGAGTGTGAGGGACCTGAACGTCTCCAGGTGAGATCTTGACAGACAGTGGTGAGAAATTGGTTAGAAATGTGGATCTGAAGTTCTGAAGAAAGGTCAGGCCTGAGGATGGAGAATTTGGACTTTGTCCTTTGCATATCTGTGATGTTTGATGAGGCTAGAGAGAGCTGGTCAGGGGTCATGTGGGAGTGGGCTCAGGAAAGCTAAGGGAGCGGTGGTTTGCAAAGGAGAAAGAGGTAGACCAAGGGAGGTTGCACTGACTCCGTGATAAGGAGGTGGGGACAACGTAGCAAGAATATTTTTCTTCTTTGGAGGCATAGAAGCATGAAAACACTGAGTTGAGAAATGATTAGGAGCTGAGAAGGCAGAAGCAGGGAGAGTACTCTTTCAATTTTTTCTAAGCAAACCTTTAGCAGATGCAACAATAGTAACAACATCTATAATCATTTACTCTATGCCAACCACCATGCCTAATGCTTCATAGAGATTATTTCTGATATTCTTCATAAAAATCCTAAGAGTAAGGAGTTCTTACTATTCCTATTTTATAGATGAAGAAACTAAGGCAGTTGTTAAGTTGCTAAGTGGCTAATTTCAGAGCCTCAACATGACCCCATGAAAAACAACTCCAGGCTTCATATTCTAAACAAGGGACTTTGGGTGTTTTCAATTGTGACTCACAGTGAGATGTACTTTGTAGCTCAACCCTGCACACATGTGCAGGCATGCATGTAAACACTGAAGCGAAGTTTCACTAAATAGTACTGAACCCTTACCACCATTTTTGAGTCTTGTCTATTTTATTCTATTCAAAATTCCCATTTAAAAAAAAATGCTCACAATCCATGATTGAGTTCATGACCCATGATGCATTGCAGTTTGAGCAGTACTTCTCTAGACCATCACTTTGTATCGCTTCCCAAACTATAGCTCTTTTCTATTAAATTCAAGAAACATTTATTGAGTGCCTACTATAAGCATAGATATGGAAAGGATATAAAGAATATCAGATGTACCCTGAACCCAGAGAATTTTCAATGTAGCGAAGAAAAAGGGAGAAAGACAAGTTAATGGCTAGTTTGAATGCAAGCCAGATGAAATAAGTAGAGAGGCATGAGCAGCATATATTGGAAGCATAGAGGAAGCAGTGACTAATACTGGCTCTAAATCTATATTGATTTAACTAATAAGGTTTAGTGTTTTCTATGCTACAAGAACATTAAAAGACTTTTATGGAATGAATAGAAATGTCTTCAGTAAAGACTTTTAAGAATAAAGGCCAAAGGAGATTTGAAAACCATAATATTCTGTGTATTATTCTTAAAGGTCCTGAGTGGTGAAAGTATCATTATAACTATTTCGATATCAGTTTGTTCAGCATAAGCCCCTGAATGATGTCGGCAAAATCAGTCGTATTAAAGAATATCCATTTCAGAAATAGTTTTAAAATCACGGAGTACTTACTAAAAGAAAAAGTTTACAGTAAAAGAATGCACCATTTATGGCCCTGCATTAGGTGATAACTCCTACAGTTAAATGGAAAGAGCCTTAAATGGAATCTAGCAAAGAGCCTGTGGACACTGGGGGAGAATGAGGAATATGAATATCTACCATTTGAAAGTCCTTTGTATTGGGTCTAATACATGAAAAGTGCTAATAGTGTTAAACAATGCTAAAAGTGCTAATAGAAAATGCTAATTAAAAGTTATTCCATGATATGGCTAACCCATAGTACATTTAACCTTTACAAACTGTTCTTAATTCTACTGGTTAGAATTCCTAAGAAAGGATGGTATCATTGTTGGGATTTAAGAATATTTGAAATAGTTTTCTATAATCGTGAAATAGTCATGATTGAAGAGGGTGAATAAACATTAATTTAAATAACTAAAAGCAGTCAAGTCTTTCATTTTATGCTTATACCACAGGACGTAAAATTATTATTATTTTGTGTTTTTTCTTAATTTTTATTAAATTTATTGGGGTGACATTGGTTAGTAAAATTATATAGGCTTCAAGTGTACATTTGTATAATACATCATCTATATATTGCATTATGAAAAGGGGGTCAAGTATATGATGATGGAAGGAGAACAGACTCTGGGTGGTGGACGTGCAATTATTTATTTTTAATTTTTAATTAATGGATGGATCTTGAGATTATTGTGCTAAGCAAAATAAGGCACACAGAAAAAGTCGAGAACTATATGATTTCACTGATATATAGGATATAAAACTGAAAGCAACAAAGGAATAAGACAAACAAATAAAGAAACAAAGACTCATAGACACAGATAATAGTTTGGTGGTTACCAGAGGGTAAAGGGATACAGGGTAGTAGATGAGTGTAAATGGGGTCAAATATATGGTGATGGAAGGAGAATTGGACATGTAATTATTTAAGATGGCCTGTAGTGCCATATTCCACTCCTTTTGCCCTATAACCACACATTGAAATCAACTGAAGCCTTTAACAACCTGGCCTGAACCCCAGAGATCCTGTTTGTACTGGTCTAGGGTGCGCCCAGGCACCAGTCATTTTTGAGCTCCTGTGGTGATTCTGCAGTGCAGCCAGGGTTGGAATCCCTTGCAGATCTCAGTGAATGCTGTGACAATTAGAAACATGCTCATACGGAGATACAACCTTAAAATGGGGTCCTTCGTTTGCTTTTTGATGTACACACAGTTACCACCTTTTCCTGAGAATAAGTTTAGAAAGTCTTAGGAGTCCTTGGAATAAGGATGGGATCTAGAACCACATGATTTCAGGATATAAAACTGAAAGCAACAAATGAACAAGACAAACAAGCAAAAGCTCATAGACACAGACAACAGTTTAGTGGTTGCCAGAGGGTAAGGGGAGAGGCGATAGTCAATGAGGGTAAAGAGGGTCAAATATATGGTGATGGAAGGAATAAGGAAGTGGTCTCCTTGAGCTGGGGAAAGAGTAGAAAACTGGGGTATGAAGAATGGAAAGATAAATTTAACTTCATGCAATGTGTAAGAGACAAAGTAGTTGATTTAAGGTCACTTGTAGCTCTTGTCAGAGCTTTGATAATTCTTACCTCCATTCTATCAGCAATTACCCTAATAACAGCACAGCAGCACCTGCAAAAGGGTGCTAGTAAGCTATGTGGCTTCCTGAGTTGACAAGAAAAGGATGGAAGAAAAAGAAAGAAAGAAACTTAAAGGAAACTGTTGGGACTTCAGTGCCTCTGTGTTTTGTCTTCTCTTGGTTGTTGGTGACCTAAGAACAGACTGTCTTTGTCATGTGTCTTCCTTCACTGAGACTTCCCTTTTCCCATTTGCTGACTTTTTCTTACTGTTAGGAAATTATCTAAGATGCTGAAAAATACCATCTCCATATCCTTCTTTTTTCCCAAGGGAGGAATTTGGTAATAATTGTGTGTGTGTGTGTGTGTGTGTGTGTATACGTACATGTGTACACATGTTGTGGATGTTCTGGCCAGCTGTATTTATAGTGACAGGACTTTCTATGTCAAAATTAAAAGGGATATTTTTATAATAATCGATTATGTTTAAAAGGATAAAAAATATATATAATTTGTTATGAGATTACTGTGTGCCAGGCGCTGTGCTGAGCACTTCACATAAACTAATTTACTCCTTACAACAGTCTGATGAGATAAGTACTCATTGTCCTGACTTCATAGATGGAGCAAGTGAGACCAACAGATATTTAAGAGACTTGCTGGAGGTCATATTCTTGGCTAGTATCAGAGCTGGGCTGTGCACTCAGGTTATCTAGGACCCAAGCCCATGCTCCTATTCCTTATGCTAAATTTTCTAAAATATATGTCTTCACATATTTATGTAAATAAATATCTGTGTGTGTACTTGTATGGAACTGTAGCTATTGACATAACAGAAAAATGGAAATTCTTCTAACCATTCTTTGGGACCACATAATACCATTGCCAAAAGATCCCAGCTTCTCCCCCACTACCTTTCCCAAACTAAGAGATTGTTTTGCTAATTTAAACAAATTAATAGGTGACTCCATCATCATGTCGACAGTTTTATTACAATTGTCACCATCATCATCAACATTATCATCATTAGAATCTTCTCAGAGTTTTACCTGCTGACTCCATGCCTGTCATGTTTGTTCTGAAAAGACTGGTTGGGGCATTGTACCTTGGAAACAGAGAAGTGGGGTGACCATTTTGGCACTGGCTGCCTGGAGATTCTTGGAGCTGCTCCTCCCCACATCTTTTCCTGGGCTGCTGTACAGCAGGGTGGCATGGTGGGTGGTTGAATGGTTCTCTCGAGGCAGTGTGCCCAGGTTTGGCCATTTGGGACAATGGGAAAGAGACGGGAAAAGACTTTTTTTCTCTCTTCTGGCTGGCAATGGTTTGTGCTTGCTCTTCCTGGAGCCGCAAGGTTAAAACAATGTTCATTCTCTAGCCAGCCAGCCAACAGATTTTGGGGATTTCCCACATCCAAATAAGCATGGGGTTAATAGCATTGCTACCACCAGTGGGAACAGAGCTGACTGTCACCAGTGAAGAGGGAGCAGGCAACTGTCCATTCCTTTGTTCTCCCTCTGCGCTTCAGGGCGCTTAGAAAAATAAAAGTCATGCTCCCCTGAGAAGGTAATTATTTGCTCTCTTGTTGTGTAACAGTTTGATTCTTTGGAGAGGGATGCTTACTTTTCATAACCTTCCAAATCACTTAGGCCCATTAGCATGTTAGAGGTTGTTTTGGTTTATGTTTTTGAGTTGTTTGATACTTATACCACTTCTATTTTCATTAAAAAATCTTTTACAAATCTGAAGAAAAATGAATGTAATCATCTTTTAAATTTTGTCTCATAGACAATGATCCCCTCCTGCATTTTCCCAAATATTTTATATAGAAAAATCAAGAAAATAACTTTTGCCATGGTCATCACTCCGACAAGAATTTTTCAGGGTGTCTGAAATTGTTTTGTTTTCATTGCTTAGATTCTCCTTTTATGATGTATAGTTATGCCTGCACATTAATATCTTAATTACCTCCCTTTTGCTTGTCTCCTATTAAATGAAATTTTATTAATTTATATTTGAATTCTGAGCTTCAGTATATATTAAATATATTTGTTTACCTATATTTTTCAGCATTCCCAAGGAATCGCTTGTCTTCATTTTCATTAGAATACCCAAAGAATGACTTGTTTATGCACAATTTTATGAGAATGCCCAAAGAATTTTGTTTTTCCCAATTCCCAGAATACCTTTACCCAAACTGCAGTGGTGGAAAACAAATGATAGATGTTTGGAGGGGGCAAAAGTCACAGTAGGGAAAAGAGCAATATCAATATGGGACCTGCTTCTGGCAGAACAATTGTGCCTTTTAGTTTATGAAACTTGTTAACCTATATTGCGGTCAGAACCAAAATATAAATTTCAGTAGCTTTCTAATATGTTTTAACAGCTTTGTTGAGATGTAATTCAAATATGACAAAATTCACCCATTTAATGTGTACAGTTCAGTGGGTTTTATTTGAGTTGTGTAAACTACAATAATCTGCCTTTAAAACATTTAAAATAATATTAAAACATGTCCATTACCCCCCAAAAGAAACCTTGTACCCTTTAACAGTCATTCTCCATTCCCACCCCAAGCTTTTTTCCAAAGTGGGTGCCTTTTCACCCCCATCATCGATGTACAGGGATTTCAATTCTCTTCATCTTGGCCTGTGGTCTAGAGCCTTCCATATAATTAAAGGGGCATGAATGTAACTGAAGGAAGATCAGGAAGCCCCCTACGATTTAGACTTTTGACAAATCTCATAGCTACCAGAACAGACAAAATCAACCTGGAATCAAGGTGATTCCAAGGTGTAGTCAACTGATCCTAGGCTCTTAATTTAAGTGCTTCAGCACTAGGTAATTTGGTAATGATTGAGATTCAAATAAAAATTTACTTTTTTAACCTCCTATTATTCAAGTGAAAAACATATCTAGGAATCTTTCATGAAATATTTATAGATAACATTAAAAGGCTATTAAAAATTATTATTGGTAGAACAAAGGCAATAGAGAACTATCAACTGAAAATAAAAGCAAGCAATTATAAATCATCTGAATTTGCCAAAAAATAGTATAGTACATGTGTATACATTTCAGGGACAGAAAGTCCCTGCGTCAATATTTAAGTGTTCATGAATGTCAAACATGCAATTCTGATATCCCATATCCAAGAAAATAGAACTGTTCAACCAGTGTAGAGTTGAGGAAATGACAAGGAATTGGCATTATTTGAACAGAACTAAATGTAATCTAAGGCACTGGAGCTTTAAAGCTTTATACTGTGAGTAAAAAGCTTTTCATTGACAGTCCTTTTCATTTTCTGGAGGAAATGGCTTGGGAAATGCTTAATGTTCCTTCTCTTTTAACAAAACAAAGTTAGCTTTAGGAGATAGGCTATCTTTTATAGTAATTATAATCAAATTTTGTTGAATAATATTATCTTACTATGGTTAGTTTTAGTTAATGCTCTCCTCTCTTCTCCAAGAATGGTTTATAATATGTGGGATATTTAATTTTTAAGTTAAAGATAAGAAATATACTTAAATTATAAGTTAAAGTTAATATTGTGATATCCTATCAGACCCTGAATTGTGACAAAATTGCCCCTAAATGACAATGGTCTCTCAAAATGGCTTCTAATTTTGAGTTTTATAAGATATCTTATCATGCAGAATCCTGGTTTGTTAACACTCTGGTTAAAAGATTCCAAATTCTTGAAGAATGTACTAGAATATACTATAATGTATGTGTTTCCTAGGTGTATATTTTCATACAGATGTATGAATAAAAGTCCCAAATTTTAAATATACTCATGAAACACTAGTTCAAATAAAACAATACCTTCTAATACTTACAGATCGTGTTGTTTTTTTCAGCAAACAAATCTATCTCTTAGGTAATATAAATGGCTTATTAATGGTAGGATTTATTATTTATTATGAATTCTATTCGGGGGTTATAAACACAGGCTTTTTGAGACACTTTCTCCTTAAATTTTAGCCGAGGGTGCAATCTTTCTAATCTTGTTTTCCTCTGTAGGTCCTGCCCTCTTCACTTGCCACCAAACCTGTCAGGCCTATCCTGATTCCGCACCCATGTTCATGTTGTTTCTCTTGCCAGAGCCATCATTTCAAGAGTCTCTCCATTGTTCTTTAGAACTAACCTACTTCATAAGGCCTTCCACTCCTGCTCCTGTCTTGATTACTTTAATTTCCCCCTAACTCCTAAACATTTAATATCCATTTAACTCTTTGACACTTTATCATATACTCTTTTATGCACATATTTTACCTTCCTAACTGGGTTATAAGCTCCTAGAATACAAGGCCCATCCATGCCTTATATTTCTT
The DNA here is from genome assembly GCF_036562045.2 of Rhinolophus sinicus. Lineage (NCBI taxonomy): Eukaryota > Metazoa > Chordata > Mammalia > Chiroptera > Rhinolophidae > Rhinolophus > Rhinolophus sinicus. The sequence continues at coordinate 39,785,750 of NC_133757.1, read as the reverse complement.
CTGATTTCTCTTGGTATCTAGTGGAATATAATTTAAACTATAAATGATCAAAAAACTGTTTTGGATAAACTTTACTTTTATAATGCTGCATTTCTGTAAATATTAGGTTAAGTGGGATTAGTGGAAATTTTAATTTAGTTTTTATTTAAAACAATGACAGAGAAGAGATTTTATCATACTGGATCATAAGATATGAAGAAAGATAGCTAATAAAATGAAATTTTTTGGGGAAAAAAGATATGGCATATCTATATTTCCCATTTTTTGTGGTCATAGACTATGCGCCTAAGCTTAACATTTGGCCCAACTGGGATCAAGTGGGGCATGCATGGGTAAAATAATCAACTTGGAATTACTGCACACTCACAATTTGCTCATTCTGTTGTACGTAAAATAAATGAATACCAGCTACCTTAACTAAATAATTTACTGAATTAGCTCATAGAATGAAATGGAAGGCTGGAGAAACTAGGCTTGGCTATCCCTAGGGAGTCAATGTAGGAGGAACTGACAGAGGGACTCCTCAATATACTACGACAAGGATCAATAAACTCCAAATAGGATATATATGCATATATCATAGCATGTCACTCATGATTCAGCGTCCTAGGAGAGAGATCCTACTGGCCTGGCCTTGCTTGGGTCAGGTACTCTTCTACAGGTCAAGATCAAGGACACTTGATTAATAGTCCCACCAACTGTCTACCCAAAAGGAAGATCCTAAATCCCCCAAAGGAAATTGTGTACCATTACAAAAGGGGGGAAATGAAAACTAATCTATTTGTAAAATCACCTTATAGAATACAGACTATCAGAGAAATAGCAGGTGAGAAACTAAGGAATAGAGAAAATTACGGGAGAAAGGTATTAGTTACTCTGACAGAAAGCAAGAAATCACTAAATGGTATTTTCAACCATGTTCTATTGTGACTATATGTATCTTAGACCACGAAACAATTTAAGGTCAGAAGCTGTTAGCAAACTCTTTATAGAAACTCGTCTTTCTAGTCAGAGTTGATACACATGGGAGCTTTGTATTTCAAAGGTTTGCTCTTCCAAATATTTACTGTGAGAAGAATTTCTCTGGCTCCTGTCCTATGTGTTGAAATGTCACCCAAGGCAGGGCAAGGAAAAGGTAGTTGGTGTATAAAAGCATTTCTGTCTACTTAGGTCTGAAAACTAGAAAGAAAAGGTAGTTGGTGTATAAAAGCATTTCTGTCTACTTAGGTCTGAAAACTAGAAAGAAAGATACTTTTTCTCACTCTTTCACTTTACTCCCTCCAGAAAATACTGGCTTTATTCATGGTTCTGGTGCATTGCTTTATATAAATTGTGTACTTTTTATAAAGTGCTATAACTTGAAGATTTAAGTGAAGGACAGTCTCATATACATTTTTTTTTTACACAACCTTTTAGTTTCATTAGAAGTTTGGCTATTGCTATCATATATTATCTAATTTAGAAGACTATATTTTCTTTAAATGGCATTCTAAATAGGAATTGCAAAGTACTGAATTTTCATGAGAAAGACCAGAATTATATTCTTTATTTTTACAATAAATTAAGTACTGGAGAGAGTAAACTTCTGATGAAGGGACATATTTGATTACTTCAAAGGATTTTGATATTTGGAGTATTTTGTCTGCTAACACAGTTGTGTGGTTGAGAGATTGGATTTTAGATTCTACAGTTTTGTAACATCTTTCAGTTTTCAGTTATTAGATATTGAAATATTAAATATTGAATATTCAGTTATTAAAAATTCAACTTATTAATTTATACAAAGGCCTGTGGCAGGTGGTGACATGATTTTTGCCCAGTGATCTGAATGTCAATGTGAAGATACATACAGAAGTTTAAGTAAATTGATGGGTGTAACTATGACTCTGTTAAGGTAGTCAAATGTCTCACCATCGAATTAGGGACGTGTGTGAATAGCTGAATGATATTGCTATTGTCTTTATTACCTGATGAAACCACAGCCAAGGGAATGGCTTGGCAAAATCTTTGGGTAAAGAACACTCTGTTGAACCTGACTGTAAACCTGGCATGGTGAAGAGAAACAGGAAGTATAGATTAAGCGGGAGGCCCTGGTAGGGGCAGGGAGGTCAGGCCTTGGGCCTCCAAATCCACTGTCATATGTACTTTTTCAGAATTTAGTAAAAGAAGAAACATTTAAAAAAAATTTTTTTAGTATCATTTTAATACCAAAACTAGTAAAAATTAAAAACAAATATAGAAAAATCTCACTTATAAATTTAACACTCCCCCCAAAATAGATTGGCATAATGAAAGTAGTTTGTTATCGAAGGAAGATTTAATTCAATAATTCAAGAATAGTTTAATAATAGAAAATACAGAATTTATTACATTAAAAGTTATAAGGAAAATACCATAATCATCTTTCAATGCACTGGAAATGCATTTAATAAGTAGTATAAGCATTCTTTATAATAATACTCAAAAATGAAAAAAGTATGAATGCTCTGTTAAATTTGTGAAATAAATCTAAGCCTCAGAGGCAGCACCATGACATTTGAAGGCATTCCCACTAAAGTTAGGAACTAGACAAAGATGTACACTCTTATTATTTAACATTATTCTGAGTGTCCTGTTCTATGACAAGACAAAAGAAAGAAATTAGGAGTACACAAATTCAAAATAAGGAGATGACTTGTAGATTATTTGTAGATCATTATTTAACTGTATTGTATTGTATGTTGTATATACCGAAGAGAATAATCCAAAGGTCTACTGCAAACAAGAGGATTTAGTAAGGTAGTGGGATCCAAAATTAACATACAGAAATCAATAGACAAATCAAAGAAATAACCCCAATTATAATGTTAACAAAAAGGGTAAAATATCTTAAAAAAAATAAAATAAAATGTTAGGGATAACTTGAAGCACTAAGAACACAAAAGTAGACTTGAACAAATGGAAAGGAACACCATGTTCTTAGATAGAAAAAACTCAGCATCATAAAAGTAGTAATTTTTCTTAAATCAATATATCGTTTCAACTTAATTCTCATGAAAATACCATCAGGTTTATTTTGGAACCAGACAAACTGATTCTGAAGTTCATATAAAAAGTAAATAAACAAGAAGTGTCAAGGAAATACTGAAAAGGTCTGCAATGATTGAAAGAGAGGGAAGGAACTTAGCCTCACTAGAACTTAAAGTATATTAAAAAGTCTTAAAAAAAAAAAAAAAAAAGACTTCGCAATTAAACTAATATGGTGATGGTGAATGAATAGACAGATCAATGGAACAAAACAGAAAATCCAGAAATACACCCACATAAACTCAAGAATTAGATAAGCATTACAAATGCCTTTTCACTTATGAAATGACACACAACATTCAGAGAATGCTGAGAAATGCACATTAAAACTATAATGAAATACTGTTTTAAAGCCAACAAACTGACAAAGGTCCAAAATTTTCACAACACACCCCAAATTGCTGGGGATGATATAAATTGATTCAATCCCTTGAAACCAATTTGGTAATACTAATTACAATTGCAAATGTACATAGCCTCTGACTCAGCAATTCCTCTTTTGGAATTTACCTAACAGGTATGCATACATACAAAAAAAGATATGTATGTATAAGGTGATTGACTGCAGCACTGTTTTTCGTTGTCAGCCATAGGGGACTGGTTAAAGAGTTAAGTGAATGCCCTACACAGAAACACAACGCTGCAGAAAGAAAAGAATAAGGAAGGTTGCTATTCTGATGTGAAGGATTTTCAAAATGTTTGTCAAGTGAAATAAAGCAAGACAAATACAAATGTATATACCATGCTATTTTTTGTGTGTAAAATATTAGAGGAAATCTGTATTTGAGTCACAAATGTATGCATAAACCTTTGAAGGATATAAAACAAACAAGAATCATTGGTTACCTGTGGAGGATATGGAAGTTAGGCAGGAATTACGTAGATAAGACTGTATTCCTTTTGTCATTTTTTTTCATTTTTGAACCATGTGAATGTTTTGTCTATTTAATAAGTAAATAAACAAATGTATAGTCATATGGTGAGGTAGCCATATATAGTCAGAGAGAGAGAGAAAGAGAGAGGGAGAGAGAGAGAGAATAAGGATGTTTGGATGCTCTCTATATATTGATAGGGAAAGATCTCTAAGGGTGTTAAGTGACTAAAAACAAGGCATGGAATGGAATGTACAATATTCTACTTTTTGTCAAAATAAAACACACAGAAATCTAAGACGATTTGCTTAATTTTGCTTGTATATGCATAAAGAAACTCTGGCAGGAAACTCAGGTTGGTGAGCATTGTGAGGTGCTGCCAGTTCCCCAGCAGACGCCCTTCAGGAATGAAAGATTCCTTGCCCAGACACTGAGAGGGCTGCTGGGAGATGCCTCCAGCTGACAGTCCTGTGGGGATTTATTGCCTCTTCCAAAGAGAGTCACCTCATCATGATCAACGTGGGGTTGTGAAGGGCCAGCTCCCCATGCCCAATTGAGGACAACTCTGAAGGGTCATCCCAGCTTTAGAAATCCCCTTTCTTCACACTGGATGGCAGCTTACCTTCTCCCTTGGCTGTCTATTCCCTTTCATAGGAAGAAAGCACTCTGAATAAACCTTGCTAAGAGTCTACTTCCTGGGGAACCCAGCATGTGACCAGATCCAAAAACAGTGATTTCCAGTGGCTGGATAAGGGTGGGAATGTGGTCAGTGAGGACAGGGTTGGGAAGGAGACTTCTCTGTATGCCTCTTTATAATTAAAAAAATTTTTTTGACCCATGTGGTTCTATTACTTATTTGAATCATAAATAAAAAATCTAAAGTTAAGTTGATGTGTCAGTGATATTTAATGCTTTTCCACATGTATTTTTCGAGAACCTCTTTGATGTTTTAATTTAGAAAGATATTTTTAATTCAAAATACTGTGTTCCACCGGTCTCTAAATGCTTTTTCTTTTCTGTTTGTTTTTGTTTAGGACCTACAGAGAATACCCTTCTTGATTTCGCCTGACAATGGAACTTAAAAAGTCACCTGATGGTGGATGGGGCTGGGTGATTGTGCTTGTCTCCTTCTTTACTCAGTTTCTGTGTTATGGATCCCCGATAGCAGTTGGAGTCTTGTACATAGAATGGCTGGACGCTTTTGGTGAAGGAAAAGGAAAAACAGCCTGGGTCGGATCCCTCGCCAGTGGAGTGGGTTTGCTTGCAAGTAAGTGGGTACATGCATGCTTCTCCTTACTCACACTCTTTAATCATCTAATTATATGTGTTGCTTCATTAACACTGTGTAAGACATAATAGGCTATTTGTTTTTGAAGTATAACACATGTTTCCCTGACTTCATTGAGATTATACAACCGCTCTTTCACTGTAATAAATCTGTTTGAAAATATAAGAATTCTATAAGATATTCCCTCCTTGACTCATATGTTTGTTACTATGTGCCAGGCAGTGTGCTGCATGCTGAATGTGAAAAGATGAACAGCAAAACACATTGTTCCTGCCCTTAAGAGGCTCAGTAGAGATTCCCATCTTTACAGAGAACAATAGAGGGGTTTTTATTTTCCTTTTAAGGATTAAAATCACATGACACTTCAATTTCTGGAGTAAGAGTTTGAACTCGCCTATAATATTTAGTGACTATCAGTCTAACTTACTTGGAACTATATAAGCCTGAATGTGCTAAAATTGTGCCCAAGATGGGGTCAGTAGCCCTAGGGTCTCTTCCTTTTTGCTATGAACTTGACATAGTTTGTTGAGCAAATCACAATCTCAGTTCTTCTGAATTGGGAATTACTGTAGGTTTCTTCTGGGGAAACTAGGGACGTTGAATGTGGTAATTTGTAAGGCGTTTTTCATCTCTAAAATGATTTCATGAAAACAAAATGCATTAGCCATTCCTTGTATTAAATGTGTTGTCTTCTCTGAATACTAAAGGGGACTTCTTAAGACGAAAAAAAACAAAGCAAAAACAGTTGCTTCCAACTGATGTATTATTACCTTGTTAAATTAAAACCAAGACTTGATCCTAATAACTATGTACAGTAACAGATGGGTACTAGATTTATTGTGGTGATTACTTTGTAAGTTATAGAAATGTTGAATCATTATTTTGTATACCTGAAACTAATATAATATTGTATATCAACTATAATTAAAAATAAAATAAAAAATATATACATTCATCTAACTTAAAAAGTAGAAAACCCCAAGACTTGAAAAACAATGCTGGATCATCTGGTCATGTCAGATAATTAAACATTACCAAACAAATGAGAATAATACTGTCATGTTTGCCCAAGATTTGTTTCAAAGGGTCTCAGTGAGCAGATATTCAGAGAACAAAGCTTCTTTTCACAAAATCTTTCTGTGTAGAAGTTGAGGGTTCAGGGAAGCTGAGATCTCCTTACAGATGAGTGGGGCGTTGAGGGTCAGAGCTGAGGCTGAGACTCTGAAAGCGGAACTGCAGCTCTACACTTTCTCTAAGTTCAGGCTGGACCAAGAGCCAGGAAAAGCTCCCTCTACTTCTAGGCAGGATCGGTTACGTAATTTGCAGGCCCCAGTGTAAAATGAAAATGTAGGGCTCCTTGTTTAAAAAAAAAAAAAAAAGAAGAATTTCAAGACAGCAACAGAAGTGCAGTAAATTAAGTGTATGACCCATCTGAGAGCTGAGCCCTGTGCAATTGCGTAGGTGGCAAGCCCATGAAGCCAGCCCTGCTTGGGGCTGGAGAGACAGAGCATTCCACCAAAGTTCAGAGGAGACAATAAATAAGACGGGGAGTATTGGTCTTCAGTCAGAGACTAATTCATGTCCTGGCTCTGCCACTATTTAGCTGAGGGACCTTGGGCAAATCACTTAAATTCTGTGTCAGCAACTAGGTTGAGGAAGCACTTGGACGAGCTAATCAAAGCTTTCAAAGATGAGCACAGAATACGGAGACCAAAGGGTTCAAGAATGAAGAAATGGCGGGGCAAAAAAAAAGATGGCTGAAGAGCTACCACTTAATGTGTGTGTGTGTGTGTGTGTGTGAGTGTGCGTGCGTGCATGCGCGCGCACGCACGCACACTTTGAATGGTGTCCACTGAACATATGTGATATTGGCCCCCCCTTGGCTCTTTATAGCATAAATTAAGGGATAAATCCTGAAAACTGTGGTAATATCATATTAACAAGAGGTGTCTAGCAGTGTGTGAGCCACATTAACCCTTTGTTGAAAACTTTGTTCTGCAGACAAACAAACAGGTCAATAGTACCTTGAAAAGTATTAGGTTGGTGCAAAAGTAATTGCAGTTTAAAAGGTTAAAAATGATTGCCAAAACTGTAATTACTTTTGCACCAACCTATATATCTCATGTTGGTGACTCAGATGGTTGTCAGTAGTTCTTGACCAGAAAATTTCAACATATAATCACTTGGATTTGACACTCAGATATTCTAATTCAGTCAGTTTTTGAGGGGGTCCAGGTATGTGAATTTTTTCAAAGCTTCAAAAGTGATTTTCAGTTGGGAACCACCACTAGTTTAAGCCCCCTTATTTGGATTTCAATCTTGTGCTATGTGATAATTCTCTGATGTATGATTTGCTTTGACTTACTTGTAAAGGGAATTACTGTAGGTTTCTGCTTGGGTGTGTCACTGCTTATGCCATGATAATCATGAAAAATAAATTGTGTCCTATGGCCCTGGTTCTGGTGGGGTGTTGGTGAAAAATACACATAAATGGACATCTTTGCATCCTTTTTGTAAAATATAATTTATACATATGTGTTTACATATTTGTATATACATATTTTTTATAAAAGATGGGCTTTATGTATATATGTAGAATGTACAGGTGCTCTTAAATTCAGGAGTATGTATGCATTACTTGAGTCTAAAAAGCCAATTTCCTACCTGGCTTGTGTGGGGATGGAGGGTAGTTCCAGAAATCTTCATTTTCACTAGCTCCCCAGATAATCCTGACACAGGCCGGACATATCATATCTGAGAAAAATGAGTTATTTTCTTTATTCAGTTTTGTCCAGAGAAGGTGTCATCTTTGACCTGTTCTCTGATCTGACCTCTGGAGCTTTATAATTGAGCAAGGCACAGCAGAATAAGTACAATTGCCAGGCAGCATACAAATTCTATTTTTCACATTCTTGTCCCTTAAGTTCTCTAAGTGCCCCTGGTGGGCCGAGCTCAATACCAGCCACTTTCACTTACCTGGTCTTAGTTGCTCCTGGTATGGATGCACTAAGGTAGGCGTTATTATTCTCAGGTGTGGTGACCTACCCAGTCTGAAGCGCATTTTCTAAGAGAAAGTGACACCTGAGTCCCAGTTTTTCTAAACTGTTAAGCCTGTTTCTTCCTCTTTACATTGGAGATAATAAAAGTACTACCTTATATGAATGTTGTGTAGAATAAATGAGATACTGCTTGACATATGGTAAGTGCTCAAGAACTATCAGTTATTAGAGAACCAGAATCACCCACAGATAAAATTATTCTCCCAAGCAGTTCCAACCAAACTGTAGAATCTATTAGGTTGGTGCAAAAGTAATTGTGGTTTTGCAACATTTTTGACCTTTTAAGCCGCAATTACCTTTGCACCGAACCTAATACTAAAGAAATGGACCCTTCAGGATGAAAGACAAAGATATTTCTAGGAGGGTGGGCAGGAGGGAGAGCTGAGACTCTGCCAAGGTTATGTCTAAGCATCTGTGATTTAAAGGTCCTCCCTTGTCTTTGGCGAACCTAGATTTGGACAGTAGCCAGAGGAGCATATTAGAATTATGAAAAGACAGTAGTTTGTAGCTTTACACTCTCCATGATCTTAATTCCTTCTCTTTGGAACTTGAGTGATTGAAGAAAAATACATCTTCCTCTGGCCTGTACAAACAGGTGATCCTCAGGATGAATAAAGCTGAGTATCAAGCATCCTACCTCTCTGGGCTATACATTGTGACCAAACTCAGCATCATTTCATCCATCCATAGTCTCCTCTCCTCTGTGCTATGGATGCCAAGATAGAAGACATCATCTGTGTTTTTAAGGGGTTTGTAGTCTCAGGGAAGAGACAGCAAAAAGGGTTACTGTTAATTTGAGACATCACAAATACCAAGGAGAATGGCAAGGACAAGGCAATCTCTGGAGTATTACGGAGACAGGTTGCGAGGTGGGCCAGATGGGAGGATGGGTTGTGTAAGGCGGATGGTCAGGGAGAGGGCAGTCCATGCAGACTCCTTGTCTGCAAAGACCTGGAGTCTGCACAGTGGCTGATACATTCTGGTAGGGTAAATTTGTCTAGAAAAGGAGAGATTGTGTTGGGAGGTGGGATGGTCATTCTTCAGTTATTCAAACACTAATGTAGGTATTGCTTTGAAGGTATTTTATAGATGTGCTCAAAGTCCATAATTAGTTGACTTTAAGAAAGGAAGATTATACTAGATAATTTGGGTGGACCTGATTCAATCTGTTGAAAGGCCTAATGAGCTTTTCCAAAACAAGAAATTCTGCTTTTGGCCAACACTTCAGCCTGTGCCAGGGAGTTCTGACCTGCCTTTCCTGACAGCCTGTACTTGCCTAGCCAGACCCCACAATCAAACAAGCCAATTCCTCGCAATAAACCTCTTAATATACGTCTTCCGTTTCTGTTTCTCTGGCTGAAACCTGAATGATAAAGGAATGAAAGGTAACTGAACTAGAGAGCTACCATGACCTTGCATTGTTTTAAAATGAGCTTGAGTACTCTTTGGTTAGATGTCACTTTTCAAGTTCAAGAAGGGTGGGACCGTTTTTTCACACCACAGAGTTGCTGAAACAGCAGGGAGATATTTTGTTTCTCCAAAGTGCCCTCAAACTGCTAAAGAGTCAGTAAATCTATCCCCAAGTTAATCTAGTGAGTCAGCATGACCAACAGGCTTGCCCAATGAGTTATGAGTGCTGGCAGAGCCCGATTTGACATATCTCTATGATTTTGCCCCGAAGCACTGCTAACTCTTTCAAGTGGCACTGAATTTCTGCCTCCTACAAGGATTCTGTTACATTAACCAGTTCCCAGTGTGCTAGGCAGATCCAGGATTGGTGAGAAGAATGGCAGGTTTTGGTTAAGCTTTCTGTCAGCACTATGTAAGGCCGCCAAACCAACCAACAAGCAAGGCAATCAGCACTATACATGAGATAAAGGATTTGAGTGGGTGTGGCTCCTTAGTGCCCCCCTCCCCCGGAAATGATGAATTTAAAATTCCAGGTCTCAGCAGGATGAAGGAGTACGTGACCTGCTCTTTTGTTGGGCTCCCAGCATTAAGGTAGAGGTGTAGGACTCTCGTGGGCCCAGTTTGCTCTACTAGGAAATCCTTCTTCCTCTGCCGGCACACAACCTGGCAATTGCTGTATTTTATTTCTTACTATACCATCATCCTACTTACCGTTTCTGCAGCAAACCTGGCCCTCCTACTACTTTTGGAACTCTCTGAAACTTTTTGAGAGAGGGAAAGGTCATGGAAGTTCATTTATTTCCGGAAGAGAATAATTTCTTTCCCAAAGCTACCTTATTAGTAAGTACAGATTGGAAAACCACATTATGGTTCTGTTCCCTCCACGTTGAAAGTCTTTTCACCCCTTTTGTCAACACAACCATACTTCACGAGCCAGTCCGAGGCTCAGTTCCTTGGCCCACGTGATCTCTTCTTTCTGAAATCTCAAAACCAATGATCTGAACCTTTCTTTTGGTGCTTATTGCCCATGGCCTTAGGTTTTGATATGTGTTGGTTATGCCTCCTGGTCTAAGTCCTGGATTGTGTGTGGTCTTCTCCGTGTCCTCTTCTATCATGATATGACACTACTGCTGTGTGCTCCAATACAGTAGACCCTCGCCACTTTGCGGTTATGAAATATGGCTAGTTCAAGTTGAGATGTGCGGTAAGTGTAACATAACAAATACACACTGGATTTCAAAACAAAGGTACATTAAATATCTCATTAATAATATTGAAGTGTTCAAAGGATACTGTTTTTGGTATAATATGTTAGATAAAATTTATTATTAAAATTAACTTTACCTCTTTTTATTTTTCTAATGTAGCTACTAGGATGTTTAAAATTCCGTATGTGGCTTATGTATGTGACTCCTTCTATTTCTATTGTGTAGTGCTGCTCTTATGGATGCTCGGTAAACACTGAAGGAATATCAGTGATCAAATATTTACATTTTGTTTGATTAATGCAGATCTAAATTTAATGTTACTAACATAGTTTTGAATTTTAACAAGTGTTTTCTTCCTCCATGCTATTTTTTTAACAGCCAGCAAAAATTTAACTCTGTTGTTGCTTCCCAAATTACCCTGAAGGGCTGAAGGAGACAATTTCATCACTTACTTATAGATCTTTCTGACTTCCTAAAAATGACTCATTCTTCTCATTTTCTAATTCATAACAAAACACTTTTTCAGTTAGTGTTTTCTTAAGTTTGGTATTTCGGATGGATTTTCCTGTTAAAATACTGGCACAGAATATCCCCTTCTGTCATATGAATACATCAGTCTACTCTTTTGCACTGCTTCACAGTAGAGTAGACCTGAAATGATGGGTTAGTTCATGACCAGGGAGGGGTGTGGGACAGCCACAGATATTGAAACCTATGTGTTTCCTCAGTGGTTATAACCTGGCCTAAAATATGTACTCAAGAGATTCTCTGGTACAGAGAGAGAGAAAGGGCATGGAAGTTAATTTATTTCTGGAAGAGAATAATTTCCCTTATCTGTAGGGGATATGTTCCAAGATTCCCAGTGGAGGCCTGAAACCATCGATAATACTAAACTGTATATGTACTATTTTTTTTCCTATAAATACATTCCTGTAATAGTTTAATTTATAAATTAGACATAGTAAAAGATTAAGAACAATAACTAATATTAAAATAGAGCAATGATAACAATATACTGTAATAAAAGTTATGTGACTGGCTTTGGGGCCATTATTAAGTAAAACAAGGGTTACTTGAACACAAGCACCGTGATGCTGAGATAATCAATCTGATAACCAAGAGGGCTACTAAGTGACTATAATGGGCAGAGAGCATCTACAGCATGGATCTACTGGACAGAGGGTTGATTCACGTCCCAGGTGGGACAAAGCAGGATGGTGAGAGATTTCATTATGCTACTCAGAATGGTATGCAATTTAAACTTATAAATTGTTTCTTTCTGGAATTTTCCATTTAATGTTTTCAGGCACATAACACATTGACTGATGGTAACTGCGGATAAGGGGGGCTACTGTAACTGGCAAGAATGTTGGGCTTGGTGTCATTGGATTCTGGCTCTCCCACATACTAACAATGAGATTACGGGTAGATTACATCATTTTTCCATTCGCGATTTCTTAAAACATTTTTTTTTGTTGAAGTAAAAGACATACACAGAAAAGTGTACATATCATGAGAGGGTAGCTCGATGAATTTTTCACAAACTACGCATATAACATATGCATGTAAATGAACACATTTACGTCAAGAAAGAGAACATTAGCAGTGCCCTGGAAGTTGGGCTGTCCTCCCTTCTGGTTATAATTCCCTATGCCCTACAAAAGACAACCACTATTCTGACTTCTAATCATTGATTAGTTTTGCCCTTGTTTGGGTACTTTTTAGACTTGGAATTACACGATGTGTACTTTTCTGTGTTGGGTGTCCTTCACTTCACATATGATTGTCAGATACGTTTTATCGCTATACGCAATTGTAGGTGATTCATTCTCACTGCCATATAATAGTCTGTTGTATGAATATACCAGAATGGACCTGTCCATTCTACTGCTAATGAACATCAGGGTTTCTAGGTTTTGGCTACTACGAAAAGTTCTGCCATGAGCATTTATTTATGTATATAAGTTTGGATGCAGTTCTTTCTGTTGGGTGTATCTATTGGTTTCTATTTGGTGTGTACATAGAAGTGGACCTACTGGGTTATACAGCGTGCTGTGTTCAGCTTTAGCAGATAATGCCAGAAGTTTATAAGAATTCTGATCGCTCCACTCCCTTGTTGACATGATTGTCTGTCGTTAGCCACCTGGTGAGTGTGCTTTTTAAAAATTGGAGATAATAATTAATATATTATTGTTGAAAGGTTGTTGTCAACTCAATTAAGGAATACTTCTCTTTGCTTGCAAATAGTTCAAGCTCTTTCTTGTACCATGGGCTTGGAGAACCTCTCTGAGCTTCTGTTTTCTTCCATGTAAATGAGACTGTTGGGCTGAATAACCCTTAGTGCCTTTTTATTTTCTAATATACTAAGCTCTGTAGTTGTAGGTGCTTCCCAGGTACAATGCTAGAGGGAAAGAATTTCACTAGCATTTAAATCGTATTACAGGAGAAGTTGCCCACTTATGTACAGAACAGGTCCAGGTAATGGTCACTTTTGCCTGTAAGTCAGCAGCGTGCTTTCTCCCCCAAATTCCAGGTTACACATGGAATGAAGGACAGTGGTACTGACAGACTCGTGCCTGGATGGGTAGTGTGGTCCTCCATTTGGCCCCACCTGCCAGAATATTCTCTAGAAAGGGAGTAACCACCTCACCCAACCTCGTCCCTCTACCGGGTTACTATTGGTTGTATTCAGTCAATCAATACATCTATTTTCATCATAATTATATGACTGGCCTTGTGCAGGAAAGGAGCCCTGGATAGGAAAGGTGCATGAGACAAAAATCCTCAGAATAGTATGAAGGTTAAGACGGTGGTCTCGGGAGTCAGGCCACCTGGGTTTTACTTCCTCCTCTGTTCCTGTGCTGGTGGCAGCTACTGCTGCCACTCCCATCACTAAAGAATGAGCACTGATTGGGCACTTACTCGTGCCAGGCCTTGTGATCAGCTTTGAATCTGTGCTCTCATTTGTCTTCACAATAACAATGTGAGGGGGCCACTGTTATTAATCCAATTTGCTGATGAAGAAACTGAGGCACAGAGAGATCAAATAAGTTGCCTGAGATCAGTCAGCAAGTTGCAGAGTTTGAATTTGAAGAAAGTCTGACTCTAGAATCCCCATTGCTTAACTCTGTGTCCTTACCATCTTGAAATTATAATTTCCTTATCAAAAAAAAAAAAAATGAGGATAACAATAGTTTCTACCTCCCAGGGCTGTAGTAAGATTAAAACAAAATGAGATTATTTATGTGAAGTACTTGCATAGAATCCCGCACATAGTAAATACACAGTAGATGTTTATTATTACTGTTGTTACTTTATGATGGGAAGAATCATTTTACATTTATGATGGGATGGATAATATGATTGTGTAAAGGCAATTACTGCTAATTAAGTGCATATTTCATTTATTGTTTTAGGTCCTATCTGCAGCCTCTGTGTCTCATCTTTTGGAGCAAGACCTGTGACCATCTTCAGTGGTTTCCTGGTGGCTGGCGGCCTAATGTTGAGTGGTTTTGCCCCTAATATCTACTTTCTGTTTTTTTCCTATGGCATCGTCGTAGGTAAGAAACCGGGTCACTCTAACTTTTCTAAGCTCCAGGAGTTAATGATCATTTTACCAAAGTTTAGGTTTATTATTCAGTTAATCAAAGGAGTGAAAATGGTCAGTAATAACTTCCAACAGCCACGTCACCAAAAATTGTTGTGTTAGTAAAAGATCTACCAGTGAATCAAAATGTTTGAAAGAATGATTATGTTCTAACAATGAACATGATGTTTTCTTGAAGGCACAGGAAGGTTTTTCATTTCAGCACTTGTCTCTAAAGCACAAAAAAGGAAAAAAGAGAGGGGAGAGCATGAGACATACATGTGACTGACACCTGTCACTTCACACTGACTTAGGAAAAGGTCTCTTTTATGTTGGGTGGTTAAGCAGGGCTGTATCGAGCTTTTTGTGTTCTAAATATCCTTCTGTTCCACACCATCTGTCACCAAGGCCCTGATCACAAAGTTCTAGCAGAAATAAAAAGTGGATTGTAAAGTGCATTATTATTATTATTATTATTATTAAAAGATAAGGCATGAAAGAAGACTGAGCAGTGGGGATGATGGATGATGATCTTGGTTACAGGAGAGGAAAAGTAGAGGGCTTGGGGCCTGAGAGCACTGACAGTTTGTGTTTTGGGGGGTGGGAGGTTGGGGGATGCTTTTGTGATGTACTGTACTAATTATATATAATGTTAAATGTCACCAGACTCAGTATTCCAAAAGCTGCTGGTAGGGAATTTGAAAAAGATGACTCCAGCTTTCAGTTTTTTCTTAGTGTCTGAAACAACCTAATTTGTTAAATACCAATATTCCTCTCTTTTATTTGAGACCATTTCCCCAATAATAAATAATAGAAAAAAACAGCAGCTAATAGTCACTGAGTACTAACTATGTGCCAGGCTGTGTGTTCAGTGCTTTACCTGATCTCATTTAATCTTCACAAGAACCTATTTTAAGGAGAGGGAAAATAAAGCTCAGAGAAGTGAAATCACTAACTAAAGCCACATAGCTAGGAGACCTGGGGTTGGATCCACTCAGTATGATAGCACGTCCTGACTCTTACATTTTTGTAATTATTTTCAGTGCTTTTAGAACTCTTAAAGTTTATTTTAAAATGAACTATGTACCTTAATACTACTCAGTCTTAATCTAAATAAGAAGCTCACTTGTTAGTTCTTTTGAGAGAAGGTAATGTATGTTTGGTATTTTATATTCCCTATAGTGCTTAATACAGTTTTGAACCTGTAACTGCAAATATATTAATCCCTTGTGTAAAATTTGAGATAATCATTTTGCATTCTTGTCTAAAATCATAAAAGTAAAAGTGTGGATATCTGTGTTTATGCACGAATGGGATTTTTCCTTTTAGAACATTGGATTATTTCTTTTAGGACAAAAAGAACCAATTATTCCTTTTAGGACAAAATTCCTTTTACAATTATACTTTATTCCTTTTAGGATTTACATAGAATATTGATTCATTATGCCATTGGTATGATTTGGGCATTTTCCCCAAACTCTGGACTAACCATTTGAAATTTCATAGTTTTACTCCTATTCATGGTTTTAAGGCTAATCTAGGGAAGGGCTTTGTGAATACATACCCAAAGTTGTCACTGACATAAAAATTGACAAAAATTGAGTAATACCATAGCATTTGCATTATGTATAGATAAAAATGAATTTCTAAAAAGAACAAAATTAGCTGACGTTATCTAAGATGTATATACATCTGATTGTGTCAGAAGAATATTTAAGACTATACATAGAAAGAAAAAGACAAAATTAACTAGCTCCCATAACTAAATTTAAAAATTTCTGTAGCAATGAAAGAGCTTTACCAATTTGAGAAACTGATTTTGATTTGCGTCATGTTATTGGAACTGTTCAATTCTAGGTGACCGTCTTCACCTATGAATCCAAGATCTTCAATTAACTAGATAGGATTTGATACTGGTCTTGATGTACACTTTTGGCTGTAGGTGGTGGTGGTGATGGGGTTACAGGGCTTCCACTTGGCTTTCCCCACTACGGTAATTCTTACGCCACTGGCCAAGGAACAATGTAGGGGGTTATACAAACTAACAGGTACTTGTGCTCCAATTAAATATCAGGAGCTAGGGAAATGACTGTTGGATGGGTCCGTGAACTCAGAGGACGCACTGTGAGCCAGACTTGGGCCATGATCCTATATATTACTTGACCCCCATGTGACCCCATTCTCAGGGGAGACCATGTAAATGCCTCAGGTCCCTCATGAACAATGAGAGCTTGTACCCTGTGTCCAACAATGCTCAAAACATACCCTGCGTTCCCCAGTATATGATTACTTAAATAGAAGCTGTAGTTCTTTGGGGGGAAAGAGTCAAGGTATCATTATCTACCCACTTGTCATAGTGTTTGTTGCCATGTCCTTTCCAGCCTGTTCTTCAGTTAATGGATTATGGGTCAGAAAGCAGGTTCAGATCTGAAGAATGTGTATGACTCTGATTTGGCAATAGGTTTTGAATTCCTGCAACTAAGAGGAAATTGTCAGAGAGACCACTGGGTTTGGGGTCAGGAAACATAGGTTCTGTGAGCTTGAGCAAGCCCCCTTCATCTCCACAAATGACGGTCCACTCATCTGTGAAGGCAGACCTACCTCACATAGGTCTTCTGAGGATTACATGAAGTCAAGCAAAATATAAATAAAAAGACAAGTTGGATTTTAATTAATAAAAAAAAAAAATCTCGCTCACTCTGGTAATTATTGGGGCCCTTAATACTATGGTTGACTTCATCAAGAAGCTCATAGTATAGGGCTCATAGAATATTTGTGGGATAAATAAATGGGATAACAATGAACAATGACACTTCCATCTGTTACCATTTGAAGTAGAGTATCCAATTGAAAAGGAAGCGACAGGAAATTATTACACAGTATAAATTCATTCTCCTTTCTGTAGTATGAGTTCCTTACGAAAAACAAGAAAGATTCAGTCTAATGATGACATTCATTGAGTACCAGTTCTGTGTAGAATTGTATTCTAAGCATTTTCATTTGTCTGGAGTGAATTAGATGGTCTCTTAGGATAGACAGTGTGGCATAGGGAAAGAGCAAGCTGTAACAGGCAGGCTCTGGGTTCAGACCATGTGGGTTAACCTTATCAGATCCACTTGCCAGCTGTGTGACTCCAGACAAGTGACTTATCTTATTTTCTCATTTTTAAAACTGAACATAATAATAGCATCTAACTTACAAGGTTTTGTGGATAGAAGACATAATGTAATAAATATTAGCTAGCATAACCATTATTATTAGTTTTGTGACCTTGGAAAATTATTCAATCTCTCTGGTATCTATTTTTTATAAAATGAGACAACTATAAGTTCAGAGATATTGTGACTATTCATGAAGTCATGTATATAGAGAAGCACACAGACGTATTTAATACATATTTGTTCCCTTCTCCTTAAATATTTTTTGACCTCTTAGTTCAAGACCACAGCAGCAGTTTTCTTCTACTGAAGAAGCTCTATTGAATCAGAAATACTTATATAACAGATTAAAGAATATAGTAAAAGAAATTAAATTTATGTTACGTTTAATTATGATATAAAAGATCAAAAGAATACTGAAATGTGTTAATTGGCACAATTCTGTTTTAGTCTTTAACCGATATTTAAAAAAATAACATCTTGAATATATAATGTTACCTTGTTTGGTTTTTGTAGCTAAAATAAAATGGCACCTTGCCAGTTTTTAAGTGACCATAAGCCACACTGCCAAACCTGGTAATTTAGGCTCACATTTTCTTAATAATTTCACTAAATCGGAAAAAGGAATTGTGGTAGGAGAGTGTGAATGGGGTGGGAAAAGGGGGTGTGGGAAGTATTCCCTTAATGAATTGCTCATGCTTCTTCCCAATAATTTCTCTTTGCTTTTCTGAAAAGCACAACTCAGAATCAATTTATTGTATTTTCTCTTTTTTTTTTTTTTCTGGAACGTATTGTTATTTAGCTACCTGATTACTGCTTTCTTAATATTCTCTTCTTGATTTTTGGAAAAATTTAATTTTTTCTTCCTTTGTTTTCTTGGTAACATCTGTACAGTCCATTGAGCTTGGGGAGGGGAGAAATCATGCTCATAACAAGCTGATTCTCCTACTTTACTTCTAGCAAATAAGATAAAGTTCATTTCCTGTATATTCACTTTAGCAGTTAGACATTTATAAGCCTATTTTTTGTTTTTAATGGTTATATCATTAAAGATAGTCTTTTGTCTCTCATGGATGTTCAATTATAATAAAGAACTATGATTTTCTAATCAGTCTGAAGCTATATTTACTTAATGCCATAATACTCAGGTAAAAATGAAAAAAGTATACCAATATAATGGCTATTTTTTACTACTTTATTGTATTCCAGTCACAGATACAAAATCGTTTACATTTTTTATGTCTCAATCCTTACAACTATCTTGTGAGATTGTTTTAAAGATACGGAAACTAAGAATTAGAGAGTTATGTATACTCTCAAATCCCAAAAGTCACACAGCCAGTAAGTGATTGAATTGGTATGTGAATCCACATCTGCCTGTGTCAGTGTCATGTTCAGTGTTCTCAGGCTAAGTATAGAACGTTTAGAGCCATGTCAATCAAAAAGTGAGGCAATTGCTTTAACTTTTAAAGTTTCTAAGCAGATGTTTTAGGCTAAAAACATAAACGGTACCTACATTTGGATATTCTAAACTTATCTTTTTCAGCATCTTAAATTACATTCTCACAATTTTATTTCCAGGAGTAGATATTTATGGATTATTATATGCAATTGCCAATCCTAACCTTTGGTCATGAAGATAAATCATACTGGCTCAGCTCTTCAAACTTCCTTCCAACGCTTGTTTCAAAACATACAGAGGGGAATTCTCTGAAATGACCAAGGGACAGGCCCCACCTCATAGTGACGAACTATCCCGCTTTGTCCAGTACTAAGGGGTTTTCCAGGATGTGAGACTTCTAATGGTCAAACCAGGAGAATTCTGGGCAAATCTGAATGAGTTGGTCTCCCTCCCCCACACATGCAATCT
The DNA here is from genome assembly GCF_036562045.2 of Rhinolophus sinicus. NCBI lineage: Eukaryota > Metazoa > Chordata > Mammalia > Chiroptera > Rhinolophidae > Rhinolophus > Rhinolophus sinicus. The sequence goes on along the minus strand of NC_133757.1, from coordinate 39,766,233 downwards.
GGATTCTGCAGCTCCAGCCTTATCACTTTTTAAGATTGCCATATTAGAATGCACTGTTACTATTTTATTTTCATAAAAATAATCCTGCAGGGAGAAATTTTTATATTATAAATGTAGGGACTCGATAGATATTTGTTTAGTTACACACAAAAATATGTATAAAATGACAGGATATTTTAAAATAATTCATAGACATTTTTCAAAATATGTACACAATTTCAAATGTTTTATTGCTGTCCCCCTAAAATTACCCAACATTCCATTTGCATGGTTTTATTCATATGCTAGTTCTTTAGAGGTGCTTGCTTTATATAATATATTCTGATTAAGAAGCATTTTATAATATTAGAGTGTTTTACGTGAGTTATATTTTCCTCTTATAACTCTCTTATTAGTTTCATTGATCTAGGTGTTTTTCAGTTTATAGACTAGGATTGAGAAAAATGAGGAAATGAGGCAGTTTAGTGTGATTTGCCCACAGCACCATCCTATAATTCATAGCAGTTTTAAATTAGTTGTATCCTTTTTTCAAACCATGTAATTCTAATTGTGTGTTTCTAATGATGCTATCCTACTCCATGAATTATTCTGAAATAAAACAAAAGAAAATGTTTAGTATTTAGAGCTAAGATTTCATTTTTGACCTGTTTAAAAAAAAAAAAGAAAAGAAAGAAAAGAAAATCAGCATCATTTAATTGGAAAGCAGACATAAAATATTACCAAAAATATATATATACACATATGTGCACACATACATATAGTGTGTATTTATTATATGTTAGAAAAAATGAGACAGAGAAGAGGAAAATACAAGAAAGAGAGACAATAAAAATAGCTAAAAATGGTTGAAATTAATGAAACTTAAAATTGGGGAACTCAAATGAGATTTTGGGGAAAAGGTAGTATAATAACTTCTGTGGGGAGGTTCATTCAATAAACATTTTTCAAAACACTCCATACCAGGCTCAGACCAGGAACCAGGATACTCAGAAGAATAAGATATAAGTTGCCCTTAGGTAGTCCACTGTTTAGTTGGGGGAATGGACTTGTAAATTATAACTTGTAACACAGTAAAACAGATGCAATAATAAAATGAAACCAAGGTTCAGTGCAAGGGTAGTGTGTATGTGTCAGGGAGAGTGGTGTTCAAGGAGGTTTCCTGCAGGATTTCATGTCGAGTCTTAAAGGACAGGCAGGATGTGGCAGGTGGGCACAGGTCAGAAGGGGAGAGAGGGCAGGAGGACATTCCAGGAGCTTAAATGCTCAGAGACATGAAATAGAATGAATAACAACAGTCTTTTCATAGATGTTTGCTTTGGGGATGTACAAGTCATATGGGGAGCTGCAAATACATCAAAGCATGGTTGCAACAGAGACCAGATGATAAAGGGTTTTGCATGGACTTTATTGTAGAAGTGTGATGTCATGAGAATTGTAAGATAGCAGTTTATAAGATAGAATGGTGGGAAAAGTACCAGAGGCTGAGACAATGATTGGGAGGCCATAGTTCAGATCAGAAAAGATAAGAAGGTGAAGTTAGGCAGTGGCAGTGCAGAGAGGGTCGGGGTAGATAATTTAAGCAGTAGGTGTCATAAATAGCTTGGTGTCTGGATTGATGTGAGGAGATGAGGGGAAAAGAGGCCTCTGAAGTGGTAGTCTCACTCAGAGGTGTGTGAAATGGAACATAAGGTGTGGAAAGGAAATGTGTTCAGAAGTTTTTTCACTGGTAGGTGTCTAATAAAACATAATTGGATACCAAGTAATGCTTTAAGGAGGTGGTTTCCAAATTTTTTAGTCTTGTGTCCCTTTACACTGTTTTATTTAGGACCCCAAGGAGCTTTCGATTATGTGGATTATACTTATTGATATGTATTCTGCTAAGATTTACTGTATTAAAAGCTGAGAAATTTAAAACATATTTCTTCAGTAATTTACTTAAAGATAATAATAACAAACCTAGTACATGTTAGCACAAATAACATACTTATCATGAAAAATAACTATATTTTCCATAACAAAACAAAATTTGGTGGGAAAAGTGATACTGTTTTACATTTTTGCAAATCTCTTTAATGTCTGGCTTTGTAGAAGATATCTAGGTTCTCATTTCTGCTCTGTACTCAATCTGTTGATAAATATAAATCAATCAATCAATCAATAAATAAATAGATATATTTGTGTGTGTGTGTGTGATTGAGTTATGAAAAAATCTTGTCTCACACAAAAATGTCTTTGGAAAAGGGAAGAATTTTTAATAGCCTTTTCAGGTAATTGTAGATATTCTTCGTTGATGCTATACCAAAACTCAATAACAGTTTTCAAAATGTTAATTGCAATTTGGAACTTGGTACCACATCTATATACTTTCATGCTCTGTTATAGTAAATGCATTTGTTTATTCTGTACTTTGAATAGATCTATATTCAAACCTGATTTTTGTAGCATCATGAATTGGTTATTTGAAAAATATTGGTTTGCTGAGTTATGTAAAAACTTAAAAATGTTAACACATTTCATTACGTAACATCTAAAAAATTATTTTTGTTAGCATCACCAATAGGCTCATCAGAAAATTTTTATGTATTAGGAAGCTATTCAATTTATGGTGGTGGATACAAGTTTCCAAAATTCTAATCTTTGATGGAAAGCTTGAATTTTACCATTGGTAACAATTACTGTCAGTTGTTTCCCTTGTTAACTTGTTTTCAAGGAAATGTCTGCTAAATACTGAAGTCTGAGTCACCATAGTTTGTCTATATCCATTCTTTCAAATACAAACAGGATTACATGAAAAACATGGCTATTTTAGCTGGATACTAAAACAATTGCATAAGTATTTTCTTGTAACAATTGTAATTCAAATGAAGCACTTTTTAAAAAAATTGTGGATTTTTTTGTTGTTTGTTTGTTTGCTGTTTGTTTACTGTGAGTGTGTGGTGGTAAAGCATATATGGTATAAAGTTTGGTACCAATAACATGGTTTGTGCTAAGGCTCTTGCAGTTTTACTCACCATCTCTTTTGCATCATCAGCATAAATGTGAATACAGTGAAAAAAAACAGAGAACATATTAGTATTATTATGAAAATAGTTTTGACATCACAAGATCTTGGGGAGTATAAGGAACTCTCTTTAATAACTGCTGGCTTAAGATCATACTGACATAGATGTGATGTGAGAAGGTATCAATCATGCCACATTTTCCTTTTTGAAAAGTTTAAAGAAAAGGCATTTCAAATTTCTGTTACATTAAAAAAAGTGAGACAATCTTATCTGAATCACATGGCCTTGAAATAATTTATAAAAACGTCTTTCTTTTTAGTATAAAGTTAAAAGTTTAAAAATTACTGTTTCAACTTTTCTGCACTGGCATTTAGTAATTAGATACATCTTTTTATTCCTTGTCTCTAAATGCCTAATATATGGGAAAGCCCTGACAACCAAATCACAGAAAAGTAATTTCATTCCCCTTCCAAAGGCTTTCTGAAGTATAGTCTTAGGAAAGAGTGACCTTTTTTGGCTTCATAAAATTGATTATTCAGAAACAGGTCTTATTTCATGTCTTAAAGTAGTCTATATGTAGTAATGACGACTGTTTAAATCAACCCAACTCATGTTTTAGTTAATGGGGTAGTATTTTTTTTCCTCAGTCATGCAAAAGGGTGCCTTATTTTAAAATGCTTACTTAAGTATAATTGTTTTAATCTATCTCATTTCTTCAAGAAGACTTTTTACACAATCACAGATGATCATCTGAGTCCTGGGTTATTTTAAGTGCTAATTTCTTAGCATGTTTATGCAATATATTTGTTAAGGCCATCTGTTCTTTCTAATCATAATCCAGGTAACAATTAAAAGTAATGAAAATTATTTTAATAAGTCACCTAATGGGACAAAGTTAAAATTCAATTTTTAGACTACAGCTTATGTCTTGTTTTTATACTGATCCTCAAGAACAGATGATGTTGCAGAAGAAAAAGTTAGGAATTAGAAGCCAGAGGCAAATTTTATGAAAAACAAACTGGGGTTATTAGGTACTTAATATGGAGGAAAAGATTAAACTAAACAAGATCCTTGGAGAAGATCTTAAGATAAATATTGCCTAGGGGTCTCAAGAGAGAGAAATTTAGGTGTAATGTATTTTTTTATTATAAAAATATTTCAAATTTACAGAAAAGTAGAGAATAGTATAGCAAGCAACCATATGCTCACCATTTAATATAACAGTTGTTAATAATTATTGTATTTGCTTCCTCTTTTTTGTGTGTGTGTGAAGATATTTTAAACTAGATTGAAAACATCATGACTTTTTATTCCTAAATAAGGTAGTGTCATTGTAAGAATGTTCAAACCTATAGAAAATTTTATAAGAGTTTATTTGAGTCAAACTGATGACATGCCTGGGAACAAGCTCTCAAGGGATTGAGAAAATGCTCCCAAGAATGAGTTTTGGAGTTCTTTTTTTATGCATTTGGATAAGGAAGTAGATTAAGGAGGTGGGGGGCAAGTAAAGCAGGGAAATCTCAATGATTGCGTAAAAAATAAAATGAGGAGACACATACTTCTTTTATATTGGTGGGTACAGAATAGTTAACATTTAACAGTTATAGTAAATAGAGATGGTATATAGGCAACAAGATCATGTGCTCCCTTGAGGGTGGTGATGCAGCTGAGGAGTCTGGAAAAGAGTATTGCTTCTGACGCTTCAAAGATGTGTTAACCTAGATGCACAAGAAAAATGGACAGGGTTTGCTTAAGGCTAAAATAAATCTTTTACCAAGGAAGCTAGAAGTCTAGGGTGTGACTACCTACTATAACCTGCCCAATTATGAATTTATGATCAGATCACCTTGTGATTTTACTTTCAGTCACTGAACTTGTTAGACTTATTACCTAGCTCCTTTTTCATTCACAGTAGTTTGTATTTCTAAAAGATAAAAACTTACAAATATACGTTTTACTCTGATGTGATGATGTGAGGACAACTGAGGACTTGCCCAAAGGCCTTTGTTTTGCAGATTATAGTGTGCAAACTATGTGCTCTAGCAAAATAGCTTGGGATGATGAAGGGGATTTTATAAAATTGTTTAGAGGACTTAGAGGAGGAAGAACACTAGGCTGAGGGCAAGAACTTAGATGAGAGATGGAGGTATCAAATGATCACATTTGATTAAATTTTGCTGTTTGGTATGTAATTTAACCATTTTCTCTCTCCTCATAATGTTTTAATTTAAATTTGCATTATTTGGGGCGGCTGGTTGGCTCAGTTGGTTAGAACATGGTGCTTTTAGCAGCAAGGTTGCCGGTTCGATCCCCACATGGGCCACTGTGAGCTGCGCCCTTCACAACTAGATTGAAACAACTACTTGACTTGGGTCCTGGAAAAACACACTTAAATAAAACGTGTTTTTTTTTTTTTAAATTAAATTTGCATTATTCATTTATGCTTTAGAAATTAGAGGTTTTTTTTTTACTTGACCTTGACCTTAGAGTGGGTATGAAGTGAAAACAACCTGCCCAAATGTTTCCACTGGAGCTATACAACTAACATTGAAGGGATCTAGGAATCCATGTTCTGAAGAGTTTTAGCCAGTCAGTAGCAGAATGTCCTATTGGAATTATTTCTCTCTGTCTCATTTTTGTTTGTTTGTTTGTCTGTTTGTTTGTTTGTTTTGCATTGAAGTAATATAGCCTGACTTAATTTATGTAATATCTTCTTATGTTTAGGTCTCGGATGTGGTTTATTATACACTGCAACAGTGACTATTACATGCCAGTATTTTGACAACCGCCGAGGCCTTGCGCTTGGACTGATTTCAACAGGTACATTTTCCAAATAAGTACATCATTGTCACCATTCAGCCTCCTAATCAAAGTTAAACGTTACTGAGCACAGACAGATATGTTTAACCAACAACTGCCCAGCTACCATTCAGATAGCACCATTTTTTTTTTTTTTTTGCCTTAGTCCTAAAAGGAAATTTTCTTTTCCACCATAAATATGATATAGCTTTCAGAAAAACTTAAGATGCATCTATGAAAAACCTGGGGCATTCTATGTCCAACATAATATAGGAAAAGGAAGTGCATGGGCCCAGTAAATTGAGAGTTCACATGCTAGTGAGAACCTTGCTGAAAGAAGCTGAGAACACGTATGTAAAGCATTTTATCCCTTGAGAAAGATCAGAGAAATGGAAGGAAAATGGATACCCCTGAGGCCACTGTCAGAAAAACTGATGCTGATAGTTCTCAACCTTCATTTATTGTGGAATTTACAATTTCCACAAGCAGTGGAAACTACGGATTTATGAATACGTCTCACCGACCTATGTGCACAGCCATATGACAGGCTGTTTACTCTTAGTATTCCTTTAATACTCAAGAGACGATCACTGAAGCTGGGGAAGGAAAATGTTAATATAAAAGTTTCTGGACTCCCTCTGGTATTTTAAAGTGATGTTTCACTTTTCAGATGGATTTTTTTTCTAAGCTGTGTATGGAACTTATCAAAATTTCTTTCCTTGCCAGTATTGTATGAGTTTGCTTAGGGATAAGCCTGCAAAGTTTACTAAACGTTTGAGTTTACATATTCTGCCTGTTAATAGGTGGGTATTCCTGGGAAGTCAGGCTTGTAGATAAGCTGAATAACTGTAGAAGTTCTCTGAGAACAGGATCCAAATTAATTTTTGGTTCCTGAGGCCAACTCCGTGGCAACAAAATGATTCCACATCAAATTACATGTAGCTGGATATTTACCCAAAGTTGTTTATAGAAGCATTACCAGGTGAGAGATTTGAATCATGGTGTAGGAGGAGATAGGGCCGGGATCTGAGAACAAGGTTAAGGCAGAACTGGGAGAAGAAATAGAAAAAACAAGATGGAGAATCCAGAGCAGTTGGAATGCAGTTTCAAGAACCTGAAAAGATCTCCCCCAAGTGTGGGAGGGAGTGTGAGAGTAGGCATGACAGCTTAAAGGACAATAGGTCTTACCTATACTGCATATATTTTTTTTGGAGAGGCACTGTAACATACTAACAAGCACAAATCATGGAGCCAGACCACCTGGTTTTGTATCCTGCCTGTGTCACCCACTAGCTAGCTGTCTGTTGATGGGCAAGTTAGTTAACTGTCATGCCTCAGTTTTCTGAACTGTAAAATGGGAAGAAAATAGTACTTATCATATTGGGATATTTAATATTGGGAATATTAAAGGACTTACTATGTAAGGCACATGGCAAGGGCTCTAGAAGTATTGACCATTATAATTATGAACTAGATTTCCCTGAATGTCCAAATTTATTTGTGCTGAAGACATCAAAAATTGTATGGTGTGAGAGCAGCTCTTGCTTTTCACTCAGTTTGGAAAAGAGGGCATAAGGGCTTGGACCATGGCACACTGAATAAAAAATGGAGCTGCTATGGACAGCCAAGATTTGGCAGAATTAAGGAGTTTTCAGTTTCAACTCATAGGGGGTTAGGTGAGGCAAAATTACAGAGAAGCATGAATCCACTGTCTTGGTCCATTAAGGGTTGCTATAACAAAAGACCATAGACTGGGTGGCTTATAAACAACCGAAATTTATTTCTCACTGTTGTGGAGCCTGAAATTTCAAGATCAGAATGCCAACATCGTCAGGTTCTGAGGAGAGTCCCCTTCCAGGTTCCGGACTGCCATCTTTTCACTGCATCCTCACATGGCAGAAGGGGAGAGCAAGCTTTCTGGGGTCTCCTGTTTAAGGGCACTACTCCCAGTCATGAGGTTTCTGCCCTCATGACCTAATCACCTCCCAAATGCTACACCTCCTATACCATCACCTTGGGTGTTAGGTTTCAGCATTCGAATTTTGGGGGGAATACAAACATTCAGTCTGTAACATCCACCTTCAGCGAAAGAGATGACAAGCAAAACAAAACTGACAGAAATTTTTAAAAATTGAAAAGAAACCAAAGTCAAGATCCTTGACATTTTGTTACCTAGTTGAAAGAAAGGAACATGGGCATAATACAAAGGTTTTGGGGACACAATCATGCTCCATGGTGAACAGGGGCTGGTACACTAATGCCCATGGGATAAATCTAACCTACTGCCTGTTTTTGGACAGTTTGCAAGCTAAAAATGATTTTTGCATTTTTGTATAGCTTAAAAAACTCAACAGAAGAATATTTTATGGCATGTGGAAATTGTGTGAAATTCAAATTTTAGTGTCCATAAATAAAATTGTATTGGAACACAGCCATGCTAGTCCTTTGCAGTCCTTCTCTGACTGCTTTCATGCTTCAAGGACAGAGTTGAGCATTTGCGACAGAGACCACAGTACCTTAAATAATTATTCTCTGCACTTTTACAGAAAAAGTTTATTGACCCCTGGTATTGGTGAGTTAATCAAAGCACGAGTATATCTCTTATTGTTTCAGGTTCCCTGAACATCAATTAATTTTCCCTCCTTGTGATATTGTACAATTTGGACATACATGGAAACATACTTAGTCCTGTATTTCAGTTTTCCCTGATGATTTTTAAATTAGGATTTTCTTTTTGAAAATCAACAATCATAGTTTTTCAGTGTACACAGTTCCGCAAGAAAGCTCTGAATTACTCTTCATTGCTCTGAAAGAATTCCTGCATCTTTCTAAGCTGTGGCTGCACTCTGTGGGAGATAGGCTGAAGAAACTAGTGTCTAAGGTATAATTTGACTTTGCTGCCCTGTCATATGCATAGCATATCATAGGTATTCAATAAATTTTGATTGAATTGATTTCATATATTTCCCCTATATTTCATGATGTTGAGAGCTAAACTGGGTTGGTGAGCAATGGAGAAGTTGTTTATTTTTCTCAATCAATGGTCAAAGTATAGAACTTACAAAACACGGAGAGTATTTTTAAGTATCTGGTGGTATGGTACTTTGTTAGAATCTATACAAAGAAATGGAGGTAGAGAAAAATGGGAATTAATGCAGTGCAGAAGTACATGAAATGGTCCTATTTTCAGTTCTTTCAGTTTGTTTTCTGAAGTGCTTTCAAATTATGTGCCACTTTTAAAAAGAGAAGGGAAGGATTCAATTTGTCTACTATTATTACTTTTCAATAGTCAGCAAAGAGATATTTATTTTCTTAGTAGTCCTGAAAAGATGCTATTTTAGCTACCGTTACATTAACATGAGCTATTAATTAATATTTGCATGCATAGATTATTTTGGGGGGAGATTAAAGAGTTCACTTTTAAAATGTTAGAAAGGAACAACCATGGTAACAAAGAAAAATGTTTTCTTACAAGTCTAAGACAGAGCCATTTGGTTATATGTAAGAATTTTTGATTAGGTGGGTTTTTACTGCAAGCATGGCAGCCTGTTGGGGTTATGACATAATTTGGTGTAGATCATTTTAAAAGTATGATCAACCTATTTATCTGTTTGTTGTTTGTTTGTTTGTTAACAGATCCATTTATTTCTCTCCTGCTTTTACATGTGGATTTTTCAATGATATTTAAATTTTAAAATACTCAATTTTAAAAAATTTTAAACTACTCAGTTTTTAAAATCAGAACCATATAAGAACACTGCAAATTAATTGGGTTGATACAACTTGCCATTTCAATGTATTTAGTGTGATATATGCTGAAAGCTGGAGAATTTTCAGTGTTGCATGGATGTGCAAATCAGGCATACTTTGTAATTTAAATACCCTATCAAATCCCACTTTACTCTTCTCATAGTTTAGTAATATGAATCATTTATTCTGGTGATGCAGCAATGGGTTTGAACTATCACACCATTGCAAATATCTCATAAAAATTAAAATATATTCTTCATCTCAAAAAATAAAATATAAAAATTTGCTTTTGCAAAGGGAATAAATATATAGCACAGAGCCTAGCGTATCTGTGTGAAAAATAGCAGTTGCATAAGGTATTTGTTAAGAATATGGGCTCCAGGAGTCAGACTGTGAATCCTATTTATGCCATTTACCGCTCTGCGATCTATGATAAATTTCTCAACCTTTCTAGCCCTAGGACTCTTCATGTGTAGGTTGGGAATAATAATAGGACCTGCACAATACGATCATTATACGAATTAAACAAGATCGTGCAATGTAAAGTGTCTGAACTACCAATGCTAATTCTTAAAATACATATTTTATCAGTTTTGATATTATTGTCGTTATTATCATTACCTTTAATATTCTTGCTAGGATTTTCATACGAAGGCACACATGAATGCCAGTGTAAAAATGAAATTGAATTGTGATACTGATAATACTTGTCCTGAGAGCGCCACAGTCTAAAAGATTAAGATTGAATAGCTCCCATTTCCTTCTTTAGGTTCAAGTGTTGGACTTTTTATATATGCTGCTCTGCAGAGGCTACTGATTGAGTTCTACGGATTGGATGGCTGCCTGTTGATTGTGGGTGCTTTAGCTTTAAATATATTAGCCTGTGGCAGTCTGATGAGACCCCTCCAGTCCTCTAAATGCCCTTTGCCTGAAAAAACAGCTCTGGAAAATGTACCAGATAGATACTCCATTTACAATGAAAAAGAAAAGAACCTAGAAGAAAACATAAACATTCTTGAAAAGAGCTACACTAGTGAGGAAACATACAAGAGCACTTCAGCCAATGGTGACTGGAAACACGAAAATCTACTTCATAAAAACCCAACAACGGCACACACAAAAGAAACCGAAACATACAAAAAGAAAGTTGCAGAACAGACATATTTTTGCAAACAGCTTGCCAAGAGGAAGTGGCAATTATATAAAAACTATTGTGAAGAAACTATGGCTCTTTTCAAAAACAAAGTATTTTCAGCGCTCTTCATTGCTATCTTTCTTTTTGACATCGGAGGGTTTCCACCTTCATTACTTATGGAAGATGTAGCAAGAAGTTCAAATGTGAAAGAAGAAGAGTTTATTATGCCACTTATTTCCATTATTGGCATTATGACAGCAGTTGGTAAACTCATTTTAGGGATACTGGCTGACTTCAAGTGGATTAATACTTTATATCTTTACATAGCTACCTTAATACTCATGGGCCTGGCCTTGTGTGCAATTCCATTTGCCAAAAGTTACGTCACATTGGCAATACTTTCTGCGATCCTAGGGTTTCTTACTGGTAATTGGTCCATCTTCCCATATGTGACCACGAAGACTGTAGGAATTGAAAAATTAGCCCATGCTTATGGGATATTAATGTTCTTTGCTGGACTTGGAAATAGCCTCGGACCACCAATTATTGGTAAGATATTTATAATAAAGTCAACCTATTTTACTGTTCTTCTTTTCTTTTTTTTGGGGGGGTGGGGGAGGGGAACAGGACTTTATTGGGGGTACAGTGTGTACTTCCAGGACTTTTTTCCAAGTCAAGTTGTTGTCCTTTCAGTCTTAGTTGTAGAGGGCGCAGCTCAACTCCAGGTCCAGTTGCTGTTGTTAGTTGCAGGGGGCGCAGCCCACCATCCCTTGAGGGACTCAAGGAATTGAACTGGCAACCTTGTGGTTGAGAGCCCACTGGCCCATGTGGGAATCAAACCAGCAGCCTTCAGAGTTAGGAGCAGGGAGCTCTAACCGCCTGAGCCACCGGGCCGGCCCCTACTGTTCTTCTTTATGACATCTCCAGACATAGAAATTCAGACTGCAATAATAGCACAGATTTGCACAAAATAAATCTGCATGGAATGTCTCATGGTAATGATTTCTTCAAAATCACTTTGATATAGTTGAAAAGGCCAATATTCTTGGTCAGGGATTTGTGTTTATTCTTTACTTGGGAGAAACCCCAAGTGCCTGCTTATTTTGTCCAAATATCTGAGAAATTCTCCTCTTCTAGTTCCCAGTAGGCCACTTTGGGAGTAGATGTAATATATATCCTAATTCTAACTGCATATAAAATTGATGAAATTAGAGTATGGGCTACATATTCATACTATTTCTATCAAACTCACCTTTTTCTTACTCTCTTTACAGGTTGGTTTTATGACTGGACCCAGACCTATGACATTGCATTTTATTTTAGTGGCTTCTGTGTCCTGCTGGGAGGCTTTATTCTGCTGCTGGCAGCCTTACCCCCCTGGGAAACATGCAACAAGCAACTCCCCAAGCCAGCTCCAACGACCTTTCTGTACAAAGTTGCCTCAAATGTTTAGAGGAATATTGGAAGGCAGCACAAGGCTGTTTTTCATAGCAAAATTTCACTGTGGCTGACTCTGAATGAATTTTTAAAAACAAACAAACAAACAAACAGAGACAGACACACATATACTATCCTCTATGTAGTCTCTATCTCCTATATTGTTTTTTTCCTCTGTTTTCTTTTCCCAAGAAGTGGGACTATTCTGTTTTGTTATTATTCATGAGTTCTTGACATTGTAAAAATTTTGGCCGGCCTCAGACTTTCTTTGTGTAAAGAAATAATTTCTCTGCAGACTCCGTTAGTTCTATTGCAAGGCACCCAAAGGGGACTCTTTTGTTTTAAAACTTCAAGCAGCATGATGAGATATATGTGAAGGCCACTAGGGACTAAACCACTCTCTTCTCGATGTTTAACTAATAAATAAAAGACTTTGAGCCAGCCAGGGAATGAAAGTAGTTACTAAAACAGCGTTAAGAATTGCAGTGGAACAAACAGATTGTTAAAAAAAAAAAAAAAGGACTGTTTAAATTATAGTTGTCAGTTTTCATTATTCTGTTTTATTTACCTGATGAAACACTCACGTGGTTGGTGCCCACTGAGCATAAATTGTTTCAGTTCCTAAGGTATTTGCTGAGATGCAGGCAATCTCCAAACAGAGGAGTAGTCACTGTAGCCTTTCATCATAGTTGGTTTCTACAACCTCACTCGCTTTTGTTTGTCAGCATCTATTCAGCTGGTGTTTCCCAGAAAGTGCTGATTTCACCTGTTTCCAAATTGGAAATGCATATTTAAACCATTCCATTCTGGCAAATGGGAAACATCCATTTGCTTCGGGCACAGTGGGGACAAATTTCAAGTCCTTGCATATCTGCTCAATTTATTTGCTACTATCTGATTTGACCACTATCCCACTTTAATTCAAGGGCAGAAACTAAAAAGTTTGTGTGCGTGTGTGTGTGTGTGTGTGTGTGTGTGTGTGATGTTCTGAGTCTGTGAGGGACATGGGAAAGGGAAAAGGCAATAAGAAGTTGATACCCTGATTTAACTTCATTCAATCTAAAGAAAAATGTTCTAGGAAGAAATCAATGTTTGATATTAGGTTGGTGCAAAAGTAATTGCAGTTTTGGCAATTATTTTTAACTTTTTAAACCACAATTACTTTTGCACCAACCTAATAGATTGACATTTTTCTCAAGATATGTTTTTAAAACTTTGGTATGCATCAGAATCCTCCGTAGATCCTTTTAAAAATACAGCTGCCTGAGTACCACTCTTAGAGACTTTAATTCTCTGGGTCTGGGCTGTGGGCCAAAGATCTATATTTTTAACCATCTCTCCAAGTGATTGTGATAACACAATCTGGGTTTAGAATGAATGTTATAAGACTGGCAACACAGAAACATTTATTATCTTAAATAATAATAATAATAATAATAATAACAATAAACCACTGAGGTGATGAATTTTTATAAAAAGGCAAGTGTGGTTCTTTAAATAGGAGGCACTCTCCCCATTGTGCCAAAATTGTCTTTTCATTTCTTTTGAAATATGTAAGATTGTTTCATACTTCTATGCTGCCTTTCTTCAAAGGCACCTGAAGCACTTTATAAACATGAATCACCATAACACCTCACTGTGGTGGGTAAATAATGCTTTTCTATGCAGTAAACCTGGAGTAGAGGGAATTTCGTAAGTGAGTGAATCCTATTCAATAATGAAATAGCGGGGCTCCAAAGTGCCTTGAACTTCTGCTCCATACTCTGACTTCTGGAAAGTTTTCTGTACCTCATTCTTTAGTCACTGTCAAGGTTAGTAAATCAAATGCGTGACATTTCAAAAAATTAAACTACATGTTTTTGTGTTGAAAGTTCCTTCTTGCCAATATTATATTCAGGAAATCTGATAACCTGAAAAAGTTTAATTTTTATGACATACCCACATTCATCCATGTTGATAATTGTCCAAATGCATTTTCACTATGTCTACTACTATCATCCAATATGTGCATTATCCATTGCCTAGGGAATGAATTTTAAGATACAATAAAATATTTTTGTTTGTTTTGCATCAGTTTGGTTGCTTTTTCTCTTGTAAGTCAGTCCTCCTCTCCACCCCTAAATTGCAAACAGTGACATTTCACTTGAATATAAAAACATAAATTACCAGATGTCCACTTCAGACTCCAGAATTTGGTCATTGAACATCAGCATATTCAAAAGTCAATTTGCTAAATTGCTTTCCAAAAAGCTAATATGTCAGTCTTACAGAATGCTTTTGAGGAAAAGGGGACAGATTCCTCTTTAATATTCTTAATAATGATCTCGCCAATCATTAATGGAATTCTTAATATGTTCCAAGTACATTATATTATTTATCCCTCATAAAAGCCCTGTGAGATAGAGATTATGAATCTCTTTGTATGATGCAAAACATAATTATCATGGTATGGACAACATATATAGGTAATTTCCAAAAACAAAATAAGAAAGGTTTCCAGTAAATCTTGGATTTCTAACATGGCTAGGAAATAAGGCCTAGCTTGGAGAGTTGATACCAAAGCCAATCTTTTAGTGGATAGCGATGTCATGTTTATGTAAATAATTATTCATGACTCATCTATTTCCTAGGAATTAGCATTTAAAAAACACAATGAAATTATATTGATTAGGATATAATATTTCTTTTGTGACTCTAAAGATATTTCTTGACTTCCAAGTGCTTGGGACTGAGCTGGGGAAAGGTATGAAGTAAGTTTGTTAGGAACCCTCTTCCCCGACTTGACACCTCACTCCTCCTTTCAGCCTTCTATTTCTCTCTCTTTCTCTCTCTGTCTCTGTCTCTCTCTCCTCCTAGGAGCCAGTTAGTGATCTAATTTTCTCTACGGTGACCATGTCATCAGGGGAGAAGATTCAGCCACCAACTTTTAAAGATCTCAAGAGGAACAATTCCAAAACATCAGGAGTTCCAGCTCTGAGAGGTCATGACCAAATGGCACGTCAGTTGTGTTGAGCTGGCCGGAAAATCCTGTGACCTCAGAGAGCCTCAACTTCTAGCAATCAATATAGTATTATCATAACTCAGGATATTCCAGGAAATAAAGGAGAGCTCTATTTTTAAGGAAAGAATGTCTCATTGTTTTCTTTTACTTAGAAGGCATATTATATTGAACACGTAAAATACACAATTTACAATAGCAGTGCCAAACAATTTCTCCTTCATAAATAGCAATCTTGGGGCCTTTTGCTTTATAGTCAATTGTGTCTGAAGGATGCCAGTTAATAAGACGTCACTGGGTGATTGTGAACAAATTATTTAGCCTCATTTGTCCAACATGTCAGGGACATTGTGGGAATTAAATAAGATAACCCATATATATGCCTGGTACATATTCAGTAAATATCATCTGTTATTATTTTTGTTATTATTCTTTAGTGTGTGGCTTCCCAGTGTTTGAGGGAGGGATCAAGTGTTTCTGGGCACAGGTGTGGGGTAAATATTTGCATTGAAGGGCCTTATTTAGAAGAATAATGACCCTCTGTTGTCGCTAATATGTACAACTGTCACAGCTCTTGCTTTCCCCCAAGCATTTACTTGTCAAAATCTTTCATCTTTAGGGATTTATGACTCAGCACATTTTTTCTGGAATTGCCATTCAGAAGCTCTGACACAAAACAAAACAAAACAAAACACATGCTATTCTTCCATAGATCAAATCGAATTTACTTTGTAAATTGAACTGCTGTGGGAATGTGAACTTTCACTTTTTTCCTTAAGAACTCATCATCCAAGCTGCTTGGAAGTCGGGCCTGAAATTGGGCAGAAAGCAAAATGCTCCCATTTGTTTATGGAGCACTAATTGGCTTCAGCTCAGAGCTCTTACCTTGCTGCCATCTCAGTACACCTTTGAGATTTACTCTTGAGGGAGTGCAATTTCTCTCAGGTTTGTCAACGGGGATTCTATTCCTAGCAGGTCTCAGTGACATTAGTTGCTTTTTACCACATGCATTCCTTGTCCTAAAGAGTCATTTGTTTTCTCTTTTTGCAAAAATTAAAAAATATACATATTTAAAAATGTTTTATTAGTGTTTTTTTTCTGAGTGATAGACTAAAAGCTTTGGTAAACAGCGTGTTTTCAATAATGAATAATTAACTATGGTCAAAGTGCCGTCCTGCTGTAGGTCACCTTAAAACTACATAACCACAGAGACATGCCTGTTTTTTCCTCCTGGAGAACTTCCTACTGTGATAAGGCAAGTTGTTATTCTTCCAACTTGCTCATAGATCTGAAAACTCCTGGACATCTACAGCTTTAATGGGGCATTTCTAAGAGTAGCCCAAATGAATCTAGGACCTTAACAACAAAGGAGATCCGGTGGGAATGGTTATATCAACCTCTATTTGCAGATAGTCTCTAAGGCTGCTGGGAAGGCGCCATTTTGAGAACTCCTGAGCAGAATCCCCTCCTGATGGACACGGATCTGCCTGAAGGTGAACGAGAGCTCGGCGGAAGAATCATTTGAGGCCAATGAGCATGTCACGCTACACACAGAGTCAGGATGAATTCAGGTACCTGGACAGAACGGGAGAGTATTGGTTCTCCAAGGAGATGAGGCAATGTATGGGGCATTCCTCTGACCTAGAGTGAAAGCACCTGTCATTTCCAAGGGGCATTTTAGCAGTCACTAGCTGAGAGGCATAAGCAGGCACTAGAGCTGTGTCTGTACCTGTACTCAAAGCCCTGGGTATTTGCCTACTCCCATCCTCTCCTAGGGGTTTTCAGGCAGGGCATGGGCTCAGTAACAGAGGAGATGGTAGTTCAGTGCTTAGTTAGCTAAGGACAGTTCTGTAAGGAGGAGCGGTACCCCCAGGAAATCTGGTGGAGTACCAGGGGCTGTTGTAACTACCTGGGGCCTGGTAAGGTGGACCTGGGTCCTGGTAAGGTGGACCTGGGGCCTGATAAGGTGAACCTGGGTCCTGGTAATGTGGACCTGGGGCCTAGTAAGGTGGACCTGGGGCCTGATAGGCGGTAACAAAAAAGTTGCCTAACAGGGGGAGAAAGCATGGGACCCAGACTCCATAGCACAGGCTTTGAGTTTCTAGCTCTTGCAGTTACGACCTTACTAGATGGGTAATCTTTGTTTGGTTTGTTAAATTCTCTGAACTCTATTTTTTGTTAATGATGAAGTGTATTGTTGGAAGTTTTAGAAATAATAGATGCAAAGAGTCCAGTGTGTAGCAGTTTCTAAAAAAGAAAAAATAACCCTTTTAACCCTGGCTTCCATAAGTGGCAGATTGGAAAGTGAACCCCAGTATCATAAAAACTAGAAGGTATATGGTAAAACAGTAGATCCACCATGTATATGGTAGATTGGATTCTTGTCTCACTGGTATAGGATTTGGGCATATTATCGAGCTATTGTTCTGCAGACAATTTTTTGTGTGTGGTGGCAGTGGTGGAGGACAATGTGTCACCCCTAGGGGCTGTCCCAGCTGCTAGAAATAACACAAGAAATAAATAAGAAAGGCTCTTGCTCTGAGGAGTTCATGGTTCAGTAGGAGCAACTGATATCCACTTAAGTAAAATGCAGAGACTACTTTTAAAAATGTCCTTGTTAATTTCTGTATTCATGCAACACATTTTTATTTAACACTCACCATGTGGCAGGTATGTGGGCACTGAGGTAATGGTGATGAGCAAGACAGATGTGATCCTGGTGTTCACGATGATTTCTTACAGCGAAAATTAAGATCCCACGGTACTATAACTAGTATTAATAGTATTTGTGCTTTAAGGTCAATTCTGTCTCTGAGACTGTCCTGGGAAAGGGGGGAAAATACACACACACACACACACACATTTTAAATTTGTTGTAGTAGTGGGTGCTATGGTGTGCCACCCAGATATCCCTTGAAGACGTAGGTACTCATTCTCCCAGGGGCTGGGATTGGCTGCTGAGGGCTCACAGCTGAATCCTTGCTCTGGGACTGCCTTCAGCTAAAAAGATTGTACTTCCTCCTCAGGGGAAGCCAGAATTCAATGATTCTGGCATTAGTGACTGATGAATGGCTTTCCTTGACTCAATTGGGACAACTCTGAAGTGCCATCCCAGCTCTAGAGCTTCCTGTAGGAATGAAGGCCTCTGCTGCAAATTGTATTACAGCTCAACTTTTTCCTCTGCCCAATTCTGCTTCCCCCACTCCCTTATAGGTGCTTTGTTTTCTGGAAAACACTTCCCAATAAACTTCCTGCACACAAACTCCATTGTATAGTCTGTTTTTCACCAGGAAACTTGACTGAAGATGCCTGTAATCCCATACAGCAGGATAACAGCTGCACACAGAATCATCAGAACAGAAAGGGAAGGGAGACATCTTTCCTGAGGGCCTGTATGGGCGCTGTATTATTTCAGCTACCTCACAACCAGATCTTGTCCTATTGAAGCTCCAAAGACTTTGGCAAAGACTGGGTGCCATCAGGCAGGGCTGGCTGCTTGACGATCAACATGCTACAAAGATGCCTTTTATCTTGGTACATTTGTAGTTTGCCTCTCTTGTGGGAGGTTCAGGTACTTCATTTTTTATTCACTCAACTCATATTAACTGAGCACCTACTATATGTCAGGCTCTCTCCCAGGCACGAAGGATGTAACTGTGAGCAAGATAGACAAGGTTTCTGTTTTCTTTGAGCTTGTCAGGGCTCCGGAGCTAGTTACAACAGAAACCTATCTCCTACGAGAAGCTCTGAAACTGAGATGGCCCTTCAACATTGCCCCAATTGAGTTAAGTCACCTCTGACTCACGCTAAGATCCCTACAAGAATAGATTAGGGGCCAAAATGACAACTTATTAATTTGTATTAGAAAACACCAGCCAAAAAGATTGGACCTTCCAGTTCACTTGGTAGTTGCCCTTTCCCTGTAGCTATGTCCAACGGGAAGCCAAATAATAATTGAAGGTGTTGGAGGTACCTGGGTCAGCGCCATGGTGTCTCACTCAATGACATGAGTGTTTCATACTATCATGAGAACACAACCTGGTTCAACCTTTGCCATTCTAAGGAACTGCCTTTGGACAGCATGGTTGGGCACAGACAATATTTGCCTCCATGCAATCCTCTTGTAAATGCACTATGGCTGACCACCCCTGCTCTCTCCCCTGATATGTTCATACTTTCAATCAAGTTACAGCTCAGTGTTACTGGTCAGAGCCACTGTGTATATATGTGTGCTTGGGGCATTATATTTGTGTATTATATTGCTCAGAAGGCAGTCTACGTGGGCAGGACTTAGCTTTTGCTGAGGGAGCCACCATCATCACAGGACAGATGAGAAAACGTAGGAATCAAGTGAGTCAAGTAGTTTGTCTCAGGCACAGGCCCAGATCTTATGTATTTATGGAGATGGGAGGTGAATTCCATATGGATATTATCTCTTCCAACCCCATGACCTCCCAGAAGAACACACTGTGAGCCAGAAGCAGAAAAGAGCTCTCCTTCCTCATTATTTACACCTAGAAATTCATGACATCACTTGTGCCCCTTGAAAACAAGAAGGTCTTTACTATGTAACCAGAACTTTAATATTAGCAAGAACCTTCTTTTATGTTGTCCAATATAGTAACCACTAGAAACGTGACTACTGAGCACTTGAAATGTGACTTGTCTAAATTGAGATGTGTTGTAAGTGTAAAATACACACTGGATTTCAAAGACAGCGCAAAACTAAAATACCTATTAATAATGTAAAATATTGATTATGTGTCTAATGATTATTTTTATGAGTAGATGATAATATTTTGGATCTATTAGGTTAAAATTATTACTAAAATTAATGTCATTTATTTCTTTTAACTTTTTTCACGTGGCTATGAGAAAATTTAAGATTACACATGTGGCTCATATTATATAGTTATTGGGCAGGGCTATTCCAGATATTGCCATCCGAAATCATGTTTGAAAATTCTTACCACTTCTTATATTGATATGAATTTTAAGTCTCTTTTAATGTAAAGATTTCCATTTGATTTATATGTTGAAGAAATCGGATTTGTCCTGTAGAGTTTCCCACGTTCTGGATTTTGCTGATTGCACACCTCCCCTTCCCCCTGCCATGTTATTTCTTATTGTCCTTTGTACCCAGTATTACTGGGAAACTCATAGTTATATCTAGAGGCTTGATCAGATTCAGGCTTGATTAATTTGGTGAGAAAAATTAATTGGTGGGTGTGGACTTCCATCAAGATGCACTAAATATCTTGTTGTCTCATTATTTTTGGTGTTAAGATTCAGTGGTGGGTCCCGTATGATCATCCATTATAAACTTCCTCATAATATTTCCTTCACCTAACAGCTTTTGCAGCTCTTTATGAGCATTGTCTATGCACATTATTTCATTAGAAGTTGCAAAATAGTGATATTCTAATTCTATCATTCCTTCATTTATTAGCTGACATACTTCTGCAAAGAGAAGATTCTCCTTGTCAACTATCAATTTCCCCAAGGAACAGTGGGTATAAGAAAATCAGTATACACATTAGATTCTTTCTCTTTATTTATCAATTTCAGAAAAATAAGTTGGTTTTCTGTTATCCTCCAAGTGTCACTAATGAGTTCTATGCCCTCATCCTCAGGGGAAGACATCACTACAAACTCAAGGATTTTAAATTTGGGGGGACAAGATGTTTCCAGCAATTGCATTGTTTTTCTTTTTTGATGCTCCAATTTTCCCGTCAAGTTGACTCCTCAGTCCTAATGACTCAAGTTCAATAGTCTTTGCTAGTTTCTTTACTTCCTTAGATGACAAGATGTTTTAGGCTCCTCTTGTACCCGAGATCTTGAATTAGTCATTCCTGCAAGGGTCTCAGTGGGGATGGTTTTTTAACTTGGAACAGATTAGAGGTGGTGAGAAATAACCAGATCCTGGCTATATTTTGTAGGCAGAGCCACGCTCTGTTGACGGGTTTGATATGGTGTATTGAGAGAGGCAAGGATGCTTCCAAGGCCTTTGGTTTCAGCAACGGAAAGGATGGAGTTGCCATTTGCAGAGATGGGAGATGTTTTGTAGGTTGCAAAACAAGAGTTCTGCTATGAATATATTAAGCTTGAGATATCTGTTACACATCCAAGTTGATGTTGAGCAGGCAATTGGATGCACAGGCATGAAGTTCAGGTTTGCTGTCTGTGCATTTGGGAGTCATAGTCACACAGAAAGTATTTAAAGTCACAAGTCTTGGTGAGATCACTAGGGATTGAGTGTAGAGAGAGAAGAGGGGCAAGAACTGGGTCTGGGAATTGCATCACCTAGAAATTTGGAAGAAAAGATGGAACCAACAAAGGAGGCTGGAAAGGAGCAACTAGATAAGATAGCAGGAAAAAGAGAACAGTGTCCCTGAACCCAAGTGAAGAAAGTAATTGAAAAAGGAGGGAGTGATCAACTGTGTTAAATGAGGCTGATGGGTCAAGTAAGGTGAGGACTGTACATGCATAGTTGGCTTTAGCAGGATGGAGATCATTTATTTGGTGACTCTGACCAGTAGTTAGCACACTAGGGTCTAATTGTGTGCACACAGGGGAGACCATGAATATAAACGACTCTTAAGGAGTTTGATTCTTATGTATGATGAAAACACTGTTTAACTGTGTTGACTGACGGGGCCTGGCGCTATTTGCTGCTTCTGTCCCTAGGAGAGGTTTAAATACAGGGCCAATTAGTTTTGCTTTGCCTCATGGCCAGAAATGAATTCCTGACTTTGATCATCCATGATAATCACCTCTGGGAATGACCTGAGGGAGAGCGGAGAGATCATTACAAACTCCTCCACAGTTCCACAAAAGCAACTAGAACTATCTGTCTTACTAAAGGGTGATCCCTAGCCTTCTTGCTTATGAAAGATGTCTCTGTTATGTTAAGTACACGGGGACAAGCCATTCCAGTTGGGCCTGTTGGGTGGCAGGTGCTCATTGGATCCTCATAACAACCCTGTGATGTAGGTCAGGCAGATATACCTTCACCATTGTACGGAGGAGGAAACTGAAAACTCCAGAGGCTGAGGAATTGCTTTAGGGCACAGAGCTGGGGTAAAACACCTTGGACTTCTGACTTCCTGGCTCCTCTTCAGTCAGCTTCTACTGGCTAACTCAGTCCTATTGCAATGAGCAGCAGCCCAGATCTGCTCTCCGAGGTCATGTCTTCCTGGCAACAGGAAGGGAAGGAAGAATGACATTTAGTCCTTACCATGGTACTTCAACAGCCTGAGGTTGCCTCCATCTTCAGAATCTAGAAGTCATCAGCTTGGGTCTGAGTCTGGTGTCATCCCTTGCACCCTTTCAGATTGTCTGTTTGTCACAGGCTGTGTCTTAAAGTCTGATGGGAGGTGACAAGCCTATCAGGTCATGCTGGATGACAGCTATTTCTATTAAAATAAGTGTAGCTCCTTTTAAAACTGGAGATTAAAAGCATTGGATGAAATGACATATTAGATAAACTAACAGGTGGTCCTTTGTTTTGTATTCCTGACATTATATAGCTTCACTTCCATTTCTAAGAATGTTCCAGGCTAATTTTAGAGCGTATAATTCACATATTAATGTTCCTAGTCAAAACAAATGAAATACCTCTCTATGATATGCTTGCATGAAAGGGTATTAAAGGGGAAATTTGGAAATGAGGTGGTGGGATTGATGAAGCTGAATATTTTCTCATCATTCCTCCTTTAAGATGTTATAACGTCTATAAAAAGGCATCAAGCTGAGATCACTAATATCCTCAAGCAGCAAACACATATTGAGTGTCTCAGAGTGTGCAGAATGTAGGGCACTGGTCTGATTACTGATTACATAGTGAAGTGGATTTACATATGACAGGTTTCATTATTCCAGGTTAGCTTCCAGTTTTCTAGCTCTAGACCCTTAATGGAATTGCTAAAGTCGTCTTGAACTCAGTTGGCAGAGAGGACAGATGGAAATTCCTCCATTAATCACACATGACATTGTAGCCCTAAGGGCCAAGTATCATAAGACAGTCTACATGAAAGAAAGGAAAAAGAATGTGGGAAAAATGGATGGTAAAGCCATATATAGTCTAAGGTTGGCCTTCCTCCAGTCCAACAATAAGTATATGTACAAAGAGGCATGGAGGGGGGAATGGGGGAAGAGAAGGGTAAGAAGATTACATGCCCCTGGGAACCCTCAAACCAAGCAGGCTACCTAAAAGGAGTGAACACACATTTGGTGAATATGTGTTGATACAGCCACTCTCATATGCTTATGATGACAGATATTGGAGGAAACTATTCACAGACAATTTGGCAATATCTATCAAAATGAAAATATACATAGCCTTTGATCCAACAACTTCACTGTTAAGAATTTACACTAGTCTTATAAATGTGTGCAGAGATGGACACAGGGCCCACTGCAGCATTGTTTATGAGAGCAAAGCTGGAAACAACCTCAATGTCTAAGAAGGGGACTTGATAAATGAATTATATTATATTGATACAGTGAATTATTGTGCAGCTATTGAAGACAATAATAAACTGAGATGCACTGATATGAAATGCCTTTCAAAACGTATCAGTGAGTGTAAGTGTGTGTGTGTGGGGGGTGTAATGTGGGTATTATATGTGTATGAGTTAGGATCTCATCAGGAAACAGAATTTGCCCTGGATGGTTCAAATATTGAGACTTTAAAGAATGGATTGTGTACAGAGATGTAGGCAGAGGCACGTGGATGCTAGCACCAGTGGGAAGCCACTACCTACCTGTAGCAGAAGCTGTGATTCTATATCCAGGTCTCCTTTTCAGGGCTGATACACCCATTCACTGGGGCTGGGAATATCAGCTGCTGTTAGCTCGTAGCAGACCCTTCATCGGGTGGCCTTCAGCCAACACAGAGGACAGCTTCATTCAGGTGATTCTTCCTGCTGAGGGGCGGTTACGGCCAATGACTAGCTGATGCAAGGATACAAAAGGCCAGGCCACTTTTCTGAGTTTAGGACCATTCTGAAAGGTCATCCCAGCTCTAGAGCTCCCTGTAGCATCAGCTGGGTCTCCTTGAGCTGTATTTCATGCTATCATCTCCTTCTGGTCAATTCTGTTTTCCTTCTCTCTTTCTAATTGTGTCTCCCAAGAACATTCCTCAATGAGCCATCCGCACACACCTCTCCATCTCAGTCTGTTTCCAGGAAACTTAGTCTGAGGTACCGCCTTGGAGTTGAAGGGGCTGAAGGGGCTGGAGCCTGAAGTAAGGGCTGCATGAAGGAGCTGTAGGTGTACAGGGGTGCAGCTACTACCAGGGATATGGGGCAGAGCAGAGAAAGAAGAGATACCCAAACTTCTCTCTCTTCCCACCCTCCAACCCCCTTCTATTGTCTCTCAATTGGAAACCAGCCAGAAAGGGAATCTAGGTAATGAGGGATGCAGGGGCCACCTCTTGGGGCAAAGAACCTAACATAAAATAGGTTGGCAATGGGAGTGGCAAATGCAGAACAAGTAGCATAATATCTTCCACTTATATAAACAGGAGGAATATAGAAATATATACACATATGCACACATAAAATATGCTTGCTTATGCATAGGACATTTCTGAAAGGATCTAGAATAAAATACAGTGGTTGCTTCTGGTTAGGATCACTGTGCAACTAGGGAATGAAGGAAACTTGCTCTTCATTCATTTTCTTCTGACCATTTGAATATCTTTTATATTTGTGCGTATGTGTTTACTATTGTATTTGAAAAAAAAATGTTAAAGTGAAAATATTGAGCTTCCAGGTAGGGAATTAAAGAGAGAGGTTGGAATGAATGATTGGTTCCTTCATTTATGGATGGTTACTAGTACCTTGCGTTGTGCTACATGAATACAAACAGGAAGGATCCCTGCCCTCCAGGAATTTACAATTTAGTGTGATGCAGATGGTGACAATAATGCAATGGAACAGTGTTATGAATGGAGGTGGATTTCAAGCCACTGTGGACCACTGAAAAAAGTGGGTCTAAAACTTTCTTAGCAAATCATCAGCTTATAGGAGATAAAGCCAAAGCTGAGGATGAAATGATGAGTAAGAATTTCATCTCACTTAGGGAAGGATAATGGGAAAACAATGGCGAGAGAAGGAAGGATGTTGTGTGCCATAATCAAGAGTTTAGGTATTGAGAATCAATGGAAGATGTTGTTTGTTTTTCACATTGAGGTAAAATTGAGTGTACAAGTTAATGATTTTTAAAATGTATATACCTGTGTAATTACCATCCCTACAAACATTTCTATCACCCTAGAAATTTCTCTTGGTCTCTCCTCCACTCAATCTATACTCCCCAGAGTCAACTATTGTTCTAATTTCTATCACCGAATGTTAATTTTGCCTTCTCATGACCTTCGTATAAAAGGAATCATTTAGGATCTACTCTTTTGTGTCTGACTTAATTTTCTTAACATAATGTTTTTGAGATTAAGCCATGTTAAGTTTGCCAGATGAAGTTCAGATACCCAGTTAAACAACAAATAATTTTTAGTAAAAGAATGTCCCATTCGATATTTGTATTTTTATTTGATAAATCTGGCAATGCTAATCCATGTTGTTGTGCTTTTAGTAGTCCATTTTTTAAAAATTTATTGGGGTGACAATTGTTAGTAAAATTACATAGATTTCAGGTGTACAATTCTGTATTACATCATCTATAAATCCCATTGTGTGTTCACCACCCAGAGTCAGTTCTCCTTTCATCACCATATATTTGATTTAGTAGTCCATTTAAAAAAAAAATACTGAGTAGTACTCTGTAGTATGAATGTACCATGATTTGCTGATTTTTCTCCTGTTAATGGATGTTTAAGTTGTTTTTGATTTTATGAATGAAGCTGCTGTCAATATTCTTCCACAAGTCTTTTTATGACTATATCTTTTTATTTCTCTCAGGAGAAATACCTAGAAGCAGAATTGCTGGGATGTAGGGTAGAAATTAATTTTTTGTTATAAGAAACTCCAAGTTTTTCATTTTACATTCCACGGAAGAATTTTGAGCAGAGGAGTGATGTCAAATTTGCATGTTAGAAATATCCCTCTGGTAGCAATTTCGAGGTGGGAGAAGGCAGGGGGCAAGGCTGGAGATAGGGAGGCTGTAAGAGGCTGTTTCAAAAGTCCAGATGAAGATGACAGACACTTGAATTGTGGTGGAGGACAGGGTAATAGGAGAAATATTTAGGAGGCTGACGCAATGGCTTCTTAATGAGTTATCAGAGAGGTTAAGGAAAAAGAGAAGTCTGGGTGTACAGCTTTCCTGACAGGTTGTTACTAACAATTGGTAGGGACGATGTCTACTTTATACAGTAAGCTGCATTTAGGATTGTGTCTGAACACAGTGGGCTACAAATCAACAAATTTTGCCTGTCTTTTAAAGCCCATGCTTCTAAGGAGAGAAAATTCCTCCTCTCCTAGGGAAGCAGCTAGGAGTCTCAGGAAGCACTGTGCATTCAGACGGCCAAGCCATTTCTCCACAGCAGTTGTGATTAGAGAGCTGAGAAAAAGCCCTGGAGCTGAGAGTCCTTACTTTCTACAGCAATGAAAGCCTAGCTGTGGGTGCACAGGTCTGATGCCTTTAGATCTGCTGACTTGTTTAGATCTCCCCCAGGGTACAAAGTAATCCAATGCCTTCTCCTTTCAAACTGACAAGGGATTTATCACTGGTGAGCCACGGCAATATCAGCTCTTCTTCCAGTGATTAGGTGACAATGGCTTCATTTCCAAGGCCCATTGTTGCAAATATTATGTAAGAGCTACAGTCTGAGAGGAGAAAGTTTTGCTATCCTGTAGCCTGGAATTTTTGAGTCAAGTGAGAGTTTGGAGAGACATAGATATCTATAAATGACAAACAGAATTAATGGGGGTTTGAAGAATCAAATCAGATCGAGACCATGAAGCACAGAGCAAAAGTGACTTGGTCATTTTATGTCATAAAGATTTCTGACCAAACAGTTAAACTCTAGATTCTAGCTTTCTTCACTGCGTAAACCCTTCAGAGATTTCCTGCTCCTTGTTCTTCCCAAGTATCTTACCCCAAAGGGGGAAACTGACCTCAGAATCTCTTTGGGAGAAAGCCTCCTATTCGGATATGAGGGCCACTGTGTAGCCTCCCGACACTGCTCAGGAGTTTTTCCATTTCTCACCTACAACCAACATACGTACAAAGAACGTATGTGCAACATGTACATGTTCACATGCTACCAGTACTGGGAGCAGGGAGTAGAAGGACTGGTAAAGATTTGTCCTGCTACCCATGAGCTCATAGTCTTCTTGGGAAGACTGACATACAATTAGAACACGAATTGATAAATGTCATGATAGAGACAAGTGCAAGCATCATAGGTGTGGGAAAGATGCAACATTTCACAACTGGTAGAGTCACGGCAAAGGCTGCATTTCTCACCAACAACGATGGCCTGGTGATGACGTGGGTGTCAGATGGGCATAGGGCATTTGCAGGGGGCCAGCACCAACACCGAGAATGCCAACTCTCTGTGGGTTCAGGCCCATTCTGGGAGTAGTGGGATGGACACAAGGGAATGAGGGGCTTACCATGAGCTGGCTAGGTTGTGGGCACTGCACAGCTGAGCGACAGAGCAGCCAAGGCCGTGGGGACACAGGAAGGGGTTGGGGGACTAGAGTGGGGCTATTATTCCAATGGTATAGAAGTATTTCAGTATTTTACAAACGATACAGTTGTAGCAATACCCTGCTCCTAGAGCAGCAATATCCAATAAAAATACAATGCAAGCCACACATATAATTAAAAACAAACTTAGTAATCAAATTAAAAAAGTGTTAAAAAAAAAGTCTAGGCTGTAATAAAGAATAAAATGCATTTATTTGAGCAAAGGAGGGATTGCAATCCAGGGCACAGATTCAGGTAGCAACCTAAATTTTGCTCCAAAGGGAACAAAGAAAGGCAAGGGTTTTAAAGGGCAAAACCAAAAGAAGATGTTCTCATTTAGGTCCTCCATGTAAATGAAGGGTATTGACTAGGTCAGCGGGGGACTGGTTAGGCCCATTATGTAAATGGCAAATGCTATTGTCAAAATGGATTGGTTCCTTTCAAGGTGAGAATGCAGATGGTCTGGTTACCAAGATAAGGAGGAAGTAAAGTTCACATATGTTCATGGAGCAATCATTGATCTAGGATGTTTACTGTTCATTCTTGAACTGTTTAGCAACAAGTCAGCAACTTAACCATAGTTTCAAGAACTGAGACATGAGACGTGCATAGGTCCCAGTTCCTCAGTGGCTTCCCATCTCCATTTTAAGTGACTCTCTGAGCAATGCTTATTCCATTTTACTTTCTCTGTTATCAAAAGTAAAAAGAAAAAGGGGAAATTAATTTTAATATTCTATTTTACATAGATTCAAAATATTATTTTAACATGTAATCTATATACAACATGATTAATGAGATAGTTTTTTGTTTTTTTTAAATCCAGTGTGTATTTTACATTTATAGCCCATCTCAGTTCAGAAAATATCCAACAGTCCCTTGTGGGTACTCCGTTGGACAGTGCAGATCTTGAAAGATTGTGGGAATGCTGTCCTCTTTCTCTCTCTCTCTCTCTGATCCCTGAATTTTGGGGGAGGTGACATCTCAGTTGTCTAAAATTTCCTGCAGGTTGCTTGGTGGGGTTTCCTTCACTGCTCATGCCACCTGTAAACACGCACAGCTTTTAACAGGTATAAAATTTAAAGCGAAGACATGTGTTTTTTTTCAGCTCTGAGCTTAATTACATTAATTACCTGTCCCATTGCTTAGTGCTGGCTTCATTACCAAACCAAAGTACAACTTAATTGCTCTTTAAACCCCTTTGAATTTTCAGACCTAATTTATCTGCAGCCTCAAGCTCCTGAAAAAATAAGTACCTGTGGATTTACTAAGGTGAAGTGGGAATTCACTATGTGTGAGGCTTTCCTTGCTAGGCCCTTCCTAGGCCTGTATTTTCTTTTTTTATTTAGCCACTTGAGATAACGAATCTTTGCCTTCCCTTGTACCCTCCTCGCCGCGAGTGACACCCACAAGCTTAAAACTCATTTCCTGTGCTTTAGCACCACCTTGTGGTTTATGAGGAAAAGTCCAGAAATAGGCTGCGTCCAACTTGGGATCACTGAGTGAAATTAACAGCCTTGAAGGGCCATCTGGCTCTTGCTGTCTCCTTCAGTCTGAGAGGAAATGAGATTTGTTACTCAGTGTGGAATTTCTCCTACAGGCTAAACTGCCTGCTGAGAAATCAGGTGGTGTAGTATGTCCAATGTGAACTAAACAGAGAATCATGCAGAAACATAAATCCAGGCTACTACTGTTCTATTATTTAAATTGAATTGTGTCCACCTTTCACAGAAGACTTGGCTCAGCCAGAGAACCTGGCATCTATGTCTGCTGTTACTGTTAAATGTTGAGCTAATGTTTTCAGTTGCTCCAAGTTAGGAATTATCCCTTGGCCATCAATGATACACCCTGAAAACTGCGTTCACTTCATGAATTTGCAATCCAACCTGAAGCTGAATTTCAACAACAAACATGTTGGTTTGACCAGTGTAGGTTGAAAATAAATGGCATTAGAAGACAGATAGATGGGGCAGACGCTTTACCAATAACCATAACCGCACATACTTGCTATTATCTTGCACCAATGTTCCTTAATCCCTTTATCATTTACTTCTGCTGGGAAGGTGTATGAGCGCAATTTCCTTACTGGTCCAGAGAGGCCAATTAATTTGCCTGTGGTCACACTGTTAGTCACTGGCAGGAACTTGTTTGCTAACTTAATATTCTAAATGATTGACTACCTCATCACACAATTCTCTTGTTAAAAATAAATGGTCAGGGCTCCTGTTTTCTGTCTCCTGACCACCCTGAGGCTTTCCCATGTAGTCCTGTGTCATGCTGTGCTTCCTGTTTCTAGGACCTGGACAGACCATTTTAGGGACTCCACTCCCATCACGCGTTCAGCAACCTGCTACAGCTCGATGGGACCGCTTCACCAAGGAGGAAGAATATAAGTGCTTAAATGCAGAGTTGGAGGCAAAAACAGCTGACCTGGGTCCACAACTGTGGAAATAATAAGAGGTCAGCAAGAAGTATTAGGTTGGTGCAAAAGTAATTGCAGTTTAAAAGGTTAAAAATAATTGCAAAAACCACAATTACTTTTGCACCAACCGAATACGATCTAGGCTTATTTCAACACAAATTAAATAATATGAAGAAGAAGATGATGACAGCTTCAGAGGTCTATTATCATCTGAAGGGACAGTTTATCTATATTCAGAAACTAAGCCAAAGACCAAAATCATTGATCCAGTAAACAAGATTCGAAACAAACCACAATCTGCAAATAAAGGAAGGAAAACAAATTCAAGTATAAAATTGAAATACTCTGATGTATAAACTGCTAATGGTGTTGCCATTCCGGAGGATTTCTCAGACTTTTCTCTTGCACAACCAGTTGGCAAAATTGAAGGGCAACTGGAAGAAGGCGGCTTACCTGACTGTATAGGTGATGATATTTTTTGTGGTGTTAGTCAAGATGCTGGAACAGAAGAACAGATCCAATTTCTAAAGGCCAAACCCCATGTTATGCAGGAGGAATCGGATAATGCTGTATGTACATGCAATAAAAAGGGGATGCAAGTCAAGATTTAAAGTCTAAAGTAAAAAGTTCTGAAGAAAATTGTGAGATGGCAGCAAACAATTAATTTGTAACAACCGTCTCAAACAGAAAAAGATAAAATTCGTTTCAAAGAAGCAAACAAAAAATGTGATGGATTACAGCAACAGCTGTCTTCAGTAGAAAGGGAATTAGAAAATAAAAGAAGGCTACAAAAACAAGCTGCCACTAGTCAAAGTGCCACAGAAGTTTGCTTGAATGGAGCTCTAGAAGAAGCAGAAAAGTATAAATTGGAGCTACGTAAATTAAGGCAGAATAACAAGGATATAGCAACTGAAGAACACACACACAAATCAAAGCCTTAAAATCAGAAAACAAGAAACTAGAAAAACAGGGTAGAATTAATGATAGGGTTCAAGAAACAATTAAAATTAATTGATGTTTGTAAAAGGCAGAAGATGCATATTGAAGCTACCAAGAGGCTGTCTTTCACGGAAGAGGAATTTATGAAGGCATTTGAATGGGGAAATTCTTAAGTGATCTACTTTAGTTAATCTCTGTAACCAACAGTGTGTGATGGATAGACATTTTATTTAACTTAAGTTGTAATGGCTTGAATTATTTTTACTCTTAATTAGTAATGAAGATATTTAGTAACGAAATCAAAACAATTCCAAAGAATTCCCTGTTTGGACTGGGGGGGGATACAAAACGGATATGTAGTAATTAGAAAAGGGAATAACTTATAAAAATAAAGCAATAGGAATTTTTAAAAAGTCCTCATAATTTCGCAGAACATCAGAAGCTTAGCTTGATTATGGTAACCATACCACAATGCATACACATATCAGATCATCAGCTTTTACGTCTTAAATATATACACTCTCTGTTTGTCAATTATATCTCAATAAAGCTGGGGGGAGGGGAAGAACCTTAGAGGACCTGTTTAACTATTGTCACCAGTTTAAATCCAAATTCTACCCTTTGTCAGCTGTCGCTTGGGCAGAACGTCTATTGGTGATAGCTCTGTGCCTCAGTTTCCTCTTTGGATTCAATGAATTAAGACATATAAAGGCCTTAAACAGGGCCTGGGACCTGCTAAGGATTCACTGATGCTGACAATCAGGGCTGGGACTGAGTGAGGTTGCACAATGCACGGCTCTGAAAGTGAGTGCCTCCTTAGCCTCACTCCAGTTCTGGCCCTGGTGATAATGACAATGAAGGTGATGCTTATTTGGCATTTGCCTGTGTCAGTTTGGGCTGCTATATAACAAAGCACCATAGCTTGAGTGGCTTATAAACAACAGACATTTATTTCTTGTGTTTCTGGAGGCTGGAAGTCTGAGATCAGGGTGCCAAAATGGTTGGGTTCCAGTGAGGACCATCTGGTTTGTGGAGGGCTGTCTTCTCCTTGTATCCTGTCATGGCAGAGAGCACAGAGGGAGAGCTGGCTCTCTTCCTCTGATAAGGACCCTAATCCCAACAGGGGGCTCCACACTCATGACTGAATCACCTCCCAAAGGCCCCCACCTCCTACCACCATCACTTTGGGAGTTAGCCTTTACCATGAATTGTTTGGCGGGACACAAACATTCAGTCCATAACAGCCTTATTCAGAGTGTTAATGTCGTTGTTATGTCCAAAGTGGGCAGAGGAGACAGACTGAGGAGCACGCGGGCAGGCCTGATCTCATCATCTTTGTTCTTGCTGTCTGAGATCTCACCATGACGCCTTCATCCCTCAGGGAAGCGTGAAAAGACCTCAGGAGAACAACGCATTCAGCTTTTATCTCATCCTTAACATTTTCCCAAAGTTGAGGTGAGAGGAAGTTTTAACCAGGAGTGCTGGGGAGAACAAAAGAGTGCAAGAGACTCATGCAGGTAGATAGGCTTAGAATGGAGAGGAGAGTGAGAGAGAGATGAAGAAAAGGGTAGTTTGCGGGGCCCCTGACGCAAGCTTCCCCAACTGATGACTTTTGGCTGAACATGGCCTTGCTGACCCTTCCATGTCTGACAAGAGAGCTGGGAGTCCCATGACCCTGAGTGGAGATCCTCCCATGTCAAGAAATACACATCTGCCCACAGGATTCTAACTACATCTTCCAAAAAGAGCAAGGAACAGTGATTGTAATGAACAGGGCTGAACAATTTATTCCCCTTTTCCAGTCCCCAAAGTTAATGCTTTCCTGTATTGTAACTTAATTCCCCCCCTCAAACAGGGTCAGGAGGCACTTGTAATTCCAGATATTAAATAAAAATAGACACCTGACTTTGAAGGCTCCTGAACTGGAGGCAACACTGCAGAGTCCTGTTTGCTCTTGGCTTCACCATTCAAATTTTTGCTAAGGCTTATGGGCTGCCATAGCAGTCACACCTGTGTGGCAGGGATTAAGTGACACAGGAAACAAAACTGCTGAACTGAAAATGTCCTCCCACCAGGTGGCCTCAGCCCCGATGGTTCCTGTGTGAATCTTTCCTTTGGATGAAGGCATTGGGAGCTCTTAAAAGTGCAATTCTGCTAAGAAAGCAATGGAAGCTTTTATCTGCCACTTTAACCTTATAAAAGTGCATGTTACATGGATTTTGTGGAAGGTGAATTTTGATGGGGATAATAGTATGCACTCAGAAGGAAAATGTCAAAATGCAATATTGCAAAGAGTAGGAGAGTAGAAACATTCCATCTCATCTGATGTATATATATGACATATAGACATATATAATACAGATATAGACTAGATCATGAGTGTATAAGCAGAAGGCGTTGCTACACGGGCTGTGTTCTATGAAGACTGAGAGTATTTGTCCAGCATTTATTTAGCGTGGGAGACCAGGCAGCAGCCAGACTCTTCTATTGGCTCTTGCAGGCACCAAGAGGAGGTTTAGTGCTTGAGATGTCTTTCCCAGAGCTGGATCCTAAGGGCATGTTCAAACCCCGATGGAGGAGCAGATTTGAGGCCAATGTTGGCCAGTAAGTCACAGACCAGTTTTGAAAGCAAAAACTAAGTTCAGGGAGAAACCAAAGATATGTGAAGAACTGAGCATCAGGCCATGTAGGCAGCTGGGTGGAACTTGGCAGGGGTAGCTGTCTCTCTGAGTCTTAAAACGACGACCATCTATGAACAAGAAGGTGGGCACTCACCAAACACTGAATCAGCTGGCACCTTGCATTAGGACTTCTCAGTCCCCAGAACCGTAAGAACTGATTTTCTATGTTTTATAAGCAACCCAGTCTATGGTATTCGGTCACAGAAGCCTGAGTTGACTGAGTCATGTTCCTAGCACAATGCCTGATTCACTAGCTGAGCTCAATGAAACTGTGTTCTTTCACTTCCAGCATCCATGGTTTAAGAATTTCAGGAGCCTATTGTCTCAACCATCATATGTTCTTGGGTAATGAGGGCTAGACAGAACAAATGATAGGGCCAAGTGTGCGTTGATCTAACTCTACCTTGCAACAACAGCAGAGCCATCATTAAAATAGCTGAGGCGGCACAGGCTGACATGGCACATGCTGACATGGTCTCAGAATGTTGACCCCTTTCTACTAGATGTTACAGAAGAATATGATAGGGCAGCGATGAGGAAGAAGTAGTGGGACAGGGTAAATTACACAAGGGGAAAAATGGTTTTTGAATGCTTCCCATTAATATTTGCAAAGCACTTCAGAATGTGCCTATTTGCAAGACCTATTTCATGATCCCACTCAGAACGTTGATGACCCCATCCCAACTGCCCTTCCATCAGTGTCATTTCAAGTAGTTGTAAAACAGAGACGCATCAGGCACTATTGCACGAAGATGTGACCAGGTTGACTTTCCCCCATGCTGAGCAGCACAGGACAAATGTGAACATCTGGACAATCATATGTGGCCATCTTGGCAAGGTTAGAGAGACCATTGATACGGCACCCTGAGAACCCACACAAGCCTAGGAGAGTTGTGATGCTCAAAGGGGATGGATACTTAATGTGCAAAGAAAGAAAAAATAGGAAAATATCATTTTGGAAACCATAATAAAAGTATGGATCCAGGCAGGCATGATTAACTTGTGTTAAAAATCATTAGACGGATGGTGGAAGAGCAAGTGAACATTCCTGTAGCGTCAAAATAATACCATACAGATACACACTCAGGTGCAAAGTGAAAACTTTCCAGTAAATTGTAATATCAGACTGTGTGACACTAATCCAGGGATGAGGCTTAGCATACCAGTGGTGCTATGATGGTGCAGCTTGAATCCATCAAACCTCTAGATTGAATGGCTATTGTACAAGAACAGCTGACCAACACTGCGAGAGAGCCACAAAGAGAAATGCACAAGGTGGGACATTCTCCAGGGTATTTAAGTCCACCTATTTCACAAGTCTTTGGGGGTGGGGGTGGGGAAGTGGGACACTGAATTAGGCTAAGTGAGACTGAAGGGAAAAAATTAAAATATGCAATGCCATCATTGTCTTGGACTGGATATTGGTTACAACAAACCAGTTAAAGGACATTTTGGGTCAATTAGGAAAATCTGAATATTGTCTGGATAGTAATTGAAATAAAAATGTAGAGATTATTGATTGAAAAAATAGATAATAAAATAGCATATGATCTAATTTCAGTTAAACGCATATATACATACTGTCATGCAGGGTGGCATGCAGGGTCTCTGGTCCCACTCCCCACATAAGAACGTAGGACACGGTGAGGCCAAAAAAGAACACCCATGGAGCCATAGATAGGGGAGTCATACCACTATATTCTCGCTGGTGGCATCCGCTTCTCTGCAATTTGCAATCCACAATCTGCCCTTGCTAACCCCCATTTTCCGCTAGCGTAGCCACAGCAGTTATATTAGTGGCCAATGGCTCACTGGTTACAGCTGACGGTAACTAGCCACAGCTGATGGCCATCCAATCACAGTTGATGGCCATTTACTACCTGAGTGAGCACCTTTCCACATGAGGGCGAGAGCCCAGAAACTGCACTCCTGGCTCTGTCCCCACACATACATATGTAAAAAACGACCCAGAATGATATGCACTAAGGTATTAACAGTGGTGATCTCTGCATAGTAAGAATGTGATGTTTTTATTTTTCAATTTTAACTTGTTTGTTTGCATTTTATTATTTTCTATAATGCATATGTCCCATTTCTGTACTAATAGGTTATTTTAAAAGGGTGTTCTAAAAATTATTAAACTTAATACACTAAGAGGGGAGAGAATGGAAAAGTGCAATCGTTTAATTCTCAATTTTGCTGAAATTGGGCTCAATCTAGAAAAACGTCCGTGAACAATAGTGGTATTGTTTATTCTCACTCCCCCTTTCATCTCAGGAGCAATTGCTGAAGCTGCTGGAAGTAGCTGCCTTAAATATTTTCTGTGACTGTCAGGCAATTGTAATCAATCTGGCTGGCCACTTCCACCCAGCAAATGCATTTTCTCAGTAGGGTTCCTAGAACATATTTTAAAGCCTAAGAACTTCCAGTACAAGTATATCAAATGCTTGCTTGCTTGCTTGCTTGCTTTCTTTCTCTCTCTCTTTCTCTCTCTCTCTTTCTTTCTCTCTCTCTCTTTCTTTCTTTTTTACGTCGTCTTGTGCTTGTATTTTTCATTAGTAATTTTCTAAGATTTTAATTAAGATATAGCTAACATACTCATACAATATTATAATACTTTCAAATATACACCATAGTTATTCAACATTTTTATACTTAAAGAAGTGATCACCATGATAAGTCCAGCAACCATCTGACACCGTACCACGCTATCACAATATTATTGACTATATTCCCCATTCTGTACCTACCGTACATCCCCATGACTTTTTTATTTTATACCTGCAAATTTGGAGCTCTTATTCCCCTTCCCCCTTTTCCCCATTTAAAAATTTTTCAATACACTTGACATTGAATATTACTTTATATTAATTTCAGCTGTACAGCATAGTGGTTAGACATTTATATAATTTAAGAAGTGATCCCCCTGACTAGTCTAGTACCCACCTGGCACTATACATAGTTCTTACCATATTATTGACTATATTCCTATGCTTTACTTAATATCCCCATGACTATTTTGTAACGACCAATTTGTATTTATTAATCCCTTCCCCTTTTCACTTACCCCCAACCCCTCTCCCATCTGGCAACCATCAAAATGTTCTCTGTGTTTATTACCTTGTTTCAGTTTTGTTTGTTTATTTTGTTCTTACCTTAAAGAATGTTTGCTGTAAACTATTTTAATCAAAACCTTCTCCTGGAACAATAATCCAAAGAAATTTCTACCAGATTCTCTTCCATTGTATGTATTTGCTTGGGATGGCTATCCCTTTTTCCAAAAAATTTTAAAGCCTACCTGATTTAAATTCATAAATAAGATAGATGTATTGGAATAGTAACCCTCACATTACAACCTGTCCCCCTGACCTGCCAATATTGTGCCTCAACATTCAGGAGAGAAAAAATAATATTGGTCAAATATGCATGAGAATGTGAACACAGGAACATAATTTCAAAATAAAGTCACAGTTTGTATTTTTAAAGCTCATAAACTTTTTGTCTAGATATAAACCAAAGACAGAGAAAAACTGAGACCATGTCAGCATGTGCCTCCTCAGCTATTTTAATTATGGCTCTGCTCTTGTTGCAAGGTACAGTTAGAGCAATGTGCACAGCTAGCAAATGTTCCTCTAACGACACAGTCATTTGGAATGAAAGAGTTTTGTTTTGGCTGAAGAGGGAGAGAGTTATTGGGAAATAGCTGCTCTACTGCGATATCAGCCGTGTACATAAGGGATGAAGTCTGCTGGGAGATCTGAAAGGTTTTGGCTTGGGGACATATTGCTATTTGAACAGATGTCTAAAAGTTAATGAATATGATTGAGGTCCTCCATTCATTTGTTAAGAAAGATTGAATCATAGTATATGAGTTCAGGAGGAGAAATGTGAGAAATGTGAGAAAAATTGCTCTTGCCTGCTATAGTCAGATACTTTAAGAATACTCAGTAAGGAGGGACATCCCAAATACTGATGTCTTAAAGGAAATTGTATTTGTGTATTATTATTAATGACTAAAGGTCAAATCTGGCCTAGGCTAGAAAGAGGCAAAACTAGACGTAGAACATGGGCTCTTAACTATCATGACAGTTTTGTTTACACTATGCTCTGTTGACATGTGAGGTATGAAAAACTAAGACTTCTTGTTGCAGATCCAATATGCTTTAATTTATTGTTGGATCTCATTGCTTTATTTACTTTAAAAAAAAAGTGAGCAACCTTGTATCAAAACTGTAAATAGGCTCCCATCCATCATTTTGTGAAGGTAAAACTACATTTAAGTCAATGTAAGCAAACATAAAAATTGCCATATTACAGTCAAATTCCACCACATTTAAATATTAAAAATAAATTTTATTTTGATATAATTGTAGATTCACATGTGCTTGTAAGAAACAATATAGAGAGATTCCATATACCTTTCACCCAGCTTCTCCCAATGATAACATCTTGCATAATTCTAGTACAGTATCACAACCAGGAAATCAACATTGACACAATCCACTGACTTTATTCATATTTCAAGTTTTATATGTACTCATGTGTATGTGTGTGTGCAGGCGCATGTGTGTGATGTCTGTGTGTATTTAGTTCAATGCTATTTTACCACAAGTGTGAATAGTGGGGCTACCACCATATTTAAGGTGTGAAACACGTCCGTCACAAGGAACCCTTGTGCTTCCCTTTTATAGCCACAGTCACTTCCCTCCTTGCTCCACTCCATAACTGAGGACAACCACTAATCTGTTCTTCATCTCTATAACTTAGTCACTTCAAGAATGCTATGCCAGTGAACTCAAACACTATACACCCTTTTGAGATTTTTTTTCACTCAGCATAATTCCCTTGAGACCCATTCATGTTGTTATGTGTATCAATAAGTCATTTTCTTTTTAATGCTGAGTATTGTTCCATATGGATGTACCACTGCTTGTTTAACCATTTACCCACTGAAAGGCATTTGGGTTGCTTCCAGTGTTTTTGGATATTATGAAAAAGTTGCTATGGACATTTGTGTACAAGTTTTTGTGTGAATATACATTTTCATTACCCTGGGATAAATGCCCAGGAGTAATTACTGGATCACATGGCAAGTGCATGTTTATTTTTGTAGGAAACTGCCATACTCTTTTCCGGAGTGGCTGTACAATTTTACATTCCCACCAGTAATGTATGAGTGATCCAGTTTCTCCACATTCTTGCAAGCACTTTGGGTTATCACTATTTTTTTATTTTAGCCCTTTTGATAGGTGTGTGATCATAGCTTATTGGGGTTTTAATTTGCATTTCCCTAGTGACCAATGAGATTGAACATTGTTTCATGTGCTTACTTGCCATCTGTATGTCCTCTTCAGTGAAACATTCGTGTCTTTTGCCCATTTTCTAATTGTTTATTTTGATTTTTTTTCACTGATGAGTTTTGAGTGTTCTTTATATATTCTAGATACAAGTCCTTTGTAGAATATATGGTTTGCAAATATTTTCTGTTAGTCTGTGTTTCATCTTCTTTACGGGATATTTCACGAAGCAATTTTTTTTGTTTTTGCTTTTAATGAAGTCCATTTTTCAATTTTTAAATCAATTTTTTCTCTTATGGATCATGTTTTTGGTGTCTCACTTTACTTTTATTCCTATTTTCTTGAGGTGTGCATATTTGCAGCTAAAATAAAACTTTGAGTAGAGCGCTGTTTAAATGTCCTGTTTTCATATGTGCAGCAATTTACTCATGTTGAGTGAACTAGGATTGCTTGCTTTACAGCCAACTGAACAGTGCAGGTGATGACTGGAGTTCTGGCGAGTACAACCTGCATCTATTAAGACACTGTCCTCCTTGTTCTCACAATTCATATTCTTTCTCAGGCTTTTTAATGGTTCTGATTTTGGGAATTGCACAAGTTTGTATGTACTCCAAGCTACGAGCCTGGGAGATGTACAAAGACTGTTGTATTTTATTGTAGGGAGTCTCTGTAGCATAGTGGAAAGTGCATGCATGGAATCCCAAGGCAGCCATGCCCAAATTCGAATCTTTAAAGCTGTATGAACTCTGCATGCTTCCATTTTCTCACCAGTAAAGTGGGGATAACAATCCTGACTACTTCATAAAGTTGCTGTGAGAATAGGAAATAACGCATGCAAGGCACTTTCTGGAGGATCTGGTATACAGATGTGCAGAATAAATATTACCTGTATGATCATATTCTTTCTGTATGCATTCACTTTCACATTATTTCCACCTAAAGTGAAGAATTTCAAAGTCCCATAGCTGCTCCCACCCCCTTATTAAGGTCTTTAAAGAGAACATGAAGGTCTAAAGGGAAAAGTACTGGCTGTTTTTGGTCTCTTAAGGGAGCATGAAAACAGTGGGTTTGTGCATGAGAGAGGAGCACATCTTTACTTTTTACAGAAGAGCTGTTATCCAGTAAATATTTCTTCCTTTGCAATTGTTAACAGAATATTCATTCTTAACAAGTTGTGTCCCCTCAAAAACAAATCTGAGACAGGATTCAGTTTATTTGGCATATGATCAAAGAAAACACTAGAGGAATAGACAAATGAAATGGAAGGAAAGGCAGGCAGAAAAAAGATAACTCTTGCAGTGTTATCTGCAAGAGACTGCTATAGGTAACGAGAATTTAATTCCTCTGAGAAGTCTGGGGGACAGTATACACGTGACTCAGAGTTATCTCACTGGTGGAGTGAGGCTCTAGGTATTTATCTACCAATTCTCCTTGGCATTGGTTGATGGGTGCTTCAGAGTGGGGGTGGGTTAATTCCCTGGAACCTCCCATCAGCTCCAGGACAGAGAGAGCCCTGAGCAAGCAGTTAAAAGTGCTGAGCGTAGAAAATTGATCCAGGAAAATGGTAAGTGTCTAGGGGATGGGGGCTAGACTCTGGTGGTTTCTGCTACAGTCTGTTCCTTTCCTCTCTCACATCCACTTGTACCCCATGTTAACTATTTCATACTACTTCTTCAAGTTTGTAACTGGTCACAAGGGGTTACTGGACAAGCTACTGTCCCCACTGTTGCAATTGGACTTAAGGACATGATTGAAAATTATCATCTCTTTCCTCAACCATTCTAGATCCCTCTCACCCTCAGCCACCATTTCAGCACGCAGAGGTTGCTTACACAGTGATGTAACCCACGTCTTCATCTCTGAGGAGCCTGGACCCCTGGTTAGTGTCTTAGTGATGCTGCAGTTATTACACTTGCTCATTTACAGTTACTGAAGGGCATGGAAGCATCAAAGGGGGGTTCTAATAAATTCTCTGGGTTCCAGACCTACTCCTCCTTGGCCCATTACATAGCAACAGTGCTGTCTACTTATAATTATCAGAGACAATGATGTCTGGCAATGTAGAAACTCCTTTTTTACCTGCTCTTGATGAGAGATTTGGGTGGAACCCTTACTGTTTTCTCCAGTAGAAGCGTTCCCCTCACCA
This sequence comes from Rhinolophus sinicus, assembly GCF_036562045.2. Classification (NCBI taxonomy): domain Eukaryota; kingdom Metazoa; phylum Chordata; class Mammalia; order Chiroptera; family Rhinolophidae; genus Rhinolophus; species Rhinolophus sinicus. The sequence goes on along the minus strand of NC_133757.1, from coordinate 39,724,976 downwards.
TAGACCCATCCGTAGTTTTATTCCGCTGACCTGAACTAATGTGGGAGTTTACATGGGGTAAGAATATCGTCTTAATTATGCTTCTAGAAACTGACCAAGTGACCCACTGAGAGACAGACTTGAGCACTTCTCCATTTGTCACTTAGTCTCCACTTCACTCCCTCCACTCTAATAGGAGGTGGTATGTATGGTGATTCACTCAGACCCTCTACCAAGTGATATTATCTACTCAAGTGATATTATCCTCATTGCACATGGGCGATAAGGTCATTTCTTTATTTTCAGTGTACAATTACATAGGTAAATAGCTATAGGCTCTTTTGAGGTGGGAGTAGGGGAACTCTTCTGTATGTACTGGCTCTGGTATCACAGGTAGAATGCTTTCAGTGGCTTCAGTTGATTGGCTGTGGATCTGAGAGCTGATTCTGGACTAGAAACAAGGCTAGAGTTGGAGTGTTTATTCATCAGCTCCTGTCAGTTGTTGGTTGAAGGCTGTCCTGGGAGCATCGATTCCCTGGCATTCCTGGTCTTCCCAGGAGGAGCAGGGTGTGTTCCTAGTGGCAGTGGGAATTTGGGCAGGCATGCCTGAAATGGTAAACACTGAGGGATCATCACGTGTGGGGCAACAAGCACATTGTTGATAAGCCCACTAGTTTAGAACAATTTGGGCACTGGTACTAGAGAGTCAGTGGATTTCTGCATCAGCTAACTCCAGGATTTGTTTTTCTCTATAATCCCAATTTATAAACAGACTTTGGCTAAGATCTGTTTTTCCCCCTGTAGATAAAAAAACTCAAAGGTCATTAATAAAAATCATTATAAAAGCAACACACATGATCATTGAGAAAATATTGTAATACAAGGCATGGCGTAAGAGCCATACGAACACCAATGGGAAATTTATTACTCTGATGAATGAGTTAAGGGAGGGAAATAGGCAGAGACCTCGCTCATCTCTGCTGATTCCCTTGGCTCTGGTTTCATCTCCTATGGCATCAGAACATCCCCATGAGTTAGGCAAGATTTGAGTATCATTCTGACTTCATCAAAAAGAAAGATGAACAATAAAAAAATTAACATATTTAAGGTTACATCGTGAACTTTAGGAATACAACTGTGCCTCTTGATTCCCAGTTTAGTGTTCTGATACTTACTAAGCCGCTCTTTATCTCACTTCAATTGCTGTCTCAAATTATATTGGTAAACTCATACTCCACAATATGTTTTCTCTGGGGGAATGGAGAATGACAGCCTACCTATCCCCCACTTTGCTTTAGAATAAAATGTGACTTTTATGTAACTGCAATAATATATGTATGCTATAAAAATGCTTTGCAGTCTGAAAATGCTACAAATAACTTGGGAAATGAAGACTAATGTGCTACTGAAAGGTTATAATTTTCAACTCTCTCAGCATGAGTCAGACTCCATGTGGCAATGCTCCCTTGAAATGGGGTTGACAGTTCTCCAGCATCAAGCAAAAACACAATAGAATTCATCTCACACATTATAAATGTCTAACAGCCACCACCACAAATGACACACAACTTGGGACCTCTTTTGGGAGGAGTGAATCCAAAAGCTACGTAGCCTGGCAGTACTATCTTCCTGTTAATTTTGTTCATACCCAGTTTGTTCTTACAGAAAATTTCCTTTCAGGGGTATTTTACATCAAACGGTCCTGTAACATACTTTTAATTATATTCCCATGTAGAATGCTGGGAGATTTGTGTATTGGAAATGTCAAACCTTTATTCTCAGTATTTAAAGTAGTTTTAACAAAAGGTGCCACACACACACACACACACACACAGCAGGAAGAAATAAATATATGAATAAAAAAATTGATATTTCAAGTGCTTCATCTACTTTGTACTTTACAGCAGTCCTCCCTTACCTTTACTTGCTGTTTCAGTTACCCGGGGTCTACTGTGGTCCGAAGACATTAAATAGAAAATTCCAGAAATAAACAATTCATATTTTTAAATTGTGTTCCATTCTGAGCAGTGTGATGAAATGTCACATGGTCCTGCAAGGGATGCGGATCATCCCTTTGTCCATCCTAAACACTCCGTGTGTGCTCCCCGCCTGTTAGTCATTAGCAGCTGTCCTGGTTATTAGATCGATTGCTGTAGTATTGCCGCACTTGTGTTCAAGTAACCTTTATTTTACTAAATAATGACCCCAAAGTGCAAGAGTAGTGATGCTGGCAATTCAGACATGCCAAAGAGAAGTCTAAGCGCTTCCTTTTTGTGAAAAGGTGAAAGTTCTATACTTAATAAGGAAAGAAAAAAGATTGTATGCTGAGGTTGTTAAGATCTATGGTAAGGACGAATTTTCTATCCATGAAGTTGTGAAGAAGGAAAAAGAAATGTGTGCTAGTTTTGCAGTTGTATCTCAAACTGCAAAAGTTACGGCTATGGTGTCACTTTGTAAGTGCTTAGTTAAGATGCAAAAGGCATTAAATACATTGGTGGAAGACTTGACATCATCACAGCTCAATGACCCTTCTTCTGACGTATTTTCAGAAGGTCAATAGTAATCTCACATATCACAATGCCTGTGCCATTCAACTCACTTCATCTCGTCACATAGGCATGTTATCATCTCACATCATCACAAGAAGCGTGAATATAGTACAATAAGGTATTTTGAGAGAGAGACCACATTCACATAACTTTTACTATAGTATATTGTTGTAATTGTTTTATTTTATTATAAGTTATTGTTATTAATCTTGTACTGTGCCTAATTTATAAATTAAACTTTATCAAAGGTATGTATGTATAGGAAAAACATAGTATACATAGGGTTTGGTACTATCCGTGGTTTCAGGCATCCAATGGGGGTCTTGGAATGTATCTGTCACAGATAAACGGAGACCACTCTACTTACAAGTGAAGATTGGGACTGAATTCTTATAATCATTCAACTTCTAGAGAGTTTCAGTTGCTCAACCCAGTTCATTTTATGGATCTTTGCTCCAAATCCTTGCTTTTTGTTCAAACAGTGAGTGAACATTCAATCTTCCTCCTCTTTATCCTCATGAAGCACAAAGATGAAGTTAACAAGAGAATAAGGAACAGGTTCCATTTTTTCTGTCACCTCCCAGCCAGCCACACATCCATTAGCACCATTGGTGGATTGCATTAAGCCTTCTATTTTTCTTTGGATATTTAAATTACTTAGAGCTTGTAGAATGCACTTCCTTCTTTGATTTTGTGAGACTGGGGATTATAATTACGCTTTCCTTCTCTCCAATTCCTCAAAGATTACCAACAGTAGTTCTCTTTGTGGTTTCTGCACTTGTTCTTTGTCCAACTTGAAGTTTTTTCAGAGCACCTGGGTTCCCATTGACAACCTCCTTCTCTATCTGTGACTTCATTTCCCTCTCGACAACATTGGTTTCACATTTCCCAGTGTGACAACAATTTGTAGACAGAACAGAGAGAAGTAAAATAGAAGCTGAGTGAACACATTTGTTCTTGTGATTTGTTAGTATTAAATCTTTGTCCCTAAAGATTTTTTTTTTTACAATCAAGAATTTATTTGTTTTCATCGTTTTTAGAAATAAAAAGGTTTAAACAGAAAGTTGCAAAAATGATAAAATGTAATGTTGTTATATCCTATTTGCTTAGGTGTCTGGTCTGTAAATTCCAAATAAGTGAAATAATCTACAAATATATTTTCAAATCTTTATAAATGAAAAGAAAACCACGTTAATCATTAAATACTGTCCCTAAAGATTTAATACAGCTTATATCATACCCTAAAACAAAGCCAGCAACAAAAAATTAAAAAATAAAAACACTGTCATTCTCATTGTCTCTCCCTCTGCCCCCAATACCTCAATGAAAAACTCATCATTAGCTATTTTAAATATTCACTTCGTTTTGAGTCTCAACTTGATTTATTAGTTATAGCTCTTAACAAGCCCCCCCGATATTGTACATTTTTCAGTCTTCCCATTTTACTGAAGAGTACTATACCATTTTTATTTTTAAATATTTTCAAGTCCTGCCACTGACCCATTTATTTTGAATGATGATTGGCTAATTGAAATTGCAAATGATTGGGACTTGATTATTTCAAATGTGGGCTTTGGAATCTAAAAGACTTTATCTTCCCCATTTAAACACTTAGATGACCTTCAGCAAGCAGATTAACGTCTTTGAACTTTAGTTTCCTCCTCTATAAATGAGCTGTTAGGATTAAATGAAATAACGTGTCTGAAAGCTTGGAAAGGGTGACTGACAGATGACAGGAAATCTGTCAAGTTTGACTTTCCCCCTCTTTGTTTTAACGAATTGTGATGGGATTAAAGCAATCAATTTTGAAGCATTATGGGAAGTTAATTTTTACAGATCTTTATCTATAAAATTAAGGCAACAGAAACAAGGCAAATTTGTTAATCAGGATTCTGAATACTTAAAAAAAACACAAAAAACCACAAACCTGTCAGGTCTTCCTTTAAGCTCTCAAGATGCATTTCCCAATCTTTTCCTAATAAGATTCATTTTTCAAAGTCTATAATTTATGATGACTGATATCAATACTGTACAATTTGTCTTTTAATCAATATGCACTTTTCCTCTTACCAATTAATACATCAAAGACTCAGATAATTAAGGAATAATTAGTTTAATTGCCAGCTCTACACTAACATACTTCATTCTAAGACATTTTCACAGAGGATGGGGATTAGAGAATGCTTCTAATGTCTATTATTCTTATAAATTAGACTGGAGGGGAAATTCTTTCAATTGTCTATCATTTTACTTTTATTACTGAAACTTTTTACTTTTATTACTTTTTACTTTTATTACTTTACTGTTACTGAACAAGAAGTATCCATGTACTTAACACAAAATGAAACTTCAAAACAAAACAAAACAAAAACAAAATGAGACTTCTTTTGAGAAGTGAGTGGAAAAACTAGGTTAAAGATTACTAATTTAGTTCTGTTTTTTAGTTTTGTTTTTTAAATGTTTGCTGATAAAAACCCAATTCAAACTAGGTTAAGCAAAAAAAGGAATTTATTGGAATGATAGTGGGGTACTCATGGAAAAAGCAAGCCATGTGAAAGATAGAGGTGCCAGTGAGCCATAGGAAGAACCAGCTGAAAACAGGGACTAGAACACAAACAAAACTGAGTTTCTGTATCCCATTTCTGATTCTGTTTGAGTTTTCATCCTTTTCTCTTGCTACAGATTGGCCTTCTCCACATGTCATAAAACAAGAGCTGATGGCTCCTGAGTTTATATCTTATTGCTTCATCCAGCAGAGAAGGAATACGTTACTCTCACAACTTGAATGAGCAACATTCCTGGGGAAGGTGGTCATTGGCCCAGCTTAGATCAGGCACCTACTCCTGGACCAGTCAGCTGTAGAGAGGGAATGGGGTCTGGTGAAAACATGGCAGCTCCTGTGAAAATCATTTAGGTAGAGTGGGAGGCAGGTGGGTGGTTACTGGGTAGAAAAAGCAATAGGTGTCTTTATGACTGGGCTCTATTTTTCCAGTGCCATCTCCCATGTGCTTCTTGTACTTTCACCACTATGAATTCTGCACCAATATCTTTCATCATATCTTTTGCTCATATTGATTTTTCCACCTGAAATACTATTCTTCTTCCCTTCTCCTAGTTATGTCTGCATCCCTTGTTATCTGCAACTTAAATACACTGTCAACAAGAAAGCCTTCCCTGAACCTCAAGTCCAGGTTTCAATCTAACCTGTGCTAGGGGATCCAATTATAGTCTAAATTTCTGATACCAAGACAAATATCATATTATATTGTCTCATATTTGTATTATAAATATATATTGGCTATAAAACCATAAGGGTAGTGAACACTTTTATATTGTTTATAGCTGTATCTTTAGCACTTGGCCCAACATCTAGTATGAGTAATTGGTTCAACAAACATGTTTCAATAAATAATTGTTGAATAAGTGAAAGCATGAACAAAAGAACAGGGAATGAGAACGTTTTAAGAGTATGGTAGCCTGGATGAGGCAGTAGTAAATGTTATACTATACAGAGAGATTGAGAGTTTCCTGAATAATCCTTATAGTCAATTTAGAACACTTGCTATTATGTCTGGCACTGTGCTCCAAACTTGACGCACATTATTTCACTTGATCTCTATGAATTGGCTTTTAGAATTCCCATTTTATGTCTGAGGGAGTTTAAATAATGTGCCGAGGGTTCCACTCTAAGTACACAGAGTATCTGAGTTTAAAACTCAGTGTCTGACTCCAATTCCTGTGCTCTTAACAATTACCCTGCATTGATTCCTTTGTTAGTGGTTCTCAGTTGAGAGAAGAATGGACTACCTAGATGTTCCAGCCCTTGAGGTCTATTTACAACTTATTTTTCAGGAAGGAAGGAAATCTTCCTGATATCATTAATACTTTGGCCTGTAGGTTCTTTGGCAATTGAATAAGTGGATAAATTGTTATTCCTTCTCATAGTGAATGAAAATGTGAAAAATAAAATTAGCAATCATAGTTTAACCATGAGGGAGAGAAAGAAAAGTTATTATCTGATTAATCATTCACTGAAACTTATTAAGATTCAACACTTGTAAATTATGTAGAATAAAAAACTTCTAAATTTGATCATTATTTTCATTCTCTGATTTTCTTATGGACATAAGTAAAATCTTCCAGAATCTAGTGAATTATCAGTACCAAATGGTTCTTAATTTAGAAACAATGCCATAATTACCTAAATTTTTTCATTTGTTCTAGTCTTGTTATATGTTTACATAAAACAAGTTTTCAGTTGACAACTAATTATCAGAAATTATTCTAGTTCTAGTTTTGGTTTATTTTGATGGCAAATTTGTCTTTGGTAGCTTTCCTAGAAGGCAAGTTTCTTATATTTCCGTCTGTTCTGTCTATATTACGGAATTCAAAACATGTGTGTGACAAGTGAACATTTAACCCACCATTCAGATGGCCTTTTCTTTTTGGTGCTGGGTAAAGCCAGCTCTAGAATAAAATAAACTAATGATCCTGTCATTCAGAGTGACATGCCATTATATGAATATAAAGGCTAAAGATAGACATGTGACTCCTTTAGCCTTTCTATTCATATAATGTGACTCCCATTTATGCATTCATATTTTTAACTGTGATCATATTTTGATCTTGTAATTATAAACCACAGAGTTGGATTTTTGAGTGTAATTTACTAGAGCTATAATTTTTGATGAAATTGTAATAAGCACATCAGCCTGTTTGATTAATCAGAGTGTGTTCATGTCAGTGCTAAGAACATGAAAAAGTCACGTTTATATATAATTTTGTTCTTGTCCTGCCTCACCTAAAAGTTCATAAACTTCAAGACAAAAAGCTTCATCCTTCCATTTCTTGTACACAATGTTTCACAGTGCCCCCAGAAGTGCTTTAAATTCAAAGAATACTTGATAGCAGTGTGTGATCAAGACTTCCCTCTTTGGGGTGTAGCTCTCTTTGAAGAAATAATGTAGGAGTTTCAATGTCATGCTCTAAGTGTAATGTTAATCCATATGCCTCCAGAAGCTGTTGGTAGCTTAGGATAGATTCCATATGACTTGGCAGTAATTTCTTTTATTTCTCTTTTTTCTTTACCTCCCACAACCAATCCATTAGCAAGTTGGCTTAACTCTGCCTTTTACATATATTTCAACCCTTTCCACTTCTCTCCATCTCTGTGGTCTGAACCCAGACCAAATCATCTTTTAAGGTTTATGTGTAAGTCTTTTTACCTGTGTTCCATGCTTCTACTTTTGCCTCCCTCCATCAGCCCCTCCCACCCCTTTCATTTTCACACAGCAGAAAGAGAATGTAAATTGAATTGTATAAGCTCGCTGAGCATCAAAACTTCAAATTTATTCCACCTTGGAGTCTTTGAACTTGTTATTTCTTCTGCTTGGAAAATTCTTCCCCCTTCTATGGCTGGCTCATATTGTCATTCAGGTGTAACTCAAAAGTCATTTCTTGGAGAGGTCCTAAAATTTTCTTTTCTCTCTTGCAACTATTCTTCCATCTTTGTTTATTTACATAGACAGAGGGTGCCAAAAAATGTATACACATTTTAAGAAAGGAAAACTGTATTAAAATTGTAATACGCACTATATATTGATAACAAAAGATGTATACCAGTCACGTTTGACTTCTGCAATTACAAGAGGTGTTCAAAGTGGTTACCACCAGCGTCCAGACACTTCTGATTACGGTGAACTACTGCTTGAGCAATGTTGACCAAAGTGTCCACTTGTATACATTTTTTGGTATCTGATATATATAGCATTCACTAAATAATCATATTTCATACAGACAATAATGACTTTACAGAAGATTTTATCTTTCATTATTTTAGTATGGGGAATATAATCAATAATGTTTTAAAAATTATGTAGGGTGCCAGATGGGTACTGGACTTATCGGGGGGATCACTTCATAGACTGTGTAGATGCCTGACCACTGTGGTATGTAATATACAGCATAAGGAATATAGTCAATGGTATTGTAACAGCTATATTTGATGTCAGAATGGTAGTAGATGGGGGCGCTTATCACTTTGTGAGGGGTGTAAATGTCTATCACGTTGCTTTGTATATCTAAAACTAAAAAAAAAAAAGAAATCCAAAGCAGCTTTAAAAATGTTATTTTTTCTATTTATAAAATTAGTTCATGCTTATTGAGGAAATTTGAAAAATGTAGAAAAGTAAAGAAAGAAAACTAAAATCACCCATAAATCCACCAACCAGAGGTAACTATTATTAATGTTCTGCTGGTTTCTCTCTCTTTGTGTACAATCATATATGTAGGTTGTATATTAAGTTGGTACAAAAATAATTGTAGTTTTTGCATTTATTTTTAACCTTTTAAACCGCAATTACTTTTGCACCAACCTAATATATATTATATGTTATATGTTATATGTTATATGTGATGTGTCGTATATCACATATTATATGTTATGTTATATATTATATTTTATATATATTTATATCACTTATACACCATTGTTTCTGTTAAGGCCACCTATTTTGTGATAATCTTCTCTGATAATCTAGACGGCATTTATCTCAATATATCTCATTAGAGATTTGTTTTGAAGCCAACCATTTTTGACTGTGTATTAATGTAAACTTTCTACCATATTCTAAACATGTCCTTTCACATCTGTTCCTCATATCACACACAGTCCCATCCTGTGACTTTTGCATAGGCTGGGACCTTCCCAGCAAATCTTTATCCTTTTTTCTACCAACCTAAATAATTTTCACTCTTTATAAATTCATTTATATAAACATTTATTGAGAACCTACAGTGTGTTGGGCACTGTTCTTGGGGCTGAAGACACAGCAATGAGTATAACAAAGTTCCTGTTCTCATGGATTTATGGTCTATGAATAATTCCATAAAATGTTAGATGGTGAAAGCTGGGCAGATGGGTAGAGAGTCACATTGGTGAGTGAGGTATTATTTTAAAATATTGTGGTCAGGGAGATTTAAGCAAAGACCTGGAAGAGGTGAAAGAATGAGCTATGGGATTGTCTGGAGGAATTTCCCTGGCAGAGGGACTAGCAGGCTCCAAGGCCCTGGGACTGGAGTATGCTGGGAGGATCCAAGGAATAATCAGGAGGCCAGTGTGGCTTGAGCTCATCTAGTGAGTGGGGACTAGGAGACAGGTCAGCAAGATCAAGTGGCATCATGGGAAGGACTTTGGATTTTCTCTTGTTCTGAGTGAGATGAGACGTCAGTGAGGACTTTTGAACAAAAGGATTCCATGACTCTATGGATATTTAATGAGTTCTCCTGGTTGTAGTGCTGTAAAAGGACTGGAGGGAGCCAGGTGTGGGAATAGGTGGCCATTAGAAAGTTACAGAAGAAATCCTGGCAGGAGATGATAGTGTTATTGAGGAGTGATCAGATTATAGATATATTCTAAATATGGAGTCAACAAGACCTGCTTTTGGAAGTGGAGATTGAGAGAAGGAGAGGAGTCAACAATGACTCCAGGATTTTTGGCCTAAGCAATACTTGACGAATGTATTCACCAAGATGGGACAGATTGGGAAGGGGCAGTGTTGGCAGGAGTGGTGGATGCTGGAGTGTAACAAGAGTTCAGTTTTGAATGAATTGCACCTGAAAATGTCATGTATGTAGCTGGACATATGAGTCTGAATTTCTGGAGAGACTTGAGGTCTGGATCTACAAATTTGAGAATTGCTGTGCTGTAGATGGTATTTGAAGTCACAGCACTGGATGAGGTTACCAAGGAGTGGTTGTAGATAGAGGAGAGATGAGAAAAGAGGAACTAAAAAGAAAAGGGAAAGGAGAGAAGCTTTCCAAGGGTTTACAATTTTTCAAAACTCAGGTTATGTCTCACCTCCTTTTCAAAACTTCCCTCATCATCTAGCTTATATTTATCTGTCTATTTCTGGGTCTTTCTACACTATTGGAAACTACGAGGTCAGACAATTAAGTTTGCGAACTTGTTACAATTATGTTGCTAACCTTTTTTGATATCAGAGGGATTATTCATTATGAATTTGTACCAACTGGACAAACAGTTAACCAAGTTTACTATTTGGAAGTGCTGAAACTTCCAAGACGACCTGAACTTCTTGCCAACAATTCATGGTTCTTGCATCACAACAATGCACCAGCCTACAGGGCACTGTCTGTGGGGGAGTTTTTAGCCAGTAAACAAATAACTGTTATTGGAACAGCCTCCCTACTCACCTGATCTGGCCCCCAATGACTTCTTTCTTTACCCGAAGATAAAGGAAACATTGAAAGGAAGACATTTGGATGACATCCAGGGCATCAAGGGTAATAGGACGACAGCTCTGATGGCCATTCCAGAAAAAGAGTTCCAAGATTGCTTTGAAGGGTGGACTAGGCACTGGTGTCGGTGCATAGCTTCCCAAGGGGAGTACTTCGAAGGTGACTGTAGTGATATTCAGCAATGAGGTGTGTAGCACTTTTTCTCAGCTGAGTTTGTGAACTTAATTGTCTGACCTAGTATGTGATGGAATCTGTCACTCAATGACATCCTGTAGTATTCTGTAGGAATATTCATCGGGTGGCTACTGGTTATGTGCCAGGTGCAGTGCTAGGCACTGGCAGCACGATGGTGAACCAGAGAGACTTGGAGTTTCTCTAGGGGATAGTTTGTCCCAGTGGAGAAACTGTGTAGTGATATAGTATATAGTCTGTACATGGAGTGTATAGTGATATGCTGCATGCATATAACATATAGTGATATAGTATTACTGGCTACTAAATATTAGGTCCATATTATCTCCTTCCTCTTTCTTGGTATTTCCTCAGGGATGTGAACTCTGAAGAATGGGAAAGAGTTCTACATTGATAAATACATAATTCCTTTGATTACTCAAGGAAATATTTTAAAATATGTAAATAAATGTGTTTTGGAATTTGATCTGAACATTCCCTATTTAATCAGTGCTTATCATGTGTTTTGCTGTAATGACAAGTAGCATCTGTTAAAAACGATTCTCCATAATGCTGTAAAAAAGAAAAAAATCAGTGAGCAGAAACCTCATTTAAAGTGAAGTAGGGAGGCCAGAAGTTAGCAGTCTAACGCCTGTGTTGATCGGAAAGAACAGCAGGGAGACCTCTCTGTTTGTAATAGCTCCCCCTCCAACGTCCTCTTCCCCTCTATCAGTTTCCTCTCCTTTGTATTGGAAGACTTGCAAGGGTTCACCATAGTTGCGTATTCCAGATTGTAATTCTTTGCTGTGCTGGAATAAATGCATTTTGTGGAGAAATACCTGGCTGATGTTTTGTTTAAGGTCAACAATGCATCCCAGCCTGACAAATTCTGAATGACTTCCCAGCATATTTCTGTATACAAATAGTGCTGCTCTTCACTATGGAAAGAGCTGGCTGGTGATGCTCCCCTACAGGAGCTTGTCCTTGGTTTCTTACCCTTCTCTCCCTCTCTGCTCTCCTGCCGAGGAGCTGTGCTCTTAGGCTATCCCTCCCTGTCTCCATTGCCAGTCCAAGTCCCTAGGAGAGTAGCCAGACAAAGGGGTCAAGGCCAGCTGCAGAGGAGAGGGTAACAGAGATCACCCCTGGCCTACTGAATCCCAATTTTGTGGGATGGAGCCCAGGAGTGAGGAAAGGAGAGGGTGCTTGCTTAATCACTAACCAAGACAGAACAATGCGTCTTTCTAAAATTCCTCACTGAGACAAACCATGGGGGTAGTCACATCCATCTTCTGAAGCTTCAACACTAAAAATCAGTGTTTGTCGAAAACAAGCCCGTTCTTTCTACATCCTGAGAAAAATCACTTCAAAGAGTTTCAAAGTAATTTGGTTATTTCCACATGGTATCCCCAGACTCCCCGACACAAGGGGCACAACCACCGAACCTTCTCTTCCCTATACATTCTTTTCGTTTGGTACAAAACTGTTCATCATTGAACTGTACGCACTCTCATTGAAACTTCCCGTGTACCAGATGTAACTTTCTCTTACACCTCTGCCTACCAAGTGCCCCCTACCCCCGCCTCACCACACTTTTCTGAAGTGGGAGCACTGTTTCAAGGTTTCTTGAAGATCTGCTCTCAGGCTACAGGCCTTGGATAGACCCAAATAAAAATCTTCCTAATATTTTCAGAGATTCAGATTCTTTTCGTGGACATGAGTCTGAATTTAATGAGGACCTTCAGGTGATTCTGCTACACACTGATGCCTGAGAATGACTGATGAGTTTGGCAAGATACCGGATGGCCCAGGCTGGCCATGCACTATGGTATGAAGTGTATGTTAGGTTAGTTTCACCATGGATGAGATTAGCTTCTCGGGCTGGACTCCAGAGTGTTTTTTAAGTATTTCAGAGAACGTAGGATCAAACACTGGTTAAGAGCATGGGATCATTGGCACTGCCCTCTCTTATAGCTATTTCATCTTAGGCAAGTTATTTACATACTCTGAACTTTGGTTTCTCCCTGAGCAAAACAAGAGCAGTCATCACATTAACTTTACAGAATTTGCTTTGAGGAATAAATGGAATAATCCATGTGAAGGGCTTAGAACAGCGTTCGTAGCAGAGCAAGGCACAGTAGCCATCGGCTATTACACCGCTTGTCCTATGTATCATTTTTTCTTCTCTCTGTGGGAAAGCTTGGCCTGATTCTCAAAATGACAAATTCACATGCCTCCAGAACACAACCCATTCGTCCAACCTAAATGGTTTTGTCTTTGCCATGGTTTGGAGGAGTTAATAAGGCCTCACAGGCCACAGTTATTCCAATGTTAATGAAAAGAATAAAGCCCCAGGCAGGAACTGCCCCAGGTGCCTGTGGTGGCTTCTGCGGTAGCCAGCATCTTTTCTTCAGAGGAGCACTAATCACTTGGTCGATATTGTCAACAATAAACGACCTTCACAAAGTCTTTTTGAGGAAGATGTCTTATCAAGATGGCATTGTGTAACAGAAAGCCTCTTTTCAAATAGGGTAAATCATAAACACTTTTAAAAAATACACCAAGGGAGGAAAACAAACATCAAAGGAAATTTATTTGATAGTGTAGTCTCAGTGAGAGAAAAATGAAGTGTTTCAGCATAGTTTCTCTGTTATTGTACTGCCACGGGTAGAGAGACCAGTGGGAAATTGCAGATAATTTTAGAGGCACATGGAAGGGAATTGTGGGTTTTTTATTTCTTTTTGTTGGCATCTACAGTGCTCCTTTATTTTATATTCTCACAGGCCACCCCTAGCGTCTGTATCTGCCTTACTTAACTGGGACCATTTCCCCAAACGCTCCCTGTCTCAGGCTGCGCACGCCCGAAGACTTCCTGAACGCACTCTGTATAAATCCTATGCCCAATCCAGAATCTTACCTTGAGGGCAGCCTCTGAATTCCAACCTCCCTGCCTTTCCCCAGCTGCCTCCTGTTTCTGACTTTTCCTTTGCTGTCCAGCCAATTACCTGTAACACCTTTTATCTTGAGTGACTTCTACTATGCATTGTTATTTTTCTCTCTATGGAAGCCTGCTCAGAGCAAGAAGGTGGGCTCAGGCCTCTTTGTATTCCCAGCATATAGTGTCCTAGATGCTCAATAAAGATTTGTTGATGGTGATGCTAATGATGTTGACTAAAAAATAAAAAGGATTGATTCTCAAGGCTCTTCTTGTGATTAGATTCTGAATTAATTTCAGGTCTATTACAGCAATGAATAAACCTAAATTACTCCCTATTTTGGAGAGCAGGGCTGTGACAGGAAGAGCAACTCCCAAAGGAATTCTAAGTAAGCTTCTCCCTTTTCCTGATGCTAGTTGGTACTATGGCCAGGATACTGAGGAAAGTCACGGGCAGTACCAGGAAGCTGCTAACAAGTTACTATGTGTCCAGCAATGATTCAGTATTAGATATGTTTTTAAACCCAAGAATTCCAAATTTCTTTCTCCCCTTAGCTGCAAAAGTCGACTAGGTTTAATTTGCCACTTTCCCCCATTGCTCCCTGATTCACAAGGATAAATTTAAGAAGGGAGCTGGCAGGGACTGATTTATACAACATCAGAGGCATGTTATTAAAAGTTAATGTATTTCCCTAGCCAGGTTTGGGACTAATGTAGCAATAAATTGAATGAAGATGGCTTAGCCTGCTTACATAATGAGAAACCAGATAATGTGGAACTAGAGAAACTTCTGGTTTTCTAAAGGGGGAAGTGCAGGAGCTGAGCAGTATTCAATGTTTATTTTCAAAGCATCCACAGTAGCACAGGAATCCAAGAGATGAAGGAATGTTGCCTTTTTAGTCAAGCTATCCCAAATTAAATCTCTCCTGCTTAACGTCTCACTGCTGTTTCTGGGTTTTGCGCTCAGCATGGCCATGTTAAGGGTGACATTCCTGGGCACCTCTGTGGCAATGGAGAGAAAGTTCCTGGTTCCTGTCACTTTAGGGTGAAGAGTGCAAGCAAGCTTTAGGCTAGGGTTTGAATCTCAGTCCTATTGCATACTGACTTTGGTAAGTGGTTCACTCTCCAAGTCTCACTTTCATCCTTTTGGGGCTGAAAACGTACCCTATAAAAGTTGTAAGAAAATGTTTAAGAGTGCCTAGTGCATAGTATATTCACAATAAATGGTAGCTATTCTTACTATTACTGTTGCAGAATTTTAATTAACTTCGTTCCTTCTGGTTAGGTGAAAACATTCTTTCTGAATTGGATTCAAGATTCTTTCTGTAGTTTCTTCTTTTCATCTTTCTTCCTGTTTCTCCCTCTTCCACTTCATCTGCTATTTAAGTTCATATAATTCTATTGGGATTCCTAGAGAAATAGGACATATTGCAGGGTTTGTTTGTTTTTGTTGTTGAATGTAGATAATAAATGAATGATAAAGTGGCAGGATATAATAGGATTATAATGGGACTAAAATTTCATTTCAAGAGACTCAGGGCAACCATTACACAGGTCTTCCAACCAGGAGAAGAAAGAAAAAGGACTTCTCCTTTCTGGACCTCAAACTGCCCCCAATGTAAAATGAAAGGTTGAGCTACATGACATGTGACAGGGCTTCCAATGTATCAGTAGTATCCCTTGACTGGGGATGGGTCAGATGCAGTGAAAAAATGTACTGAACTAGATCTGACTATCTAGTTAATGAGAAACTGCTTTATGAGTGCTGTGGGATCTAAAAAGGGATGGGACAAAGCAAGCCCTTTCCTAGGGAGTTTTCAAGGCTAGGTCTTGACCTGCAGAGGAGCAGGTGTGATCAGTAATCAGTGGTTAGCTGGGGATGCTGAAGCACTTTAGAGAACATGGGGAGGGTCAGTTAATCAGCAGACAGCTGTTCCAAGGTCTGAAGAGCTTGGGGTCTCACGGAGGTGCACAGATGGGATGCACCAAGGCAGGTGACGAGCTGGGGAAGAACAAGGGATACTTCGGAACAGACTGGAAGGAGGTCACGGAGCACTGCATGTTAATATGTCCATAGAGTAAGCAGTTGGGTCAAACCAGTTGTTGACTGGGAGCTGAAGGACCCCTGAGATCATCTGAGAGAGGTAACATGGCAGAGAGGGAAAGGTATTATTTTGGGGGGATGTGGGGAAGGTCTGCCTCCTGGCTTGGCTGCTTACTAAGTTTGCAAATGGGGAAGCCGTTTTACTGCCCTGGCCTTGTTTCCCTGATTTGTAAAAGAGGAATCTTAGTACTAGCCTTTCAGGGCTGTTGTGAGGGTGCGAGGCAGTGTGTACACGGCAGTGTGCTGAAGCACTTATTAACCTCCTCCTTTTTTCAGGTAAGAAAACCAATACTAAGGAACGGAGATGTTTGAGCTATTCGATTGTGAGCTGCATCAGTGTTTCTCCAACTGCAATGTGCACAAAAAACCCCTGGGAGCTTGTTAAAAATGCAGAATTTGGTTTAGTAGGTCTGGGTGGGGCCCAGGACTCTGCATCTCTAACAAGCGCCCAGGTAAGGCCTGTGCTGCTAATTCAAGGACCAAATTGTGGGTAGCAAGAACGTCCTAACATTGTGAGATTTAAATGAAGTAGTATAGATAAAGGGCTTAGCAAGGAGCATGACACGTGGTAGACCTCCAATAAATTGTAACTGCTGGCATCATTGCTCTCTCTCCGTTTAATCTCCAGAGGCAGCACTAAAGGGGGAGTCAGACTGACAGCTTTTCAGGAGAGGCAAGAGCCTTTTGACAAAGTATTTGTGGAGCTGTGTCCCTTTAAGTCTGAGCAGGGCAGGAAGGCAGGGAGTGGGGAGACTCACAGGCAGGATCCCAGGCTGGTTCCAGCTTTTAGCTATCTGGGGAGTGGGTATTTAGTGGGTCTGTCTTTAGCAACTCCAGCTGCTAGGGCACAAGCCAGGTAGAGGTATCCATTGCTGTGAGAGATACTTCCTGAATGTGGCCTCAAAGGGGCCAAGGCAGAGAAGGCCTGCTAAAGAAAAGCCCGCCCTCCTACTGGCACTCCATGGTGGTGGCAAGTTTATAGCCCAGAAAAGTGCAGACTGTTCTCTGTGGGCCCAGCATGCACAGATTTTCAAGTTTTATGAGGACATCCCAGCATTTCCAATGATATTAAATTTTAACACTTGTGCTTTGCTCAGCTAACAGTATTCTTTTGGAAATGGAACTAGATACCAGCCCACACTTCTCAGATATCTGCTTGCCTGGTACCCTGTTTAAGCCCCTCCTTGCACAGAGCTGTCACCGGCTGCTTGGGGCAGACACTGATATCCCTGTCAGATGACTCAACGTGGCCTTTACTGTCTGCGAGTGTGTGAGAGTGCTTGGAAGTTCCTTTCAAGGGCCAGCTTGTGGAATAATTTCCTGTAGCTAATCTTCTATCCCAATGTCTTAGGGGAAGTCTTACTCTGCTGTTTTAGTTTCCTGCTAGATTCACAGCAGGATTAAGAAGGATTCTGGATGCACTTTACATAAATAAGAACAGGTACTAAGGAAATCTGTGACATAAGTAGGAAAAAATCATTGCTTTTCAAGGCCACTGACAAAGCTTTTAGGCAAAGGCACTGATTATACAAAAATAGATGAATCCTTGGCAAAATTGTGAAGCCAGTGAAACTCAGGTTCTGTGTCATGATGCCCCTTGTTTTGTGCTCCTATCTCCAATAAAGCCAGCCTTAACAATTAAATTGTTTTACATTTATTGGAATATCTTATATCCATGTTTCTCAAAGCGTGGTCTAAGGATCCCTAAGTCAGAATCACCTGATCACTTGTAAACAATGTATATCACTTGGCACCATGCCAAGCCATCTGAAGCACAGGTTATAGAAGTAGGGACCTCTATGTGCATTTTTACAAACCCACATGGTTTGTGGATCACTGATTTTACAAGAGCAGTAATTGGGATCATTAAGAGGAGACTGTGTGAGTGGACTTCAAGCTGTAATTTATCTCCTGGGGTCTACATAAAATTTTATTTGCAAAAAATATTTCCATGACTAAAAGAAGAATTAGGAAATCTCTGGAGTAATGGAGAGAGAATGTGTTTTCTTGGATTTAAGATCTGACTGCCAAATGTTTGCCGTGTGACTTTAGGCCAGGGGTTGGCAAAACACTGCAGCCTGTTTTTGTAAATGAAGTTTTATTGAGACACAGTCCCACCCATTCATTTACTATAGTCTGTGGCTATTTTTAGCTAGAATGGCAGCATTGAATAGTTGTTACAGAGTCTGCATGGCTTGCCAAGCCTAAAATGTTTACTAACTGGTCATTTGAGAAAAAGTTTACCAACGCTTGACAGGTGAATTAAAGTACCGCTCAGTTTTTCTCATCAATAATATGGTATCAATAGCATCTCTCTTGTACAGCTGTTGAAATAATTAAATGATGTAATTGCTGGAAATGCCCTTGTATGGCTTCCAGTAATAATACTGGCTAATATTTACTGATTGCTTGCTGTGTGCCAAGCACTGATTTAAACACTTTACATGAATTTTCTTATTTATTCTTTATAACAACCTTGTGAAGTCTTACTATTGTTCTTATTTCACAGATGAGAACATGGAAGCAGAGAGACTATGAGTAATCTAGCCTACGTTATACAAACAATACTTGGCTAAGTCAGGATTTGACCCCAGAGCTGGTGTTCTTCCTCACTGTGCTGCATTTCTTCAAAGAAGGTGAGTTTCCTGCCTTTCCTCCCCCTCCTGAAGTTGACACTGGCTGTATCTCTATTCACAAATCTTAAAATAAGCCCCCCAAATGTGAAAGGATTCTGAAGTGGGAAAGGGATTGCAGAATTTACCCAATACAAACACAGCATTTGAAAGTTCAAGAAACTAAGACTGTTTGTCTAAAGCCCCTTAGTCAGATATGCAAAGCCAAGACTCTACCAGGGGAACCCTCACTCAATGGTCAGCTGACAGCACTGGACAGTGGATTGATACCTTTCTGTGTAGGCAAGTGTGAATAGTTATTTGGGGAGTTGAATAAGAAGGAAATACGTAAGTCCTTACTGCCTTCAAGGTTATAACTCTTTCAGTATAACCTGTCATAAGTATTGGACAGGCTGAGTCTCAAATGCCTGTTAAACCCAGACCACCTTTTCAGGTGACCATATTCTGCATCTCATATTTTTTCCCACCCCCAAATGCAGGGTTTTCAGCAGGATGCATCAGTATAGCCACATTGGCTATTCAAATATTGAAATATTTCTGTATCCATTGGCAATCCTGGCTTCTCTGAGCCTGCCTATTGCCTTTGCACTGACGTGGACCCCTCTCTTCCCTCATCTTCCCACAATCCAGCAGTTAAAGAGTTAACCCCCTGGCAGGCTCAGGGATTTAGAGGAGCCTGCTCCAGGCCTCTGATTGTTCAGTGAAATTAGCAGAGCTAATTGCTACATCCAGTAATTTGAATGTCATGCCAACTTGACATTCACTTTTTTGGTACAATGGGATGAGCGGAGCCAATCATATTCTCTTTCTCAAGAATTTGTACTTAGAAGACAAGATAGTGAGACCTTTAACTGGGAGTTGGAACTTCAAGAGGTTTGTGAAGAGGGCTGTGGCCAAGGTGGGCTCTGAGCAAAACTGAGACGTGAGGAAGCTGAAACTCAGCTGCAAAGGCTGGAGGGGAGAGGGTGGCAAGTAGAGCACATACAGAGAGAGAAACAGTGACACCAGGAGGGAGGGCGGATGGCCCACGAGAGGCACGGAGGGAGCAGTTGGTCCTAAGATTCACTTCAATTGTTGAATGTTTTCTGGTCCCATTAGACTCCCTGTAAATGCCTAAACCAAACCAAATAAAATGCAAACCAAATAAAAGAGCCAGACAAATCAGTAGGGTCCCAAGCCAATAGTCATTCATTTCATTTAAATTAAACGACAACAAAAGACCCATTTGAATCATAAAATCTATTGTAAGAGCACCATGTCACAGATATCTTCAGTAGCATCTGTGTGACTGGCCCCCGAGTGCTATGAGAAAATAGGCCCTCACAGTGACGAGGTTAGAGGGGGTTAGCAGCTGAGGCCTGGAAGCCTAAAGAATGCCCGGCTCTCTCATTATTGGTCTTGATTCAGGGCTGCTGCCCGTGAGCATGAATTATCACTTTGAATAACCAAATGGACATTGAAATGGTAATGAGAATATTACTGTTTTCCAAATGAAAACCTCAATCTAATACATTTTCCTTTGAGAACACTAATTTGAAAATAAAATCATAGTTAATTTAAGCTGAGTTGAATACATACAAGGAACAATGGACAATAACGACCAAATGCCATTTATACCACTGCTTTTATACACGGGTGCCCAGACACCTATGAAAGTCTAGCTATAATTTTTTACTTCCCGGGAAACCGGGGACCATTGGCAAGAGATCTGTCACAATTAAATCTATTCAAATGATTATGAAATGCACTGGAAGTACCAAAGACTGAAAAAGAGGAGAAAATTTTAAGTAAAAATCTAGATGAAATGCAAAACTATTCAGCGGCTAGACCCTTGAATGGAGTAGCAAGGTGATGCAACACTTGGGAGAGAAAAAAGTCCCTTAGCCTAATATTCAAAGCTCAGTATATTTCTTCCCCCTCTCGGCTCACTTTCTTTCACATCTTCTGTGCCTCCACTCATGGACAGTCCTGGAGTTCACCTGTCTCCCTGTCTCTGTTTGTCCTTTCCCATCTACTCAGGAAGCCTAAACCTCAGATGGAAATTCTTTGAGTCCTTCAACACCCATACCTCCATGCTTTCCTAAACCCTATTTTGGCTCTGAATTTTTATTGGAGTTTTGGATGGCCCCTTGCCCCACGACACTCAAAATATATTACCTTGTTTTCCAATGTTTAAGGTTCTGCTTTTATACGTTGACTATAAGCTAGTTAGCGCCTTTGTGCATATTTCCCCCTGTATACCTGAGGTATGTCTTACCTTCCCCACCCCCACCATACCTAATTAACTCTTAGTCATTTATAGATGCCTGTTCGAAAAACACTTTTGGGAGCCTCCCTGGACTCCTCAGGCTAAGTCAAGTGCCCATATAACTCTTTGTTCTCTTTTTGTTATGGCACTAGGTGTTCATATAATTATCTAGTAAGTGTCTATCTTCCACTCTAGATTAGCTGGGGCAATGTGAAACCTACTGACACACAGGCCCTGATTTGGTGGCTCAGGGATAAGCCCTGGGGGGCCTGGGAATATCTACATCTAACAAGCACCCAGGTGACTCTTACAGGAAAAGTCACCCGATGCTGCTGTAGATCCCTGAGACTCAAACTCAGTTGGTCTGGAGCAAGGCCTTGGCAGATTGTGAGGAAGAGACAGGATTTTCCATGTTTAGTTTCTGCGTTTGTTTCATGTCTTTTGTAGGAAGCCTTGCCCGTTTTTCATAATATGTTGCTTTTTTGAGGCAGATTGTTGAGAATATCTACCTGCTGAGTCATAAGGAGATTTTATAGCAGGAACCTTTTCTCATTGAGGGCCTTGATCACACCCGTTTTACCCAATATTCCCTTCCTGTCTCTGCAAATGATGCTGGTAGGTGTAGAACCTTCGTTTGTAGAGTCTGTTATGGCTGAGATCACCCCTCTTCCTCCACATTGTGCACTCAAGGAGCCCTGGGGTTTTAGGGTTTTAGATCAAAAGAGTTTTGAGTGAGGTACTAGGCCATAGAGTATATTCCAAGAAATGGACAGCCAACAGGAGGCTGGACTAAATCTGATGCAGAGCGATAGCCTCTCAGAGTGACCTTAAAAGCATGTACAATCACTTTCCAAGTCTCCCATAATTTCCACCCCTCCCCATTTAACACACACAGGAAAACGAACATATTTGGGTGACAAACGAAGGAGATAGAGAGGCACACTGAGGCACCCCCAATATTTGCCTTAGGGGCACCCAATCCCATTTTCCCCTTCAGAGCACTCGTGTTTTCTGCTCTTTAGCATTACTCATAAACACTGAACCCAGAAGTGAGTTTCAAAATTTTGAGAAACCAAATGATAAAACTCTCTTTTAAATATTTTGGTAAAAATTTACTTTATTTCCATTTAGAGCATATTACTGAGAATTTCCTCAGAATTTGATTTTGTTTTTTCAGAAAAAAAACCAGATTGTAATCTAAAGTAAACATTCCCCTTACCTGTATATGCTGGTAATTGGGAATTTATATGTATGGTGACCTTGTAGGACACGTACCTGAAAGTAAATATTCAATCATGAATCACTGCTATCTTTTGTATCAAAACGTATTATGGATAAATAACTCAACATGTTTGTTTCTTCCAAGCATCTTTAAAAGTGAACAGCTTTGTTCTGAATGTGGCATTTCTTTTCCATCAGAACCTGTGGCTATCGCCCCCTCTGCAGGAACATTCAAGTGCTGTTTAGATTTCATTCCACTTGGGGTCAGTATTGTGCTCCTGACTGCAGCTGTGTTCTTTTTGTAACTTAAAATGTTAATTTGGGCATCTCAGTGGAAATAGTCATAGAGTAACAAAACTGGAAGATTCCAGGGCAATTTAGCCCTGGCTGCAGTCACCCCCTCAATTGCCAGCTACAGACTCACTTTGTCGCAAAGTTGATGGCCAACTCCTAACTCCTTTGTCTTAGCTTCCTCTTTTACTATGAATACCTTCTGAACCTTTTCATCCTTATGAATGCTTTCGAGACAAGACTGTCTGTGGCAGTTTAGTATCACACAATAATGGCCAAGGCTTAGCATAACAAGGGCCTAGAAGGCAATCTTTTACCTCTAGCTGTTTCTCCCGGTTGCTATTTGCAAAACCATTTGGGTTCCTCTTTAGAGGAGATAGATTACAATTACTTCTTTGAGCTGGAAAACAAAAACAGTGGTTGTTTTCCTTGGTGGCACACTAGGATCATCTAAAGAGATAAAATAAAGTCCTGATGCCTGGGCTATAACTTAGAACAGAGATGGAAATCTGGGAGGAGAGCACTCAGGGAGAGGCATGTCCTAAAGCTCTCCAGATAACCTCAATGTGTAACTAGACGGAGAACTGTTGACCTAAAGGAGAATTTGGAGTGCTGGAGCTAACTGTACAAATGGAAGAATTCCAGACTTAAATAAAATAGGCTAAAAAAGAGCCAGATATCAGATAAATTGGTTTTCAGTTCCTGCTACTTTATCGATTATTGATATGATTTTGGACGGGTAATGACCTTGGGCTCTTCTTCTGTAAATAGCATAAGAACCAAAGGTCATGGGATGTGACAATCATTTCAAAACAGGTCGTGCTTCACAGATTTTTATTATTATGGTCATTTTTATAAATCAGTTTTGTTGTATTTATGGAGTTTAAACAGGATCCTCTTCCCGTTTTCTGGATTTCACGTCTTCAGTGTCTCCAGAGCTTCAAGCTGATGTAATGAAAGCAGAATTTCCTGGATGGGTGCTGACAATCTGTATTTTTAAAAACATAACAAATGGAATAAATGCATCCCCCCTTGGCCTTCCCACTACGTACAGCTAACAACTGAATGTTACATGTGAAACAAGCACAAGAAGTCGCTGGAAGGTAGAGAGAAGAAGGTGGCCTGGTTAAGGATCCTAGGATTCAAGGAATGACGTGACAGTGCGTTCTCTGGGGCTTCTTTTTGCCTCCTGTATGTCATAGTGGTTGCTGGAGAAGCCCCACAACACAGAAGCGGCAGTGGAAGTAAACAGAGTCCCAAGAAAAGCCTGTTTTCTGTTGCCAAAAGACTGGAAGAGGCACAGCCTAGCAAGACAGAAAAATTTTGGTAATAAATGCCCCACTTCAGCAAAATACCAGGGAAGAAACCGTTTCACACTCTCACCTTGCTGTAAAGGTTGGGAAGTTGAGGTAGAGGACCTAGACTTCCCCACTTGACTGGAGGTAATAATGAGGTGCTCGCCACTCTCCGTGCTCAGGCAGTGTTCGAGGAAGCCACGTACAGGGCCTGGGTTTCTACGCCCATTCTGTGGTGATGAGGTACCTCTCCCTGAACTCCCCACCCTCCGCTCTTCAGTGAGGCCACCCAGGAGTTTGAACTTGCACCTTCATCTGGTGGTAATGAGTGGCTCCCCATCTCCCCACCATGGTGGTGTCAGTTGAAGTTGAATGGAGAAGTCTGGACTTCCCTCTCTTCTCAGTGGTCAAGAGGAAGAGAGTTGGTGCATTCTTTCTACAACCGGTCCTCTTCAGCATAGGCTAGCAAAAACAAAACATTTAAATAGGATCTAGATTCTTAAAACATAACACCCTTAAAACATGTCCAGAAAACAATAAAAAAAAAAAGTCACTCCTCATGCCAAGAACCAGCAGAATCTCAATTTGAATGAGAGAGGGAACTCAACAGATGCCAACATGGAGATGACACAGATTTGGGGATTATCTGATAAGTATTTTAAAGCCAACATCTTCAAAATGCTTCAGTGAGTATTTATGAACATTCCTGAAACAAATGAAAACAAACTGCTCAGGTGATCTTTGTATACCACGGTGTTTAAAGATCACCCATTCAGGGAGTTAAGGCTCCTTTGAAGAGATGAGGCAGCTGGTCAACTAGGTCAACTAGGTCTTTGTTTCTTAAACTCTAAACATCTCTGTGAAGGCTTAAGCCTGCTTAATCTTAAGTAGCTCTTAAATACTTCCAACTTGTTTTTTGACAGTATCATGCAAACCTCAGTAGACTGAATTACCTGGCCTCATTTTCTACGTGAGTGTACTAATCAGTACTCAGTGAGTACTTGAGAGGCACCCTCTTTAAGTATTTAGAGTCTCTCTGTATATGAGTATCTCTGTTCTGTCTGTCCCAAGACTGGCAGACTGTAGCTGCATTGGTCTTCGCAGGTCCACTTCAGTCTTCCCAACTCATAGATATTGCTGGGTTCTACCTGAATCTCTCCTCCCTGTTCTGTGGCCTAAAAACTTTTCCCAGCTGGTAAATTGGGACAACTGGGGTCACTGGTTTTTTGTTGCTTAATCGTGAATGTCTTGAGAACCATTGTTTCTTATCTTTTGTACATTATTTATAGTTTCATAGAGGAAGGTGACTTCTGTCCCTGTTGTATCATAAGTCCACAAAATGCTGATACCTTTCAAGAGGTATGTGTCTTAGTCTGTTATAGCTGCTGTAATAAAGCCTGAGTGGCTTATCAATAACAGACATTTACTTCTCACAGTTCCGGAGGCTATAAAGGGCAACATCAAGGGGCCAGGAGATTCGGTATCTCATTTGGGCCCACTTTCTGGTTTATAGATGGCACCTTATAGCTGTAACTTCACATGGCAGAATGGTGAGGGAATCTCTCTGGAGTCTCTTTTAAGGGTACCAATCCCATTTACGAGGGCTCCACCTGCATGACCTAATAAACTCCTGAAGGTTCCATCCATGAGTGCCATTATAAGGGGGTGTTGGGATTTCAGCATATGAATTTGCCGGGTGGGGGGGACACAAATATTTGGACCATTGCAATATGCAATTAAAGTGAAGTCCTCATATCCATCAAAACCCTCTTTATCGAAGGAGACTGATTCATTACCAATATGCAAATTGTTCAGAGGCAGGGAGTAGGGGCCCTTTTATTATGACCTAAAACAAAGCAAAACAAAACAAAAGGAACAAAAAGAATCGTATATCATGCTGTTCAGTCAAGTGACACCAAATCCTACGTTCTCCAGGTCTGATTCTTAGTTCTAGGCCCTCACACAAGCTGGGACAAGATCATCTACCCATCTGGTGGGTGTGCTTCTGAGTATTTGAGACCATCCAAGCACATACCAATGACCTTAAGGTGGATGGGAAGTTGAGAAATAATGAAGGAATTCCTCTCTAACACAGCACTTCCTATAGTGTGGTCCACGACATCCAGTGTTTTATGAGATATTAAGAAGTATTCAGGAAAAATACCAACCACAAAATAAAATTTCATGGTCAAATAAGATGGGGAAATTTATAAATAATGTCCTCATTTAGGATTCATAATACACTTGAACTCTGACAATGTTTGCAGTTAACTTTGATTATGTCAGATAACCAAGCTTCTGACAATTTCTTTTTGCCTGAAATAGTTACAGTTTTTTATTTTTTTGTTTGCAAACAAGATGCCTGACTACTCTAATCAGAGCCGAATCCATATATGTACTAGAGTTATAGAAATCAAATTTGGCTGGCTCCACAAAGTCATTGAATTGATGTTGCTTTTGGTTCAGGTCCTCAGTGAGAAAATTGTAACCTGAAACAAGAAGGAAATATTGTTTATCAACTTGCTGAATTTTCAAAAAATAGTATATGTAAAATCCAAGATGTCAAAATTGCCAGGGATCATGAAAACATTACCCGTCATCATGCCTAGTGCAGCCTGGGTACATACTAAGCATGCAATACATATATTAGTTCACTCAATAACTATTCATTGAACACCTATCATGTGTCAGGACATGTACTAAGCACTGGATACAAGAAATCAAATTAAAAAATCATCCCTGCAGCACAAGGAGTTTGCAATTCATGGGGAATGATAGTAAATAAATAATTATTGCTCATTAATCAAAAAGGACCTTTTCATTCACTCATGCACAGATATTATTTGAGGATCTACCATGTACCAAGCCATGCTCTAGGACCCCGGAGTATACAGGGACAAACACAAAAGATGTGTCTCTGTCCTAAGGAACTCATGGTTTGATGATAAAGATAATTTAGGAAGTGATTGCATACTTTAGTAAGCAGATGAGGAAACGCAAACCTGAACAATAACTAGAGGTTAACTAAGTGGAAGAAGGTGGATACATGGCGATATACAGAGACTTACACAGGCAAATCCTGAAGGTGGGAAGGAACACAGCTGTTCGTGCACCAACGGACAGCCAGTATGGCTGGAGCAAAAAACAAACGGCAAGTGGCGAAAGCTAAAGAAAGAAGCAGGCTAGGTCATGACCATCTTGCAGGCCTGGTTAAGGATTTTGGTCTTTATCTTAAGAGCAGAAGGTAGAAAGAGTAACAACAGCAGACTTGTCTTTAAAAATGACCTATAATTGCACTATGGGTACGTGAGAGAATGTCTGTGTCTTAGAAAACACACACAGATGAGTTTAGCGATAATGGGACATGGTATGCAATTTACTTTTAAATGATTTTGAAAAACATGTACACATGTATGTGCCTTTGTGTGTGTGTGTGTGTGTGTGTGAGAGAGAGAGAGAGAGAGAGAGAGAGAGAGAGAGAGAGAGAACAAAAGGGGCAAAATACAAACAATTAGTGTGTCTGATAAAGGGTATATATAAGTTCTTAGTATTATTCTTGCAACTTTGAGTTGGACAGTGTATCAAAATAAAATTATTCATAAATCACTCCAGTGGTGGCATGAAGAACAGGTTGCCAGGGTCTAAGGCGTGCCTATGGAGAGGTGATTTAGGAGACTGTTTCAGTCAGTACCAGGCAAGAGGAGCTGGTGGCAGCGCTAGAGAGACGATTGGGATGATTAGTGTGGGATCTGATGGAGGCTCTGTGCAGCTCAACAAGTTAGTTTGGCTTTAAGGAACCGGGCCAGGAGGCAGGGAGGTGGGTAAGTCATCAGTAGTATTTAAGAGCAGTCTTTTGAATTTGTGCCGTGGCCCTTTGGATTTGCTGTAGACCTGCAGTCCCTAGAGGGGTCCTGGTCACTGAAGAAAGAGCAGTTGCATTGTTTTCCTCCATGTACTTTGAAATGTGATAATCTGAGTACTTCTTTTTCTTTATGTGAGAAGAAGTGATGCTAGTACATTTTATAGCTGCCCTTGGTTTTTCATGTTGCTCTCTAAGGAATCCCAGAGACGTAAGTGCATCCTTCCAGATGACAGAGGAGGTGCAGGTCGCTTCTCAGCTGCTGCAGAAAGTGTGTGTTTTCTCCCAAGTGTTTCTGAGATCTTCAACCGTGCACTGAGAGCTAGCTCCTTGCAATCATTACTCCTTCGTCGCCTTGATATTTTGGGATGATCTATAGTCGACAACATGTTGTGAGGAATCATAGCCATCTGTGATGAGTTCCAGACCAGAGTCTTATTCAGTGGTTACACAGGACTCTAGTCTGTGTACTTTTAGCAGAGTCACAGTTGCCTAATTTGAACAGAGGCCTTTTAATGAATCATCTCCTTCCACTTTCACCATAGTCTATTGAAGTTAAGGAAAACGATGTTTAAAAACATCATTTTAGTGCCATAAATATCATGTTCTTCTTTCTTGTCAATTTTTTTTGTTTTGAACTGATGTGTAATAGTCAGAAGTCTTTTGTGTGCTAGTGACAGAAAGCTAATTCGAAATAATTTAAGCAACAGAGGAAATATTTTTGGCTCGTATAATGGGAAGTCAAGGGTGCATTTTGCTTAAGATCCTGGAGTTTAATTGATAACATTAAATCTCTGTCTCCCTCCCTCCCTCCCTCCCTCCCTCCCTCCCTCCCTCCCTCCCTCCCTCTGTCTCTCCTTCCCTTTTTCCTTCCTTCTTTCTCTTCCTCTCTTCCGTCTCTCCCTCTTCCTCTCCCCTTTCTCTCCATTTCTTGCCATGATTTTTAGATATTGAGGTAGACTCTCTCCTAGTGGTAGCAAAAATAACCCATTAAATCTTTAGTTTTTAAAAAATTCCATATCATTCATTTATTTCTTTTCATCTTTGAAACTCTAGTCTTTTTTCAGCTCCGCAATAAGGGATCCCAGAGACATAAGTACATGCTTCCCGATGACAGAAGAGGTACAGGTCTACCCTGGAGCCTGACTCACACCATATGAAGTAAAATTAGAGGAGGGGCAATACCCCAAAGGGTCATGAGCAGTCCCATTCCCTCCCTCCCCCATGACAACATATCCACTGCTTGCTGTAATTAATAAATGATGGAAAGGAAGAGCCAAATCAATTATATGGATTAAAAATGGAAACAGATTTGGTAGTCTAATTTTCCGAAAGAAAAAAGAAAGTAAATCAAATGTGTAACAGAGTATTTATGAATCCAATAAACCTATCAAGAGCTTCTAGAGCAGCTATAGGAACAACTACGTCCATTCCAGTGACCACAGAGCATTATGGTTAATGATTCTCGCCTCTTGCTTCCCTCCAACAGAATTTCTAGAGTGGGCCATAAAAATAGTAAGGATGCTCTCTTTTTATGCCTTAATTTTATCACATTTTATTTAATCCAAAGTTTACAAACTACTATTTGCAGTGTAATCTATAAAAAATTACTAATGAGTTATTTTACATCCCCCTTTTTCATACTAAGTCTTTGTAGTCCAGTGTTTATTTAATATTTACAACACATCTAAATTTGGACCAGCAAGACTTCAAGCCCTTGATGACCACATGTGGCTATGGCTACCATACTGGACATCAGAGCTGTAGATTGAATACAATTCTGATCAAAATCACAGAAGGCCTCTTTTTTTTCCTTTTCCCTAAGCATCTAGATTTCTAAGGTTCTGAAATTCATTAATTTGTAAAGGATCCAGAATCCAGAGAAATCTTGGCAAAACTGAGCAAAACTGAGAATCCAGAGAAATCTTGGCAAAACTGAGCAAAGTTGGAGATCAAGGTGGGTGCAGCGGCAGAGACATCAGGCTGACACTGATATCCGCCAGTGCTGCTTCCCCATGAAGCTCTTTTGAGTGGGGACACAAAGCATTATGGCTGAGGCTTCCTACGTTATCCTTATTTCCACTAGACTGAGGAAAACTGGAGGGCAGGCATCATGTCCTATCCCTGCCTTTTGTTCTCTCATAGTTTTTCTAATATTCTGCCTTAAGAGGTCCACAATGAACATTTATTAAATTGAATAATGTTTAGTGTTATGCACTATATCACCCTGAAGTTCTTTCTGAATCTCATCATGGTAGATTTATAGAGTCAGAGGAAACTTCAAAGACTTTTAAAATTCCTCATGATTTGGAAAATGACAACGTTGAGACCCAGAGTGGTTAAGTTTCTTGCCCTAGGTCACACAGCAAGTTGGTTCTCAAAGCTGGTCCTGGGAGCTTAGTCTCCATGCTCTTGGTTTGGTGCTCCTCACAAAGACGGAATATTTTAGTTAATGGAGACTTTGCATTCCTTCAAGTACCAACTTCCACAGAAATAGACTGCAATGAGGCATACCCAACACAAATTTTCCAAATGCAATGCCGTTAGCCAAAGTACCGTTCAATATTTGTATATTTTTTGCATAGTTCATAATTTCGTAAAGTCGACTAAAGTTTTTTAGGAGACTTGAAAAATATTGAATGGTACTAAGGACTCAGTGAAAGGATTTGCCTTGGAAATTTTGCAGTTTATCCACCATGATTGTCGTCATGCTGCTGTTATAATTCAGAGTTTGGAGCATTATTCTTAAAACTATTTTTGCAGAGAAACTTGGAACAATTAAAATGTAAAATACTTAACAGTATGAATCACACAGAGTCATCTGGGAGGTATCCTGAAATACTCAGAAAACTTTCTTAGGGACCCAATTACTGTAAAATCTGTGATTGCGGAGTAAAGTGAGAGAGTCTCTTTGCATGTTGTATGAGTAAGATGGAGAAGGCAAAAAAATGGAAGCAACTATGGCAGGGAGTCACCATCCTGTTGAGTTAATGAAAGGAGAGAAAAAAGCCAAGACCTATCAATATATCAGCAGAGACTGAGTGGGAGATTCAAATCAGAAAATCAGAAAGTTCAGAATCATTATCTCCTTTTCTCTCCGACTGAAAATAAGATATGATAGAAGCTAGAGGAGTGGAAACACTGGAAAATAAATTACTGAATTATTTCATTATCACTTATCTAAATGTAAACATATGTCAACCCCTGCAGATTACCGTGAATGGCGTCCCTGGTCGTGAAAGGTCAGGCTAGGAAACGTGGTATTACAGACGCTCTGTTGTGAGTCTTGATAAATCTCTCAAGTAGCATGCTTCTGCTTTTGAAATACCACTGTGCTCAGTAGATGAGACACTCACAGTTATTTCAGCAAGCCTTATTTCTAAAATGTTGGTCTTTGGGACCTTTATAAAACTTTGTCAATGGCCAAGTGAGATAGCAAAATGGAGCTGGGTTTTGACAAGGGTTGTGTGGTGCAGTAAGCAGGTTCTCAGCCAGGGAAGCAGATGAATTCTGCTCATAAGTCTTCTTATAACAGTGTGTCTTAGACAAATCGTGTGACCTGCCTGTCATGCCCATTTTCTGAGCAAGCTTGGGGTGGAATAGATGACCTCAGAGGTCTCTTCTGGGTCTAACATTCTATTAGGTTGGTGCAAAAATAATTGCGGTTTTTGCAATTATTTTTAACCTTTTAAACCGGAATGATTTTTGCACCAACCTGATACAATGCCTCCTGTGCCTTTTCTGCGAATGGTAGGAATAACTGACCCACAAATAAAAAACAGGCTCCTGCTGTCTGAGAAAGTTCATTTGGTTGGTTGACGATTCAGCTGGTCTTGAAACTCCCTTTAACCTCACTGAGCCACTCCTCCATCCATAAGTTACTATTGTGTATACTCTTTGTTTAAACAGACAGGATTTCTGATCACATAAGCAAATCCCTTCTAAGGAATCAGACAACCAGTGTGTTACCGTCCAAAATGGGGAAAAAAAAAATTCCTTGTCCTGCATAAGGTATATTAATGCTGGAAACTCCAGGCAATAGGATAGGTGTGTGTGCGTGCGTGTGTGTCTGTGTTGTTTGTAAGGGAGAACACACCCACGTCTGGGCAGTCAAATCCAGTGTTACTGCAACACTTGAGTAAAGTCCTTTGTCTAAGTCAAGGGTGAAGTTTAAACAGCAAACATGTAAAAGACTCGTTGGTTGCAGAGAACCATTCAAATTAGCTCATGTAATATAAGTTTAAGAATTTCTGTTGAGGAGCATTCCTAATCACTTCTGGTTTGGCCCTGCCCGATTTGAATCAATGTTTGCTCAAATAGACTCTTAAAAATTTTAATATGCCTCAGTTTATCTTTTAATAGCTCTGATGTCAGAAGAGGGAACTGAAGGAGACCCCTGAGGGCCCCCAGGAGCAATGAGCAACCTGTTGAGCCTCTTGAGCTCACTGCTTTCTTGCTGCTTCTGGAGGTCGTGGGCAAGTCCCTGTTGAATTCTGGATCCTAGCTCCGTAGCTTTTGCATTCCGAGCTTTCAGACTATTTGAGCACTTCTTTTTCTGGACTTGGTCCAGAAACTGGCTGGAATTAGATCGGTTCTGACTTAGAAACCAGACTGGGTGCAGAGATGGACTGGTTCTAACTTAGAAACTGGACTGGGTTCAGGGTCAGACTGGGTCTAATGTGAGGCCTCAGATGAATAAAATTTTGTTTTAAGGCTGAACAAGTATGTTAACCTTATCAAAGATGATTTTGAATTACAGTGGCTGCAGTGCAGAACTATTAACCATCGTAGATACGCGTATCCATTTATGAGGTACCCTAGACAAAAAGGGGTCTCAGTCAGGCACTCACTAGAAAGGGTAGAGGGAAAATTATTTTCCTCCTCTCCAGTTACTAGTGACTAGGATGCAACTCTCTGGGACACCCCACTCTCTCCAGAGTCTGCAGATGGCATCCTGGGAAAATTGGCAGATGCTGACAAACGGTGAGAATTTGTACCAAAGTTCGCTCTCCCAGATCTCTGTCTGTGGTGTCTGGTTGAGAGAGGAAGGTGAAATTTCCCTTTGTCCCTTCCTTTCCAAATTCAGATTAGCAGGGAAAAAACAGTGGTTGTCTACCTTTTGTCTCCCAGGGACAGCTATTGTCTTATTCTTTGTTTCATTTTATGTCCTGAGAACTCATCTTGGCAACCATCAGTTTGGGGACCCTCAAAATATGACCAGTCGGAAATGTGGGTGGCAATCCATTTACAGCTAAGGTCCTACTGACTGTTGTCAGCTCTAAGGGGAATTGTCTGAGTCTTTCTTACTTTTGGTTATCTTTGGGAGTGGTTCTGGTTCTTGGGACAGTAGTATATTTTGTACCCTCTTTGTGGATGCCTCTTGTTCCCATGGGGTTGTTCAATATTGCCAGGAATATTTACTGTCTGTCCTGGCTGAAACCTGACAAGGTATTTTATTTTTTTATTCATTTTTTTTCTGACAAGATATTTTAAAAGATGTTTTATTCCGCTATGTGGTCAGAAGTTGGCCAACTGGAACCTGATATTCAGAGCCTGATAAGAACTTCTTTTTAGGTGTTTTACCCTAAGCTAAAATGAAACTATGTACCCAAAGAAAAAGAAAAACATGCTGAAGCCATTGTGGAAGTATTCACTAAAACGTTCCAAAGAAACATAGCTCTAAATCTAAAACATAAGAATCTTTTGATTTCCATTTTCAGCTGAAGAGCTCTCTGATATCAAAAACAAATTGAAGATAATGTAGTGCGTTGGGTGGGGTCGCCTCTTGATGAGTATATATTCAGGTTGCAACCAAATTCTTTGAGGAATTATAAACAACTGTGCTGTCTTACAAAAGTCTCATCTTCACAGGAGCAGAAATGTGGCTCTAGAAGCAATTCAAAGCCCATCTAACTTTTTTACCCATCCAAAACTTCCCCTATTCATCTCAAAAGGCTCACAGATGTTGTAAAAGATTTGGATTTAGGGAACAAAAGCCCTTCCCGAAGAGGAAGAAACCGATATCCTTTCTTTGCATGTGAGATGTAAATATTCTACCTTGTCTCCTTGCAAACTGTAGGGAGGTAATTCTTGAGAGAGAGAGAGAGAGAGAGAGAGAGAGAGAGAGAGAGAGAGAGAGAAACTAACTCACATATTTTTCAAGTTCACATGATCTAAGATAATCTTGGGTAAATAAAAGCTAGTTTGGATTCATTGGTTTAATTAAAATTGGCATGTCTTTAGACTTATTAGCATTAAATATAATTCTAGGTTTACTAAATATAACTTCTAGGTTTATTAAACGTTAAATAAGCTCATGTTATCTCTGTTGTAGAATTTATCAGCAAGAAAGATAACGTAAGGTGATTAGCTATTTACTGTCTCATAAAATTTTCATGAGTAATCTAAACATAATTGTTAAGAATAAGTAAATTAAATTAATGTAAGTAAGATAAAAGTTTATGCATAAATAAATAAACTTTTCAGCAATAATTATACTTTATGGTATGTCTACTTAAAAATAGTTTCCAAAACCTTGAAGTTATACTGAGATAAATTAAATGACATTCATTGAACATATAGACTATTTCCAAATAAGATAACATACTGAAACATTAATTACTGAGCATAGGTTTATCCACTTTTTTCTTTCTTTTACAGAGGAACTGTAAATTAAAAATATATATATTTGGTCTTTAGTAAACATGTTTTGTACCTCATTGAAAAAATCACTATGAACAAGAATATACTTCTAGAAATTGTGAAATGTATTTGTAGATTTTCAAATCCACAGAATGCTAATGTAAGAATCAGTTCAGAATTGCTTCTTTGTTTTCACTAGGAATAAAAGATTCTAAATTTTAAGAATTTCAATCAATATGTGTAATTAAAACTACTTAGAAATATTAAGGGTGAATTGAAACATTTACCTGTTCTTCTTAGTCAATCCCTCCAGATTTCAGAAACTTATTGCGTATTCTTATTTTCGTGACAATATAGTTATCTGCATAAATTCAATAAGAATCTGTTCTCCTTGTAACAGCTCACAATAGGAAACGTTGGTTATATTACCAACGTTGTGACTGGAATGTTATAGTCAAGAATATGCATAAAATCAGATATGGTCAGACAATTATAAGGAACTAAGATTGACTTCAGGGAGTGAATAAAAGCCTCTTGGAAAAACCAGCCTGCTACCTTAAGCCCAGGGTTCCAGGAAGCTTGACCATGTGAGTAAGGAAGGTCACTTCCTGGCAGACCCAGGGACCTCAGGATATCTCAGGGACCTCAACAAGAGAGGGATTCACCCAAATCTACAGGTATTCCAGGTGAAGTCTCAGGGTGAGTTCTTGGCTTAGCTTCTTAGCCTGGAGACTCGTTTAAAAGTCCAATCTATAATTCCTTATGAAAACTTCCACCAAAGCAGATTTAAAAAGAGCCTACATGTTCAATCACTATTCCTGCTACCCTTATATAAATAATCAGGCCAAGTTGAATGAGACTAGACTTATTTTGCAAACAGATTCTTGGGAGAGTAGCAGTTCACTGTTTTAACAATGCTAGCTGATTTATGATGCTGTTTTTCCTTATGCCATGTTCCCTTTTCTTTATAAAGGAATAACTAGAGGTTACAGAATAAAAACTTGAGGCTATGTAATAGAGGTTTCCTGAATTTCTCAAGGGCCTTTAGCTGTTCTGTGTTTCTGACTCTTAATTTAACTAAGATAAGGATTGGTTCACTCCAGCAAAATTTCCATAGCAATCTCAAACATTCAGTGATGTTGGTGCTAATGAAAAGACCTCTGTGTCTGCAGAGAGCAGAAGCTTTTCAAGCCAACCCAGCCTCATGAGAGCCGAGCAACCAGTAGACAGTGATGAGAGGTTCCTGAGAAGGGATCCAGCCAATGAGCCTGGAATATTCACTCTGACTCCTGTCATCACACATAGTGCTTTCTCTCTGAAACTTGTTCTCCTTTATTATATAAAAATTTTGAGGTTCTCATAACACTAGAACAAATGCAGCCCAAACACAGTTTTAAAAGCATGGGGAAGATTTCCACCTGTAAGATTTCCCTTTCAAGACTGGATTAATAAAAAAAAATTAATGTCTTGTGACTCTTATGTGAGTTTTTCCGGCTTCTCTCTTTCAGGCTCTCCTTTCACAGGCTACGTGGAACACATACAGGTGCTTGTTGCTGTCAATGAACTTGAAGCTGCTGGACAGTCAGCATAAAACAGATGAGTAATTGCAGAACTTCCATAAAATAGTGTTTACAGCAAATCTGAAGTTGCTTGTCAAATATTAACCAAATTAAGAGTTTAGGTGGAGTGTATCAAAATAAGAGTAGTCTGGTTTGACAAGACAAATCAGACCATGTGAAATAATCTAGAGATCAGGTATTTCAAGAGTTGGAAAGTACATTGGAAGGCAAATGGTTGAAAACATTGCTAAATTTTGCATATAACAAAGAGGCGAAGGAGAAGAAAGTGGTGCAGAGTGAGCTGTAGCCGGAATCTCAGATTCCACAGCCATGGCTGTGCTGTTATTTAGCTTCCTTGACTAAGTTAAGAAGCTCAGTATATTTCCAAAGTAAGTATTTTTGGTGATAAAGTTAAGGGTTTTGACTTGGTGCTCACTAAAGTCTCTTTTAATTCAATGATGTTGTGAAATTCTTGACAGGAAAACCAAATCTGTTTGTCCTTTTGGCTTAATTGCAACTTGTGAGATCATAAATAAAACCTAATTAGCTGGTGTTGAGAAGGTTTTTCCTAGTATATTCTAATCATCCTGGACATATTGTTCTGTTCTTGTAATCTCCTCTCCTATTTTTTATTCCTAAAGAATTTGACATTCGTACCTGAGACACTTCTTAAACTGGATATCCTGAGGGTGATTACATTTTTAAAAACCGGAATCACTTGTGAACATTTTCAAAATGTATTTAGTTCTAGGAAGTGAAAAACCCATCTGATTTATACTTTCCTTGGTATAATAATTTAAATGCAGCAAGGTTTGCTTCGTGGAGCTCAGAAGAAAAGGTAGTCAAGAGCTATATTTATATGCTTATCTTGCTTTAAATTAACTCCACTTCCCCCCATTTTTCACCTGAGCCCTTGGGTTGCCATAGAAACTGGCATAGCCTCCAACTGAGATTCCTATGAGACTTAATTGCATTCTGAATTTCATAAACTCTCTATTAACCTTTGCCTGACAGATGCATGTGTGATGCAAAACGAGTTATATTAATAATTTAAAGTGAAGTATACATTCAGGTTTCATGTGAACAATGCTCTCTTTCAGTCAATTAAATATACTTATAATAATTGTGTTACTGTTAATGTGTTTCTTTCGTTTTAGAAAATGCCAGATTTAACATATACATATCTAAGAGATAAGGATACTTCTAAGGGAAGGTTCAGAATGAAAGCTGAATACTATGTATGTTTGAATATATTTAGATATCCTATGTCTACATCTATATAGCTCTCTATATAATATATATGGCTGGATACTGTACTTAGTATTTAACATGTGTAACCTCATTTAATTCTCATAACAACTCTGTATAACAGGTACAGTGGTGTTCTCCATTTTACAATTAAGGGGATTGAGATTTAGGAAGTTCAAGTTTCCACAGTTAATGAGCTGGGATGAATACCCAAACCTACTTGACCCCAGAGCTCTTAAGCCTTTCATATGAATTTATTTGTATGACTCTAGAACTCACCTGGAGTCATGTGGGTAGGGTTCCAGAAAAAGTCTCCTAGGTGAATCATTCATGAGAGCAGGGGAAACAAATAAATAAGGTGCAAGTCTTGCTCTCAAGGAGAGTCTGGAGGCGGGGGCGAAAGGGGGAGTGAGAGAAGAAAACAATCATGAAAATATGACTACAAGTTGCTAAGACTTACCAGACAGATGTCACTAGCATAAGCGTAAAGCCCCAGTCTCACTACAAGGTCACATTCAAAGACACAATAGCTTGAATGTAGAATGTCTGAAAAACAATTTAAACTGTATGGAAGGTTCTTTAAGAATGCCCAAGGCAATCCCATTTATGCACCATAACAAAACATCTGCTTCCTCCCCCTGTTCATATAACTTGCACCTGCAGTAGCTTTAAAGGCACAGAGGTACCATTTTTGCATTGTTTCAGCATGATGTGTTGAAAGCTCTCTCCTCTTTTACTGCCAGCTCCCCCAAACTCTCACAAACTTATCCCATGAGGTCTTTCTTATTGCTGTCCCGTCCCTCAAGCTCATCTCTTTATTATATAAATGGGCTTAGCCTCTCTGATAGCTTTCCCTTCTCTTGTTCTTTCATTACCCAAATTTTGTATGAAGAAGACTTGATTGGAAACTGTCCAGAAGCTGGGTTTTTTTCCTTAAAGGGGAGATGGCTGAGGGAGAAGAGAACAGACACAACTCAATATCTTTTCTAACTCTTCACCGTGGAGGAATAAACTGAGTGCAGTGGGAGTCAGAGAAGGGCGGGAAGTCATTCCCTCCACCTGGGGAATGGGGGGGGGGGGGATTCATAGAATCTGCTCTTGAAGGATGATGGGGGTATTTTCCTGGTGGAAAGTGGGAAGGAGGCATTCTAGACTGAGGGAGCAACATATATGCAGATTTATAGGTATGTGCAGGCATGGCATATTTGAAGAATAGATGGAAGATTCTTTTGGAGATAAATCCAAAATATTTAGAAACAAGAAGAAAATATGAATTGGCTTTTGTGGAAAAGCAAAAAACAGTAGAACTAAGAAGATCAGAAGGTATTTAGTCTAATTTTTTTACACTTTTCTGTCAATGAGATAGAGCCCAACACATACAGTCTAAAGGGTCCCAGGTCATGGGATCTGCTAGAACACTTTTGAAGTTCTAACATCATACAGGAAGGTCTTTCTAACAGGTTTTATCTAGACATTCATTATTTATATTCAGTCAACTAATTTAATAGAGACATCATTAATCCAGATATATCTGCTTTATTGACATTGTCTCAATTTTCTGTTGTTACATCCCCTATTGTTAAATTTCCCTTTCATCCTAGATAGCAGAACCCTTAATGGCATTTTAGGAAAAAAAAAGTTATTTCCTGGTCACTGGTTATTAGAAGTCTGATTTGTGTGAAATTCCAATCTCTTATCTTATTTAAAATTTTCCCTTCTCATAGTTCATTCTCATAGAGACTGTAGTGTGTGTGTGTGTGTTGGGGGGCGGGGGCGGCGGGGCGAGCAGGGAGGGGGCTGGGAGGTGGCAGTATGACTTGATCTTTTATTCCACATCCTCCATGCTCATATTGGAGGACAGAATGAGCTCATTTAGGCTCCTCTTCTCTTTCTGCTGGGCTTTAACCCTTTCATTGTGTTGGAACAGGGAGGATGAAGAAAGAGGACAGGAGTCTCTTATTTAACTGACTTGTTGTGTTGTTCTCTTTGTTACTTGTTGGTGCTTTTCTGGCTAATACTAACTGCCTGGCCACTGATGCCCACTGTGAGGCAAATGTCTAAATGCTGGGTCTCGTGGCATAAGAGGCCGTAAGAGAGAAGCCTTCCCAGTGAAGTTTCCTTGGTATAGAGGGGTCTTTCTCTGATACAACTTCATCCAATCTCCCTGCTCCCAGCTCCTGCTCCAGGCCGTACAACTTCTCATATCCTGTTGCTACCGTGATTCCATGCTGTAGTTGAGACTCCCAGGTGGCTCCTTACAAGATGATTCAAGCCTAGCTCCCTTGAGTGATGTCCTATGTGACCCACAACACTTCATACATATTTTTTTGTCAATTTAAACAGAGCAAAGCTGCCTGGAAAAGCAAACATATTGGAAAGGAAGAAGTAAAACTTTTAGACTTGCAGATGGCATGATTGTCTATGTAGTAGGTGAGAGGAACAAACTTTCCTCTACCTTTAAGGTTATTCTGGCTGGTCTAATAATCAAATAGACATGAGACAGATTAGCAAGATAAAATAACCAAATTTAATACATACATATGTATGGGAACACCACATCCATGAGAGAGTCAGGGACCCCACATGCACAGCAAGTTCAGAGATAGAATGGGGGGTTGAGGTATGTAAGACCTCCTGAGGTAGGGATGAGGTAATGCACCTTGGGGGCTTCAAAGGGTCATGGCAGGGAAAAGAAGAACAGATGTTTAGTAAATAGAAGTTTGCCCTGCTCTATAGACAGGTCAAAAAAGTTATCTCTGATAATCTCTTATTATGGGCAAGGCCCTAATTCAAGTTCTTCTTAGGTAGTAAAAAGCGGGGGCAGATGTTTCTATTGAGCCTGAAGCTAAAATTGCCTTTAGCTCAAAGCAATCTGCAAACCACTGAGGCACATCTTGGGGTGGCTTTCTCTGAATGAACACAGTAGAAAAATTCTATAAAATCTGCCCAAAAGCTGCTATAATAAATGAATTTATCAAGGTTGCAGGACATATTTCTATATACTAAAAATTTATGATTGAAATTAAAATATTATTTATACTAATAAAAAACCAAAAAATACTTAGGAATAGACTTGACAAAAGATATACAAGACCTGTACACTAAAAACTGAAACATTACTGAGAGAAATTAAAGAAGACCTAATTAGTAGGGGAATATATATCATATTCATGTATTGACAAACTGAATATTATTAAGATGTCAATTCTCTCCAAAATGATCTACACGTCCAACACTCAAACTAAAATCTCAGAAGGCTTTTTTGTAGATGCTGAGGGACTGATTTCAAAATTTATATGGAGATGCAAAAGAACTTGAATAGTCAAAACAAATTACAAAAACAAGAACAACGTTGGATGACTAATACTACCTGATATAAAGGCATACTATGTACTGCTAACCATAATCAAGGCAGTGTGGTGTTGTGTTAAGATAAACAAATAGATCAATAGAACAACACAGAGAGTACAGAAATAGTCAATACATAGACAATGATTTTTTTTTATAGTTGTACAATGGCAATTAAGTTGGGAAAAGGATGATTCAAGAAATGATATTGAAATAATTAGATAGCCAAAAAAGAACATTGATGAATATATACAAATGAACTAAAAATAGATTATAGATCCAAATGACAAATATAAAATTACAAAATTTATAGGAGAAAACATAGGATAAAGTCTTAGTGACCTTGGATTTGCAAAGATTTAAATATGATCCCAAAAGCATGAACTCTAATAGAAAAATCTATAAAATTGACTTCATCAAAATTAAAAACTTCTCTTCAAAAGAAACAAAAAGTTAAGAAAATGAAGATAAACCCCATACTGGGAGAAAATATTTGTAAAACATATTATCTAACAAAGGATGTGTACCTAGAGTATATAAAGCTCTCTTACAACTCAATAACAAAAAGAGAAAAAGTTCAAGGTTTAAACAGACTCTTAATTAAGGAAGATATAAGGATGGCAAATAAGCACATGTAAAGAGGCTTACTGATTTTAATCTTTAGGGATATGTAAATTAAACACACTTTGAGATACCCCTAATTCCCACTAAATGATCAGAATTAAAGTGGCTGACGTACCAATTGTTGAGGATGTGAAACAACTGGAAGTCTCATACATGGTTTGTGGAAATGTAAAAGGTTATAATCACTTTAAAACTGGTTGGCAGTTAACAAGTTAAATATATGCCTATGATATGACTCACCCATTCCATTCTTAGGTATTTACCCAAGAGAAAAGAAAGCGAAAGGTATGTCCAAACAAAGACTTGTATTTGAATGTTCATAGCAGCTCCCATCTTAACAGCCCCAAACAAAACAATCCAAATGTCCATCAACAGATGAATGGATGAGCAAATTGTGTTACAGCCGCACAATGAAATATTGTTCAGTAATAACAAAGAATGAACCTTTGATATGCATAGCAACTTGGATAAATGTCAAAATACACTGAGTGAAGAAGCCAGATGAAAGAAGTACAGTTTATGTTTCTATTTATGCAAAATTTTGGAAAATGAAAAGCAATTGATAGTAATAGCAAGAGCAGCTCAGTGATTTCCTCAGAAAGGAGTGGAGAGGTGGGTAAAAGGAAAGGCATTGAGGGCCAGTAGGGAGGGACTACAAAGAGATACAAGGAAACGCATTGGGGTGATAGATATGTTCATTGCATTGATTGTGGTTATGGTTTTACTGATGTAAAAATATGTCAAGACTTACCAAATTGTATACTATAAACATGCAAAGTTTCTCATATGTCATTTACATTTCAGTAAAGCTGGGGAAAAGATGTTAAAAGCAGGAAAAATACTATGTATTCTATGACCCCATTTTCATAATAATTACACCATATTCACATGCATGCATTCGTAAAGAATTGAAAGACTATGTTCCAAAATGATAGCAGTGATTTGATTTCCTGAATTTTCCAAATTCTCTAAAATGACCACATTTCTTTGTAATGAAAATCAATTAAAGTTATGACCTAGCAGGTAGAAAGCATTGGCAACATTCTCATGCCCTGAAACAATGAACAAGACTCTCAGAATTAATTGCAGGGTCTTAAAGACTGACTAGTCTCCTCCCCTCATTTAAGATGGGAAACTGAGACTCAGGGAAGGGAACTATTTGTCAAAAGGCCCAAAATAAAATTAAGACACTACACAGACTAGAATGCAAGTCTGGGGGACATCATATGAATGATGGGGACATCATTCATAGAATTTGTTCCACTGTATTATGTACTTTTTGTTTATTTTCAATTGTATTTTTAGCTATTAATTTTGACATAATTTTAGACTTAAAGAAGATTTGAAAATATAGCACAGAAATCTTATATGCCTTTCATTTAGATTTTCCGAATGTTAATATCTTGTGTAAAAGTATAGCAATGATCAAACCTAAGAAATTAACATCAATATATCCTATTGACAAAATTTTGGACCTTATTTGGATGTCATCTGTTTTTTCACTGATGTCCTTTTTTCCTGCTCTAGGAGCTTATTCAGCATCCACACTGCTTTTAATCGTCTCTCCTCCAGTCTGGGACTGTTTCTCAGTTTTTTCTTGTCTTTCAAGATCTTGCGAGTTTTGAATATTTCTGGTCAGGTGTTTTCTAGAAAGTCTCTAAATTTGGGATTGTGTGATGTTTTCTCATGATTAGATTGAAGTTTTGCATTATTGGGAAGGATACTTACCACACAGCAGATGTGTGCTTCTCATTGCGTCATATCCCAAGAGGGCACATGATATTATTCCTAGTGATGGTCAGCTTGATTACTGGCATAGGTGGCATCTGCCAGGTTTCTCCCCTGTCCAGTTACTATTTTCTCTTTTGTAACTAATACATATTCATTTTGAAGGCGATACATTGAGACTATGCTAAAACCCTGTTTCTTTGTAAACTTTCACCTACTAATGTTAGTATCTGTTGGTGGATTGAATCTGCAGCAATTAGTACTGTGGTATTCTAATGGTGATATCTTATTTTCCTCATAGTTTCTACATTTATTCATTAGAATTTTCTGTAAAGAGCAGTGATTCCTTCCTCCCCCACTTATTTTGTATTCAGTTGTGTATTAATGCCAGTTTATGAAACCATGAATGTTTAGTTTCTTATTTGTGTATTAATCTAAAATTATCATTATTCATTCTGTTCAAATTATATAAGCTATGACTGGTGGGAGCTCCTGTGCTCCTGTGCTTTTTTATAAGCACTTCCTTGCTTTCTGATATCACAAAATATTCCAGGTTCATTTTTATATTGTCCCTGATACAGCCCTGGAGTCAACTATTTCGCCAAAGATCTCTGATTCTTTTCATTGGATAACAAGATCTAGGCACTAAATGAACTCATTGCTATTGGGATGTTACTCTAGGCCCTCTCAGTGGGCAGAGCTAGAAAACAAATTTGCTATTTGTTATATGTATGAATGTATACAACCCATGTTGCATTATGGTCCTAGTTTTTGTTGTATGATCCTATTTTTTATTGGTTAAATTTAATTATTAAAACATTTTAAGGACAAGGTAAAATTTAGTCATGATTACATCGATATTCAATATCTAGTCTGTGCTTTCTTCAAATTGTATGCCCTCTAGAGGTTATTGTTATTTTACACACTAGACCCTTACTAATCTATTTATAAAATAACTGTCTTGTGGGGTTTTTCTTTTCTTTCTTTTTTTGCGAGATTCAAGTTAGTGCTTGAGTATGAGAAAAGAATGATCTTTATTTAGAAAATGTATCCTCAAATCTTGAATCCCATGTTAGGAACTAACTAGCTTTTTCAAATTACAAATGAAACAGAAAAATTGCAAAAGGAAAGAAGTCCAATTGTCAAAGCCTAAGTATCTCCTGAAGTTTCCTTGAAAAATGGAAGCTTTAGGTTGAGCCCTATGAAGTTTATAAGCTGTCAAATATTGGCAATTTCATATGGTGCAAACCGACAGGAGAGGATATAGAAGAAGCCCCTGGGTAACCTATCAGTATCTCCTACCTCTAGGCTTTCACCCACTTGGAAGAACCTTGGTTAAAAGGTGTGACCTTCCTTGGTGGATACCAAGCCGACTGACATGAGAAAGAGAGCTGGATGGGAACGATATCTGAAGATTGTAAGAAGAGACCAGGCAGACTTCATATATCCTACTGGTGGATATCATAAATTATAACAATGAAACTTTATTATCTAACTTATATCCATTGTGATTTTGATGCTTGACAAACTCTATTCTTATGGCTTGAGGCCATGAAAGCAAAGTTACATAAACAGCAGAGAAGGTACAAAAGAAATTAAAATAGATGTGGTCCTTATTTATGTCTTTCCTTGTGTAAACAAGGAATTTGAACTTAATCTTTTTTTTTTTTTCCTTCTTAGCTAAGGAACTGAGAAGTTAATAATTCTGTAGGGAAGTGTTTGCAAATTTCAGCAGTCTCTGCTTCCTAGGAGGAATTTACCAGGTCTAGTAGAACGTCATAGCACTGTTGCATCTGAGAACAAATTTTAAAGATATGTGTTACGATAACTGGGATAAAATTTGAAAATCATTTTCTAAATTTATTTTAATCAAATCTAGATGAAACCACATAGATCTCTGGTTAGCTATATGAAAATGCTAATTTCTTGTGGAAGTATATTCATTTCTTGACTTTAAAACTTCCCAAAAGATACAGCAAAATCTACAGAAAGTTAGGCTAAAAATATACATATGCTATATCCTCCTGCTGGATCTTTTCTTTTTACTTATCCTCAGAATATAGCCTAAACCCATCATCGTTATCAATTTCTGTTTCATCAAACATTTATTGACCGTTGAGGGTATGCAAGGGATGCAGAGTGATATTGTATAAGACACAGAGTGAATGTATAAGAGTGATATTGTATAAGACAC
The DNA here is from genome assembly GCF_036562045.2 of Rhinolophus sinicus. Classification (NCBI taxonomy): domain Eukaryota; kingdom Metazoa; phylum Chordata; class Mammalia; order Chiroptera; family Rhinolophidae; genus Rhinolophus; species Rhinolophus sinicus. Next base: position 39,680,092 of record NC_133757.1, on the reverse strand, counting down.
TGTGTATAAGACACAGTGATATTGTATAAGACACTAAATTGTAAAACAAATGATTTTACAGTTTACTTGGGGAGATAGTTGTAATGGGTTGAGTAGCATCCCCTGTCCCAAAATTCTTGTACCTCTTGGAAACACAGAATGTGACTTTACTTGGAAATAGGGTTGTTGCTTATGTAATTAGTTAAGAGTAGGGCGGGCCCTTAATCCAACACGACTGGTGTCTTTATAAGCAATGGAGAAGAGATATAGAAACATAAGACACAGAGAAGAATGCCATGAGAAGGCAGAGGCAGAAATTGGAGTGGTGCATCTACAAGCCAAAGAACTCCAGGGTTTACCAGCAACCCCGGAAACTGAGAAAAAGGCATGGAATAAATTCTGCTCTCGAGCCTTCAGAGAGAGCATGACCTTCCCAACCCCTTGATTTCAGAGTTGTAGCCTCCAGGACTGTGAGAGAAGACATTTCTGTAGTGTTAAGCCACCAGGTTTGTGGTACTTAGTGATAGCAGCCTTAGGAAACTGCTACAACTGTCATAAAAAAATAAAGCTCCTGTTATTAAGCACTGGCAATGTTTCAGGTCCTGCTCTTACAGCTGTTTTCTGCTCTAAAGTATTATCACTATTACGTTTTTAGGGGCAAGCTGAGAATCAGAGAAGTTGAACAACTGCCCAAAGTCATTCAGCAAGTAGCCCTAACTCTTGTCAGTTTCACTCTGTGACCATTCTCTTAATAATGGGAGCAAGCCCATATGGGCAGGCAGAAGGCAATGGCAACAGCCCAGGTGTCCATGAAGAGCAGAATGGAGAAACACGCTGCATACACTCAGTACAAAGGAGCACACTGCTGCAACATGCAATGATATGTCTGCATCTCCAATGCATTGTGCTAAGTTAAAGAGGCTGCACACAAGAGAGCACATACTATATGATTCCATATATAGGAAGTTCTAGAATAGGACAAACTAATGTATGGTAGAAAAAAATCAAAACAGTGGGTAGATGCTCTCTTGGGAACTGGACACTGAGTTCCCTGACCTTGCGGGATACAGGGCAGTGGCTGAGGTTCCAAGCTCTGCTCCTTGAACACTGGATAACCATCTAGGTATACACAGCTGGGCATGGAAGAACCTATAAAAGACATAAGGACAGAAACTGTGCCAGTTTCTCACCATCATTTCCCAGCCATTGCCACTGTCCCTGGATCATAAATATTTGTCCCTCAATAAATACTTGTGGAATAAGAGAATTCACTCATAAACTGGATATGTCTACATGTTGAGGTTCATTATCTCTGAATTTCCACTTTGTGCCACATAATGTAGCACCTGACTATACACCATATGGTAATGTCTAATGTGTGTCCTTGTATCACCCCAATCATCTATGCTAACACAGAGGAAGAGCAAGTGGGAGAGAGGAAGAGACAGAATATACAAATTCAGAGGTTCTGAGGTGATTACAGAGATTACACAGTAAAGTTATACGATGGCCCTGCAGACTCTGCCCCAGTGTTTCTAGAACTACTAGAAGTTTGTGGTGACGGTTCAAGCTGAGTAAATAAATGTATTTAGCCCAGTGTTGGGCACTGCGGGAGAATTCAGGAGAAGCACAGTACATAGTCCGGCCGGAAGGACTTCATCGTCCCCACTGGGGAGGGAAGGTAAACAAGTATGTAAGCAGCGCCCCACTGGGAAATGGGGTAGGAATATGGCTCTCACTTCCTGGGCTCAGAGCAGACATTGCCACTCAGCCATGGCAGAATGGCAATGTCTGAAAACTCTTTCCTACTAACCCACACGCTAGCTCAGGATGTTCTCCCGCCTGGTCCCCCAAAGAGCCAAACTGAAAAACTGGAATTGATAGGTGAGATGATTACTCCAAGTCTAAGAAGTTGAAGGAAGACAGTCACATGGAAATTGATGTGGATTTCAGAGGTAAGGTGAAGGCTTCATGGAGAAGGTGAATTGATCTGAACATCAAGCATAGTTCACACACTGGGGTCTGTCCCAGTGATAGATTTTGCTGCCTTATGCTGAAGGCTTGGTGCTTCCACAAGGACTTCAGCCTTGGAACCTCTGAGGAGGGGCGGTGCTGTTGATTGGTTCCACCCCTCAGGTGCTGATTTGTCCTTCACATCAAAGCTGACCCTTGGTGAGCCAGCCATTGGTCCCGTAGGAGAGTGAATGGTGGGCAGGCATTGACCCTGTATGGGATGGGCCGGGATTACAGTGGCTGGTGACCAAACAGCTAAAGTTTCGGTCTGCCTGCTTAATGTGCTGGAGCAATGACTTCTCCAAGGGGAGTATCTCAGAAAGGGGAGAAAACCAGTGAGCTGCTGCCACTCCTCATACCGCAGGATCCACAGGATCCCCAGGATAACTGGAGCTTCTCTGTGCCCAGAACAGGGCCTCATATTGTGTGGTGCTCGTGTAGTTCCTACGTGAAAGACGGAGCTTCCTGTTACACTGCTCACAGTCTAGGTCTTCTGCGGTGGACTCTAGACAGATGGTACCTCCACTTAAAAAGAGCTGTTATGCTGGCTTGTTTAGAGGCACGTCTGCTAGGAAAGGTGGCGTAAAAATTCTCTTCAAAGTCCGGGCTTTAACAGGCTTTTGTAGCTACAGAACCTTGTCAAATAAGGAAGGATGAAGGCTTTTCACTTCTACTTTAGAAGAGGGCATCTATCTTTGTGCTTTAGCCAGCAACCCTTGGTCAATAGTTCTATTTCAGACTTTGCCTGCTTCCCAGAAGTATAGGAGATGGCTTGATATAAAACACAAATGTCAAGATTGTAGAGAAAGAAATGAAACCCAGAATGTGGGAGGTTTGTCTCAGTACTTATTTCATTTCGTGTTCTATGGTGTTCTTGGGAGATTTTTCCAGATCCCCACCTCCAGTGTCACCACTCCCAGCAATGCCCTGAGCTCCCCACCTGCTCTCATTTTCCTCTCTGACATCCTAAAAAATTTTTCAAATTTACATTTTAAGATAACGTGTTTGCTGATCTAATGGAAATGCTTCCTATTATAGTTAGAAGTTAGGTGAAGGTTAGTGAGAAAGAGATTTTATTGGGAGAGTCTCACTAGACCAATGCTCGCCTCACATCACATGGCCACAATTTATTCTGCTGATGGTTAAGATGACTTTGACTTTGATTTCTGAATCTGTTACATTCAAACTTTTCCAGTAGGGTCAGTGTTTGTATTGGAAAAAAACTCATTTTATAATGTAAAACCTCCCACAACTTCTTTTTACTGACTTGATGGCTTTTTCTAGAACAGATGATAGATGAAACCTAAGGACATAATCTGGCCCTAAAAGGCATATTGATTCGATCCAATTTGCCAGAACACAACTGCAGGGTAAATCTAAATAGTGAGTTGAGAAATCAAGATGCTGCTGAAGCGATTTCTTGGCCAGGAATCTTTTGGCTGCTTCTCGTTTTAAATTATTTCATTTTGAATTTTGGGAAATGATTCTCAAATTAAAGCCAAAATCCTGAATGCAAAAAGATAAATCAAATGCCATTTGCTACGGATTCTGATTATTTCCCTTGAATGAGTAACCAAGAGCTAGTTTCTCATATAATAATAATTTTGCCTCTTAATGAGGAACAGAATTAATTATGTTCTATAGAGGCTGATTTTAGCTGAGTTAAAGGGAAAATCCTTTAGAGTCAGAAAGGACCTTAGAGAACATCTAGTTTAATGCCTTTATTTTATGGCACCAGAGAGGTTGAAAGCATTGTCTGAGAGAACACAGTGGGTTGGGTACCCAAGGCGGCCGGTGATCTGCAGCTCACCCAGGGCTGACTCAGGTGTGTCAATTCTCAAACTCTTCTATTACCAACAAGGCTGCCTACCGTTATTTACATAGGAATGTCTCAAGAGCAAGATTTTATTCCCTAGAACTAAGAAATAAAAGTACAGAAATCATGCCACATGTGTAGCCTCACACCTAAAGGATCCCTTTGTTTAAATTAAATGTGAAAGCCAGTGTGTTATTTGAACAAATTCACCTGATGGCCCAGGCAGCCTTGTTTCTGAAAAGAGATTTTTGAGATCTTTGCAGTGATGTAGAAGTCCACATCAACAGACACTGAACCCAGAGGAAGGCCCTGTCAGAACGAAACATGGAAACGGTGTTCATTATATCAACACAACCGCAAGGGCTTGCTGCAATCAGATAGCATGTGGTGATGGCACACAGCGTTCCACAGCCTGGCATACCCAGGGCATGAAACAGATGACCCCTCAGAGCTCGCAAGGAAGCTGCTACCATGCCAGGAACTGAACTGACTGAGCCCCCTTGAGGCAACAGGCCACAGTTCTTCCTCTTCCTGCCATTTGGGAGTTGCATGTGGTCAGGATGTTATAAATATAAATCATGGTCAGCTTTCTCTGTTGGTCTGACCTTCATAGTAAATCAGCTAATGGACTAATTTTAAATGCTGCAAATGATCAAATTCATGTATTCATTTGCATTTTTATAATAGAGACCAGTTTGCTCAAACACGGTTCTCTAATATTCATACTGCAGTCTGCAAAGGAGTTTTTTACTTTTTTACCTGTCTTGATTATCTTAAAGGCTTATATTGAAAGAAGTCTATCATTATTGCTCTTCTCATCTATTATTCAATGAGTGTATTCCAGATGGACAGAAAGACAGATCTATTTTCTGTGTGACTCATTGTTGCTAACAGTTGTCAGGGAAGCAGAAATCTCAGTAGACTGCTGTGTTCCAGCTGTGCAACTTTGGAAATCATATTTCCACTGAAAAAAAAGTTGGTGACTTTTTCTAATTTACCTTCCATTTAAAAAAAGATAGCATATTGTCATGGGATGCCAATTTTCAATTTTTCAAAAAGATTTAAAATTGATGATGAATCACACTGTCTTGTAAATACAACTGAGACGTATTGAAAGAAGCTTCAGATCTGCAAAATAATTGCCAGGCTTCATGCATAACCTTTCATGGTGGCCCCAAATACCCAACCACCAAACCCAAGACTAATATTTTATTCATTGAAAGCTGCTTCTCCTTTCATCTTTCTTCTTCTTCTTCTTCTTCTTCTTCTTCTTCTTCTTCTTCTTCTTCTTCTTCTTCTTCTTCTTCTTCCCTCCCTCCCTTCCTCCTCCTCCTTCTCCTCTTCCTCCTTTTTCTTCCTTCGTAAACAGCTGTATTGAAATATAATTCACATACCATAGTTTCCTTATTTAAAGTATACAATTAAATGTTTTTTAAAGTGTTTTTATAAGAGTTGTGCAATCATAACCACAATCAATTTTAGAGCATTTTCATTACCCAAAAAGGAAACCCTTCTCCTCTTAGCTACCAACACTCTTTATTCCCCCAACTCATGCCAGCCCTAGGCAGTCATGAATCCACCTTCTGTCGCTGTAGATTTGCCTGTTCTGGGCATTTTGTATAAATGGAATCATACAATATATGGTGCCTTGTGACTAGCTTCTTTTACTTAAAATAATGTTTTCAAGATTCATGTCATAGCTTGTATCAGAACTTGTTTTAATGGCTATGTAATATTCCCTTGTATGGATGTGCTACAATTTGTTTATCCATTCATCTATTAATGAACATTTGAGTTGTTTCCATTTTGGACTATTATGACTAAAACTGCTATGAACATTCATGTACAAGTCTTTGGGTAGACATGTTTTCATATCTCTTTGGTGTATACCTAGGAATGGAATCACTATATCATATGGTAACTCCATGTTTAACCTTTTGAAAAACTGCAAGACTATTTTCCAATGTAGTTGCACCATTTTGCATTCTCACCAGCAGTGTATGAGGGTTCTGATTTTTCTGCATTTTCTCCAACATGTGTTATTATCTGTCTTTTTAAGTTATAGCTATCCTAGTGGTGAAAATCCTTAAAGCTATTTAAAAAATATTTTAGTGTTGTCTTTAAGCCCAGGTGGATTCTGTATAAATGAAAAATGAAAGCTGGTAACACCAACCCAACACATTTTCCCAAACGTGAACTGCAGGAGTACAGTGATTTTGTTCACTGCTCTGTCCCCAGTGCCTAGAAAAAAGCCCTAGCACACAGTAGGCATGTAAACATTTGTAGAATAAATGGCTAAATGAGTTAATAGAGAGCCTACTGTGTGCTAGTGTTGGCATGGATGCAGAGGTACACAAACATGGCCCTGCTCCCAAGGAGCTTACCTTTTTGAAGGAAAGAGAATAAAATACACCTACTGGAGAAAGGTACATGTTATGGGAAATTTCATTCATTTCTAAGTTACTAAAGTGTAAATGGTGAAAACCTGAGCTCCTTTGGTCTTAGCCTGAAAACTCTCCAGACAGTATAACGTTCTCTCTCTCTCTCTCTCTCTCTCTCTCTCTCTCTCTCTCTCTCTCAGCTCACAATATAATATGATTCTTCCCCTTATATTCAGGTTTTTCATTATTTGCCCATTTAACTTTCCACCTTCTTTCCCCATTCCTTTCCTCCCTAAATCCTTCTTTTTTAAAAAATCTATCTATCTATCTATCTATCTATCTTCATTCCTCTCCAATAACAATCTCATCTTAGCATCTCTAAGGTATATCTTATATAACTTTCTTCAGATTTAAATACATAATAACCAATCTAAGAAAATGCATCATCATTCACTTACCTATCTTGCTATTAAAATTTATTTCCATTTTTGTTATATATAATACCTCAAATGAATCTATTCATGATTTTCTTTTTCAAATTTGGATTTTTTAAAAAGATAACAGTCCAACTGAGTTCTTGGTAGGCTTTTCCCTCATGGTGATTCACAAACCCAGGCACCTCCCATCTGTAGCTGCCCATCCCGTAGGCCTCTGAGTCTGCTTCTAGCCTGCTTAGAAGGGGCAAGAGCATGGAAAATACTTGCTTTATAACCACATGGCCCGTAAGTGGCACCCTTCTTTTCTGTTTCCATTCCATTGATGACAACTTGCCACATGGCCCCACCTGGATGCAGGTAGTTCTGGCAATGTAGTCCCTGGCTGGGTAGACACTTCCCAGGAACAACTGCATGTGCATTCTCAAAGGAGGACCATGAGTTTTGGGTGGAAAATTAGTCTGCCATTATGGTAGGTTGGTGCAAAAGTAATTGTGGTTTTTGCAATTATTTTTAACCTTTTAAACCTCAATTACGTTTGCACCGACCTAATAGATTTTTAGTAGTATGATCACTGTTCATTTTGATGATTTGGTACATTTTGCCCAACAATCCCTGCCTCCATCTCCATTGAAATATTTTCTTTTCTTTATTTCTGATTATGAAAGAAAACATATATTTGGTCTTAATCAATTTCACTAATCAATTCATGAGACTTGTTTGTTATATGCAGAACCAATGTGGCTAATACTACAATTTCACTTTTCTTAGACTAATTCTACCTGTCACTTTTTGCTTTAAAGCTTATGCCACTCTGGTTAGTTATTTTGACTTCTGTTACTTTATGGAGCAATTGGGTGAGACTTTATCAGTGATGGCCTGTGAAATAGCATAGAAAGATTAGCTCAATCTATTTTGAAAAGATTAAAAGGAAACCAATAACCAAAGAAATTGGTTTTCTGTCAGGCAGATAGCAGAACTGTAAAAATATCTTAGCTTAATTACAGGGTCTTATTCCTTATTCAAAAAAACAAACAAAAAAACAACACACATTAGGTTGGTATAATAGTGATTGTGGTTTAAAAGGTTAAAAATAATTACAAATACTGCAATTACTTTTGCACCAACCTAGTAATATTATTAGCTGGAAATATTTTCATTTATCATTTTTCCTGAGTGAGTTATTTTGTATATATCTGTTGTTTTCACAAATGATTATAATTAAGAATTCATCTTTCTAGATGAATTCTTTTGGGGCTTCGTTTTCAAAGTCTCTAAGCCTTAAGCTTTGGTTTAAAATATTTGCCTTCACCTCTTCCACCTAACCCTGCCCCCCAAATCTAAACCAAAACAAAACAAATGTTTTAGTTGTTAATATTATTATAATGCAATTACAGAAATAGCAAAATTTTTGATCAGCGAAAATGAATCTCAATTTTAGTTGATCCAAACCTTATTTTTCCTTTGGGAAATTAAAGAGGTATGATAAAGCCTAATGAAAACCAAAAATTTTGATGTCAGCTATAGACACTTAATTGCAATATATCCTAAGTGACAGACCAGGTAAACGTCACAATGTTAGGGATGAAAATTTATGAGTCAGAGTAAGAAAATTATGCAAGATTTATTCATTCATTCAACAAATATTGACTTGCTTATCAAGTGTCCAACACTGTACTAATCAGAGTACAGCTAGATGTATCTAGGGGTCTTGATGCCTCTGGATGCATCGGAGAATGAAACAAAGATTCCTGCCTTTGAGAGACTTGCACTTTCGAGGGGTGTGACAATTGAATAAGTATGTAAATTACACAGTAAGTTGAAAGTGATGTGTCCTACTCTGCTTCATGAAGAGGATGTTATTAATAATTTGTGGTTACATTATAAATATATCATCTCAGAGTAACAACTAACAGAGGGTAAGGAGCTGAAATTTTAAATGAGGTGGCCAGGGTAGGTCTCATTAAGAAGGCATAGGAGGGAATGATCCAGGCACCTATCTAACAGAGAAGGTTTCCAAGCAAAAGGAAACAGTGCAAACACCTGAGGCTGGGGTGTATCTGTAATTTGAAGGACAGCGAGAAGTCCAGTATGGTTGGATTGGAGTTTGTGGGGGTGGGAGAGATCAGCGGATGAAGTCAGAAAAGAAATGGTGGATGTTGGACAGACAGTGTTAAGTCTTGTAGATAATTACTCATTGTAAGGACTTTGACTTTATTTTGAGAGAAATGGGAACTCATCAGAGGGTTTTAAGCAGAGGGGTAACATAATTTGAATTTTTACAGAATTATCCAGGGGGTTGTGTTAAGAATAGATATTGAGGAGACAAGGGCAGAAGCACAAAGACCAGTTGCAGGCTATTGCAATATTCCAGACATGAGATAGCGGCATATTTTACCAGGGAGGTGGCAGTGAAGGTGGTGTAAAATGGTGGTATTCTGGAGATATTTTAAAGATTGAACATACCAGATTTTCTGATGGATTGAACATGAGGTCTGAAAGAAGAAAGAAATCAAAGACTCTTATATTATTGCAAAAACATTTGCGGACCGTTCCTACTGGGCCTACCCCTCTGGGAGAACTACCTTGTACTCCAATGATATCAGGCTTAGATATATGACTTTCTCTGGCCAGTGAATTAGGAAGGAAGTGATGTGCTCCTTTTTAGTAGAATCTTTAAATGCCACCATGTGGGAACTCATCTGTCCTTTGCCAGGAGAGTCAATGTCCTGGAGAGGGCTGCTCTTTCAGCCTGGATCCTGGAGCAAAAAAGATAGGAAACAGCCCAGCCTCTGCTGATATATAACAGGAGCAAGTAATTAACATGGTTTTGTAAACTGCTGAGATTTTGGTTTTTTGTTATAGTAACATAATTCAGTGAAAGCACATGGATACAGATACCTTCAAGGATTTTGTCCTGACCTGCTGAAAGGATGACATTTCTATTGACTGAGATGGGAAGATTATGGGAGAAGCAGGTTTTAAAGGGAAGATTAGGAGTTTAATTTTGAACATGGTAAATTTAAGGTGTCTTTCTTAACATCTACATAACATCTAGAATATTGACAAAGCAATTGAACATAAGAACCTAAAATTTAGGGGAGAGGGCCAAGATAGAGATAAAAAATTATGGATTCCTCAGCACAAAGTCGGCCATAGGACTGGTTGAAATTGTCAAGGGCATGAATGTATAGAGAAGGGGAGGATGCCATGAAAAGTCATTAGTGATCTCACCAAGAGTATCTTCTCTTAGTGGGGGAGCATTATTACAGCGAGCTTGGGAAGAAATGTGAGGAAAGTAGTTGGCTACAGCAAGGATAGTTAATTCTTTTGTGTTTTCCTTTAAGGGAGAGCCAAGAAATGGGCAATAAAAATTGGATCAAAAGTTGGATCAAGTGACGGCTTTTCTAATAGTATCAAAACATCAGGGCAGAAGCTTGTCTTGAATAGTCTCTTGAACATTTTTATTTCCTGTGGCTGTTTCTCAGTTTTAAAGATTAAAAAGAGACTAGCACATCTTGTGCCTTTAAAATATGCTGAGTACAAATGGGCTAAGCACATTCACATATTTATTTACTCTTCACAACCACATTGTAAAGTCACTATGATTACCTTTCAGGTTCTCTGAAAGGTGAAGTGACTTAATGTCACACAGCTAGTAAGTGTCAGAGCTGAGATTCAATCATTCATCTTGCTTTTGACAATAAGCCTGTGCTCTTTTCTCCATGGAAATTGCTTTCCCAGAATGGGAGCAGATTTCATGAACATTTCTTGTATTGTTTCTCACTAGCAAAGTATGGTATAAGATAAAATTGCCAATAGCCCGTGACCTTGAATTTCCCATGCCATTGTGCAGTGTTTACCATTGAGCTATGTTCTGCTGCTGCGAACTCCAAAATAGAAATCTTATCCAACCTGAAACTTGAATTTAAACTCTCCACTAGTGTTGTATAGAAAACTCCAAACCCACCAAATGTTACGTGGTAATGTCAGTCTTTCTTTTGTTCAGGGCCAGGCAACCAGTTACCAAACTAATAGGTTGCTTTAAAGTTTGGTAGAAATTTCATAAATTCATAGATGATTAAATATGTGTGATGTAAAGCTTGAAAGTTGTGTCTTAGTACAAAAGCCACTTCTGCTTCTATTGGTTTGTTTAATCCCACCATCCACAATAAGCAGATAAATCAAGTGACAGTGGCTGGGCTCTCACAATATTAACTTCTGTGATAAAAACCTTAAAAAAGAAAGTCTCAATGATTTGTGTAGCTGGGGGCTTAAGCACTCATCATGTACTGTCTTATTTAAAAAGATGCAGCAATACTCAGCATTTATTGAAATGTAAAGGAATATGTAAAGATATAAATTAGTACATTTTTAAAGGTTACACTAAGTTTTGCTATTTTAATATCAACAATGATTTCTAATGGCCTGTGGCAGTTAGTGCATAGAAAGTCTATTCAGGGTTTGTTAAAGTGGTGTAGCTCACTGCAGAGCTTGAATTTGTACTGTGGACATTTGTATAAAGGCTAGTGAGTTGTCAAGAAATGTGGGATTTTACTTAAGGTTCTTCACATCCTAAAATTATGTGTTATAGTTAGATACCATGGGGGGAACAAATGAACCTTACGTTTATAGTGGACTGTGATGGTTAATTGCATCTGTGCATCAAACCTTCCAACCCCCTTTCTGGGAAAGACTGACCACAGAGATGGCCATGTGATCCAAGAAAGGCCAATCAGAGGCTTATTTGGGATTATATTGATTTCTTCATGTCTGGAAAAAACATTCTTTCTTTGTGGGAGAGTTGCCAAACTCTCAGTGGCCATGTTTCTGTCCCCCCGTGAAGGCCTGTCTGCAGTAGGAGGTAATAAGATTGGTGAACATGTCAAAACAAGCTAAGATGAGATAAGAGAGAGGTATTGAGTTCAGTTCCTATTTCTGATTCCTGAGGCCCAGGCTTCTGAAACTCGTCTTTAAATTCTGTAAGCGTTAACTTTACAAAAATTGCTCTGCTCCTTAAAGTCCACTAATTTTCATACACTTCAGCTATGATCCAGTGAAAATATCAACTGCTCAATGACTACTGTAATAAAATCTAGTTTAGTGTGGTGATTTAGTCAGCTCAGGCTGCTGTCACAAAATACCATAGGCTGAGTGAGTGAAGCAGCAAACATTTATTTCTCATAGTTCTGGAGGCTGGGAACTCCAAGATAAAGATGGCAGCAGGGTTAGTGTCTGGTGAGGCCTCTTTCCTTGGGATGCAGACGGCTACCTTCTTTCTGTGTCCTTATATGGTAGAGATGAAGATATGGTTTCTCTCCCTCTTTGTATAAGGGCACAAATGCCATGATGTGTGTGCCACCCTCATAATCTCATCTAAACCTCCCAAGCCTCACCTCCCAACAGTGTCATCTCCAAATACCATTACATTGGGGGTCAGGGAGCTACAACATATGAACTTTAGGGGGACACAAACATTCATCTTTAACACTTGGGAAAAGATTTTATAGTAAACTAGAGAAAGGCAGAAAGAGGGAGGAAGGAAGGAAGGAATGAAGAAAGAGAAGAAGGAAACAAAAAGATAAAATTGTCTACTCACCTCAGAAATTTACCCTCTCAATTCCATGGGTCAATAAATTTTCACCCTTTCTTTTATGTTTCATGTGTTTTAAATTAGGTTTCTGTTACTTAAAACTGATTAATTCACCATTCCTTGGAAGGTGTTATAAAGATCATTCCATTGCATGGCATTATATAATTAAAGAATTTGGGATAGATTTCTATTGGGAATTTCACTAACTGAATTGTTTAAATAGTGTCCTCATCCAGTGATTTCTTCTCATCAGGTGTCATAAACCCCAATTATAATCTCTGCCCTTCCTCGGATAAACATGAGGAAGACATCATATTATAAACTCCCAGAAAAGAGCTGATGAAAATTCAAAGTGAAAGAAAAGGAAATATTACAACTTAATCACTAAATGAAAACATGGGGCAATATAGGTTCTAGGAGATGCCGATTAAAGATGAAAGACATAAACTTTTAGTGAAAGTTCTTTATTTTCTAAGAAGTAAAGTTAATTTTACATTCCATTTCTGTATAACCAGACTCTTTCTCTATATTACTCTCATTAACTTTTTTTCATGTTAATGTCCTACTCTGCTTCATGAAAAGGATATTATTAATAATTTGTGGTTACATTATAAATGTATCATCTCAAATTTTAGGGTTTGATTAATGTTCCCTCCCATGGTTAAAATCCTGCCAGCTGGTTTCTTGCTTAGGCAAAAGGAAAGTGAACTAAGAAAATGATGAAAGAAGTAACGTAATTTTAAATATGACTGCATCTTTCTGGCTTTAATTTGAGTTAAAAAAGAGAAAGAACATTGGAAGTATTAGAACATTTAAAAAAAAAAGCAATAGATGAAATAAAAGTCCAAACAAAATTAAAATGTATAATCTAAAGTAACAGATAAAATTACAGAGAAAAATTTAAAGATTATTCCTAGTTTTGAGAACACTTAGTAGAGTATATGCTGAATTTTCACAGCATTACATTTTCCTAATCCTATAAAAATGATAGGAATCCTACTTGCTCATCATTTCTCATAGAGATAAAGTTAGCTGTCCTTTGCTTGCAAATAAGAAATGGAATCCTCATACATTGCTGGTAGAAATATAAAATGCTACAGATGTGAAAAAGTTTGGCAGTTCCTCCAAAAGTTAAACACAGTTACTACCATATAATCCAGCAATTCCACTCCTAAGTATATTCCCAAGAGAAATGGAAACATGTGCACACAAAATTTGTATGTGAATATTCTTGGCAATATTATTCATAACAGATGAAAAGGGAAACAACCAAATGTCCATCAACTAATAAACGAATAAACAAATGTGTGAACCTTGAAAAAATTATGTTAAGTGAGAAAAGACATACACAAAAACTAAATATTATATGATTTCATTTATATGAAATGTCCATGATAAGAAAATCCATAGAGACAGAAAGTAGATTATTGGTCACCTAGGGCTGAGGGGATGGAAGCCTGGAGGACTGACTGCTAAGGAGTACGAGGTTTCTTTTTAAAAGTTACTATAATTAAATGGTGTAAAACAGATGGGAACTAAATAGTGGTGATAGTTGCACAACCTTGTGAATATACTAAAAACCATTGAATCATACACTTTAAAATGGTAAGTTTTATGGTATGTGAATTATAGCTCAATAACAAATGAACTATACAGAACAGAGTGAGGATCGTTTCTTGAGCTCCCACGAAATTTACAGATGCCACATTTAGCAGGGACCTAAACTAATAACAATGATCTTAACAATAAAAATAATATAAACTTCATGTTGTGATTCTCATAACAAAAGGGCCATGTTATGTTTTGCTGTCTTCATTTTATAGATGAGAAATAGAGGTGGCTCAGAGAGGAGAAGTGACTTTCCTGAGGCTTTCTGGCTGCAGACTAACGCTAGACCTGAAATCGATGAACTATCTTTGGGAACACAGGTCTTGTGAATTTTACCCAGGGTTCCCACTGCTCCCTCTTGCCTTGGTCCTGAGGTCAGTAGGATCTCAATTTTCAATCACCATCTCAGGAGGTTTGCTTTATTTGTGAACTTAAGTGCAATGCTCAGGGTCTCAGGGTTATAGGAGAGAGGATCATGGGAAATGAGAATGATACCACCCTTACTGACCACCAAACCCACTCTTTGACCATTTTGTTGGATTAGAGAATGGTAAGTGGGGTTTGGGGTAAAAAGTTGGAAGGACATGAAAGAACATAGTTCTGGGGTACCCTTTCTGAAGTGGGGTGAAGGGTTGGGGGACTAAACCTGCCAAAAAGAGTTAGAAAGCTGCTTATGCACCCCCCCTCCCCCTTACTATTAAGGCCACCTGTTTTTCAGGGTCACCCTTCCGCACATCCCCAAGCCCAATTGCCTGCCAGAATTTCTGTGTTCAGGATTCTTAGGAGAATTCTCAAGTTGTGTTGCTATTTGCTATTTGGAAAGTGAAATGCTGAGCAGACTCATTGTCATGATGGATTTGCTTGCCAGAGAGAAATTAGCATCAAGGTTTTGTTTAAAGGAATGTTGAGCCAACATAATGCCTGCCAAAATTGCCTTTCTCTAATGAAAAGCAATATATGCCTCTGGGTTGCTCTGAAGACTGCAAATTATTTCCTCCCCTTCCAGGTGCCTGACAAAAAGCTAAAATATTCTTCTTGGTTTGCTGCATGTTAATAAAGTGCATTAGTTGGGTGATGGGTCTCTCAGTAATGAAGGATAATTTGAGCTGTGAGAAAAGCCACAGAAATGGAAACAAACTTGTATCAGTGTGACACGAATGAAGAGGAGATGAGTAAATCTGAGGTCAGGAAGGTTAAAGGCATGCTTTCCCAATAGCTTTTTCTGTCCTCTTTGATAATGGTATTGAACTTTACATTTTTATAATAACAATCAGCTTCCAAGTATTACCTGTCATCTGCACAATGGAAGATTCCTGAGATTTCCTCAAGGAGAGAAAGGGGCTGAGTGGGTCAAGGAAAACATCTATGATGATGGCTTAGAATGAAGGAAATATAAAATATGATTTTTTAATGACCCTGAAAGGGTAAAAAAAAGAATAGAGTAAAACATGGGTCTTAAATCATTCACTCATTCATCAAATACTTACTGAACTATGAGTCAGATATTGTTCTAGGCATGGGAGATGCAATTAGCAAGACAGAGTAACAACCTGCCCTCAAGATCTCACAGTCTCCAAGCTCCATTTTTTAGAATTGCTTTGTTTTTACAACTGTCCTAAAATTGGGCCTGTATTTGAGTCTTTAATTAAGTACATTTTTAAGAAATGAGAATTTGACTTTTACCAGACTTAGACAGAAATACTTATAAAGTGCTCTGGGAGAACCTAGAAGGGAGGGTTTGTGTAGACAGATGGAACATTCTGCACAAAGACACAGAGGACTAGTATGTCAGTGAGAAATGTTAAGCAGGTCCGTTTTGCTGACAAATGATAGGTGGTGGGGAAACGTGGGTAATATGGCTGGAAAAGTAAGACTTGTGGTTAAACTACAAATAAATAAACTCTCCTTTGGTGGAAAGGAAAAAAGTAATGACTTTGCCTCTTGTGGGGAAGAAATTTTCTGTTAAAAGCACATCTTAAAACATTATTGAAATTTACATTCAAATTCACATTTATCCACCCACTTTTAGTTTTCAGTGGCTGCAAGCTGGCTGTGAAATAGGTTTTGGCAAGAGTGAAAGAGCTGTGACTATAAATTTTCATCACTATAATAGAGGAAAGGAATTGCGTATGATCACAAGGTTTTATATATACAGACAGACAGACAGACACACACACACACACAGGGGTGCCACAAAAAGGTATACAAGTGGACACTTTGGTCAATGTTGCTCAAGCGGTAGTTCACCGTAATCAGAAGTGCTTGGACGCTGACAGTAACCACTTTGAGCACCTCCTGTAATCGCAGGAGTCAAATGTGACTTGTATTCATTTTATGTTATTAGTATATATTGAGTATTACAATTTTAATAATTTTTTCTTTCTTAAAATGTGTATACATTTTTTGGCACCCTCTGTATATGGAGCTCAGGATAAATTACAGAGCACAAAGAGAAATTAACGGGAAGGTTATGCTCAGGGTTCCTAGTGGTCTCATCTTTGCACATCTATTGGAGACTCTACCTCCCATATTGTGCCTCACCTCATTCGAAGCACCAGAGAGTGTCTGCAGGTCTTGGATTGTCTGAATTACTTGCTTTTCTTCTGCTCTTGCTTACCTCCAATACTCAAGGCTTGAGGCATGGGTCTTTTGAGGACTAACTACACATTTGAGCACTAATTACTAATTTAGTTAGTCTCCTTCTTAACTAATTTCTGTCTGTGCCCTGAGTATGAATCTCAGTCCACAAACTCAGCTTGCATGACATTTTAAACTAAGATAGTGTTAACGCTGAGCCTCTAAGCCTCCTGTCAGGGGGGAATTGAGCTTCAGTCCCTGCTGGGGATCTCTCTCCTCAAGGAATTGCTCATTGACCCTGGGCTCATTTGGGGGAATGATAATCATTTCCTGCTGAGAGCCCAGGGCACTGCCAGAGAGGGGCCCCACTGACCCCCAGACCCAGAGTCACTTTCTCCACGTTGCCCTCTCCATCCCAAGAAACAGGGAGAATTACCTTCCTCCCCCTTGTGTTTTCCTCAGTGACTTTTGGGTTTCTCTCTCCCTAGAATACACAGCATATCTGATACATGAGTTTAGGCATTTGAAAACAACTGCCAGGAAAGGAAAGGATCTTACAGGCCATTTCTGCTTTCTTTTTTACCACAACCCTCCTCGGGGTAGAGAGCACAGAAACCCTGCTTGTTTGTGGTGACTCCTCTTTCCCTCATATGATCTCTTAAGGCATCAGTGACAGCAAATGGGGAGGGGCAGCATGGAGCCATGAACACTTGCTCCATTTCCAAAAGATGGAAACAACCCAAGTATCTATCAGCTGATGGATGGATAAATAAAATATGGTACCCCGTACAATGTAAATGATATGTTCACCCATGAAAAGGAATGACGTACTGATATGTGCTACCAGGTGGATGAACCTTGAAAAGATGGTACTAAATGAAAGAAACCAGTCGTGAAGATCTGAGATCGTATGATTACATTTAAATGAAATGTCCTGAATAGGCTGCTCTCTAAAGACAGGAAGTAGGTTAGTGGCTGCCTAGGGCTGAGAGGGTTGGGGTGACTGCTAAAAGGTAAGGAGTTTCCTTTTGGGGTGATGAAAATACTCTAAAATGGATCGCAGTGATAATTTCACAACTCTTTGAGTATACTAAAAAATTATTGTATCGTATACTTTAAATAGGTGAATTGTATGGTATGTGAATTATAGCTCAATAATACTGTTACCAAAAAAGAAGGTGCTGACGGTGATTTGCTGATGCTTACTCTATGCACTACTGTCAAGGAAGTGAATGTCATCTTCTTGGTCACATTTCATTAATGAAAATGCTTCTTTGTCATACATTTCTGGCACCTGGCTGTTCTTCCAAGTAAGCCACCTTTCTAGGTTGCGAAACAATCTTTTTTCCCCAAGTATCTCTCAGAATAAATCGCGCCATTTGCTTTCTTCCCAGGCTATTGAAAGAATGGAGGGAGTAACCTTTCCGACTCACACCCAGCGTTTCTGAACACTGAAAAGCCAACTTTAATTTGCTGAAGTTGTGTGACTTTGATGATATCTAGGTCATGGGTCTATGAATCTTGCATTTGGAAGAGATCCTAGAAACATTCCATCCCCACAGTTTTCAAATGTGTTCGGTAGAATCTATTGCTGCAGAGCAGGAGCCTCGGGGCAGCCACAGGAGGGAACTTGGGCTTCTAAATCGAGCAGAGGGAGCTCCCACCTCTGTTTCAACCAAGGCAGCCGTGATTTCATCTGATGTATACATTGGGCTGCAGTAGGACTTTGAAGAATTCAGCAGGTAGCAAATGTTTATGACTCCTCCACTTTCTAGTTCTGCAGGAAATGCAAACAAGTTCTAGAGAAAAGACTTAGAATCCACAAATCAATTTGGTGGTAGAGCAGGGCCCAGAATCACACACTCTTAGGATGGATAGGGTGCTTAGGGTCACATACTCAAGCATGTGAAGCTTGCTTTCTCACAACTCTACTACTCCTGCCCAGTGAAGTCAAGAAAGCATGACAGATGAGCATATGAGTTCTGGAGCCAAGTGGCCTGTGCTTGAACCCTGCCCCACCTCACACAAGCTGTGTCATCTTGAGCAAGAAGCTTGGCTTCCTCACATATAAAATGGGGCCAATGACAGTACCTACCCCAGAGGACTAAATGAGATGATGTCAAGTGTCTGGCACACAACGGGACCCAATAAATAGTAGCCATTATTATAATGTGTCAGTACAGACTCTCCATGGACTTTGGTTTCCCCAAGTTCACTGGCAAAGAGGCAGCACTCCTGTGAAGTTTTCATCCCCAATCATCCTCAGCAGAAAACCAAAGCTGATTTCACATGGCCTGTCTCTCCCATTCTGTACTCCTGCAGCTGTAGGATTTGATCTAACTGTAAGATTTTTCATTTGTTTCAGTTCAATTTCACTTACCTTTTTGGGTTCTTTATCTCAGACTATTGTGTTATTTTCCAATCCCAAATGGGAAGGCCATGGCCAAGTCTGTCTGGCAGCTTGGTTCCATTAGGGCTCCACACCTAGTCCTGGAGTTTCTGCTGGAGTGTGCATAATGAACGGGGTGGTTTAGTGGGTGGTACTAAATAACCCCTTTGTTTTGTCCATGCCTCAAAATGTGGCTTGCTGTTTGCTCTTTTTTTTTTTCCACTTCTTTCCTGCATTGCTCCTCTTATATGAGGCCAAATTTCAAGTACTTTCCTTCTTTTCTTGCTTTATTTTCCCAGTAAGTTCTGGCTCTCTTACCCTGAGAAGGTCATCATCTCACTCTAGATTCCTTCTAAGCTTGACTCCCTTTACGCTTAACACTTGTGAACTTCCCCAGTAAGGCAGAAACACCACCTAACCCCCTTTGCTGGCCACTTAACTCTAAGTTTACTTAGTTCTCTATGCAGGACTTCTGAATATTCAAAATTAAGACACTAACCTATGAGGTATGATCACAAAATATGGTGAATGTTAAAATTTAAAAAAATGATTACAGTAAAAGACACATTGCCATTCATCCCCCTCAAAATACCCACCCTCACTTTGAACACACTTATCCCATCGTTCTTGCTACTTTCTGAAGTGTTTCTGGAAGTTGTCTTTTGTGAATGTCTTTAGTTGCACTGTCATGGCTGCCTCCATGTCCTGAGTCGATTCAAAACGTTTTCCTTTCATGGTCATTTTGACTTTGGGGAAGAGCCAGAAGTTGTATGGTGCAAGACCTGGTGAGTAAGGACACACTGTAATGTTTTTATTTGACAGAAATTGCCATATCAGAAGCAATGTGTTACACAGAGTGTTGTCATGGTGGAGGATGAAGTAAAAACACGAAGAGGACTTCCAGAACTGCTTCCGAAAGTAGCAAGAACGATGGGATAAGTGTGTTCACAGCAAGCAGGATATTTTGAGGGGGGTTAATGACAATGTGCCTTTTACAGCAATATTTTTTTTAAATTTAAACATTCACTTTATTTTTTGATCACAACTCATACTAAAATAAGTTCATTATTTCTCAGTCTGAGTCCTCTTTAGTGCTAATATCCAAAATTTTCTTGCTTTATAAGATAACACATATACCTTTGTGAAATAGAAAATTCATCCATTCTAACAAGACAAATGTATGGCCAGAGTTGTAATGCAAATTCCATATACTCAATGGATTTGCATTGTGTTTTATGCACATGCATATGAGGTCGAAAAATTAATGAACTCATCCTAGAAAAGTACTACATACCTCATTGCTGAATATCACTATGGTCACCTTCGAAGTACTCCCCTTGGGAAGCTATGCACTGACGCCAGCGCCTAGTCCAACCTTTAAAGCAATTTTGGAAGTCTTTGTGGAATGGCCATCAGAGCTGTCATGTTACCCTTGATGTCCTGAATGTCATCAAAATGTCTTTCTTTCAATATTTCGTTTATTTTTGGGTACAGAAAGAAGTCATTGGGGGACAGATCAGGTGAGTAGGGAGGGTGTTCCAATACAATTATTTGTTTACTGGCTAAAAACTCCCTCATAGACAGTGCTGTGTGAGCTGGTGCATTGTCGTGATGCAAGAGCCATGAATTGTTGGTGAAAAGTTCAGATCGTCTAACTTTTTCACAGAGCCTTTTACTTCCAAATAGTAAACTTGGTTAACTGTTTGTCTAGTTGCTACAAATTCATAATGAATAATCCCTCTTATATAAAAAAATGTTAGCAACATTGTTGGAACAAGTTTACAAACTTAATTGTCAGACCTTGTACAAACATACAATTGAATTGAGTTTTTTTTAAAAAATGTAGATGAATCAATCTCCCCCTACTCTGCTAATGATTTCTTTTTTAATTATTTTCCTATGTTACTGAAAATGTGCTCATTAAATTACCTCATGCACTGCTCTTTTAAAGGGCACCAATTAATTTCCTTAGCATCCTGATTACTGACTTTGTTAGATTTACAAAATGCTAAATTTGGAGCAATCATGAAAGGCAGGTCATTTGCTTCCCTTATTTTACAGATGGAAAACATGACTGTAAAATGAGAACGTGAAATCGATCCAAAATCATACAGCATTAAGCACCACAGCTGGGAACAACTCTTTGTCTCAGCCAAGTCCCAGTAGATCCCATATCTGTATCCTAACCACCTGGAAAGCAGTTTAACAACAACAGCATAAATAAGCAGAGAGATGCTCTGGCAAACTTGACGTGTTCTGAGTTAGAGCAGGACTAGAGTGGAGCTAGGGAATCTGTGTTTTAGAAAAGCTTCCCAGACGACTGGGATACACTCTCAGGTTTAGCATCAACCATTCAGGAATGCTGTCTGGAGCATATCACAGTGAAATTCTGCACATACTGGTAATAAAACATATTTTTTTTCCGTTGTTAAAAAGCTTTGTTTTTTTCTTCCTTTATTATCAAAGCTGAAAAATAACTTCAAAAAATGTAACTACTCCCTAATTTGACAATTCAATAAAGAAAATGGAGCCCCTGAGAAGTTAAGTGTCTCACCCACGGAATATGAATTTCTGGTTTACTGATTCATAATTCAGCATTTGTTTCCTCCTACTCATGAAGTCTCTGCAGGAAAAAGAAAATAACTTAAAGTTTTGAAATTCTGTCAAATGCTATGTATAAGATAGTGAAAAAATAGGTTTTTTTTTTCACCACCAGCAAGTGATTTCTTTTTCTAATTTTATTATTTTAAGTAACATATCACATTCTTTATGTTACAACAGGGTCAGCTAATGTTTAGAATGATCAGATGTTTAGCAGTCTTTGAATATTGTCGTACAGTCAGTCCCTAATTAGCTTCAGAGGTGGAATTCTTTTGGCTTCATTACTTTCTCTTCAGGGAAGTATTAAAATGACAAATTATGAAAAGTTAACATTGGTTTAGATTGAGCACCATTGTTAGAGACTTAGAGTATAACATTCACAGTGACTACCTATTGTTTCTTCTGTAGAAAATTACACGTGCCCCAAGTGAAATTCAAGGTCATTCGAGCTTTGCTATGCACTTATACACAAAGGAATGATGGTGCTGAAGGTGGAGGCCTGATTCATTCAAAAGGACTTAAGCTAGCAATTTCTATGCATTTATAGTAAATCAGTGTGTAGAGGGAGTGTCGATATTTGGGACCGCGTTTAATTGTAAGGTTCTGAAGAGGTAAAATTACATATTATGTAGCTTTGACTGGGTATGAAATTGTATGCAGTCTGGTTATTGGGTCATGTTATCAGAGGTTTTTGCTTTCCCTTCCTCAGTTTTGCCTCATATGGTAATGGGTGTTTATGAGATTCTTGTGGCCTCTGGGGGGAAAAATTATGTTTTCTTCTTTTAAGTGGCTATACAGTCTTATCATTTCTCTTCAGAGAGTTCTTCTGGGTTTCACTCTCTTTCTCTTTTTTTCCTCCCATCAGCTTTATTCACGTTTGATTGATAAATAAAATTGTAAGATACTTAAAGTATACAACGTGATTATTTAATATATGTATCTGTGCTGTGAAGATTCACACCATCAAGTTAATGAATACATCTGTCAACTCACAGATTTTTTTTTTTTAGTGCGAACATTTATGTTCTACTCTTAGCAAATTTCAATTATACAATACAGTGTTATCAACTACAGTCGCTATGTTATACATTAGATACTCAGACCTTATTCATTGTGTAACTGAAAATTTAGAAACTATAACCAGAAGTGGGATGGCTGGATCATATGGTAGTTATAATTTTAATTTCTTGAGGAATCTCCATACTGGTTTCCATAGTGGCTGCTCCAATTTACACATCCAGCAGTAATGTATAAGGGTCCTTTTCTTCACATCCTTGCCAGCACTTGTTTTCTAGTCTTCTTGATAATAGCCATTCTAACAGGTGTGAGGTAATAGCTCATTGTGGTTTTGATTTACATTTTCATGATGATTAGTGATGTTGAACACCTTTTCATGTACCTGTTTGCCATTTCTATGTCTACTTTGGAAAAAGTTTTTTTTTTTTTTGGCCTATTTTTTAATCATAGTATTTATCTTTTTCCTATAGAGTTGTATAAGTTCCTTGTATATTTTGGATATTATTGGATATGTGGTTTGCAAATATTTTATCACATTCCATTGGTTGCTTTTTTACTGTGTCGATGATTTCCTTTGATATGCAGAGGGTTCTTTCCTTTGATGTAGTCCTGCTTGTTTATTTTTGCTTTTGTTGTCTTTGCTTTTGGTATCAAATACAAAAACATCATTGCCAAGACCAATGTCAAAGAGCTCACCCTTTATGTTTTCTTCTAAAAGTTTTACAGTTTCAGTTCTTACATATAAGTCTTTTATTCACTTTGAGCTGATTTTTGTGTATGCTGTAAGATAGGGGTCCAGTTTCATTCTTTTGCATGTGGATATCCAGTTTTCTCAGCATTATTTATGGAAGAGAATTCTTTATTCATTGTATAATCTTGGCTCCTTTGTCATAAATTAATTGACTGTATATGTGTGGGTTTATTTCTGGAGTCTCTATTCTGTTCCCTTAATCTATGTGTCTGTTTTTTTATGCCAATATCATATTGCTTTGATCACTATAGCTTTGTAATATAATTTGAAACCAGAAACTGAGATGCCTCCATTTTTGTTCTTCTTTCTCAGAATTGCTTTGGCTATTCAAGGTCATTTGTGATTCCATACAAATATTAGACTTATTTTTTCTATTTCTGTGAAAAATGCCATTGGAATTTTGATAGGGATTACATTGAACCTATGGATCACTTTGGGTAGTATGACCATGTTAACAATATTAATTTTTCCAATCCATGTGCATGGAATATATTTCCATTTATTTGTGTCTTCTTCCATTTCTTTCATCAATATCTTATAGTTTTCAGTGCACATATATTTCACCTCCTTAGTTGAATTTATCCCTATTCTTTTTAATGCTATTGTAAATGAGATTGGTTTGTTAATTTTTCTTTCTTATGTTTCCTTGATAGTATATAGAAATGCAATTGATTTTTGTATATTGATTTTGTATCTTGCAACTTTACTGAATTAGTTCTAACAATTTTTTGGTGAATTCTTGAAAATTTTGGCATGTAATAAGTCATGATTAAGACATGGTTAATAAGCTATCAGTCTCACTGGAGGCCCCCTTGGGTTGTGAAAACCACTGTAAGACTTGGCATCTGGTATCCAGAGGTATGGGGAGAAAACATGTGCACTGAGGCTGCCTGCCACATCCCAGAGGGACAGCCAGCCTCCCACATTTTAAGGGCCGCCAATGATTGTCTGTACCCAAGTCACACACATTTCAATAAACTTGCAAATTAAGTGTGTGATAGAGCCCAGGCATTTAGTTATGCTGTAAGCTCCTTGGTCACTTGTAGAATCTTGGGCAATTTAGGCAGGGCAGAGTCCTATGGCCCACCAACCTCATGCTTTCAGTTTCTAGTGGAAAGGAATTTAATGATAATAAGAATAAAAAAGACATTATATATATATATATATATATATATATATATATATATATATATATATATATAACTTTATAAGAAATAAATTTAACCTTTAATACAGAGTTTTACATTTAAAAATACTGCCACTCAATTTTGCAGTGTCTATTATAATTTAAAATGTGCATAATTTAAGACTTGGACATACTATTTCTTATTCATACTCAGACACCAGGCACTGCCTACAAAGATACTCACTGCAACATTGTTCACAGGCATTAAAAGTGGCAAAATATAGGAATGTCCATCAAGAGAAGGATGATTAGCAATATAATGCATAAAAGAATGAGGTCGAGTTGTATGTACCGACACAAAAGTATACTCAAAATATACTGTTGAGTGGGAATAGTAAACTCTAAAACTATATAACAACTATAAAACAGTATGATAATTTTCTTTAAACAGCTGCACCACATACTTTACACATACATATATATGTATATAAGTTCACAGCAAAAGATTTAGAAGGTAAATGTCAAATTGATAAAGTGGGTGTCTCTGGTAGTTGTGGCTTTTGGTTAGTTAGAACTGAAGTCTTTTTGTAATGTTTCAGCTTTACAAAAAAAATGTGATAGAATTCTAAGATGACTCCTGAGATCCCTGGGCCCTAGGGTACACATTTTGCATAATCCCTAGGGCTATGAATTGGATGGATTTTATTCCCGTGATTAGGTTCTGTCCTATGACACAGTTGATTTAAGAAAGGAAGATTTTTCCAGGTGGGCCTGACCTAGCCTTATGAGACCTTAACATCTGGGTCTAGAGGTCAGAAGCAGAAAAAGTCAAAGATTCAAAGCAAGAGGGAGAATTCCACACTTGAGAAATTTTGCGTTGTAGAAGGAGGCCACGTGTCAAGGAATGCAGGCAGCCTTTCAGATTCTGAGAATGACCTCTGGCTGACAGCCAGCAAGGAAATAGGAACCTCAGTCTTACAATTGTAAGATACTGTGCTCTGCCCCAAATATCTGAGCTTGGAATAGGAACGTGAGCTCTAGATGAGGAAGCAGCCTAGCCCATACCCTGACTTTAGTCTTAAGATATCTTGAGCATTGAAATGTACATAACTTATTACATGTTTTACTTCTCATTAATTCTCAGACACCAGGAGAACACAGCCATGCCACACACAGACTTCCGAATACAGAAACTGAGATAATAAAAGGATGTTGCTTTCAGCCACTGTGTTGGTAGCAATTTGCTATGCAGCAATAGAAAATCAATATAAATTTGTTTGAGTATTAGCTGTTTAATTAGTTTGATGTTATGAGAGCAATTAAAGCGTAGTTATCCTTCATAACTTTCTTAGTATTAACTGTACTTACAAAACAAGCTATGCACCATTTGTCATAGATGAGGGTAGAGGGCTTGTGTGCATGGCTCAGTTTTAGGCAGTCAGAAAGACCCTCCTAGCTCACCAGTGAACTGTGGACCTACCCTTTGGAGACCATCTCGTCCAGTGCCTTAGAAGTTGATTCTGATTCATACGTGGTTATATAGTTGGATTAAACATCCTCAGTGAAGACAGGGAACTCACTACTTCACAAACAACCCCATTCCTTTTCTGGCAGCTCTAGTTGCTGTAAAGTTCGCTCCTAGAATTATCTTCTTGCCACATTTGCTGTGAGCCTCAGCTCAGCCTTCGGGACCACTCAAGTTCTCATAAGTCGTAGTCCTTCATATACTCTAAGACTTCACTCATGTTCCCTATGAATATTTTCATATTGTCTCCTTATTCCTCAACATAAAATAATAAAATACCCCATATCTTGCTTATACAGAGCTCTCACTCTCATTGGACAAGTTGAATTGAACTTGGATAAGTTCAATTTATAAGTTGAATAACAGTTTCTCGGGGTCTTCCCTCAGTGGAGAGCTACGTTTCCCAAGTATTTAGGGAAGCTGAGCATCAAAGTAGTTGTTGGCTGGAAGATTTATGAATCATTGATGATGATACACCTTCAATGCTATCAGAATAGGAGAAAGCAAGGGTTTATCCAAAATAAGTATGACCAAGCTGTTTTTACTCTACTTAGCAAATGTTTTTATTTTATTTTATTGCTTACACCGGCGATTTTGTGGCCATAACCACAGCATACAGCAGAATTAAAGTATCTCAGAAATGAAAGAAACTAGAAGCTGTCATAATCCAATCATCTGTCCAATATAGCTGTCCCCACTTATCAGCACTTTCAGTTACCAATGGTCCAAAAATATTAAATGGAAAATTCCAGAAATAAACAATGCAGATGTTTTAATGCCATTCTGACTAACAAGATTAAATCGCGTGCTGTCCAGCTCTGTCCAGCCTGAGACATAAATCATCTCTTTGTCCCTGCTGTACCTGCCCGCTTTTCACTTAGTAGCCGTTTTGATTGTGAGATCCCCTGACCCTGCATCACAGCGCTTGTGTTCAAGTTACCTTTATTTTACTTAACAGTGGCCCCAGAGCACAAGAGTAGTGATGCTGGCAAGTCAGATATGCCAAAGAGAAGCTGTAAAGTGCTTCCTTTTCGTGAAAAGATGAAAGTTCTTGACTTAATAAGGAAAGAAAAAAGATTGTATACTGAAGTTGCTAAGATCTATGGTAAAAATGAGTCTTCCATTCATGGTATTGTAAAAAAAGGAAAAGAAATTTGTGCTAATTCTCCTGTCACACTTCAAATTGCTAAAGGTATGACCACAGTGAGTGATGAATGCTTCGTTAAAATGGAAAAGACATTAAATTTGTGGGTACAAGGCATGACATCATTATACCCACAAATTTAATGCCCTTTCATTGTTTGATGGTCCTTCTTCTGATACATTATCATTACCATTAGTAGCCTAGAGCTACATCACTATGCCTACGTCATTTACCTCACTTCATCTCATCATGGAGGCATGGTATCATCTCACATCATCACAAGAAGAAGGGTGAGTGCGGTACAATAAGACATTTTGAGAGAGAGATGGAGCACACTCACATAATGCTTATTACAGTATATTGTTATAATTGTTCTATTGTATTATTAGTTGTGTTAATAAGTGTACTGTGCCTAATTTATAAAAAGTTGTGTTAATAAGTGTGCTGTGCCTAATTTGTAAATTAAACTTTATCATAGATATGTATGTAGTATAGGAAAAAACATAGCATATAGGGTTCAGTACTATCCCTGGTTTTAGGCATCCACTGTGTATCTTGGAATGTATCCCCACAGATAAAAGGGGGCTACTGTACTTTAATTCTTTGTAAGACAACCCCAGATTTTCCTTGAACACATCTGGTAACAAGGAGCTCACTATCTGATGAGGTATCCAGGACTATTTTTAAAACTTTTTTCTCACAGTTAGAACCATTTTTATATTGATTTGAAATCTGTGTCTTTGTAACTTTTTAAAATTTATGATCCCAGTTCTGTCCTCTGAGACTAAACATAGATCTATCTAATCCATCTTCCTTTCAGATAATTAAAGTCACCTGTCATGTCTCCTTAAGTCTCCTGTTCTCCAGCGAAGCATCTTTAATTGTTTTACACTTAATTAAAGAATCCTAAGGTGATAGCAGGTTGTATTTTGCGTATGTGACCATTTTCATATAGTTTCTGACTGACTTTGTAGCCAGAGAAGGACCCTGATCCTTTACATCAGAGCTGATAATACGACATGTCTGAGACTGCTTGGCTTCCTGGTTTGCTGCAGAGAGGCAGGGAGAAGTGCAAGATGCATGGTATCAACAGTTTCTCAGCCAATCCGAAGACATTTGAAAGAAAGTAATTTCATTTTCTTCCCAATTCCTGTGTGGACCTCAGGGTCTACATCACTTTACCTCCAGAACCTAGAATTCTAGTTTCTAGAACTTCCTTCTAGAAGTTTCTGGTCCATGGTGCAAAACTTACTTTAAATGATATATATCTAAATATAAATTTCTAAATATATATTTAATATCATAATATCTAAATATTTAAACACAAATGGTAGGACACTATACACTGTGTTCTGTTATTTCTTTTTTTTCATTTAATTGTGTATTCTAGAGGTCTCTTAATAACAGAACATATAAATCTGCTTTGTTCTTTTTAATATTTGCATATTATTCCAATGCATAGATGTACCTTATTGATTTAATGTATCCCCTTTGATGGACACTTAGGCTTTTTTCTTTTTTTTTAAATTTTATTTTGCAATTATAATTAGCATTGCAAAAATACTTCTGTATACATCTTATCACACAGGAACAAGGATATGTCTAGAACAGTAGTTCTCAAACTTTAGCATGTACAGAATCACTTGGAGGTCTTGTGAAAACACAGATTGGTGGGCCATCAACCCTTGAGTTTCTGATTCAGTAGGTCTTGGGCACGACCCAAGAAATCACTCTCCTAATGAGTGTCAGGTGATGCTAAAGCATGGCTGGTCCAGAGAACCATACTTTGAGAACCTCTGCTCTAGAATACTCAGTGAAATCACTCCATCAAAGGCTATATGTTGTTAATTGTCCTCATCCCTGATTCCTAGTGATCTGGTTAAAGGCGAAGTATGAGTGTCAGGTAGTTGCAGGTAAGTGATTCTGACTGAGGCCTGCCTCTGCCCTGCCCCCTGGTGGGGAAGAAGGGGAGGGCAGAATAATCAAAAGCACAAACAAAAGACTTTTTGCTGCCAAGTCTAGAGGCTTTATTATCTTCAGTGCTTTCAGTCCAGCATCTGTTATGTCCGCTAGAGCACCGTTGCATGCAAACTGTTGAAAGCTGCTTTAGTTATCTTCCTTTTTGCAAATATGGTGTAGGAAAACCACACTGGACACCTCTGTTTACTCTGGGCTCAATGGCTCAGACCCTTGTAAATACTTTTACAATGTATCTGCATTGTAAAAGTATTTACAGGAGGGACAGGATAGTTTCATTGCTGTGAAGACAGGATGTTTATCCAAAAACTCTCCTTAATTTTCCATGACTCTGTGGATCACCAAGTCTCACAACACATTTCTTCCTCCCCTTTTCTCTGGCCTGGGTCCAGAGCATTCTATCCCCTATGTTTGGCCTATTTAAATCTCTCTCTCACTCCCCAACCCCTGATAACCACTGATCTTTTTCTGTTTCTATAGTTTTGCCTTACAAGAATGTCATGTAATTGGAATTATAAAGACTTAGACTGCCTTCTTTTACTTATCAATATGCATTTTAGATTTATTCATGTCTTTTTGTGGCTTGATAGCTCATTTCATTTTGTTCCCTTTTTCAACAAATGTTTATTATTGAATGTTTACTATGTCATACATATTGTCACACATAACATACAATTTACCATTTTAATAATTTTTAAGAATATAATTCAGTGGCATTAAGCATATTCCCATTGTTGTGCATCCACACACAATTGGACCTTATTTTAATAAGGGCCAACTAATTTATCAATTTTTCTTCCATAGATTGTGTTTTTGATGTTGTACCTAAAAATTATTGTCAAATCTAAAGTCAACTAGATTTTATCCTATGCTTGCTTCTAGAAATTTTATAGTTTTGTGTTTGACATTTAGGCCTATGATCCATTTTGAGATAATTTTTGTGAAAGGTGCAAGGTCTGTGTCTTGTTTTTGTTTGTTTGTTTTTGCATATGAGTGTCCAGTTTTTCCAGCATCATTTTTGGAAAAAACAATTCTTTCTCCATGGAATTGTCTTTGCTTCTTCGTTAAAGTTCACTTTTTTCTATTTGTGTGGATCTGCTTTGGGGCTCTCTGTTCTATTCCATTGATTTATGTGTCTATTCTTTGACAATGCTATGCTGTCTTGATTGTCATAGCATTATAGTAAGTCTTGAAATTAAGTAGTCAGTCCTCAGAATTTGTTACTGTTGTCGTCTTCTTCCTTCCTTTGTTCCTCTTCCTTCTCCTCCTTCTTCAGTCTTGTGTTTGCTATTCTGGATCTTGCCTTTCCAGAAAAACTTTAGAATCAACTTGTCCATATCTAAAAAAAAATAGTTTGCCATGATTTTTACTGGAAGTGTATTAAATCTATAGATGAAGTTGGGAAAAAGCGACACCTTAACAAGGTTGAGCATATGTTTAAATGATTCTTTTTCACCTACCCTTGACAAAGATCCAGGGCGACTTTTCTTGGCTCTTCATTGTGAGAACCTGGTTTGGTTCCTAGAGGTAAAATCTGTGAAAACTGTAGGGGTGTGCCTACAACAGGAATTTCTCATTCTTGTGCTCATCTACACTCAGACTCCAGCAATTCATCAAAATAACTATTTAAGTGTTCCTACCAATTTATGGCTCCAGTGGCTTTTGCTCTGGATAAGCTGATCTTGGCTGTGTTTTTTTGTGTTCTCTTGTCCCTCTAGATTTCAGAATGGATCTCTGCCCTGCCATCTCAATTCTCTGATGGTCCAAGAAAATTCATTGACTTTCAATTTGTTCAGATTTTTCTTATTCTAAGGGTAGAAGTGACCATTTCTATGTTCTTTATGTGTCAGAGCTAAAACCAGATTTCTCGTAACATGCAACTTTTAGATTTTAAAAACATTTCCAAATAAGAAGTTCTGACCAGTGGCCTCTATATTGTAGCTAAGGTACAAGTATTGTTAGAATTTTGTAAATTTGATAGACTGTTGTCATCTTGGAAAAAGAAGAAAGGAATTGCTGTTTGAGAAGAGATTTCCTTCTGCTGTCTGGGTGGGCTTGATAAAGATATGCCCTCAGTACAGATCATATTTTAGCCTTCTGAATCTGAGGTGAAGCTAATTAGAAAGATGTGATGTTTTATCCTAATTAGATTGTAAGTGTCATTTATTCCCCCCTCTGGCACCTTGCAGAGGAACCATGAAAATTCTTTGGCAAATAAAGTGAGATTTTTCCTGGTCCCTCCCTGACTGCAGGCATCATACAAAGAGAAGTGAAAATGGAAAATAACAGCAAATCTGAACTGTTAGGAAATATACTAGAATGTATTGGCTGGAAATTTACCACAAGTGTGCACATGCAGTCTTAGAGAGGACTTTAGCAAAAAGCAAGATTGCTCTAATTTGTTTTAAAATGTGTCTGTAGTCCTATCAGTGAAAAATAAAACATGACCACATGAGGAGAATAGTGGATCTTCAACTAGGCAGTGATAGAACCATGAGATTCCAGACTGAGGAAGACCTGTAGGGAGACATAGTAGGGAAATTTTCTGTTAGATTTTATCAGAAGCAGCCAGGGGGCAGCACAGCAGTTTGGTTTTAAATGCCAAAAAAGCATTGAAATGGGTCCTCTAAATGGACACTTATGCCAAAGAAATGAACTACAGATGGTGTTTCTTATTCAAGGTTCACAAACACCTCCCACAAACACCAGACAAAGATATAGTCAGGCATTCAAATGAGAATAAGAATAAACATCTAGAATTCAGAGAAGCTATCTGAAAAAATGGCAGTAAAACTTTGATCAACTGATCATAACAGGTAGCAAAAGATTGGATACATAGAAAGTAGGCAAATTTATTAGATAGCACCGTACTAAATAGAACCTCCAATCCTGAATAGGACGGAAATCCCTTTAAACAAGTTAAAAACAAAATAGCTATTATTTTTTTGCGCATAATTTTTAAAAACTCACTGCCCCAAGTTCTGTTTAGAAAACTGTTTTAAAGTCAGTCCAGATTTAGTCCAATGACTTTCACTGTCTGCCAGTCCATTTTCAGAAATAACTCCTGAAAAATTAGAATGACGACCCTGAACCCATAAAAAGAGATTCAATTCCATTCATTATATTTGTACATTTATGAATGATTCATACATTCCAGAAACTTTATTTTTGCAAAAGCTGTTTCTTCCTTAGGTAATCAGAAAATCCAATTAACATGAAAGTTCCATTATTGTTTAGTATTTTAGTTAATGTATTCCTTTTATCTATCATCCTTTGGCCTGAACTATGGTCAGATAGAAAGAGAGTCATAGTCAATGATATTTTAGGATTTAACATTCAGTCTGTGAAACAAAGTAGGTTAACATCCAGATTCATTCCCTCTGTTTATATAATAAATTTAAACCAAACTAACAATTCTATTGCATCATTCTATAATCATGAGCTATTGTCAGGAAGTGACTTGATCCATAAATAATGGGCTATTTTTTTTTCTGAATTCCAAATTAGGAGTTCAGAAATGACAAATGTGATAATACTTTTGTGGATAATGAGAGAGAATTTAAAATGTTGGCTCTCCTAGTAAATCCATGATGGAGAGTCACAATATCCACCACTATTCTTTTCTACTGGCTTGGAAAAGTTTGGAGACCTCACTAAGAGAGTGCCTCATTCATTCATTCATTCATTCATTCATTCATTCATTCATTCTCTTAAGATTCAGTCTTTCCAGATGTCTCAAATTTAGCAGGTCCTCTGGTTTGAGTTACTTGGTTTCTGCTTGACACATGTGCAAAGCACGTTTCTTAAATAGAAGATGGGCCTCTACTTAAATGTCACTGTGATAGAAATGCATTTTTTTTTTTTTTTCTGATAAATACTTCACTGAAGTCTGAGTTGCATACTTTGCACTAACTGGCCTTGACTCAAATGAAGTTTTCGACCAGTTCAAAATTAGTAATTTACAAAAACAAAAAACTTTGGTTGCTTCTGATTCATGTTAAGGTCAACCAGTGGAAATAATAGCTCTAGGCCAATTTCTGAATGTCCCTGAATGTCAGTAGTTATTCATTTTGGAAAAGAGAGCAGATAAAAATAACAAAGATAGAGGCAAGTGTTCAAGACTTGGTATTTTGATTTGTTTATTAGGTTTCTATTTCCTTTAGGAATCGCTGGCGTGTCATGCACTCTTTCAAAACACATGAGTTTGAAAGGTAAGAATATGCTTAATTTGATGACATATGAAAATCAACTTGTGGATCTTTAAACTTTTGCATTTCAAAGTGGTTATTACTATTATTATTAATAATATTACCACTGTCAAGACTGGCATCATTTTTTCATCTATTGAATTCTTTCATTCAGTGAATATTCCTTAAGCATCTATAAGTGCAATGCTCTGACAGCACAATTGCTTCCCCTTCCTCTACTCACCCACAACACTTTTCAGGTAAATCTTAATAACCACTAGTCATTTTTGGCATTCATTATTCTCTATTAAAAAGCAAGTGTTTACTGATAAACCTTTCCATGGCTTGAATCAGTCCTGGGGTGGGTGGGGAAGTGTCTATGATTGAGGGTAATAAAAGCAATTAGTGGTTGCTCTGGTCATCAAAGAGAAATAGAAGGTCAGACAATTAAGTTCGTGAACTCATCCTAGAAAACGTGCTACATACCTCATTGCTAAATATCACTACGGTCACCTTCGAAAAACTCCCCTTTGGAAGTTATGCACTAACGACAGCAACTAGTCCACCCTTCAAAGCAATTTTGGAACTCTTTTTCTGGAATGGCCATCAGAGCTGTCATCGTATTACCCTTGATGTCCTGAATGTCATCAAAATGTCTTTCAACATTTCCTTTATCTTTGGGTAAAGAAAGAAGTCATCAGGGGTCATAAGGTGAGTAGGAGGGTATTTCAATACAGTTATTTGTTTACTGTCTAAAAACTCTCTCACAGACAGTGCTGTGTGAACTGGTGCATTGTCATGATGCAAGAACCATGAATTGTGGGTGAAAAGTTCAGGTTGTTTTCATCTAACTTTTTCACACAGCCTTTTCAGCACTTTCAAATAGTAAACTTGGTTAACTTTTGTCCATTTGGTACAAATTCACAATGAATAATCCCTCTGATAATAAAAAAAAAGTTAGCAACAATTTCACAACAATTGTTGCAACAAGTTTGCACACTGAATTGTTAGAGACTTCATATGTCTGTCTTCAGTTTTGTGTCTGTGTAAAGTCAAATATCAGGTACAAATAAACCAAAAATGATTACTTCCTTTCAATTTATCAGAGATAATGACGATCATTTTGGGTTAAACCTTACATATTCAAAATAGAGTATACTAAGAGCATTATAAATCAATGCATTTTAAAAATAATTTGGATTTTTAACCTTTTGAAAAAACAGAAACCAAAACAAAAACCTAGACAGTGATAATTTTGATGTAATAGGACCTTTTATCCTTCTAATGAGAATCATTTTATTATCTTTCTTTCTGATTGTGGAAGTAACGTATTCATTGGAGAAAAAAATTAAAATACAGGAAAATGTTTTTTTGTTTTGTTTTGTTTTTTAATATTTACCATCTAGAAATAACCACAGTATTTTGCTATGTGGCCTTTCATTTTTTTTGATGAATATTGCATGTATATCCTTTAAAAAATTTTACAACTGTTATAAAACACAGTTTTGTAACTTACCTTTTTGTTCTACATGTACTTGGCTTTGCCTGTTGATAGATAGCAATCTAAATGGTCACATGGAAATTCCATGACACAAGTTTACGGGGAGTGATGGGCATTTATGCTGTTATAGTTTTGCTACTATTAACATAACATTTGTTGAAACTTCTTGCTCTTGACCTGCTTCCAAAATGTGCTTTCAGGCCTCTGAAGTGAGGATGTTGCTTGAACTTTATAAATAACTGAGCTTGGTTACGGCCTGGTGCTAATAACACCAAGGTTGCCGGTTTGATCTCTGCATGCGCCACTGTGAGCTGCACCCTCCTTTAAAAAAAAAAAAAAAGGAAAAAACTATATAAATAGCTGAGTGATCACCATATATGTTGGGCCTGGGCTGCTACTGAATCTGATTGTAGGAGCTATCTAAATTCTCAGGTCCCCCCTTATTCAGGAAGGAATATGCTGCTCTTCATAAATAGGTCAGTGCTGTCTGAGAAACTGAAAGTAGCTTTTCAGGCAGCTTGGAAAATTGTGTGTCTTATTTTCCACCCCTTATTTATATCCTGCTTACCCTGAAGGAATTGGAAATCCTTTTACATTTATCAACATAGCTCTTACTTTCCCTGCAGAAACATTTCACTTTTTAGATATACCAAGTAAATGTTTGCTGAAATGCATGTCGTGATGAATTTTCTGTGCTAATAATAATAGTATCTTATGTGCAGTAGGAGTGGGACATTTCAAATTTAGGAACAAGGATTTTTCTGCAGGAGGATTTGCCATGTGGGTTCAGCTTGTGGGTTGTTCTTCAATTATCTTTTTTTGGAAATAAATCCATTTGCGGATTTAACTCCAACTTGCATTACTTTGATTTTGCTGCTAAAACAGAAGGAAAGATTAGTTTATCAGATTGCATTTTGACATCACAGAATTCTAGTTTCTGGAGGTAGAAGGAATTTAGAAAGAACATTGATCCTTCACTTGTGTTACTTGAATGAACTTTAGGAGTCCATTAATTCCCCAGAAATAATTTGCAAATGTGTGTGTGTGTGTGTGTGTGTGTGTGTCTGTGTGTGTGTATTTCTTGTAGATAATGTCCAAAGCTTTCATTAGATTCCCAAAAGAATAGATGATAGGAAAAAAAATGTTTGAAAATCGCTGAAAGTCCTCATTTTAAAATTTCGGACCAAACTAAAATCCAGAAACCTCACCTAAAATCGGAGAACTAGTTAGTAGCAAAGTAGAAGCCATACGCCCCTCCTAAATTCTCCTTCTAGGCAGGTAGAGCCCAGTATTTTGAGCATTACTCTGCTGGTCAATGTTTAACAACCAGCTCTCCAAAAAAAAAAAAAAAAAAGAGTACGCATATGTGTACATGCATAACTTTATTATAACATTTGTTAATATAAAGGAACTATATCACACCATGTACAAATAATAAAAATAGTACAATACACTTTACTATAAATCCCATACACCTATAATTTCAGTGTGACTTGCTATTTCTTACAAAATCTACTATCAGTTTTTATAATTCTGTTGCCAACAATAGTGTCACAAAACCAAATTGTGATGACTGTTGAGTTCAGTCAAGAAGTCACTCACCTCACTGACAATCAGGTGTAGTTCCAACATAAATGTTGACTATGCAAAGGTGAAAGAACTCATTCGACAGTGGAGTAAGTGATTTCTTGGCTGAAACTGATGATATTTTTCAAATACTGTGATATTGACAATCTAATGACAATAGACACCCGCACTTTTCAGTTCAATCTGCATTTTTAACGTGTTCTGTATCACTTGTTTAAAGCTTAAATAACCAATAAAACTGTAAGCCAAGCCCCGATTTGTAGCGCTTATCGATTTATATCGTGTAAATATTCTCATCATGGCTGATTTCAAGCTGCCAATGAAATCTCACTGAGCCAGATGTTGGGAAGAGATGCCTGCTAGCACACTATTATGTGGTGTCCTCAATATTCAGAAACAATAGACATATAATTCATAACTTCAATAACATAAATACAGTAAAATGTAATAAAATAAGTAGGAAGTGAGTATTCGTTACCCTTATTTTTAATCTAATTTATTTAATTGTAAGTTTGTGTAATTTAACTTTTAAAAAATGGCCAAGTTTTAACAATCAGCTTCCAAAATTCCTCAAATTTTAATTATTAGCCCTCGTGAAACAGTTAAAGCCAAGTCCAGCTCTCTACTGGTCCTATCCTGACAGTTTGCAATGCCTTGAGCTGAGTGTGGGAAAGGAGCAGAACCGGGCTAACCACATCACAGGATCTTGGAGCATGAGGGAATAAAAACAGTCTGCGTCACAAGACAGAATCTAACACCAAGGAGACTGAACAAAGTGCCCCATTCCAAGAGGTCACTAAAGAGAATGAGATAAATCTGTAAGTACTAAAGTAGAAAGCTGTGCATGATTTCCTAGTAAATAAAAAGTTTACTTACTAATAAAAAACACATTGTTTTTGTTTTGTTTTTTAATTAAAGTTTACTGGGATGACAATTGTTAGAAAAGTTACATAGATTTCAGGTGAACAATTCAGTATTACATCATCTATAAATCCCATTGTGTGTTCACCACCCAGAGTCAGTTCTTTTTCTGTCACCATATATTTGATCCCCTTTACCCTCATCTACCACCTCCCTCCCCCCTTACCCTCTGGTAACTGCTAAACTATTGTCTGTGTTTATGAGTTTTTGTTTCTCATTTGTTTGTCTTGTTTTTTTGTTGTTTTTGGTTTATATACTACATATTAGTGAAATCATATGGTTCTCTGCTTTTTCTGTCTCATTTATTTCGCTTAGCATTATAATCTCAAGATCATCCATGTTGTCACAAATGGTCCTATTTCATCTTTTCTTACTGCCGAATAGTATTCCATTGTGTATATATACCACAATTTCTTTATCCATTCATCGATTGAAGGACATTTTGGTTGTTTCCATGTCTTGGCCACTGTAAGTAAAGCTGCAATGAACGTTGGAACACACATACCTTTATGGATAAATGTTTTCAGATATCTTGGGTAGATACCCAGCAGAGGGATTGCTGGGTCATACGGTAATTCTATTCTTAATTTTTTGAGGAACCTCCACACTGCCTTCCATAGTGGCTGCACCAGTCTGCATTCCCACCAACAGCATATGAGGGTTCCTTTTTCTCCATAGCCTCTCCAACACTTGTTACTATTTGTCTTGTTGATGATAGTCATTCTAACTGGGGTGAGGTGATATCTCATTGTGGTTTTGATTTGCATTTCTCTGATGATTAGTGATGTTGAGCATTTTTTCATATGTCTATTTGCCATTTGTATGTCCTCTTTGGAGAAATGTCTCTTCAGGTTCTCTGCCCATTTTTCAATTGGGTTGTTTGTTTTTTTGTTGTTGAGTTTCATGAGTTCCTTGTATATTTTGGATATTAGCCCCTTATCGGAGACATTGTTTGCAAAAATCTTTTCCCATTCAGTTGGTCGCCTCTTTATTTTGTTGATGGTTTCTTTTGCTGTGCAGAAGCTTTTAAGTTTGATATAGTCCCATTCATTTGTTTTAGCTTTTACTTCCCTTGCCTTTGGAATCAAATTCATAAAATGCTCTTTGAAGCCAAGGTCCATAAGTTTAGTACCTAAAAAACACATTGCTTTTAAGTA
Organism: Rhinolophus sinicus; assembly: GCF_036562045.2. Lineage (NCBI taxonomy): Eukaryota > Metazoa > Chordata > Mammalia > Chiroptera > Rhinolophidae > Rhinolophus > Rhinolophus sinicus. The sequence goes on along the minus strand of NC_133757.1, from coordinate 39,641,808 downwards.
TTTATGTGTGTGTGTGTGTGTGTGTGTGTGTGTGTGTGTGTATAGATGTCTATAAACAGATACACCCCGAACTATTAACTGTGTCTAACTGGAGATTTGGTTAGGTAGAGTGAAAACTTTTACTTTTTTAGTCATTACAATTGTTCTTCAATGAGCACTTGTATGTAAAGAAATGACAATAGCAAAACAAAATAATCAAAACCAAAAAAAGGACTAGTCCAAAATATAAACAAATAATCATATGAAAACTATGGTAAGAAGCCAAGAATCTATAACCAGTGAAAATCCATAGGGAGTAAGAAAATAAGTAGATGCTAAACGGCAGGACATAAATCCCAAAGAAATTTCCTTGGCACTGAAAGATAAATCCAGATTTCTTTCTATCCAGAAACCTGAATCCTTCATGTTGGGAAGAAAGAGAATTGGTAACAGTAAAAAATTGCCATTGCCATAATCAGCTGTCCTATGGTAATTCTACTCTTAATTTTTTTCTTTTTAATTAAAGTTTATTGGGGTGACAATTGTTAGTAAAGTTACATAGATTTCAGGTGTACAATTCTGTATTACATCATCTATAAATCCCATTGTGTGTTCACTACCCAGAGTCAGTGCTCCTTCCACTATTCTTAATTTTTAATGGAACCTCTGCACTGCCTTCCATAGCGGCGACACCAGTCTGCATTTCCACCAACAGTGTATGAGGGTTCCTTTTTCTGGGGATGCTTATAAAATTCCCACTCTGCTTCTTTAAGGAAAACTACTCTAATGATGGACATTGCTCTTCAGGGCCTCTGGAGATCAAATGCTTTTTATTTTTTAATATGACTCCCCTTAAAGACTGGACCGCAATAAGGACTGGCTTAGGGATTACACTTTGAACCCAAAGGCACTGGCTAGTGCTATGGGTTTTCCTAGCTGTTTACAGTTCAAGTTCCTAATGGTTTGCTTTTCTTTTACATGTGAGTATATTTGGGGTCAATTCCTTTATTCTATAGGGCATGTTCAATAAATGCTTGTTGGCTCATTGGTCAATGCACAGTGACATCTGTGGAGGATGTAAGAAACATTCATCTTTCCTTACAGAGAAGCTAACAAAAAGAGAATATATGTCTCAGAAAAGAGATTCTGCTCTGTATTGAGGTAAAGAAATCTACAGAATCTGTAGCAGCTCAGCTCATTTTCAACTGGCTATATTGAGTAAGCTTTTAGAACTGTTTAAATTACTTATAATAACCAAAATAAATATAAATTCAGTGTTCCTAATGGATATCAACCTGATTTTTAAACCATGTTGATGTACCAGAAAAGAACTGAGGTGAGAGTGAGATGTTCTATATTTGAAGAACTGGCCCTGCCATGTACATTGCCAGATCTCTGAGTTTGTTTCCTCATCTATAAGGTGGAAATTCAAAAATACCCCTTAGCAGATGAATTTATAATGATAAATGCTACAATTCACAATGGCAATAGAACTATGAATCTTTTGGAACCAATCACTTCATTATGGGAACATTAAGACAAATCTCAAAAGCAGAAAGGAGGATGGCATCTGATCACTGGACATACAGCTCTATCTATGTCTGTTTTATCCTCACCCAGGTGTGGCCCAGGGAGCACATGCTCAGGCTCTGTAGGCAGACAGCCAAGGACCACATTCCAGCTCTTCCATGTTCAGCTCTATGATTCTGTTCGAGTTGTCTAATCTCTCTAATTTCATTTCCATATAACCAAAATGAGGATGATGACAATATTACCCACTTCATTGGTTACAGTCTGGGTTTAATGAGACAACACATGTAAAAGTGCTTGGCATTTAATAAGAGCCAAAGCAAAGTTAGATGTTTTTGTTTTAAAAAATAACAAAACCTTACCTGAAGGTTTGTATTTTTTCCTCCCCAAATCTTCTTTCTGGCTATTTCAGCCATGAGGGTGGAGGAGATGAAAATTTACTTTTTGACATCACATACTCCATAATTCAAGAATCCCATCTCATTAGAGAGAGTTTCTAAAAAAGCAACTTGTTCTTCTTTGGATGCCTGATTTTAAAAAACAAACAAACAAACAAACAAACAAACAAATAAACAAGCAAACACTCCCCCAAATCAACTTTGTATCTGAGAACTGTAGCTTCAAAGATAATCTATTCTATCCTATTTCCATTACCCCATTATGACAAATTACAATTAAGTTTTAATCAAGATGGCTAAATCCATAAAGCATAGCAACGTATTCCCTTGTGCTTGTTCACTTTATGTGACCTAGTGGACAGAAACAGATGGAAATCAATTAAGGATGTGTAACAATCTGACCTTTGAAGTTGGACTCAAGGCTGAAAGCCAAAAGCCATAATTTAGCATCTAAGTAACTTTGTAACCTTATTTTTACCTCTTTTATAGAACAAAATTATTTGAAAAAAAAATTGTGCTGTGGAAACGATATACCACCTTTAAATGTTTCATTGGGAGTAGCATGTAAAAGACTAATGACAACCATTCTCTTGCACTTTGCACTAGTATTTTGAAGTTCCACCTATAAATCAATACTAAATGAATTCATTATCTTTGGGGAACCACATATGTGAATTAAAGTGCCATCTCTCCACTTTGCTTGACATAACCGTGTTGACTCTTTCATTTTTATTTTGAGATCTACTAAGTAAAGTCTTTAGGGAACATTTTAATTTGAGATAAAGCTTATAGTTCCATTCACAAAAAAATTAATTCCTTGTTGGGTATGTCCTAAAGGAACCAGAATCAGCTTAAGATCATTATCATTACTAAGGAAAAGAAATCTTAGGTTTTTATGAAATTGATTTTTCATACCAGAAAAAGGTAAGAACTTTGGGGAACTGAGATGGGATAATATTTAGAAATCATCTTCCAAATTAGGGTAGCAGAGTCACATAAATTTTATGTTAACATTGATTCATTTCCCCCTCTTTCCACTCTTAGAAGCACATGAGTGAAATAAGCAAACTTTATTTTACTGTAACATAAATTGCCATTTGCTTAGAGTGACTATTTGTAGAGCTTCAAAGAAGTAATTGTGTTCAATAGATTGAATAGTTTTTGAGCAAAATACTATTCAATAGCCTAGACAGAGCATATATGCTGGAAGTGACGGAAGGGGAAGCAGGTAGTGAGGGAGGAAACATATAAGGTTTAAGGGAGTTTCTAGTATACTTAAAAAGTTTGGGCAGTTAGAATAATCGAGGTCTTGTATTATGTGTCAAATGAGTGGTAAAGAGAATAAATGAGATCAGATTTTACATTAATTTAGAATTGAACAATGCAAAAGTATTACCATTTATGTTTTATCCTCCAAATTAAAAAAAAAAAATGCCCAAATTTCAAAGCTGGCTGTCTGGGTGAACTCTATATTGTGTTTTGTGTTTTGATGGTGGCAAAATGTTGGTCTACTTTAGTTGGGAAATAGAAATACCCAGAATCCTTTGTCGGAGTTGCTTAGTATTGTTTATATACAAGTGGTTTTGATGACTGCTGTACTATTTTAATACTATTATTATAGTTTGAAAAGATTTTTTTTTCTGTAACAAAGTCATGTAAGTGTTCATTATGTGGTGATGCTAGTACAAGTGTTTATGCTAATGTTAAAAAAGAAAAAGAAAAACAAAACTTTCCCAGAAACCAATATCTTTGGAACAATACTTGAAGATAATGAATAAAACACATGAAAGAAGCTAAAGCAACCCCTACCCTCCAAGAATTTCTTCTAAAGATTAAGAGATAATGGTGAAAAAATCAGAAGCAGAATTAAAGTAAATGTAGAGTGGTTATAAAATTATATGTTAAAGGTATACAACTCCTGTATGAGAATATTCATATGAAAACATCAGTTTTGAATTATGTGAGGTCTTCAGATATATACTCCTCACATGATAGTAAAGAGTAAGAGGAAATATGACACACTAGAAAAGGCAAATCTATAGAGACAGAAAATAGATTAGTGGTTCCTGGAGCTGGGAATGCAACAGGGATTAATTTTAAATGAGCGTGAGAGATGTTATGGGAGTGATAAAATGTGTAAAATGAGACTGATGGGGCTAAAATCAAGGTGTTAGCAGGGCTGTTTCCTCCAGGCATAAGTCTGTTCCTTGCTTCTTCCAACTTCTAGAGGTTTCTGACATTCCTTGGCTATTGGCTACATCACTCCAGTCTCTGCTTCCATTGTCATATCTCCCCACCATCCCTCTTCAGCCCAATCTTTCTACCTCCCTCTTATAAAGATTCCTGTGAGTACATTTAGGGCCCACCCAGATATTCCAGGATAATATCCCCAAATCAAGACCCTTAATTGAATCATGTCTACAAAGACCTTTTTGCCATAGATGATTCTGTGAATTAGAGGAGAAGGCAGGGACTTAAATTTATTCTTTTTTGCGCTCTCCACACCTAGCAGCTGGTGCATAGCGTTTGCCAAATCGAAGTCAGGACATGAAGAAAGGTACAAAGGTAGGCATGAAGATATGTGTCCTGGGGACCCTGCCTATATTGTTAGGCGAGGACTGAAGGAACACAGCATTAAGGATGGTTGAAAATGGAGTGGAAAGGCAGGTTGGGGCTCCATTGCTGAGTGCACTGAATAGCAGGCTGGGTTTTCAGACTTAACCTAATGAGGAACTATTAAAGACTGTTGATTATGGGTAAGAAGCGATTATAGGGGGTTTTGATAAAAGGTTAATCTGGTGGATACTGACCATGTATAGTGACTCGTAATAGTTGAATCACGATTCGGGGGTATGTCTGTTAAGATTGATTGTATTAGTTCTATAAGGCATGGAAATTCCAACATAATTAAAGAAAATAAGTTTTTTTTTCTTCTATAACATGGGTACTGAAAGTAAGTGGCTGTGAATTCACATAAAGCAAATTTTCCTACGCTCTTAGAGCGAAATTCAAATGGGAGTATTGGGGTATTGGGAGTCAGAACAATCTTTTTAAAATAAAGAAGTGATAGACATAAATACAAAATAAGCAATGTTTTCTTTCCGAAAGGGAAGGGAGTAGTAGAATATTTAACTTGGGAACATTCAAGTGTTTCTCACAATAAGTAATAGGTACTTTCTGTCCTTTGAATGACCTTGAGAGAGGGCAAAGTATAAAGCCAGAAGCCACATAAACCTCGCAGCCTCAGACGACTTCAAACCCTTTGTTGTCTATGGATTGTATCTGTAATTGGAGTTGGAAGGTGTGAGGAATAGGACATGTACTTTGTAATGGTTATTTAGTGCCTATTAATATAATGATTTTTGGCAATGACTGTATCTCCTTTCTCTAACATCTTAAGAAGAAGGAAAGAAGAGTCTTCTACGTCATCTTTGGTGGCCACAAATGGGCAGGAAGCAGAGTAAAAAGCCTTTTGATACAAATGTTCTTCCTTTATAATTATATACAACTGTCTGAAAATCTTTTTAAAGTAGTGATTACAGCAGAAATGACATTGCCGATATGGTAAAGTTATAAATTCAGCTAAGAAGAGATTGAATGCTGGCAATTATAAAAAAGTAAGAGACATAAACAAATAATCCTGAAAATAACCAAGTTATTTATGGTTTGGAAAAATAGACTAAATTACCCTTAAGGTATTCTACGATTATCAATAAGTTTGCACTAAACATTAATTCCACTCTTCACTATAACTTGAAAAAGGAAGGTTCTCAGAGCAGAAAACTTTGTCTGTCTGTGTGTGGCATTCACCGCTGCCCAAACTTTGCAGTCAATCCCTTCCAGGACTGAAGGTTATTATGTCATGAGGGAAGAAGACAGGAAAATCTTAGCTTTAAGGAAAATCATGCTTTAAGGAAAAAATTTTAAAACAGTGGTTGTTCAACTATCAGTGTGATGACAAAATAAAATATCCACAGTCACATGGGGACTCTGCCTTGCCCAATTCTCCAACAACTTTCCCAATACCCCTAAGTGCTAGCTCTCCTTTCAGGGAGGAACAGCTTTTTATATATATATATATATATATATATATATATATATATATATATATATATATATATATCTTGCCATCATCAGTTAGACCACATTTACCAAAGGGTTACCATCCTGCAGACTCTCTGTCACTCTTCCTTCCACTCCATGCAGGTGATGGGTAGGTGAGTTGAGAGGATTTGCTCTCCAGACTTGGACTTCTCTTTCCAGGTAGTGTGGGCTCTGGCTCTATTCTGAAAACAAGCTCTCTCTGTACACATGTGTCAGGCAGAATTCAGGGTTTAGGAAGAAGTAAAAGACCTATGCCTTTTGCTCCAATTCCATTTCTGTACTTCTGCTTCAGGGGTCATCAGATGCTGGCTCGAAGTATACTTTTAAAATTTCAATCCCACTTTTGTTCCTTGAATCGGAGCCTTGCAGGGACAGGAGGGAGTTGGAGGTCAGCAAAGCATTATTGCATCTCTGGCTGTACTATCACTGAATACCTTCACATTTAATTATCCTCCTTTAAAATTATATGACTAGTTTTGGAGAGCTATGTGTCTGTATTGCATAAAGATAAACATACACATACCCTCTGGCCAGCAATTTCGCTCTAGATAGAGTGCTGGGAAAACTTTCATACATTACAGAAGAAGATACATACAAAAAAGTTTGTTGCAGCTTTGTAATAGCAAAAAAAAGGGAGGGCGGAGGGATTACCTAAATGTCTAACAATAGGACAATTGTTTAATTGTGGCATATTTATGGAATAAAATATTATTTGTCGGTAAAAAGTGAATGAACTAGAGGTCTAACACCTCTCATTTATAGAAATGCTATGTATTTCATGAAAACCATGCTATATATGTCAATGGATGGATGCATACATATAAATTAAATTAATTTAAATTGAATACATTTTAAATTAAATTATCAAATTTAAATTGAATAAATTTTATTTAAATTGAGTACCTTAATTTGAAAACGAGAGACACCAAATTCAGGAGAATGATTATGTTTAGACAAGGATACCAAGAAATAGTATTGTGGAGAGGCACACAAGGGCTTTAGTTGTAATATTTTAATTTTTTAAGCCATGAGTGGGATACACATAAACTTATTGCATTATTCAACATATATTTTCATGTGCTTGAAATATTTTATTTCTAAAAATCTTCCAAACCCTCAAGAGATGCCAATAACATCACATACTGACCATTTAAAAAAAGAGAGAGATCTTTTAGACCAAAATGCAAAGAATAACTGTTTTCTCCTAAGAGACTCTTGTGTTTTATTTTCATTAACAAGGTCAATCACTCACTAATAATACTTCCCTTTTCCTTTACCTGCCTGGAAGCCCAGAGCCAGGTTTGAGCTCCAACTTTAAGAACCAAGTAGGACCCTGTATATCTGTACTTTTTCCTCCCTGAACTTGATTTTCTATGGACATATGTATTTCCTTTGGTCCTACATTTATTTGTTCTCTTTTATAGCTTTATAAGCTTTTTCCCATTCTTTGAGGAAGAACAAGAGTTATAAATAAAAATATAAAAGTTATTTTTTTTATGTTCTAGTTTTCTCTGTGTTCACATAAACATATAGAATTTGCACTGGGCAGATCTGGGTGTCTGCCTTGTTTACCCTTCTATACCTCAATGTCTAGCATAGTGTCTGGCATTCTGTGGGCATTTCATTATTTGGTGCTTAAATGAGTTAATAAATCCTCAAATTCATCCTTAAACAGATCTTGATTTTTGCACATTTCAGAGGTGTCCATTTGTCTTGTTATAAATTTAGCTTTCGTGAATATCTTGGTGAATATCGTTTTGGATTATTTCCTAAGGTTGTTTTTCCAGGAGCAAAATCACATGTGTCAAAAGATATGAGCACTTAACGGCTATTGAAATGTTTTTCCAAACTGCTCTCCAAAAAAGCTTTTAGCAGTTTCTACAGCAACTAGCAATGTATGAGGTGATTTCCCCAGAATATAATGTGTTTATATTATACTGTATTCATGTAGAATTTTGTTTTGTTCTGTTTTACAATTTAATAGATGTAAAATTACAGCTTGATGTGGGGTTAGTAATTTTTTTAATATTATGTTTACCTACATTTCTATCATCTATTTTAAATCACTACTATTTTTACGGTGAATTGAATGTGGTTTTGTGAAGAACTCATTTGGCTTTTCCAGACCTTATCATAAACTTTCATTATTTAATATGACCCAGCAGAAACAATAACCCATGGAAACTATTGAGGCTTCTTAATTCCCAATAATTGCCTTTATGACCTATAGATAATAAACCTCTTTGGGCTTCAAATTTCTCACCTATAAACTGGAGACAGGAATATGTACCTTGAATGCCTATTGTATTCAAATCATATATGTATAGTTACCACCGCATGGCAGATGTCCAGTAAATAATAACTATTGCTGTTATTTTAATTATGTCTTTTAAAATTAGGTTTATAATCTAGATGATCATTGAGTTTATTTCCTGGTCTGTGTGCATAAGGAACAAATATATATTAATTATGGTTTTTTTCATAATCCATCTTGAAGTACCTTAATCAAAAAGTGGAATTTACTAGTAGGAGGGTAGAATAATCAGGAAGGAGAAAGAGCAGGGATCCAGCTGCACCTCCTAATACAGGGACCCTCAATCCTGACGTTGCCAGAATGTTCTCTCATCAACTCCTATTTCTGATTCTCCCTCTACTTGAGTGCCATTCTCTTTCTCCATGGGTAGACTTTTCCCAGACGACTGCCAAACCCCCCCCCCCCCCCAGTCTGACACCTTACAACTTCACTTTCTCAGTAGAGATAGCCTGGATAGTTCCTCAGATTCTAAGTTCAAATATTTTAGGGAAGGGGCTTTTTAACCCAGCTTGGCTCAGGTACTCCCATCCCCAAGTTCTATTCAACTCTGGCTGAGGTAGGGATGTTGTTGGGTCACCTGACAATATAGAAGCTTCTATAGAAACTTTTAGGAAAAGGAAGAGTGGTGTTTCCAGAAGAAATGAGGGATGAACAAAACAGTCTGTATTCACCATAAATTTAAAAGGTCAAGAACTCCTTGAGAAGGACGAATTAGTCCTTTGGCGGTGGGCATAATCCCTTTTTAGTAGATATGGAATAAAAACATAATTAGAATGATGCATAAGGTTCTGGGTGAGGGGCACCCAAATAGTAACAGGGTGAGGTGGTGCTGTGTAAAAAGGATGCATGTGTGTGTGTGTGTGTGTGTGTGTGTGTGTGTGTGTGTCTGTCTGTATGTGCCTGAAAGCCTTGCAAGTTATTCTTCCTCTCAAGGTGCTCAATGAATAATTGTTGAATGAAGAAAAACATTTAATGAATTGCCAAACACAATACCTGGCACATAATAAATGCTCAATTAACACGTGTTGAATTAAAGAGTAACCACAAGCCTCGGTTTTACTCTGGGTGTAATTCTAAAAATGAATGTGAAATAATAGCCTGATGGTAACTAGAGAGAATCTAAGAAACGGACACCACAGTACCAGTAGAATCCATGCAACTAGCACTTGACAACCAAAAATAACTCCAGCTAAGAGTCATGAACCACAGTGAGAGAGTGTACCAGAAGTGGCAGTGGGAACTGATACAACACAAGCCAGGAAGGGCAGAAAGACAAACTCCCTGGGGTATCTTATTATGTTGCCTCCAGGGACCTGAAAGGCCTGGACCTGTAACCAGGAGAAAAGTTTTATTAGCTTATCAAATATCCTGCTTTTCCTGACTCCTTACTCTTCTCTGACAGAATTAATCATTAATTTTTTTGTATAATGTTGTGTCTTGTAAAACTCTACTATCTTATACCGGGGTGCCAAAAAAATGTATACAAATGGTCAATGTTGCTCAAGCAGTAGTTCGCCATAATCAGAAGTGTGTGGACGCTGATGATAACTATTGTGAGCACCTCTTGTAACTGAAGAAGTCAAACGTGACTTGTATTCATCTTTTGTTACCGATATATATTAAGTATTATAATTTTAATACAGTTTTCCTTTCTTAAAGTGTGTATACATTTTTTTGGCACCCTCTATATTTTCTGTGATACTTTATTCATTTGCCTACATATCTGTATTCTACAAAGCCAGGTTTTTTAGGACAGAAACAGTGTTTTATTCTCCACCTAGCACAATGCCTAAACATAATATGTGCACCAAAATTTATTGAACTTTATAATAATTTAATTATAATATATACACAACAGAATGTTCAAATGAGGTTCATTCTGTGTCAGTTTTAGCTGAGGCTCCAAGGCAATAGTTGATAAAAATGCCCATATACATATTCCTGGATTACCAGTGCTGGACTTGAAAAGGAGCAGCTGAAAATCAGTTTTATAAGCCTAGTAAGCTCACCTCTTTGAGATATATACAGGTTTAAAATAAAGTGGCCAAGGAATGGGAAATTCAAAATAAGATATCTTCAGAGGGAGACACAGTGTGTTCCCATGAGGAAGGGGAGGAGGTTGAACCTCTCTAGCCACAAAAGCTTAGAGGATTTCAAGGAGATGACTTGAAAAGTTTCACCTATGATCCATTAAACTGTAGGCTAGTGCAAAACCTTTACTGGGAAAAGCCAGAACTCTAGAAAGTAAAGTTGGCTAGAAAAGAGATTATTGTCTTGGGAGTGGCCTGTGCTCTCAGGATTTGTCAAAATGAAAGATGTGTAAGAAATGGATGTCTTGATATAGACAGCAGGCCTGGAGCCATTTTAAAGGGACTTTGGACATGAAAAGCATTCAAGGGACAAGCATTTCTACCTTTTTTAGCATGATGTGTTCCACCAAAAAGCCAAGGACTGACAAAGGGGCTGTCACGTAATACCCAGATATTTTGTTCAACTTTATTTCTGGGTGTGTCTGTGAGGGTATTTCTGGAAGAGATTAGCGTTTGAATTCTCATAGCCTGAGTAAAGCTTGTTGCCATTAGGTATCATCTAATTTGCAGAGGGTCTGAATAGAACCAAATGTGGAGGGAGGTAGAATTCTCTCTCTGTGCTTTAAATCTTGAGCTGGACCATGAGTATTCTCCTACCCTCAGACTGGAACTTACACTATCACTGCTGCAGGTTCTCAGACCTTCAGATTCAGATTAGAACTATACTGCCAGCTTTCCTGAATCTCCCGTTTGAGATGGCAGATTGTAGGGCTTTTCAGTCTTAATAATCCTGTGGGCTAATTCTTTCTAGTAAATCTCTATTATTATACATATATAATAAACATATATTATATAACTATGTATAATATATATATTTATATCATATGAATATATATATGTATTTATATCATGAATATATATGTCTATATATAGATATTTATAGGTATATACATATATATATATATATATATATATATATATATATATATATATATGTGCTGTTTCTCTGGAGAGTCAAGACTAATACAGAATAATAAGCAGCCAGGTACTGGGGAGTGTTGCCCAAATATAGAAACTTCAAATAAAATATGAGATTGCTCCAAAAAATGGAGGGGTTTCTGAAGATCTTGTGCAGGGGCTCTAAGAAAGAGCATCCCTTTAGCATTGTGCAAGCTTGGAGATAGTTACTTACATTGCTTGCTACAGCCAGAGAAAACCAATAGTTAGTATCTTTGTTTTACAAGTGAGACACTGCCTGCCCCTTTTTCCTTCTTTTAGTTTGGGTTCCCATAGAAGCAGATTCTTAGACATATATGTGAGTGCAAATAGTTTACTTGGGAGGTGATCCCAAGAAGCACAAGTAGGGAGTGGGTAGTGAGATAAGGAAGGGAAGGAAGCCAGTAACACATAAGAATTGAGTAGGTTACTGCTATGGGAACTGAAGCTCAAGCCTTCTGTTCTGGGATATATAAAGAATGTACCTCAGAGTTATGTCGACCACGAGAGCTGGGTCTCTGTCAATTCTTGATAGCCATTTGTTGAGGGTTGCTCCTTGGAGCATTAATTCCTCAGAAGTTCTGGCCTTCTCCAGATACACATGGAGTGGACTCCAGTGGCCAAAGAATGTCCTCCATTGTGGTATCATCCCACTTGCACGTGGAAGCCATAGGTAACCTGGACTGAGTTGAGGGGTTATGGGCAGGGCAATGACAGCAGTTGCTGGACTTCCCCCCAGCCTACTTGGGTCCTAGGGTGTCAAAAGCAGCCTTGTAGGTGGGGAGGGAGGAGTAGAAATACCCTCCTGGGAAATAGAAGAATCCCACTGTATGAGGGCTTTCCATCTGCCGCAGCCCCAAGCTGAGGGAAGGGAGAGGCTCTACATTTGAATACAGTTTTGAATTTCTACTTTTGCTAGAACTGGGCATTTTAATGCCAGAAATGAGTACTTTGGGGACTGAAAAAGTGACCAGAGGATGACTTGTCCTCTGATAGTCACCAGGAAAGTCATAAGACCTGACCTAGATTTCTTTGAATAAATGGGAAAGAACTCCTCCAAGAGAAGGGCTGAACAGACAGCAGAGCGTATCAAATACATTGCTTTCCTCAGGGCATGAGTCTCACTTGTGTACTATTCAGCTAAAGAATTAAAAGTTCAGTTAATCAGATTTTCAATCTATAGAATAACAAATAAAAAGTAAAGTAACAAATAATAAATTAAAAAATTATTTATTGAGAAATTTCCATGTTACCTGCTCTGCACTAAAAACTATGAGGGATATTGTACAGGATCAATCCTAGTCCCTAATTGGTATTAACAGTTTATTTGTGAATCTAGATTGCTGGCAAAATTTTTCATTAATCACTGAGCAATTATGTGATTTTAAGGACTGATTTTTTTCATTCATTACTTACATATTTTTACATATTTACATGTGTTTTTATAACTAGTAGTAATCTTCAAATAGGGCCTTACTCCCTGCAGATTTATCTAAATATTTATCATTGCAATATTGACTATTATTGACTTCTTAATATTTCTTAGTGGGAAAGAGTTTTAAGGTAAAGTAAAATCACAAATCTGTGCAAAAGGTTATGCTAACTACTGAATATATTATTTAACTAATTTGACTTTACAGGTTAACTATATGGCTATGTAATTGAGGATCTCGAAACCAACTGAGATGTTTGTTAGCTCCAGAAGTATCATGAACTCAGCACAAGCAAAGGTGATAGAACATTTTAAATGTCTTTTTCCTAAAAATGTAATAAAGAAGGCAAAATAGGACAGCACACTATTCTTCTAAATTATTAGACCAACTGGTATGAAAGTGATCAGTAGAAAAACAATCTTGATCAGACATGTGGGGAGGTCCTTGAGAAAAAGCTAGTAGACAGTATATCTCTTTTCCTTGGCCTGCTTCACAATGTTCTGATGTTATACTTGATGGCCTTGAGACCCCTTGGTCATCTATGGTAAGTGAAGAGCGGGTATTAGGGAGAAAAGATAAAATCCCCCATTGATCAGAGCACAGTGAGTGTGGACTTATCAACCAGTTTAGAGTGATCAGATGCCTTGGATAGGGGAAGAAGACCCTGTGACATAAAGAACAGGGATGTGGAATGAGGAATTCTGGATTTGAGTACCACTTTGCCCCTTACTTTTTATTTGTTCTTTTTTAAAAAATTTTTTTACTAAATTTATTGGAGTGACATTGTTAGTAAAATTACATATGTTTCAAGTGTTTATTTCTATAATACATCATCTATATGTTGCATTGTGTGTTTACCACCAGAGTCAGTTCTCTTTCCATCACCATATATTTGAACCCCTTTACCCTCTTCTACATCCCTCTTTACCCTCTAGTAACCACTAAACTGTTGTCTGTGTCTATGAGTTTTTGTTTGTTTGTTTGCCTTGTTTGTTGCTTTTAGTCTTATATCCCACATATAAGTGAAATCATATAGTTCTCAACTTTCTCTGTCTGACTTATTTTGCTTAGCATGATAGTTTCAAGATCATCCATGTTGTCACAAATGGCAGTGTTTTATCTTTTCTTATGGCCAAGTAATAGTCCACTGTATATATGTACCACCTCTTCTTTATCCAACCATCTATCAAAGACACTTTGGTTGTTTCCATGTCTTGGCCACCATAAATAATGCTGCAATGAACACAGGGGTACATATATCTTTATGGATAAATGTTTTCAGATTTTTTGGGTAGGTACCCAGAAGAGGGATTACTGGGTTGTATGATAATTCTGTTCTTAAGTTTTTGAAGAACCTCCATACTGTTTTCCATAGTGGCTGTGCCACTTTACATTCCCACCAGCACTATATGAGGGTTCCTTTTTCTCCACAACCTCTCCAATACTTATTATTACTTGTCTTGTTGATGATAGCTATTCTAACAGGTGTGAGGTAGTATCTAATTGTGGTTTTGATTTGCATTTCCATCACAGCTGGTGAAGTTGAGCATTTTTTCATCTATCTGTTGGCTGTTTGTATGTCTTCTTAGGAGAAGTGTCTGTTCAGATCCTCTGCCCATTTTTTAATTGGATTGTTTGTTTCTTCATTGTTGAGTTATAGGAGTTATTTATATATTTTGGATATTAGCCCCTTATCAGAGGTGTTGTTTAAAAATATCTTCCCCTATTCAGCTGGTTACGTCTTTGTTTTGTTGATGGTTTCTTCTGCTGTGCAGAAGCTGTTTAGTTTGATATAGTCCCATCTATTTATTTTTGCTTTTACTTCCCTTGTCTTTGAGGTCAAATTCATAAAATTTTCTCTGAACACAAGGTCCGTAAGTTTAGTACCTATGTTTTCCATTCTGCAGTTTATTGTTTCAGGTCTTATATTTAAGTCTTTGATCCATCTGAGGCAATTCATTTAACATTTCTGAATCTCCGTTTCCATACCTGCAGAATAGACATAACAATAACAATGCCCTAGGTTCTGGTTCATGGACTCTGTGTACCTGTCAGACTGGGATGGTAATCAGAGAGTAAATGGGTTTTTGACCTGAAGGGAAAAGGAGTAAGTCCCAAAGTTGAGAAATGAACCAAAGATATTATTATACATGGTAGCTGCAGTCTGAAAGAGTCTGATTTAGTAGGTTGAGGAAGAGATACAGGGACCCACGCTCCTTGGTAATTTCTAATGTGCAGCCATTTGAAAACCACTGAGTTAGGGGGAGATGGCTACTAGGAAACATTCAAACAACTATCCTATGGCGATGAATATAGGATAGAAATCAGCTTTGAGATCAGGGAGGCAGAAGGATAATTTCCTTAACACATGGAGTTGCACTCAAAGCACGTAATAATCATGCCCATATGAGTTGACTCATAAATCTTTCTGGGAGATTCATGTAGGAGAAGATATGCTCCCCCAAACTAGTCCTCCTGAGATCCCCTTATAGTTTTTGGAAGATAAATATGTTAAGCAACAGAGGCATAGCAGCATCCCCAACTGCTCCTACCCTGGATTAAAAAAAAAAAATACTGGAGGATTTATTAAATAATAGTGTTGCATCATTGCAAGATGGTAGTATCAGCCCATTGTGGGGCACAATGAACTGGACTTTAGCATTTGTCAACCAAGCAGTCATTGTTAATGCAATATAACATATTTTTGCTAAACACTTTTAAATGTGCTACAAGGTGAATAGCATTGTTATCCCTATTTTCTATATATAAGCTGAAAACTCATCAGGCAAATGTTTTGCTTAATGTCACAAAATTAATAAGGAGCAAAGTTCTAGCTAGGGTAAGACTCCAGTGCCCTTTGTCCTAAATCCTATGCTATTCTAATTATAAGAGCATTTGTTCGAGAAAAGGATTTGATCATGTCCAAAAGCAAAGTCATAAAGCTACATAGGAGAATACGGGTAAGACAGAACACCACAGAGGTACAGAATGCCAAAGATTCACACGAGGGACAGAGAAGACATACAGAAGCATCTAAGACATCAGGTTAAATAGTAGAAGATTAGGGATAAATCAAAACATTTCTATTATTTAAGAGAGAAAGTCTGAAAAAAGCTGGAAAGCCCTCAGGTTGTGATTCCATGCCTAAGCAGATATTAAGCTTGACACTGAAGGACCTCACCTTCACCAACCAAAAAATAGTCTCCTTAACATTAATTACTAATTAAATTCACTGTGTTCAAGAAAACTGTCAGTCACTTTATTAAATAGGGGTTGTGTGAAAACCAATTGAATTAACTTACATATCTTTTCACTTTTAAATTAGATGCTTGACATGATGTGGACAAAGCCTATAGGTTTAATAAATATGAGTTACTGAATTGTCTACCCAGCTCCTCAACAAGTAATATTTAAATACCACTATTTTGATCACAAAAATCAGGCCAACCATAACCATTAGCCACATCTGATTTTATCACGGACACAAAGTCCAATGTACAATTTGGTCCTACATCACATTCACACAGGGAATAGGTCCAGAGACGTGCAGCAATTTGTCCAGAACCAAGAGTTGAATCTACATTTCCATATTCTCTTCATTAACTAGCCTCATTTTTCCTCCAAGCCAATTAAATGAATGTTTAAGAATAGTAGATAGGCGTGTTGGATGGTTCTAAGAAAACCTTTTTAATATAGATAATAAATGCAACTAAAGGCAACCTTATTATAAATGTGCTCTGTGTTGGGCATAGTGATTCATAAGCTCATTTGCTTTATGACTCATAGCTCTTGGAAAAGAACAAGACTCCAAGGAAATATTAGTTTCTATTTAGAACTGGTCAGTTGTTTTATTCACTTTGCTCTCCTTCTTTTTGAAAAACAACCACAAAAATACTCTAGCCGGGGAGATCCCTTCAAGAAGCATCAATATGTAAATCTTCATTACCTAAATTGCACAATAATAGAACTTCTTTGCTGTGTTCATACATAGAAGAAAACCCACAATAATTATTTCTGGAAAGAATAGCTACAGATGAGAGGCTTTTGAAAAATGAGTTAGAGGCATACTATAACGGATCATGATTACTCATTATAGGCTTTTCTGTTGCTATGACTCAATCTTAACCCAAGTATCCTTCAGAAACTACAGAGTATTTTCAAGATTACATTGTCATAACACACATTGGAGAGGGTATCTTAAAGTATCAGAAAATCATTCAAACTGAGAGTGCACTAGATGATGGGAGGAGAAATAAATTGTACAGGAGAAAATTCACTTGAGATAATAATCCTCCTCCAACAGTTTGAAAAGAAAGAAAAACAACTTACTGCAAGAAAATACATCTTCTCTTGGTTTCCCAATAAGAGATTACTTGAAGAATACCTGTTATTTGACAGCAATGCAGAATCTCTCCTTATTCTCTTCATATATCTTTTTCCTTTTGTCTGCTTCCTAGTGTAATCCAGGATGGAAATGAAAATAAATAACTTGTGTAAATCAGGTCAGCTACTAGTAATAAAAAAAAATCCACAAAAATTCAGCTCAAATAAGATAAAAAAAGGGAATGATTTATTGGCTTATCTAACCGGGAAGTTCAAGGGGGACCAGTAATGGCTTGGTTCAGATACTCAATGGATGCTAGTATGTTTGTGTGTCTGCCATTCAGGTCTGCTGTTCCCTCTATTGGTCTCATTTTGAGGCAGACTCTTCCATGGAAGTGAGAAAGATTACTGCACCCAATTTCCAATTTGCTAGTTGAGCAATCTAAGGAAAATGGGGGAAAATACTATTGAAACTTCTCAAATAATGCAAAGGAGCACTTGGGCTCCCATTGAACCACCTTGGGTTGTACACCCAACCCTGAATCAATCTAAGGGAAGCTAAGGGAATAGATTATGTTAATGGCCAGGCTGATCCGCCTACGTGATCCACAAGGACTGACAGTCGGGGATGAGATCTATGTTTTCTGTTACTGGAAAAGAGATGGGCAAGCAAAAGCAATCATTTACTGCATAGTCTGCCAGTTACTATTTTTTGAATCCAAAATTCTTCCTTGGGGCCCAGAGAATATTGTCCAATGATAATACTCTTGAGGGGCAAAACGGATCCTGCAAGCCCCTTTTTCTCCTGTCAACAGCCTCTCCTCTGCCTCCATCTTAATCAAGTCTTGGGCCCCAACTCTGCCCCTTGCTGATTTCATTACAGCCCACTTAGTCTTCAGGAGAACCATTTTCTCCAACGTGCCTGGGGTACACCAATATTAAACCTGAGAGGAAAGAACTGAAGCAGAGAATGAACAGAAAAAATGATTTTTCTTCCTAACATATTATAGGAATTCATGTTGATTACATTTCATTTTCTCAGAAAGTCTAATTCCCCCTTCCGCATGGAGCTATTGACATAAGTACAAGAGACTGTGTGGCTAAAGAATTATATATGGGTAGGAAGCATGATTTACCTTTGTTTACAATCCTGATGTGCCAGACTTAACGTTGTCTAATAGATGTTGAAACATTTTTCTTAGATTTACAAGAATTATATCCCTTTAGGAAATGTCAGAGCTCGAAATCAAATGAGACA
This sequence comes from Rhinolophus sinicus, assembly GCF_036562045.2. Taxonomy (NCBI): domain Eukaryota; kingdom Metazoa; phylum Chordata; class Mammalia; order Chiroptera; family Rhinolophidae; genus Rhinolophus; species Rhinolophus sinicus. The sequence goes on along the minus strand of NC_133757.1, from coordinate 39,623,443 downwards.
ACAAATGGAGGAGCTGAATTAATAAAAGTTCTGCTTATGGTTATACTTTCACTCCTAAGAATTTATGGGGACTTGAAATTCTCAAGGCCAGAAATAGAAAACTGTTTGATGAGTATTGACATTTATTTAACATCTAGTTCATGTTTTCTGTGCAAACCAGGATTCAGCTCAATGTTCAGCTGAATGTCTGCTTTGTTACATTCCTGCTGTTTTCAATGTTTGGGAATTGAATTGAATTCACAATGAAGGTGCTAAGGCATTTTGCTCATCTGGAAACTGAATATAAAACTGCAAAGATGACAATTTTTCATTTCTTTTGGCTGTAGTACCCAAGATTGTCATGTTCAGATGCTAAGTACCTCCTCCCAAAGTAAAGGATGAACTTGGCAGGTAGCCAGTGCGTTGCCTGAGTTGGGCTGAGATGCGGCCCCAATCACTGGCATAACACTGGAACTTGATTTGAGTGATGACTTATAAAAAGACAGCATTAAACAACTGACTCACCAAGTGAGTCACCTTTGCTGAGCCACAGGCTTTTATTATCCTCAGAAAGCTATCAAGAAATCATCTTACTGCTTGCCTAATGCAAATGGAAATATCTACCATATTGATTCCACTCCCAGTTTACACTCTGGATAGAGACCAATTTACACCTGGGGAGTGTTCCAGGATCCTGCTGGGGCAAAATTGTGAAATAGGCAGAAATTGTCTTCCAGAAGCTCTTTTCAAGCCCCCTTTCAGTGTATATTTACCCCGACCTCTCAGGAACCAAGCATTTTCCCTTCCTCTCTCCTTTCCTCCCTGTTCCCCATTTCTCTCTCTCTCTCTCTCTCTCTCTCTCTCTCTCTCTCTCTCTCTCTCTCTCTCTCTCTCTCTCACACACAATTATTTCCTGGATTCTGATAGGGGTATATTGTGGTATTGTGGTTTTCTCCCTGGATGACACCTTCCACTCTGAAATTTTCCCCACTCTCTTGTTCCCTCCCTCTGCGCCACAGTAATCTGTTCTCTATGTCCCTCTCCCTTGGGCCTTGGTAAATGGTTAAAGTTAATTTGATAAAGATAGATTTGCATATTGGGCAGAGAAGTTGACTAGAGATACTTATATAGTATCAGAGAAACCTAATTTATGGAAGGTAAAACTTTGCATCTGGCTGATATATCTACACTTGGCACTTGAATAATCACTATTTTGAAAGGCATCACCGTTTGGTAGAGAATATGGACCAAGAGTTAGACAGATTGTGTTTTCCATCTGGGTAATTTTGAATAAGGCTTTTAACTTATTGAGGTTAGGTATTCTTACCTATAAAAAAAAAAAAAAAAAGGAAGAATGAATGCCTTCCTTTCTTACCACAGTGGTCATGTGGTGGTTTTCCCTGCTTGGCAGATGTTTCTCCTCCTTCCCGATTTTAGTTTGCACAAACACCCCTCCCCACACACAGTCTATGTGCTTTTCTTGATGGTATGCTGGAACACACTCAATCCAGAACAGTTAAAGTTAGCTTGGGAACTTTTGCTGCAATTAGTAGGTAGAAAACAGATGAGCTCTTCCCACTGGTAACTTAGAGTATCAAGTGGTCCTCTTTATCAACACCTGGGGAGAGTGACAAGCCTAAGACACTCCAGTTTAGCAAGAGAATGTGGCCAGCATCTTTCTCTCAGGATCTGACTGTCAGTTACAGGAAAGGTCACTGGTTGACCCGATTAGGTAGGAGACCATCCTTGAATCTGTCCATGCCTGCTGCCAAATCTATTCCTAAGCCATATGATCCAATAAATCCTCCTCATTGCTTAAACCATATTTGAGTTGGGTTTCTGTCACTTACAGACAAGAATGTTCCAATGAAACCATCCTGGTAGAGCAATAAAAAGAAATCCATGGAGAGACATCATCAAAATGGCAGCGTGAGGTGAGCCTCTGTAAATCTCCCCTGGAATTTACAACTAATCGAACAATTATAACTCCACAAAGGACTCCCTGCACAGCAGACAGGCAAGACAAAGAGACCCACTACTGAATTCATCTAAAGGTGGGCAAATTGTAGCTCAGGGGAGGGAGAAGAGGGAAGGGAGAAGTGCGGAGACGGAGCCACGCAGGCGCAGGATGCAGACCTAGCTCAGTGCTCTGAGCTCACTGCATTCCGGAACTACTGCAGCTGCGGGAGAGGGAAGAACTTGGACTGGTAGGGCTCCGTTTATAGCCCACAGGGCTGAGGGGACAGCATATAACATGGCTGAACCCAACGCTCATGGCAGAGACCTTGGAGAAAAGACTGAGGGAAGAAGGCTGAAAATGGTGGTTTAAGCCCACACTGCCGAGCAGAGAACGGAATCCTTAGGCACTGAGATTAGCTGCACCCTCCCTACCCTCCCAGAGCTCGCCCTGCCCCCACCTGCCTGGTGCTAGAAGCGGAACAGTAGCAGTGTCAGATCAAAATAACAGAATATTTGCTGTTCTGAGAACTGTGGACCGCAGACACAGATTCGCAGCACAACTAGTTCTGGCAAAGGAGAGGGAGCTGTGGAAGCAGGACCAGCTGTGGTGGTGGTTGCTGCCATTGCTCTGGGCCACCTCTCACAACTCACCCTGCCCCTGACCCACCTATCTGGGCGGATCCCTGCAGGAGTAAATAGAACTGCTGAAAAATACAGGCTCTGAATTTGGTACAGGAATAGCTTTAGAACTTCAAAAGCTCTCCATATACCCACATGGACACTGCACCCTGTGACCCAGGCAAACTATTAACAGAGGAGAAGCCCGTCTCCCAGGGCTTGTGTGAGAAGCTGGAATAGTGCAGAGAAAACACAGCATTACCGTGTGAGAGAGAGAAAAAGGCTGCAGTAGGAGAGAAAATAAAACATTCTACCAATAAGTACTGGAAAACAAAAGAAAGACCTTTTCCTAACAACCTGTTGCAGAAGTCACTCCTGTAGATGTCTAGGAAGAGAAATAGTAAATCAGTAATTGACATGAATAACCAAGGCAGCAAGACAGCTCAGAAAGAAAGTGAAAAGTTTCCAGAAAAGGAACTTAAAGATATGGAAATTTGTAACTTAAATGACAGAGAATTCAAGGTTGCTGTTCTGAAAAAACTCAACGAGATGCAAGAAAACACAGAAAGGCAGTTTAATGAACTCAAAAACACAAACAAGAACAACATGAGCATTTTATGAAAGAGATTGAAATTTTAAAAAAAGAACCAAATAGAATTTCTGGAGATTAAGAACTCAATAGAAGAAATTAAGAATGAAATAGCCAACTTAGGTAATAGAGTTGACCAGATAGAGGAAAGAATCAGTGACATCGAAGATAGAAACCTGGAAATGACATGGATGGAAGAAGAAAGAGACTTGAGACTTAAAAGAAATGAAAGAACTCTACAAGAACTTTCTGACTCCATCAGAAAGAGCAATATAAGAATAATGGGCATACCAGAAGGAGAAGAAAGAGAGAAGGGAACAGAGAATATATTCAAACAAATTGTTGATGAGAACTTCCCAAACTTGTGGACGGAACTGGATCCTCGAATCCAAGAAGCAAATAGAACACCTAATTACCTCAATCCCAACAGGCCTTCTCCAAGGCACATTGTATTGACACTGTCTAAAATCAACGACAAAGAAAGAATCCTCAAGGCAGCTAGGGAAAAGAAGATGGTAACCTACAAAGGAAAGCCCATTAGATTATCATCAGATTTTTCAGCAGAAACTCTACAAGCCAGGATGGAGTGGAAACAAATATTCAAACTATTGAAAGAGAGACATTATGAGCCAAGAATAATATATCCAGCAAAGATATCCTCTAGATATGAAGGAGGAATAAAGACCTTTCCAGACATACAGAAGCTGAGGGAATTTTCTAATACACGCAAGAAATACTAAAGGAGGCTATTCGACCACCATCAACAGGGACAATTTGTGGCAACCAAAACATAAAAAGGGGGAGAGTAAAGGCCTGAACTGGAATATGGGAATGGAGAAAATAAGCGTGCTGAAGAAAATGGAATACTCTAAATATCAAACTTTCTTTTACATAAACTTAAGGGTAACCACTCAAAAAAAATCCAGAACTGAAATATATACTATAATAAAGAAGAAACAGAGGGAAACATCATAGAATACCATCAAACAGAAACAATAGACAACAAAAAGGCAAAGAAACAATGGAGACACAGTCTTACCAGAAAACCAAAGATAGAATGACAGGAAATCCTCACATATCAATAATCACCCTAAATGTAAATGGACTGAACTCACCAATAAAAAGTCACAGAGTAGCAGATTGGATCAAAAAACTAAACCCAACCATATGCTGTCTCCAAGAGACACATCTCAGCTACAAGGACAAGCATAGACTCAAAGTGAAAGGGTGGAAATTGACACTCCAAGCAAATGGTATCCAGGGAAAATCAGGTGTAGCCATAATGACATCAGATGAAAGAGACTTCAAGGTGAAAAGATAACAAGACACAAAGATGGACATTTCATAATGGTGAAGGGGACTATACAACAAGAAGACATAACAGTCATCAATATTTAGGCCCCTAATCAGGGAGCACCGAAATAAACCAAGCAACTCCTAACAGTACTAAAGGGAGAAATAGACCAAAACACAATTATACTAGGGGACTTAAATACATCATTGACAGCTATGGATCGATCATCCAAACAGAAAATAAATAATGAAATAGTAGCCCTAAATGACACATTAGATGAAATGGAAATAATTGACATTTATAGAGCACTTCACCCTAAAACATCAGACTACACATTCTTTTCTAGTGTACATGGAACATTCTCAAGGATAGACCATATATTGGGACAGAAAATCAGTCTCAACAAATTTAAGAAGATTGAAATCATACCAAGCATATTCTCTGATCACAAGGCTTTGAAATTGGATATCAACTGCAAAAAGAAAGCAGGAAAAACACAAATACATGGAGATTAAACAACATACTTTTAAAGAAGGACTGGGTCAAAGAAGAAATTAGAGGAGAGATCAAAAGATACATAGAAACAAATGACAATGAAAATACATCCTACCAAAATTTTTGGGATGCAGCGAAAGCAGTTTTAAGAGGGAAATTTATATCATTACAGGCCTATCTCAAGAAACAAGAAAATCCCAAATAAATAACCTCATGTTACACCTTAAAGAACTAGAAAAAGAAGAACAAATGAAACCCAAGGTCAGCAGAAGAAAGGAAATAACAAAGATCAGAGCAGAACTAAATGAAATAGAGAACAAAAAGACAATAGAAAAATTAATGTGACAAAGAGCTGGTTCTTTGAAAAGATTAACAAAATTGACAAACCCTTGGCTAGACTCACTAAGATAAAAAGAGAGAAGACACTAATTAACAAAATCAGAAATGAAAAGGGGGAAGTTATCACGGACACCACAGAAATACAAAGGATCATCCAAGAATACTATGAAGGACTATATGCCACCAAATTCAATAACCTAGAAGAAATGGACAAGTTCTTAGAAACATATAGCCTTCCAAGGCTGAACCATGAAGAACTGGAAAATCTAAACAGACCAATCACCAGTAAGGAAATTGAATCAGTCATCCAAAACCTTCCCAAAAGCAAAAGTCCGGGACCAGATGGCTTCACTAGTGAATTCTACCAAACCTTCAAAGAGGATCTAATACCAATCCTGCTCAAACTCTTCCAAAAAATTGAAGAAGAGACAGTACTCCCTAACTCATTTTATGAGGCCAACATTACCCTGATACCAAAACCTGGTAAGGACAACACACACAAAAAAACTACAGACCAATATCTCTGATGAATACAGATGCAAAAATCCTAAACAAAATTCTAGCAAATCGAATACAACAATGCATTAAAAACATTATTAATCTTGACCAATTGGGGTTCATCCCAGGGCACAAGGATGGTTCAACATCTGCAAATCCATCAATGTGATACATCACATAAACAAAATAAAGGACAAACATCATATGATTATATCAATTGATACAGAAAAAGCATTTGACAAGATACAACATCCATTTATGATTAAAACACTTAATAAAATAGGTATAGAAGGAAAATACCTTAACATAATAAAGGCCATATATGACAAACCCTCAGCTAATCTCATAATTAACGGTGAAAAACTGAAGCCCTTTGCTCTACGTTCAGGAACACGACAGGGCTGTCCCCTATCACCTCTGCTTTTCAACATAGTGTTGGAAGTCCTTGCCAGAGCAATCAGGCAAGAGAAAGAAATAAAAGGCATCCAAATTGGGAATGAAGAAGTTAAATTATCACTCTTTGCAGATGACATGATGCTATATATAGAAAACCCTAAAGACTCCACCAAAAAGCTATTAGAAACAATCAACGAATACAGTAAAGTTGCTGGCTACAAAATCAACGTACAAAAGTCCATTGCATTCCTATATACTAACAATGAAATCTCAGAAAGAGAAATACAAAAAACAATTCCTTTTGCAATTGCAGCAAAAAGAATAAAATACCTAGGAATAAACTTAACCAAGGATGTGAAAGACCTATATGCTGAAAACTATAAGACATTTTTCAAAGAAATTGAAGAAGACACAAAGAAATGGAAAGACATTCCGTGCTCATGGATTGGAAGAATCAACATAGTTAAAATGGCCATATTACCCAAAGCAATATACAGATTTAATGCAATCCCCATCAAAATCCCAATGGCATTTTTTAAAGAAATAGAACAAAAATCATCAGATTTGTTTGGAACCACAAAAGACCCTGAATAGCCAAAGCAATCTTAAGAAAAAGAACAATACTGGAGGTATCACACTCCTGACTTTAGCTTGTACTACAGGGCTACAATAATCAAAACAGCATGGTATTGGCAGAAAAACAGACACATAGACCAATGGAATAGAATTGAGAACCCAGAAATAAAACCACATAAATATGGACAGATACTTTTTGACAAAGAAGCTAAAAACATACAATGGAGAAAAGACAGGCTCTTCAATAAACGGTGCTGGGAGAATTGGATAGCCACATGCAAAAGAATGAAACTGGACTGCTATCTGTCACCTTGTACCAAAATTAATTCAAAATGGATCAAAGACTTAAGCATAAGACCTGACACAATAAAGTGCATAGAAGAAAACAGGTACTAAATTTATGGACCTTGGGTTCAAAGAGCATTTTATGAATTTGACTCCAAAGGCAATGGAAGGAAAAGCTAAAATAAACGAATGGGACTATATGAAACCTAAAAGCTTCTGCACAGCAAAAGAAACCATCGACAAAATAAAGAGGCAACGAACTGAATGGGAGAAGATTTTTGCAAACAGTGCCTCCGATAAGGGGCTAATATCCAAAATATACAAGGAACTCATGAAACTCAACAACAAAAAAACAAACAACCCAATTGAAAAATGGGCAGAGGACCTGAAGAGACATTTCTCCAAAGAGGACATACAAATGGCAAATAGACATATGAAGAAATGCTCAACATCACTAATCATCAGAGAAATGCAAATCAAAACCACAATGAGATATCACCTCACCCCAGTCAGAATGGCTATCATCAACAAGACAAATAGTAACAAGTGTTGGAGAGGCTGTGGAGAAAAAGGAACCCTCATACACTGTTGGTGGGAATGCAGACTGGTGCAGCCGTTATGGAAGGCAGTGTGGAGGTTCCTCAAAAAATTACGAATAGAATTGCCATATGACCCAGCAATCCTCTCCTGGGTATCTACCCAAAAAATCTGAAAACATTTATACATAAAGACACATGTGCTCCAATGTTCATTGCAGCTTTGTTTACGGTGGCCAAGACATGGAAACAACCAAAATGTCCTTCGATAGATGAATGGATAAAGAAGTTGTGGTATATATACACAATGGAATACTATTCGGCGGTAAGAAAAGATGATATAGGAACATTTGTGACAACATGGATGGATCTTGAGAGTATGATGCTAAGTGAAATAAGTCAGACAGAAAAAGCAGAGAACCATATGATTTCACTGATATGTGGTATATAAACCAAAAACAACAAAAGAACAAGACAAACAAATGAGAAACAAAAACTCATAGACACAGACAATAGTTTAGTGGTTACCAGAGGGTAAGGGGGTGGGGCGTGGGAGATGAGGGTAAGGGGGATCAAATATATGGTGATGGAAGGAGAACTGACTCTGGGTGGTGAACACACAATGGGATTTATAGATGATGTAATACAGAATTGTACACCTGAAATCTATGTAATTTTACTAACAATTGTCACCCCAATAAATTTAATAAAAAAAAAAAAAGAAAATATTTCAACATTTGTGGGCTACAGTCTGTTGCACTAAGAAAGTGGTCATTGATAATACAAAAGGGAATGAATATGGCTGTGTTACACATTCATTTTTATATAGATGAAATTAATAGTTTGTCCATAAATATTATTAATGGACACTGAAATTTGAATTTCATATAATTTTCACATATGTTGAAATATTATTCTTTTGAGTTTTCCCAACCATTTAAAATATAAAAACCAGTTGTAGTACAAAAACAAGAGGTATGCAATAGTTTTTTCACACTTGCTCTACAGAAATAGTTGATTGTGAGAATCCTAGCAACTGCCTTTCTGAAAAAAATATTTCAGTTGACAAAGAACTCTTATAGCCCTGTGTTCAATCACTAGATCGATCATTTTTTCATTTTTCAGTGAGTCTGGGTTTTTTGTTTTGTTTTATTTGGGTCTCCTCACAGCTAATGTCTTCCCAGTTGATAGGATTGGCTACATAGTGAATTTGATTTGAATGTTAAGTGTCCCAACCATTAGGTTTTCTATATACTTGTTGAGTCATATTTTTCCCTAAGGAACATTTTAAATTACATAATCTACTCAGACAGTAAATTGAAGAGATCCACAAGTTAAGGAATAGATTAATGTGGTCAATAAAATCCGCCTCTTAGAGAATACATTGAAGAGTTCTTATCCGTAGGGAAGAATGATAGGACCAATTTATGGTCAACACATGATCAGTAATGATAGAGGCTAAACGAAGAAGGTGAAATGTGACAGAACTCTACATCAGATGTGAAATATCAGATGTACCAATGAAAAGTGCTCATTATCATTATCATTAACACTCTCTTATTGTATGCATAGCTATGTGCTAGGAGTGATTTATTTATTACACATATATTCTATGTATATTTATTTATATATTATGTATGTATTTTTATATATACAGAAATTATGTGGACATCTTTATAAGTTAGTAAATTAAGTAATGCCAATTGAAGGTTGTTCAAGGACAGGAAAAAAAAATACTAAGTTTTTGGGGCCGGCCCGGTGGCTCAGGTGGTGAGAGCTCCATGGTCCTAACTCCAAAGGCTGCCAGTTCGATTCCCACATGGGCCAGTGGGCTCTCAACCACAAGGTTGCCAGTTCAATTCCTCGACTCCTGCAAGGGATGGTGGGCTGTGCCCCCTGCAACTAGCAATGGCAACTGGACCTGGAGCTGAGCTGCACCCTCCACAACTAAGACTGAAAGGACAACAGCTTGAAGCTGAACCACACCCTCCACAACTAAGATTGAAAGGACAACAACTTGACTTAGAAAAAGTCCTGGAAGTACATACTGTTCCTCAATAAAGTCCTGTTCCCCTTCCCCAATTAAAAAAAAAAAATCTTTTAAAAAAATACTAAGTTTTTCAGATAATCTGCAGGCATGTGAAAGTCTGAATTTTTTCATAAATTAAATAGCTTAACATCCCATTTGCTCTCTTTTCAAATTGTTCTGTATATAATGATTATTTTTTAATACTATGAAGTATTATCCAAAATAATTATTGCCCATGTATTACCAAATTAATTTGAATGAATATAATTGAAAGACGTTTCAAATACTTGAGATGCTTCAAAGTAATTGTCAAGAGCTAACCCCAAGGTCCTCCTTTCATATAGAAGAGCTCCTTAGCTGAAATATACCTTTAGAATGACTTTCTGTGAGAAGAGAGAGGCAAACATGCCTAAATGCCCAATCAACCCTGACACCAAAATGAAAAGCAATTCCATTTGCAAGTATTAATAAACACTGTTTATTTTCTGTGTAACACTTGAATTTTATTGAGATAGATATATTCTGTACACCAGATCAAACTTAGTAATAATTCCCATAAATAAAGCAGCGTGGAAGAATGTGGTCCTCTGTTTTCTTTTGTTACAGAGAAGGGCTGATTCCTGACATTTGGTGGTTTTCCATTCGTTTCGATTTGATTGTTTTTACTTTAGAGTAGCGGAGTTTTCAGACACTCAGACCTACAAGTTTTAATACCTGTTGGGGCAAAGGGACTTGGGGAGGCAGACATCAGTAATATTAGGTTGTAGTGTCTCCAAATGAAGATTGCTCACAGTAAAAGAGATTTTTAGATTGATAATAATAATAATAATAGGTAATAAATAAAAATAATAGGTAATAAATAACAATAATAATAGGTATGCCCTTTCAAGCAGGATGAGAACAGAGTGATAAAATAATTTCCAGTACAAACATCTTTCTGCTTTTCTATCATTTCTAGACCTAAGTGCCTAAAGTCCTTTTTCAAGAAGTTTACCCAGAGTTGCCTTCTCTCTCTTTTCTATTTATTTCTCCCCTACTCTATTCTACTTTATGCTCTAAAATCAATGCTCTGATCTTATTGCTTCCCCTAACTCTCAGGGGTTCCCAAAGGGTAAAAGTTTGAACATAGTTCAAATATTAGCACAATATTTAAAGCTCTCCAATGAGACTTAAATTTGGCTTTCCAACCTGTATTCCCACCAGTGCCCTTCAGACATTGTTAAAACAGCCTATCAGAAAAATTCACAGTTTCTGGTTCATGCCCTTTTGCTTTTGCTCCTTCAAACTTCAAACCATATTCTCTCACACCACCTGCTGAAATTCTATTTGTCCTTCAAATTTAGTCTCTTTGTCTAAGAAACTTTCTCAGATCCCCAGGCAGTGTTTTGATATTGTGTTCCTACAGCACTACCTTAAAGCACTCATTATAATCTATTTTGGGTTATATTTATGCATATATTTTTTACATCATCTCTCCTACTAGAGGACAAAGATGTTTGAGGAAAATAACTAGATATTTTTCATCATTGTACCCTTAGGATTTTGTCTTAAAACACACAGTGTTTGCTGTATTAGAAAACAAAATATTTGCCTCTTTCCTTTCCCTTACGTATTTCCTTCATTTGTTCTCTCAGTTTTCTTTATTGACTCTATTATTTCCCTTTGCAATTCTACAAACTTTCCTCTTTTCCTTTCTATTTTTTCTTCATTCATTTTTTTTTTTAATCCCTTCACTTCTTCTTTCTCTGCTCCTTATTTTCATCTTCAACATTGTGGGTTTAGCATACATTCTCACCATCTTTTCACCTATCCTTTATATTTTTATTGTAAAATGTTTAACATGTTCTGAAACAAATTTTGGCAATGCATGATGATTTAGTAGTTCACTTGTTTGTTTTATTTCATTTTATTACATAAATATTTATTGTTTGATCACTAGCACCAGGCCTGTCATAAGTGGTGGAGATCCAAACTGACTAGGACGAACAGTCACTGTTCTCATGGAGGTTACATTATTGTGGGGGGAGGCAGAGGAATCAAAACCTCATGAAGAAACAAAAATTATTCTGTAATGATGAGTGATAGGTATAGAATTTAAAAGTGGACTGTAAATGAGAAATTTTCAGTCCTACCAATGACAGTTATGAGTATTAGACTTATCCTTCAGACATAAACAAATGTTAAGACTCAAACAAATTTATATATAAATGAAAATTTGTGTATACATTCTTTTAGAGATGATAGATGATAGATAGATAGATAGATAGATAGATAGATAGATAGATAGATAGATAGATAGATAATCTTTTAAGGTATCCAACAATAGACCCTACGGGGCTGTTTTCCTTAAAAGGAAAGAAACATCTGAGGTGAGGAACACATTTACCCTGGCTTTCTGATTAGGAGAAGTTTCCAAACCATAGCACAGTGAAATAGAACCTAAACATATATGGTGTCCAAGATAGGAATTAAGATATTTCTGGTGGCTGAAGTTTGCAAAGCAGGTTAGTAGAGCAAAGGTAGCTGTTTAGAGATGGAGCTTCAGAAATCTTTACCAAGGTCCTTTTGAGCCACTGGCTGAGTACAAATCTCTGCACTCACAGGGCAAGACTCCATGTGGCTCAGCAGAGAACTACTTTGGACTATGAGACAAATGGAGATTTTAGAGGTTGAATAGTGCTGAGACACGTTAGAGGTCCCATGAGCCAGAGTGAAGGGAACTTGCTCTGAATGAATACGCCGGGCATTGGGCCTTCAGTTAATATGCCCCAAAAGCCATGCCTTAGGGCTTTCTTTTATTGCCTCAGAGCAAGGGGTCCTCTGGACATAGTCAAACAAAGATGAAAACCAGCCCCCAGAGGGTCAAACAGAGCCGCTGTCGGCCAGAAAGAAACTCAACACTCTCCAAAGAAAGCAAACACCGTAGAGAATTTTTCTTAAAAATCTAGTAAAAAACACATAACATGAAACTTACCATCTTAACCACTTTTAAGTGTTCAGTTCAGTAGTGCTATGTTCACATTGTTGTGAAATAAATCTCTAGAACGTTTTCATCTTGCAAAATTGAAGACTCTATCTATACAGATTGAACAAGTTACTTCATATAATTGTTATACATATATAAGAATTTGTTGAACTTGTTGAATTTGTCCATTTCCTTCCTCAAATTTAAGACATTGTTTGTTATCATTTCTACACATGGGCTTTCTGCCTTTTTTGTCTTTCTTCCCATTCTGTGACTCTCATGATGTACGAGTATCTATTGGTTGGTTGCTTGATGGTAAACTGACTCTTTAATCATTATGTAGTATCTTTGGTGGCCTCTTGTGACCATTTTGGACTCAAACTCTATTTCATCTGATATAAGTATGGTCAGTTTTTCTCTCTTTTGGTTACCATTTGCATGGAATATCTTTTCCATCCTTTCACTTTCAGCCTATGTGGATCCTGAGATCTAAAGAGAGTCTCTTAGACAGCCAAGAGTCTTGATTTTATAACCATTCTTCAGTTAATCTATGTCTTTTGATTGGGGAGTTTAATCCATTTAAATTTTAAGTGATTATTAATAGACGAGGACTTACTATTGCCATTTTGTTTATTTTTTTTGTATGTCATGTAGCTATTTTGTTTATTTTTCTCTCTCATTCCCTTTGTGTTCTGTCGATCTTTTTTGTAGTGATATGCTTTGATTCTTTTCTCATTTCCTTATATATCTTCTATAGGTATTTTCCTTTGTAGGTACTGTGGATACACATAAAACATAAAGTTTTAACAATCCATTGTAAACTAATAATTTCAATCTACTCCTTTACATCTCTACCTCTCTCACTTTATGTTATTGATGCCACAAATGGTAACTATTGTATTGAATATCTATTAACATAGATTTATAGTTATCTTTTATGCTTTTGTCTATTACTTCTATATCAAAATTAAGAGTTATGTATCAATATTACAATACTGGAGGATTTTATGTATGTCTAATATTTATTTCTCGCAGAGAGCTTTATATTTTCATATAGTTTACTTTTGTTATCTAGCATCTTTTTGTTTCAACTCCCTTTAGCATTTCTTGTATGGCATATGTAGTGGTGATGACCTCCCTAAGTTTTTAACTTGAAAGTCTTAATTTCTCCTTCATTTTTGGAGGATGGTTTTGCCTAATATAGTATTCCTGGTTGGCAGTTTCATTTTTCCTTTCAGTACTTTAAAGATATCATCCCACTTCCTTCTGAACTGTAAGACATCTGCTGAAAAATCAGTTTATAATTTTATAGGAACTCCCTTGTATGTGTGTCATTTTCTCCTGCTGCTTTCAACATTCTCCCTTTGTGACATTTGAAAATTTGATTACAATGTGTCTCTTTGTGCATTTCTTTGGGTTTATCATAGTTGGAATATGTTGAGCTTGTTGAATTTGTCCCTTTCCTTCCTCAAATTTAAAAAAGTTTAGGGCCATTATTTCTACAAATATGCCCCCTGCCTTATTGTCTCTCTTCCTTCTCATTCTGTGACTCCCATGGTGTGTATATTGGTCTGCTTGAGGATCTCTCTTAAGTCCCTTAGTCTCTCTTTACTTTTCTTTATTCTTTTTTTTTTTAATCCCTCTGTCTCTGTGATAGAAATGACCTCTTTTCAAGTTTGCTGACTCTTACTTCTGCTTGATTGAGTCTTCTCTTGAAATCCTTTAGTGAATTTTTATTTTATTTTATAATTTATTTATAATAATGAAAAATTTTTAAAATTACAGTTGACATACAGTACTGTATTAGTTTTAGATGTGTAACATAGTGATTAGACATTTGCATAACTTATAAAGTGATCACCACAATAGATCTAGTACCCATCCGTCACCATACGTAGTTATTACAATATTACGGATTATATTCCTTATGCTATACTTTGCATTCCTGTCACTATTTTGTTAACTACCAATTCAAACTTCTTAATCCCTTCTACTTTTTCACCTATTCTCCCATCCCTGCTCCCATTTGGCAACCATCAAAATGTTCTCTGTATATCTGAGTCTGTTTCTGTTTGTTTGTTCATTTATTTTGTTCTTTAGATTCCACATCTAAGTGAAATCATATGGCATTTGTCTTTCTCTGTCTGAGTTACTCCACTCATCGTAATATGCTCTAGGCCCATCCATGTTGTTGCGGATGGCAAAATTTTATTTTTTTTAAGGCTGAGTAATATGCCATTTTGTGTGTGTGTGTGTGTGTGTGTGTGTGTGTGTGTGTGTTTATGTATCTTGGTTATTGTAAATAATGTTGCAATGAACATATAGATAGGCATGACCTTTTGAAGTAGTGTTTTGGGTTTCTTTGGATAAATACCCAGATCTGGGATTACTCGGTCTTTCTTTGTCTCTTGTTATAGCCTTTGCTTTAAAGTCTATTTTATCTAGTATAAGTATGCTATGCCAGATTTTTTGTTGTTTTTATTTTCATGAAATATATTTTTCCATCCCCTTACTTTTAGTCTGTGCGTGTCTTTCGACCTAAAGTTAGTCTCTTGTAGGCAGCATATGTGCATATGTAAAGATCTTTTCTTATTTATTTAGCCACCAATGTCTTTTGATTGGAGCATGTAATCCCTTTACATTTAAAGTAATTGTTGATAGATACACAGTTATTGCTATTTTATTATACACACACACACACACACACACACACACATATATATATATATATATATATATATATATATATATATATATATTCACCATCTTCTTCTTAAAGACATCTATTAATATTTCTTGTAATACTGGTTTTGTGGTGATGAACTCCTTTAGCATTTTCTTGTCTGGGAAGCTCTTTATTTGTCCTTTGATTCTAAATGATAGCTTTGCTGGGTAGACTAATCTTGGTTGTAGGTTCTTGCTTTTCATCACATTGAATATTTTATGCCAATCCCTTCTGTCCTGCAAAGTTTCTGTTTGGAAATCTACTGACAGTCTTATGGAAGTTCCCTTGTAGGTAACTAACTAACTTTCTCTTGCTGCTTTTAGGATTCTCAGTTTGTCTTTAATCTTTGCCATTTTAATTATGATATGTCTGGGTGTAGGCTTGTTTGGGTTCATGTTGTTTGGGTTCATGTTGTTTGGGACTCTCTGTGCTTCCTGGGCTTGTATGTCTATTTCCTTTACCAGATTAGGGAAGTTTTTAATCATTATTTCTTCAAATAGGTTTTCAATTCCTTGCTCTCTCTGTTCTTCATCTGGTACCTTTATGATACGAATGTTGGTCGCTTGATGTTGTCTCAGATGCTCTTTCAACTCTCTTCATTTTTTTTTTTTTGTATTCTTTTTTCTTTTAGCTGTTCTGATTGGGTGTTTCTGGCTACCTTATTTTCCAAATTGCTGATTCAGTCCTCTGTTCCATCTGATCTACTATTGATTCCCTCTATTGTATTCTTTATTTCCGTTATTTTATTCTTCATTTCTGACTGGTTCTTTTTTATGTTTTCTCTCTCCATTTTTATGTTTTCTATTTCTTTGTTGAAGTTCTCCCTGAGATCATTGAGCATCCTTATAGCCAGTGTTTTTAACTCTGCATCTGGTAGGTTGCATGTCTCCATTTTGTTTAGTTTTTTTCTGGAGCTTTCTTCTGTTCTTTCTTTGGAACCTGTTTTTTTTTTTTTTTGGTCTCCTCATTTTGGCTGCCTCCCTGTGTTTGTTTGTATGTATTAGGTAGAGTTGCTATGTCTTCCAGCCTTAGTAGAGTGAACTTATGTAGTAGGTGTCCTGCAGGGCGCAGTGGCCCAGTCTCCCTGGTCACCTAAGCTGGGTGCTGCAGGTGTGTCCCTTGTATGAGTTATATGTTCCCTCCTGCTATAGTTGAGCCTTATGTATATACTCAGTGATTATATTTATATACAATTCTGGAAAATGCAAATATCCTATATTGACAGAAAGCAGGTCAGTTATTCCCTGGGTATAAAGAAGAGAGAGGGAAAGTTGAAAAGGAGGGAGGGATTTTATAGGGACCATGACACCTCTTCTCCTCTTTATATTGATGTTTTAAATACATTTTTTTACTTTTACCCTTTCAAACTCCTAATTCCTGCTCTTAATCCTTAATCTCCAATTTTTATATGGGTTTTGTCTAAAATTTTATTTCATGGATTTTTATCCTTTATCTCTTTTGCTTTTGGATTTTTAGTCTTTAATCTCATTGACCTCTGGCCTTTTATACTTTATTTTAACCACCATTTATTTTATTATTTTTGACTGTTAACTTTTTGTCTTTGTTGGGCTTTTCATTCTCCCATTTTAATCTGTATTGTGTTCCTTTTTCTTTTTGTTCTCTCTTGTTTGCAGTGTTTTAATGTTACTATCTTTCTAATCTCCCATTCTTCTTTAATTACTATAAAGCGATCATATATATTTCCGTGATTTTTATTGTTTTTATCATGGCTGACAAGGCCTGTGATCCTAGAGGTTGTAGGTACACAGAAGACCTATATGAGAAATAGGGGAATTGGAAGCTTTTTTTTTCTGTGCACCTTGCCTTTACAGATCCCCTCTTAGTAATATCATTTGCCCATATTTCTCCTGGACTGTTTAGCTTTTTTCTCTTATGATTTCATAAGAGTGTTTATTATTCTTTTATTATACATTTATTACCATGGAGTTATTTTTCTCTGGGTACCTGAATTTTAGTATTAGCAATGGTCTTATGGCATCCCACTTAGAATCAAGAGGAACAAGAAGATTGATTCCCTAGAGAACACTCCCTTATTAATATTTATTTATTTCAATTATTCCATCTTTAATGTGCAATTCATCATTTATGAAAATTTGGACAAAAAAGTTTTTAAATTTAATATGATCTTCTGGATGCAATATTATCAGAAAAGTAAACAATTCTAGTTTCTCTCTTTCTTTCCTGCTTGATTTTGTTTTTCCCTTGTTTTCATTCTCTCTTTTCCCAGCTATAAATATAAGGATGATAATGCCAGCTCTATACAGTTTCAATGAAAATTAAATAAGAAAAATTTATGTAACAATGAATAGCGTAATATATAAACTATAGTAACTTCTCAATGGAAATTTCCCTTTCTTTTTTTCTTGGCCAATTAAAACTCATATCAAGTTAAATTGCATATACAAGTATATTGATTAGAAGAATAAATTTAGAATCAGAATTTAGCTTTAGAATCAGAAATAGCTTATAGAAACAAAGCAGATGCTTAGTATTAAACATAAAATTAGCCTATGGAAATAAAAGACATAAACACACAGCAACTGATTTTGTCAGTAAATGTTTCTTCAGTTTGAAATATATTATTTAACTGATGAATTGATGTCTTTAATAGAAATTATACCAGACCAGAATGGTATTTTTCTCTCTACAAGAAACCTTAAGAACCAAAGATTCAGTGTAGGAACATTCTTTTAGAATCAGATGCATTACTTTAAATGAAAAATTTCTCACAAAATATGCCTATAAACTAATGATAGTGGTGTATATTGGTAACTTAGGAAAACATTCCAGAGAATTTCCCTCCTCCAGCCACCGCATTGCGGAATTCCAGGGTGTGTCATCCACACAAGCTATTATGTAATTAGCGTCTCCTGGGCTTGTGTGACTCCAGTGACCTAAATGTCTAATTTTGATGTGAGCACAATCTATTGTGTCAAGTTACTCTCTCTACTTATCACCATCTTCAGTATAATTTCCCCCCCAGGAAAGTTAAACACAACATTTTAATGGGTAGCCCAACTGTTCCAGAGTCCAATACTCATTCTCAGATTAGGGCTGAGAGAGCTGAGAGAAGGGTGGTGAACCAAACAAAGCTTTAAAACTGTGTCTAAAGTCTGCTTAAAACTCTGCCTGTAATGCCTCAATGGGAAGTTTATTCCTCCCCCTTCTATCAAGGTTTGAGCTTAAAATAGGTCAATTTTCTTATGTCACAGCAAACATGGTAGTTATCCAAGTGCCTGTCTGAAAACAAACCTTGGTCAGTTTAGAATGACTTGAAAAGATCATCAAATCTTTTGACTTAAATCAAATTTAAATAATCTTATGAATTTCTTATCACCTTAGAAAACCTGAGGTTAAATAAATGGAGGTAGGAAGAACTGCAGTTGGACAGTGTAGTTGGCCAGGGGAGCGAGTACTGGGTATGTGAAGCCAAGATCTCGATGGCTACTTGGCAGGAGGCATTCAGTTTCTCAACGTCATGAATCAAACTCAACACTTCAAACTTGGAGAATCTGAAGCTGCTTGCTAATCAGATCTTTCCTTACATAGTTAACCAAACAAACAAGCAGACGAACAGAAAATCTTACAAACCAAATAAAAGACCGTGGGAAGATGTCTTGCCAATGAATTCACTGTTATCAATAGAATGGCAAAGTCTCCTTTTACTAGATCCAG
Organism: Rhinolophus sinicus; assembly: GCF_036562045.2. NCBI lineage: Eukaryota > Metazoa > Chordata > Mammalia > Chiroptera > Rhinolophidae > Rhinolophus > Rhinolophus sinicus. The sequence goes on along the minus strand of NC_133757.1, from coordinate 39,604,464 downwards.
AATGTGGTCTCTTCCAGTCTTTCTCAAACTATGTGCAGACACATGACCTAGGCAGTCCATACATTTTGTGTGAGAATTTAAAAAATACTTTGTATGTTTTTCAATGAAATTTTTAAAAATAAAATTAAGCAAGCCCTTACTATCGCTGTGTGGCTCATCTGAGTGATATCCGCACTCACCAAGGAGACTCAGGAGAGCTCGGTGCCCTGTTAACCCCTATGTTAATGTCCCATGGCAGCTACATTGGAAATTACACTGAGATGTCAGCTATAAAAGGGGTAGGGAGACCAAACCCAATATGTAGATTTTCAAAGAAAATATTCAAGAACTGGATATGACTTTTGGATTCTTCATCTAGGTGGAGGACAGACAAGGATAGAAATAATGGAGATTCACTGAGAAAATGTTGAGTATTTTCAGCAAGCTGTGCTGTGAATCACAGACACACACACAGACACACACACACACACACACACACACACACACACACACAGGGGAGGTGCTTCTTTCATCTTTCAACACCACAAGCACTGTGAGGGGTTAAGGGGGAGAGGCTGTAGTCGTTTATACAGTTTCATATTAAAATACATGTACAGAGTAGCCTGGTTCATGATTCACACCTGAGTCAACACTAGGGGCCCACTATCCATTTCTTTTCTTTATAAAGAATACATATATTACTTAAGCTGTAAAGTAATAATGCATTTCATTTTTTGAAAGGACATATTTTATTCTCCAAAAATGAAAGTTTTATTCACTTACTATACAATTCATCTAAATATGTTTCTCTCTTGATTGCAAGTTTGGGCTTTGGCGGCCAGAATTCCAATCAAGGAGCAAATAAATGCTCTTGTATTCATCATCACCTGAATGAGAATTCTTTTAGGACTAATTGAGGCAGGTTTGGTGCTTTTATCCACTTTTTCCCCAGCCTTTGAGTCTATGCACAGATATCAGTTATAGGCTCAGTTGATTAGCTTAAAATAAATCCTTGATATGCATACAAACTCCGTGACTGCAAGTGTCAGGGTTGATTGTTCTATTTTGATTAATCACACAACAATTTCCATCTCAGAAGTATGTTCTCTCCATTGTTTCTTTTCATTCAAAGCTTCATGTCCTGAAACTACCCTTGCTTGAGATAGAGACATACCGCTCCTCCATAAACTACAGAAAGATCAACATTCTTTCACATGCAGACATCACAATTTTATTGTCATGAACCAGCTGTGCTCCTAAGAAATAACCAAATCGTCTCAGTTACTACTGAGAAAAAGAAATGATCCAGATAAAATATTTTAATACCAAAGTGATAGTTTGGGGAGATTGAAACTTACACTAATATGTAACTGTTTTAGCCAACACTTCTAACTCTTCAGCTATGTTGTGTTATATTTTGTAACTGGTTTATTTTAGAGGGTATATCAGAGTGCACAATTTAAATATTCTCTGGCTTTCCTTACAGTTATGTTTTAACTGCACAGGTGGGTATCTGATGCTTTTGATGTTTTCCACACTGTCACTATTTTAGGCTACAATCTGTGGAACAGAGTTTGGGGGCTCAGCTACCTTTTCTCATGTATACTAAAGAAGAAATACTACAATCTTTTGAGGAGCTGCTTGGCCAGCGTATAGATCCTCTCTCAGCTCAGACGTAGAGTGACATATGCTTCTCAGTCTCCACATTCTCATAAGAGAAATCAGCCTCATTCCATCTTGATTTATTGTTAAAACAATACAGCTCCAAGTTTAACTAGAGGAACTGCAATCCAGGTCTTGACAGCAAGCCCCGGGCCATCTATTGCTTTGTCTGTCAAGCATTGTGCTCCTATTCTGGAAGTAGCAGCCATCTCATTAGAAAATTACGGACCCACCCTGTTATGGACTGAAGGTTTGAGTCTTCCCTCCACCCCCATGACAAATTCACATGTTGAAGCCCTAATCTCTAGTGAGGTTGTTATTTGGAGAAGAAATCGCTAAGGAAGTAATTAAGTTTAAATGAGGTCATAGGGTACGACCTTTATCATCCACTAGTTGCCAGTGGTCAGGATTTAGGCTAAGCAAAAGTAGTCAGTCTGAGAGAATAAAGCCATATTCTGAGAAGCAAAGCTGAGAGAAGGGGAGAGTACTGATTGTGGTTAAGGCCTTGGTTCTAGTTGTTTCTGAGGCACAACTGCATGTCTTTTCTTCTGGTAATTTCATGGTGAGCCTATTAATTCCTTTTAGCTTATGCTAATTTAAATTGGGTCTGTGTCACTTGCAACTTTACGGAGAGGAAGAAATGTGTTGTGGGACTTGCTGATCCACAGAGTCATGGAAAATTAAGGAGAACGCTTGGATAAACACTCTGTCTTTACAGTAATGAAACCATCCTGTCTCCTGTAAATACTTTTTTTTTCAGTTTCATGTGTACAAAACAATGTAATAGTTAGACAGGTACACCGCCATAAAGTGATAACCCCCCTCCCCCAATCTACTTCCCCTCTGATATCGTATATAGCTGTTGAAAATATTCTTAAAAAATAAAATTTACCCCATAACTCTCCTATACAGAAGCACTCATGTTAGCTGTGAATTTCTTTTCTATGCATAATATATGTATATAATTGAGCTTATGTGTATAAGTCAGTATATAATTCTACATACTGATTTTTTAAAATAACGTCACATCGTGATAATTTCTCAAAGTCATTAATATTCTTAATACGCATAACTAATGACTGTGTAATAATCCATAATCTAAATACACCCTTTATATTTCACCATTATCACATTTTTAGATATTTAGGTGAACTCCACATTTTTGCTGTTATAAGTAATGCTGTAATATTTTTGTTCATACAACTCAGTACTTTTTAAAAAGAACTTCCCATTTATTTGTGTCACTTCTTTCATCATATTTGGAGACTTTTGTACTTACAAAGAGGTTAGTTCTGAAGATTATGTGTAAATCCATTTGTTTTTAAGTCCAAAGAGACCAGCAAGAACAAGTGCCATCTGTTGGTGGCAGGCAAAGAGAGGCACCTTGCTCTGGCTTGTGGTTTTGTTGGTCTCTGTCTAGGTCTCTAAGCTAAACACTCATAAGCAGAGGAGCTTCTGTGCTAACTTCTTAGATATTGAGTTTATTTCTAAGCTATTTGACAGAGCTATCCATTTATCCAATTTTATATCTTATTTGTTATTCAACTAACATGTTCTGATTATATAGAGAACACATTTATTGCAAAAATATGGAAGACAGGCAATTCTGAAGAAGAAAGTAAGCGTTAAAATAATCTATTAACGATACAGTGCTTAACTTTTTGTTGTATTTTCAGTTTAATGTACGTATTTGTGCTTTCCCCCACATAATCAAACTTATACTATGTGTGCATTTGGCTTATGGAAGTCATCTTACAGCGACCAGTGCTGGAGGTATCTATTTCACGTCTGGGGTATGAATTACTCTGTAGTTTTCTGTGCCCATCTCTTGCCCTGTGCCCTCTCACTTTGCCCAGTCATATAACTCGGTAGCAATAATGAAGTAGGTGGTACATAAAGTATATTTTGTGGTTCGTGGAAAAGGCAGATGTAAGCTTACACTCCATATTGCATCTATTAACTCTGTGACCTTGGGCAAAGGAGATTTTGTTTCCAGACCTATTATACAGAATTAATAACACCTACTTCACAGGGTTAGTATGTGGCTTAAATGGAATAGTGGACAAGAAAAGCAAAATGTGACCTGTTAAATACTGTATCATTATTGATTAAGAAGTTAAAGATTTTTTAAAGTGGAAAATGGAGAGAGGAGCATCTGAAAAGAAATATTAGTACACTCTTACGAAAGCCTCAAATCCTATACTCTATTCCATTAGGGAAAGATGTGTGAGTGTTGCAGTACTTAAATCATCTTTTAGATCTTGCCCACTTTTAGCAATGGTTTAGAAAGTTGTGGAAATTTTATATTTGTAAGCAACAGCCATGGATTTATACAGTATACATTTACTCATTCATTTATTTATTCGGTTATTCACTAAATAAAATCCTACTGTGTTTCAGGTACTGTGCAAAACTCTAGGGATCAAATGTAAATAAGGCACAGAAATTGGTCATGAGGCGCACACAGTCAGGTGTGGGAAACAGGTGAGTAAGCACAATCTTATGTCCGAAGAACAAACATCTTACTGAGGGAACAAAGATAAGGAAGCAGTTAATTCTGACTGGTAGTGGTGTCACAAAAAGTGACACTTGAATACATGTACATGCAAAGAATGAGGAATGATCCTTCTTGGCGAGGTAGACAACATATTCAAAGGCCAGAGAAGGCATGCTTGAAGAAAAACAAGGGAATTGTGGGTAAGGAAAAAGCAAAGCAGGTAAAAAGGAATTTTGTAGGAAAGGGGGGGAGTTTAGTTTGGGATTTGTGGTGGATGTGTTTTAGTTGAACTCTCTCTTTCTCCCATTCTTAGTCCACATCATTTAAATAGAGCTGACCCCATCTCCTTTGAGTGACAACAGGTATGTCTTTGATTAATAAAAATGGGAAAATTAGTTATTTAATAAAAATATATTATTGGATTGACAATATCTTGAAAAATATAAAATTTATGGAGCAAATTAATAAAGGGAACTCCTGGTCTTGAAAAAGTTTGGGAAGCACTAACTCATATGCTAAGAAACATGCCTTCAACTTTAATAATTCAATTCAGTATCATTTGAATCACATCGTGGATGCAAGTCCTAGCAGCAAACATGAGCTATTTTATTGATGGAAGAGGGAGGATAAAGTCATATTGATGAGATAATTGGAACATTTGCTCTTGTGTGAAAGAGTCTTTAAAAACAATAAGCCAACTGATGGAATCTGTGTTCTCAAAGGTTACACATTTATTTTGTCAGCTGTTTAAATAATTTGGATTAGACTAATTCTTTTTCCTGGAATATTTGTGTCCTGAGGTCAAGGTATATTTCTTTATTCTTTGCTTAATTCGTGGAGGTGGTCAACTGGTAAATATTTTATTGACAGTGTAATAAGGAAGGGAAGAATATATTCTTTGTGAATATTCCTGGATTTCTTTAGAATGCTGTTCGTTATTCCTATAAACCCTGATGCTAACAATTGTGAAATAGGAAATTGCTAAATTGTGGAAGAACTTTAGTGTTTTGCATCTTAGAAGCAAACAGCATTGAGTAATACTGTATTACTACATTCTTATTTTGTCATTTATATTAAAATGTAAAGCCAGCCTCCCATCTCATAAGACAGGACAATGGTCAAAATGGCCTCAGCAGATCCAGCTGTTAGTGGAAAAAAGGATTTTGAGGCACAGAGTGCCAGCTGGATGGGAACTCTCAATGAGTTAGAATTAGGAGGAAGGAGCATTGGGCCCAGAATGCTCACTTTTGCGTTAAAGTATTGATGTTATTATTGTCACTGCTCTTGCCCTGGTTCTTAACCTTACAATTTCTCAATTGTCTGCTGCTGGAGAAAATAAACCGGGTGATTCTTTTTCTGTGGGATGGAACATAGAACTTAGTTCAGAACTACCATCCCTAATGCTGTCAATTTAAAGTCTAGATGGAAGATTTTCTGGGCATCTCACTCAGCAGCGACATGGCAATAAAAATGTTTCAAGTAAGAGTTGTGTGAAGCTAGAAAAAAATGTATAGGTACAGAAAATACTTTGTTAGAGATTTGGGTGGGGGAAAGAGAGTCTGTATTTCTGAGTCGCACCATTTTGCTGATGTCTTTTAAAAAAGGAAAAAAATGGGACATTCAAGCTTGACACAACTGAGATGATATCAGCTTGATCCAGCTGTCTGAACATCAGAAATGATTGCAGCTGGCTAATCTCTAATTATAGAATCTCTATTATTGGTGATTTAAGTGGCTGAATCTGTGGTTTGACTTCTACAATCCCTGGCTTTATGAAAGGCTGGGATTTTTAGATTATGTTTTTTTCCCTTTATAAACTAAACAAATTTAAATTAACTCTTGGGGGACATATAATTAAGGAGCTGCAGATGATATTTTTGCTCCTTTTGCTGACCAGAAGATGCCTTGTGACTTTGGAAGAAGCTGTTAAATTCTGTTACCATGGGATTCAATCCAGAGTGTTTAGCTCTGATGTCCTAAGGTATCTGGAGAGACCAAGGTCAACGTCAGCAATTCTGAGATTCAGAGAAAGTTTATATCTCTAATGGTTTGTGTTTGGAGACGATTTCAGACGGAATTATTGCATTTCAACTTCACTCTGAACCCTTCATTCATCATTTGACTTCCTCGCTGTCACTCTCTCCACTAATTCTGATGATTTTTGTAGACTGGTGTGGGGACAGAGTCCCAGAGAATAGTTTCCAGGCTCTCGGCCTCACACAGAAAGGTGCCGGCTCAGGTAGTAAATGGTCATCAACTGTGATTGGATGGCCATCAGCTGTGGCTAGTTGGCCGTCAGTTATAACCAGTGAGACATTGGCCACTAGTATAACTGCTGTGGCTATGCTAGCAGCAAATGGGGGCTAGCAAGAAGATGGTGGCTGAGCTAGCAAGCGCGGATTGCAGTTAGCATGGCGGATTGCAGCTAGTGAGGGGAGTTGGTCAGTTGGCAGAAAAGCGGACAGTAGGTCGCATGTCGTGTGAATCCAGCCTCCAGTGAGACTGTAGTGGTATGACTCCCCTACCTATGGCTCTGTGGGTGTTCCTTTTTGGCCTAGCCAATCCTGCGTTCTTATGTGGGGAGCGGGAGCTGAGACCCCGCAGGCTGCCCCGCACAACAACTGGTTTAGAGAAAAACAAGTAGCAAGGTTGAATCTACTTGTTATCAGTAGCATACCTAAGAGATATTGTGGGTTCAGTTCCAGGCCAAAGCAGAAAAAGCGAAAATGAAAATAAAGTGAGTCATATGAATTTTTTGGTTTTCTTGTGCATATAAACGTTATGTTTACACTATACCGTAGTCTATTAAGTGTGCAATAGCATTCTGTCTTAAAAAAATGTACATTCCATAGTTTTAAAATACTTTATTGCTAGAAAATGCTAACCATCATCGGAGCCTTCAGCAAATTATTTTTTTGTTGGTGGAGGGTTTTACTACAGCGTTGATGAAAACGCATTATCTGTAAAGCGTAATACAGAGAAGAGCGATAAAATGAGGGATGCCTGTATTAGTCTACTCAGGCTGCTGTAACACAATACCATAGCCTAGGGGGCTTACACAACACACATTCATTCCTCATCATTCTGGAGGCTGCGAAGTCCAAGATCAAGGGGCCGGCAGATTGCATTCCTGTTGAGAGCCCTCTTCCTGGCTAGCAGATGGCTGTCTTCTCACAGAGGAAAGATGGTGAGTGCTCTGATCTCTTCTTCAGAGGGTACTAATCCCGTCATGAGGACCACACCCTCATGACCTCTTCTAAATCTAGTGACTTCCAAAGACCTCACCTCCAGCTACCATCACATTGGGAGTTAGAGCTTCAACAGATGAATTTGGGGTGGGGGGACACAAGCATTCAGCCCATAATAGTCAGGAAAATATTGCTTAGTTGGGACTTATCGGACTGTAACCCTCAACTTGTCACTTTAAGAGGAGATACTTATTTGGTTAAAGGGATCTCAACCAGTCCCAGGACAGTCAATCACCAGCTTCCCATAGTATCCTCATGTTTGGTATCACCTTATTATGACTAATGGTGGGAATGTTGCTCAAAACACTGAAAAATATTTAGAGACTGAAGAGTCATAACGCAGTACAGTTGGTCCTTCCTATCTAGAGGTTCCAAGCCAATGGATTTAACCAACTGCGGATTGAAAATATTTGAAAAAAAAAAAAAAAAGTTACACTGTTGTTGACAGGTACTATGTAATTAGGCCTATAGTAGTTTTGTCTGTACTAAACACGGGCAGACCTTTTGTGACACTTCTTAAACAACACAGTAGAATAACTATTTATATAGTATTTACATTGGATTAGGTATTATAAGTAATCTAGAGATGATTTAAAGTATACAGGAGGATGTGCATAGGTTATATGCAAATACTGTGCCATTTTATATAAAGGACTTGAGCATCCGTGGATTTTGGTACCTGCAAGGGGTCCTTAAACCAATCCCCATGGATACCAAGGAACACCTCTGTGTTCTCTGTATAAATTTATAAACCTGGACTCATGAAGTATAAAGGTTTTCAATTTGTTTTGGAGTGAGAAGATTTTAATTATAAGCAAGCTAGGAGTTTTATGTAAAAAGTATCCTTGTTTCTTCAATATTTTATCAAGACATTATCTGGCTATAATAACAATATACAGTACAACTTTCATTTTAATTTTTCAAATAGCCAATTGTTGGACAAATATAACTATTCTTTACCTCCCATACCAATCTATTATTAAGTAGTCATCAATCCTAACTCAGAAGATGTGTCTTTTCCTTGATCCATTAGAAAGCAGAGCTGTTTAATATATTTTCTCCCCAACGGTTACCCCATGGACACAGTGCTCTCTTTCATGTGAAAATCATGGTCTCTCTTTTCCATTTCTACAGATTTTTTTGTTGTTGTTCCAGTTAATTTCTAGCTATCTAAGAAAAAATTTCACAGATGGTATGATTTGCAGTTATAAAGAAAAAGGCAGTTGGTACCACTGTAGGAATGCTAAAAGGCAGACGGACCATTTTAAGTTCATATACTAGGGGGATGTAAATAAGAATTTAGATTTATTGAAAGCTTGAAGTTTGAGTGTTTCATATTTTATATCTAAAGCCACAAAGATTTAAAAGCTCAGAGTTAATATGACAACCTAAACCAAATGGAGAGAATTGTTCTCTAGAAGTAAGTTTGTTGCAATTCAAAATGATAAATAAATACTTTTTCTTCAGTTGTGTGTTGGTTTGTTTTTTTTTTTAAAGAAAGCGTAGCTTAAGGCAAGGATTAAAGTGCTGAAATTTTATTTGGGAGGTATAAGCCTCGGGTGGCAAGGGTAAAGAAGAAGGGAAGTGAGTCCAAAAGAAAGATGTGAAGCTATGTGATGTGACACAGTTCTGTGCTAGCCATCATGGCTCAGTGAACCATGAAGAGAAATGGCAGGTCATTGGGGAGACAGGCTGACTTAGCAAAGGACTCTCCAGAGGGGCTGTGAGGAGAACAGGTATCTCCGTGTGGTCCATGGAAGTGGGAAAGGAGGGCAGATGGATCTGTCTGGCTCCCTCCTGTCCCCCATTGTCCACTGGTCAAAGTTCACTCTGCAGGTATTTCAGTTCCCCACACGTCTGGATTGTGCCATTGGTTCCGTTGGCAGCTTAGGAAGGCACTGCGTGGCATTCATGTCCTGAAGGGCAAGGGTGATTTGGCATGAAAGAAATGAGAGCCATGGAGACCTGAGAATTTAAGTCACACCTTCCATCTTGGGAACCTTAGTGAAAGTGGCAGTGGTGGTGTGGTCCAGGAGGTAGCTTTTGTCTTAGAAAACACAGGGCAAGCAGCCATTTGGCGTTGGATACAAAATCCTATGTCCAATTTGTAATGTTAGAAATTTAGAAAAAGTAAAAAGATAAAAGTAGAAGCATGAAAATTATTATTGTTTAACGAAAATAGACCTATTCAGAAACATTTAGGGAAAGAGCGTTGTTTTAGTCAGTGTTCTCCATGGAAACAGAACCAACAGAAATATATATATGTATACACATATATATGTGTATATATATATATTTGTATATGTTTTTGTATATATATATTTTGTATATATATTTTGTATACACATATATATGCACACACACAGGCACAAACACACATGTAATACATGTATATATACATATACACATATACGTATGTATATATACATATATTAAGTGTGTATATATGTATATATGTATGCACATATGTATAGATATATACACATACTCATATGTGCAGAGATTTATTCTAAGAAATTGGCTTATACCATCACGGAGGCTGGTGAGTCCACAATCTGCAAGTGTGCTGGTAGAACATGAGTCAGGCAGAAAGAACTAATGTCACAAATGAAGTCTGAAGGCAATCAGGTAGAAAATTCTCTTCTACTTGGGGGAGGGCCTGTCTTTTGTTTTATTTAGGTCTTCAACTGATTAGGAGAAAGCCCACCCACATTATGGAAGGCATCTGGTTACTGTACTGATTAAAATATCTCCTCTAATGTTAAAGTCTACAAATTTAAATGTTAATCTTATCCAAAAACATCCTCCCAGAAGTACAGAATAATGTTTGGCCAAATATCTGGACATCCTGTGGCCCAGTCATATTGACATAGAAAATTAACCATCATAAGGGTCTATCACTCTTACTAGAAAATTCTGTGTGAAAGAGTAGGAAGGTATTAAATCTAAGGAATTCTGAATTCAAGCTCAGGCTTTGCCAGTTATTAGCTTTTTAACCCAGGGGACGTTCAGACTTTACAGCTATAACATTTGCTGATTACATAGTCTTAGAACACACCTAGCAAAGGTGTGTTACAAAATGTTGAGAGGCTAGACTCCACCTACAGTTAAAGCCAAACACAGAAATCCTTGTAAACTCGCGGCAAGATAGATTTATGTCAGATATGGGAAAACCTCCTGATTTACTGAAGGGGATAAGGCAGACTGACAAATGAATTACTGGAGAAGATTAGGGAGACAATGATACTCCTGCTTTCTGAGTCTATATACTTTTTGTTTAAAGCAGGGCCGGTCATTTGGACATACATTTCAAGATGTCGCTGTAATTCCTGGTGAGTAATTCCACAAATTGATATTTTATGTTAAAATATTGCTTTCTTAAATATTACTTGATATTTTAAATGTCTGATCTCCTAGAAGGACCTGCTTAGAGCAAAGGAATGAAAATAAAGATATTAGAGAAGAAATTGGGGAAATAGATTTGGAAAGGTCATTTGTTGGAACATTAAGCAAAATGTTGTTCTCCTGTCCTGTTCAATCTTTTGTGTCTACATTGTAAGACCAGTGATATCTAGCTTGCCAATTCTCTTGCTGTGTTCTTTGTGATGATTCTCTTAGCACCTTTGCTTCTTGCCCCAGTTCCTTTCTATCCCATTGCGTTTGTGTGGGAGTAAATGTGTTTGCACTCAGAATCTGGCTCTAAATGTACTGAACTCCGCCAGGTATCAACATCAAGAATACATCTTCTCAGATAATTATTATCAGGTCTGAGGATAAGCAACAATTATAATTAGATTATACCATAGATTATATACATACTCATATATGAGTAATCATTATTAATATCTTAAGTTGGCTTTTGTTATTTCAGTGTGAGAGTGTATGATGTTGATAAGTTTTGTAACTTTGGTATAAAATAGTACACTTGAGAAGCAGGAAATATTTGGTCATTTGGGTGCAAAAAATTCCTTTGATTTTTTTTTTAATCCCAATATGTCTTCTCAAGGCAGTTCAATCTTGGATCAATTTGCCATCATCCTGTGGAAGATACATTTATGTGATTAATTCCAAACCACATTCTCTAGGCACTAACTCCTCTCCCTGTTCATACATAGGTGGTGTGGAGAGACTTTTCTCTCCTTGGCTAGTTTCTAAGTGTAAGTGAAATGACAATGTGTGTGGCAGCCATATTTCCACAAGGGAACAGAGAAAGCCTAATTGGAGAGAGACAGGAGAGGAGAGGGGAAGGGAGGGAAGAAGAGGAAAGTAAAAGGAGGTATGAGAAGGGGGGAGAAGCAGTGGGAGGAAGAGGAAGGGGAGGAAACAGGTACAGTATTCAACAGTGAGGAAAACAAATGAGAAATGGCAGAAGAGTACAAGGCAAGTGTTAGTTTACGTCCTTGTTGCCTCCATTTTAAAGTAAAGATTACAAAGTGGTAGTTTGTTGGTTATATCCAGCCCACAGAAATATCTTGTTTGATCTACATTTGATCTAAAAAATTAATTTCCAATGGAGACATTTTATATTAAAAAATCCATATTCCTAACTTTTTAAAAAAGCATATCTGGCCATCTTTGACCACTTTCTCTCATGGCAGCAGTGGCCTGCAGTTGAGCAATAGATGTCTCCTTTAGGTAGAACATAAACTACCCCGTTCATCACAATCACCACCACGCCCTATTTTACTTTCCCACCTACTTTGCTGGCTTATGACACCTGCCTGGCCTCTTTGGGTTTTTGAGTTGAAGACTCTTGCAGCAGTATCTTTTATGGTGTAATTGCCTTTAAATATTTATTCTCTCTAATCTGCTTGGCACACCATAGATGCCAATGACTAATTGTAATTAATGAATAAAGATATTGCTAGAAAGAGACCTGCTCCTAACATGTGAGGGAACTGGAGCAAGAATACAGATATTTAAAAGTAATAAAACAAGTTAACACACTGTTATGTAAAATTTATTCTATCTTCCTATTGTGGCAAATATATCTCATAATAATAAATCAAGAATATCCTAAAACTTACAGTTTTAATTTTCTTAAATCTGGCAAAATGCCAAATATGACTGAATTTAATTATGTTTGCACATATGGTTGTTTTCTGAATGGGCTAATGATATTTGGAGGAGTAATAAAGACCTGCATAATTTATAAATTATTTTATATTCATCCCATAAAATTTATGTTCCTTGCTTTTGCTTTAGCAAAACAATTACTTATGTTGTTATAATCAATATTTTCAAATAATCTGTGGTCTCTTCTCAGCAATGCCATCTTGTTGAGTTATTGTGGTTTTTAGATAGTGTTTTTATTAATTTAATTTCAGAGAAGCTTCATTCTTCTAAAGCATTAGCAATTTGAATAGTCCAAAAAAAAACCGCTTAAAGCAATATTTCAATTTGGAAATAATCGTAAACTTTATATATCACATCAAGTCATGAATTTATATACCATGTTCAAACACTGTAATAGGATCACATATGGTAAAATATGATCACATAAATATTACAAGATACTTTAATTTTGTTATATAAATCTATAACACTTTTTCCTTAATTTTCATCCTATCTTAAAGCACTTTTAGATCCATACAGTAAAATAATGAATTGCTACCATGAATGTATGCATGTCTTTAGAAAGAGGTGTGTGTTTGTGCGTGTGTGTGTGTGTGTGTGTGTGTGTATACCATGCAGGTCAATCTACCAAAAAAGGGACAATATTATATGGTTTAGCCTGATATTTATTGAAGTTACATGAATTCTTTCATGTTGTAAAATATTCCTCAGCTACCAAGACCTCACTAATTTGCGAGTGTCTCTAGAATTAGGAATAAGAAAGAGACAAAAATGGGTGCTCGACACTCCTGGGAAATACTTTGTTATGCTAGAGTCTAGTAGTGCATTTGAGGTATCTTTGAGGAAGGATTGATGGGTTAACTAATTTGTCTTTTCTCCTACTCAAGCTATTCTGTCACTCAAATCTGTCCAGTACTCTGGAGTAGTGTCTGTGGAAAAACACCCAAACTACCAGGGCCTTTGGACACAGTTTCTTTTCTTCTCAAGAAATATAAGGCAAGAGATGTGTAGAAGTGTTGCTCTGAGTCTGAAGTGGTGTCAGAGGCGTGAATGTTTAACTGCTGGTTAGTCAGTGCTGAGCACCAGGTCCCCAAGGACCCATGTGTCACCATGTGTTCGCTAACATTCCTTTAAAACACAGGCCTAGCCCAAAGCCTCCCCTTGCCCAAGTCTAAGGGTGATACTGGCTGTCAAATTCATACTCCTGAAACATGGCTCTAATCTTATACAGAAGTATTCACAGATGCACAGAATACAGTCATACATAGTATTGGGGTTCCTGTCAGACCCCATCATGACCTGCTGGGCTTCCCTCCTACTCTTGGCCTTTAACAGGCTCCTCAAGGGCAGAAATTGCTATTGAAACAAATTCTACATGCCAGCTGATATGTGTACATATTTCTTCACATCCTTAGAAGCTTCCAAGATTGTTTACAGTAGAATTTGAAACTTAGAACCATTAAATTAGATGTTAAGTAATTTCTTCAAAATTGATTCTCATCCAGAGCTGGCTCCAAAGGTGGTTAGTTTTCCACCAAGGCAGGCTTTTCTCAAAAACCCAGAAACGGCGTTTCCCTTCTGCACAGTCCCTCCTTACCCTGCATTTAAACGTGTTCAATTAATATTTGTAGCCTGACTACACTTATATTTTTACCAGAACTCTAATGAAGTAGATGTCCAAACCCACAATATATTTTATTTATGCAGTTTTTTTCCTACAGAAGAATGGCTTAATTTACTAAAAAGGAGCTGACTTCACCCAACATGCTCCGCACAAAGCCCCCATTGAATTTGTACTTGTTGGTTCTCTCTGCTCCTGTTATCACGGTTTAGACCGGCTGTTGTCTCTGTTCAGAGCTCTTGAGATTCTGAATAGTCCTGGCCATTTTTTATTCCAGAATGTAACAGTGAATTCCTAGAGGAGAATTATGTCCTTGGCTTTCCTAATAAAGCTCACAACAGAACAACTGAAAAAAGTTTTAAAAATTGCACGTATGCGGCTTTTGGTTATTAGAGGCTACCTAATTACAGACTGTGAATGCGAGCTGAATAGATGGCAACTTTAAAAAATAAGCAATCATTTAAAATACTCTAGCAAGTAACAACAATAGAAATGAGTAGGGTACAGATGACATTGGAAACTCAAACGCTATACATCCACTGAACTACTGTGTATATTAACATGACTACTATTTGGCTGCTTCTCCAGTATAACTTTATTATTCCACTGCCTTCATCAATTTGATTTCACTATTCCATGGTACCCTTGCTCAGGAAGATAAAAATTGTAGATAAATTGATTGTTTCAGGAAATTCCCATAAAGCTCATTTAAATGAACATCAAACTATTCAACTCTTCAATAGATAGCAGAGGTCACTGTTTATGCCGCAAGACTCTTTGAACCCTTTGCTTCTAAATCCTCACCCTGCTGTGCCCATGCATCATAAATTATTATATCATGTCCTTGCTTAATCCTCATCACACCCTCCTCCCATTGGGAGATTCACCTGAAACCAGACTCCAAAATCTCATATATACTCCAACTTTGCTATCTTCATTTTAAAAAAGTATTAAACTCTGATGATGTAGTATTTTCAGGTAAGAACAAACTCAACTTTGCCTTATCAATAGGCTGTTTTGATGATATTTTGGGGGAGCCAGCCTTTGGCAAAGAAGTATGACTGAATACTGACAATTAATGAAGCTGGTGATAGGCATATGGATTTATTATACTCGTCACTCTACTTTTGTATATACTGGAAACGTTAAAAAACGCACACAAAAATCCTTGAGTTGAAACCTAGGTGGGCGGAAGGCCAAGAAAAGGAGCTGCTGAGTGAGCGATGACAACTCAAGACAATGTAATAAGTAGACTAGAAAATGTAGCCCTGGTATCAGCTTCCTGTAGCCCTGCCACATGGTCTCCTTCAATTTGAGGAGTGCGGACATGAAATTCCCAACCCAATATACAGCACAACAAAGCCCCATTGCCCACTCGTGAAAGGCAGACCACAGGCTCTAACACTGTTATTATGAGCATGCTATCCATTGTTGGTGGTGTCCACTCGAGTGCTTGGAGAGTATAAAGTGAACCCTCTTCCACTGTGTTATTTCTCATCATGGTAGAAAGAGGGTGGATAAAAAAAATAGATAAGACAGGGGCTCCTCAGTGTATGAAACATCATAGGAGCCAGGCAGTTGGGAGAATGCCACGGAATGATTGGAAATCCAGAAACCTCTATTGCCTCTTAATAGCTACACATACTTTGCCTGCCGTTTCCTGACTTCCTTTGATGCATTTCATAATCCTTAATTTTCTCCTTCTGACCCTTCTCCCTGACCTCAGTACCCTCTAAACTCTTCTCTTCTTCCACTTCTACTCCCAGACCTTCAGTGATTATGATGGCAGTGGGATGGGACTGCCTCCCATTGAAACAACTTCATGAATGATAGAGTCACAGGTAGCCAGGCTGGACCACAGAAGCCAATTTCCCCATAATGAAGCAGAAATGTAAGTCACTTTCAGTGGAAAACAGAGGCAAACAGTATTGAAATAATCCTATTCTAGTCCCCAAAATAGTACACAATTTTCCAATTGGGTTATTGAGGCTTCTTAGAAGTTCACAAGTAGAACCCATAAGTCAACCATCTATAAAACAAGCCAATCAATGTTTAAAAGTATTGTAATACTGTCAATTCAAATACTTAACCACTGGCCAATTCTTTACCCCTTTCATTAAGTCATTAATTATGTTGATGTGATCATTGCCTAGATAGAGTTTTAACTTCTAAGTTTTCCCCCAATATATAGTTTTTCTTTTTCTCTTCTTTCCTTTTTTTCTTTTCCTCCTCTTTCCCTCCCTCCCTCTCTCCTTCCCTCTTTCCCTCTTTCCTTCCTTCTTTCTTTCTCCCTCCTCCTCCCCCCTTCCAAAAATGGACCATGTACATTTATTTTTACATTTCCCCCAAACCACAGAATTTTAAAGCCGGCAAAGCCACTAATGGCAATCAGATCTAGCTGCCTCATAATTTAGGACACTGAGGTTTGGAAAAATTTAGCCACTCACTATACAAGGTCGAATATGTTAATAGTAGCACCGAGGCAGCTTCCGGGCCCCAGAAGTCCCTGTCTGTATGTTTTCATATATTATGCTGCTCTCTAGGCTTTTGAGCTTTCAGTACGTTAGTTATTAGATAAAAAGTATCTTTAATGTATGATTTACATTTAAAAAGTTATCTTTCTTTTTAAGTTGATTCTGAATATTCTATTTTTGCTCACTAGATTGACCATTTCTGATCAGTTTTGTGGCAGCAATGTATGTCCTATAGGCTCTAGGACTTGCTAGTCACCATTTTAGTTGAAAGTTACAATATCACCCATGACTTTTTAATGATTTCTTCAGGACCTTTAAAGAAGTTAGTTGGTTTCTGTGCAAAGTCAAGCTCAGTGACAACAGGCTCAGCAGTGATCTGAGTTGAATTCTGCACCAAGGGATTGATACCAAATATAGAACCGCAGCAGCCCTCACTGCTCCAGGGCCAAGGGCAACTGGCTGTCTCTGGATGTGCATAAACACCTACAAATGATGAGCAGCTCACAAGGGCCACGGAAAATGGAGCTAAATCATTGCCTCGAGGTGATAAGGGCAAATTTTATTTTATACTAATATACACTTAGTAACTAGAAATAGTTGTGGAGTGAGACATTATGCTTTTGGATCTATAAATACATCTGCTCTTTTCAGTCTCAGTAAGCAGTATTCCTGCCCAAGTTTAGCAACGTATGACTTTTGAGTTATTTTTCCAGTATGATTGGTGGCTGATAAACATTTCACTAAGTTTCATTAGCTCCCACTGGTGAGCCCACTGAGGAAAAAGGGCTGGGGAAAGAAGAGAGAAAGGCAAAAGAGAGAAGGTCAAGGCAGAAGAGGAGAGGGAGGACAAAAACTATACGATTTTTCTCTATTGCTACTGAGCAAAATCAACTTCAAAATTGCTTCATATTTGGATTTTACCCAGTTTTCGTCTAGCTAGCTAATACTGGGTTCATTAGCAACATGCTCTAAGCAAGGAGTTCTTAATCTTTCTTTTTCTTTTTTTCTCCTCCTAGCCATACAAGATGGATGATGGCTGTGGTGTGGAATTTTCCCATCAGTGTGCCAGGGTTATGAGCTGTTCCCAGTGGAAGAGCGGCAACAACTCCACCCCTTACTCTCCGTGGAAGAATGCAATTAGGAATGCATGTGAGAGAGGATGATGCTGTCATACAAAAAAACTTGCATTTGTTCTAATTTATTATTTAGAAATTGCATTATTCACAAATGTCAGTATTTGACAAAGGACTTGAAAGTTGCAATATACCTCACAGTTAATCACGTCATGTCAGAGTGTTGAAACAGCAATGTCAAGGATTGTTTCTTGAATTAGTTAAATTAAGTAGCCAGACTTTTTGTTTCTTGCGAATAGCAGAAATTTTACCTCTCTTCTTAATAGCTGTATCTTCCATCTATCTGTCTGTCTGTCTATCTATCTATCTATCTATCTATCTATCTATCTATCTATCTATCTACCTAGCTAGCTAGCTAGCTAGCTAGCTAAAAAGTATAGATTAATAGTCCATTGAAATGAGAAGTATAACTATCTGCTGTCATGACTCTCAGGATAAGGAAACCAAAAATAATTATTCCGAGATGCATCAATGTAAATGTCTATGGCACACTAAAGATGGTAACAAATTCTTTGATACCCCTCCCATTAAGAGGTGGGCCTATTATCCTGCCCTTGACTCTGAGCTGGCTCATATCTGGTTTGACCAACAAAGTACGGCAGAAGTGATGTTATGCCAAACATTTAAGTGGACTGGCAGCTTCTGTCTTGGTCTCTTGGAAGTCAGCTGCCATATAAGAAGATAGATTGCCCTGAGACCACTATGCTGTGAGAAGTTCAAGCCACAGGGAGTGGCCCTGAAGGATAATATGCTGTGTGGAGAGAGAGGTCCAGGAGCACTGAGTTACTGGCTATATGAGCGAAGAAGCCGTCTTGGAAGGTGATCCTCCAGCCCCACATGCCCCAGCTGATACCACACAGATCAGAGATGAACTGCCCAGTTGAACTCTTCCAAAATTCCTACCTCTCAAGATCAAGAGCAAAATGAAATATTGTTTTAAGCCATTCAGACAATAGGTAACCAGAACAACGTCCATGGGTTGAGAATTTTAAGGAGACGCAGAATGAGATGTTAGGAGCAAAGGCATGTATGTAAGGTGATTGCCAGCTGAAATGTGGACAGATTGATCTGGGCCAATCTTAGATAGCACAATGCTATCAAGATTTAAAAACAGAGAAGTAGTTAAATGGAACCGTGGGAGTCAGAATAAAAACTTAAACAAAACAAAAACATTTTGAAGCTGAAGGAGGAACTAATGGGGGAGAAAAATACCTTTTCCTCTTCATAGAACAGAGGAGGCTTTGCTGAGGCGGCCCCAGGTATCTTGGATGTGTTCTGCTTATGAGCCCAAGGAAGTGTGAGGCTGTCCTTGTTCAACTGGATGACTCACTAAATTGCTATCTGTGTTTGACTAGAGCTTCAGCGGCACCACTTTGCTGGAAGGAAGAGCGTGCTGAAGAGGATATTCCCTCCTCGAATTGATTCGTGCCTTCAACCTGCCACCTGGTAACCCTGGGTCCCCCCGCTTTGCTATCTCTCACCCTAGCAGCATCCCCAATATTTGGCCCAAGTCCTTTTTCTCATTTCTTCTCTTCCCACTTATCACCCCTAAGGTAAAATAATTTCGAATATTCTAAGTTTGAATATATTAAATAATTCTTTACTACATTTCCCCTGATTATACAAGGAAAGAACTTATGCATTGAATATATGTATTGGATGCTCCAAGTTTGGGGGAGGACTGTAGCCACAGAGTACTGGTAAGAAAGTGGAGTGATAACTACCATAATGTTTTTGTTAAAATATATATTCTGAAATGTCTGAAAGGTTGGATTTAATAGCATAAAATGTCCGGTCAAACAACATAGGACTTCATGGGAATATATGCAAAGCTGGGACTTAGGTTCAATAAACTAATTGCACTCCTCCATGGCACAACTATAGATGGGGAGTAGCAGTTGATTCCAACAATCTGAGTCTCCAGTGGGATGGAATTGCCAAAACCACTCACAATGGTCTTGGATGATAACCAAGAGTATAATGTAAGGGAGGAGGTGCAAATCCCATTTCACTCTTTATTGCAAACCATACCTAGAGTAATATGTCCAGTGTAGCAGCTTCACTATCAAGAGAACATTATCACACTTTATCCAGTGCTATACAACCAAGAAGGATGCTGAAGGGATTCTAAGACATGTCATGTGATCATTTACTGAAGGAGCTGGGATTATTTGGCCAGAAGATCAGAAGATGAAGTAGATAATTCTTAGGGCCATTCAGCCGCTGATGGAAGTAACAAGAGGCAGGGGAGGGCCCAAGTGGAAAACATTTTTTCAAGAATGAGTGGAGTCTAATAAACGAATCTGTGAGATGTGAATTTCTGGTCCCTGAAGATTTCAAGCAGCAGTTGGGGGTGTCTTGGCACATGTTTAGGTATTCAAAAAGAATTAGAGCAGATAACTTCGGAAGTTCCTAACAATCACATCAGTAGGAAGATCTGTTTGGTTATCTGAAAATTAATTCAAATGAAAGTGTTAATAATGAAATGTACGTTTTTCCCAAGAAAACTTTGGCTTTAACAGGGTGCTCCAGGTCCATAATTCTTTTTCCATGCCCCCATCCTGTCCCATAGCAAACACTGCTGATCGGTCAATTCCAGTGTTCTTTTTGGCTGGATTGGGACCAAACCTCAGAAGCAATGTTTTGGGGAGCCAGTATCATCAACTGAGTTGGCATAATAGCATATTTGTTTGTTATTCCCACAAAGCAAAAGAAGTAATGTCTAATAAAAGAAAGCCTCATTATCTGAAGATACTTGTCTTGGAAAAAGCCCA
The DNA here is from genome assembly GCF_036562045.2 of Rhinolophus sinicus. Taxonomy (NCBI): domain Eukaryota; kingdom Metazoa; phylum Chordata; class Mammalia; order Chiroptera; family Rhinolophidae; genus Rhinolophus; species Rhinolophus sinicus. The sequence continues at coordinate 39,584,000 of NC_133757.1, read as the reverse complement.
CTTAAAATGAGGCACTTAAAACAGGAGCTAGTATTTCAAAGTAAGTAGAAAAAACAAGGGATGAATAGTTTTATCAAGAAAAAAAATGGAACTAAATATTCACTTATTCATTTCATTTTACAAATATTTACTAAGTATCTCCCAAGGTAGGTACCACGTTCATCCCTGAGAATACAGTAGTGAATAAGACCCACACATCTTTATCCTCAAAGAGCTCCCATTGTAGTGCAGGAGGCAATTATAATACAAATAGATGAACACATATTAAATATCCGGTAGTGACATGTCCTACAAAGAAAATAAAGTAGAATAAAGTGATGGGAGCTGCTACCTTAGGGAGTGTGGGCAGGGACATTTTCCTGAGGAACCTCAAGTGAACAGGTCTGGGGGTGGTATTCTCAGCAAAGGGAAGAGCAAGTGCAACAGTTCTAGGGATGGATCAAGTTCACCTGTTGCAACAACAGCAGCGAGGCCAGTATGGTTGGAGATTAGTTCAGAGTTGTCTCCAGGGCCAGAGCACATAGGGCCTGGTAGGTCATGGTAAATAGTAAAGAAATTATAAAAATGTTATTAATTTGTATTATGGATATGATTGTAATAGCTAATTCTTAGAAACATTAAAGAATAAATAAACCATCTCCGTTGGAGGGGATACATATATCTCTCTGTCTGTCTGTCTCTCTCTCTCTCTCTCACCACATGCACACACACACACACACACACACACACACACATAATTTTTCTGAAAAATATTTATAGTTTAGCTCAAAATGATAACCTTCACTTCACATTTGGTACTTGCTAAATAATTATAAAACAGTAAGATTTACAAAATTAATTAAGGGCTTCATAAAATTTTCCAAGGTCCACTTTTAATCCTTTGATATTTAATTCATCACCTTTAGAATTGATATGTCACCATCCTTATCAATTTCTTATTCTTTGGTTGTTACTTCCAAAACCTCTCTTGTCATTGGTTTTGAATGTGTTTTAAACTGGTCTACAACATCACTCCCATTGACTTTATGAAATCCTGAATCTGTCCCCAAAATTGAAATTTCATTTAGCAATCAATTTATATTATATCTGTGTTTTGTTGTCAGAAATCAGAGAGATTGTCAGAGACTTGCTATACACTAACATTAATTTAAGAGGGATGTTTGAATGAAGACCAACATCATAACCAGTTTTCCATCAGTTTATATTTTTGGTGACACAACTTTACTTCTTTGTGCATCTTTGAATCTTTAGGAGCTCAGATATTGACCACTCAAATAATGAGGGCTTTCCAGTTATGGAAGTCAGGTATTGGGGCTGGTCTGGGAAAGGATTAGAGGACAGAGTCAAGGATAGTTTTCTTTCTGGAAAATTATCTTTTTAGGCAAGAGTCTCCTTTTTCCACAGGGAAGCCTGGTCATTCCCAAGGCTCCTGGCAGGAAGTTACAAGTTACTGTGTCCAGACCAGTAGAGCAGGCCTCTGTTGACTTCCTGGCATTGTAAAGATTTTGGCTCCTTGCCACAGCATCTTGCAGAAAGTGATTTCTCAGAATTGGATGTTCCTCCAGGGATGTGTGAGTATTTTAAATCAAAGAGTTGTAAAGTGAGCCATTCTGGATTGAGCTCGTTTTATTTTAAGAGTCTCCCATCTACTTTTAGTAAAGTTTTCATTTTTATTGTTCTGAAAAGAAAAACAACTACTGTGTTTCCCCGAAAATAAGACCTAGCTGGACAATCAGCTCTAATGTGTCTTTTGGAGCAAAAATTAATATAAGACCTGGTCTTATTTCACTATAGTATAAGACCCGGTCTTTAATGTAATGTAATATAATATAATATAATGTAATGTAATATAATTTGATGTGATATGATATAATATAATATGATATAATATAATATCATACCGGGTCTTATATTAATTTTTGCTCCAAAAGGTGCATTAGAGCTGACTGTCCAGCTAGGTCTTATTTTGGGGGAAACGGGTAGGTAAACACTGTGACATTATGGGAAATAGAAAGAAAATATCATCTGTAAGCTTATTACCTAAGCACGCACTTTGTTCATCCTGTTTTAAACTTTATGTTTATACGTTCTTATTTATTATAATAATGGAGATAATAGTGATAATCGTATTTATTGACTTTTTGTTGTTGTTTTCAGTCATGTCATTTAATCTTCACTAGAATCCACGAGATGGGTTACTATTATCTCCATTTAACGGGTGAGAAAACTTAAGCATGGAGTGGTTGACCAAGTTCAAACAACTAGTAAGTGGTGGGTCTTGAACCCTGGCAACTCTAGAAATTTCTTTCTTGACTACTACATTATTGCTTTATATTTTACATATAGCCAAGTCAATACATTAGAGTAAAACAAAATTCAATTATAATAAAGAGACTATTGTTATTAAATATGAAATTTAGATTTGTTTTAGGAGTGCTGATAGGTAAACTAAAACACTGAAACTTTTAACATGTAAGTAAATTAACTATATATCTAGCATCTTCATTTTCTCTTATTCTATTTGTATTGCATAAAAGAGGGTCACATATTATATATAGAAATTATATATCATATACATACATATATACATACATACACAATTATTGTGAAAACATGATTACAAAACTGTGTCTGTCTTGTTCATAGCTATGGAATAGTGACAAGCATGTATCAACATTTGTTTATTCATTCATTTGTTCAATGAATAATCATTGATTTATTCAACTGAAAATGATTATTCAGTTAATCTATTTTTCATTTTCCCCCTGACATATAAGGACTCTTTTTCTCAAAATTCCCAGTTCAACATGATGTTAATATATTTAACAAAAAAACTGTTTTGGTCTTCAATGAGTTTGAGAAACACTGATTAAAACATAATGAAACATGTTTCTTTGCTGCCTAGCGTGCATTGTAAATTTATAATATACATCCTTTCAAAAACTTATTTTTGACCATGTAACTCTTTTTCTTTTTCTGTTCTTGGACCATCTGGGAGACTAGAATTCCTGAGGACACTTTGGGAAACACTGGTCTAGAACTTCTTCCAGAACCCCAATATTCGTTTTTCTGCTTCTCTTTTTGAACTCACCTTGAACTGCTATTTAGTCAAACAGGATCTTTAAAATAACCAGATGTTATATGATTATTCATCAATATTGTCCTGTTCCAAGTTGAATAGTACAGATTATCAAAACAAAACAAAACAAAACAAAACAAAACAAAACAAGACCCTGGATACCATAAAGATAATGTCTAAACCTGATTTAATATGAAAATAATAATGTCAGGAAAATTGCTGGAGGAGTAAAAATTAAAATAGTTGATTTTTTTACATATTACCAAGTAACTGGTTTTTTTTTCCCATGGGACATTTTTTTTAATGGTAATAAGTTAAATCAACAAATTATTTTCATTACATATGAATATTACCTAAATTCTAAGTTTGGTCTATACTATTCATGAGCTGCTGAGAATTCTTTTTCCCCTCCTGCGGACATTATTGAATACCTGCATTTATTTTATATAGTTGTTATTTCATGTTATTTTCAAAGGGACCACATTATTTCATGTACTTGTCCAAGTCCTGTTTCAAAGTTGAAAGCATTACATTTTTCCATCCCAAGTGGGTCACTGGGAACACTTAAATGAGAAAAGTATGCTCTCTCTCTCTGCATCAGGGCATTTAAAATCAGTAACATAGACAATGAGTAAAAGAAATTTCTGAAAACTGGTTACCTTGGAATCTTTAGATCCAAGAATGCTGAATATAGACTTGCCTTTTATCAGCCTCAATAAAATAGAAAGAAGAGACCTCACTTTGTGATGGCTAAATAATGAACACACATATATAAAGAAGAGGTCATGCCTGACACTCCTGAACCTAGCTCAGATGAGGCTGTAGGTAGTTCAGGTATTCTACATTAGTTTAAATCATTCAACAGGTGAGTATGTCTAAACTTCAGTCAATAAAGTTTAGGTCTAAGACCACATTAGGCTTTTATTCAGCTACTTTAAAAACAGATTCCAAGAGAGGAAAGTAAAATTGCAAAGGACTTTAATGAAACCTGTTTTATTTTTTTGAAAACTCAACTTTGATTTTTCAAAGTATAACTTAAAAAAGTGAAACATGACTCTCATACAAACATAGGCTCACATCAGAGATCTATTTACTAATTAATGAAGGAAACTGTAAGATGGTGATGCTCTTAGTTCCCTTAGTTCCAAGAGCATTTTGAAGATCTGGACACTTACAAGCATTTGGAAAGAATATTAGTATCAGATTGGTAGGTTAGACACAAAATTGGTTAAAGTTGTACAGTTTGGACAAAAACTGCAAGTGAACCTGTAACTCCACAGTGTCTGGGATCTAACCAACAGTGAATAGCAAAGTCAAACACATTTTCCAAGATAATTAAGCAGTCCTTGGGTGGACCTCTGAAACAATGTCTCAGTGTCACACTGAAAGGTCATGTGTTTCCCCTTATTATAGAGGTTTGGGTATTTTTTCTAATTATCTGAAAATAAAAATTTGAGGGTTTTTTGTTGTTATAAATTATCTCATCCGGTATATAGTTTGGAATAAAAATCATCATTTTAGCTGCTTGTGGGACTGGAAAGATTAAAAAGCGGGGAAGGGATCTTCTTAATTCAAAATAAGTGTCTTTCACAGATTACTGTTCATTTCGTATCAAGGTCAAGCTGGCAGGAGAAATGAACAATGGAAAGAGGGCAGGACAAATATTCCCAGGGTGAAGCAAGGCTGACAGCCTTCCCTTCCCCCAACTGGGCTGCCTTTATTTAAAAGGGATAGTAGAAGAGGATAAGCGGGGGTCAAATATATGGTAATGGAAGGAGAACTGATTCTGGGTGGTGAACACACAATGTGATATATAGATGATGTATTACAAAATTGTACACCTGAAACCTATGTAATTTTACTAACCATTGTCACCCCAATAAATTTAATTTAAAAAATAGTAAAAGGATAGCATTTGTGGATTGGATCGCTCATCCTTTGTAAAGGTGCTTGGGAGCGGAGCTCAGGCGAAGGACGTCTCACCTCTTGCATGGTCCCCTTCAGTCACTAGTTAGTTAATGCCTGGAATAAATTCTCCACTCGCCCTGCGTGGGCTCATTCACAGCTCTGTGATCCCGGCCTGGGCGCTTCCTCTTATGGATTGAAATAACAGATTGCACACAGATTGGGTGTGATGCAGCAAACCCTCCTTCAGAGGCTCTTCTTTTCCTGGCCATATAAAACAACACACAAACAAAAAATTAAAACAAAAAACAGCAGTTATGTCCCCTCCCCCTTTTCGTTCCCTCCCAGCTTTTTTCTTCCTTTTTTTTTCTGAACGATGGGTGAATCTCTGCGAGCTTCCATCTCTAGAGGGGGTAGCTCTGTAAAATCGGTAGGAGACGTCTGGAAGAAAGCAGTCCTCAGGGATTTCGGTACCTAGGCAGAAACAGTTGGGCTTTCCTATTGCCAGCCCCGGGGGTGGCTGGCACCGAGAGGCCTGGATTAAACGTGTCCCGGGGCTGGCAAGGTTGGGGTCGCGCGGTAACTCTCCAGGTGCTCCTTGCTGGGATCCCAGGGTCCCGGCCCCGCCGCGTGCCCCGCCCCTCCCAGCTCTGTCCCCGCAGCCTCGCTGGCTGCTGGGCTTTGTGGTTCGCTGTGCGGCTGGGCCCCTGCTGGGGGGTGTCGTTACGAGCATGTGCAGACAGCAGCCCAAGGTAGAGCGAGCGTGCCGGGCGAGCCCTGAGATTGCCTTGCAATGCCATGTTTGTGTATGTGCTCTAACTCCCCGAGAGCGATCAGGGAGACGGCTCCCACGCCGGGCTTGGCTGATGTTTTCTTGTTTCTGTTTCAGCCTTCAGGATAATTCCTTCAGCAGCACCGCTGTAACAGAGTAAGTGATTTTTGCCATTAAAATAAGACTTGCATGCCTTTCCCTGGAAGCAACTATCGTAAAGGTACCCTCTACCGTCCCCAGCCACTCTTCGTATTAGATGCATTGTCTCCTGTAATCTGGGGCTGGGAGGACTGCGCGAGACCTGGGGACTAATGGAGCCCAGATATCTTCACAGGTTGAAATCAGCCTTTTGGCAGCTACGGGAGAGATATTAAAACAGGCTGATTGCTAGCAGAAGCTCAGTGCTCCAATATATGTGTTCTTGGAGCTCAGATTAAAAAAAAAAAAAATCTATTTGACATGTGATAAAGGAAGCTTTGTTGTATTTTGCCAACATTGGTGTCAGTTTTCATGGAATGCGATGTATACATTTACAACAAATAGGAGATGGATGTAAAATGACTTGAGTTGAATTCCAGCATGTGATAAACAGGCTAAACTTATCCTCACCCTCTTGTCTACAGATTTTTAAGACACAGTAGAGTAAACTTTTCTTGCACGCCCTTTGTCATTTTTGTCTTCTGACCTCAAAGATCTGGCTATAGGAGGAATGAGTCATCTTGTCCAATGGTTAAAGTGTTGATTGTGGTGACAAACAACATTTAAGCATAGAATAAAGGAGTGTAATATTCCAATCAAGGCTAGTAGGCACAGTCGTTTTTATTAGATATTTATAGTTCATAGTTTAAATTTTTGGTCATCCCGTCCTTACTGTTTTCCTAATACTATATTATACAAATATGTTAAAAATTGATAGTATATTATGCTAATACTACATGTAAAAAATATATAATTTACATATGTACATATATGTATGGAATAGCTATACTTTAGCAATCTTTCTCTAGGCTAATGTATAATGTTTACTTCTGGGACCTTTTGATAGAAGTAAACAGCTTTTTAGGAAAAAGGGATACATAAGGTGTTATATACTTAACTACATTAAGAAAATGCTGCAAGTTTAATAGAGAAAACCCAATAACTGGGGAGCTGTATGATAAAGTTCTCTAAAAGGCAAATAAACATGGGAATAGGTATTTTGTGAGTTTCAAGTCTTACCACTGTCACAATAACTTAGTGATGGAGGGATAAGATTCTGCAGGACTTCTGAGGCCCTCGTTTCCCACATTGTTTGGATGTGCTATATATGTTGCTCTCTTAGTGTTGAGCTTTGGGCTCACTTAAGTGGAGCTACTTAAAAACAAACAAACAAACAAACAAACAAACAAACCATGGTTGATGTTGTTTGGAAGATGCAATATAAAATACTAATTGGGACCTGCATCCTGTTAATGAGATTGCTTGTTAATTGTGCTACAACTTTGCTTTTTCTAAAATCCTGAGAGAGGGGAGAGATGCTTGCCAAAGGATGCGGGCCAAAGATGAGACTGGGACTTCCTGGTTCAGGTGCACAGGTACTGCTCTCCTCTCTTTGCTGCACTTACAAGCAAGCACCAAGTGCTTTCTGGGCCTGCTTCTCTTGAGCTCTGTGTAGCCAAATCGCTAGAGGCAGCCCGAAGCCTTAACAGCTTCAAAATGGAGACACTTAGTTCCAGGTGTCATATGGACAATTTTTGGGGTAAAGCTTTTATAGTTAAATCCTGGAGAAAGTCTGGTACCTTGTCTTTGGCCCCTCCCCAAGGGATGGCATAAGATTCTGTTATCGTTTTCAAAGAAGTGACAGTGATTTATTTTAAAAAGCACTGAGTGACAATTAAAATGCCATCTGGCTAATCTAAAAACTCTTAGGAACATATCTAAAACATACCAAAAGATTCATAGGTGTCACTCAACACAGACTAGGGTCATTTAAAACTAGTCATTGTCTAATATAACATGTTTCCCTCCCCTCAGTAATATGAACTGTTTTCCTTAGTTCTCTGGGCATTACCCCAAAGCCAGCAGGACCAGGGTGCCTATCCTGATACACAGATATAGCAGGTGCTCAGTAAATGTGGGGGTGTGACATACATAGAGGAGGCACCTGGGAGTTGTCATTAATACATTAATTATTAATAATTAATACTATAAATTATGTTATCAGATCGTCTAACCTAATAGGGTTCCACTAGGCCAGCTGGGGTCTTCCAAGAGTCATAAGGAAGGGGAATTGGGAGGAAACTCAAGGACAGATTTTATTCTCTTCTTGGTTATTCCCAGGCCTGGCACTCTCTGTGCAGCTCTGGACCAATTCAGTTTCTTTTTCTCCCCAGTCTTCCAAGATCAGAACAGCCTTGCACTTCCTTTCTGTATCTGCAGTGCTCTTTCATCCATGATTCTTCCACGGTCATTTCCTATGTTGTCCTGGCTAACATGCTGTTTGAAATGAAGCCTGGCCAGCAATGAATTCTGGTTTAGTTATCAATGAGTTAGTTATCGTCTGAAACAATGCTTCTCTGAACCAATTGATCATTGATATCAACTAGGGAAGAGGATCGGGGCTTGGAAAAATCCAGTTTCCCAGGCTTTATCCCAAAGTGGAATGGGTGATGGTGTGGAAGTCAGCCCAGTGCTGGTCCGGGTTTTGTAAACCTTTATGTCAGTGTTAAACATTTTAGAAGCATACTAGTTATGTGTGGGGGAAGGGCAGTGTAGTTTAAAAATTCACATTCCTGGGCCCCACCCTCAAAGAGTTGATCTAGTGGGGTCTGCTATTTCAATCAGGTACTCCAGGTAGTGCTAATGCAAGTGGTGCTGGGGACACGCTTTGAGAAATACTCCAGGATTTCAGGCTGTACCTCTGCAACTTTGCCTTCTGGGAACACAGTACTACAGGGTGAATGACAGTCCCCGTCTGGGCACAACTACATTTGACCTAATAACCAGTCTGAGGCTTCTCTTCTCATTTGCCCCAAGTCAAACAAAAGAACCTTCCATGGACACTTCTTTCACCATGGTTATTCTAAGAAAGAAGTTATTCTCCCTCTCTTGTGAGCCTCTGGGAATGTTGACTGAAGAGACTTTTTGGTGGGCTTAGTCTGGTGGAGCAGAAACTAAACAGGATTCACTGCTTTACACCTTGGAATCCTAGGCCATTCCTTAGCCTCTTGTGCGAAGGTAATTCCTACTTCACAGCATTGTCAGGCTTAATTGAGATAATGTGGAAGAGGAGGTGAGCTATGAAGTACCATCCACACTTTCTTGTTTGTGGTCAATAGAGGGAGCAAAAGTCTGAATAGAGAAAAAGGGAGCAACCCTGATCATTTCACAAAGAAATGATTGAAAGGACAAATTATCTACATATTATCTAGGCAACCACAAATGAACAATTCTGGGACTTAGAATCTAGTAGACGAGAACCTCAAAGGAAGTCATTTAATAGAATTGCTGTTCACATTTTTTTTTTTACTGTGAACAACAGTAAGAAAAACACGTATATACATGATTTACTTAAATAAGTTTCATGGAATAACACTTAACTCTTTCTATAAGGACATTTTCCATTCTGTTTCTCTAACAACAATAACAACAAAATGCTGGTAGCTGCTATGTGGTTTCAAGATGCAGTAGTAGGTCACAACTTAACAGTTTGAAAAACATTGCACTGGAAGATGCCCAGCTTTGAATATTTAAGAAGGAGATCATTAAAGAGATTGGTCTTTACATCCCTGTAATGAGCTCTAATGTGGAAGAGGATACCATGCCCCAAACCAGCTGGACACTTGATTTGAACTGATTGTATTCCAGGAGTGGGGATATCTAGATATGGGTTCCCACTGTGGGATCTGGTTTTATAATTGAGCCAAAGTTGTACATTTTCATGGCTGCTGGGCAAGGAATCAGCAGAGCAGTCAGAAAGGAGAAGTTAATTGAGTAGAACTTGATGGTCTTCAGCAGAGCAAATGGAAACCCTACTGAACTGAAAGAGCTTGTATACATGTGCCATGTAAGCCATAGGGAGATCTATTTCATTGTTGTATCTTGAGCTAGGATAATTGGGTGTCCTTGAGTGGCAACTGGAGTTATTCAGTAGGCCTTAAAACTGGATCAGCTAATTAGGTCCAGTCTCGTACTTCAGAAAGCATCTGCAACTTTGTATGTTCTGGTGCTGAGTTTCCATTTTTAACTAACTGTATTTTGAGAAGAAAGGTTAATACATCAAATGAGGGGGAGAAAAATAAGTTCTTGCCAAATTCCCAAACAATAGGTATTGTTGAGCTCTAGAGTTGAACCCCTGGTTGAACCCTAATTCTTTGAAAGCAACAGTTCTAAATTTTGGTACATTGATTTTTCTACTTAGCTAGGTTACTTTTATTGGGAAACATTTTTATTCACGTCACAAAGCTCAGATGATCTATTAAGTGAAGGCCTTTAAAGGAGGAGAACAACATGGTATTTGTGAATTTAACTTGTTTTCCATGTGATGGGCAGAGTGGGTTATTGGCAGTCAAAAATATGAGAAAGCAAGAAAGTTTAGTTGATTTTGTTAAGAAGAGCATTTTGTTAAGTCAAGTGATTTTTTTTTTTAAACTGCCAGTGGGAACAAATTATTTCAGCAGGTACTGTGGTTCCCTGAAAATAAGACCTAGCCAGATGATCAGCTCTAATACGTCTTTTGGAGCAAAAATTCATATAAGACTGGGTCTTATTTTAATATAAGACTGAGTCTTATAATATAATATAATATAATATAATATAATATAATATAATATAATATAATATAATATAATACAATATAATATAATACCTGATCTTATATTGATATAAGACCAGGTCTTATATTAATTTTTGCTCCAAAAGGTGTATTAGAGATGATGGTCTGGCTAAGACTTATTTTCGGGGAAACGCAGTAGAGAGGTCTAGAGTCTGTAGGTGGCCTTTATTTAATTTCGTACAAAACCATAATTTAAAAGTGATAATAATGGAAGAGAAGGAAGCTTCCATTGATTTGTTCTGTAGATAAATTATACACCATTGTGGGTAAGGAATGTTAAAAAAATGTTAAATATTTTGTATAGTATAAATACTATGTTATGGTTCTATTTATGTATGCAGATATTTATTTATTTTTATCTACTCATTACATTGTGAATCTCTCAAGCAAGCAGGGTCCAGGGCTTTTTCAATTTTGTGTTCTTTCAAAGTACTGCTACTCAAAATGTGGGTTCCCAAATTGTTTATAACTTCTCTGAGACAAGAAAAATATAGAGATAAGAAGTAAGCAATTAATAACATTTATTGGAATTTGACATTCCTGTGACATTTTTACAAAACTAACCACAGTGGGTTGGAAATAGAAAATAAACTGGTCAGTCCTGAATCCCAAAGAGTTTGAGAATCACAGCTTGGATGCCTAACGCAGTACCTGGGAAGCAATAAATGCTCAATAAATGCTTATTAAATTATTTCAGGGACCAGACTTGCTGAGGGCCAGACTCAGTGACTCAATTAAAGTATTTATTGAGTGTATAGTCCGGGGTAGCAGTGTCGGCACCATGGTAGTGTATCTGGAGAAAGAAATTACGGTTATTTCTTTTCATGGAATTAACAAATAATTGAAAAGATCTGAGAGGTACAAAGGAACGACATAGCAGTGTGAGGCAAGGTATAATTGGTTACCAAAACCTCAGAATGAAGAGTAAACATTTGTGTATTAATGTTAAAGTAGGAACGTGGCATGTGGGTGAATTTGACTGGCAAGGTTCACGGAGCTTGTGAATCTTGACCTGGGCAGCGATGGATGAGTAGGAGTTAAAGATGAGAAAAGCATTTCAGACTGGAGTGGGGTGGAGTCAGGTGGGGTGGGAATGGCTGAGAAAAGGTTCCCTTCTACACTAGAGTGAGGGAATTGTTCTACTGTAGATTCCCTTAGGCAGTGTGGAGTACTGTAGATTTTTCATTATGGAAGAGCCAAGAAATTTTCACATGGTTATTCCAGAAGTTTTATAAAAAGTAAGACGGTCAAGAAAATCTAGAGGACAATGGAGTATGCCAAAAGGAATGTAGTGTGGTTTGGGACTGCCTGGGGCAGAGGAAATGACAAGGTGGAGTCTCTTTTGAGCCACCAATCTTGGTGTCAGGTGTCCCTTCACCTGCTGTGAATAATTAGGTCTTTGCTAAAATCTTGTTAGCTTAGGTGAGGCAGAGCAGTGGGAAAAAAGGAGCTTACCTCTGGTTCTGAGCTTTTAAACTCACTTGAAACAACAACATTGATATAACAAGAGGTAGACATATCATGACTGGTAGACATGTTGGGAATCAGAGCTGGTTTAGGGGAACAGTGAAAATTATTCTCTTTTTAGTTTACTGTGGGAATCTTAAGATAGTCCTAGACTGTTGCTGCTTCTACTGCAGCAGACAGTTGGATCTGATGTGGTTTTGTTTCTTTCCCCAGGTGTGAGGAAGATACGGTCTCTCTACATGAAGACCAGACTGATTGCTCCAGTCTCAGGTATGTCCCACCATTGCTTGGGTCTTAATTATGAAGGGCAGGAACCATCCTTAGAAGTGTCTTTAGTCTCTTCTTTGAATTCTAATAATTTGTTCTCATGTCTTACTTCTAATAGATGATCAGCTCTTGAAGGAAGATTTGTCTTATCCACTTTTGGATACCCACTCCTAGCATTCAGGACAGTGTCTTTTATATGGGGAAGGCTCGATAAATACCTTCAATGTTTAATCCTACCTAAATTGAATTAAACATTGATATGCCTATCTCAATGTTCTCATCATAAATCCTAAGGAAGAGGTTCAATATTTATTCACCAAACATGTCATTGAGTATCTGAAGTATGGTCTGTCATCAAGGTGTTCATGGTACGATGGAAAACCTTCATGGTTAACCATTTCTTCTACGTTTGCTTTGTTTTGAGCACTTTCACGTACATAGATTACTGTATAATCTAAACAACTGAAAGGAGACGGATGTTTCCCTCCTCATCCTATAGATGGAGAAACTGAGGCTCAGAGGGATTCTAATTTGTTCAGTATAATGCAGCCACTATGAGGCAGAATTTGGACTCAGGTCTGTCTGACTCACAAGTCCTCTTGTTGGATGATATACACTGGTTGAAGGCCTATTTTGTGTGCCAGAAACCAGTCAAGATATGGAAGAGAGAAAGACAAAGCAATCCCTGCTCCCAAGAATTCAGTCCACTGGAGGAGGTAGACGAGAATATGGATGATGATGCTACAGTGCATTAAGTGCTATTTTACTAGAGGTAAACAGAGGTTTCACTTACAAAGACTGAATAGCCCAGAGAGGTTTCTGGGATGGAATCCTGGAGAAAATTACACATGGCGCATGACATTTTTTTTTTTTTTGGTAGGCTATAAGGCCCAGAAAACGATGATGCCGCTAAGCAGAGGGAGCAACTTACTAGAAAGCCAACAGAGGGTAGATAAATTGTTCATGTTGAAGGAACAGTAAGCAGTTCAGGATGGCAGGAATCCTGAGAGTTAGGTGGGAGTGAGGAGGCCGGGAGTGGTAAGAAAGGAAACTCCAGAAATAAACAAAGGCCCAGTTTCAGAGGGTTTGTGTATCTTGCTAAGAAGTTTGGTTTGTATCCTGGAGGTAAGGGAAGACTAAAAAGAACCCTCAGGTTTTTCTTTGCAAATAACCACTTGCCTAAGTCCCCGTGAGAGTCAAATACTGGGTTGTGGCCTGGAGCCAGCTTTCTGTGGTAGGCATTTCACAGAGACTGTATGTATTAGGTTGGTGCAAGAATAATTGCAGTTTTCGCAATTATTTGTAACCTTTTAAGCCGCAATTACTTTTGCACCAACCTAATATTATCTCTGAAAGGTGGAGATAACATCCTTCTTATGGCCGAGGGTCAAAGAAGTGAAGTGGTGTGGTCCAGGCTACACAACTAATAAGTGAGAGGATCTTTCAGACCGTTGTTCTTTTCAGAACGCCATGCTCATTCTCAGTGATGATTGATCCCGATAAGCAGTGGCATAAATTACATAACCTGTACTGTTTTGTGAATTCTGAGGGACCAGTAATAGAAATCCATTTCTAAAGATGACTTTTGTATTTAGGTTTTATATTTGTCTAATGAGAGAAAGATATTTTTTGCTCCCCCCCACTCACCTTCTTCGCTTTTCAAGTCAAGGAGGTAAATGAGATGACGTGAATAAATTTTGGGCACCTTGAAAATATGGTATAAAAACAAAGTCCAGGTATTATTTGAGGAATGAATCTATCAAAAGAGTCATTTTAGATTTGAAAAATCACTCTTTTTTCTTATTCTTGAGTGTTCTATAATCTTCCTTGAATGAGAAACATTTAGGTTATTGTAAAGGCAGCTGTTCTTCCTTTTGTTTCTCACCTAAGAACACAGAGTATGTGGGTGAGTGTTATTTGTTTCTAGTGAGATGTAGGGGAGAAAAGCTTTTCCCTTCTTCCTTTCTGGGTTCTTTGGCTGGTCTAATAATTAAAGTGATGTAAGATAGATTAACAGGAGAAAATCAAATTTAATTTTGTATATATGGGAGCCTCAGAGATATAAGACTCTTCAGCAGTCAGGTAATGGAGGCATATATGCTATTCTGAGCAAAAGAGAAAGGGTAGGATTCTGGGTTCTTAAAGGGGAGGAAGACAAGTCCCAGGAAGATGACAAGAGCAGCTGTTTAGTGAACAAATGTTTGCCAGGCCACACAGATAAGTCTTTCTGATATAAAAAGTCATCTTTGGTATTAGCTCTCTCCTTGTACAGGCCCCCTATATAAATACTTTTAGGCATAAACCAGTCAAGAAATGAAGTAGAGAAAGACAAGGGGGGTGGGGTATAATGCTCTTCTTGAGTCTGTTGGGCCTTGATTATCTTTAGTTTGAAATAATCCATATGCCAAAGTGGTAGATTATAGGATCACGTGTTCTGCTCTCCCTCAAAAAAGCATTTCAAATGAACTAATGTAGTTCCAACTCATGGTTTGATATTGGTTTCCAAACCCATTAGTGACTTAGATTTCTTTTTTTTTTTTTTTTTACTTATGCGTGATCTTAAGGGATAATACTAACCAGTGTCACTGGCATTGATTTTTTTCCCAGGTGCTAATATTTAAAAATTATTTCACTTTTTGGGTTCTCCTTAACCAGATAGCACTAAGTTTGTCCTGAGGCTTAAGTTTCACTGTTCACATACTTATATTTCCACACCTTGCCCACCTGCACCTGATCGTGTTCCAGACCTCCAATCCTGATGTTTACTTTGATTTTTTCCTAAAGACTAACTGGAGCTCATCCTCCCAATATTAGTTTAGTGAATTTAACCTCTTTTTTGGGGAGGGGAGCGGAAGACATTTTGAGCAGTGGGGTGGAAATCCTTCATTTTCTGTTCTTGTCTCTTGGTTTTATGTGTCCTTGAGTTATGAGGAATTTCTTCCTAGCTAACATTGCCAAAATCTTTTTTACAGGTATTTTTGGTCAGGGAGCAGGAGGGAAAAACACAATCTGGGGGAAATGGCCACTCCTAATCTAGTACCAGATGGCTGCCAGTGGGTTCAGGATGATGGTTTTGATTGTATATAGAGAATGCCCCGTTCGGTTATGTCATGGTGTTTGCGTGGATTGTTAGCAACATAAGAAAATAAAACGCAGCTGGATTTAACTGGGATAACTGACTTCAAATTAGAGTGTTATTAGGTCACCATTTTTGAGGAAATTGACACAGTGGGGGCAATATTGTATTGAATTTGATTGGTGAGTGAAAATTAAAAGTGCCATCCCAGCAGGATGTACGAAGGTAACACTAGCCCATTTGGTCTTCGGCAAGTCCACACAGACAGAACCCAGACAATGGGATCTCCGACTTTGCATTGATAATGTTGTTGGCTTGAGATGGCCTGATTGGATAAAATTTGACCCTTGTCTTATATTTTATCTGATAGCATGCATCCTATTAAAATAGACCCTGTTAAACCAACTGCTTCTGAAAGTTATAGGGAGATGATTACAGACTTGTCAGTGAGGGGAAAGCATCATGCCTGAACCCAGGACACATGCATGAGAGACTGGAGACATATCTGATCACTCCAGGTCTGGGTGAATTAGCCCTTCTATTAGGCACTTTATTTAATCTCTGGGTTTTAGAGTCTTAATCTATAAAGTTGGGATGACAATGTCTAACCTGAGTATTTCATGTTATTATTGTGAGAAAAAAATATGTGTGTGATAGCTTCTTGAAGTGAAAAATTGAAAACAAACATGATAGTATGTGCAAAGTTACAACTACAAAAGTCTGTGTTCATTAGCAAAGACTGGAAGGGAATGCGGAGTCGTCCAAAGAGGGAAATTCACATTTTTAACGTTCTTGTTCCTGTGAAACCCTGTAAGTGGAAACTAAGAACGTTGCTAGGTTCCATATAAATAGAGCAGCAGTGGGTATCGCCAGCCCCTCTTTCCTGCAGCCGTGGATTACTTCTTGAGGTGCTTTCTAAATTGAGTCTTTCCTCTTTTAGAGATGAAGACAATAAAGAAAATTACCCCGACGCCGGGGCTCTCCTAGAGGAGCCCGCGCCCTCCCGCGAGCCGCAGCATGTAGAGCAGACCGTGCTGGTGGACTGCGTCCTGCGGCCAAGCATGGGCAACTTCAAGTCCAGGAAGCCCAAGTCCATCTTCAAAGCAGAGCACGGGAGGAGTCACGGAGACAGTCAGGTAGTGGGTCCACTCCTCAGGCCTTTGCCAAGATGGGTGCTTCTCAGGCGAGGGCACAGTTCTGGCAGATGGTTTGAGTGGGTTATGTTGCAGGCAGCGATTAGCCTGACTTGCCATTGCGTGTACCTCCGGCCTGTGACGCGTAGGTGCTCTTGTTTCTTGATAGTGCAGTGCTCTGGGCAGGCTAATAATTTAGTACCTATTCAAAGGGATATTCTTAAATACTATATCTTGACATTGATTTAGAGAAGCTTCCTCACTCTTGTGGGTGAGGGTGGAGGCGGACCTCTTATTGTCTAATTTATCCAGGACATGCATTTCTTGTCCCAAACTTGGAGATTCTTCTCAGCAAATCAAAAGTCGCAGGTTTACCTGGAGCTATTCTCTGAGGCTACAGTTTAGCAGCCTTGAATAAACACTCAAGTGTGTCTCTGCCTGTGTGTGTGTGTGTGTGTGTGTGTGTGTGTGTATACTATCTAGTTTTTGAGGTCAATAAGTAAATGAATGAATGATGCAGCTTTCCGACTTGATTTGGGTAATACATTTATATTTTAGTCGTTTTTCCCCCACTTTTTCTAGTTGTAGATGGATATGACAAAGAATGTGGTTTTTCAAAAATCTTAAAAACCCCTCAAATAATTTATGATGCTTTTAAAAGAGATTACATGAATATAATCCACTTTAATCTTACTAGGAGGTCAGTGGTTACACTAATGAGATTATACTTGTCATGCATTTAACACAGTGCTTGGAACGTACATGCTCCATTAATGTTGACTTTGCTTTTTTGTTAACACTTAACTGTTAACCTTAAAGGTAACGGGGGAGGCTCTAAGTGCAATAGGTTAATTATATAATAACGTTAAGTCCAGTCCTATTAGCAAATGGGCATCAGGTGACCTTCCTGTTGAATGACTTTGGCTTGACAGTTTATTTGACCTTGTAGTTTCTTATTTGCCTTGTGATTTTTGTCCCATTTCTTTCTTAGCATTATGATCTTTTATTTGGTCAGTTAATTTTGTGGTGAGAGGCAAATGCCTTTTGCATTCACGAAGTTGTGTTGTGATTATCTTAAATCGAGTTGAGTTGCAGAGAGGGGTGAGTGTAAAATAGCATTTGAATTATGATCAACTTGAGACCCTGCCTGTTACTGAACACACCCAGCACTCGTTTGATTAGGAATGTGGTGCTGGGGAGGATACACACAGGTACCCAAAAAGCTGCCTCCAGAGTCTGGCTGATCCCAGGGAGGCTCTTGCCTTGAACCTCCTACTGAGGGTCATCTGGGACATTGTGGGCTTGGGTGACCAGACATCTCTCCTAGAGTGCCCTCTTTCTTGTCATCCTGTAGTTTGGCTTCACAGAAATTTCACAGCCATCACTTGTAATAAGGTGCTAATGGGGCATGTAATGCCCCACCTGTTGCTTATACAGGGACGATTTTGGGAGAGACACAAGGTTGTATAGTCTTTACTTATAATACAACATTAGAATCCTGGACTGCAGGTAAAATTTCCATTTCATTCCTAACAGCTCTGTCTACACAATGAGATTTCACCCCCCGCCCCCAATGACTAAGAGAACTTTGATAATATTATTTTAGTTCTTCCATATTTGGGAGAACTTTGAAACGTATTTCATTCTTCCTCTTTTCTTGGGGGAGGAATAATGAACATTGGTTGAGTACTGACCAAGAACTAAGCATCTATAAATAATATTATTAATAAAATCAGCTAACACTATTTGAGCATTTACTGTGTTCCAGGCATGGACCATGTTTTACCACAATCCCATGGAATTAATATTATTATCTTTTTGTACAACTGGTAAAACTAAGGATTAGGGGAATTACATGTCTATAATCAGTTTAGAAGAACTTGAGCAGGATGTCTTTTCCATAAAAGCACAGTATTTCTAAAAAGAGGTCAAGAAGTACCCAGATCTTCCAACTGTGAGTCTAATGATTAACCGACCCCTTTATACTATTCACACCTTAATGTTTATATTTTTTATTATTTTTTATTTATGGAGATCTTTTATTTGTTGCAGTCTTTTAAAGTATATACTTAAAAATTTTTCAATTACAGTTAACATACAACATTATATGAGTTTTGTGTATACAACATAGTGATTAGACATTTACATAACTTAGAAAGTGATCACCACAACAAGCGTAGTACCCATTACAGTAACATAGTTACTATAATATTATTCACTATGTTCCCTGTGCTGTATTTTACATCCCCATGACTTTTTTTATAACTGCCCATTTGCAGATCTTAATCCTTTCCTATTTTTTCACCCTTTCTCCCCAATACCCCTCCCATCTGGCAACCGTCAAAATGTTCTTTGTATCTATGAGTTTGTTTCTGTTTTGTTTGTTCATTTATTTTGTTTTCTGGATTCCACATATAAGTGAAGTTATATGGTATTTCTCTTTCTCTGTCTGACTTACTCACTTAGCATAATACCCTCTAGTGCTATCCATGTTGTTATAAATGGCAAGATTTCCTTCTTTTTTAAGGCTGAGTAATATTCTATTGTGTATACACATCACATTTTCTTTATCAATTTATCTCTCAATGGGCACTTACGTTGCTTCCATATCTCAGCTATTGTAAATAATTTTTCAGTGAACATAGGGATGCATATGTCTTTTCAAATTAGTGTTTTGGGTTTCTTTGGATAAATAGAATCACACTTTAATTTTTATGTAAAACCTATGATTTCCCCCAGGAATTAATTTTTTTCCTTCGGTGATACATTGTGTTGCTAAGCAGTAATTATTTAAAAAGGATTACTTTGAGAGAATTTTATAAGTGTGTTTTTCTTCTCTTCATGAAAGCTTTGTGATATTGGTCACTAATGCTAGATAAATGCTTCAGTGAATGTTAGCTCCACTAGGATGTAAGTTCCTTGAGGTCAGTGATTCAGTCCTTGTGTATCTTTGGAGCTCTAGCACTGAGGGGTCACTCAGTATTATTTGTTAAATGGCTCAAAACTGCAAAGATAAATATATGATTGGTATCATTTTTAGGGGTAGAATGTAAGCATATCTTTATTCAGTTGTGAAACATTATCTTTTAAAAGAGAATATAATCATTACTCTCATACAGCTATGAAATAAAGACATAATTGATTTTATTTAAATCATTAATTAATGAGGGAATAAATAAGATATTACAACCAGTTCAAAAGAGATGCAAAGGATCATGCATTTATGGTTTGACAAGGAATGCTGAAATCAATTTACAAATGGACACAAAATTGGCAAAACTTGGAATATCCATAGGGTGATAATCAGTTAGTTTCCCTTGGACACAATTTGCATTTCTGTGGAGAGGAATTATTCACACTGCCATCAGTTTCCACAGTATAGCCTTGTAAAAAAGCCTAGTTATAGACAAACAAAAGCAGAGGTTATCCAGGTGGATGAGCTAGCCAAGACATCCACTAAATTTCAAAGTCTCTTGTAATTTTTCCATATAGTCTCCTCCTGCCCCCTTCCTTCTCCCTATGATCATAATAAGATGATTCTTGATCACAAAATAAGGCTAGTCTCCTTAGGTTTGGTCTGATTATTTACCTAGGTGTAGTAACGTTAATTTACCATATAGGTCTTCTTAAGTATGTTTTGCAAAATCTAGAGCCATGTAGTATTGAATAATTACAAAATTATCTTCTCTCTCCTGAAGTTTCCATTAGGAATCTCAGGTTGGACTTCTACTGCCTTATTATTTGCTATCCCAAGGCAAAGGTAACCATGGTCAAGAAACTCTCTCCAACATATTTCACCTGCAGTACCTATACATCTGGATGAATTCCTTTCTTCTTGACGTCCCCCAAATAACCTTACAGGTGGTAAGGCCTACCAGGAAATGATGGTCCTTATCACCTGTAAGGTTGTACACTGTGAGTTAGATAGCAGGCTGGTTATCCTAGGAGGACTTTGCAGGCATTGGCCCCAGAAGTAAAGCCACAGTAGCTCCTTAAAAATGGCTTGTTTCTACCTGATTCAATAAACATCATTCTCACTGTGACTTTCAGGCAAGACTTTGGTTGCATATCAGATTTTCCCAGTTCTATATTGGTAAAAAGGAAAACAGATTATTATTGAATATATGCAAACAACCCTATTGCCATGAAAAGTAAGGACACTTGATATGAGTTTTTGAACTCTGGGGATCTGTGAGACGCAGATATCATTTTTAAAATGTTCATATTTGTTTGCATAAAGAGAATGGTTTTGAAATGTAGGTTTTATTATTATTATTCAGGTGTAGTGAGGCTGACAGATCAGCTCATGACTGCCATTGGAAAAAATTCCTGCATACCGTGCATTGCAGGGTCACACAGGGACTATACCAGGGTTAGCCAGGAGACAGAAGAGGGGAGGGGAAAGCAAGAACAGAAGCCATTGTTGTGGTTTCCATGGGCAAGGCAAACAGGGTAAGTTGCCTTAGGATTGGCTAGTTTGAATAATTTCAGTGGACTCGAAGGTATGGGGTTGTCTCTAGTCTGGTACCTGGCTCTGGGACGATTAGGGCTGAGAAATATTGCCTCCTGAAGTGTATAAGTCAGCTAAAGAAGGTGGTTCTGAGTATGCCACTGGGTGGTTCGTTTGCATATGAAAGGCAGGCTCCTGGGCAAGTCATTTGTTATGTTTCCTGTCGCTAAGAATTGGGGAGCCCTGAGCGAGGAGGTCTCTCCCCAGTCAGTCAGGGAGGCTCCAGATGCCAAAGCATTAAAAATGGAGAAAATAATAAAATGTAGTTAATACAAGAATCTACTAAGTTGTAAGGGTTACAGATAGTTGAAGTAGACAGAGAAAGAACTTTCTTATAAATCCAGTAATGAATTCGAGCATTAAAACAACATTTCCAACAAATAACCACAGTAAAATTTCCCTTATGAGTCCATTCAGTGCTATGTAATTCATTCTTGTTCCACTTGATCTTGGGTTAGCAGTAGCGTGAAGCCGTCTGGTTCTGGGCTAGAATTCTGTAAATTCTCAGAATTCTGTAAATTCTGTAAATTCTCAGCCCATTGATATCATCAGACACCTATACCCAGAATCTCTTCTTTGAAATATCAGTTGCTCACTGTACCTGGTACTTTACCAAGGGACTCTTGAGAGTACTCTTCTTTGTTGAAGACACAAATTCTGGCCTGAAACTGATAGTAGAAACTTCAGGCAGGCATCTGAGGAAAACAAACATGTATAGATGACAGAAACGGAAAGTGGTTGTGGTTAATTTACTACTAATACTTTTCATATGTGAAGAAGTCTGATGAGAGTTCATAATAAGAATAATGTGTAATGTGAAATGCAAAACAATGTAATAAAATTATTCCCCTCAAATTAAAAAGTCTCAAAGGGTTACAAATAAGCCTATTTTCAAAGAAGTCAGGGAATGTATTGCTGATTTTACAAAAATGGACAACTATAATTTTTACAGATGAAAAAAAATCTCGAGATAGAACATAAAAATCCCAAATGAATATGCCAAGAATATCAAGTAAAAATTTCATTAAGTCTGGTAGAGGTCCTAGACATTTTTATTAAATTCTGTAGGTAAGTCTGATGTGCATTCTGATTGAAAACCGCGGGCCTGGATGATACTAGATTCAAATGAAGGAAGTAAGGCTATGGTCAAGTCAACATTTTAGATAATAATCCCAACTATTACTGAAAATGTTGTAGTGTTTTTGTGTAATATCATAATTAAGCAAAGCTCCAGAAAGACTGGAACACATATCATGAAGCTGAGAGAACTATTTCATAAGCGTTTTGATCGCTGGCTAAATGTCATATTAGCCAGGTTTACCACGCCCTGTGGTAAAGAGAGTGGTTCTATTTGTGAAGCTGGATTTATCTGGGGAACTTGATCTTATGTGAATCCTGCCTGATACCTCTTGCCATCTTGCAGACACAGTTCTAACTGGTTTGTTATGAGATTACCATTCCCCAGAAGCACCTGTGAAAAACCAATGGGCACAACCTTTATGAACTTAAAAACAACGCTCTTGGAAGCTGAAGGGCACCATTGTAAGAGTTTAGCTATTGCCATTTCCGGTTTCTCTTGTCACAAAGTTTGTGTTCAGAACCCCAGAATGGATTTTCAGTCTGATCCTAACTAGGTGGGAAATGGGAGTATGAGCAAGTGAGAAGAGGCCATATAGCAACCCTTTAAGTTTCTATCATTCTTATTTTTCTGATCACCCGAAAATCAGAATATCAGAAATTTCACTTTTGGGGAGAGTCAGATTCAAATCTTACTTCAAGCAACTTTTT
This sequence comes from Rhinolophus sinicus, assembly GCF_036562045.2. NCBI lineage: Eukaryota > Metazoa > Chordata > Mammalia > Chiroptera > Rhinolophidae > Rhinolophus > Rhinolophus sinicus. The sequence continues at coordinate 39,561,190 of NC_133757.1, read as the reverse complement.
TAAAAAAAATCTTGATCTTAACCATGTCTCTGGGAAGGAACCATAAGTAGAGTAGCGGAATCTGAGTTTCTGTGTACACGTTGGATGATTGATTCCAGTTGTGCACCCACTATGAATGATTTAAAAGCGGAGGCTGTTGGTATGTTTGCTGATCTCATAGAAGTCCAGGAACTAGGAAGGCAATGCAGGAATGTCCTCAAAGACATTAAGAGATTTGGAATAAGGAGTGTGTTTATTTGAACCAGAAACAACTGTAGTTTTCCTTTGTGCTTGTTTGTCCCTAGCTTCCTTAGACAATGGGCTTTGTAAAAGAATGGTTTGGATAAGGACCATTTAGTGACTTGTCTCCTGAAGAGTCAGGTTTTATAGATGCTAATACTAGAGTTCATTGATATGATGAAGTTAAAGCAAGATTTGTGCGTTTATACTAAGCAGAAACTCCTTGTCAAAGCAGAACCAGTAACAGTTTGCTACTTTCTGGAGTGTCTTGTTGTATAGCAAATAATCTTTGTAGGGAAGAGAACCGACTGAACGCAATAGATTACATATGTTGCAATATTCTGTGAAAACATACACAAAGTATGGGGGGTGGGTGAAATTGGATGAAGGTGATAATAAAGGTACAAACTTCCAGATATAAAATAAGTAAGTCCTGGGGATGTAATATACAGCATGGGGACTATAGTTAAAAACACTGTATTGTATATTTGAAAGTTGTTAAAGAAGTAGATCTTAAAAGTTCTCCTCACAAGAGAAACAAATTTGTAACTATGTGTAATGATGATGGTAACTAAACTTATTGTGGTGATCATTCACAATATATACACATAGCAAATCATTATGTTGCACACCTGAAACTAATATAATGTTATATCCAATTATGTCTCAATAAAAAAATGTATGTGTGCGTTGTCATATCTCATTATGATTAACAGCGAGATCTGGAAGTTTCCTCTCTCCCCTTTAGAACATGAGGGTAATTCTTCATCTCGTAAAACTTTGGGATTGATTGACTGTAAGACTCCCTGCTGCACACATATTTTCTATCTGTTTATTGTATGTGACCACCATTAGTCTTTCTTGTTCTTGGTACAGTTTCTACCTTTTCCCAGAATTATTTGTCTTACATTAATTTATTGTATTCACACTTTTCTGATTATACAATAAAAATGATGTATAAACTTACTATTTAATCTACAAATCCTATTTATTGATATTCCCCTACTAATTAAAATAACATATCCTGGTTAAAAAAAGGTAAGAGATGATATATGTTGTAATATTTTGTGAAAATTAAAGGTGATTCTGTATTGTTGTAGTATTAATCCCTAACAACCTGATTTGGGGATGATTCACTTAACTAACAGCACCAACCTCCTGTGTTGGGCCTCATAACTCTCCAGAAGATGTTTAGAATTAGCATTGGTAAGATCAAGTCTTACCGTCTTCACTCCCTAGCATCTGGCATCAGGCTATGCACTTTTCCTTCTGTCCTCCCCTCTGGTGGCTATTTTAGCAGGAGACAAAAAGTAGGAGGCTATCTAGAGAGCTTTTCTGCAGTGAGCTGGTTCTGTGATGCTGCTGCTAATCCATTTCCTTGGAGAGACCAGCTGTTTGGTCTGGTGTACATCAGCATTAGGTTTCTTCCATTTGGCTCTAATAGATGTGTTAGGAGGCTGGAAAGGAATCCAGGTCTGATTGTGAAATTTACATTTTTGTCATTCTGCAGAAGTAAAAACCCCCTAAACACTTTTTAGGCACAATAACTTAACTATGAAGTGTTTACTATATTTCTGTTTTTGGCAGGTTCTAATTTGTATAAGAATAATGTTTATTCTGACTGTGTAAGACTCTGAATTAGAAGAAAGACAATAGCTAATTCCAGGTCATATTTTCCCCCCAAAACGAGCTAAGATTTTGTTCCCCATTATAAACCTACTTTATATACATTTTTATTAATATATTACTGAACTACTGAACAAGTACAACTGGTAAAAACAAGAAAATCACTACAGCTGACTGACTTTGAAATTGAGAGCACTGAAAAGCTAAAATAAACTTCAAATAGAATTTCACTTGGTTTTCAGTGAGAGGAAGACTTTTAGGTTCTGAATATGCCTGTAAGGGCTTGCTTCTTGCCGTGTGTCAAGAGCATGAAGTCACTGTGATTGTAACAATTGGTCTTAGTTAGGTAATTGTTTTGACACATCAGTTTGTGTTGCGTTATTTCTCTTGCCTGCTTTCATAGCTCCAGTGTAGAGCTTTTACTTCAATTTCTGTTTAGGCATGGGCTGTTTTGGAAGACTTGTTACTGGTAAGGAAGAAAGGTGGCCTTCTGAGTTTGTTTTTCAAGTTCCCTGCACTCCTCCGAGAGTAAAACGGTTGGGACTCAGGGGGACAGAGCTCTGAGAAATTCAGCTCCTGCAAAGTGAGGCCATCTGGGTCAATATGTGGGTTTCCTGGTTTCTCATGGTATATCAGATTCAGATACTCCTCTTTGAATTAACCAACCTGTTCTTAAGTGATTAACCTGGTGAAGAAAGATATTTTTAAGAAGGAACCTGAAATGTCTGTAGTATCACTTTATTATTTTTTTTTTGGAGACAAACAAATATTTTCAGCTTAAATACTGACCTGATGGAATCTTAAAATTAACTGGTATGACTCATTTGCCTGGAAATTAAATCTCAAAAGTTAAAAAAAAAAAAATTCACTCTGAGGTTGTTTGTGTTCAAAACAACTTAACTGGTTGGAGACAAGTTTACAAGCAATGGGACATTTGAAACTGTGGCAATGTGATGCTTGGAGCCATATTAACCAATTGATGTTTCACCGATAAGGGCAGTTACAGAAGAATTCTCTATAAAACATGAACAAGAACATATCATGGTATTCGTGCTTTTGACAATCAATGGAGTGTTACAAGGACTGATCTCTACTTACACGCTGCCTGGAATATTTAACAGAGATGCAGACGGCTTCCATACAGGATGGCTCTTACAATTGTCTTGCTTTTCCTCTTCCTCTGTGTCTTCTCCACAAATAAATTCTCACTTAAAGAATTTCCAGTTTCCCCTACATAGTTCCACAGTTTCTGACGTTATATAGCCATATAAATTCAGCCCTAATTCATGGGACTTAGTAACACCCCTGGGATGTCTTTGCCCCTATTAGCACCTGCTTCTGCTCTATGGGGTTCCAAGGCATTGCTCTCTCTACTATGGAGAGGTTTCCTTTAATAAATCCCAGAGCTAAATAGTTGAATGGTGGTATAGTGAGGTGATGAAGAGGATGGTCTGTAGGTCCAGAAAGATAGGTTCAAGTTCCTTCTCAGCCAGTTTGTGACTTCCAGCATCTGTTCCCCAGTTTTTTAAGTGTCAGTTTTCCTATCTGTAAAGTGGACATAATTTATATCTACCTTCACAGTCTGTTGAGAATTAAAAGTGATAATGATATAACCTTAAACATTCAGCAAGTTTCAGGGGACTGAAAAAAGTGCATAGAACGTTTCATAGACTCACTTCTCTGGGTATACACTAAAACCTTAATATCTGCGTGTCTCCTGAGTTAGGCCAGGCCAAGTGTTGGTTCGTGGTGGTCACTTAAGGACCCAGGCTAACCTAGCAGTCACAGTCTCGAATGTTGCTAGTTTCTGATTTGAAGAGAAAAGAGAGCTCTGGAGAGTTCTGCACTAATCATTAGAAGTTCCAGGCCTGAAGCAACATGTAGTATTTTCATTCTCCACTCACTGGGCAGAGCTGCTCATGTGCTTCCCCCATAACCACAACCTATAACACCAGGGACCAGGAAGAATCATCTTACAACGTGCCCTAAATGGAAGAATGCAATCCCGGCCAACAACATTAATGACTTCCGTATCTCCTACTCAAACTGGCATAGAACCTAACGCAAGAACTTAATTGGTCTTGTTCTCTTCTCGTCCTTCACAATACTAAAATATTAATATTATTCATGTCAAGGACTGGGATTAGAAAAAGAACATTAATTAGGCTAATTAAGTATCACAAAGGCTATATATGCCATTGCATTATTGTTTTGAACAGGAATTGGAGTTTTATATAAGCATCCCTTCAGTTAAACACCTGCTTCACGATTATCAGGAAAAAAGAAGTGGGGTGAGTTATTGATTTCTTCTCTATTGCCAAATGAAACTACGGAGTTCTTTAATTTTATTTTATTAAGAATAACTGTGGTCTTACTCTTGCCAGAAGATTGTAGTGATTTTGGGTTATGCTAGCTAAACCAGTGAGGCTGTAATTAACAGGCATTTTAAAAATTTGATCCAAAAATAATGCTTCTGTAGAAAGTGGGTTTGACAATTTGGATCTTGTCAGATATGGGAGCTGGGTTTCCGCATACACACAGATATGCAAATTCACATCCTCATGTACTTGGTGATATTTATCCAAGAGCAGAGTGTTCTTTAGGCAAAGAAAACAGCTTAGCAAGGACTTAGCCTGTTTTGGAGTTTGGAAGCGAAGCTGTTTGGGAAGCAGAAACATAATGAACTGACATTTCGGGTAACTAAGAATCACCAATCTAAACTCTATCAACATGGTTAAATATCACTTAGGGCCTGAGACATAACATATCAACCTCAAGCCTGCAATTTTAACCTCCGTGTTTTGCAAGAGATGTAATTGCCAGATAAAAGATGGGATGCCCAGTTAAATGAGAATTTCAGACAAACAAAGCATAATGTTGTAGTATAAGGGATAGGCAAATATCTACATGGGACATACTTATACTGCAAAATTATTTCATGTTTATCTGAAATTCACATTTAACAGGATATTGTATGTTTTTATTTACTAAGTTTGGCAACTGTATCAAGAATGAATGGCATGAACATTTAACCTCCCTCACCTTCTCTTCCAAGGTAGAAGTAACAATTGTACCCATGTGGCCTGAGAGCATTGGGATTTTTATTTTTAAGTTCGATCCTTCTACGCTAGTTAAAGAAGGCATAGGAAGGGAAGTTGACAGCTTATCTAGGTCTAGGAGTCTTATTGCAGTATTTATGTTTCATCTTTCATGTCCAAATGGCATTAAACATTCTGGAAAATGCAGCCCACTCTCTTGGGATGACAAAGCCTTAAAAATTGATTAGAAGTGCAAAAAAGTTTGAAAGTCGGCCCTTGAAGTTTGTAGAGCATTTATCCCACTGGACCCTTCTTGCCACGAGCAGTGGCTGCCATCACGTCAATAGAAAGGTCGACTTTGATGAGCCTGTTTCTGTGTTAAAATGATCAAAAACAACACAACTGGTGCCAGACGTAGACAGAACAATAACATTGTGTTTTGAGCATTAATCCTACCAGAGATAAGCGGCCAGACAGAAGATTGCTGCCTTTAAAATTGCTGCTCTAGACTGATGCTAGCATTACATGCAAGGATGGCTTTACTATTTTAAGCATTATTTTATTATGTAGTTGACTCCCCACAGGTAGCTGGTCTTTGAGTCACGATGGAACTTTGCCTTCCCAATCAACAAAGCTTGGTTTTGTTATGACTTTTTTTTTTTTTTTTTTTTTAAATAGCTGAGCCCTCTGCAACTTTACTACTTAATAAATTGTAGCCACATTTAAGGGCATCTTTGCAGGAACAAATATATGTTCAGCTCTGCTTCTTTTGTTCCCTGTCACGCTGAACTACAATGTGAGGCCTGCTTGGCTTAGTAATGTTGCCATGTGCCAGGGAAATTTTCAATAGGAAACGTCATTCCCAACGTTAGATTTTTAGGCTTTTCAGCTATAACAAAAGTTATATAACGAAAGGGATACTGTCAACATTTAAAGCTCTCTGAATCAATCTGCCAGTGTGGTGGGGGTAAATGGTTGTCTTTTAGTGTGTTTTAATCCAGAAAACACCGATTGTATTGCGGTGTGACAGTCGGTCACGTCAGGGATGACATACCAGATTAAAAAACCAGCAGGGGAAAATTGTGTGTTTTGCTTATGGATCCATAGGTGGGCATCATTCCCTCCCACCTCTTCCCTCTGTTAGTTTCTCCCTCCCTGTTGCCAGCTGTCTTTTGAGCTATATCAATACTGACATTTGGTTTAGAAACCGGGAGATCCTGGTCCTCTGAAGACCCAGATGTTGCTCTATCTACAAGACAAAAGGATTGAACAAAAAGACTGAATTAATTTAGCTCTAACTAAAAAAAAACAAAAACCCAAAACAGGCTAATACTAATGATTTAAGGCTCCTTCTTTTTTATTTTGTTTATTTGTTTACTGGTTACTTATAAAGACTGTGACAAGGGTAACCTTTTCTACCTGATGTGAAACATCGAGATGGAAATAGAAAAAACAATGAAATGTAACACCCTATTAAATCTCTAATTATCTCACTTCCACCTTATGCTAAAAATCATGATGGTAACTCAGGGGTTGGTTCTGAATGTGGTGAAGAGTCTGGAAGAATCAGTGTCTGGATGTTAGAACCATCTCTGTACCAGGTACAGGGCAGGTATTTGGTGAGCTCTGATGTAACCAATGCAATCTTGGGTCTCCAGGGTTTAGTGGCAAATTGAAGGGCCCAGGCAGATAGTCCTCCAAGAGGTAATCAACTCAATGCATCAAAACAGGCATCAGAATGAGGGGGCAGCAGCGAGCTCATGCTGGAAAAGACAGGATCTAATCTCTAGGCAATGGAGATACAATTCTAATCATAAAATAATGAGTCTTTGCAGACGCCATCTTAAAGGATTTTTTTTTTTTTTTTTAATCGGAAAACGCAGCAACTGCAACTGGACTTGGGCATGATTTTATTTTCCTGTCATTGAAATTTTCATCATTTGGTTAAACTTTCTGAAATGACATATCTAGATTTATTACAGTTCCTGATTGCAATGCCATAGCTCTGAACACGTTTTTTTGTTGAGTAGGGTAGTTTTGAAGTTGGTTTAGTTTGGCTTCTTCCTACTTGTCAGATAATTGCTAACTGGGATTTATCTCAGAGCCTTTTGCTGTTGTAGTCTTTAGAAGGAGTTCTTTGCATTGCAAACAAGATTGAGTGTGTCTTAGCATACATACAAGTTATCCTCTGTTTCCTTATTTCAAAATGGATATTTTTAAGTACATTGTATTTATTTGTAAGATTGCATAATCTAATTATTAATAGTGGTTTTGTTTACCAACCGACTCACAAAATTCCTGAAAATTTAACAATGGGCTCTCATGAACCAGTATGAACTAGCTCCAGCACACCGTGTTTTTTAACTAGTATGTTCATAGCAGCACTATTCATGTAGCTAAAAACTGCAACTGTCTCAATAATCATTAGTAATAGAATGGCAATTCTAATTATTGTCTAATTGTAATTATGATCTATTCTATAAATTCAATTTGTTTTTAAAAATTTATTAAATCTATTGGGATAACAGTTACTAAAATTATATACCTTTCAAGTGTACAATCCTGTAATACATCATCTATCTATTGCACTGTGTGTTCACCACCCAGAGTCAGTTCTCCTTCCATCACCATATATTTGACCCCCCTCCCCTTACCCTCTGGTAACCACTAAACTGTTTTCTGTGTCTATGAGCTTTTGTTTGTTTGTCTCATTCATTTGTTGCTTTCAGTTTTATATCCTGCATATGAGTGAAATCATATGGTTCTTTCTTTATTAAATTTATTGGGGTGACATTGGTTAATAAAATTATATAGATTTCAAGTGCACAGTTCTTTAATACATCATCTATATATTGTATTGTGTGTTCATCACCCGAAGTCGTATCAGAATGGATGATTTTAATGTCACCTTTTTCAGCTGTAGTGATTTTGGGGACTACATTCTATTTCAAAGATGTCCTGCTTTATGCACACTGACCTGGCCTTTTCGTTCACATCCCAAACTGTCAGTTTCACTAGTAATTCCATCCTAGGTGAGCCATCCATCAGTTTTGCTTGGTTTGCCAACCCAGGCTCAGTAACCTAATGTTTCATCAGTTATGCTGGCCTGAGTGTCCCAGATAAGGCCTCTGTTTACCCTCTTGTTAGTTGAGGAGTATAATGGTTTGGGTAGTGTCTCCCCAAAATTCATGTCCATTTGGACCCTCAGACTGTGGCCTTATTTGGAAGCATGATCATTGCAGATATAATTAAGATAAGAATTCAAATGAGATCATCGTGGAACTAGGGTGGGCCCTAAAGCCAACCCTATGTTGTCCTTGTAATTGGTGTCCTTATAAGAAGAGAGGACAGTGACACACAGGAAAGAAAGCCGTGCGAAGATGGAGGCAGAGATTGTACTTATGCTGCCCTAAACCAAGGATCCTCCTGGACTAGGAAAAGGCAAGAAAGGATTCTTCCCTAGAGCCTTTGGAGAGAGTGGGGCCCTGCTAACACATGGATGTGGGACTTCTGGCCTCTACAACCATGAAAAAAATAAATTTCTGCTGTTTTAAGCCACCAAGTATGGTAGTTCATTACAACAACCCTGAGAAACGAAGACGGGGGCTTCCTGAAGTCAGACTGTGTATAGGCTGGCTCCTCCATGCTCCAGGGGAGCTGGCAAGAGCCGGATGGGATTCCAGTCCAGGAGGAGTGGGGCACCGACCTGTGGATGGTCAGGGCAGAGACCTGTGGGTGTGGGGTGATATGACTGGGATTTACTTACCATGGTGGGGTCCAGAGTGGGACCTGGGCACAGGAACGGGCAGACACTCAGAGGAAAACTTCACAGTGGCAGCTGCAGCAAGGCAGATCTGTTCCTGTGTTACCTGTGCTGACTTTCCTTTCCTTTGACAGACGCCAGATTTCACCCCAGATCCTGGCAGAAGGCCAAGGGTCAGATGGCCTCTGCTAGGGGTGAAGCAAGGGGGCCAAGCAGCTTATTGCATGAAACAGTTGGGTAATGGCAGTTTCTGGATGTACAATCAAGTGTTCACGATTCGTGCAGTGGTTTCGAGTCATGTCGATTACATACGTTTTTAGACATCGCTGGTTTATGAGTTGAAGTCTTTCATCCTCAACCCCAGAATACCTCTCCCAGGTGTTCTTATCCATTTTACTGCTGTGGCCCTGCTTCAGACCTTCTGCGTTATACCTGGAGAGCTGTACTAATTATGAAAATATTACTTCTATGGTAATGACCATGCACGGCCTTGTCTTTTTTTTTTAACTTTATTGAGGAATAATTGACAAATATAATTGTAAACATTCAAAGTGTACAACGTGATGATTTGATATGCATGTGTATTGTAGAATGATTATCAAGATCAAGATAATTAACACATCCATTACCTCATATAGTTAACTGGCTTGTGTGTGTGTGTATGTGTGTATACACTCATGCATGTGCTGAGAAGCTTAAGATCTACTGTCAATAGCTTTCCAGTATACGATACCGTATTATTAGCTATCGTCACCATGTGCACAGCCTACTCTGGAATGCCCGATATTTAATAAGTCATGTAATTCTCATAACTACCCTGTAAGGTGGTGCTACGCTTATTCCCTTTTACAGATGAGGAAACTGAGGCACAGAGCAATTAAGTAACTTACTCAAGACCACAAAAATTGAATGCTATTAATAGGTACTACTTATGGTTGTATTAAAAATTGATTTCAGGAGTGGATTCACCATAGGTGGGTCCCTCAGTACACATACCAAAAAGGTTACCATAGATTTTGAAAGTTTCTCAGGCTTTGGAGGATAAGGCCTGACTGGCCTCAGGAGAAGGAGGGATCAAACACCTCTCTTATTTGTTAGCGATAAGAAGAATATGTCATTATTGATAAAGGAGTGAGTTACAAAGAGATTTGCTGGCACCTACTGTGGAGTGATGGGAGGGAAATAGAGAGATTTTAATGACACATTTTTGTGATTAATGGCAGGGCTTTGTCGGGTGAGTGCTGTGGTGTGGATGTGGTTTGGTGTGTCTCATATGACTTAATTCTTTCATGTGGTCTGGGAGAGCTTTCCTTTAGGAGTGGCGATTGGGGCAGTCCTGTGTAGGTGTAAGCATGTGAGCAGAAAGTGGCAAAATAACCAGCTGTGGGTTTTCTGCAGCTGGTGTTTCTGCTTGTTTTTAGATTCCTGGGACCTTGCCACTTTGGAGAAGCTGAGGCAGGTTGATGACCAATCTTTTAGGCTTAGTAGTTGCATCATCAAAGATGGAGATTTGGCTACAAAGTAATTAGACACCAGGTGGAATACATTCTCTTACGGCCTGAATTTTTTCAAACCACTGATGTCGTTGACACTTTGTACTGGATGTTGGTTTTATTGTCAACTTTGGCCATGGTTGGATGGCAAGATTCAGAGCTTTTGACCTTCAGATCAGGTTTTGAACTAATAGGGTGATGCGGGACCCTCTCTTTCTTACAGTGACCGTGGACGCTGAGGGTGTTTCTGTATGAGAGGTGCTGAACCACTGTAGCTGTGGGCGCAGAGAGAGGAGATCTGGGGCTTGTGCTGGAAGTGACCATGTTATCACTGGGGAGACAATGACAGGAACACCCAAAGGAGTTCCTATCACGAGCTGAGTGAGAGGCAACCTCCCATTCTGTTTGTGCTTGGATCTCAGTGAGGCCCCTAAGCCAACCCGTCTGTGCAGTGGCGGATAAGAGTATTCCCCATAAAGCTGTTCCAAAGATTAAATACCATATTCTTGTAAAGTACTTACTCTAATGCCTGGCACATAGTAAGAGCGCAATAATATTAGAATACTAGCTCATTAATATAGTCATTATGCCTTCATATATTGTCATAATGGTGAGAATGAAAAGTTCCTTTCCTTCTAGGGAAAGACTCCTTGTTCTGTGGCCATGGTTACCAGTATCGATCAGAACCTGTTTTATGCCTGTTTAACTTGAACAATAGCAGCAATCATTCATGCTTCTATAAGCCTCGCTGATCAGTGAGAGGAGCCCCCACACCTGCCAACACACACAGTTGTAAAACCAGACAGTCAGCAACTCTAGTTATCATAGCTTAACTGTAGTGAGGATGCTTCTTTCTGCAAGTCAGCCAGTCAACCATATTCTCACTCTAGCTTTGCTTCTGCACTTAAAGGTCAGCGAAGGCCTAAACATTCCAGCTTTTGGAAGTCTCCCAGCCACTGAACTCAAAGGTCTCCAAACCCTCTATAAGATCAGTTCACTCACTCTTCTTGCTTGAGGAGAAAAAGTTAAAAGTGCAACTAGCCCTTGCTTAGCAAGAAATAAATTTGGCTTTTTGTTCAGCTTTTTGATCCTGAGTGGAAATATCAAAAGTGGAGATGTATAAAGTGCTAAGGGATCACCAAGATGGGAGTATATGGAAGAGTTCACACAAGAGGTGATTTTTGGTCCAAGTTCTGCAATGGGAGTTATTTAAGTAGAGAAAAATTCTGGGAGCGGGGGAAGAGGCTTTTTAATTTCCTCTAATCCGAGGAAATTCACCATGAATGAAGACGTGAGTGATAATGGCAGCTGAAGAGCTGCCACCTAATTTGCCATTCCTGAACTATAGGGTGTGCAAAGGGTGGGGTGATGGAAGCTACCCTGGAACAGTCTGGAGGGGGTGGATTTTAAGGGCCTTGGATTCTGTCCCAAGGAGTTTTCCTATTCTGGTGCTTCTCAAACATTTTGCCAAGTTTCTAAGTCCTAACTGCAGAGGTGACTGAACATTTACGAGAAGAGGGAGTTTCCTTGAAATCTCCCTATAGGGGATATTTGTCGTTCCGTTTTGGCTGCCCAGCATCTGAACTCTGTTCTGGTGCCTGGATAGTTTCCCATAGGGGGCAAAAAGCAGAATATTTTTTTTCCCCACCGTAGAGCTGAAAATGCCAGCTTTTTCAGTCTCCTTTTCAGCTAAGACATGGGCACAGCCTGGGGTGGGGGTGGATACAGCAAGAGAGGAGACCTGGGCTGTGGCGGTGGCGCCGGTTGTGAGCGAGGACTGTGACTGAGGCACGCTGCAGACTCTATTGCTTTTCATCAATCCGAAGATTCACTGATTCCCAACATTTTAACACCCTGAAATCAAGGTGCCCTTACAATCAATGTTGTGATAGAGTTTGATGTACAGCGTTATCTACTTTTTTCCCTTAAAAAATAAAATAATAGCATAATGGTCTTAGAGCCAGTGGCATTGGAAATGCAGTGTTCAATGCTGGCAGAAGTGACCATGTAGAACCAGTTCTGAGCATAATTTTGGCCTCATCGCCCCACATCTGGTTCTCCAGTCCTTTGGGTTATTTTATAAGCATCCCAATAAATTTACTTTTTGCTTAAATTAGTTAGAGTTTGTTACTAATTGACGCTTAGAATCCTGACTGATATATGCAAGTCATCTTAAAAGTCTTTAGAAGGCTGCACTTCATTAATATATTTGTTTTAATGAAAAATGCTTTCTCCCCCCACAAAATCTTCACTTAGAGGTCCCAAGAAACTATGCCATGTTAATGAACTCATCATTCACCAAATATTTATTGGGAATCTCTGTGATGTTCTGGAGAATGAGTCCAGTGAAAGCATGGCCCTCATGGAGCTTTGATTTCAATATGTGTTTTGCGGGCTTGCCTGTCCCTGGCACAGCACCTAATGCCTGACAGTCCTACCCCTAGGGAGTTGACCCCCAGGTAAGAAGCACAGTGCGGCAGTGGAGAGCTGGTAGATCCTTTAACTTCAGAAAGTGATGTGACCTGAATTGCAAACTCACTCCTTAGGGGCTTTCTTCAGTTATTCTCATCCTTATTCTCTCGGTGGAATCCTGTCTCCCATACAGGGTTTCCTGTACCATGAAGTGCTATAGAAACTAGTTTGGAGTAGGGAGCCGTGGCCTTTGGGTTTAAGATGCCAGATATCTGTCAAGCTCCAAATGCTGTTGAGTTCAAATATTCTGGGTGTTAAGCTCTTTCTTCATTCCAGATAATTGCTGGCTTTCCAAATTATAAACTTCCTCAGCATGAGTGGTACTACAATTAGTAGTTGGGTCTAATAGATCTTAGACTTTTCCCATGTCCACATAAAATTTTTTTCGTGGGTTACCTTTACTTGGAATATTCAGTCCCCATGTGTTATCTGATCTTTTTGTGTAGAAGGAAACATCCTTTCTAAATAGAGATCCCCTTTGAAGTAAAAACTTTACATAGTCTACTTGGGGCTGAAGAGTCTGATAGAAGACTTAAAAGAGATAAACAATTCTAATCACTGTTAAGTGGGAAATTAGAGACAGAGGTTGTTTGTGCAGCCTTTCGTAACACAAGGTGTAGCCTCTGGAGAGTTGGTCCTGGTTTGTGCTAACATTGTAGTTGGGGATCTCTTAAGAGGGAGTTATTATTTTACACCTTTGTGGAATCCCCCAGAGTCTAGTATCTGGAGTATTACCAAGGGCACCTAACATCAAAGACTTGGCATCTGTTAACTACTATTAAAATAGATGAGACACCATAATGCAAGCAAATGTTAGGCTTTTACAGGATACAATTTTTTATGTGTCTATTCTCTTTAAATATCATAGAATAATTTTCTTGCCAGGATTTACTTTCTTACTGCTGTTAATTTATTTTTAATTTGAGACAGTGTAGTATATCACATCCCATTTTGTCTTCCATTTAATTCCAGTTATAAAATGCTTTTTAAAGTAAGTTTCTGTGAAATTAAAATTTATCTAGGGATTCTGGTTTCTGAGATAATGTTATTTCCCTTCCTCCTTCCACTGCCTTCTGTAACCTCCCTCAAAAGAAAAAAAAAAAAACCAAAACAGCAAAAACAGAACCATAGGTTTGAAGATGGAAAAGATCTGGTGTTTCTCCAAAGTCTTTAAAAGGAGGATGTTGGAATGACATGATTCTCCTGTATGTTAACTGTTCCACATACGTGAGAACATTTAGACTTTCCTTTAAGTCCTCAGTGACTGGTTCAACAGAATGAATGACTCATGTCCCTTGTTAATACAAGAACATGTTTAGAACCCGCGTGGAAAGCTATGAAACACCCTTGTCCAATACTGTGTTTTGTTCAGCACTTGGATGGAGTTCACTGTGCCATAGGAAGACCAGAAGCTTTCATTTATTCAGAATTTGTATGGAAAGGTCTGGGTTGAATTTTACATGACTATCATCCATGAAAAATTGTGAGACATCATAATAATGTAGAGAGGAGAAGCACTTAAAACTCTGATCCTTTCCAAGTGCTTAGATGCCCTCATTTAAGAAATGTTCTTGATAAATTATGCTAATGGATGGGGAAGCAGTTTGAAAAGATTATATACTGCAAATGTAAGCTGCTGTTAGTATTTGGCAGTTTCTTATTTATTCAGCAGAACAGCTGTTCAAGGCCCTTCCCTAGGCCAACTCTCTTAGCTTTATTCTAGTTACACAAATGAGCATGCAAGCAATGAGAAAGTGGCGTTTCAGTGAAAATATTTTGTGGTTCCTACTTTCCAGAAATTCAGCCTTGATTTTCCTTGAATGAGTCCCAATCTATAGAGATTGTGTATTGTGGAAGTGTGTGTGTGTGTGTGTGTGTGTGTGTGTGTTTCTCAAAACCACAAAATGCTCTCCATAGTGTCAGGCACTAGTGCTCAGTGGACGTGTTATGACTGAATGAATGAATCCACAGTATTTTGTAAGGTGCTGAAGCACTTTGAGAGAGTTGAAAAAATGCAAGACACAGACATCCTCCCTTGAGGTGCTTACATTTTAACTTGGGGGGTATAAACTAAACATCCAGATTCTGTATGTTTTCTAAAACTTAATCCAGATGTACAGGATTAAACACAGAGAGTGAGAATTCAGAAGGAGAGAGACAGACCTGTTGATGTGGCCTCAAGTTATCAGAGATGAGATTTGAGGAGAACCGCCATGGATCTATGGGATAAGGTATGGGCTGCATGTTTGTGTACCCCCCAAATTCATATATTGGAAACCTAATCCTCAGTGTGATGGTATTTGGAGATGGGGCCTTTGGGAGATGGGTTAGTGCCCTTATCAGAAAAGGCAAGAGAGAGCTTGCTTCTTTTCTCTCTGTCATATGTCAAGAAAGCATACATCTGCAAACCAGGAAGAGGGCCTTACTAAGAACTGGATTGGCTGGCCCCTTGATCTTGGATTTCTCAGAGACCAGAGCTGTGAGATACAAATTTGTATTGTTTAAGCCAGTCTACAGTATTTGTGTTATAGCATCCTGAACTGACTCAGATAGGATAAATAAGATGGGAGTAAGGCAGGCATCCCAGAATGAGGAAATTGCACTGAGAGAGCTATGGGTATCAGTTGAGGGGAAGTCAGGGTGCAGAGGGATCTCCTCAAAAGATATTTTGCATCTTGTGGTGCTCTTAGGCTTATTGATTCAATCACCCATTATTGTTATAGAAGGTAGGAAATGGGGAGGAATCTGTGTTGACTTAGCAACAAACCTAGAACTTTCTTCTTTGTTGTTGAGTGACCATCTGTTTTGCTTGTCACTATTGTCCCACAGCACTGTAGAAACTATTCAGTAAATATTTTAATAAGTTGCCACCAAGGAACCACAGAGTTTATTAATAATTAGAATTTGAAGGCCCCCTTTGCCCAGCTGCTCACTGAGTGTGGGGCTTTAAAAGTTTGAGGTTCCCTAATTCTCCTTGTTCTTGACCTTCGTGGAGAAGCTTGAGGAGCAGGGGTAATTGCTGTTATGGTAATTTTGGATTTTTCTCATGACTGTCTTGGGAATAGAAGAATAATTTGATTCTTGGTAAACTAAATAAAATAAACAAGGGAGCTTGTGAAATAAAACATTGAAGGATCTTTGAAAGCAAAGAATAACAGACTTAATTTAATAATTTCAGAAAATGACAAGGTAGAGATTTCATAGACTGGTCGTTCTCTTTCTCGTGGAAAAATGTCTAAAAGGTGGTTTTTCCTGGGAAGGTAATCCTGTATACTAAGTGGTATTTAAAGGGGCTTCAATCTCAACTCAAAAGGAGATGATTTAAAATATATATAAATATTTAATTTATATTAAAATCACGGAAATTAGCACTTCTGATTCTTACAATTATGGTAATCTTTCTCGAAGTCAAAATAAGTTACTTGCTTCCGTAATAGGCTTGAGAGGCTTGTGGGTAGGGAGTACAGACGTGATGAAGGTGCCGCTTGCCTTTCCTTCGTGCCTCTGCTGTGTGGATACGACCACGTCCTAGCAGGAAGGCTTAAGCTTGTGTTGCCACATTTATAATTTCAGAAAATAACACGGTGACTCACTGCTGCAGTTGTCCCATTTGGTAATGATTTTTGATTCCTTGCTGAAAATTCTCTCTCTTTATTAATATTTGACATAAGCCAACTGTAAGAAACAGTGGCACCTATTTTAAAGAACACTTGAATATCTTCAGACTGAAGTCATGTGGCTAAGTGCACTTTTACAATTAATGAACACTTATTTAATGTTTCTTTTATTATTTTACCCGAGTTAAAATCCTTTAGCATTCCATTCAAATAAGACATAAGAGCAGATGATAAGCTTCCTCTCTGCATTTTCTTCCGGTCTCTCCTTCTTGGTGTTCTTTGAAATCTCTTTTCCATCTGCCTGTGTCTGAAATGTTTTTAAAATTAAGCATTCTTATTTTAAATTATAAAAGCAATGCATACTCGCTAAACAATTCAAGCAATAGAGTCATTTATAAATTAAGATGTCCCACAGAAACAAGTATACAATTACACACACTCATATTTGATCTTCCCCTCTGCCTCTTCCCATTGGCTCTTAATATATATATACTACTGTGCAGC
Organism: Rhinolophus sinicus; assembly: GCF_036562045.2. Lineage (NCBI taxonomy): Eukaryota > Metazoa > Chordata > Mammalia > Chiroptera > Rhinolophidae > Rhinolophus > Rhinolophus sinicus. The sequence continues at coordinate 39,544,458 of NC_133757.1, read as the reverse complement.
CTGCTTTTTAGTTTAACAATATATTATCAGTCCTATAACTATGGGTGTTTCTCAGGGTTCTCATCCAGATTTTCTCTTTTCTCTCTGCACACTGTGAATCATGAAGTTTTAGTCACCTTCACGTTCATTCCCAAATATTCCCAGCCCTGATCTTTCTCTAGGACTCCAGCCCGTTGACTTGTCATTGCCTACGTGGGTGCCTCATGGGCACTAAGACTCAACTATCCCTGAAGGCTTCATGTCTCCATCTCTGGAAATTCATCCCATTTCCAAGCTGGGGATTTGTCATCATCTTCATTTCTTCCTCTTATTCAACCACGTCCTGTCAATCACCAGGCCTATTGTTTCCACCTCTGTCATATCTTAAACCATTAATTTTTTCTACATTTTGACTATCACCTCTGTGATGCCAATCATCCCTTGTTTGGGGCGCTCTAGTTATCTACCTGTCCCCCCTCCTAACACTCTCCCTCCTCACCTTCTAATCCATTTGCCTCACAGGCCCCAGCTCTCCACCTCTTGTGAGGCACTGTACTCCCCCAATCCATGGATTGTTTTCCTTGGAATAAAGGACAGAAAACTCTTTCCTCAATGGTTTTAGTTTTGTCATTTGACCATTTGGCAAGGAGATGGGACTCAAAGACAGATGCTGAAGATTCCAGGGACGGCCCTTCGATGCTGGTGAAGGTGCCCTTGGAGTCTTTCAGTTCGCTGCCTCTTTGGCTGCCCTCCTGCCTCTCTGGTAAGCTTCTCTTGGATGGAGCTCTGCTAATTTTGTGTTCTGAGCTCTTTGAGTTTGTTTGTCCTAATCCTTCTGAGTGGAAATTGGGGTGTGAGAGGCTCCAGAAATCCCAACATTGCTCGGGAAGAGCACCACACTGCTTGTGCGGCACCATACTTGCCCCAAATCCATGGATTGTTTTCCCTTGAATAAAGGACATAAAACTCGTTACTAAAAGTTTTAGTTTGGTCATTTGACATTTGACAAGTAAACTTGGGATGTTGAAACAGAGTGAAAAGAACTGAATTTGGATTTTAAAGACTGGAATTAGGATCTGAGTTCTGTAGCTCAATGGAATGATACAGTGTGGTCGTATTTTACACAATTTTAAATTAAATGTTGAATATAAAGTATAAGTCTCAATGCAAACAATTTGAAATAATGCAATTCCCCCCAAATTTATCAAGATTTGCATAAGTTCTAAGATCTTCAGGCCTATTGAAATATAAGCTGTGTTTATTTTATTGAAATATTTCCACGTTAGCTGGTGAACAGAAATACCCAATATCTTCTGTCATGGGAATAGTCTGAAGAGACATAAATTTCAGACAGATTTTGCAGGGTCTTCAGGAAGCCATTTCTTGCATAAAAGACAATCTTTCTGGCCTTGGTAAGCCATCAGTTTTGTCTTCACTTGATTATTCTCACTGGGGAAAACTGATAAAGACTAAATCCACCCTCTAATTTTAAATGAGGAAATAGAGGTTAAAACTATGTAGTTTAGTGCCTGGTACAGATCAGGCACTCAGTGAACGCTACTTGATTTGACAAATGGATAAGATAGACAACATAACTTGAATGTTTCTTTTCTACTAGAAATGCTTACAATTGTAAGCAGTAAACTAGGGGGGAATTGCTGTATTATAGATAAGGAAATAGGATCGGATAAGATACTAATTTGTGGATATGTGTGGATTTTGGACCTATGCCTGTCTTCCTCCATGGTTTATTTTATTTCTGTGTTGAAACAATGATTAAGGTAGGCAGAAATTATTTAAAAAATAGTCTGAAGAAACAGTTCTCTTGGTTTCCTATTTCTTAAAGGGCCAGAATATTTTAAACACAGGCTTAGCTTTATTGCGCTTCACAGATGTTGTGTGTTTTACAAATAGAAGGCAGGCCCCTCCACCAGCAAAAGGTCACTAACTGCTTTATGAAGACACTCACTTTATTGAGGTGGTCTGGAACTGAACCTACAGTATTTCCAAGGAATGCCTGTAATAAACAGATACATAATTTTTAAAGGAAATTTAAATCACCTTTTTGAGGGTCTCCTTTCTTCAAATCATTAAATGAATGTGATACTCCAATACTTATTTTTGTCAGGGGTAAAGGTCTTTAAAATCCCCACATTCAAATGGACTTTAAGTCACTTTTACAGATATATGCAGGTTTAAGTTAAAAGGAACACTAGAATGATACAGGATAGGGTAGATTTACAACACTTCCCCTTATTTATCCTAAGAGCTGAATATATATAGATATCTATCTATCTATCTATCTATCTATCTATCTATCTATCTATCTATCTATCTATCTATCTATCTATCTATCTATATATCTGTATCTGTATCTGTATATGTAGGGACAGAGTCCCAGAGAGCAGTTTCCAGGCTCTCGAACTCATGTGGAAAGGTGCTGGCTTGGGTAATAGACGGCCATCAGCTGTGACTGATTGGCCGTCAGCTGTAACCAGGTAGCCATTAGCCACTAATATAACTGCCGTGGCTACAGTTAGCAAGCGTGGTTAGCAAGCAGATTATGGCTTGCGGATCGTGTTGATCCTACGTCCTGTGTCTCGCCAGGAAACCAGCGAGACTGGGGTTCAGGAAAACCCCTTGTTGGGGTACAGGCGGATGTTTGCTTTTGTGTTGCGACCAGCCACCACCGAGAATATAGCGGTATGACTCCCCCTACCTATGGCTCTATGGTTCGGTTGTTATTCCTTTTTGGCCTCACCATATCCTGCGTTCTTGTGCGAGGAGTGGGAGCTGAGTCCCTGCATTACTATATATATATATATACATATAGTTTCATATATGTATAGTTTCATATATATATAGTGTGTGTGTGTGTATATATATATATGTATGTATATATGTATATATATGTGTGTGTATGTATGTGTATATATATATGATTATATATATATACTTTTCTGAACTATGGAGATATGAGATGTATTGAGTAGTAATGAGAGTCTTGGGAAGAACATGGTCTCATAAATGCAAGGCATTGTTATTAGCAATGGAGTGATTAGTTATAAAACCATTTAAAAATTTAAGTCAGCAGTTGAAGAAAATAAAATTTTATCAGTTTTGGAATAGAAATTTTATCAGTTTGGAATAGGTAAAATCTTAAGATGAGAAGATGAAAAAAAATTAATGTTTTGGTTGACCATATCTTAGAAGGAAAACTTCAAGGATGTGTGTATCTTTGAAACCTAAAGGTAACACGATTTGCACAAGCTGGAGCAGATGGGCAAGAACTGGGATTAGGATGGAAAATTCTTTCCTTTCTTCTGGGTCATGCATCTGTATGTACTGGGGATCTTGGAAGGGCCTGAAAGTAGGGGCCATGTTGTTGAATCAAAAGTAAATTCTCTAGTTGAATGTAAACTATAAATGTATAGGATCAAGGGATGTAAAGTACAGCAGAGGGACTATATATAGTCAGTGGTATTGTAATAACTGTACGATGTCAGATGGGCAGTGGACTTTGTGAGGGATGTAAATGTCTGATTAGTATGTTGTTTTGTACACTTGAAGCTAATAAAAACAAAACAACTAAATTCTCTGAAGTTCTACAAAGAGTCAGCTGAACTCACTAAAATCCCAATAAGGACAAAATGTATTTCACCATTTTTGCTTGGGGGCAGCTAATTTTTCCTTAACTCAGCTGTGATTTTGAGCCTCTCAACATAGTATGTTCTCTCTTGTCATCTTGCGTACTCTCCTAGCCTCTGCTCATGAATCAGAAAATAACCTAAATAACTTTTGTTTTATGGGCAGCTTTCTTATGAAATATCTTAGAGTTTAGTCAACTTGATTACTCTTGCATATGGCAGAGAATTCGCAAATCACTCCACTGAGGCTGGACTTGAAATACATGCGAGCAGAGGTCAAAAGGTGGAGGAGGATGTTGGGAGCAGGAAAAGACTTAGGATGACTCTTCATGGCCAGATGGCAAGAAGACAAGCCTGGAGGATAGGGTCTTAGCTTCTCCTATCTTTATTCACCTTGGTCAGCTTGGACCTGCCCATTTGATATATGCATTAATACATAAGGAAACAAGCTAGAGTCTGCCTTCTTACACTTTAGTCTTTGTCAAACATTAGATTTTAAAATTTCTTTAATGGCAGGGATGTTGTATTCACTTTTAGATAACCCCCTTAACTATCAACATTCTTGGTATGTAGTAGGTGATTTCTTTTTCAGTAAAAATAGATCTTAATTATTTTAAGATAAACACCCTGCTTTAATGTTCTATAATTTTTTAGCTGTCTGTTATAGTAGATTCCGAAAAAAAGAAAAGATACAATAAGGCTTAAATGGACAAAGGTGGTCACATATTTTCTTTACTTCCTGTCCAGATGTTGTCAACTTGGGTGAGGGGATGGGGAGAACACGTTAACTCTCAACCATCCACAAGTACATTATCTATTATAAGGACTTCCTTTGGCAGCCCTACTTAACTGTGTCACTAGCCAGGTGGTGGAGTTCAACTTGAATATAGATGGGAGCTCACCAAGGGGCTGAGTCCTACTTTCTCAATTGTGTGGCTAAATCTCTGTTATAGAACCAGATAAATAGGATGATTATTGTCCTATTTTGTATTTTTTCTTTATATCCTTACACATAAATGATTGCCAGCAACACAATACTTTTGAGAGCTGCTGTTCTATTAATTCAATAAGCGTGGTTTGCCCTTACTGTTTGCCTTCCCCCTTTGAGGGAAAGCATGAAATTATTTTTAGAAACTGGGGCAAATAGGGATTGCGGTTTTCTCACCTATTTCCTATGAGGTATTGAGCCTTCCAGATTAGACTCTTGAAGTTGCTTTTTCTGATGTGTGCTCCTGACAAGACTTCTTTTGGTCCCTCACAGTACCTTCCTTTACTGGGCAGGCTCTGTAATTCCTTGATGCTAACACACATAGCTTTTCACACTTTCACCTTTCTCATACCTGAGTGCACCTTAAAATTGATGGATGCATATGAGGTGGCATTATTTTTTTCCTGAAAAGCTGTTATTTAATCAAACTGATGGTGGATTTTATAATTGATGGTATCTTAGAAGAGAGGAACGGTAGTGGTATTTTAGTTATTTATAGCTGTGTAACAAATAACCCTAAAACTTAAAATAAATAATAATTTATTCTCAGGGTTTCTGTGGATCAAGAATTCATTTAAGGTACAATAGGGAAGTCTTGTCTCTGCTCCATGATGTCTGGGGCCTCCGCTGGAAGACATGTACCCTCCAAGTTAGAATCATCTGAAGGCTTATTGATTCCCATGTGGGCTTTGCTGGGGCTATTGGTTCATATAGGGTTATTCCATGAAGAGCTAATGGAGAGGAAGGGACTAAATTGAAAATCTTGATTCTTTTTATTATGAACAACTGAACTTCCAAACTCATAGGAGCTTCAGCATGCAGAACTTCCTTGGGATTTTCTGAGAGGCTGGATTTAGGTTCTGATCTCAGGGGTTTTAGAAATCAGCACTTTGGAGCATGACCTAACATTTTGTCATTGAAAAGGGCAGCATCTGTCATTACAATTAAGCCTGTAGTTTGTATCAGAGTGTGCTCTATCGGTTAGTATTCGGGACAACTTATACCAAACTCCTTACGTACTCTTCCCCAACTCTCCCTACCCTCTTGAAATTTTAAATTCTTAGTGGGCACAAGAAGCATAGTTGGCAATGCCATTTTTTTCCATCATTTGAATAGGGTTGATTATCAGCTGTCCCCAAATACTCCTTATCTACCCATGCCAAAGAAATGTTCTCTTGTTGCAATACCTTGAGATCTCTGACTTGAGCAGATTAAGGCAGCACTTTCTACAGAGCCCCTCTTGTTCATCTCTAAAATAAATTGTAAAATCCAGGAGTTTGTGGTCTCTAACCCTTCTCAATCCCTTGTGGGTTTGAAGGATTAGATAAAATACTATCTTTGAAAAAACAAACAAACAAAAAACTCTACTCTTTTCTAAAAGGCTAAAGTTTTAATAAAATGGAAATTTCTGGTTTAAATGTTTTAAAGATTAGAAGGGCCATTTCTTTAGACCTGCAAATATTGAAGCTTCTAAATCTGATGTTTACAGTAATATCATTATTTATATAGAAACTTCAAATAAGCATTCCACCATAAAAAAATAGCTTTGTTTTTGCTGAACTCTTCCATAACATTAGTTTCAGAATATTGGGCTTTCAGGGGATTTTTATAAAAGGAATATTATCATTATCAATAGCTCTTCCCACCTACTGTGTGCCTCTAGCTGGCAGGCACTGAAAGGGCTTCTAATGAAAGGGCTTGTTCAACCTTGTGAGCTGAAAGTGTCGGTCTCATTTTACAGACAAGAAAACTGAGGTCTACTTAGCAAGTAGCAAGCAGAACTATCTTGCTCAAAAACTACTGTTGGGGGAAACTTGGCCAGCATTTGGGTAGCTGTAGGATTTTTCACAGCAGCTACTAAGTCTAGGGAACTAGTGCTACTAATGGAACCTGCCATGTGGAGTGCATTTCTGCCTGTTGTTGGAGGTTTAGAAAAGTGGAATTAAAGAAAGGATCTTGGTAGGTCTAACTCATTGCTTTTTCTCAGCTCTGCTTCCCCTCCCAATTTTAGTGCTGTTACAGAAAAACATCCACATAATTTTGTTTTAGAAGCTTGTAATGACTGTTTGGCAACTAGCCCCCCAGCAGATTATTCTAGTATTTTGGAAAAAGACTTCGAGACACCTCACATATTGGCACTCGTACTAACTTCAATTCACCCCTAACTGAGGGGCTTCATCTATATTGCCACTACAGTACACTGCACAAACCCAAACTCACTGTGTCCCTTGAATATTTTGACTGCGTGATTGTCGCCATCTGCATTTACCGAATTTCTCACTGATTTTGGTTTTAGTATTTCATTTATCAGGTAAAGAGGGACTAATTCAATCTAAGGGAAATTGGTCAGAGGTTTGTCCTGGTTCAAAGACTGTGGCTCAGTGGTTCAACTGCTGAGCGCATGTAGATCTTTCGGTTTTGGTGTGTATCCTTGTGTTGAATCCAGATTCATTTTCGATTGGGTGTGCTTATGACATTCTCTAGAGAGTTAGCATTCTGGAGCTTTTCTAAATTAATGAATACACTGTATCATGGGATGACCAGTGTAGTTATTTCTTTGGATGCAGTGTAGCTAATGGCAAGTGTGTGTGTGTGTGTGTGTGTGTGTGTGTGTGTGTGTAAAAGAGGCAGAGAGACAGAGAGAGAGAGAATGCTTGGGATTTGGAATTGATAAGAATGAGTTGTTCCTTAGTTTTCTGATTAACTTAAATTTCTTACTACAGGAATAATGTATGTTTATTGTAGAAAACAGATGAATCCCAAAAAGAAAAAAAATAAAGGGAATGTCATCTCAGAGTTAGTCACTGTTAAGACTTTGGTTCATATTTTTCAAATCTGTGTGTGTGTGTGTGTGTGTGTGTGCGCGCGCGTACACATGTGAACATTCATACATATGGTTGTTTTTGCAGAAATAAGCCTGTACTGTAAATATTATTCTAGAAATTATATTTTCAGATCCATTCATTCAATACTCTTCTATAATACCATTTTTGATGTCTGCAAAATTTTTATGGTATGACTATATCATATCTTTTGAACGTTAGGTTTTTTATTTTTCCTTTTTCTTTATTCTGTTATCTTGAAGCAACTGACCGATAGAAAGAGGCTTTTAGAATTTAAGGTCACTCGTAAGTTCCCTTCCCCCACTACAATCAGTAGAGTATGTTGTATATTGCTGCTCCCCTGTCCTGAGACCTACCCACCAGCCAGAGAACACTGTGGAACTGACTGCAGCTGATGGCTCATCTACTTTTGCTGTTTCTTCTTGCAGGAGACAGAACATGTGGCGTCCAGCCAGTTGGAGTGTCGGGGGAGAGCAGGAACGCCAGCTCACGAGAGTCCACAAAACCACACGTTCAGGGGCCAAGAAACAGTGCGGCTTCAACCAAGGTGGGACCTTTGGTGTCAGAAGTTGCACTGTGCCTCGGGTGCATTTCCCTCTGCTTGCCATCCCCACACAAGAGTCAAGTCTTCCTGACTTTTGTTGGCATTCCTTATAGTCTGAGAAGCTGCTGAAAGGGGCCTAGAACGAGTATTATTGAGTCTGAGTTTAAGAGAAATGTAAATAACCTACTTTCTGTATCTTTAGTTTGAAGAGAATGAGTTTTAAGGCTCAGAGAGGAGTGATGACAGTCCTGCCCTTGGAGAGAAATGCTGATTTCCTTTTGTCTTCTCATTCCATGCCAGAGATGATTAGGTTTTCCTCCATGATGATGTTGGTAGTGATAGTGTAGACATCAAGCCAGTTGCTTTTCATATATGCATATTATCTCATATAGCCATCATCACTTCCTCATAAAGTGGGTATTCATGGCCCCATTTTATGGAGGAGGAACCTGAGACTGAGAGACGTGAAGGTGTTTTCTTGCTGTTGCCCAAATGAAAAGGGCTGAGCCAGAATTTGAACCCACAAATGTCTGATTATTGCCTAACAGATGTGGTTCTCTGCTGATCTAGGTGGCGTAGTTAGGCCCTGAAGTAACCCAGGCTGGCCTTGCTGGTCGGCGAGACCTGCTGGAGACAGCCATAGGTCAAGGGCAAGGACAGCAAGGTTGGCATGGTATTCTGATGGGAGCCTGGCATTGCAGCTGTCTATGCAAAGTCTCTTCTGGAAATAAACAGAAGAAAGAATTCAACTGCTAGTTGTGTCAGATGTCTTTGTAGGATCTTGTGTACAGTGTAACCGTAGCCCTGACTCAGTGGAAAGGGAGTGCTGGGCTTCTGAGCATGACCTTTAGAAGGTTTTTTTTCTAAGGTAGCAGAGTCTAAATGAATCAACAACTCCAGAGAAGGTCGTGTTACGTAATTATGCTTTAAAATACCCAACAGACTAAATTTAGAATCATAGAACCCCCAAAGATTGGAAGGAACCCCAAAAGTAAGGTGATCCACTATCAAGTTAGATTCATGGGCACCTTTTCTCACCCTCCTCACAAGTTGCCGTCTCTTGTCTGTCTATTCTTACTTGACTTCAGGTCAGGTAAAATGCAACTTTGTCCTTTCTCTGCTGATGAGGACATCCTTCCTATTTGAGACTTTATTTCAATAAAGCTGTTTGAGGTTGACTAGATCAATTTAGGCAGTGACCCTGTCTCCCCCTACCGGACTGGTGACTCCCTGTCTCCACACAAATAAGGCCAACTACTTTCATTGTATATTTTTTTTAAAAAAAGTAAAAACAAAAAGGGGGTGGGGGGACAAAACAAAACTAATGAAAAATGAAACTAAATCATTCTTATTTGTGTATGGAATACATGGTGGCTTTTTGGCGTGACTATTCCACAGAGGCTGATGGGGAAAAATGATATCAGCAATTAACCTTCTCAAAGATGCTTGATATTTGGTAAACTTAAAACCATTTTATATTCTATTTCAATGGGGAAAGGAAATGGTGATATTACTGTTAATCAGAGGGCAAGTCAGAAATTAAATAGCATTATGTGTTGGGAATCATTCACATATGGTCAGTAAGATTAAGAGTATTGAATTAGAATCCCCCTGATGAGGTAATACATAGAGAAGCAAGGCTTACATCTGGGGATGAGGAGTTAGTTTTATTCCTATGCTCAGAGATCTATGGCACCTTTCCTCAGAAACAAAGAGATGCACATACACACAATAGTGTGTGTCCAATTTTAGGAGGTTCCTAGACCTCCTCTGCGTGTCAGGATAAAAGAACCAGAGGGAAGGTTAGCTGGTTACCTTCCTCCTTAAGTTAGGCTTGTCTTTCAACAGATTGGCCACTTATTGCAAAGGCAGATCTGGTCTCTCTTCCTCCACACTTAAGTAAACCTCCACAGGACCCCAAATACCTTGTTGTTTTCTTTTTCCCTCTAGCCCCCATGCGCTAGTCTGACAGGGTCTGCCAGAACTCCAGAATATTCATGCACCAGTGTGAACAATCAAGGATGTGGTGTTAAGATGCAGATCAGGAGCTACGTTAGGCCAGTTATGTCTGGTACTAGTAGATTTAGTGTTTTGACTGGGCTGGTAACCTTTAAACTACAGTTATTTGTCACAACCATGGTGGCGTCATCCAGGGACATTCTAATGGAACTTAAAAAAAAAAAAATGTCTCAAAATATTGTAGGGATTATGAAATCTGATGAACTGGTGAAATGAGATCTGAGGCTAAAAACAACTTTGAGTCAGGTAGCTCACATTCCTGATAACCTTCCCCTTCTGTTCTATGTCAGCATATGGCCAGGTTCAGGCATATCATGCCCAATAGGATTTTGATAGAGACATGATACTGTAATAGGACACGCCAGACCTGGGTCCGGCTCAAAGTGGGGAAAGAAGCCAGACCAAATCTCAGCAGGTGTAAAATGCCACCTGCTTGGGGATGGGGAAAGAATGTTATTAGCATAATGAACAATTTGAGAAAGGGGAGAGACATCTTTCTGCAGCATGGAGCAGTCTAGAGAGTGACAGGTGTCTCACATCCATGTCATTTAAGTGAGACTTAAAGGAGTAGTCTTCAGAGAATGAATCCATCCGTGTAGAAATGATATTTTGGAGCTGATTATGTCATGGGGTGGGCATTGATCTTTCCATGCATGCCAAAGAGAAATAGCTCCATACCTTCAGCTCTAGGAGCATGTTGTATTCTCAGCTCTTCTGAGCACAAGAAGCCTTTATCTATGTCTGTGGATGAGCTTCAGGGAGAACTAGAAATGTTTTTGCCGAAGTTTGGGTGTATGTATACATATTGGTTTACAGAGGCTACTGTAACAAATGAGTATAAACCTGTGGCTTAACATAAATGTATAACCTTAAGATTCTTTAGGCTAGATATCCAACATGGGTCTCACTGGGCTAAAAAATCAAGGTGACAGCAGGCCTGGATTCCTTTCTGGAGTCTCTAGGGGAGAATCAATCCATTTCCTTGCCTTTTTGTTGCCAGAGGTTGCCTAACATTCCTTGGCTCAGGGCTCCTCCATTTTTAAAACTAGCAATGTTGTATCTCTCTGAGCATTCATCCATAGTCCCCCTCTGACCACGGCTGGGAAAGATTTTCTGATTTTAAGGATTCATGTGACTCCATTGGGCCTACTCAGATAACCCATGATGATCTCCCCATCTCAAGGTCCTTAATCACATCTGCAGAACGCCTTTGGTCATGTAAGATAACATGTGAAGGGGGCAGGGGAGAAGGACATGGATATCTTTGGCATTCTGCTTATTACATATATGTTTATTCTGCCTGTTACATACATGTTTATTTTTCCAGGATAAACCTCTAACGCATTTATCAGAATCTCATATGATACTCAGGACTCCAAAAAAGGTTTGGAACCACTGTCCGAACTTCTTACTACCTCCAAGGTTGCTGGCTCTTCTGAATTCCCTCAACAGAGCCAACTTCAAATATCAATGTAGCCCCCTCCATCTTCTTTCTTTGCATCCCTCCTCCTATTTACCATGCCCCCCTCACCCCTACATTATATTTTTTTGCTAAAGAATATGACAAAGTGAGGTACAATATGACACAGATACAGTGCCCACCTCAGAGATCTCACATCTGGGTGTATCTAGGGTAGAAATATATTTGGCTTTAGGATATTCTGATTCAAAATTTTAAAATCAGAAGGTTTTACAGATTTTTGGCAATCTTTTGTGAAATCTGAAGATGGGGTAACCCAGAGCCTTCATTCTCACAAGGAAACAATTAGCTGGAGCTGAGGAGCAGCTCTCCATTTTGTCGCAATTTCCACCGAGATCTCCCCAGTGGTTTGTACTCTTTGTCTGGTATTTGTCTTACAGGTATTTGTCTTACAGGTATTTGATTAATAAAACCTGCTTCAATCCTTTTCTTCCCAGCAACTGCTCATCCTGGGGGCTCTAGCTGCCTGGAGCTAAGCCCTAATAAGGTGATGCCTGATAAGGTCTTAATGCCTTCTTTTCCAAGATGGTGTGTTTACATTTTAACTTGGATTATTATCAGTACATCTGAGTGGAAGGGTTGCATATTACACTGCTCTGGCATGCTTCTCAGTACCTGGAGCGTTTCAAAACATGTAAAATTATAGAACTGCATTTAGTTAGAGCAAGAATGAAACCTCAATACTCATTTAACTCAACCTTCTCATTTTCTGGTTTAACACTCAGTGAGGCTGTGATTTGCTTGAGCCCTCACTCCCCTTGTAATAGAACCAAGACAAATACCATCAATCTGTTTAGAGCAGTCACTTGATGAATATGTATCAGTTTGATTGATTTTTATAGCTAAAGCCAGTGTTTTATGAAACCCTCAGATATGACAAAGGGGAATTTATGAATGTAAGAGAATACTAATGAAGTTGGGGACTTCTTTCCCAGCTAAATAAGTTCACTTTTGAGAGTTATTAACTCACTTGTGTTTAAAATATTAAAATTTATAGCAGCATTAAATCTTTAATGTCATTGAGATCTTGCCTGTATAAACAGGAGCTCTTCAGTAGCGTTTTGTTACTACAAATTAAGTCAGTGGTTACATTCGTGAATTGGAGTTCATGAGCCTCTTCATCTAGGGGTCCCCAGTTCAAGGGGGTTGAAGATTGGGGTATTAGTAAGGATAATGGCCTTTGATGGCTTTGACTATTTTTGTGACATTCCACGTGAAAGAAAAAGCATTGTTGCTCTATGGAAAGAGGAAGTGTTGCTGGCAGCCACTTTCCCATGGGGGATAAATCCTTTTATCTTTGGTTTTTGAGATAGAGACCTTGTGTGTATTTTAATAGCTAATTGTTTTCTTATTTAAATATTGTTCGTAGAAGTAAGCAGTCTTAATGAGTTCTGCTGAAAAGAGAAAAAATGAGTAAGAGTGAGCACCCAGAGGTATTTAATATGAAAGACAAGGTCTGCCTTCTGAACTGTACCAGAGTTCTGCACGCTGCCAGCATGTTCTTCTTTCTCATTAGTGTGCTCTTAAGGTTTCTGTTCTTGCCTTTTTTTCAAGGGGGGAAGGAGAGAGCAGGGGATGAAAACAAATAGCTTGTCTTGACAATGTTTTGAGATTCTCTGGTATACAGCTGGGTAATGAGTACGTTCTGGAATAGCTTACTTTGCTTATACTGCATAGGAAGGGAGCCATATAGTGAGGGCTGTCCTTCATCCCCCCATCCTGTCTCCACCTCCACGGGCGCAGAAACAATCTGGTTTTTGAAATGGAAAGCACATTCAAATTCTCATGTCTATCAGGTGACCTTGGTCACTTGACTCAAATCCCTAAGTCCCCTCCTCTAACAAGAGCTTGGGTCAGATGATTTCTACAGCCCTTTCTGAGTCTTACACTGAAAATGCTCAACTCTCTAGATGTTTAAAGGATTAGACACGGAAAGACTTCAGCTTAATACAAGCTCTTGTAGTCACAGATAAAAATGATTGCCCCCTCCTTGCTTGTTGTTTTGTTTTTAGAAAACAAACAAAATCCCACAAATCTTTGAACTGCTGTTTTACAAAGAGCCCACACTTGAATATTCTGGGAATGAACCCTCCCGCCACACTTGGTCACTTGATAAATTGTTAGCACTTTCATTGGACAATGATTGGGCATAAAGATAAAAGGGAAACTCAGATATTCTCTTATTTGAAAAATAAGAAAGTAAGTGAAACATGGTTATATTGGAAAATACAGAAAACTCCCAGGGAATAAAAATGTCTTGTAATCTTACCACCCAGATGTAACCCTTGTTACCAATGAAGTGTACATTTTTATGTTGTTGTTGTTTTCATGTAGGCATGAAAAAGAATTGTGTCTGAAAGGGCTTCCGGATGCATTAGGGTTTGAATCTGTTAGAAGCACAGTTTATTTCAAGCAGGCCCCAGAGTATAAAGCTAGATCAGAATGCATTCTGACTATACAATCTTTACACATAAGCTGTATAATAGAGGAGTGGATTAATTTTCACAAGGCTGGTGAGCTCATTTATGGCTAAGGTGAACAAATTTGATGTTCCATAATAACTAGTCTAACATATAATTTTCTATAAGAAACCTATTTATGAATTTTGGTGTGATGATAGCCCGGTGTTAGAAATAATATTTCGAGAAGATCGAACAAAAAGCTTTGTATTTCACATCTCAATGTCTTGGCAAGCTTCCTGACCTAACTTGGAATAGACTTAAGAGGGAAATGTCAATAGTGATTATAGGGGACAGAATGTGTGTAAACTTAAATCTAATGTGGAACTTTGATGAGCTGGTTACCTGTTTAGTGAGGCCACAGGAATGAGGCTATTCTTCAGCTTACTCTTCACCTTCCCAATGAGGTGATGGCTACTCCAGTGCTTCTGCCATAGCATTCGTCAAGAGGTTATCCCTTTTCAGGACTTATGTTAAATACTACACACACGGCATATATAGTGACATACATAGCTCTCACCCACCCCCCTCTATATTTTTTCTTTTAACCTTAACCAATGCTAGATAAAAACATTTTTTTGGATTTTTTTCATATATAGTCATTGTATGATGATATATATATATATATATATATATATATATATATATATATATACATACATATATATGTATATATATATATATACACATATATGTATATACATATATACATATATATATATATGAAATCTTAGAGACACATTTCTGTGTAACTTTTTTGTCCTACTTAATGTATTTTTCCATATTAGGAAATATTCTAAAATATGAATGGCTGCGAAATATTCCATTCTGTGGGTAGACCATCATTTATTTAACTAATTCCAAATTATTGGCAGTTTTGGTTACTGCTAGGATTTATATTTGTAGACATTGTATGTTCTACGAATCATTTAAAGATATTTTTATGTATATCCATTATAGTTTCCTTGGTTTGTACTTAAGGGTAAAAGCTGTCTAGGCATCGGATTTGAAATGGTTAACTGAAATCTTTAAGATATAAATTTCCCAGTTATTTGATCACAGAAGAAGATAAAGATACAATGGATAATTGATAACTTTGAGAGCCAGTTGGAAAGTCATGTGGCTGGGTTTCTGTATGTGATGAAATCATAGGATAGTGGTTCTGGGTGGAACTTTTGAACAATTCAATCCAGTCCCCTCCTTCCTACTTGTATATTCTAGATATTTCTGATTCATCCACTAGCCCTCATACTTTTCTGGTTCAGATTGTGCTGAGGGCAGAGTGCCTCTGGCTCTAACATTCCCAGAGGACATTTGGAAGTCATGTGAGGTGTGAAGCAATTCTTTGTTGCGTGAGACTGCCCCATACATCTCAGGGCCTCCGGCAGCTTTGCTTCTAGCCTGCCAAATGCCAGCAGGCACCCCCAGCCTCTGACCCAGTCACAAAGGGCCCCAAATTTCCTAAATGCTCTCTAGGGATGTACCGCCATGCCCTGGACAAATACCAATCTGCATGATTGATATTTAAAACTGTGTTTTATGAGAGTCTTTATTAACATGGGCAACTGTTTATGATTTATTTATATGTGCAAAAAAGCAAATACATAACGCTATCACAGTGTGGTTCTATTTTTGCTTACTGTATAATTATGTACAGAAGTATACACTGGAGGACGAAAGTCAATATTTTATTGGTGATTACTTTCAGGTGGGATGATTGTGGGTGATTTAAAAATGTTCTTTGTGTTTTTGTTTTCCAAAATTTCCCCCATTGAGCCCTTATTAAGTTTTTAAATGAGAAAATTGTGTATAAATGAAAAAAGATAGTACACACTGCTCAGGATATGGAACCATAATACATTTGTTAAAATCTCTGCAATCATATTAAGAAAGAAATTTCATTTTCTCTGTTTTTTTATTTTTATTATTATTATTTTTTTTATTTTGAACTGTCTTATCTCAGTTTGAGGTAGACGGGAATATTAGGAGAGTGTTAGGAGAGAATGGATTTATTTTTAATTTTTGTGAACTGGAGGAAAATTAAGAGACATTTTCAATGGCACCTGTGGCTTTTATAGTTGGGATTAGCGGGGATAAGATAGGAAATAGGAAAGGTGACTTTTACAGGCCAGGTGATGCTTAAAACCAGCAGTTGTGTCCTAAGCACCTCTTCCTTTGAGTGTTTTATTCCGGGGATAAAGGCTGAAGAAACAAAGTTTCTTCTCATGCCCTTTGAGCAGAACAAGGCTCTCAGGGATCCAATAGCACAGAGTTCTTCTTACCAAGATGGACCCTATGACCCTGCAGGTGCCAGGGATAAAGGAAATAGCAGGGCCCACTCAAATGAGGTCGGGGTCCAAGAGGAGAAAGGTTGAGCAGGGGTGGAAGTAGAAACAAGGTCAACTTTCAAAGGCTTCTTATACGATGCCTTAAATTTAACACCTACATAAACAAATAATTCTGACCACTCCCAACGTATTGGATGAATCCAAACACACATAATGGAGCCCTTGGGATGTGCATGTGGAGGGCTAGTTCCCCTCGGGACAGGGAGGGTGTTGTCAGAAGTAGATCAGGGATAAAATGTGCTGAGCGGAGGAAATCAGTACAGTGTTGGAGTGACTTGGAGGCATGGGAACAAGTTGAAACTGATGGGAGAAGAGAATTAAGAACCAGTGTGAAGGCAAAAAGTGTCTGGGTGCCTGGTCAAATGTGAGTGAGACAAAAGCATGGGAGGGGGCCAGGCCCCTCTGATTTAACCTCTGATCATTAATTCATCCTTGCCCTTCAGACCAACACTGACCCAGGTTTTATTCATCTTGCGCCAAGACTATCTCAGTCTTTGTGTTGAAGGCATGTATAGCATTTGTTGTTTGCTTCAAAATGAAATGAGACTCTTAACTAGCATATGTACTCCAGGAACAGCAAGTACAGAGGTGCTGGCTTTCTCAAGACATAGACAGTGGTCTGTAAAGCTGGAGTACAGTGAATTGCAGAGGGAATGTGTCAGGTAATGTCAGGGAGGTTGGCAGTGGCCAGATTGCTCAGGGCCTGGGAGCCGGGGTGTGGATTTCGGATTGTGTCCCAAGTACAGAGAGAAGCCATTGGAGGTTATAAACAGGCGAATGACACGCTCAGACTTTACATCTTTAAAAGACCACTCTAGGTAGTGTGTGTTGTGGGGAAATAGGAAGACATCTTGGAGGCTGATGCTTCATCTATGCAGGTGATGGTGGCAACGAAGATGGCAGGAATAGGAGAGATGAGGATAGAAGACTTCGTGACTTTTTCCTTTTGGGAGAGAAAGAAAACCTTTACTAAGACACACAGCGTTGAGGCTTGTTTAATATTAATGTCTACTCCAGTCCTCTGTGCTTTTTTTTCTAATTTTCCTTGTTTCTAGAGCCATCCTGATTCATGCTTTAAAGGTTAAAGTGTTGGAAGGCTGGGTATCAGATGTAATATCACAGTGCCCAGTGCAATAAGTATTTAATATTCATCAAATGGTCACTTGTCATTCAAATTAGCCAATCTCCTACCCTCCCCCCGCCCCCGTCCACCATTACCTGTGATCCCCTGTATCCTTCACTCCATCTATCCCTGAACTAAATCTTTGTATGTGTATTATTTTTACTCTGTCCTGGGCTGTAAGCTCCAGAGAGACACATCTACTTTGTTACATTGCTCACTTTCTTACGTTAGGTTCCTTCAGAAAGCCGAGCCTCAAAGGAGGCCTTAACTAGGGAGGTGACCCTGGGAAGCAGGAAATAGAGAAGGAGGAAAAGCTGACAGCAGGTGTGTCATTGAACTCTCTTGGTGACTGCAATTAGTCCCCGGGGACCTCTCTGAGCAACTATATAGGATGTTCTCAGATGTATCCCTCTGAAAATTGGGTGCTGCAGTGTTTATCCACAAAAATGCCCTCTCCGTCACCTTCTGGGGAGGTTACTCCCCCATACTTCCGGGCTGAGGGAGAGAGCTCTGCCTGGCAAAAACCTTGAGGCAGAAGAGTGAAGAGTCTTGGCAGGTGCTTCAGGAGGGATAATGCAAGTGGGCAGAACTGTCCACAGAGCTGACGCATCTGCGACAACCACTCTGCCTCCTGGCTGAGCACTGCCTGGCACAGCAGTCGGTGTCTAATAATAATTTATTAAGTGAATGCAGTAAATGAGATGATGCAAGCAAAGTGCTTTGTATCCTGCTCAGCAAACCAGGTGCTGCCATTATTATTAATAAAAAAGGTATTATTAGGACCTCACCTCCCATTAAATCCCCTGTCCTCAATATCCCTTCCCAAACTCTTCGTTTCTGGTTCACAGGGTGTTTTGAGCCATACATGTGAGTAGTCCTTTCCTATGCCAGTCCTGATGCTAGCCTTGGGGGCCCGACTCAGTGCTCACCCATTCTCTGGCACGACATGGTTCTGGCTGTTTCTGGGCTCTGGTATAGCCCACCAAGATGAGGAGCGGTATCTACTCCAGCGCAGCTGGACTGCCTTGTGTTTGGACTTTCTCATAGAGTCTCCAGGGTTACAGCCCTTCCCTCTTCTGAAATGCATCCCCTGCGAGGCCAGGCCAGGTCACTCCTGTACTCGCACAAGTCCCTCACCTGTGCCCTTTAGCCACTGGTGTCGTCCTAGGTGGTTGGGCCTGGACCTTTAGGATAATGTTTCCCAATTAGGAATCCCCTGGAGTGCTTGTTACATATACATTACCAGTCCTCTCCTTGGGAAATTCTGATTCAGTCAGTGTGCAGCTCTTTAATAATACTGGTTAATTGCAATCTTCAGAGAAGTATAAGGTGGGAAGTGAGGTGGGGCTCGTGCTCTAGCTCCTGGGAGGTGTTCGGTGTTCTCATTCTAGCCATGACATCCTTCACCCCTCTGGGAGTCTACTGACCTGTACAGTAGGTACATTGGATTGGAAAGTCAGTTCATGAACATCTCTTGAATTCTAGTTCTGTTTTCTGTCAGTAGTCTCTTTGGGAGTCGTTTTAAACTCTGTGCCTCCGTTTCTTTATCTTTGAAGTTGGCTGCCCAATATTTAACCTTGGTCCTTTAGCATAGACATTTGGGAAAACCCAGTAAGAGGATGTCTTTAATAGAGCTTAGACTCCCTAGAGAAAGGAACTTTATGTTTACTGGTGTTGAGGGTTGTTATTGTTGCTAATAATATTACTGGAATTTATTGACATCTTGTCAGGGTCTGCCTATAGAGCTGTTGTTTGTTCATAGAGAATGTTTTGCTCAGAGGGTTGTCCTCTTGGGATATACCTTTTGTTTTCAAAAGACTTTCAGGAAACAACAGTCGTACAGCCAGCTGACAGCCATCCGGGTATACATAGTGCATTCCATGTTGCTTTCCAATACACAGGCTCCATCTAATGCAGTAGAATTTCTGGAACTCTTAGTTGTGATCCATGGTATGCAATGCTTGGCTTTAAGGTTCTGACTCTATATATGAAGCCCTCTGGAAAGTGTATTGAATGCTCTCCTTTTACTCTCTCTGCCCAGATTTTAGTTAGAAAGACACTTGCTAATTTTTAGCAGGTCTCCTCAGGGAAGAAATGTATCTGCTTGTGGCAATGAGAGTCATCCATTCTGCCCATCTTGCTGGCACGCTACAGTTGGAGGAGGAAGCATGAGTTTTATCATAATCATTGCACACACTCAGGCATATACCAGAATTAGCACATGTGAGTGTCTACTATGTGCCAGATGCTAGGACTAGCCTTAGAATAAAATGTTAAGCAAGACTGATTGGTCTCTGTCCCACGGAGCTTACCATCATGAGAAAGAGGCAAATCAAATAATTATATGAATACATGGTTAGGGACTGAGACATGTTACACAGCTGATGGAGACGACATATACAGTAAGACATAAAAGGGAAACCTTGTTGGTCTCATACATGATATCTAAAGGATGGATGAGATGAGACAGTGGAGAGAGTAGAACATAATGGACACAGAAACAGCATATGCAAAGGCCTGAGGTGGAAAGGGCCATGGTACATCCAAGTAACTAAAAGAATGCATGTAGTGGATGCACAGAGAGGGAAAGTGGTATGAACGGAGGTTGAAGATGTGGACAGATGCTAAATCCTTCAGGATGTCATAGGCAATGTTAAGAATTTGGGTCTTTATTATAAATTCAGTGTGCAGAAAGGTAGTGACAAGGTTGTGTGGAAATGGTTTCGAGAGCGTAGAAGAGAAGTAGGGAGATAGTCCAGAAGACAGATTGTGGCGACTTGGCCTAAGGTGGTAGTGGCGGAGCTGGAAGGGAGAAGACAAATTTAAAAGTTATTTGGGATAAGAAATTGAAGGACTTAGTAATAAATTGGCTGTTGGGTTTGAGGGTGAGGAAATGTCAGATAACCAACTCTCAGATGTCTTCCATAGCAGTCAGGCAGATGGGGAAGCTTTTCACTGAGATAGGGAATAATGTCATCTGCTAATTCAATTATGGATAGTTGAAATGGTGGTATAAATCAAAAAGCCTACGCTAAAATACTGCTTCTTCAGAAATTGTCACATCTCTGGTTTCACATTATTCTTAGGCCAAGAAAAACATTTTAACACTTTGTTCATTGTGCGATTTTGAATTCCAGTCCACCTCCCGGGGGAAAGCCACTGCAGGATGACCCTACATGCTGGCTCAGCACATGCATTAGGGTTCCAACAATGTGGGAACACCACAATTTTTAGAAAAGCTGCACTTCAATCAGCTATCCATAATTTTGCAGTTACAGAATCCAGGAAAAAGCTCTTTTAATATCAGCAAACAAATAAGTTTTGTGTTTCTCTGTTGAGAAGTGATTTCATTTTGAATTATATCATGGTGGTGGCAGTGGTGGTGGCAGCAGTGGCAGTGACATGGTGGAAATGGGGTGGTGATGTGGTGGTGGCAATGGGGGGGTGGTATGGTGGTGATAGGGGTGAGGATGGAGGGTTGGATGAGTGGTGGTGGTGGTGATAATGGGGGTGATAATAATGATGACAGTAGTAAGAATGGTGGTGGTAATGCTGGTGGTGATGACAATGGTGGTGGTGGTCATGGTGGTGATTGTGGTGGTGTTTGAAAGCATTGCACTCTGATCAGTACTGAGGGCCACAATCAGGCTCTGAGGAATTCAGGGTGCATTTCCTATTGCTTGGGCCTGGGGTGGGGGCAGGCTTGCATGAAGTTGGCAGAGCGCTCTGACTGCCTACTCATCATTGCCCTCTCTAGAAGCATGCATTTGATAGACATGTGCTTGGTCTATTTTGTTGTTTTGGGTGAAGGGAGGCAAGAGAATTGGAGGGACTGTTTCAATGTGACCCGGTTTTTGTGCTTAGGCCACCTTTCAGCCAGGACTGTAAATGGTTCAAGCAGTGTCTTTAAAGATTTTAGGAAGAAGGGCATTTGAGACACCTAGTTACGTTTCAGTTCTCTTTTCATTGTTAAACTTCTCTAGAGAGAAGCTTTTGTTTCTGTTTCCTCTTCTGCCATGACCTTTATTGTTTTTCAATCCAGTAACCTCTTATTTCTATGCTTTCATTCTCATTATCTCCAGATGACTGAAATTTTGTAGCAGTATGAGTGAGCTTGGGCACTCCTGCTGCACGTCCTGTTCTCTTGGCTTTCTTTTTTTTTCTACGCATTACTTAGCATCTGGTGCGCTGTAGGTCACTGGTTTATTTCCTTAGGTTCGCTCTCCTTCTGCAAGAATACAAGTTCCATGAGGGCAGAGACTTTGTTTTATTCCCAACACCTATAATAGTACCTGGAACAGAGTTGGGGCTTAAAATTTGTTTAATGAATGAAGTTATTTAATTGCCCTAACTGTCTCTTATTAGGTCACATGGGTATTATTAGGTCAAATGGGTATAATAAGGCGAATGTCATATAGGTGCCATGAGGATGAAATGCAATAGTATAAGTAAAATGCCTCACAATCCCAGCCTGGCATGGCAAGGGCTGGTGAATTGTTAGGTTCTTCTTGACTCTTCTTTCTATTAACTGCTTTCTCTTTGGCATTTGGAGTGCTATTCTGTTTGGCTTTTTACCTCCTTAGTTGTGTGTCCATTTTCTTTCTTCTGCACCCTAACAGGGCCACTTTTGGAGACCTGCTTAGTGGCCCCGAGTTAAGGATGTCCCAACTTATTTATCACCTTCAGCTTATTTATTCAGAAGGCTTCAATTCTTACCTTGTTTCCCCAAAAATAAGACCAAGGCAGACAATCAGCTCTAATGTGTCTTTTGGAGCCAAAATTAATATAAGACTGGTCTTATTTTACTATAATATAAGACTGGGTCTTAATATAACATAATATAATATAATATAATATAATATAATATAATATAATATAATATAATATAATATAAAAGACCAGGTCTTATATTCATTTTTGCTTCAAAAGACGCATTAGAGCTGATTGTCCAGCTAGGTCTTATTTTCGGGGAAACATGGTATTATTAATGTATATGCAATTAATTATCTTTATTATATAATTCTATTATGATATTTTTATGTGATTATAGAATCCATGTGTTATTTTTAATGTAGCTAACGGTCGTAATAAGCATTATTCATGAACTGTCCTTCACATCATGAATAGCCTATGAGGTAGCTATTATTATCTATATTTTTAGAGATCAGACAACTGAACTGTGGAGCGGTTAATATCTTGCCCATGGGTACATATCCCTAGTAAGTGGTAGGTCAGGAAGTCATTCTTAGTTCTGGTTCCTTCTGTCTCCTCATTTATCCATCCATCTGAAAGACATGTACTGAGTGTGTAACATGTGGCAGGTACCATGCTAGGCTCTGGCTACGCAATGAGGAAAACAACCGATGCAAAACCTGTGACCACGGGCATCAGTGTTATGGTCACCACTCTCGCTCTGATGCACACACTGTAGAGTGAGTGCCCTGTTCTGGGGTGAGCCCTGCTCAGGTAGTTTCACTTCCCTGTTTCAGCCTTGCCTCAAGCTTCAAATATCTAAATCTAAATGCATGAATTACCTCTCTTTATGCCCATTCCCTCAGTCTCCTCACCAAAAGTACATATTTTTCTATCTCCATTAGAAAAACAAACTGTCATTTTTCTTGTCATGCAAGATCACAACTTTGGAATCATTTTGATTATTCCATACTTTGAATCCATAGCCAAGATCTCTTGATTGTTTTTATCCTTGAAAATGTCTCTCTGATCCGTCTCTACCTCTCCAGTTCCTCTCCACCATTCTAATATCCACTGCTGTATGATGATGCTTGACTTACTGAAATGGCATCAAGGCTGCATGTTCCTTGGTTTTATTCTCTGCTTAAGATTTCACTTGATTGTAAGCTTCCTAAAGGCACAGATGCTGCTTATTAATTATTATCTCCCCAATACTGTACCAGGCACATAGGAGATATTCAGATGAGTATTAAAGTACCTTTGATGCTTAGACCACTGTTCTCAAACTTGATTTGGAAGTATATCTGGAGATTATAAGTAATTTTCCTGGAAGATCATGTGAATATATTACTTATATGCTGTTTTGTGCATCTCAATAACATATACTGTATTTTTAAACCAAGCCTATATCTGCTTTCTTCCATTAACATTTGCTACTGTGTATTTGTTTTACCATCTTCTGACACAAAAGCCCTAGAGAAAATTATGGTTGAACACTGGTAAATATTCCCTCCATTAAATGCCACTCTTCCATTTTTTCTGGTGCTACCATAACTATAAAAACACAATTTGAGAACCGCTGTCAGTTACAAAGAAATGATGAGCCATTCAGATTTTTTGATATTACTGGATAAGATGGATTGATCTTTACCCTCAAGAGGGTTTCCCCATCTTGCGGGAAAGAGCAACTCCGTATTTTCTGCAACCCTGGAACCACTGTGTTTGTGGCTCCGGGATTTGGTGGGCATAAGGTGGGTCGGCCAGAGGTCTACATCCTCACTTCCTTTCTCATCTCGCTTGACTGATCCCTCCCTGAGCTCATGCTTGGGACACTGAACCTTCTCTCACATCCTGGAAGGACATGCTGGGTTGGGCAGAGATGGAAGGTATCAGTGTGACCTTCATAATTTTGTTTTACCAGCTCCTTACTTTTCTCATCAGAAATAAATTGTCTGCACAGCAAGCAATGCCTGTGGACTGAAAGAACCATGCGTTCTTGAGAATATTTTGAAGAAATGAGGCTTGTAGCATTTCTAAATGTGCATTTTGACTTTTAGAAATCATTGATCTTGTTGACTATTCAAAGGACATGTATGCTTTCTTCAAAACTCAAATTGAGGCAGATAACTGTAAATACTTATGTCCCAAAATAAGTCTTTTTATAAATGACTTAACACTGACTAAATCTCTTATTCATTAAGATAGCAGGCCTTTTTTATAAGGACAATAACTATAATTTAACATGTTTATTATATAATAGCCTGCAAAATGCTGCAGAAAAACTTGAATGTTATGTAATACATGCCATTGGACCATAGCATTTGACAAGTCATGATTTGGAGCTAAATATCTGCCAGTAGTAGAATTTTGTTATTGTGTTTGGTTTTTAAACTATACTAAAAAAAAAAAAAAAAAAAAGATTTGGAGCAGATTTGTGTGCTTTAAGTTCTTTTTCCTTCTATTGGGACCTCGATAGTAGCAAAAGCCAGCTTTACCATGTTACCCAGCAATTGCTATGACATTTATTGTGTTATTTAAGAGATAGAATGAAATTTCCAAAAGCTGTCTTCAGTGTACAAATGGTGTTATTTGGTAACAACTGTATCAGATCACATTCATTCATTCAGAAACATTTTTTTTGAATGAAAGAAAAAAATTGCTGATTTTTACTGAGGATTTAGTAATGTAGAAATGGATATAATAATCACTGTTTTCTTGGAGCTTACATTTTAATGTGGAAATGTAAATAAGTAATATAACTTCAGATAGTGATACGCACTAAGAAGAAAATCTAAGGACCGTGTGAGAGAGAGGGAAGGGGAGAGCTACTTCCAGTTAGGAAAGGCAGGAAGGCCTCATTGGGAGGAGCTGAACTGGCTTACATGCTGAGGAGAGGCAGCTCAAGGAAAATCTGGGGGAAGAGCTATCTGGGACAGCAAGTGTGAAGGTGTGAACGGGGAACCAGCCCTATGTGTTGAGGAAACAGACAGAAGCCAGAAGGGCTGCCGTGTAGGCGACAAGGGTGAAAGTAATAGGAGGTGGGACCAGGAAGGCTGGCAGAATTCAAACACTGTAATATGTTGCAGACCATTATAAGGAGCTGGGTTTTATTCTACGGCCAGTGGGCTGGCTACCACTGAGGGTTTTTAACAGGGGTACAGCAGATCTGTAGCTGTACTTTGTTGAAAGGCTTCTTTTAAATTGAAATCATTTTGCTTTGTATTTTATAGACTAGACCAGAGGGCTGCCATATTGCCAAAGGATGCTTTTGATACTCGGCAGGATTTAAATGAGGTAGGTGCAATCATTGCTGGTTGTATGAACATGAATTAGCCCATCGTGAAATGTATTATTCTTTTTTCTAGTAGTAGGAATTCTTTCTGGTTAAAACTTTTTAAGTATATTTGCCCTTAAGTGAACTTGTTTTCCTTGTACTTCTTTGGGTAATGTTTTACCTATCACTGGAGCAAATGCATGTAAAATACTATTTGTGAGACTGCTCACTATGTCTTGGACCTAAACCAAGTCCAGCAGTTATTTCATTACACTCTTTTCAACTTCATGATTGTATAACCATGGCTGTGACAGTTACATTCGTAAAATTTTCTCTTCATTTTATTCTTTCTCTCTTTCTCTCATGGCTTTTGCAGTCTCAAATATCAGGGGTGTACACATGACTTGTATTCATCTTTTGTTATCAGTATATATCATTACCATTTTAATACGGTTTTTTCCTTTCTTAAAACGTGTATACATTTTTTTGCACCCTTTGTATAATCATGTTTACCATTTATCCATGGAGCATGATATAGTGTGCTGTTTGCAAGGTGACCTTAGTACGTTTTGAGATATTGAAGCTATATTTTCCAATCCAAATAGTTCCTCACTGAGCTGGACATCACAATGTTAATAAGCTTGTTCTAGATTGTCTTTGAAATATGTAATTCTTCTGTTGGAAATCAATGTAATATACAATTAGAATCATTGTTATGAATCCCTTGGCTTTGGTTTGGAATACTTTGTCTAGTTTCTCTTGTCCTCATTGTATAATTAAGGAGCAGTGGGTGGTATATCTAATTAGGATCGTAGCAAAAAGAATGAAAAGACTTGATACTCAGATGCCAGGAAAAGAAATGATGGGCTTCAGGCAAAGTGTCATTTTAAGATGCATCTCTCCTCCCCATCCAAAAAAAGGTAACTAACTGAATTTAAGTGATTTACTTTTTTACGGTAGAACTTGGCAGCAATGGTTAGCTCAAGGTAAACTAGCTGCCTGACTAAATCAAGTTAAATAAATAACTAAAGTTGTGGATAATGTCCTAAAGATAATACAGAACACTGCTTGTTATTACCTTGTGCATAGAGACAGCCTTCAAATTCCACAATCTCACTTGTGTCAACAAAAGTGAAAAAGAATTGAGGAGAAATGATTTAGGAACCTGAATCAATGAACACAGCTGTTTGCCCCACCGTGAACAAATAAAGAAGCACTGGTTTGTTTTGACCTAAGTGACTAGCAAAACGAGGTGATTGGAAGAGTCAACTTGTGATAGGTTTCAGATATTTGGGATAAACTCTGATTCGTGAGCTCGAAACCATGAAATTACTTGAATAGTCTCAAATCATAGTTGCCAAAAGCTTGATTCAAAAAATCTGCTTTTCTGTATTGTTTCACTAAATTGTGTTTGCAAATTACATGATATATGTGCTAGCTCACTGCCCTGGGTTTGCATGGGTGCAAGAGCACTGAATGGAGAGGTGCAGGTAGTGCCACATTGTAAATGTGAATTCTTCCACAAAAAGGGGTGCTGTTGACCCAGACAGACTGACGATAGTGAGTGTGTGTTCAAAATGGTTTTGTTCCAATCGAGGTAAATTGTGTGTGCAGATCCACATTCTTTCATTCAGTTTCTGTTGTGAGTAAAATTTGGGGGCCAGAGAAAATGCTTGAACAGGACGGCATGAGTGGGTCCAAGGTCATGCATTTTAGGTGTTAATTGACCCTACAGGGCACCCTAGAGATGTGTTCTACCCCTCTGGCTTCTTTGACTTTACCGAAAATAACTGGGGCATTTTCAGATTTGTGTGTGGTATCACTCATTGATTGGTATCAAGAACCAGAGGAAGTTGCTCACAGTGAGATTGGATTTAGTCTCGTGCTGTCCTGCGTTCTGACTGAGATTCTACCATAAAAGAACAAAACCCTTAGGAATGCCATTGGAATTTTCAGGAAGGGTCTATGTTATAGGAAACAAATGTGATAAATTATTAGCATGCAACAAATGCTCAGTAATGACCTACTATCAATAACAAGAAGTTCAACCTTGAATTTGTAGTCACAGTTCTTATTCTATAAAAGGGACATCTGTATTTTATTTAGCTGGCTAAGAAAGAGACTATCTATCTAAAATCAATATGAAAAATCCATTTTTCCTTCGCATGTTACTATTACCCCTTATTTGTTGAATTATGCTCATCAAAATGGCTCCACGTTACCCTTGACATTAAAGATACCATCCTCTTTAAAGTCTATGAGGAATCCTTTCATACTTTAATTTTTTAAAAAGTAGACCAATTTGCATAGTTACAGTGCCCCTTTTTGAGCCTGTATTCCTGTGTCCATGTGTGTGTCTACATGTGAAGGATTTGATTGTCTTTTAATTACCATCCATAGTTTTAGCACAAAGATATCTGGGCAGCAAGCCATTATCACACTTACTGTTTTGTCCAAGATGTATTTCTCCTTCAAAATTGTTTTAATGTTGAGAAAATGGTTTTGCAAGAGTCTTTCTTAGTTCTTTGGTACTCCTGAGTTGGCTGAAGGGCATTTTTTTTTTTTTTCCTGTAGGAATAGGTAGCTGTGCTTTTCTATGGAAATGTAAACCCAGTCTACAGGGTTGGGCCTTAATTCAGGATTGATTGAGGATTCTTTTTCTTTTTTGCAAGCATCAGGATTTTTTTCCTTGTGACTGAAAGTCAATTCAACCTGGTTTTAATAATAACAGGATTTGTTGATTCACACAGCTGCAATTTTAGAATCAGGATAGGCTCTATGCGTGACTAGATCCAGGGATTAAAGGCTTGTCATGTAAATGCCATCTCTTGTCTCTGCCTTCCTATATGGACTTTATCTTTAGGTCAACTACTCTCTAGGGTGCATTCTTATAGCCAGCAATTCCAGTGCCTATTAGTTTTCTATTACGGTGTAACAAATTACCAAAAGCTTAGAAGCTTCAAACACATTTGTCAGTTCACGGTTATGTAGGTCATAAATCTGGGTGGGCTCAATTGGATTTTCAGTTCAAGGTCTCACAAAACTGAAATTAAGGCATTGGCCACAATGGCTCGTGGTTTTGGAGAAGACTCCACATCCAAGCTTATTCAGGTTGCCTGAATTCACTTCCTTGCCGTTGTAGGACTATGATCCCTGTTTCCTTGCCGGTCATCAGGTGGGGACAGCTCCCAGCTTCTAAAGGCTGTCTGCATTCCTCCTTACGTGGATCCCTTCATCTTTGAGCCAGCAACACTAAATCCTTCTGTGCTCTGAATCTCTCTGATGTTGTCTTTTGCCACCAGCTGGAAGAAACTCTCTGCCTTTATAGGGCTCAGCTTATTAGGTCAGGCCCACCCAAATTGTATTCTTGGTCAGTTGAGTTAGGACTTGAATTACATCTGCAAAATCCCTTCATAGCAGTGCCTGTATTAATGTTTGAATAACCTGGGTATAAGAATCCTGGGGGTGCGGCGGCCAGTTAGCTCAGTTGGTTAGAGCTCTGTGCTCTTAACAAGGTTGCCGGTTCGATCCCCACATGGGAGGCTGTGAGCTGCACCCTCCACAACTACATTGAAACAATTCCTTGACTTGGAGCTGATAGGTCCTGGAAAAACACTTAAAATAAATAAAAGTTAAAAAAAAAAAAAATGGTTAAAGAAAAGAATGCCGGGGGCTGTCTCTAGGATTCTGCTTACCACCCAGTGGAAAAAGTACTTCTTTCTACCTCTGAGAAGTTCCATATGTGAGTCTCATTTATCTGCTTTGGGGCATGTAGCCCATTCTTGACCCAGTCACTGTGACCTTGGGGTTTGGAATAAGCTGTTTGGCTAAACGTAGGCCATACTTCTGACTTTGGATCTGGAAGGGATATTATCAGAAGATGGGTATGTGGATGCTGGGCTGCATAATACTGGTCTCTGGAAGCATAATATCCAAGGTAATTTTCCTGTGTGCTGGACCACTGCAAGATGTCATTTGGCATTTTTCTGGTATGGTTTTTCTGGGCTGAGATAATGTGACCTTGCCTCCCTACCGATATTTCTTCCTCATCTGGAAGCTGGAATGGTGTCCTATGATTCATTTATGTTTAGCCAAGTTTTCTTCTCGCTGTCAGTGAGGACAGCCTTTGGCCAACATAGTGATGGTGTGAACCCTGGTTTTAATTCCCGGTTGAATGAACAGCAGGGCATAGAAACTCTCAGCTGTTTCCAGGCCTGGTTTATTCTGCACTGTCATTCAGAGGCAACTATCCAGTCTGGCTTCTTGTTTCCAGCAGAATCAGGTCTGTCGTCGTCACCCTCCAGAGACTCCTTAGAGTGGTGCTGGCAGAAAAGGCAGAAGCCATGCCAGCAGCAGTTCATATTCTTCCTGAGAATTAACTGGGAGAAACTTGAGAGGTATTGGACTGAGCAGAGAAGTTGTGGCAAGACTTACCAGAGCTGACCCACCTGTGTTTGCCGTTCGCCTACCACCCTTCCCCATCTCCCACACTCCACTGCAGCTTTGCCCCATTGGCCCCTGCTCTTTCTTCGGGTGTGGCATCTCGATCCTTTTCCTTGTCACACCTTCTTTCATTTAATCCTCTTCACAGTATTATTTTCCTGATCTCTCTTAGAAGGCTGAAAGGAGCTGTTTGTAGTTCAGTGGCTCCCAGGTGTCAGTCTGTGTTGTAACTAAAGGAGAAAAATAAGAATAATGTAGTTAGTTTTCCGTGAGGCTAACGTCTATGAAATACTCTTTAATTTTGAGATTATTCTTAATTTTTTCAT
This sequence comes from Rhinolophus sinicus, assembly GCF_036562045.2. Lineage (NCBI taxonomy): Eukaryota > Metazoa > Chordata > Mammalia > Chiroptera > Rhinolophidae > Rhinolophus > Rhinolophus sinicus. The sequence goes on along the minus strand of NC_133757.1, from coordinate 39,514,293 downwards.
TTTGTCAAAAATGATGGGAAGGGGTTTTTTTGTTTGTTTATTTTCCATATGTTCTCACTTGGCAAAATATAAAGCTGACAACTTTCATAATGTATTCTGCTCCCTCCACCTTTGCAACTTAAAAAATATATATATTTCTGTTTGTCCTAGACCAAAATTTTGCCTGAAAACTGAATTTTGGATATTTTTTTCTAAGGAGTAAATTTTTCTTTCAACAGTATTTGTTGAGAGGCCAATATATACCCAGCTCCAGGTTTGGTACTGGAGGCTGCATTAGAAGAATTAAATTTGTCATGCCCACTTTCCAGGGATATAGTGGCACATATCAACTCAATATCCTAGAGTCTAGCCTTGCTAGTGTTGGTATCTTTATCTTTTACCGTTTTCAGGACGTTGTTGGTTTACTTAGGGCTATGAAACTCATATTTTAAGGCAGGCAAAAGCTTAACTTTCTTGTTTTCTAAACAAAATGTTAGTATTTGAGGAAGTGGCTAATGCTTTCTAGTATGACCAGCCATCTTTAGAGACTTAGATAGGTAATGGTATCATGTGGCGTGTGATTTTATGATATCCAGTGGGATGGTTATTGATTTCTAATATTCATTGAATTTTGGAAATTAAAGTTGTGTCATCAGGAAATGGCCTATGGGCCATTATAATTGGATGGTTTGCCCACAGACACAGAAGGAGCCAATGGTACATTTCGGATTAAAAGCCCCAGTGGGCTTCTGTACTGTGCACACATCTTACTGAGTGTAGTTTTTAAGCAGAATGTGCATCAGGGCTAAAAGAAATTGGAACTTAAGTAGCCACAAATAATAACTACATGGGCTACAACATGGACGAGATTTGTGAACTTAGCCTGTGGGATATAATTGATGATCTGGAAAAAAATGATTTGTTAAGGGTCTGTCCATTTTGATACCTGTGCTTTTGCATAGTTTAAGCATTAGAAAGTCCAGAGAAACTATTGCACTCTGTGCAACAATTTCATTGAAAATGAGACACACTTTTTTTTTTCCAGAAAATCAATGTGTTGTCTAGAAAAGCTCAGTCCTGAATTAAAATGTGAGTTGATAAAACTACTATTCTCTCTCAAACATCTTGTTTTTATTGTTTATTTAATAAAGTGAAAATAATGAGACTATCACAATGAGGTAAAACTAAGTACAGGACTCCCCCTTCCCAGGTTGAAATCACTGGCTAGAAGGAAATTTGGTTTTGGTTACAGTGTACTGTCCTTGTTTAAAAAGAAGCGCTGCTCACACCAGAACAGGACCCAGGTCTTCCTGTCAGCAGAGGGCTCCTTGAAGTGAAGAGCTTATTCTCTCACACTGAGTTTCTCCGTTGGATATTGCGGGACAGTGAGGGCTGATCATCGCAAGCAGAGGAAGCTGAGATGGGCCATCCTTCAGGTAGACTTGGATGGAAAGCCTGCTGGGGCATAGACAACACAGGCCCCACAAGGAATAGCCAAAAGCCCACTGTCCCTAGGGACATGGTGAATGTGGCATTTTCTTGTAGCCATCACCATTGGAAGTGGTCCTACTTCTTTTGGCAAAAATATTCAGAATACAGCAGCCACAAGCCAGGACACAACACTGCCTTGCTTCTGAGCACTTCCTGCTTCATCTTTCCTAGTGCCGGGCTTCAGCTTTGAAGAGGAGGCCAGGGCAGGAGGCTAATGAGGGTGCCAGAGAGCTGGGGGTCAGGGAAAAGCTATTGTCCCTGGGACAGGTGGAGCTCTGCAAGCAAGCAAGGCAGCATTTAGAGTGAGTCAAGGCCCTAGAGGATAGGGAAATATTTCTCAAAGTGTAGACCTTGGACTTCCTGCATCTAAATGGCCCTGCCCTGGACCACAGAATGTGAGTCTCTGGAGAGGCCCCTGCCAGGGAGTGTACATCTTTAACAAACTCCCCAGTGATTCCTAAGCGTTGTAACATTTCCGAACCAGGGCAGCAGGGGGTTTCACATTGGGTACTGCCTAAAGGGTCCAGGGAAACAAAATTAATACACAATGGCAGTCTCTTTATTGGTTGCCTCCTGTTCTCATTGTGCTAGGTCCAGCAGTGAACAATGGAGGCATCGTTCCAGCCCTTCTGGAGGTGGAAAGAGCCAATAAGCAAGTACACAAATAAAATTACATATTATAGTGAGTGTTAGGAAGGAAATAAAGTGGTAACAGAGAAATTGGGGGGCCCCGTTTAGATGAGGTAATCAGAACTGGCTCAATGATTTGATGGAAATTTGACCCTGAAGCAACTACAGCTGTATCAAGCCTGGGGAGATGGAAGAAGGGAACAGATGGAAAGGAAAGATAGTGTGTGTGCGTGCACACACACACTCCCCATATACACAGGAAACATGAAAACCCAGGGAAGAAGAGTGGTAAGTAGAAAAGGGGATGTTTAGGGACTGAGTTGTAGCCCAAATTTTGAGCAGATTTCCAATTTGAGTTTGCTTCATATCACTGTAGAGAATCTATATTCAGTTTTGTAATAGATAAAGGGATGGGAGAGTGCCACTAAACCTTTTCATAGAAATTCAAAGTAAACTGTCCCCGCTCTGCACCTGGTGAATTGCAGACCAACACACCCTAAAATAGTCTTTAACCATCCAGCCTGTGTGGGTGTTTAGTTGGGTGTTCCATTCCAACCCAACTAAAGTGGGACCTGGTAATTGTAGAGGAGAGAAAATGAGTGGCGTATTTTCTAAAAGAGCAGCATATTTTCCATTATGTAAAAGAGAAAAATTAGCCTTTAGCAAACCACACCTAGGTTTCATGGACTTCTCTCTGGCTTCTTTCGTGACTAGATGGGAGAGTTGGGGAAGCAGAGGTTGTTGTTGTTCTTTAGAGGATTCATCAGCTTTTGTTCAATTTTCCTGCAGATTTTAGAGACACATTCAAGGAGGCCGCAGGTAAAACAAGAAAAGTGCTAGCAGGCTGGCTCCCAGGGGATGGGCTGGGGGCAGCCTTCCAGGGAGCAGTAAGAGAAAGGCTGAAGTGAGGTAGCATCAGGACCAGGGAATTTACTGCCCTTTGTTTTTGTGTAGAGAAAACCATGTTCCCTCACTAAACGTCACTGTCAGGCATGATTGGAGAGTGAAACAGCGGCTTCCTCTCTCCCTGGGCTCACCGTTTCTTTCCTCCACAGCCCTACGACAGTTATAACTGTCATTATGGTTTGATATGTTTGCTTGTTTATGCGCTGTCTCCCCACTAGACTATAAGCCCGATGAGGAAGGGGCTGACATCAGTCTCATACTCCAGAGCCTAGGGCAGCTCTTTGTACTCTGAAAGCGGCCAGAGCCTGGGAGTGGCATGTGTGGTATTATATCCGCGTGGGGGCATGATCTTGGAGTGTCGTACAAGCTGTCCATGGACCTTCTCAGGGGTGGCTCTTCAGGGCTCAGCCCTGACGGGACAGGCTGGATGGGATAGGATGGTCTTCCATTGCCCATGGGAAGGACATGTATGTGCTCATAGTTAAAGCCCCCTCTCCTGAGATCCCTAGTCATCAAAAGAAATATTTCTTTACGAGCCCATCCCCCACGGGGTGTCCAGGTCCCCACCCTCTGTCTGTGTGCTGAGAAACAGCAGGGTGTGCTCAGGTCATGGGTCAGTTTGGCATGAGGAAAGGAGATAGCTGATGACAGCTGGTGGACAGAGTGTCTTCCATTCTGCCTTCCCTTCCTCAATATATAGCAGTTGATGTTTAACCTTCTCCCGTGGAGATGGTAGTAGAACAGGAGGCAACCATAAAGTGACTGCCATTGTATATTCTTGTCCCTCAAGACCTTCATCTTCTCTCTCCTGTTTCCTTCTAGCTTACTCCTATCTAGTATCTCAGAGAAGAATAAACCAACCAGGCGAACAGATCTCCTTTGATGCTCAGTGTTATTTCTGCTTCAGTATGAGTACAAATGAGGGAGAAGGTGGGAGGGGAAGATGGAGGAGAACAACCTATTATTACTTTTAGCGATAATTGGGTCTCAACATTGTACCTCACTCTCTGTGAGAGTTCAGAGGTTTCTTAATGTGAACTGATATATTCCTAGGCAGTGAGTTGTTTGCTGTTCATTTGTATTGTATGAATACTTAGTTCAATTCCACAAACACTGTACCAGATTCTGTGCAACATGGATGCATGCATGTTTGCTTTCCTCTCCTTTAAAGTTGGAAGGACACTTGGAAGTCTTCTAGTCTCAGGTCTGTACTAGGCAGATGCAGAGAGTGAGGCTCTGGGAGGTAAAGGGATGAGTCAAGGCCTGAGAGTTTGTATAGAGTTTGACCTCCCACATGACCAGAGCTCGGCCCAGCAGCCTCTGGAGGTTTAGAGCTATTCATAGTAATCACAACATCCAGTCATTGAGTGTTGGCCACATATCGGTGCTGTACAAAGCGCTTTTCATGCCTGCCCTCATTTAATTCTTACAGCAGGTGCCATTGTCACTGTTATTATCGCCTCTTCTTATGATGAAGAAATTAAGGCTTAGACTAGCCAAGATGCTGGGCCAAAGTCAGGTGACCATAGTATCAGCAGAGCTGCCAGGCCCTCTAGTTCTATGCGAAGGCCACATCGTCTTCTGCTTTGGAGAGTATACAAGAACAAACAGAGCTTACGAAAGGCAGCTGGTTCCACGGCCTTCCTCTAAATGTAGGAGGAACTGGCAGCCTTTCTTCCTCCCTCCCTCCCTCCCCCCCTTCCTTCCTCCTTTCTTTCTTTCTTTCTTTCTTTCTTTCTTTCTTTCTTTCTTTCTTTCTTTCTTTCTTTCTTTCTTTCTTTCTTTCTTTCTTTCTTTCTTTCTTCCTTCCTTCCTTCCTTCCTTCCTTCCTTCCTTCCTTCCTTCCTTCCTTCCTTTTCTTTTATTTTTAAATTGTGGTAAATCATACACACACACACACACACACACACACACGGTGCCAAAAAATGTATACACATTTTAAGAAAGGAAAACTTTATTAAAATTGTAATATTCAGTATATACCGATAACAATAGATGAATATGAGTCACGTTTGACTTCTGCAATTACAAGAGGTGCTCAAAGTGGTTACCATCAGCATCCAGACACTTTTGGTTATGGCGAACTACAGCTTGAGCAACGTTGACCAAAGTGTCCACTTGTATACATTTTTTGGCACCCCCGGTGTGTGTGTGTGTGTGTGTGTGTGTGTGTGTGTGTGCATAATATATACATATTATGTTATATATATATATATTTGTTATAATTATATATATATATAATTTTATAAGTTATGTATAATTTACCATTTAACCATTTTACAGTATACAGTTCAGTGGTATTAAGTAATTTACATTGTTGTGCAACTGTCACCACCATCCATCCCCAGAACTTTATTCATCTTTCCAATGTGAAACTCCATACGCGTTAGACACTAACTCCCTTTCCCTCTTCCTCTCCACCCCACCAGCCCCTGGTAACCACCATCTACTTTCCATCTCTATGAATTTTGCCTCTCTAGGTATTTGTCTGTTTGTGACTGTCTTATTTTACTTAGCATAATGTCCTCAAGGTTCATGCATGTTGAAGCATGTGTCATAATTTTCTTCCCTTTTAAGACTATATAATGTCTCATTGTATATATATTGATAAACACCACATTGTGTTTATCAATTCATCTCCTGATGAACACTTGGGTTGCTTCCATTTTGTATTAGTCTGCTAATACCGTATTAGGGCTGCCATAACAAAGTTGCACAGGCTGGGTGGTTTAAACAGCACATGTTTATTTTATCATAGTTCTGGAGGCTGGAAGTCCAAGATCAAGGTGCTGGTAGGGCAGATTCCTCCTGAGGCCTCTCTCCTTGGCTTATGGATGGCTACCTTCCCACTGAATCCTAACATGGCCTTTCCTCTGTGCGTGTGCATCACATGTGACTCTGTCTCTCTTCTTATAAGGACAGCAATCATACTGGATCATTATAACTTCACTTTACATTAGTTGCTTCTTTACTGGCCCCATCTCCAAGTATAGTCATATTGGAGGGTTAGAGCTTCAACATACAATGTTTTCCCCCAAAATAAGACTGGGCCTTATATAGTATTTCACTGAAAATAACACCGGGTCTTATATTAATTTTTGCTTCGAAAGATGCATTAGGGCATATTTTCAGGGGATGTCTTATTTTTCATGTACAACAATCTACATTTATTCAAATACAGTCATGTCATCTTCTTCTGGAACATCGTCATAATGTACTAAATGCGTTCATCTGGCTGATGATCTTAACTGGGGCTTGTTTTGGGGGTAGGTCTTATTTTCAGAGAAACAGGTATGAATTTAAGGGAGACACAGTTTAGTTCATATGTGTCTCTTGGGTATTGTGAATAATGTTGCTATAAAGATGGGTGTACAAATACTATTCGAATCCCTGCTTTTAATTCTTTTGGGGTATATACCCAGCAATGGAATTGCCAGATCAAGTGATAGTTCTAGTTTTAATTTTTTGAGGAACCACCATACTGTTCTTTTGTATTATAGCAGCTACACCATTTTAAATTCTCATGGACTTGCGTGTTTTTTTTTAAGTTTTTTGAATAGTTGTGCTCTTTTTAAGAAGTCACTCTGATTTCCAAGGTCCTCCCGTAGGAAGCTTGCCTGGAATTGTTTGTTTTGCCTCCCAGATGTTTCATTTCTAGAAACTTGATGCCTTCTGCACCTCCTGTCAGCCACCTTGGGATCTTGCTTCCACACTCCGCTGCTGGGAAAAAAATCCCAGAAAGGAGGAGGAAACAGTAAAACAAGGCCTGCTCTAAGGTAGATGCTTCTTCCAAGCTGTGGGCTGCCTGGCAGGAGCCCCTGAGCACAGATGAGGTTTGTGCCAGATCTTGCCCCATGTCTGAGCCTGCTTTAGGCACCTGGCACTTTCAAAATGGCCAAGAGACAACAGATTAAGATATTCCTCGATAAGTAGCTTTAACACTGCTGTGGGTTCATATTCACTCACACCAACAGAATGGATGAGGCTATGTGTGTGGCAGAGGGTATTGTGTGAGGGGAAGGGCAGGGGTGTGAGGAGATGTTGAGGGTAGGTGTTTATGTGAGGCAAAGTATGAATGGGTGTGTGTGTGTGTGTGTGTGTGTGTGAAATAGCGTGTGAGAGTGGGAGTTGGATACGAGGGTGTGCAGTAGGTAGGGTGTGGGAGAGTGTATAAGGTAAGGTGTTTATATGTGTGTAGGGGATAGAAGGGATGAGTGTGAGGAAAAGGAGAGCGCTAGGGGGTGGAGGCGGGGGTATTTGGGAGTTACGGTGTGTGTGCAGTACAGTATGAAAATATGGGGCATGGGCCAAGGGTGTGGAGGACAGTGGGTGAAAGTATGTGTAGTGTAGGGACTAGGAGTCTGTGTGGAATAGGGTGTGAGGTGTGTATAAGATGGGGATGGGGTGTGCACGAGTCGGGTGTGAGGGGGTGGCAGTTAGCTGTGAGGATGTGTGGGGAATGGGATATGTGGAAGGTAGGGCGTGAGTAAGAGTGCGTGTGTGTGTATGTTGGAGGGTCCACAGTAGGGACAGGACCAATGGCTTCACTGCCAGAGCCTGGTGGGTGGAGGAGCAGCTGAGGCTTGCAGAGCCTTCCCATTGCAGGGGAGTGGCTCCCTGCCAGGGACTCAGACATGACTCACTTTCACCTGGTCGGGGGAATTAACTTGCTGGGCATCTGCATCATGGCAGGATATGTGCGTCAGTCTGTATGACTTTGTCCTTATTAAGAACCATGGGAGAAATTTAAAATGAGAAATGAAGGAGGTGAAGGGAAGGTTATGTTGGGAGCTCTGAAAGATAAATTGCTTCTCCCTCAGTGGCTGGGTCACACTAAGTGACCAAGGTCATCTCCTTCACTCCCTCTCCTCTGTTCTTGATAAAAGCTGCAAACATTCCATGTGAGAGAAGTAACTTCAGAAAACACACATGAATGTGCACACACACACGCAGATGTAGATAAGGGAACCCAAAGCACCTCCCAGATTCCAGGCGGCCCCTGCAGCAGTAACTCTTTGTGCTCTGCAGTCTGCTGCAGTCTTTGCAGTGGAGACACACTGCCTGTCATGAATGGTAGCCTGGGAGGGGCCTAATGTCATCTGCTCCTGATGTCAGCACAATGAATGAAACACTTGCAAAGCGTAAAGCCTCAAATACCCGGGAAACAGATACCTCCTCAGATTGGTTGTCTGGCTGCAGCGTCTCTTGCTGACGGAATCACTAGCCCCATGTGTCACATATAATCCATGTACGTTAGGATTTAATTGAGACAGAAACTGAGGCTGCATGTGGAATAATGCATAGCTGATTCTTGGACAACCAGCTCTGCCTGAAGCAGCTGTGGATGCTACTCTCTTCCTCCAGGCACTGGAGAAAGGTGCTTACAAGAGCTGCAGACCCACCGTTGTGTGTTCGGCATCTACTTAGCCAGCCCGATGTTCTGCTTTTGCTGGCAGAATTCCTTGCTGAAGCTCCAAGCCCTTGAAACTGATCTGTGCTCTGCATTTTTGACAAACCAGGAAGAAGCTGCTCAGGTGCATGGAGTCAAGGACCCAGCCCCAGCATCCCCCCAGAATGCGCCTGCTGAAGAAGCAGATGCTGCAGGTAAGAGGCTGGCTCTGGGGGAGGTCCTTATTTGAACTCCAAAGATAGTTGAACTTGCTGCTTCATCCTAAACCTGTCCCTCTGTGGGAAAAGGAGAGCTGAGAGGAAGCGGGAGGATGTAAGATGTGCTGTGACATAGATCCTTCTATCCAGCTGGGGACCAAGAGTCAGGCTTACATAAAATGGGTGTCAGGTGAAAAGCACCCATCACAACTCCTAGTCTTCATTTTCCTATTTGGTCTCCTGTGACAAACAAATGGTGTGCTTATCTTATATCACTGGATTTAGATAATCTGTGCTTGAAACTCATGCGTTTTGAGAGTTATGGTATTTTTGAGGTATTGAGGGATGGGGGAGTTTCATCATTGCTACTTCCTTTCTTCTCTTAACTGCTTGTAAGATGGTCCATCAGCACAGGGAAAGTGGAGGTGATTGGTAAAGCTCGTTCTGATTCCATGTTGTCTTGTTCTGTCTCATTTTTTTAGCATTAATTTCTGTTGAAAAGTCTCAAAATTGGGTCTTAGTCGTCTGTTAGTTTCTCTAGTTTTAATCCAGAGGATGATAGGTTGGCTAGCAAGCAGAAGGCAAATTAGGTCCCAGAAGACTTAGGCAGGAAAGAAACCCTAACTTACACGAGTAGACATGAGAGCACAGCTTATCTTTTTGAACACAAATGGGTCAGAGGTTTGCAGACTGGTTTCCGGATCGATGGTAAAAATAGGCTTAGGTGAGCTTGCTTCATGACCTGGCCTTAAAGGAAGAGATTTACAAAAGTAATCTATTTCAGTACCATTAGTGATAGTACATTTAGACATCACTGTTTAAAACAGACCCATATGGTCTAAGCAGGCAAAATAGGCATCATTAGTTTTTGAATGTTTATTTATAATAGTGTCTAATAACTACTAATGGTAGCTATTATTATTTTTGAAGACTTTCTGTAAGCTAAGCACTGGTCTGAGCACTTTATATCTATTATAGTAAATCCTTAAGCTCACCTGTGAAATAATACTATTCATAGTAAGGACACTGAGCCCTACTGTAACCGTGCTAGGAAGTTGTCATTTTTCCCCCCCAATGGATGCAGGTGGCCAGCTGGCTGTCCTTGTTGCCGGGTGAGCTCCACTGCTCTGATTGCCATTGTGTTCAGATGAGATACAAGTAAAATTGGGCAGGAACCAATGTCAATCCAATTAGGGTTGTAAGTCAGATTATTAGACAATGCCCTTCTTCTTCCACCAGCCCCAACAAACAACATACAAAACACACAGAGAAGCCTCAGGCCAAATTCAAATGAACTTTTGAGTTATCTGATGTTTTGTATACTACACAAGTATCTGGCAAAGAGAGTTTAATAAAATATTCGTTGAGTATTGGATATGGGTATATGTATATATATTTTTAATAGTGACTTTTAGGTATGTGTTTATGTGTCTTATTTTCTGGAAAAGTCAAGAATAGTTTTGCATTTTCTCATTCTAGATGGATAGGATTTTGAACAAACTTATTAATGCTCTTGACAATATCGGAACACTGAGTTTATGTAGGAATTCCCCATAAAAGGGAACCGTCAATGTATTCCATGTTAAGTGTCACATGGCAGAAATAGAAGGCTCTTTGCAGCGGAGGCTTGTGGGTTGCATGCTGGGTTTTCCAAAATGTAGGTGAATCTGAGATGTCTACGAAAAAGAGATTTTCACTGTGTGTGTGTGTGTGTGTGTGTGTGTGTGTGTGTGTGTGTTTATGCACTAGGCAACAACAGCTCTTGCAAGTTTCCAAAGATAAAACACATCCTCATGTTTTTCGTCTTTGTGGAGCTTATGAATCAGGAGTCTCCTTTAGCTAAAATGACTGCATGGGAGTTGATATGGGAAAAAATGAAGAAATGCCAGCCCCTGTGTTGAACCTTGCAATACTTTATTTGATGCATGGTTTTCTTTAATTTTTAAATAAAACCCTTTGATACAATCTGGAAACTAGGTGTTCTCAGAGACCTCGGGAGTTTCTTCATTGGGCAGAGATGTTGCCAAAGTGACAGGCATTTGGAAGAGACTTTCACAATTTATGGGGTGAGGGTTGGTCTCACTGGCTTCCAAGACACACTTATAAGAAGACCATACATTTTCTAATCCATGTGTCACTCAGAAGGAAGAAATTTATTCTCATATTAGATCAGCAGTTTCAACAGTCAACATTTCTGGAGCGATCTTTGAACATCTGGAAACTTTAGGTTTTTTCCTGATGAGACTGTGATTGCATAATATTAGCACAGATGGGATACGTCTATAAAAGATGATAGTAAGTTAACATTTTCTCTTAAAGTCTAGCATCTAGCTTTGAGCTTTACATGTATATAAATATTCAGTCAGTAATTGTTGATGTCAATAAGTGGTCTAACAAAGACAAAATCCAATAGGTAATTTTTACAGGAATATCTGGCTATAATGTGCTACCAATTAACCATTAAAAGCAAACATTCATAAATATAACTTGATGTCACTCAAATAGATTTCAAACTTACTTTAGACTTGATTAGGATGTGACTTAAGTAAAGTTTCACTTTCGCACTGAGTATCTGAAATGATGGTTTGAGCAAAGTATTGTAGTCTCTATGTTTTGGCATAAAAATAGTAGGTTTTAACTCTGGTTTATGGGTTACAGAGCTCAGTCCCATCTTGTTTAAGATGCCTAAAACATTGCCCTGTTCTAGAAATCCAATTATGAACTGCGCTTGCAGTAAGAACACATTTCATGGCAGCCCTGGATGGGCCTTGTGTTCTAGATAGTGTTCCTGAACCTTCCTGCACACGGTATAATAATTACGAGGAAGTTTTTAACCTTGGTGATTCTCAGTATTCATCTCTAGACAGTTTGGGGTGGAAGTCCTGGAATCTGCCTACGTCATGAGCACTTCGGAGTATTGGAAACCACTATACAAGTGGACAGTGTTTTGAATTAAGAGAGAGAAGGTTGCATTCTCTCAGGTTCTCTTTGACTCTGCTTCACCTCAGTTTTATCAATGGACAACGTCTCACAGGCCACATGGACTTAGAACTCAGGGTCTGTGACCAGTTGGCTCAGTCCATTTACATCAGGAGGAGAAAGGTGTTCAAGCACCAAGTCTGCTGGCTAGAAATGAGTGGGATGGTGTCCTGGACAAGGGTGGGGACAGGGACAGATTTGAAGGGTTAGAGGCACTTAAGGAAAAGTGATAGAGAGAGAACCACCTGAAAAGTAGCTTTGGGCATGTCCATAGGGTAACCAATTGCCCTGGTTTGCCCAGGACTGTCCCACTTTTTAGCACTAAAAGTCCCAGATGCTGGGACATCCCCAGTCCCAGACAATCCAGGACACCTAGTCACCCTACCTGTCGGTGGTAAACTGCATAATGTGACATAGAAACTCACACAATACTTAGGCTCAAAATTCCTCTCACTGAATCAACAGCCTCTTCCCGCTGTAGCGAATGTTTCCTCTGTGGCATTAGTAAGCGTCCATTCTGGTGCTGTCGGATGGAAAATGGAATGAGGATTGTTGTTTCAACTGCCTGTCATTTGCATGGGGACTTCCTGACATTTCACATGACTAAGCATAGTAACCCCTTTTTACGTGGGATGTCATGTGGGGTCTCTGGTCCTGCTCCCCACATAAGAACGCAGGACATGGTGAGACCAAAAAGGAACACCCACGGGGCCATAGATAGGGGAGGCATACCACTATATTCTCGCTGGCGGCTGGGTTGGAGACACAGGAAGCAGGAGCCACACGATCTGCAACCTGCCGCCCACTTTTCTGCCAACCAACCAACCCCACTTGCTAGCTGCAATCCGTGTTTGCTAGCTCAGCCACCATCTTCTTGCTAGCCCCCATTTTCTGCTAGCGTAGCCACAGCAGTTATACTAGTGGCCAATGGCTCACTGGTTATAACTGACGGCCAACTAGCCACAGCTGAAGGCCATCCAATCACAGTTGATGGCCATCTACTACCCGAGTGAGCACCTTTCCATGTGAGGCCAAGAGCCTGGAAACTGCACTCCTGGCTCTGTCCCCACACCCCTGTTCTGTCTGACCATGGGTGATTGATGGCATGGAGCTTGTAGCAAAAGCTGTCACTGGAGACAACTGAAGACTTATTACTAGAAATAATAATTCCACAGAAGTACCTAATTAATTCTTCTATTCTAATTTCTTGATTTTCAAATGGAACTTTTTATTTGGGCAAGAGCCTTGTTGTTAATGTTGATTATTAGAGAGCACTAATGTAGTACATCTATTTACAGTCAATAATTATTCCCTGAAAGAATTCTCTATGGTCTGTAGGTCTCTTCTTAAAGTTGAAATTGAGGTGGAACAGAGTCAAAGAGGACTTTCTCTCTCGCATTTTAAGACACTGTCCAATTGACTAGACATTCCCAATCACTTGGAAGTGCTTAATAAGCTTACATATACATGGGCTTCCCACCCTAAAATGCAAAATTAAAATACAAAAATGAGACCTGAAAATCTCCATGCTTGGAAAGCTCCCCTGGTGATTCTTAGGTGCAGGGAGATTCAGGAACACTTTCTAGAACATAGTGTTCCTCCAGGGGTGCTGAGAAACGTGTTCTTGCTGCAGGTGCAGTCTATAATTGGATTTCTGGAGCCGGGGAGCATCTCAGTTATTCCACTAGGTGGGGCTGATGATCCACATAACTTAAGGTTTCATTATATCTGGCAGGAGACCCAGACAGTCTTTGAAAGTCATTAAGAGGGGTCTCGATTACTTCAACCTTGGAAGTGCACAGAATTCCAACTATCTTTTAGGAACTTTATTCATTATGGGTCTGTGTGTATGTGTGTGTGTTATTTCTAAATCTTTCTTGAATTTTTTTATATTTACAGTATGCACCACTGGTTGCTTTAGCTAAAAAATGGCTACCACTGTGGAAAGTAGTACTTCATTTTTTTTTGTCCTAAGTTGGTTCCTTTAAAGCAGTGGTTGATTTTTTCTTTTCTTTTCTCTCTCTTTTTTTTTTTTTTTTTTTGCCCCCTTGGGGATATTTGGAAATATCTGGAGATATCTTTGGTGTTATAACTGGAGGGTGAGTGCTACTGACATCAAGTCAGTAGAGGCCAGGGATGCTGCTGAGCATCCTACAGTGCACAAGACTGCCCCCGCTCCACTGCCCCAGCAAAGGATTATCTGGTCCAAAATGTCAATAGTTTGGAAATCCTCTTTTCCAATCTTTTAAATGAATAACATCAGCATTAGTCAACGATGACCTCTTCATTTGTGGTAGGCATTGTTACATAGATTTTCTTATTTTATCTTCAACAGTCCTATGAAGCATGTGCCATTATGATCCCCAGATGAAAGCTGAGGAAATAAACTTGAAAAGTTAATATAACTTGCCAAAGTTCCCACAGCTACTGAGGCATGGGGGTTGGGAGGAAAGCGGAGCTGCTGGAGGGTTCCCGAGTCAGAATCCACAGTTTAAGGGCTTTTTATACTGTTCTATTTGCCATCCAGCCTAAGTGTTAAGTTCCCATAGTTCCAATATATTAGGATTTGAAATTAAGCCCATAGTCAGTCTTTCTACCCTCTATATAATGAAGGTGTTTTGAAAGTCATTGTTTCTTTAGCCATCCTTGACTTTGTTTTGTCAGACTGAAGAAAGCTAGGTTTGTAATTGTTTAACAGCCCCTCTGTTCCCAGAGTCATGTCAGCTCTTCTGATCTAAACCATCTCTAGGCCCCCATGCCTTTCTGGATGTGCGTTTACCTGACCTGAATAGTGGATTCCAGGTGGAGTCAAATACTAGTAGACTCTTACTTGTAAATATGGGCACAAGTATTATACTTTTGCAAAATGATACCATTGGGGGCAATTGGGCCGTGTACAAGTAGTGCTGTGTTTATTGTTTCTTACAACTACTTGTGAAACTACAATGATCTCTATAAAAATGAATTAATACATAAAAAATATGGAATTAATACCTAAAAAGATATGGGCGTGAGGGTGTTTTTTAAAATAATTCAAAACAATTATGCTTATTGGATTGTTTTCCAAACTTTTCCTGGAGATGCACACTATTTTCTTGACCTTTTTAAAATCATATCAGTGTATTCCATAAGAGCTTTAAAAATTCCATTCTCTATCAAACTAATAATTTAGTGCTTATTACTTAAGAGTATATGAATTAGTTTTCCCCCGTTGCACAGTCTATTGGCCCACAATGAAGGTTATCTGCCATATTGAGGCTCCTCATGGTTTGTGAGCTTTTTCTGTGGTTGCTTAGCGTTTATCTTTGAAAAATATCAACATCATCTGCAAAGTCGGACTCATGACTCAACTCCCTCATTCTCGTCATTTCTGAAATGTAAAATAAAATTAATCCAGGATCCATTTGCAAGGATTAATACTGACATGTCCATCATAAAGATGCTAATTCAACCCTCTTCTTGGCTGCATATTGCTAAGTGCATTTCGTATCCACTGCAAAACATTTAACCCAATCATCACTTGATTTTGTTGTTTAAACAATTTTTGATATGAAAACCATACCATAGACTTCTTAAAAGCCCAAGTAAATTATATTCATTGACTCTGCCTTGTTCAGAAGCATAGTTACTTGCAGAATTTGATGCACCTGTTGGGTGATCTTGAACAGGTTATTTGATCTCTCTATTCCTCAGTCTTCTTTTCTTTAAAATGGGGAAAAGAATATTATCTACTTAGGACTGTTGTGAGAATGATATAAGTAACTGCATATGAGGCTCTTAGCATATCCCCCATGGTAAATGCTCAATAAATGTCAGCTAACATTTAAAAAGCTGGGCATTTTTGCCATATTTAGAGCCTATGTTACCTTTCCTCCAGTTAACTGCTTATATATGTTTTTAAATATCTGCTCTATCATAATTTCTAACTACTTTCAAGTTGTGGGTATGACATTAATATTGTTCATTGCCTAAGTCCTGTCTAGGATCTTGCATGGTTGACATTGTACTAATTTCCTTAAGCAAAGCATATTTATAACAGCAATAATCTATAGAGATGATGGCTGAGTAATTACATCCTATTACAGTTGAGACTATATTTGTTACCATAAAATCTATCTTGTGCTAAAACTGACATAACTTGGCTGGCAAAGATCTTTACTGTTAATAATTTTCCTCTGATGCTTTTATAACCATCTTCATAATCTCTGAAAGAGGGGGCTTCACATTCACCCCTTGTTCTCCAAAGAAAGCATTTTTTAAAATGACTTCAAAATTCATAGATGGCAATGTAATTCTCTGAGGCCGTTTCTATAACTGCCTTGTAGGAAGGAGAAAATCAGTCCTACAGCTGAAACTTCCAGATGATTATTTTAAAAACTTTTGAAATTCAGTTGTTAAGGCAGGCCAAGGACTGTGGTAACATGGATTATCCCATTTTCCTCACTACGCCTATTTACAAATGAGGATTCTGAGTTTGCGAGCCTCTCCTGGCCAAGGGCGTGAGAGTGAGCTTGTGGCATCTCAGACCAAGCCCGTGGCTCTGACTCAAGAGCCTAGGCTTTTAACGAGTAGCCTTATAGTCGTGTATTTTTTTTTTTAATGAAAAGATTTTATTTTTAAGAACAGTTTTAGGTTTATAGAAAATTGAGCAGATAGTACAGAGTTCTCATATGCCCATCTTCCCCTGCATGTAGTTTCCCATATATTGTAGTCATTTTAAACCTTTGTTTCTGGTTATTCGTTTTTCCATGCTTATGAAGAGTATAGTGTAGAAGTGACCCGATGGCATGCCATGATACTTGGTGTCTGACACTGCTCCAGATGTCCCCCCTCCCCCAAGTCCATGGTCGACAACCTCTCTGTCTCGTCCAGTTCCCTGAGATTTATGCTTTTCTGTAGCTCTGTCTGTGTGGCTCTGGGGATCCAATGCCTTTGATTAATTTTTTTGTAATTAATGTGGAAGCCTAGGAAAAATACAGCCCCCACTGAAGATTGGAATTTAATTCAGTAGTCTTCCTGTTTGCTTTGTATATTCAAATTTTCTTCTGCTTTGCAAAGCACATCTGCTCATAAATTGAAAACCCTCTTTTGCAAAATGGCTTTTGTCATCTTAATAGCAGATGTATATCAGCTGTACTACTGAGATGATCAATGGTGCAGGAATTGACTAGAAGATCTGGGGAGTCATTTAGGCTGAAAAATGATCAACATCACGACACCCAGCTTTCTCTGTGTATACCAGGGTGGCACTTCTAAATGTTGGACACTGCCATGGATGATGCTCACTCTGTCCCTGGTCCACAGCTCAGGCAGAGCTCTGTAATCTGAGCATTTTGCTCCACTTTTGTGTCACAGGGAGGGAAAAAGATGTTTTCGGAGATCAGACACTGTTCACTGGCCACTTTCCTTGGTTATTTCCCGACTGTTCTTTTTACGCTGTGCAGAGAGGCAAAGGAATAAGTCGTGAGTAATCAGAAGGAAGTGAAAAGATTCATCTAATCACTTGGTAGATTTGTCTAGATTACGCCTTCTTTCCTCCCCAAATTGGGCATTTGGTTCAGTGCTATATAAAAACTGCCTTTAAAAATATGACTTATCCCTCCCTGCCTCAAATGTTTTACTACAAAACAATACAAAGAATGGATTTCTTCCTTCTCCTAGTATAACAGAGATCTGGAGATCGCACACCTGCGCTCAGAATGTTATGTTACCATAGCCCACAGCACGGTTCTGATTTAGGGTAGAAGTCACTAATGTGTGAAGACCTCAGTCTTCCGCGGGCTAGAAGTTCACTTCCACTGCATGTTCCCTCAGAACAGGCTCAACCTTTGTTACCTTGACCCTCCTTTCTTCTCCCCCTCCGCCTCCCCCAAGATGTCTGTTTTTCTTCTTTTTCTTCCCCCTACAGCTTTCTGGCTGCCTCTCTTCCTTACCCACTACCTGCCATTGTGGCTTCCTGTCCCCATTGTACCTAGTGGTCTTGACTGCCTCCTTTTTTCCTCTGGGACTTTCCTCTGCTAAGCTAGTGATAGTGTGAAATTAAGGCATATTTAAGATATTTATTGAATTTCACCTAGATGCTTAAATTTATTGAATATTGTTATAATACTGAAAACTTGGGTGAGTTCACTTCCCAAAATGATATTGTAAGTAATATGCTATGCAAATAACAATGGAATTTTCCTGTGTTCAGGTCTTTGGAGGTTATGTATTCCTTATCATTGAAACAATGAAAGTACTAAAAAGAACTTTAAAAGTCTTTTATGAAAGTGTATGTAAGTTATTACTGGGTTTTTAAAATAATCAGTTACAACATACCCTGAGGATTTGTATATTTCTGCAATTTAAATGTTATGTTTACTCGGTAAAAAGTGTTGTATATGTTAGGCATACTATAATAACAGTGACTCAAGAAAAAATAAATTCCAAAATTATCCTTCTATAATTCTCTAGGAAACAGGAGTGATGGGGTTGAATTTACCTTCAGAACTACTCAAAAACCTATAACCTGGATCTGTATTTACTGATGAAAATTTAATTAGAAGATTGTAATAAAAAATGCAGAAACAAGGAATAAGTTTAGATCTGAGGTGAAGCTTCTTGATCCATGTATTAGGTTGGTGAAAAAGTAATTGCGGTTTAAAAGGTTAAAAATAATTGCAAAAACTGCAATTACTTTTACACCAACCTACTAGTTTTCTGGTTTTCAGGCAGTATTTCGGGATTTCTCATTGCTCAGCTAACCCAGTGCCCTAATCTATTGATGCGATAGATAGCCATTGCATCTATCGGCTCCCTCAAAACAAAAAGAAGGCTCACTGTTACCAGCCCCACCACACACACACCCAATCCAGAAGTGGGGGTTGGGGAAGTGCATGCTGCTGACGTTGAACCCAGTTAGACTCTGTCTCCTGAGCTCCATCTGTATACATATCCAGGGCCTACTTGGCACCTCCACCTGGATAACCAAAAGTGCCTCTTAAAGGATCCAGAACTGAACTTGTCTTTCCCTCCCACAGCCAGCTCCCCTCTTAAGTTCCTCCCAACAATTTACAAGGTAGATACTATTGTTATTCTCACCTGAAACATGCAGTAGATAGTCAATACACGTTTGTTGAATGAATGAAATCTTATTGTACAGGTGGGAAAGCAGATTGAAAAAGACTGAATCATGTGTCCCAGGTCACACTTATGATAAAACTGGGATTTTGATCTACATATTTCTGAGCCTAAAGCCCATGCTTTTATACATGATCAAACTGCCTCTTGGGATCAGCAGGGTGCCTGTCATCAAGCCCAGCCCTGCTTTCACAGTGATAAATTTCCCACCCCTCTTTGCTCCCTGATGTTTCTGGGGGCCATCCACAGAAGCTGGAACCCAGAAGCCTGCTGGAAGAGCCAGCCTCCCCCCACTCAGTAACTAGCTCAACCTGGAATCCCTCTTCATTTACCCTCATTCTACTCTGTCCATCCTAACCTTGGAGATAGCACTTCTCCTGTCTCTGTGGTCTCTGAGCAAGCAAGCCCATCTAATTCCCCAGGCTTAGTTATTGAGATGACTTCAGGCTTACCTGTGTTCTTTCTCTCTTGTGACCCCATAGCTAACCGCTGAATGCCTTCAGGAGCTCAAATTCTACATACCCCAAACTGAACCTCCATGTATCCATCAGATGTTTTGGGGTTGTTCCTTATTTTTGTTTTGGTGGCTCTCTGTGTGAGGCTGGCTGAGAACTCAAATGCTTGAGCCTCATTAGAATCACAAACATGCTTTTGGCTCATTTCACTTTTAAAACCAACAAAGGCTGATGTGTGGCATTTCGGAATGTACCTTGAATGCGACCTGTGAGCCCACCACGATGAGCAAACCCTAGAGTGCAAATTAACAAATCCACAAGACTATGGCTAACTGATTACTTAGTTAGATCTCAGCAGTCCATCTCAAGTGGTTGCAGATAGAGATTTACTTAAATTTTGAAAAACTTGAAAATTCACATCAGAAAGAGATATTTTTAAATCTGACTGACTCATTTAACAGCTGCAATACAGCATCTGCTTCTGCCTGGGGTTGTAGCCAGATCAGAAGTAGTCTCTTGGCCTTCACACACTAAATGATGATTATTTCTCTTCTCTATGTTTCCTGCTGCTCAGTGCGTGGGCTGCCAGAAACCCTCTGCGGCTCCCAGGGTCAGAGATGTGGAGTCTTCCACCGTGAGCACTGTTTAGACCCTCCCTAAAGGGAGTTAATACAGTCATACCACCTTCCCTATCAAATTGAAAATGGAGATCATATAATGACCAGCATCATGTGGTTGTTATGAAGATTAAGTACATGCAAAAACTCTTAGGACAAGTGTGAGGACATAGTGAGTCACTCTGTTAATATTAGATATGATTATTTTTTCTTTGTAATTAAGAACTGGATGGGACAATACACAGAGGGGCATGTTGGTTCTCATTTCAAATATTAACCCTATAGGACTTCTAATCTAGCTGTTGTTCATTGTTGTTCAATAAGAGAAGATAATATTCAGCTTTCTTATTTTGATTTTAATTATTAAAATGATGGTTTTTATGATTACTTTTTTTTAGTTGTTTCTATGCTTTATCTCAATGTTTCCCAAATACATATGCTATACAAAGAATGCAAGTTTGAAGAGTGTTAGTCTTAATAATAATTTATTTTAACGTGTATTAGGAATATATATATGTATATATATGTACATATATATATATATCTTGCACGTTAAACTCATGATTTCTTAGCCATCATGGCCTAGGATGAAGCTGAAATTAAAAAAAGATGTAGGTTGAAATTTATCTATGTATCTAAAATATATAACTATATATATATACATATATATATATATGATGTACTTCTTTAATATACATACAAATGTATAGGGGAAAAGGTATATATGGATGTGGTAAAAAATTTGTAGAGATAACAGTTTTATTTCATTTCATTCTCAGTCTTATGAAGTGGGTACCATTATTCTTTCCATTTTACTGCTGTAAAAACTGAGGTTTAAAGAGGTTCATCATTTCTGAAGGCTCTCTTAACAAGTGGTAGACCTGAGAGATTCAAACTCACCATCTTTGCTCTCTGTTATGCCACACCTGAGGTTGTTTCTCACTTCTTTCCTCAGGAAGGCTTATTTTCTTTTAAAAGGAGTTTTTGTATGGAACTTTTATTGTTTTTTCCTTTCTATAAAGCAAAGACGTGTTTGTCCCAGAAATTTTAGAAAATACAAAGAAGGAGGGGAAAAAAAGGAAAAAATATTTCTTTGTTGTGGTAAGAACACTTAAATGAAATCTATGTTTTTAACCACTCTTTAAATGTACAAGGCACAATGTACCAGCAGGTCTTTTACTTTTCTATCACAGCCCTGTAAGACGGGCCAAACAAGGACATTGAGAGAGGTCGGTGAACCCACTGGAGCCCCACAAGAGAATACAGGCACGTCAGGACCCCTGGCTCCCAGTCCCCTTCCTTAAAACCATACTGCATCACAGATTGGGCCCTGGCAAGCTCTTCCTTCCTTTGGAAGAAGTAATGTGTCGCCAGGGAACCCTCAGAAGTCACCCAAGTTTAATACTGCCATAAGCTTCTCCCTGGTGGGGAGCAGGGTCTGTAAGTGGTGGCCTGGGCTCTGTTTCCAGGATGGCAGCAGCAATGGCTGGCTCTGAATCTATGCTGGCCTCTTCTGAACAAGGGATGCAAGAATTCTGTCTATACAGAGGCACACACATACACATACACATGTACCCGCTGATTTAATTAAGCCCTTCTCAGCTCAAATGGTGAGTTTGGACAAAGAACTGAGGCACGTGAGGCAAGCATGATAACCACTACACTGCGGATCTCACTTATATGTGGAATCTAAAGAAAAGAATAAGTGAATGAACTAATCAGAAACAGTTTTGGAGACATAGAGGAAAAACTGAGGGTTGCTAGATGGGCGGGGGCGTGGGGATAAGGGGGAAGGCGAGGGGATTAGAAAACTGTCAGTAACCACAAGATGGCCACAGGGTTTTGAAAATTAATTTGGGGAATGTAATCAATAATGTGGTAAAGATTTTGTAGGGTATCCGATGGACACTTGTCTCATTAGGGAGACGACCTCAGGGATGATGTAGATGCCTGATCACTGCACTGTACACCTGAAGCTGAACAATAATGAATGTCAACTACAATTTTATATATATATATATATATATATATATATATATATATATATATATATATATGTATGTATGTATATATGTATGTATATACTTACAAGAAGTGGAGTACAGCATTAGGAACAGAGACAGTGGAAATGTAATGGCTCTGTGCGATGTCAGAGGGATAGTGGATGGGGGGAGGGGGGTTCACACAGTGTGAGGGATATAAATGATAAACGTCTAAGTATTACTTTGTCTTGTGTACCTGAAACTAATAAAAAATAAAATAAAATAAAAAAAAAGAACTGAGGCGCTACCAAATTACGAGTGTTTGACTCTGTTGGTTTGCAGCCGGTCGCTTTGGGATCTTTCTGGCTCACTGCTTCCTTCAGTGGTGAGTTGGGGGAAAGGGGGATCGGTTAATTAGGCAGCGCTAGTAAATTATGTGAGTGCCCTGCGGAAGCAGATGCCATGTAAGCGCAGGTTTACAGTTCTCATTGCAGTGCAGTTCAAAAAGAGCTATTCCTAATGATGTGTGATTCTGTGAAGTTACACCTCAGGACTCTGGCTTTCAGAAGCTGAACTCTTTTCTCGCCTCCATCTCAGTCATATGGCTGGGAACCCAAAGTGCCTCCATTTGGGCCTAATAAAACAACACCAAGAGACTCATGTTGGTTTACACCTCGGGGCCACAGTCGAGCTGAAGCGTTGAAAGCCTCAGACCTTTCTCATTTCAAGAAAAATATGCCAGTCCCAGGTGCTTGCTAGAGATTCTTTTCTTCCTTATTATTGTCAACAAAAGGTACTGCCCAGAAACAGGTAATGAATAACATGCATTTCTTTTTAGATGGTTTAAGCCTAATGGTCTAAGAAAAGGATTTGGTAAGGAACCTGTATGTCTCCTGGTGGGTTTTAAAGGTGACTTTTAGTGTATGCTGTGATTTATTGGTTAGTCACCCTTATTCCTGTTACTCCTGAGGGCTCCTGCAAAACTGCAGTGTTTTCTGGGTAAATTATTCTTAGCAAGGGTGTTGCCTTGTGAGTTGTCTCAGTTGCAGCAGCACCCCTTGCCTGTGGGCCTGGGCCCTGGCGTTCACTGAGCTCCAACTCTTCCCCAGCCCTCCTCCTGTTCATTTCTGACCAGCCAGGAATGGTGTCAGTGAGCTTTAGAGATACAACAGAAGGTGTTATCCACCCTCCCAATCTATAACTGAACAGGGAAGAAGTCAATTGAACACACACAAGGACCTAATCAGACTTTTGATGTTATACAAAGCAACTTGCATTTCAAGTTCTAGAGAACGTGAGCCATTTCCAAACCTACTTAAGATTCATCTGGTACCAAATTGTGCTGGATGTTTATTTTGGAAAAGTGGATTGTCAGTATTTTCAGATTCTGCTTACTCACCCAGAAAATCTTTGTTTTCCTCTCTTTGGGGTAGCAGGAGTAAGAGAAAACCTTGGGTTGTCCTGACTTGTTTGCTGGGCAGAATTGAGGAGAAGTTTGTTTTGGCTGCTTCTTGAATAACTCTGTACAGAGCGCCCTGTGGAGAGACTCTTATCCTGGCCACCCTGACTCTGTGTCCTAATGTTCCTCACGTTCCTGCCCTCACCTCTGTAGCAGAGGGTACCCACTTCTGGACTGACCCCGGGGTGGGAAGCTAATGAGCTCGTTTAAAAGGGGAATGAATGACCACAGTGAGAATTTAGGCACAGAGCTCCCTAGGCTGGGCAGAGCGTTTGGAGCAGGTTATGCTCTTGTTTTTCGTTTTTGTCCAAAATAAAATGCTTCATAAAATTCTGGAGAAGAAACAGAATCATTCCTAATTTTACCATGCTTTGTAGCTTCTTTGATCTTTTAGTGTATTTATTTGTTCATATAAATCTTTGCTTTTTTATACAAAGTGGAATCATTGCTGTTTTGTTTTAAAATCTGTTGTTTTCGTTTAGCATATTCTGCACATCGTTCCATATTGATAAGAAAAATTCTACATCATTTTTAATGACTGCTGAATAATTTTCTGTCTAGGGATTCTTATCTTCCTCCTTCATTTTCGCCTCTCTCTCCCTTCACTGGCAATTCTGTTTTTTCTTTCTCACAAGCTATCTTTGCTCCAGCTCCATTTTATTGTTTCCTTTTTTTCCCACTTAATATTTTGTAATATACTCTCCAACCTATGCAAATAATATGAAATAAAATGTTTGCAGTTTTGGGCTACGCTGACCCTATAACTCATATTGAAATAATCTGTTTCCATTTTATTTTTGTTGGTGGCTTTGTATTTTTTTTTTTTTAATCCAGATTCTGTGAGAACAAATATGAGAGTATTTTGAAAGCCTTTCACATCCCCAGAAGGAAGAAATGACAAAGAGGCAAGACATTATAATGAATGCTGATGATCTTTATTTAGGAACATGACAGCTTCAAGCCCTCTGTCACTTCTGTCTTGATGATTTGTCTTGTTTCTTCAGACCCTGCGCCAGTCCACAGTGACGGGCAGAATGGCGCAGACAGCGCACCAGAAGACCTCCAATCTGTCGGGACCAGCAGGCTCTTCTATCACATCACTGATGGTGACAACCCACTGCTGTCACCACGATGCTCCATCTTCAGCCAAAGCCAGAGATTCAACTTAGACCCTGAATCAGCCCCTTCTCCACCCAGCACTCAGCAGTTTATGATGTAAGAAAACCTTGTTTTGCTGTTATCTTCATTTCATAGTTGTGTGGTTTTTTTTTTAATACTGCATTTACAAACTACAATGAAGTGTGTGTCTGAAAGACTGCAGACATGCCTACTAAATGCAGCTGCCAAGACCCGAACAATAAATGGCAAAACTCAGTGTACTTTCTGGTTGGGAATGCTGTTTCGGGCCTTATTATCTCAGCAGGAAATGGTCATGAGATACAAGCTTACCCCAGGGCTTGAATGTTTGAACCTTTTTGGTGAAATGACCAGAGTCCTAAGTAAGCATATGTATGTGCAAATATTGGGAATATTGTTCTTGATGAGCTCAATATTCTTCCCATGTCTAACAAGTTGTCCCTAGTGGATGGATTGTGGCAACTCGTAGTCGTCTACCTCAGTTTCTTAGATTCTAGAAAGGCGTCAGCTTACAATAGCTGACCCCACAAAGAAAAAGTGCAGAACTGTATGTTCTTTTCTTTTTTCTTTTTTG
Source organism: Rhinolophus sinicus (assembly GCF_036562045.2). Taxonomy (NCBI): domain Eukaryota; kingdom Metazoa; phylum Chordata; class Mammalia; order Chiroptera; family Rhinolophidae; genus Rhinolophus; species Rhinolophus sinicus. The sequence continues at coordinate 39,489,358 of NC_133757.1, read as the reverse complement.
TAAATTCTACAAGTAATTGTGATGCGTAGCTAAAATGAGATACCCTTGGCTTAAATACATGCAGGAAATTTCTAGTTTCTCCTTAATAGCTCCTGCTGCTACCCATGAACTTGTTCAAACCTGGGTCCATGGACTCTATATGGATAGACTTACGGGAGTTAGCATATTATTGCTATTGAAAAGTGTGTGTCATGTGAGAGGGTAAATGCGTTTTCTGGAGAGGAGGCCCATTCCTTTCATCAGATTTGCAAAGGCTCTGTTATGTCAAGGCAAATTAATTACTCATCTAAATCTTCCTTGAAAACGTTGGTAGGTGTGCAATCTATTGAGGATAATGCTACAACAAGGCTGTCTCTTTTTAGTCTTAAACTGGTCTCCAAGCTTTCGGAAATGCATTTCCTGGACTAATATTCTGACATTTGTACACTAAAGTCCCTGATCGCATTTGCCCATAATGGAGCTCTGTGATCAGGGGTCTCCATTAATGAGCAGATGCTACCATCATAGATTCATCAAATAATGAACCGTCCCCTGGACTTCTCTGGTAATCCAGGGAGCAGTGTTTACTGGAAGACCATGGTTTTTGATGATTCTTTCCCGCCCTGTAACCATTGCAGGCCCCGAAGTTCTTCACGGTGCAGCTGTGGGGATGGTAAGGAGCCACAGACAATTGCTCAGCTCACCAAGCACATCCAGAGCCTCAAACGGAAAATTCGGAAATTTGAAGAAAAATTTGAACAAGAAAAGAAATACCGGGTAAAGACAGTGGGGTTTTAAATAAGAGTGTGGATTGTGTCAAGAGGTGTGTGGACTTTTCTGTCCTTCCTTTCTGGGTGCCCCTCTGTACCAGGGGATAGCTGTGCTCCCATTGGCCAACCCAGGACCTATCATCAATTGAGTTCCCGTCCTGGGTCTGTCTTGTTTTCACATGCTGTCCGTTGATATTTCCTAGTAATTAATTACAACTCTTATTTCCAAATTGATTTGATTATTGATCTTCGCCCCACCCCCTTTTTTCCCCAAGGAACCTTAGCATCCCTAGTGTTCTGAGGACTGAAATTTGTAAACCTTTTGAATTATGGTCTTATTTTTTCTTTAACCCTTTCCCATTTGCATTTTTATAACAACCTAATAAGCACCCAAAGGGCAGAATCTCTAACTACAGAACAAAATGAGGAGAGGGAGTTTTCTTTGACATGAAAGTACTCCCTGGTTGATGGATGAGACCTCTCAAGTGACCTCTGCTCATGCCACTCATAAGAACAAACCCTGACTCATCCTTTCCTGTCAGAGAGACACTGGCTTCACGCTGGTGTTGAAGTGTGCAGTAGTGAACCTTTTTCTTCTTACCTAAGAAACAATAGAGTCAGAGGTACGTGTCTTGATAGCCAATGCTAGTTTTATGTATTTCCTTTAATGGTGACCATGGCAAGGAGAAAAATCATATTCATGTAGAATTGCACAAAGATATTGGGTCTTTGGCAGAGGGCCCAGAACAATTTGTTATTAGAATAAAAGAGAACAGGGAATAATGTCTCATACATATTGAAATATTTAAAGGCTCACTAAGCACTTGGTACAGGGGTAATGGGCAAGTCGCTGGGTGAGTGTGGGAAAGTTCTGAGGCAGGAGGTGAGAGTGGGTAATATACCTCTCTCCTGTTCCTCCTGGTGTGTGTTTCCCACAGTGGCTTCAAATTCACTAAAAGCAGGGCTTTCAGGAGCAGTTTTTAGCACTGCGAAATGGAAGGATAAATCAGATTGACGTTCAGGACAGCCTAAGTTAGGGTGTTGAAGATTCTTCTCTTTACAGAGCAGGAGGGTACTCTACACATTGGGAAAGCAGGTAAGGAAACTGAGGCCCAGGGAAAACTTATAACTTGCCTAAGGTAGTTATGTTGTATCAGCTCAAGCTTGGGTGGTAGATTAAAGATGAGTAGGTTTTGCAATGGAGGAGCAGAAATAAAATTCATAAGTGTCTACATTTTGAAAGCTCCAGGTACCCTGAGAGAAGCTGAATTTCCCTGTCTGCTGCTGGAGTGTTGCTAGACCTGTGATGCCCTCACATTTCAAACTGGCAGAGTAACAAGTACGGGTTCCATTCCAAAGGCCTGTTAATAATTCTCACCTAGCAGTTCTTGAATCGGATTGATATGGATTTGAATCCAGCACAACCACTTAGGAATTTTATAACTTTGGACTTGTCATGTTACCTTTCTGATTCTCAGTTTACCCATCTGTAAAGTGGAGTTAATATTAGTAGTGACTTCTGAAATGTGTGAGTATTAAATGAGGGAGTGTTGGTACAAACAAAGTAAGGGTTCCTAGATATTAACCTTTGAATCTTTTTGAGTGCTATTTGAACAGGCTATCTCATGGCAGCTTCTGCCTTGTCAGAAAATGAAGGGAAATTATACACATGTACATTAATTCTCCATTGGACTTTTCTGCCTGCAGCCATAGACCTTACTTTTCTTAGCTCTAATGGCCACTCATCATCTGCCTCTTTTGGAAGAGAATTTCTCCTGGTACCTTTTTCCCTTGTCAAGAGAAACTTTACAGCCAGAGCAGACAGATGCCCACACACTTAAACACTCATACATGCAAATGGATTGATCCAGGATCAGTAGGTAAAAAAGGCTTCATGGTCATCACTGCCTCAGTGTGTGGGAGTTTTTGGAGTAATCAGAACCTTCCATGTCTCAGGAAACAGGGCTCCTCCTCACCCTTCCTGTCAGGGTGCCAGGCTGCCCTTAAAGATTTGACAGGTCAGTGGGTTTTAATTTGTTGCTGTGTGTAAGGCTTCCCTTTCTGGCAGCCTGACTGTGGAATTCATAGCACCTACTGCTAATTTCTAAATTTGAGCTCCTGCCAGGCCTCTCTGCTAGTGTGATGCTCTGGTACAACATACATCTTTCCCTCTCTGTTGAATGTAACCATTTCACGTTCCTATCCCAAACCACGTTTATTCCCTTCAATTGATTTTACATTTAACTATCATTAAACTCGTGGATCTGAAAAAGGCTGTTTTGGCCAGACGTCCACTTCCAGCGGAATTCGAGAATCTTAGATTAGAAGGGGTCAGCCAGTCTTATTTCTTGTTTGGCCATGGAAGGCACAGGATCACACAGCAAAGAATTGATCTGGCCAAGATAACAGCTCAGGTGTTTGCATTCCTAATCCAGGAATCTTTCTGAAGTGTCTTTTGAACCGTTTTGGCAGACCAAAAATCTGGTCCCGTGTTATCCTCAGTTATATGACTGGGGAGCCCCATCTTAATTGCATTGAACAAAACCTACACTGTGCAGTTTCTGGGTGTATAGCCCTTGGGGGTCTATGAAACTGGAATTATTCAGTTCAGAAGTTAGAAGGCTTGAAGATCCACAGCTTGTGTAGGACAACTTTCCATGTGATGTGAAAGCTGCCATCCTTGTGAGCTTGATTTAACCTCTCTTGAGCACTCCCCTAGGAGTAAGGAAATTAAAAAAAAATATCATTTCAGAAAATTTCAGTCTTTAAAATATTTTGTCAGAAAATTCAGCCTTAAATTTCCAAGTCCAGTTCATAGTAGTGAAAGGTCATTGCTTAGGGTCTTAGACTTTTGTTATTGTTTTTAACCGTGTGTCAAAAGATGGCCTTAGCTATGTGGAGCACATGCAGTGAAAAAGACGTTCCAGAGAATTTGATGTATTTTCAGACCAGAGTGGAGAATTCTGTGAGAATGTAGAGGAGCCAAATGTAAAACATGGACTGTCCGTACAACCAGATTGTTACCCAAAGCCAAAGTACTCGACTGTATATGAAGGAAGGAGCGTAATGTATCATTCTAGCACACCATGGATAGGAGCAGGCTAAGCTACATATGGTGGAGGTGTGCTCACTTGTGTCACTGTCGATGGTCCTGAAAACAGGGCTGTCCTAGCATCCTCTCTGAGCTCCTCTAGGAAAAACATCACTGTCATTTTCCTTCCATCGTCTTTTCCATTCTGATTTTAAAGTGTATGGTTTTTACATCACGCTAGAAGTGACAGAACCATGTCTTATGATTCACAATTAATGTATCTAATCCCATGTATATTTGATGATCCTGTCAAACAAGCCCTGTTTTTCCCTTTGACCTCTCCCTGTGCCTCTCTCTCACCAATACCTTGCTGATGCTACATGGATTTAGTGGATCCTTCAAGAAACATGGCAGACCCCTTAGACCTGGTCCCTAACAGTGCACACATTTCTGGCTGTTAGTATGATGTTTATGATTGTGTCATCTTAAGCATTACTGTATAGTCCCTTGTATAACCTCAATTCAAAGTAACCGCTGATCTTCTTGAACCTGCATTTAAGGTACGGGGGTGGCCTCAAGTTTTTAAAGAAAATTTCTTAGTGATCTATGCAGGTAGAGGCTAAGTATGTCTGGCTATCCTTCTCTCCTAGTTTCTCTTTTCTGTAGAAAATTCGCTTTTATGCTGGGAGAGGAAAGGCAGAAATCAAGGTGAATGATTTGTATTAACAAATCTGCTAAAATGTAAAAATCTATTGTTATTGCCACAACAGCTATCTCAGTGAGATTAGCTACTTGGTAGGACATGTCTACATTTACACGTTTGTTGGCAAAGATCTATTCAGTGATCCTTTGAAGGTCTGGTAGAAACACTATTACGTATCATCACTGCCAGTAATAACAACAATAATATTTGTAATTCTAGCTAACACATCTATGGTGTTTAGCATATGCCTAGACCTATTTTCAGTGTTTTGCATATATCAACCCATTTATCCCTTACAGCAACCCTCTGAGGAAGATGCTATTATAATCCTTATTTGATAGATGAAACGGAGGCACAGAAAGACTAAATGATTTGCTCGAGGTCACACACATATAATTAAGTTTCATGTTAACATCCGTACAGTAGGATATTGCGTGTGTAAACAGGGAGAGGATTGGAAGTCTGGGTATCCCCCTAACTTACTGACTTCTCAGACTATTGTTGGGTTTTAGAAATCCTGGGGTCGCCTAGCTTCAGTTTGGAGGATATGACTGACAGGAGCTTAAGTTTCCAGGTTGTTCCCCAGGCAGGTGATCATAAGCCACGCATGTGAGCACAGGCAAGTATTAGTGCCATCATCTGTAGCCACGCAAAGAAAAGCCTGGCAATGAGGTGTGGGGTGCGGTGGCCCACGAAGTGACTGAGGGTGAGACTATAAGGGGTATTGACATGGTTAGGACTCTGAAACGTGGTGGGTGACCAGGCATGTTTAGAAACAATGTCTATGACAAGTATGAAAGTGTGGAGGATGTCAAGACTGCTTTGTATTTCAGAAGCAGATCCATCAGCTAGAGTTTTTATGCCTCAGTTTTTCTCCCAGCTTTTTATGTTTTGTTCCTGAACTATCTTTGTGTGCCTCAGCTGTTTAAACATTTTGTTTTTCTTTGTCTCTCTTTCTTTCCCTCCCTCCCTTCCCTTCCATCCCTCCGGTCTACCCCCATTTTCCTCTCCTTCTGTAGCCTTCACATGGTGACAAGACTTCTAATCCTGAAGTCCTGAAATGGATGAATGATTTGGCTAAAGGTCGTAAACAGCTCAAAGGTAAAGCCAGCCAAGGGTCTCTTTTCTGAGAAAAGAAGCAGCTAAAATAATGATAATGTGTTCCAGGGTGTTTCTGATTCTTTCCCACCTATGCCCTCTTTCGCCTTGTCTCCCCCTAGACTGGAGGCCCTGTCTTGAAATAAAGGGTCCTGGGCCCCCTTCATTGTTTGGCTCCATTTAATAAATCCTTTTATAAAGAGACTGAGGAAGTCCAGACTCCCAAGTGGACTGATTTACCTCAGGGCCAGGAACATTTCAACATGTGGAGTGTTAACTCCCCCACGTTATTGGATTCTTGGATGTTAGAAACAGAAGATGTCTGAGAAGCCCTTCACGCCACAATCATTGCACAGATGAGGACATAATGTCCAGAGAGGGGGACACTTTGCGTAGCTGGGAAGTGATGAGCTAGGTGTAATACTCGGTTCTCTTACCTCCGAATCCAGTGTTCTTCTTTCTCTATCTCTCTGGAGGTGGTGGTGTGAGTGTTAATTAACTCTAACATCCATTTTAAAGGACTATGATTATTTACCAATAACAATTTATTTTCCTCCTCTCTCCACACTCATTTCAATACTTACAAACATGGGAATGTCCCCAGATTTCTAGAACAATGGTGATTAAAAAACTGGAAGAGGATATTAATTCAGTGGTATTAAACTGTAATGATGTAGCAGGTTTATAAAATAGGCAGTGTTTAAACACCATGTCTCACCAAAACCAAACGTCAAACAAAATGAGTGATGTAATTGAGAAATCAAGATAAATAACCTCACTGAAATGACCAGTCCCCTAACATATTCTGAAATGTCGTTTCCTGATAAGTCCCAGGTGGCTTTTTAAATTACATAGGTTTATATAAAGCCACATTGCAATAATGGTGATTGCTGGATTTTAAAAGCTTGTGTTAGACAGAATTGTGAAATCCGTCAAGTTGGGACTGGCAGTTGCATCTCCCCTTTTCCATCTCTCCTGTATTTCCTGAGTCTGAATGTATAATGCCTTCCAGAAGGACTTGCATTTCTACAGGGGTTCTTAATGACTGCAAAACTTTCAAAACCCAAGGAAATGAATCTTTGAATGTAGGATTTCAGGTGTGATGGTAGGTAACAGGTAAAACTTTGGGTCCAGGTACCACTGGTCTTCTTCCAGAATTCCTACTCTAAAGTTTAAACCACTGAGTTACTTCCACACATGATCCTCCATGTCCACGAGATCCCAGCCTCCATGAAATCCCTCTAGTTTCACATCTGATTGGGAGCTTATGCTGTTGGCCCTCGTTATTAAGGCTGCCCTTGACCCATGGAAAGCCATCATCAGCACTGTTTATTTCCATTGACTTGGCATCAGGGGAGGGAGTTCCTGAAAGACTCTCTGCTCTTATTAGGGCCAGTGAGTTTTCCTTGCTCATGGTAACTCATGGCATTTGTCTTAGAACTAAAGCTGAAGCTATCGGAGGAACGAGGAAGTGCTCCCAAAGGCCCACCGGGAAACCTGTCCTGTGAGCAAACCATGGTCCCCAGAGAGAATGGGAAGCCGGAAGCTGTGGGCCCTGAGCCGAGCTCCTCTGGAGAGGAGACTCCGGATGCTGTACTGACATGCTTGAAGGAGAAGAGAGAGCAGCTTCCCTCTCAGGAAGATTCTAAGGTATCTTACCACATCTCCACGGTGCCCCAACATTCCACACAGGGCCAGCGAGGTCATTGTTTTGACCAATTTATCAGAACACTTTGGCACCACATAAACATCTTTAGGAGGCTGGCTCTGAAATTTCAGTCAGAGGAGTTCCTAGTGGGCTATTGTCCATGATCTGTGGGTGTTGTTACCTGATTCCAGGATGTGCTGACAGGAGGTTATAGTGCTGCCTGTTGATGGGATGCAAAAGGCAGACACGACAGTATATCATATCCCTTTCTCCCCGTTTCCCCTGACAAATTAGCAAATGAACCCAAGACGAGGATTACAATCCCATCTTGCTATGTTTCATTAAAAAGTAAAGCAGGAATGAGGTATAAATAGTAAGGAAAGTGGTAAACAGAGGTGGAGTTTCTTGAGGAGTGTTAGGTAAGAAGTCTAATGATTTTAGCTTTAGACATGTTCGTTTTGACACCCAGATAGAGTTGTCAGTTAGGCATTTGGATAGATGAGCCTGGAGCTCAAAGAAATGATTTGTTACATATTCCAAAGAAGAACATGAGAGCTGTTAGCATTTACCTGGTGAATCCCTTCTCATCTTTCATATCTGTGATACATTATTTCACTTACATCAAGGAACCTTCTAGATTCTCGACTTTTGTGATAGCCAGTGGATAAGTGGATAATCTCTGTGTCTATATGTCTCCATATTCAAGCGCATCTGTGGTTTTCCACCCTTCAGTACCGCTAAGGGTCTTCCCTGTATTTTATGGTCACCTTGCCCACATCTATAAAAGCAGCTTGGTTAATACCGAAGTCCTAATTCTATGTTCTACTCAATTGACTCGGGCAGGTGGGGATGAGTTGGGACTTAGAGCAGGATTCAGCACTTCCTAACCATGCACACTTGGCAAGTGAACTAATTCTCTGAGATTCAACTTCCTCATCTGTAAAATACAGATAGTACTTTACTTATCTAATGGTGACAATAAAGGGAGATGCCTGGTGACTGGTGGATGATCATTCTTTGCAAAAGATTTGAGTGCCTGCTATATATTACAACTGTGATTCATGCTGGATATTACAAATAAACAAGATACAGAAGTCATTGCTCTCACGGAGCTCATGTTCTTCTGGGAGCTGGGATACAGCAAACAACTCAAATAAAATTATTAGAGACTGATAAGTACCGGGCAAATTAAACAGATGTCATAGAAACTAATAAATATGGCTTCTACTTTATATAGTGTGATTAGGAAGGCCAATAAGATGACATTTAATGAGGAAGAATCCGCAGGCCAAGAGAGTAGCAAAGAGCGTTCTAGACATATGGAACTGCACGTATAAAAGGCCTGGAAGGAAGAGACTTGTGTGTACTTGGACTTCTCAGATCTGAGGGCTGGAGCCTAGGACGGCATGACGTGAAGTCAGAAAGATAGATCCAGGCCCATCACACAGGACCTTGTAGGCTGCAGAAAGCATTGGGAAGTTGTTGCATGGCTGTAAGCAGGAAAGTGACATGGTGTGACTTACATTGTAAAGATCTTTCTGATGGCTGTGTGGAGAGTAAATCATAGGAGGAAAGAGAGGATAAAATGGGTGGCTTGGACTAGCATGGTAGCCTTGAAGATGGAAAGAAATAGACCTATTCAAAGTATACTTTGGATAGAATCAAAAGGGCATGCTGAATCCCTGGGTGGGAGGGAGTGAAGGAAAGGATAGTCAGGGGTCCGTTACTGAGAGGGGGAAAACTAGAGGAGAGGCAGATTGGGGGTGGGAGTGAAAACTCAAGAGGTCCGATTTAGACATGTTAATTTTAAGATCTTTGAGGAATAGGGTAATCACTTCTGGGTCTCAGGGAATCCACTGAGCACTGGGAATTAATGGATCATCCCAGGGGTTTGATATCAGTGCCTATTTATGTCCTTTTTTCTTTGGAAAATCTTGAATTGGTGCTGGCACGTAGACCCATTTTATTGCCCTTTCAGAGAACCATAGGTGGGATCCGGTGCACAGAACCCATTACCAAATAGATGAGCAAAGGCAGTTGCTTCTCCTGTCCCTTTACCAGTGCAGCATCTTCAAGGAGGGAAGCAGATTTTTAAAAAGGATAATTCATTTTATTTTTTAACATCAAATAAAAGTTTAATAACTGACTGGTGGGTTGCTGTGCATTGGGGAGAGGGAAGGCTTTTAAAGGTAAAGGGCACCAAAAGGAGATCCCACAAACTTTTTCTGTCTACTTACCCGTTTTGTTTTGTTTTAAATTAATTTGTTGAATAGGCAATACTTTCTCACATAGTTCAACAAGGAAAATATAAAAGGCTACACAGTAATAAGTTTCTTCCCCATCCCACCCGTCAGCAAAAGCTCTGAGGTCTCCCACCCCAAGCAGGTAACTATTGTTATTAACCTCTTTATCCTTTTGGAGTTTCTATGTAAAGCATATATCAGAAATATCAATATACGAGTACACTCTTAATGTGCTCCCTTTCAACAAAAGATAGCAGTCTATACAATTTTATATTCTTTTTTCACTTTATGTCCTCTGGATAGCTTTTCATATCAAGACGCAGAGAGTTTCTCATTTTTTTTTTTACTATTTTTAAACTGTATTCTTTAATAGCATCATGATATTCTTTTATTTAGTAATATACAGCATTGATAGTAATCTCAAGTCAACTAGTTTGATAGCTTAAGTAATGGTTAGTACACGTGACTTTGCCAGGCACATTTACGTATGATAAGCAATTAAAAGCGATCCTCATTCTTTCTGCGTATTAAGAATCTAAGGTTCAGAGATTACAGAATTTTCCATTTTAAAAAGTGTGTAGTGTTGACCCGGTGACAGAAAGGAATACACTTGCGCTGGCCCCTCAGCAGCAGTTCTATCTCTGAAAGCCAGCTGTTTGGGGGCTACTATTCCAGACCTCGATGATTCGAATAACCTACTGAATAGAGGGCCAGGAGTTTTTTATGGCACATGTGCCAAGCTATCAGCAAATCATATTAAATTATGTTTTGTGCACAGTCCTCTCTTGCTCAGTCTCCTCTAAGGGTCACTCTTTCGGAGGCCATAAAAAAACAGACGAGCAGGAAGTAAGGATAATTACCTTTGGGGTTTTGTTGCCTTGTATTTATCGTTAAAACCTGAATACCCATTCATGCTCTGAATATCTCTCTCTGGCTGTTTCAGGTGACTCCATGTGGTCCTTGTTTAATAAAAAGTTAGATACATCTACCGTACCATAGACAGCCACACATATGCAGAATAGGGAGGGAGGATACGTTTCAGAAACAGTCATTGAACCCAGAGGAGAAAATTGTCTGACTCTTGGCAGAAAGTGGCTGAGGAATAGCAGTCTCACGTATTTCTGCCCCTTAGATTTGGGGTCTCCACCCAGCAGAGCCTACCTATGTCTTGCCTCAGTTTCCTTCATGAACATTGACTTTACAGGCCTCCTACAGCTTCTCTCCATAGGCCAGTGAGTAGGAGGCAGCTCCTAGCACACAGCTTCACCACTGACCCCTTTTCAGGCGGATGAACACTTAGGGAATTAGAGTTTGGACTGTGTCTTGGCTTCTACTTCCTGGCATTGAACCCTCATGTCTCTTCTTTGGTGGTAAAATCGTGCAATCGTGAGGATGAAAGACAAGTACGTACATACATTGTACATGTACCCTGATTTTCACCTAGTGTCTGTGAAAGATACTTTTCTATGATGTCATTCATCAGACTTGCTTTTTTGGTCAGTCTTTTCTTTTTATCTTTTAGGACTAAGTTTAGCTTTTCTAGAATCGGGAGAACGTAGAATAATAAAATCACAAAAATCTAAGTGCACCAGAGAGATGCCAATAATAGTAATACGCATCATTTTTTGAAGTGCTTTCTATGGAATGTAAGTCCCAGTGAGAGACTAAACATAAAAAACATTATTTCAACATTTGCTGAACTTAGATTTTGTTCTTTATCACCTATTCAAATCCAATGGAACACATGAAGGGGTTGTGTGTGTGTGTGTGTGTGTGTGTGTGTGTGTGTGTGTGTGTAAAGATGTGTCATGACTAAGAAAAATGTTTAAGGAATGATTGGGCTAGAAACTAAAAGGCTGCTGGGGTTACTTAAGCAATACTTAAAAAGGCTTTTACAGGGAGAGGTGGGCTTTCTTTCTACTAAAAATAAGAGAGCCTTCGGTTATAGCCTGTGGGATTACCTGAAGATCCCGAAAAATTAGAGTACTTTGGCATATAAACCTGGGTTGATAGACTGCTCCTAGGGAAGGGGTGGTGTTGGATACGGTGAGAATTTAAAGAGATAAGTGATACCCTTTTCCTCATTCTAATTTGTTTGGGGAGACAAGACTATAACACAGACAACAGTTAAGGACAATAATGAAATAGAGAAATTCAGAGAAAAGGGATATCAATATGGGCCAGGATGGTTCTCATCTGGGATGGGGGTCGGGTAGCATAAGGATAAATAAAAAGGTTTACAAATATGCATGCTTGAGACATTTTCTTTTCCCTGAAGATTCAAGGGGGTCTGGAAGGCAGAGCCACATAGCACAGTTAATCATACCTGTGTACGTTGATAAAAGATACCTGAGCAATTATACTATGTGGTATTTCTACCATTCTCCTCCTCCCACCTGCTGAGTGAGAACCATTGGACTAGAGTGAAAGGATGGTTGTGTGTAGTAGGTATGTAGTAAATAAACACGGGATACACAACAGGGAGGAAAGCCAAAGCAAGCAGAGGGGTTTGGTTACTTTGGATGGGAGAGGTAGGTAGGTGGATAGATAGATGGATGATTCATAGGTAAATAGGAAGCTATTTAAATTTATGCACAGTTATATCTGTTGAAAATCGTGCTTAGGGACAGGTCAGACAGACAGTAGAGGGGTAATAGAATGTGTTAGTGGACCATGACATTATGAATTTTATATGGAAGTAACTTTGAAACTGTAACCTCCTTGCTGTATAGGTAGGAAATTGAGGATTGAGAGAAATTGTTTTATCCAAAATGGTTAGTTTATATCACAGTTACCCAGTAAGCTAGTATATATTCCAAGCATGTCGTGAAGACCTGAATGAGGTTGGTACTTGTGAATATAATCATGAAAGTCCAGATAAAGTATGTTTCAGGAGAAAAATCAGATTTCAATCATCCATTTTTTTTTTCTTTTAAGAATGAAGAAGTAATTAAAGGACAGACTCCTTACCATTTACACATTGAGGACTTCTCCAGAAAGCTTTAAAAACATCTTTCTAAACTTGGATCTATCCTTTAAGAAACTTTTCCTAGAAGAAAATTGGCATGTGCTTTATACAGTAGTTTATAAATGACTTCCCTCTTTCTGATTACTGTTGCATTATAGTGTTATAATCTCTTTCTTTGAGGATTCAAAACTTTTAGTTTTTGCCTGCTAAAAATACCAATTTAATTCTTGTCTGAGAAAGAAACAATAATTAATTTCATGTTTTTCAGGTAACTAAGCAAGACAAGAACCTCATAAAGCCTCTTTATGACCGATGCAGAATTATTAAGCAAATCTTGTCAACTCCTTCCCTTATTCCAACAATTGTAAGTGAGGATGCTTGTGTTAACTAGAAACCTGTACTTGGGCTTTGTATTGACGTGTAGTTAGGGAGCCAGTACTCTGAGAGTTCAAAGGAGCCTTCTTGGCAATATATGCTGCTAACAAAGCCAGTTATTTTCAAAAAAGTAGAAATGTGGTCTCCCTCAGCCCCAATACTATACAGTGGCTGATAATTAAAACTATTGTGACACAGAAATATATCGCAATTGTATTTTTAGAGCCAGTTTTAACATCTGCTTCCATTGCTTGCGTGAGAACAAACAATGGATTTCAGTTTGGCATTTTCTAATTTACAACATAGCTAGACAAAACAGAGCCTTTTTATTCTGTGTGTTAGTTAATTTTTCCTTTAATAAAATTGACAGTATGTTACTTGACATAATGCAACATTTGATTTTTGGTACCATTTGACCATCACTATGCAAGATATAAGTAGATTCATTTCAATAGAAAACATGAACACTGAGATGGAGGTTAGACTACTTTTAATAAAGAATGATTTACATGAATACAGAACTGGAAGAGCACCACAATTCCTACTCCATCAATATTCAAACAGTCACTTGCTCAAGATAGCAATATTAAAAAATATTAACAAATATAAATTTAAATATACTTGAGTACATTTATACTGCCACAACAAAGACAACAGTGATTCATAATCTTTGAAATTTTCCCATTAAGGAAGCATAATTTAAAAATGGGGTATGATTTTCAGATTTCTTGCAAGAAAATCTTTTGGTTGTGATAAGCATTAGCAGAATAGGTTACAGTAACTCCATTTCGCTCTAGCCATTGTAGAGTTCTCCCCTGAATGTGTCAATTTTCTGGGTATCCTCTCTATCAGAATGTGGCCCACACTAGGATGTGATTTGGGTTACTTCGGGATGACAAAAGGTCTTTAATCCATCTCATCCTAACCCAAGTAACTGTTTCAAAGCTGGGGCCCAGAAGGTCTGGGTAAGAGGGAGAAACTACTAGCAGTGCAGCCCAGATGGGACTACTACTTGATGTCTATGCCTTCTTTGGCCCAGCAGAGATGAACTTGGGTGAGCATTTCAGCCCAGGATGGGTATGTCTTTGCTCATTAACTTCTGCAAGTTTTCTGATGCAATGGAGGAAGAGTTTCTCGTGGTTGCTTACTTTTTGTTCTCAGTAGGCATAGATAGGGGTCACCTACCGTTTTCATGGTGTCTATTTATGGTTCCCCTTCCTGTTTTTGCTTCCTCAAGAGGCACTTCGCGTTTTTTGACTTTGTTTAACTCTTGCCTATGATAAGCAGGAGGAAGAGGACTCGGATGAAGACTGTCCACGGGGAAGCCAAGCACCTTCTCTGCCAGATCCAACATCTCACCTTCCCGGTGGCGTTCAGCTCACCTACTCTAATGAGACCGAGCCTGTCAGGGTCCTGCTACCAGATGAAAAGAAAGAACTCAAACAACCAGCCCTCTCCATGTCCAATTTACATGAGGCCACCATGTAAGTGTGCATTCTAAGTGTGGAATCACCTTTTAACACCTTCGGGTCTGTGATACCTCATATGTACATACGGAATTCAGAAGACCTATTAGATTCTCTAAAAAACAAACGCTATCCACCAGAGAGTAGCCTTAAAAGCATAATCTGGTTGTGTTCTTAACTGGAGAATTGAGAAGACGATGCCGTGAGGAACCACGGCTCCCACTAAGGTCCTAAAGATGCTGTAAATGCTGATGTTCAGTTGGCGACATACAGTTGCACCTCCTCTCAGCAGGGCCTGGCACCAGTCTAACTCTTGGCATTGTGGGAAGCAGAGCTGGCCTTTGAAAATGCTGGACGAAAGGAATTAAGGTCCTGTCAGGGCTTTTATCCCAGTCTATTCCACTTAGATAAGATGATTTCTCCAGCTTGAGAATCCCCTTGGCCTTAAGTCAATGAGCCTCCCTTTTTCTCCTAAGGGCCCCTAAGTCAGGAGCTATATGGATTTTCATCAGTGTTCTCATTATCGTCACTCAGTAGCTTGCATTCATCTCGATCGTTGGCCTTCCTTTGGTTTGTGTATTGCAGGCCAGGTTATGAGATTTTTAACATGATTACGGCGTGGTGACTATATGCCTCAAGATAGGGATGGAATCCCTACAAATAATATGATGTGAGATCAAGGGCTAAATTGTAAAATGAGATTTTAGTGTGCTTGTAGAATCAGTTGGTACCTCAATTTCAGCTCACAGAAAAGTGACCTGTTTGGAAGCAGAAAATCAGTCTTCCTTCCTCCCTCTCTCTCTCTCTCTCTCTCTCTCTCTCTCTCTCTCTCTCTCTCTTTCTCTGTTAGTTCTAAAGCAGCTGTTCTTATTTTGGGTGGACTTTTTTGAAAGCAATAGATTTTTTTTTTTTTTTTTTTTAAGGAAATGCTCACGTATAATTTCAGGGAGTTCAGAGTCTCAGTCTCTGAAACCGTACACAAGTTCTCCAGATAAAAATCCCTGCTCTAAAGTACATGATTTTTCTCTCTTGTCTTAGTAGAATGAAGCGAGTAGAATTTGCAGTGTAGCTATCGTTTGGGTCTTCGTTTCATTGCCAAAGGTCTTGCCATTCTCCCCATACTCTAGATTTAGGGTAGATTTTTCTTTAAAATCTCTTCCTCTTATGTGTCTAATGTGCAGTCTATCACCAAATACCTTCAAAATATCTGTCCTTCATCCGTTCATACGGCCTTTACCTTCACCACTTTTACAACGGACTCAGTCTGTTTGCTTTCTTTCTTTCCTTGTCCTGTCTCCTTTCCTGTGACATCATTATCATCAGGCCATGTCCCGTGTATGTGCTCCCCTATGTTCAGGCTGTGCTGATTCAAAGACACCCTTTTAGACAGAACACTTCTGTATCATCATATGCTTTTGCTGAATAGATAAATCTGCTCACGATCTCTGTTATGCCAGAGCTCAGTAATGGCAAGTATACATTTCCCTGATGTAGGCCTGTACTTCTTGACCATCTCCGAGAAACGAGGGCGGACAAGAAGAGACTTCGGAAAGCCTTAAGAGAATTTGAAGAGCAGTTTTTTAAACAAACAGGAAGGTAAGTGTGGGCAGAGGTATATTTTAAGTTAGTTATTTCCTAGGGAACTATTGTTTAAGTATGAGCTAGAATTTTTTGAGGAACAGTGACTTTATATTAGGTATAAATAATTTCCACAGTGACTTAGACCCAGGATTTGTCTCACGCAACATTGTGATAATGCCATTATTAGGTATGTTTTATGGGAGGCTGTAGCTGTCAAGTATGACATTGAGGTTTTAAAAAATAAAAGATGAACTCCTCAAATCCCTACCTTTAAATAATACATACCACTGTAACTAGTGAATTTATCTAAACCTTTAAAAATAAATCTGATTTTTCAGCCTACAGAACTTTGTTCTTGGTTATGTAGTTCCACAGTTATTCTCTACTTGGTTAAATAATCCTTCCTTTACTTGAAATATACCCTTAAAACTTCAGGATCTGCCCTTAGTTATTTTATTTCAGGATTTGGTCAAAAGTTCATAGCTATTTTTTCTATCCCTTAAATAAATATTTAGCTATATCTTCTATTTGTATTCTCTTTTTCTCTGTCAACCCAAGTGTCTCATTATGCACCCATGAGTTTCCTCTAAATTTTGGTGTATCATCAGCAAAGTCGTACATATAAAATCATGAGATAAGGGTTATTGATTCACTTCTGGAAGAGACAGTGACAGACAAATCATTTAGCTATCCTGAGTCTGTTTCCATGATGGAATGATTCGACTTCCCAGGATACTTTGGGAAGCTATAGCTACCCACGCGGGATGTCAGTCTTAAAATAATAAAGGTATAATTTTCCAAAGTCACAAGGTTATTAAGGTGGCAGAGGTGAGAGTCAGTGATGAACTGATTCCTGGCTGTTCCCCCCATCTGTGTACCTGCCTTTCCTGAACTGCTTTCATTTCAGCAGACTGAGGGTTGCCCTGATGGAGAGAGACTATTTTCTAAAGCATCTTGAAAGGCTGGTCCACTCACCTCTTAGTCAGCAGCTTTTCCATTTCAGCCCTTCCGGGCTGTTCAGTAAGTCTGGACCTACAAAGTCAGAAACTTTTTGCATTCAGCAAATACAGATGTAACCGACCTAGTTTTCTGCCTGGAATCTTCCTTTCCAGTTGATTGCTACCAGTCCAAGTTACTTACCTTTCTGCTAATGTTAACTAATCTGGTGAGAATATTATTGTTATGTGGCTGTTCAACTTAGGATATAAACATAATTTCTCGTTTTCTTTTTCCATTTCTATTTATTCCTTTATAAATTTCCATATTACTTTTACATTTACATTTTGATCTATTTGATCCCAGGAGTCTACTTTAAAGAGTCTGAGAACTTGCCAGGGTACTGGTACTCCTGCCTAATGGATCTGCAGTGGTACCTGGCATGCTTTCTGACACACAGGGAAGTGAGTTATGCTCTACATATAGCATTTTATTGTAGCTGTGAGTCCTCAACCCACTTGAGATATGCTTATATTTGACTGAGGTTATATGCCCTCTTGTGGTAGGTAATATACTTAAACTAAATGCAAAATCAGATAGTTGAATGGCTGTAAAATATGGAACTTAATCTTGTTTTCCTAAGACATTTTATTAGGAAGGCTTAACTATCCATAATGTAAAATAACCATGCAAATGGATTACTAAATATTTTAAGGTACTGTAAATGTTCTTGTAATATTTACCATGCAAGGGGCATAATCATATAGATTTGACATTATTAACAATTATGAGCCAAGAACTATGCTAATAAGCACTTTTGCATGGTTTATTTAACGAGAAAACTGCTTCAGGAAATAGTACCAAAGGTTTTCATTCTGGCCAATGACCTCTTGTTTATTAGCCAAAATAGAGTGTGCAGGGAAAAGTTACGTCATGGATTCATGTTTCCCTATGAATTAGACCATTTCTTCACTTAGATCTGTGTACACAAATTAAGGTGGCATTTAGACACCAAGTTATGATAAGTTTAGCCCATAATACAGAATGGAGGCAAAGGAATTATGTCGTATAATTTAGACATTTAAAAGGAACCCTATCTGTAGATTTCTGTGCTGTTGTGAGTTCTATACTAGAAATTGCAGGGCAGTGTATAGTGGTACAATACAAGTAGATAACTATTATTTTCAGGGATTAGCTTTTTTTAATTTAAGAGCTATATCTTTATCAGTACTGGGAAAATAGAAGGGGGTATAGGCAATACATTAAATGTTTGCTATTTACCCATTTTTAGCCATACTGATATGGGAGAGTATTTGTGTTTAGTAGCAATTGTGGTGACTTTATCTATTTTCTACCCCTTGTATTTCAAAGTCATGGGTGGAAATGTCTTAAAAGCAACTTATCAACCAAGGAGACAAGGGCACTTTGAGATCATAAAGCAAGTATTGCCCTTTAGAGAACATGTCCTGACAACATATTTTTGTGGGAAGGCAAATGGTTTTAACTCCAGATGTTACCCAATTGTACAAATAAATGGCAAGAACATGTGTATTTGAATTCATACTTATACAAATCTATGCATTGTCATACGTCTCGTCTTAGTAGAATTAGTGTGTCAAGAGAACCATTGAAATGTATTCAAAAATTACTTCAATCAAGGAACTTTTCAGTGACTCTACTATACATTAGCAGAAACAGGTATTATAATTACATGAAAACTTGGAAATATTTCATGTTTGTCAGGTAGCTATTAAGCTTTTTTTCTCCTATCACCATAAATTTATAAATTATTTTTAACATGGTGTTTGTAGTATTTTTACTTGCTATTTTTAACAACTATCACTACAAAGCAGAACATTCTCCATAGGCAGGGAACTGGAGCATGGATAATGGGAGAATGACTAGACAAAGAATGCGTTAAGGTTCTGGTTTTTGTTTTTTCTTCCCTCAGACCTTTTCAGTTGTCCTATTGTTATATATCTATGCACTGGACCATATATTTGCAAAACACCTATGACATTCAAGTACTCAAAGGGTACTATTATACAGAAACCTAGTAACACATGGAAGAGCAAGTGAATGAAGGTGAAAGGGAAGGTAAAAAACACATGATGCAAAATCCAAGTGGAAACTGCTGCCCTGTACTTTCTCAAGTTAGAGTTACGAAAGGATTTTTAATGACTTGATTCACTGTGAACTGATAGGTGGTACTTTCTGTTTCGCAGAACTCCACAAAAGGAAGACAGGATACCAATGGCAGATGAGTACTCTGAGTACAAGCACATAAAAGCCAAACTGAGACTCCTGGAGGTCCTAATCAGCAAGCAGGATGTGGCCAAGACTATTTGAAGTTCAAGACATACTTGTGATTCCTTTTATCCAACGTAAAGTTTATGTTCCTCTGCCATTCTTGCTAAGTAAGTAGTTTTGACATACGGAAAACTGAAGCACTTTAGTAGTAGTGTTAGCTGTTTTTAAGAAGGGATGGCAAATGTAGTTATAAATGAGGAGGAGGGATTTAGATGGGGGGAATATACTAAGTAACAGTATCGTTGGAAAAAAAATGCAACTTCTTCCATGCCAAGGAGAAAACTCACAGCATAATTATTTTGGAAAACATTTAATATTTTATCAAATCTAAATAACACATAGCATCCACTTGCGCAATGGGCCACTTATTAGGGAAAGTCTACTTAATGTCCAAAGACTGCTTATGTTGATGTATGGGGAAAAAAGCATGATTTAAAAAAATAGGAGGAAAAGAAACTCTTCTTTTTATCTAGGAAGGAATACAGATAGTAAGAATGTAACTTATTTGAAACTAATAGATTTTTAAGTGATTAAAATCTCCTACCTTGTCCCCTGTCTGCTAGGCTTTCAGTACCTGAAAATATACTAGAATGTGTCACTGCTAATTTTTTATTTCTATATAAAAATAGCACATTATTTTATCTGTTAATTGAAATTTTACATTTCTGATTACCAAAGTTCATTCTGATAGCATGTACTTTGTGAATTATCTTTGTCTATAACTGACAGACGTTTATATTAAAATATTGTATTAAAATTTGAAAATAGGTATTTTGGATAGATAAGTGTCTGCAGTATATAATCTAATGTGATCACAGTTATGATTGCTAATCTTTTTGTTTACTATAACTAAGATTATATAACTATTTTTCCATTGGGAATATGCATTTTTCTTAATGTTCCAAGGTCTATACTTTGTAAAGAAGAAAAAGCTTTCTCGTAAGCTGTAGTTAATCTTCATTCTGTACAAAATGAAAGGTTTGAAAATTGTTTGCTATGATACCTTGGAAAAGAAGTCAGAATATTTTATTTGCTTCATCAACTTTAGTGTATATTGTTTTGTTATTTTGTACTAAAATACACGTTTATTATTTTTGCTTTTGTAAAAACAAGTAAAAGGTCGTTTTCTCTCTTGTACCAGCCATGTTTGTATTTCTATTTTCTGTAATGTTTAAGCATGTTGAACAAATTCACATTTTCATATAGTTTGGACAGGAAGAATATTGACTATTTCAGAGGCTTATTGTTTTTTCTGTATTTACCTGATATTTTGTAACTTTTATGAAGCAGAATAATGTCCTTCATAAACCTGTTTAATTAAAGTCATCTACTTGTAACAGGACAGATACACAACTATTTGAGGTTTACAAACTACATCTTTGATAAGGGAAATGGTTTCGTGACATGTATACAATTGCTATTAAAATGTAACTATATATTCTATATGATTGTAAATATTTTATACAACAATACAAATAAAATATTTTTCTATTATATTTATTATGTTGAAACACAGTAGTTGTTTCCTGTTAGCTAATATAAATAACATAAATAACACTGTCAAACAACAAGTTGGAAGTGCTGACAATTCTAGGCTTCAAGATTTAACTCATGCTGCAATTACACCCTTTCATGCGAGTTGGAGTTATCCCAATATTTGTCCAGTAGATTAAAATGAATGCATATTTAAACACCATTTATAAGCCATTATTTTGTATTTTGCTAAAGCGGTATATAATTGTTTTGTTATGTTTGGTATAGAGGGAAAATAAAAACATTGCAGCATCTAGGCAATAAAGTGTCAGAAGTAGAACGTAGAATGTAATGGGAAGGGTAGGGAATAGGAAACACTAAAACGGCTCTGAATGAAATTTGAAAAGTGGCCGTTTGCTTTTGGTGATAGCGGCATGTGCATGCTTCAGTGGAAAACGTCTGGTGATGAAAATGGACAACAGAGGATCAAAGCTCCTAAGAGAAGGAAGAGGACTGAGTAAGAAAAGTGGGCATTAACGTCCAACACTGATATTACAGGTTTTGCAGCTGGGATCTTTCTTTGCATTTGCAGTAGACAAACTCATGAGCTGATGACCAGTGATTTCTGCCACGGTGCCCAGAGAAAGATCCACAGGGTCAGTGTAAATGACTTCTAAAATGACATCCTGGGCATGGTGGTAAACCAGCACCCCATCTTCTTCTGTGCAGGTCAAAAATTTATTATCCTTGGAATTTAGCTGAGGAAGGCGCTGCTTACAAAATTCATCTCCTGGTGATCCCACAGGGGCAATAACAAGAATCACATAATGATAAGCTGTGTACATACAGTAGAAGTCCCCAAAGTATAAGTTAGTATTGGGGTTAAAAAGTTTTTCAGCAGCAATCTCAAACCTGTATCTTCCATAAGGTGAATCCTGGGGTGGCTTCCCAGTGTTGAATTCAGTGCTGCAGCTGAAGAAGATGCCTTCTAATTTTCCACTGATAGGAGAGCCATGGCTACCACTGTTATCCTTGACAGAGGGCTGCATAGCATTCTCATGATGTTCTCTGCAAGAGAAGAGAAATGGTCAGTGCTTGGCACAATAGTTGTAAAGCTACCGATTTATGGATTTGAATGGTGAGGGGCCTAAAAGTCAACATCTTTTATTAAAAGCCTGAATGCTAATCCTACTATCACTTCAAGAAGAAAGCGTCTTTGACATTACCTATAGATGGCTAAGTTCTAGCCTTGACTCTAAGGTAAGGATGTGCCGTTGCACAGCTTGGAGGTCTTGAACATAATAAATATCCTGGTCAGAAAAAACAAACTAATTAACATGAATTTTACAACTATCATGGAAAATCCAACAAAAATAAATTTGCTAGTAAATACATCTTTCATACTTGTATCATCACACTAATGAATCAATCACACAACATATACAATAACTTTTTTCCATTTTCCATGCTCTTTGACTATCTTTTTTTCTTTTGGATGAATTTTGAAAACAAATGAAGCAAATTTTAGAGTAAGGACCTGAAAACAGGCCAGTCCCCACTCAAGTAACAGAGAAAAGCAGAGAAATACTGACCTCCAGTGGCCAACTAAAGTAGACATTGGCAATATTCCAGAAATCTAAACCTAATACCAAACATGTATTTATTTATTCTATTGCATTTCTTATTAAAGGAAATAGCAATGGTAGTTTTGTTTTCAAATTTATGCTTAAAAATATAAAGAAATAGCTTTCTTGTTGAGTATACACGGTCATTTCCAGTCAATAGCTGACAGGTACAATAATTTGTGTTGTTTCTCTCCATTTGTACTCTAAATTAGGTGAATGGCATCCACCATGAATTATATAGTCTCGGGTAGATAATTACCAGCTAAAAGAGTTATGGACTAAACTCAATACACATAGGATATTCAAACATAAGAATGTTTTTTTGCTATCAAAATATATGATATTGCAAAGTACTTCATTTGAACAACATAGATGTCTAAATTCATGTCTCTCTCTATGAGTCCTTTTGTGTTTTCCACAGCTTAGAGCTGATGTAAATTTGGAAACATGATCTTGATTTAAGAAAAACTAGCAGTATGAAACAAAAACGAAAAGAGTCCTAAAATTTGTTCACATACAATCCTTTTAATTTAATAATCCTTTAGGGTTTAAGGTGAGACCAAGCCTTTTAAAATGACAAATTATAGGAATTACTGTGTATAAGTTTTAGAATCTATAGAGCATTTATCATTTTAAAAGACTTAGTCTCATTTTCAAAAACACATTTGCCTATTTACCCTCCTGAAATTTTCTTCTACAAATATGAAAGGGCTGTAAGTATTGAAACTACCTTTGGCATAAAATTCTTTTGGATTCTTGGAAGCTGCTCCCAGGGATAAACATAGGCTATCTTAGAAATACTAGCTGAGCACTAGAATTCAAAAGTAAACAAAAGAGATTGTCCTCATGAATAATTAATCCAAGATAATGGTTGAGAGATTTCCACTTAGGCAGAAGCCTGAAAATCCCACCCAATTCACCATTAATATTTCAGGATATAATCACTCTTTTATTCTCTCACTTTTAATGTCTTAAAGAGACCCACAAGAGGAAGAGAATTTAGTAGTTGATATGAGACAGAAGGCACTGAGCTACTGAGAATTAGAGGAGTATGTACATGAAACGCTCATCAACCTGGAGGTTTAAGATCTTTCTCAAACAGAGGAATTGGTATTACAAATGATTATAGAAAGCAACCTGAATGAAGTGGAAAACAAATCCCATGATCTGACTTTTTCTACTTAATTATTCTGGGAAATAAAATCAGAGTATAATTAACTATTTTGAAAAGAAAACTAAAATTGCTATTTCATAAAACTAGACTCAAGAAAAACCTAAGCCTAGAATTTGGAATGGCATTTAGTAAAGCCAATCACTATATGTATTTTCTTGATGCTTACCGAATATAATCAAAATATTCTTTGTGCTGGTTACGATAAAAAACAGAAAATTTTAGCATCCGTCCTGCAATCACTTCAGCCTTCTCCAACAGTTGTGTTAGATGAACTTTTGAATAGTCTGAAAATAACAACAACAAAAAAGCCTGTTATTAAAAATACAGAAAGTATAATATCAACTACATGCTTAATAAATCGAAGACTATTAAAATTCATCTTTAGGAAATTCATCTTAGTGAATAGGAAATTGCATTTAACAAAGAAAACATTCTTTGTCTTTGTTTGGCACATTTTTCTCTGTACAAAAATATTTTTCTTATGGTTTATGGTTGTTTTCAGGATACTACTGCACCCTTTTTTTTACTCTTTGAAATGAAAGATCCTGAAACAAAACTTAAATAAGGAATACAGACTTTGCATAACTCAAGTAATGTCAATAGTACCATATAAACTTTTCTTCAATCAGCTGATAAATCGAATAAAAGAAGCTTATAACCTGCAATCAATAACAAATTTAATTTAAATAACAAAAATAATTTAAAGGAGTAGCAATAATAATAATGTTCATTTAATTTACTCTCTAAATCTATGAGGTTGGCAAGGTAGATTAACTATGACCATTTTAATGATGCAGAAATTGTGGCTTGTCGAAGTTTAGTGATTTGCCTAATGTTCATACAGCTAATATCTTAGAGACTAGGTCTCTGTCTCTTAGTTGATTGTTTTCGGGTACACAAGGCTCTTGAAAGTCTAAAGCGTCTCTCAAAATTACCTGATTTTTTTCACCAGCTTTTTGTTTTGAAATTGAGGATTGTTGTCAAGCTCCTGTACAAGAATCTAAGCAAAAATTTGGTCTATAAAGATTATAAGACTTTCCAAATATAAGCAACCTAGTTTAATTGTTCATAGTTTGTTTACTCACAGCTTCACTGGCTCAACAAACATTTATTCAGATTAGAACATATGATGTACAAGGTGCCATTCAAAATTAGATGATCAGGTTAAAAGATAAAAATATATTATTCTTCCTCTCAAAAAACTGACAGTCTAAGGGAAGAGATAAATATACAGACAACCATGACTCATTATGGGGTAAGCACAGGGTTTTATCACTGTCATAGACTAGGCTAGAAGTAGATTAGTCAGTGACATTCTATTTTATTTCCAATACTTTGCACAGTAAATAACACACAGTATGTGCTCAATAAGTGTTGAGTGAGTGAAATGTCCAGATTAAAAGGCAATTTATACAAAACAGCTTTCTCAAAATGTATAGAGTCAAGATTATTGATAAAGCTTAGGTAAAATAATCTCTGAATTATTTTGATACACTGAAACAAGCTTTCAACAGCTTTAGTTCCTCTTAGATTTTACTCATGGAAATAAAGATGCAAATTAATTTATAGAAAAATATTGTGGCACATTTAAAAGCTGACACTTTCCTTATTATTTACCTTATAACTTCCTTAGAAGAATTATGGGAGTATAGTTAAATAAAAGAGCAATAGGGAGATTACTCTAAATTAAAGTAAGAAGACATAAGGGTTTCCATCATATACACAGAAATAAAAAGTGTACTCACATAATTAAATAGATTGTAGAAGAGAGTAAATATGTATATCGATAAGACTGATAGATGATATAATTTATGAACTAGAAATGCCAAAGGTCTTCTTTAAGATAAAGAAGAAATAATATTTCACACCTTTCCCCAATGTCAAGTAGGGTTTTAGCAAGTAAATTATAGCTCATTTTAATGGACAAAACACTATAATACTGTTTGATGCAGTCCTATGGAAAACAGCTTGGGTTCAAACAATGTCACAAGAGACTGTCTTAAATCTCCCTGGGAGGGCACAATGAAAGTAGGTGGAAAGAAATGCAGTAAGAGAAGGAAACATGAGGTAGATTCCAAAGAGGAGCTTTAATTCAGGGAAAAAAAAAAAAAAATTGAAGAAATATATTAATTCCAACATGATACTTCAAATTTAAGTGATGTCAATGAGAATTCTTTACTCATTACTAATACAATATGGAAATCTTGAGCTATTTCATTACTGATTACTGGTCTATGATTAATACCATATTCATCTATTCTAAAATGTATTTTTTTTTTACCATTTTAACATCTCTGACATGAGTCTAGCAATAAATGTGATAAGAAAACACGGTTTCATAATTTAATTGGCAGTATTTTTTCTTAATGATACAAAAAATGGTGGATATTACAATCAATGACATCTTAGATAGGAAGAAATATGGTACCAGAGAGATTATTTTCCTTGCTTTTAAAAATTGAAATCCTTAGCAATCAAGGATGTTGTGTAATCCCTAGCAACTTTCTCACAGAATAAACAAAAAGGGTTGAAGATAAAATCAAAATAACACAGAATTAAATTTCACCCACTCAGCATTTTCATAGGAGAAGTTTTATACTGAGTTTGAGCAGTAGCTAATTCTAAGCACATACTGAGTCTAAAATAATACAAGTATGAGGTTGTGGGTGGAAAAAGCTGATTTATCTGAAAGATGCCACAGCTGAAGACAGTTGCTAAGCAATCTGCAACAGGTGAGGGGAATTGTTTCTAAGGCTTTTCCTACAAGCTCCTTTATGTTAAACTCTCAGCCACTCTCTACAATTTTTTAGAGGAAACAATTACCTAGATAAAGAGGAAACAAAGCACCATTCTAAGAGAAAAAAGGAGGAGATGACAGATGTATTCAGGTAGAGTTATATTTGTATCTCTTCAACATCTATTTAATAAATATTTGTTTCTTGATTGAATGAATAAACAAACATATAAATGAATGAGATGAATGGGAACATCTCCAATCTAATAGGTATTAAAGTACAGTTCCAGGTCCAAGGGGATGGGCTCTCCACATCAGATATCCCAATGCCAAATGGCTATGAGGTATTTGCTAATGAAGCAAAGACATATATGCACACACACATACACACAGAGGACACTAGTTTACATATAGATTTTCAGAACTCAAGTGAAAAAAATCCAATAACATTTCTGGTTAGGTACAGTCTTGAAATCTGTTGCTTTCCCCCTAATTAGAGAAGGATGTTTCTGGCTTCTTCCTTTCAATACCGGTGAAAAGAAAAAATGGAAAAAAAAAAAAAAAGGAAGAAAAAAGCTATCTCTCAAAATATGCTGAGTATATTTTCAAACTGCATCAGTTTTTATCTGGAATGCTTTTATTTTGGAAAATCAAACTATGCCTGCAGTATAGAAGTAATTTAATGCCATTACCCAGATTTTGCTGAGAACTTCAGCTCCTTCCAATCAGTACAGCACTGTTCTGTTACACAATGCTAGTGGCAATGCAAAAATGACCAATGTGCCACACAACATCTTATAATTACATAAAGGAATTATATGTATATTTTTCTGTAATGAGCTTCCCAGAACTATTAAATAAGATTTTTTTCTATTACCTAAGTTCTCTTACCTGCTGTGCAGAATTCTATAATTTCACTCCATTCAGACACAACATAATCACCATCAACTTGTTTTGAGGCAGTCTGTACTGCTACCGTATACTCAGTTCTTGGGCTCAAAAACCAGTGCCCACGGACAGTCATTGGCAAGGGAACAGCTTTTGCCACTAATTTTGTTGGAACATCCTAAGAAAGGAAGAAAGGGAAAAAGGAAAAAAGGAAAAAGGGAAGGAAGGAAGGAAGGAGTGGAGGGAGGAAGGGAGAAAGGAAGGAAATAAGTTAATTTAGCAGTATAACTTGAATGAACTGAAAACAATGTAGGAGAACTTATTAAATTCCAAGCTAATAATAGAATTTTCCTGTTTAAAGATATTTAACAATTATTCGAATCTCTTATTTTCCAGATGTAAAACTAAGGCCCAACTTGATCAAGAGACATGACCAAGTTCATACATCTAGTTAATGACATAAGTGTACTTGGATTTTAGTTCCTTGATTTCCAGTATAATATTCTTCTCTGTACATTCCTTTTATATGCTCCTTAAAGCAACATTCTAATACTAAATGATAAAACAAAACAAAACAGAAACATGAAAGAAGTAAAATGAAATAGATTTAATATTTAAAAATATATTTATTTTATACTACCCAATAATTTTATGAGTAGCCCATTGCTAAATATTTGATATGTGAAGGGAGAGAACATTTTTAAAATAATTGAATTAGGTTTACATATAAAAGAGGTAATATTTACTTCATTTGTATTCAAGTATGAAGCCTATGTGTCCAGAAATATTTAGGTATTTCTAAACAACAACTAATAAAGTACTTAAACCTGTTTGTTGAATATTCACCACATATCCAAAGATATGGTATTCTAACTGTGGAATAAAGAAAGGCGGTCAAATCTTGACATCATTTAATGTTAACTATGTCAAAGCCAGTATAAGAAGTCACCAGAAAGCATAATCAAAATTGGAACATAGAAAAAATAATGACTCATGAATCTTGTTCTCTCTCTCACACTTATC
This sequence comes from Rhinolophus sinicus, assembly GCF_036562045.2. Classification (NCBI taxonomy): domain Eukaryota; kingdom Metazoa; phylum Chordata; class Mammalia; order Chiroptera; family Rhinolophidae; genus Rhinolophus; species Rhinolophus sinicus. The sequence continues at coordinate 39,461,333 of NC_133757.1, read as the reverse complement.
TGTATGTATAACCCTCACTTACAGTTAGTATGTATAACAGTACATCTAGTAAAACACATAATTTCCAGACAAGATAGTTCTTTCAAACGATTTGTCAAGTTAAATTTAGCATCAATATAAAAAACTAGACCATCATCAGTGAAAGTACTGAAACATAAGAAAGAATACTTAAACCAGGAAACTAGTATGGGTTAAGTAGATAGCATGAGAATAAATATCAGAGAATTGTTACATGTCTAGACATCTAAAGGTTAATTTTCATTGTCAAACCACAAAATGAAAGATTACAACCTTAATGTATTTTAACAAATACCTTCAAGTTTACAAGCTGTATCACATTCCTCCTTTGGCAGTTACAGGGAAAAAAAATGTGTGCTTCAATAGAAAACTATGCATGGCATATAGCAAACTATTCTGACTATCTTCTGATTCTGTGGAAGCTATTTTACGACTATAATTTGTAGATAACTGATAATTCAGTTATTCTTCTCTAAATACATGCAAATGAATTTTGTTCAGTAGAAGGACAACACTCCCCTCCTTCCCTTGCTCCCTCCTCCACCCCAAACCAGTTCTGCCTCCACTTGTTCATTTATTTCAATATCCTGATCTACAACTGTGTCTTTACTTTGGTCTATCCTTTGAACTGGTTGTAATACCTCATCACTTACCTCATTAATGAGTTAAATTAAATCTTTAACTCATGTTCATTTAACTCATGTCTGTATGAGAGTCATGATTTTAACTTTTTTGGGAAAAATTGTATTTTAATAATATACTTGGCATTTCATTTTCTTACAAAATTTCTTAGAGGGATACGATTTTTAAATGATATGTAATTTTCATTCTTCCCAATGTCAAATACATCATATAAGTAATTAATACAATGTTACTACTTCTTTCAAAATGTCCTCCTACTTAGAAAGTTTTTAAGATGCAAATACAAGTATGGGTTAGGATTTTACCTTGTGTTTAAATTTATTGGAGTTCTTGTTCTCTTTTTTGTTAAGGTCAATGAAATAGTGTGTAATACGGTCCTTTGACTTTGAATCCATTTCCCATGAAATCTTGAATGAGTCACATGTAATATTACTTATTTTGATGTTATGTGGTACGGGAAGTTCTTCCATCTCTGCTATGCCACTGTCTTGTGATTTGTTCCCTGCAAGAAAATAATGCACAGATAGTTTCCAACTAATGAATTTTTCAAGTTTGGGAGCTGGGTACATATTTCTGAACTCAACTATGTAATTACTAAATCTGAGATTTCATTTTGTTCATGAAATAATTTCAGTGTTAATGATAGAAAACAACGTTTACAAGGTCACATTACCAATAAAAAGCAGAACTAAATTAGTCCACACCATGTCTACATTTTCAATTTACTTTTCCAATTTCTACTTTCACAGAATGAAAACAAAAACACTGATGACCCATCTTTCTAATCTACAGAAGATTAGCCTTACATGGTAGGTTCCATCTGAAAAACAACAAGAGACCAGTTTTCCTATATAACCAATCAATTCTGCTCCAAAGTATTATCAGGTGTTTGGGCCTAGATGTCAGAAATGTTGATAATGAAGAGTCCAGTCAAATAAAGGAAATGGTTCTTTAAAAAGATCTATGAGGTATTAGAGACAGTCTGTAAAAATTGCTCCTCCTTTCCCCTTTTTGAAATTTGTATAAAGAAACAGCATATAATGGTTATATCACATATACAAATAATACTGAAGACCATTCTCTTACAAGTTACTATGTCAAGGATTACTCTAGGAATCTTTTTACCTGTCCTATCTTGATAAATTTAATTTTGAGTGCTAAGCCAATAGATAACGCTAAAAGAGAAAAAAATGATTGCTATGTTGATTGGTATTAAAATTTTGAAGAACTTATCTGAAATCTGGTTACTTTAAAGATTGTGTTGTACTTTTCCACTTAGGGAAAATTCTATCACTTTGGCTAAGAGTATGATGGATGAATATATATATATATATATATATATATATATATATATATATATATATATGGTCTAGCCAAGTTTATGGGGAAGACATTCTGGATTAAATTTTACTCCACTTCTTCCTATGTTCCCTTCCCCCAAGCCAAGATAAAATTCAGTGCCCCAGAAGAGGAAAAAAAATAAAATTGTTACTTAAATGATAAAAAGTGGTAGATTATAAATCAGCTACATAACTTGTTTAATAACAGGATAAAATAGCAAGTTTTCATCAGAAAAAGTTAAAAACAATGAATGTCACTTTCCATTTTTAGATTAGATTGTAGTCATTGCCCACACACTCCCATCCCAATTATTGATATAAAACTTTTAATTATTCCCAGTATTATTAAATCTTTGACCCATATTGTCTTATCTTAATCTTTGTTGTAGCCAGAACCCAATGGCAATTGAAAATTAATTTCAAAATAACTTAAGTTCGTTATTATCATTTTTAGAATAATACTTTTAAAAATCCTTCGTTCTTCTATGTACTTCCCTCACACACCTGTTTCTCCAGATTCTCTCTCCAATAAAACTCCCAAAAAAATTACCCCCCATCTTTTTCTTTCCTTCCCACCTAGCCTCATTGAATCCCAAAATTGCTTCTGGCTTAAAGTCTTTCAAAAGTCAAGGGAAGGGAAGATACCAAGTGGAATGCTTTTAATGGTCTTGGGGAAGGGAAAGGCAATACATACACAAACAATAGTAATTTTTGTTTTGTTTAGAAAAGCTCACATTTTTACCTATTCTGGTTACAGTTATGTTTAAAATACAACACTAATGAAATATATTTCTCGACTCTAATGGTAGAAATTTCTGTAGAACTGATCTACATTATGACTTTCCATATAATTTCACAACTGAGTGAAAAAAATAATTTAAGATCATTGAGAAAAATTAAGCTATTTTGTATTGGATCCAATTTAATGAAAACTTCAGTATAGTAACACTACATAAAATACTGTATTTTGCCATTTAAATTTTCACTATTATCTTAGTCAACCTTAAAGTTAAAACTAATTTATTTCCTAGAATACAATACTTTGTTTTCTACATTTTTTTCTTTTTATTAAAACTTGAGGGGAAAAATTATTGACATGTGGAAACTTTTGCTAAAATCATTTTTCCATTCAGATTATAAAGCTCTAACCGATAAAGAATTTGTTATATTAAGAACCTTCATTTTCAAGTTCTTTATCATAGTCCCAGTTCTTAACAAAGCCACTAGATTATCCTCTATGCAGCTTTCTTACTTGGGTAGAACAGGTAAAGAATTTTGCTTAAATTCGTCCTTAATTACGTGTAACATCCTTCCTCCTCACACTCTGATCATCAATATTTAACTGACATTTGGAGATAAGTGACAGAAGACAATGATGCTGTCTATAAAATTGGTGAGAGAGGGATCCAACATCAATGTACAATCAAATATACTTCCAAATGCAGTCTCCCTTTATTTTTTTATTAAATTTATTGGGGTGACAATTGTTAGTGAAATTACATAGATTTCAGGTGTACAATTCTGTATTACATTATCTATAAATCCCATTGTGTGTTCACCACCCAGAGTCAGTTCTCCTTCCATCACCATATATTTGATCCCCCTTACCTTTATCTCCCACCCCCCACCCCCCACCCCCCTTACCCTCTGGTAACCACTAAACTATTGTCTGTGTCTATGAGTTTCTGTTTCTCATTTGTTTGTCTTGTTCTTTTGTTGTTTTTGGTTTATATACCACATATCAGTGAAATCACATGGTTCTCTGCTTTTTCTGTCTGACTTATTTCGCTCAGCATTACACTCTCAAGATCCATCCATGTTGTCACAAATGTTCCTATATCATCTTTTCTTACCGCCGAATAGTATTCCATTGTGTATATATACCACAACTTCTTTATCCATTCATCTATCGAAGGATATTTTGGTTGTTTCCATGTCTTGGCCACCGTAAACAAAGTTGCAATGAACAATGGAGCACACGTGTCTTTATCTCTAAATGTTTTCAGATTTTTTGGGTAGATACCCAGGAGAGGGATTGCTGGGTCATATGGCAATTCTATTCGTAATTTTTTGAGGAAACTCCACACTGCCTTCCATAACGGCTGCACCAGTCTGCATTCCAACCACCAGTGTATGAGGGTTCCTTTTTCTCCACAGCCTCTCCAACACTTGTTACTATTTGTTTTGTTGATGATAGCCATTCTGACTGGGGTGAGGTGATATCTCATTGTGGTTTTGATTTGCATTTCTCTGATGATTAGTGATGTTGAGCATTTTTTCATATGTCTATTTGCCATTTGTGTATCCTCTTTGGAGAAATGTCTCTTCAAGACCTCTGCCCATTTTTCAATTGGGTTGTTTGTTTTTTTGTTGTTGAGTTGCATGAGTTCCTTGTATATTCTGGATATTAGCCCCTTATCGGAGGCACTGTTTGCAAAAATCTTCTCCCATTCAGTTGGTGGCCTCTTTATTTTGTTGATGGTTTCTTTTGCTGTGCAGAAGCTTTTAAGTTTCATATAGTCCCATTTGTTTATTTTAGCTTTTACTTCCATTGCCTTTGGAGTCAAATTCATAAAATGCTCTTTGAACCCAAGGTCCATAAGTTTAGTACCTATGTTTTCTTCTATGCAGTTTATTGTGTCAGGTCTTATGCTTAAGTCTTTGATCCATTTTGAATTTGCAGCCTTTCTTTCTTAGTAAGACTTCATCTTAAGGGTAATTCTAGCTACATTTCTCTACTTTGCATGCCAAATGATTCTAATATCTTTGGCTCTACTGCTGAATGGAAATACTGAATGAAGAATAAATGGTACTTTTATCTGTTCAAAATATGAAAATTTCTTTTCAGAGCATTTCAAAAGTACTTTTCTAACAACAGCAATTATTGAAACGTGAGCTGAAAACACTGCCAAATTATACAAATATATTGGATATGTATGGCTTGTCTCTCACTAAACTTAAATCCCCTTTCAAAAGAATAATCAGATTTTAAAAACAGCTTTATTGAAATATAATTCACAAACCATACACTCATTTAAAGTGTACAATTAAATGGCTATTGTAGTAGATTCACAGAGTTGTGCATCCATCCCCACAATCATAGAACATATTTTTACCCCCAAAAGAAATCCCACACTGTAGCTATTACTCTTCAACCCCAACCCCTACTCATCCCTTCTCCTCAACCCTAGGCAACCACTAATCTCTTTTCTGTCTCTCACATTCATCTATTTGGACACTTCATATAAATGGATCATACAACTCATACTGTCCTGGCTTCTTTCACTAAACGTAATATTTTCAAGGTTCATTCATGTAATGCAAGTACTTATTTTTATTGATGAATTATATACCATTGTATGGATACACTAGCTTTTATCGACTTATCAGTTGATGGATATTTGATCTGTTTCTACTTCTCAACTATTATAAGTGATGCTGCTATGAACGTTCATGTGCAAGTTCTTGGGTGTATAAGGAGAAATGGAATTGCTGATTCATATGGTCACTCTATGTTTCATTTGCTGAGGAACTACTAGACTGCTTTCCAAAGTGGTTGCACTGATTCCTACCAGCAGTGTACAACAGTCTAATTTCACCATATCCTTACCCACACTTATTATAAACTGTCTAATTTTGTTGTTTGTACTTTTGGTGTCATATATAAGTGACCACTGCTTAATCCAAGGTCACAAAGATTTACACCTAAATTTTCTAAGAGCATTATAGTTTTAACTCTTACATTTAGGTGTTTTTTTTTTATCTATTCTTAATTTTTATATTTGGTGTGAAGCAGGGGTCCAGCTTCATTCTTTTTCATGTGGATATGCAGTTGTCCTCGCATCATTTATTAAAAAGACTTTTCTTTCCTCATTTAATTGCTTTGGCACCCTTGTCAAAATCAATTGGCCATAAACATAAGGCTTATTTCTAAACTCTCAATTCTATTCCAATGATCTACATCCCAAGTCATAATCCATTACCACGCTGTCTTGATTACTGTAGTAGCATTGTAGTATGTTTCAAAATTGAGAAGTTTGAGTCCTCCAGTTTTGAACTTTTTTCAAGATTACTTTGATCTCACTTATATATGGAATATAAAGAACAAAATTAACGAGCAAACAAAACAGAAAGTCCCATACAGTCAGAGAACAGATGGGAGGTGTTTGGGGGGCTGGGTAAGAAAGGTGATGGGATTAAGAAACACAAATTGGTAGTTACAAAACAGTCACAGGGATGTAAGGTACAGCATGAAAAATACAGTCAATAATATGGTAATAACTATGTATGGTGTCAGGTGGGCACTAGACTTATCAGGGGATCACTTCAATGTCTAACAACTAATGCTGTATACCTGAAACTAATAAAAAATAATATAAAATAATACCGACTGCAAACTGTAATTGAAAAAAAATCGACACAGGGATTTAAAGTACAGCATAGAGAATATAGTCAATATTATAATAACTACATATAGTGTCAGCAGAATAATACACTTATTGGGGTGATCACTGTGGGGACAGAGCCCCAGAAAGTAGTTTACAGGCTCTCAGCCTCACGTGGAAGGGTGCTGGCTGGGGTAGTAGATGGCCGTCAGCTGTGGCTGATTGGCCGTCAGCTGTAACCAGTTAGCCAATTGGCCACTAATATAACTGCTGCGGCTATGGAGGAGGCCAAGGAGAGTAGATGAGCAAAGTCGAGGAGAGTGGAGGAGCGTCGTCGGTCGGTTGGCAGAAAAGCGGACAGCAGGTCGCACGTCCGGTGAACCCAGCCTCCAGTGATACCATAGTGGTATGACTCCCCTACCTATGGCTCCGTGGGTGTTCCTTTTTGGCCTCACCATATCCTGCGTTCTTGTGTGGGGAGCGGGAGCAGAGAACCCGCAGGCCGCCCCGCATGACAAATGGCGCAGCGAGCAGGGTCTCCCGCACGACAATCACTTTGTGAGGTATGTAAACTTAAAGGTAAGCAGATGGTCTATATTATCATTCTTAAAGTTACATTGAAAATGTGGGATTTAGATCACAGTATTTTTTTTTTCTTGATAATTTCTACAAAATTTCTGGATTGGGAGATTCCGATTTTGGTGGCTGCCATAACCTTAGCTACATAGAAATCAGATTCATTCATTTCAAACAATATTTACCCTTTGCTAAATTTAATCACTGTCACAAAGCACTTTTTGTATTTTTAACTTTAGTAAAACTTCCTGAAAACGACCTGTTGGGATCTGTATATTAACTCAAGGAAACTTTCATAAGGTCACTAAAAATCAGAATGTGATATCTATCTTCTTGGAAGATTTTAAAATAAAATCTCTATCTTGGATGAATGTTGCTATACGTTTATCAGGTGGTTGCACTGAGTGGTTTCTCACATTGACCTTGATAAATCATTCAGATTTGTAAAGCTACTTAAAGATACTTATCATTATCACTGCTACTTAGTCATGTGTCCCGTCATATTTATTTGTCAGTTATTATGACTTTTACTAAGTACCAGTTATTTAAATATCAAATGGATGCAATAAAAGAGGTGCAATGATGTGTGAATTAGCTACTGCCCCAAGGATATAAAATGGAGAAGAATGTGGAAAATGCTGAAATAAAAGTTATTACATAACTTAACTGAAAATGCTTCACAAAACACGTGACACTCTTCCTGTAGAAGTAAAAATTTGTTTAAGATATAATTGACATATAACATTGCATAAGTTTAATGTGTACAATTGGGTTAATTTGATACATGTATATTAATATACTGGGGGTGCTAAAAAATGCATACAAGTGGACACTTTGGTCAACGTGGCTCAAGCAGTAGTTCGCCGTAATCAGAAGTGTCTGGATGCTGATGGTAACCACTTTGAGCACCTCTTGTAATTGCAGAAGTCAAATGTGACTTGTATTCATCTTTTGTTATCAGTATATATTGAGTATTACAATTTTAATACAGTTTTCCTTTCTTAAAATGTGTATATATTTTTTGGCACCCTCTGTACATATTTCTATATTGCAATATGATTATCACCATACAGTTATGCTAATACTTCCATCATATCCTATAATTATCATTTCCTTTTTGTGGTGAGAACATGTAATATCTGGTTTCTTAACAACTTTGAAGTATATGATACAGTATTGCTAACTATAATTATAATGCTGTGAGAGAAGCAGAATTTCAACAGGTGAAGACAGTACTGGAAAAGTTGAGGACATGGCATTCTAAATGAAGGCCATAGAAAAAGTATTAGGAAACAGTGCATTTTGCTTAATTCAGCACATGGTATAGGATGAAAATACATAGTGAGAATGCTTAAAAAAAGACTACAAATATGTCAACAAAGTTAAGAAATTATTTCTAAGGAAAAACACTTAGGTTGATTTAGGGAGTTCAACAGGTACAATACTCAAGATAAAATTTCATTAAAATGCATCCTCAGACTCACAGCTCAAATGTGCTCTTCAAACATACCAAGACAGCAGATTTTAAAGAAAAAGCAGTTTTTAAGCATCCAGTATAATTCCACATATTTAAGAAGATCCTTGAGAAGTACATACATACAAGCTCTGTATCTAAAGGAACTTGAAAGGATCTAGACTAAAACTTTTTTGTGTACCAAATAATAACCCCATTTCACATCTACTTTCAGTATCAAATGCTTTGATCTATGCATATAATAACTAGTGTTGCAGCACTATGAATTTCTATATGTTAGTAAAAGACGTTCAATATATTTTATAAATTATCCATTTTATAAGAAATAGAGATTCTTAAAATTTGCATGTCCCCTCCCCCCCCCTCAAGAATTAGAAAAGCTATTCTAAACTAACACTACCCATTCAATCTTACTCCTTTAGTTTTGGGCCATGTTCCAGAATAGAATTCCCAAAACTAAATACACACACACACACACACACACACACACGTATATAAACACATATATACATATATATGTATGTATATTCATCTGTGTAAATACACAATACACACATACTGATACAATACTTTTAATAGCTTTGTATAGATTTTAAATTGTTTGATTATCAAAGTCCTTAGCTAAGTTCCTTAGAACCTGAAATGTGTTCTTTAAATTTATCTTTTTGAAAGATATACCAGAGAAAAAAGTTACTTGGTTATCAAGATTATTTCATGAAGTATACTCTCCAGTTTGATTAATCAAAAAAAGCAGTTTTATCTTGAATAAAGATTAAAAGTGTCACCTACTTAATAAACTCTGGCAAAAACCGCAATACAGCATGTTTCTATGTATTGAGGACCTCTTTGTTTTCAGCATATTCTTTGCACCACTGTTCCTTAGCGTCACCAGTTTTGTTGTGAAGTGAATAATTTTTTCTTCCTCGTATTATCGTCCCTAGAGTGCTATAATAGAAGCCAATCTAAAATCTTAGTTACAGTACTCAAAAGGGTAAATGACTTAGTTTTGAATAAAGTAAGAGAAAGAGTGTTTTAAAAAGTTAATAAAGGTAGTTACTTTTAATAATAAGTCTTCAGCTGTTCTTCTAAGGAAAAAAATTGCAGGTGTTAGATTCACCTCACTTAAAAACAACAGCCAGGATCAATTTTCTCATGTCTATTTTCCTTCCTAAAGTTTAATGATTAAAAAATCTACTACCACAGTACAGATAAGAGGGTTGGTTTTATAATTAAAATTACATATGTGTGTGTGTGTGTGTATATATATATATATATATATATATATATATACATACATACATATATATATATGTTTAAATAAATATACATTTTAATAATTTTCATTACAAAGTAAGAAATATAGCCAGCTGGTACAAAAGTACTTTCCTCTTCATAAAAACTTTAAAATGCTGCAACACTTTTAAAGTATGAAAGAAATTAGTTTTTCTTCATGAAAGAAAAACTAATTAAAACAGTAATAAAATTCAAAATAGTAACCACAACAAAACCTGAAACTGTTCTCTGCTTTATTTACAATAAACTCTCAAAATAAAAATAATCTTAGTGGTAACACTGAATATTGTTAGAACTTTAAAGAAAAAATACGAAGAGAATAAAAATCATTTGTAATATCTATACTATTCACATATGTGCATAGTGTTTTGTAACCTATATGTTTTGTAACCTTTTGTAATGTATTAAGTGTTTTTTCCTTAATACATTGTGAAAATTATTCCATGACTATATATAATTCTAATCTTGATGTATTCTATTCTATTAATCAGTCATCTTAATAGTGGACATGTCAATTGTTTCCAGTCTTTTCCTGAGTAATACTTCAGTCACCATTATTCTATGTGAATTTTGTTCATATCTATGATTATTTGGATAAATCCCAAGAAGTGCAAATATTGAATCACATGTGTTTTCATCAATTTGTAATCCCAGCTACACATTTTAGAGTGCCTACTTTTTCACCCTTATCAATTCCATTTATTGCTATTTAAAAAATATATGTGTTGATGGGAAAAATTGTTTTATCTTAAAGAAAGCAAAAAAATGAGACGACCTACACTTCACACCTTACACAAAAATTTGCTAAAATTGATATAAAACATAAACATAAAAAAAAGCATTTAGGAGAAAAACACATAAAGTCTTTGGGAACTAAGTATGATTCATAAAAGGAAAAATATTCAGATCCTTATTTTGTTCACCTACTTGAAGTTCCCTTCTACCATTGTTTCAGCTAATTTCTCCTTATGTGTCTAAAACTTTTTGCCATCTAGATCTTTATGTGACAGTATGTGTGTGTGCATGTACATATGTGTGTGTGTATGTTTGCTATATCTTATTGGGGATTATAGTTTTCAATTAAAAATGATCATTTTATTAATAAGTGTAAAATATTAACTAAAATTTGAAATAATTTGTATTCTGCTTTATTTCAATTTGTGTGTGTGTGTGGAATACCTTTGTTTATTCCTGCATTTTATTTTTTGCTTTAAATCTTTTTTGGGTAACTTTGTTTTAGCTGTATCTTTTGTATTTTCACTCAATTTGAGAAAATTTGTCTTTTAATAGAAGTATTTAATTCACATGTATGATTCTTCATGCCTATGAGATCTTATATTTTATATGTTTTTTTCTTCTTTGCTGTTCATTTGGTTCTTTCACTATATGGGCTCTATTTTCTTTGAAATCTCTTTTCTCTAGAAATTTGAAAGTTATAAATTCCATTTTCTATACTACCAGAAGATATATTTCTTTAGTATCAAGGGTGAAATAAGTATCCATTAAAACATTCCATATATTAAATGAAGAAACAGGTAATTTTCACTTTTGAATTTCTGATGGTGTACTCTAGATTTTAGATCCAACATATCTTAATTTTTTACAAAAATAAACTAATTCTGAAAGTTGGAAATCAAAATTTTAGTTATATTAAATCTGTAAAACGTGTAAATGAGATACCACTAAGTAATGTGTAGCAAAAATGATAAAAATAATGACTAAATTCAGTGATATAAAAAACATCAGTTTAATTAACTGTTTAGTTCAGATTAAGATTTCAAAGGAAAATTTTGATAGCATCCTCTTATAGCAAGTAAAAAGATCTATCCTATAGCAGACCTAAAAATGTCTGCCATAAATTTTGTCGTTAAGGACAATTTCCTTCTATTTTCATTTTTTCTTATTCATTTTGTCCATGATCTTGTAAAAGGAACTAGTTTGATATTTATGCTCAAAATTACCATTTTACTTGAGATTATTTAATCCATTTTAAAAGTATTAAGTTTTCATCAAACTTTTTTTTTTTTTTCACTTGAACTCTTTCTGGCAACAATGACCAGATTACTCTTATGCAGTTTATTATAATATTATCAGATAAAAGTAAATAGTAGAGCTATTATTTTTAGAGCTACTATTTATATTTATTAGAATTATACAAACTACTCTTTCTGATCAGGTCAATAGTTCAGGTCAATAGATCAAGACTTAGTCAATAGTTCTTAGATCTTCTCATGCAACAGACCAGCAAAATTTCAAACAAAACCAAGGACTATTTTTGTTTTGTGAAGTAAGAGTAAATATAAAACTATAATTTTCCATAACTAAACTAATATTTGCATATCTTATTACAGTCACAATTATAAATTACATTTTAACATCAAATGTAGAAGTACTTAATCTCAAAAAAGACAGTCTTATAATTGAATAAAAAATAAAATTGAATAAATTTAACTTTATGAAGAACTCACTAAATTTTGTATATGAGTATTTATCTCATTTAATAGAAAACTGATGAAAGCTTCTCTATGGCTTGGTACTAGTTCCAAGGACTGGTATTTGAAAACAATTTGATATAGTTTAATTACCCTTCTTTATAAATAAATAAACTAAGACTCAGGGAAACTAAATAATGTGGCTAGAGTTAAACAGTGGGTAATTAAAAGAAACACATGCACATCCATGTCTTTTTTCTTTCCAAGTCCATGGATTTTTCATTACATTGTGTTCTCTCTCCCAGTTTAGTTTCTTATTGGGTTTTTATTTTGAATATTGTGTGCTATACGGGTAATCAAAGAAGTGTGGGAAAAGATGCCAGTGGTCAGATCAATTAAATTCACAATTTGGACATTGTATAAAGCCTAAAAGATGATAACAGACCTTAATATATTGGCAATTTAATTGGACAGCTTAATGATAATTCAAACTGAAATTTTAAAATTTCACATGGTACTGTTTCTCTGACACTTTCACTTAATTCATTAATTCCTAAATTCTAGAATTAAATCGAATGATTTTCTAGTAAAAATGTATGTTAGTCTACACTTTTACTGATTTTGATCCCTCAGCCCCTACACAGGGAATATTTGGCAATGTCTGGATATATTTTTGATCAACACGTTTGGGGAGGTACTATTGGAATCTAGTGAGTCTACAGTGTGGAGTTTCATCGGTCTATAATATAAAATATCTAATCAATTCAATCAGTTAAGTTAAAAAGCTGAAGTCAACTGTTTAATGTCAGTGTATATATCCTTTGGAAAATAAACTAAACAGTTAATTAAAATGATGTTTTTTATATCACTTTTTTATATCACTTTTTTTGTGCAAGTTGGTATGAACAAAGTTCACAGTATGCGGTCAAGTGGGAGCCTGAACACCGCAGGCAAAGTGGCATTTTTGCCAGATGATTCCCACTTTTTGAAGGGCACCGATAACAGTGGACGAGCACACACCATGGCAGGGAGAGGAGATAGCCGTGCTCCTCTCAACTGGGTGGCTCCCACAGAGAAAAAAAAAAAAAAGAGTCCTGGGCTTGTTTTAAATCCATGTGATAGTACTTCTTTACTACGGGAATTCCAATTCATTTTTCAAGAAAGTTTTATGAGGCACTATTTTATTCTTCACCAATGATGAAACTTCATTTATCGAACCAGTTGCAAGAGTACTGAAACCTCCTGTTACCAATGCTTTTCGTAGCTTCTCATTACTCCAGAGGTCAGGAGTTACAAATGGAGGACACAAAAATTCAACTGTCACAATATTATGAAAATGGTTTTACAGGGAACTTTGGCACTTGAATATTAATGAAAACCTTTCCATCTAAACCTTTCCTGTAAAGGCAATCTATGTGATCAAAACAGAGGACTATGACCACCCTGGAACCTCAAACTCTGAAGTCCAAAAAGCTAATATTTGAAAGACTCTGAATGTAATTAATTTATAATTCTCATGGATTTCAGAGATTTGAACTTTTGTGTGAAAACATCAACAAAATAAAATGGCAACTTATAGATTGGAAGAAAATATTTGTAAACAATATGTCTGATAAAGGATTAATACTCAAAATGTATAAGGAACGCCTACAACTCAACAGAAAAAAAAATTCCACTAAAAATGGGCAAAGACCTGAAAAGACATTTTCCCAAAGAAGACATACAAATGGCCAACAGATAAGCAGGTATATGAAAAGGTGCTCAACATTACAAATCATCAGGGAAAGGCAAATCAAAACCGCAATGAGATATCATTTTACACCTGTTAAGATGGCTATTATCAAAAAGGAAAAAAAACCATTGGGAAGGATATGGAGAAAAGGGAAGCCTTACACATTGTTTGTGGGAATGAAAATTGGTACCACCATTATGGGAAACAGTATAGAGGTTCCTCAAAAACTGCATTCTTTCAACGTTGATCTCAAGTCACATCTCTGAAAGCCTATCCTGATGATTCCAGGGTCTACAGGAAGCTTCTCTCGGAACTCTTATAGTACTTTGTTGGCCAGTACTGTATAATCCACAGGTTCTTCTATTTTATCGTAAGTCTGTATTACATGGGCTTTGAAATCAGACAAGACTTTGATATCTTTACCATTTGAAGTTGTCTGATCTTGGAGATATTACTTAAATTATTTGTACGTAAGTGATTTACACTAAAAGTGGGGAGAATGAAGCTTACTACATCAGGAAAGGGGAAATTAGTTAGGAAATTAAGCTTAGGGAACTAAGTTTAAGCTTCAAGTGCCCTTCACTTGTACTTGTTTCTAGTACTTGATTTTGTACCCTAAATTTTGTGTTGTTTTTCTCTCTAATACGATATCCCAAAATGTATAAACTTCAGACCACAAAATCTGGATCCATCCCTGCCTATAATAAATATATATATGCAGGCCCACATGTTCTAAAACAAAGACAGTTAGTTAAGCAAAAATCCTTAGTTTGGAGACAGGATGACTCAGAGAACTAGCAGTGGCATCTTTGAGTCTGATTTCAATGAAATTTATACTATTAGAAAATTATTCTTTCTGTGGTCAGCTAGAAGCTAACACTTAGGGAAAAAAATAAATGTTTAATCTTAAATCCACGGTCAGAAAGTTTTATGCTGACACAATACCTGAATCTCTCTGTTTTTTCTGGTCTGCATCCTTAAAAAGAATGGTTTCTCAAATGCAGGTAAGAATGATTGAATGCTATTACATCTATTTACTAGCAAGTGATATACATTTATTTTCCTTACATTTTGTACTTACATCATAAATACATTAAAGTTATCTAAGTTTTATTTTTAACATTGAATGATTTATAAGATATAATTTATTATGTACCATATTTTAGATATTTTCTCTACATCTGCCCCTTCATTGTGATGCACAACTTTATGTAAAATAATTTAAAAATGCAAAATACATTCACAGTAACATCACAGATAATAGTATGCATAGAAACAGTTAAAAGATTTTATGAGCAAACATTTCTTTGAAATACAAATACCAC
This sequence comes from Rhinolophus sinicus, assembly GCF_036562045.2. NCBI lineage: Eukaryota > Metazoa > Chordata > Mammalia > Chiroptera > Rhinolophidae > Rhinolophus > Rhinolophus sinicus. Next base: position 39,446,116 of record NC_133757.1, on the reverse strand, counting down.
AATTGTATGGTGTAGAGAAAAATTAGGAAAAAAGATATACATTTTTCTCTCCATTAGAAATTCAAAAATTGGAATTTCAAAACATACCTAATATGTTATTGACAACTCATTTCATTTTGTGACAGTTTTCACCAGCAAGTACACTTGCAAACACTAGAGACGCTACTGAATCATAAAGTGTTTTAAAACTGGGACTCTGTTTGTATTCAGAGCATTGTTATAGAATTGATCAGCACAAAAATTTATTTTCCTAAATAAGAATAAAGCATTTTCCCCCATCGCTTCCAATTCCCTTTATACTTGAAGACTAAAAAAGTATCTTGGTTGCAAAATAATTATTGGAGATAATGTATGTTTGGAAAAGGTAAGCTAGCATATATCACTTGTCACCTTGAGGTTATGAAAAGGCAAAACCAGTTTTCAATAGGTAACTATATAAATTTTGAGGGTTAGACTCCCATTCTAAGAATAGCAAAATAAATATTAATGAAAAAAATAAACTCTTCTCAAATCCAGTTAGAAGGCTAACTGACATCTTCAACAGTCATTTGTTGAATAAGTGCAAGAGGACTCAAAGATGAATTAATGAGACACTAGAGTTCATATTTTCAAGGAGCTTACATTACAGTCTGGTAGACACACATATATATGCTTATGTACTATATACATTTATAGTATATCAATTTTTAAAGTGCTTACTCATATATACCCTTTCAGACAATGATATATTTCTTTGCTTCTCTTCGTAAACAAACTTCTCTGAATACCTGCAAATTATGCTATCTCCATTTCTTCACCTCCTATTCATTCTTTACCCAGTCAAATCTAGTTTCTGCCTCTACCACACAAAATTCCTTGTCATGTCACCAATAAACTCCATGATAGCAAATCCAATGGATACTTTTCAGTTCTCCCCCGACTTTGTCTCTCAACAACATTTAACACAGATGACTATTTGCTGCTTCTTAAAACATGCTAAGTTTTCTCTTAGCTCATCGACTTCTCCTTCGTATTCTCCAGACCTTTGCATAACTAAGAGTTACTGTTTCTCAGGGTCTACACCAGTGCTCTCCAAAATAACTTCCTGCAATGCTGGAAATGTTTTTATATGTAGTTTAGTATAGGCCACTAACCACATTTGACTATTGAGCACTTGAAATGTAGTTAGTGTGACTAAGGAACTAAATTTTAAATTTTATGTAATTTTAGTTCATTTAAATTTAAATAGCCACTTGACCCTAATGGCTACTGTATTGGGCAGCACAGAAAGCCCTCTTTGCTTACTTCTTCCTATAAGTGATATCATTCTTTGGTTGATAGTTCCCAAATTTTATCTCAAGATCTCTAAAGTGTATTTAACACCTCCACTTGGATGTCTCACTGACACCTCAAATTAAAAATATCTGGAACGGGACTCTTGATTTTCCTTCCTAAACCTGTGCTACAATCCAGCATTCCTCCTTTTTAGTAAATGTCATCATCATGCACCCAGATGCTCCATCTAGAAATTTCAGACTTCAACAACTAACATAGGTTAACTGATCTTTTTCAGTCTTTCAAACATCCAAGCTCCTTTCTCCCTGAAGGCTGCTTCTCCTCTTATTATGCTTTACTTCCAGTTCTCTGAAAGCCCCTCTTCCTTATCCTTCAGACAATATTACCCCAAATACGACTCCTGCGACTATTCTACCTAAGTTTGTCTTACTACTACTGATATTCTCCATAAGCTCATTTATTTTCTTCATAGCACTTATATAATTTATATTAGTTTATTTGTGTCTTTTAATCTGTTTTCCCTTTAGACCACAAGATATATGAATACAGGGATCATATTCACCTTGTCACCAACATTTCTATAGTGTCCAAAAAAGTAAAAATTTATTGAATACATGAATTCTTAAGTAAAAGAACCAATATATTCCTTAAATTCAGAAGTACAGTATTTTTATGGTTATTAAATACCCTCTTGTGAGTTGGCAAAGGAAATTTTAATTATTAATCATTTGATTTCCAAAGCTTCATGATAAATTATCCAATTTTTTCTGTACTACTCAGGTGGTAACCAATTAGAAGGCAACGTTCACTTTTGTAGGTTAAATGAAGAAGTTAGTAACTATACTTTAAGACACACCTATAACACTACAACATTTTGCTATCATATTATATGGGTAAATCCTGCCAACCCAACCTCCAAATAATATTCTTTTTCATGCACAGATTATAACAATAAGCAAAAATTTATCTCTCAAAATAATTTTTTACTGAGTTTATCATTCTAAAAACAAAGAATACACAATATTCAAAAAAAGGAAAGAAGTGTTATCAGTAAAAAGTATACTACCTACCATGTTACCCCGCCACTCAAGTCCTCTACCCAGGAACATTTTCAGTTTTTCTATATCTCATTCCAGAATATTCTATACACATGTCTTGTTATCTGTCCTTTCCAGATATGGAATCTCATTTCTCTAAGGATCCCTGGTTGTTTTTCATGGAAAATGGCATTTCAAGACCATGATCTGGGCACTAAGGATGTTCATTCCCAGTGGGTTGATCTTTGTAGGCGTTTTCATTTGACAGAGCTAGGAATTATTTGGTTTTTAAAGAGTAAAATCATCATGAGTTCTAACGATAATTCTAATTCAAATTCAGTACTATCGGGTTTTATTTGAACCACTTCATCTTATAGTCATATTTCCTTTCCCCCATGCTTGGTTCTCAAGGGGACCAGGATGATAAAATTAGAATATTAGTTATTTAACTCATTTTTAAAAATCCCAGAACCCACACATAACAGTCTCATAATAACAATACTAACATTACTACCAACAATATGATTTCTATAAATAGTTTATAAAGTTTTTTCAGTGCTTTTTTCTATAGGGTATGTGTCACTAGAGATGTATAGTCTAATCTCTACGTTTTCAAGTCACTTGAGATACTTCCTCTCTGTGTGATTATACCACCAATTGGATATACTTTGAGGTTCAATTTATTCATTTAAAATTTTAGGGATCTTTCTTTTTAAATTTTTTTTACTGTAGTACATTTTATTAATTGTTCTTGTTATTTATTGGTTTTGTGTCACCCCTGAGCATCTAGCTCCTGCAATCCAAGAGTATATATTATTAAATATTCATTCATGTTTTCTCCTTGTGCTTTTATGGTTTCATTCTCTAAATATTTAAAACTTTGATCTGTATGGAATTTATGGTACAGAATAGAAACCCATTTTAACTTTTTTTAAAAATCCAGATGGCCATCTAGTTGTCCCAACACCATTTATTAAAGAATCCATCCTATTCCTATAGATTAGGAATATCATCATTTATTAGGAGTCCAGACTCATGTCATGGCAGGAGTTTCCAGTGGCAGAAGGGTCAGTGTCAATAGCTGAGAGCATTTACTGGCAACGGCACTAATGGCAGTACCTGAAGTAGACTAGCATTCCAGTGGCAAAATCTTGGCTGTTTACATCCTTTGTTTTCTACCCAACCAAGGTCTTCTAGTTTTAACGATGATTAACAGCCACTTGAAATTCTTCCAATATATTCTTTGCTTATTTTTCAATCAAAGTACTCTTGGCTGTTTGCAGCCAAGAACCCTAACTTATACAATGTGATTTTTCTCCTACAATTCAATGGTGAGCACTCCCAAAATTACAGTCTTTGGGTTTCTGCTCTAAATTCTGCAGCTGAAACTCATGTCCATGATTGCAACTACTAGAATTTTCATTATCATTTCTTGTAACTGATTCCTAACATGAATCACTAACCATGAGCTCATATCAACTCATTACTTTTATATGTTTCATTTCCATGGGTAACTATACCTATAGTTGGCTATCCTAACACTTAAAGCTCTCTCTTTTAAGTATTATTTTTCTAAAAATATTCTAGAACTTTAAAAGACAGTATGGCATGTTAAAGGCAAAGCGAACAGAATGATTTGGTTAGAAAAAGATAAGATAAATGGCAGGAAATAAGGCTGGACTAGGAGACAAGGGTCAAATCACAGAGTTGGGGTTTTTTATATTAGAGAGTTAATATTTAATAATATAAACAATAAGCAACCACTAAACTGTCATTAAAAATGTCACACACAACAAATATGGCTTCTAATGAAATCAAATAGAATCACTGACTGAATTATAATTTATCATTAATTTACTATGTATAATGCATAACTTGATAAGCAGATAAAATCAGCATTTAGAGAATTACTGTACCATTTGGAATATATACAGATTGTCTATCATATAAGTGTTACACTGGGATGATTCTAATTTATTATATAAGGGCCCATAGCTATTTAGGGATACACGTCATTCACAGTTTGGTATTACTAAATTAGGAAATAACTATATAAGTTCTTTGAAAAAGGAAAATATGAAATCAGAAATATAAGTTTTACTTTAAGAAAGGAATCAGCTCTTATTAAAGACAAACTATAAACAAAATCAGTTGACTTGAAATACTTTGGTTTATTCAGATGCTGTGCTGTAAGGCAGCTAAATTTACACTTAACTAAATAATAGAGCTATTTGTGATATTCTTAAGTAAGGTATATTTAGCTATGCTGTATTTTTTAAGTAAAATATCTGTTGTGTTAGCCTATGGTTCATTGAGAAAAGGACCCTCTTGCTGTATTGTTTTTCTACAGAAGCCCATCTTTACTTATTTGAAATGTTAACTCTTATGTTAATGAATCATGTTATTCTTTCCAAAATTTTGAGAGTCATAAAATATGACTACTACAGGAGATAAACCACACCTATGGTTAGTCACTTAAAATGTAATAACTTACCATGAGCTTACAAGTAATTTTCTTGTCTCTTTGGTTTTAGTTCTCAGAAAATTACTAAAAAAATAAACAAAAACAAACCCAGAGCAGCTCTTAGTTACTTAGTAGCTTTTAAAACTTTCTGTATGGTTTATGCAGTATACAAGTTTGACTCAAATAAAAGTGTTGCTGAATGTTTCTAACCCAAAACACAATACGGAGTTGTATTTATCAGGCATGGTTGGTCTACTGGATTTCCAGAACTAGCCCATCTTTACACAGAATTTTTGGTAACTACTGTAAAAACAGAGACTGGATTAGATTAAGGATGAGTAATACTGTTGATAGTATTCAGACACAGAGATTGACAGACGTTTAAAGTGGAGATGCCAATCAGGGAAATTCCAAATAGCAGGAAGGGGGATGTAATCCAGACAGACTATCAGAGAAATTTAGCATTCTACAAACAGCCAAAGCTGCATTCAGTAGGCAAAGTATGACACAGAGTAAGAGGAAGGAAGGAGGAGGCAGGAAGGAATACAGGTGATCACACTGTGGAACCAGGGAGGCCTAACAGAAAGTTGTAGAATTAATTCTACCTTTAAGGAATCATGGAAGGCAAAATCCCAGGATTCAAAAATAGCATCTTAGGCTAGAAGAAACTAGGATAATGTTCAAGAAAACAAGGCATAGATTCATTTGTAGATGAAAACACAGGGATTCAGTTGCTATAGATAGATATAAGAAAAGGCTTGATCAGAGAGGTCAAAGCAAGAGCTTAATTACTAGAATCAATGTAGTAAGACATAGTAATGCCAAGAATGAGTTGATGCTAAGGTCATAAACTCCTGACCTTGAGTTCCTTACAGTATCCATTCTTAAATACAGCATCGTGACCAGTGATTGGAGAAGGGCTAAATTTAAATGTGGCATTAAAGAACTCAAGTTGTGAAATATAGAAGAATTATCAGGGCAAAGTCTATGAGTCAATACTAATTCAAACCCTTGTTTTCAATGTCACTCCAAAATTCAAGCTTTAAGTGTGAATGCTCCCTTTGCTTAAAAAAACAAACAAAACAACAACAACAACAACAACAACAAATTAGCTGAAGTAGAACTATGGACACAGGTTATTTAAAACTCTGCAATTCTCTAGTATACTGGTAATTAGGATATCACACCATTCTTTTAGCAGGGGATATGAAGATAAATCCATGGTAAAATTCACAGATATATTCTCCATGTAAACTGACAAAATAGGTAACTATATTAAGGACTTTAAGAATAAAGTTAAAATAAATTAATAATGTGAGCAATTGAGAAATCTCATGGTTGGTGAGAAGAGTACAATGTTATAATTAGAAAAAAATCAGGGAAAATTCTATGGAAAATAGATGGATCAACTGCTTCCCGTTTGGTCCCATGGCCAACACTTGCACAATCTTACATTAATGAAAGTTATCTACCTAGAATGTCGCAGGGGCAAAAGAGAGCTGCGGCATCAGGATAATGTGAATAAAATGTCCATAAGGAGTTGGGACATCTTCTTGCTGTCTAACTTTAAGATAGACTTCATGTTTTGTTTTGTTTTTTATAACTTTATGAGACTCTTTCCTACTGAGCCTGACTGAGTGCCTATCCCTAATAAATATTTAAATATTTGTTGAGTGAATGAGAAATGCATGAATGAAGAATATGAAAACATGAATATATGACTAATGCGTTCTGGAGATGGCACTCCCTAACAAGGACGGCAATACTTAGTATGTTAAGAAAAAAAATCTCAGATAAAAGCCAATAAAAAAATCATACAGAAGATACACACTCATAAGAGAAAGAAATCTATGTAAAGTGAGAATCTGGTCCTTGAGTTCCCCCAGCTGACATGAGAATGGAACCAAATTAAATTTGCACTAATCCAGGGAGTTTGAAATTAATACTACAAGTGAATAAAAGCTGAAGGATTTTTTTTTTTTTTTTTTTACCACCAGTGAACTGGCTTTAAAAAAAAAATATTAAAGAAACTTTAAGCTGAAAAGAAAGGGTACTACAACTACTTAAAGGATATACAAGATAGAAAGATGTAAAATGTGACATCAAAGTCATACCAGGTGAGGGTGAGAGTAAAACTATAAAGGTTAATAATGTACTCAAATTTAAGTTGCATCAACTTAAAATACACTGTTGTAAATACAAGTTGTTATATGTAAACCTGATGGTAGCTACAAAGCAAAAACCTATAGTAGTTACACAAAATATAAAGAGAAAGGAATCTAAGCATACCACTAAAGAAAGTCAATATGGATGGACCTTGAGGGCATTATACTAAGTGTAAGTGAAATAAGTCAGACAGAAAAAAATAAATATTATATGATCTCACTTATATGTGAAATCTAAAACAACCAAACAAGCACTGCCCCCCCAATATCATGGATATAGAGAACAAATTGATGGTTACGTGACGCAGTGGTTATAGGGTGGACAGAATGGGTGAAGGAGGTCCAAAGTTACGAATTTCAGTTATAAAATGAGTAAGTCATGGTGATGCCATATAAAACATGGTGACTATAGTTAATCCTATACTACACATTTGAAAGTAGCTAGGAGAGTGAATCTTGAAAGTTTTCATCACAAGAAAAAAAATTTATAACTATGTATGATGATGGATGTTAACTGGACTTATTGTGGTGGTCATTTTGCAATACACACAAACATCAAATCATTATAATCTATAACTGAAACTAATAAAATGTTATGTCAATTATACCTCAATAAAAAACACATTTAAGTTTTTGATGAAAAGGGGTATATAGTTATGTCATGTTACCATAATAGCACCTTTCAATGTTGAGTGGATTTATTCATTACAAATATACCTTGCTCTATAAAGCAAGAAGTGTAAAAAAAAGAGTGAATATTATAAAAATTCATTCTTAAAACTCTTTTTACCTTGTACCTCTATATAAAAAAATGTTGAGAGTGTACTTATAAATAGTCGTTTCTTTATAAATTATACACATGAACTACTGTACTAAATAAATATTATGAACATTATAGACTACAGACAAAATAGAAATTCAAAATGATAAAATACACAATTTAAAATAATTTATTTTTCCTTACTACTAAAATAAGTATATGAATAAGTGTTTTTATTTTGATAAACTTGGTGTAACATTTTGTAATACAGCAACTCAAATGACCAGCTCTAAGTTCGTTTACTTGGATACTTGGTTTTAAGGGCGCAGTTAGAAAAGATATCACACAAGAACGGATACATCAGAATGGAGAAAGTGCATCATTAGGTGCCTTACTAAACACTAACATTTGTCATTTCTCAATTTCATACACTAATTATATAAAGGTACCCCATGTACATACAGTATACATGGTAGTTTGACATACTAGGTTGGTGCAAAAGCAATTGCGGTTTTTGCAATTATTTTCACTTGACCTTATCCAAAAGGCCAAGAAGCGATTTTGCAATTATTTTCAATCTTTTAAACTGCAATTACTTTTGCACCAACCTAATACTAAGTATTAAACTATATAGATAAGATTAATGAAACTTATTTTTTCTTATTTTAGATAAGACAAAATAAATACTAACAGAAGTTCTATTTCTTCGCCCCAACTGATTATCTTATGTGCCCTTGGGTTCATACAAAATATACCCATGGCTTTTACACAACACTTTTGAACATCCTTACATTGTGAAAACAAAGTATATAATTTCCCCTTAAAAAGCAGTAGACTACAACAGGAAAGTGGAAGTAAGCCATTCACAGACCTGTAGTGATAATATGAGGGAATTAAAATCATTTTAAAAGCAAAGTAAATTCTGCTACCAAAATAACAATACTATATATTGTTAGTATAATCATACTAGTCTATTCAAAAATTTGCAAAACTACTTTTTCGTTTAACAACAGCTATTCTGGGTAAAATCCTTTTTCTCCTTTTTGTTTTCTTAATTCATCACACTTTGCTTTCTTAGGAATCATTTTTTTACTTCAAAATGATGTTTTTGACACTACACAAGAGTTCTACGTGCTCAAATTTAAAAAAAAAGAAAGAAATGTTGGGCAACAAGATTTGCAAAACTATAGGCAAATGATACAAATTCAGCAGTGCTTTCGAAATTTGTCAGCACAATTATAATTTAGCTACCTTTGACATGGCCTATAAATAGAAGCTAAAAATGTTAAATCTTTGACTTCCTAATAACTAATATATACTTCCCTTCATAAAAATTCCAGAAATAATTTAAGAAACCATTGTTTAAGAAAATTTAGTTGGTATGACATTTCATAGCCATTTTGCCTGTCAAATTCTTAAGGAAACAATTAAAACATTAGAGAAATGACAGAACACTATTGAAGGGAAAATACTTATTCCCTGATTAATGTGTTTTGTAAGTTCAGATTTGAAATTTCAGATTTTCTTAAAGGACAGCACATCTAGATTTTAAAATGCAATGAAAATAACTAAATACACGCACATTATTTATGATAAATAGCATCATGCATGTATCCAGAGAAATGTATTTAAGATTTTCATTAAACTATTAGTACATGATAATGAAGCTAAATGGTCTTTGAATGTCATAAAATTAAAATTGTAATGTATTAATATTACAGGCAAAAAAACTGGGGGAAAATTCTTCAAATTATTATGAGGGCAAGGAAAAGTTCATCAAGTGTTGATCCATAAGAAGTTGTTAGAAATATTTGTGAAGCTCTTAGAACTATTTATATAGTGGTAGGTATACTTCTACAATCCATGGTGCAGAATAAAATTCTGGTAGAGGTGGCCAGATTGTATTTGGCACATTTATCACTATTTCAACCTTGAGTTTATTACTGTAAATTTTATCATTAGAATTTCAATGAGTAAAGATTTTAGCAAAACAAGTAGTGTAAACAGCAAATTTGAGAACCACTCACTGCTTGTTAGTCATTAGGGTTTCCTTTAAAAAAAAGAAATCACTAAAAGTAATAACCAAAAAAGCTATATCAAGTCCCAGGGAAATTAATATTGGATATACTGACCTGCATCAGAAGAAAATATACAAAAATAGGCTAAAATACCCAGACTTAGCACAGCTTGAAAAAGTTACATAAAATTATAATGATTAAAGTTTATCTAAGCTTAAAGAATCTGCAGAAAACAAAAATTAAGTGTAAAAAGACTACACATTATTTAGACTAGCTTCCAATAGATACCCTAGTAAACATTAAAATTAGTAGGTTCACAGTCAAAAGAAAGTCTTGGAAATATATGTTCAGTATGTAAGCCCTAGAAATAGCTTTGGTGAAGATTAGTTTTTCTTTAGGCTACAGTTTCATTATTTTTCTGCTAACTTGAGTTCCAACAGTTCATTTATTTTATGTACTGCAGACTATGTTGCCAAGGAGGGAAAAATTAAACCAGAGTTTTTCCACAGTAAACACAGAAAATCATATACTTAATACTCTTTCCAGTCAAAATAACCAGGATAAATCTATCAAGTTCAGAGCTTAGGTCAATTGTATTTCTTCCATGTTAACTTCCCCAAATAACCACATCCAAGTCAAATTTATTATATCAAAAGTAATTAATTTTCAAATGGTTTTACATACCACAAAAAAAGACACCAACATTTGAATTTACTCACTTTAGTGAGCAGTTCAACAATTTGACATGGGTCTGAAAGAAGACTGACTAAAAAGGTAAAGAAAGGGAGGAACACTTGATAAAGGAGAAATAGGAGCAGCAGAAAAACAGCCTCAAAAGGATTACCAAATTTTCACCTTTATCCTTAAACTCGCTCCCTATGAGACACAGGTAGATATTTCTGACAGTCATCTTGACATTTTCATTAATGTCACAGACACGTGAAACCTAACTTGTTTCCAAAACACTTTAGTAATAGCTGGTTATCAACACTACTACTTCACATTCCCTTCAACCAACAATTACCACTTTATTTACTGGTGTCAAAATGTACCCAGTCTCCTATGCTAGTAAATTTATCTGTCTCACAATTCCAGTTTAATGACAAAGTCAACGAATGTTTTTTGTCAGAAATGTTCAATTCCACCCCCCATTTTAATCTCTTAACAATCCTAGTATCTATAATTACCTTATAAGTGGTTAAACTCCTGAGCTCAACATTCCAGTTCATTCCTCAAATGGAGCCAGAATACTATTTATTAAACCAAATGTGTAATATCTCTCCCTTACCTAAGAACTTCTTTGGTAAGGAACCAGAGCAGTGGTTCTCCAAATGAATCACCAACATCGGCATCACCTGGAAATTTGCTAGAAAATTCAAATTCTTCGGCTCCGCCTCAGATCTAATGAATCAGAAACTCTGGGCATGGAGCCCAGCAATCTGTTTTAACAAGCCCTGCAGGTGATAAATTTTGAGAACCAATGGTTTAAAGTGGTTCTGAGCAATGATTTAATTTTTTAATACAGAGTTCATTAAAGGATTCCGCAAACATTATCATTTAAATTCCTTTTTAATTATTTCTAAACTATTTTTAAAACTGTAATACAAACATCACACATTATATTGTTCTGTATTATGTGATTTTGGGGTAGACATCAAAACAGAACTTTTCCTGCTATCTCACGGCAAAAAAAAATGGCACAATGTATAAAAAGGTTAGGGCTCTGTTCATGTTTCATGTTTGTTTGTTTTTCTAACTCAAGTCAGCAAGTATATGCTCAAGTAAAAATTTACAAACACATTATGTACGGGCATATCTCGTTTTATTGTTTTAACATTTCTCATTTTAACTAGGGATCCATTTTTAGTTTTATGGGTAATTATTTCCATTACCTATACTGGCAAAAGTATAACTCTATCCCAAATATAGAATAACTTCATCACAAATATAATTAGAGAAGTACGCAAAACTCATAGTAAGCCCCTTCTACTTAACATGACCTGAAAGGCCAGGCACAGGCACCTGAGTCTTGTCTGCAACTAACTGAACACTGCATGCAGGCAGAGCATACACCTCAGAGTGGTCGCAGGTTTGGTTCCAGACCACCACACTAAAGTGAGAATTGCAATAAAGCGAGTCATAACCATTTTGCTGTGAAGGATCTTGCCTTTAATTTGTAAAAGAAGAGTATGTAACTGGGTTCTCCAATGGGGATCCACAGTGAACAACAGTGAGATGGCAGTATACAACATTGTTCTGGGAATGTGATCTCTGTGAGAGAGGGAAGTGCCCTTGTAAAAGGGCATAGGACATATTTGGATGTCCAATCAGACTCAAAATTTGAGATGTAAAAAATTGTCATCATGGCATCTAAACATTATTTCCTTTCTCCTTTTTCCCCCCAATGATTCTTCTGATTTCCCAGACTTAAATTCTAAAAGTTATTCCTGATCCTTTCCATTTTGCTTGAAAATTCAATCACAAATTCTTAGTAACTGTTTATTTCTTTGATACTATGACCGCTCACTATCCTTCCATATGGAGAACAAGCTGATCCTGCTTATCCTGTTTTCATGTCATGATTCTTCAACTCTTTACTGCTAGGGGTCTTTCCCAAATACTAATTTTACTTTCAAATCTACGTGTATAAAATATAGACAGATCAACAAGACAGTTTAACTACTAACTAGCAATAATAAAATATTTCAGATAGTTAACAGATGAGGCAAATGCTTTCCGGTAGTAAAAACTGAATTTAAATAATTAATAAACAATAAAAAGATTCTTATAGAGAAATTTAACAGAAATGTAAAACAAATCCAAGAATGAAGCAAATACTATAAGGCAAAACTTAAATTATGCATCTATTAAGGGCAGAGAAGGAAAACCAGAAATTAGAAGGATTACGCTTTCTGCAGTAATTGTTGCAGCTGCTGTTATTACTGAAGCCCAGAATAAAATATAAAAGTAATCAGAAAACTATACTCACGCAAGTTACAGGAAAAATCAAGATTGGGCGTAAATGAGGGGGAAATAGCAGCAGTAATAAACAATATGACTTGGAAATTTGCTTAGACAGTGTTCTGCTGGCTCACCTAGGCAACAAAGCAAGTTGCCAGTGTTACTACTTAGGACACATCAGTCATTCTACCACTGGAGGGAGTCTGGTCACATATTCTTTGATGTGACTTTTACTGTAATAATTTCCTATTCTTCACGGGGAATGAATTAGAACCCCTACCAAGAATATGAATTGGTTTAAGCTGATGGTTTTCAAGCTTCATGTTTGTTTCTTTGTTTCTTTTAGTTTTTTTTCTTTTGTTTCATAATCACTAATAAAATTTTACAGTATCTCTATAGTCATATCTGGGTCTAAGAAATGAATCCAAAGGTCACATATGCTAGTAAAAACCTATCCTTAGAAAAAAAAATCATAAAGAAAAAAACTGTTAAACCATGAACAGAGAAGTGCATTGATACAAATGCCTACCCAAAGCAGGTATCAAAGTCACAAGGTACATGAAACACAACAAACAGTGGGTTTTAAGTAGAAGCTGAAAACAGTTTGTAGGATTAAGTCTGACAAGGATATTACCGATGGGATAGAAAATTATACACATAAGCAAAGGACAGAGTACTGTAACTGTGATTATAAAACTTACTGTCCTTTTAAAATTCAGAATTTATAGTTTCCATTGACCACTCAAGTTGAAGTGCATAAGAAGAATTTACTAAGTAAATAAAACACAATTCAAATAAAAAAACAAAGATCTAAACATTGGCAAAAAAGAAAAATCAAAAGCTGTTCAATTCAAGAATGTATGTAGAGAATAATATTCTATTTATTATAATTATTATCTATTTTATGTTAAGATTTGTGAGAAATGATATTTAATTTTTCACTTAATTAATTTAACAGTACTACAGGATCAACATTATATCCATTTTACATGAGAAAGTTTGAAGCTAAACAAAGGTTAAGTAATTTGCTTAAGGTAACAAACATATCTATCAAGAATCAATACTATGTCAGAGGTCTTTCTGATTCTAAAATAGTATTACCACTATGCTATATGCATGTCAGTGAGACTGAATAATGACTATCTTACATTCCTGTACTATCAAAATAACAGTTATGGGCACTCCTCCTAGATGTCTGCTTCAGAAAATGTCATTATGGATTAGCTAATACAGCATGGTGCTACTAAGCATCCGCATGTGACTTTATGTTTCCAAAGTTAAAATTGTTTAATTCACATGTCAATAAGCATAAAGAAGGAAGTCCCAACTGATTTATAATTTAAATAGATAGGTTAATGTTCAAATTCAAAGAATTTTTAACTGTGTAAAAAGGAAAAAAACGTTTTTCTTTTCCTCCACAAAACTATTGTTAGAGACAAAGAGAGGGTAGGTAATCTGTCAGCTTCTGTGCAATTTCTTTAAAACATGTTTTGTTGCTGACTAGCATCATAAACTCCATAAATCATATCACGGCACTCATAAAATGCCTTGATTATGGAAACAATACTTGTTAAAGCTTGTAAACCTTGGGGATGGATTTAAGTCTATACAACAAATTAATTTTGTATTTTCTTCCTTACTATTACAGTAAGAGTGCAGGGAGCTTGGATGCATGTAAAGCAACATATACAGAGGGTGCCAATAAAATGTATACACATTTTAAGAAAGGAAAAAACTATTAAAATTGTAATACTCAATATATACCAATAATAAAAGATGAATACAAGTCATGTTTGACTTCTGCAATTACAAGAGGTGCTCAAAATGGTTACCATCAGCGTCCAGACACTTCTGATTATGGCAAACTACTGCTTGAGCAATGTTGACCGGTGTCCACTTGCATACATTTTTTGGCACCCCCCGTAGATTTTTCCTTTTCAACAAGAAAAGAAAACTTCTATATACACATGCATGATAAAAAAGATGAAAACTAATGTACAATTTTATGTGTGAGGTTGGAGCTGTTTTGTCTTATCAAGGATAAATTGGGGTATGAAGTATCTATGTAAAGAAACAAAGTGGAAATGGTTCCCCATATTACTGATGCTTGCATATGAGACATTAATCTTTTCTTTCAATTTTTTTGAGAAGCCACAATTAAAGTACATTATATATGCAAACTGAGGATACTTCAGCACAGCAGAGATACAGGAACAGAAATACTCTTCTACTTGCAACAGAGTTTATACAAAAGACTACATCTACAGCACATTTGCAGAGGTTTCCTGATAGAAGTCTATCCAGAATCATCATTTTGAACTACAAGTAACATCCAGGCAGGACCATGTACTAGCAACCAAAGCATACATGCCTAGGATAAAAGCATTCATGAGATAATGTGTATGTATAAGAATCCTTTTGCTTAATTAAAAAACTCAATTAAGTGACCACTTGGACTCTGTTTCATATTCTATACAGACTATTAAATACTTTGAGAATCTATGAAAAAAAAGAAACATTGTACATTGTTGCTAACAGTATAAACATTAATTTATAAGAAAATGGGCAAGTGACAGAAAAAAACCTAAGAGGAGAGCCAAGGAAACACAGAAAGATATAACAGTTATTTTTACCAACAACTATAGCTCTTAGTTGATGCAATAAACACAACATTATAAAATTAAAAACACCTACAAGTGGAGAGAATAAAAGGAAATGTATGTTTAACAATCATATTTTCTCCTTTTCTATTTTATCCCACTTCCAAGGAATTCATGTTGCTCTCATTTTTTTCTATCGTCAGATTAATAGTACAGTAAAATAAAGTGAGAAAAGTAAAGAGCAAACAAGACAGATATATTTATATCATCATAAAATTATGAAAATATAGCACTTATTACGTACTTAAGCACAAAATAGATCTTCTGCCACATCCTAATCTTTCTGGTACATATTTATAGAAGTAAAATGAGACCTGGGAGGAAGTAAAATGAAAGACGTGAAGGGAGCAAATACCATCTATGTAGCTGACTATTTCTCAATATAAAATTAGGATAAATAAGACCTGCTTGACAAATTTAAAGCAACATTTTAAAATTGTTCTGTAAAAACAACTATATTATCTCCTCTAAATTATGATGTCAACTTAACATTTTTTTTTGAAACTGACATGTAGTCACAAAATAAAAAATTAAACATTGAACAACCTCTCTGCATAAGCTATTTCCAAATTTTACACATCTTTTTAATAGAAGACTTGTCTCTTTGTACTTGTTGGTATGCGCTATTCTATAAAATGAAACCCTATTTAATTAATCTATGTTTAATCAATTGAAAGTCTGCAAACAAGTAGTAATTTTCATAGATATTGGTTAGTGCCAGCACCCCCCATTAAATATTACATAATTTACTCTTTTGCAAGTTTCTAGAATATTTTGCAGGTTTCTAAAAAATATTGTCAAAATAAAAGAGCCACCACTCTAGAAGAAACCACAATAAATGCAGCATTAATTTTTGCACCCTACACTATTAACTCTGTAAAGTTCATAAAAAAGTGATATCTTTATTAATATTACTAATATCTTTAAAACATGTGGTAAAGGTAATTTTAAGTAATAAGATTACTGGGTTCTGAGGAGCAACCATGAATTACCTATTTCCAATAACTACAGTAATGAACTTTTGATATATCATTGAAGTAAATGAAAATGAAATCTACTTTTATTAGATTCTTGGTTTTCTCTCAAGTCAATTGGGGAAAATCAAAATATTTACAATGGTAAGATTATAAAAAGTCATTTCACAAATGTATAAGCTAAAGCCAAATGACTTACTAAGTGGTATATTAAAAATAATCTTTGTAGTCTAATAATGCAAACTTATATATGGAATGCCCAAATAATGATTTTTTTAGATGTCATAAATATGTGCACCTATTACTATGGTGACCAAAAGTCCAAGGATAAAGGAAATATAAGCAGCTTTTGCAAGAGTATTTATTTATCCATGCTACACCTGTTTCAGAAATTATTTAAAGTGACTTTGGCTTCAAAGAGCAATTAGTCTGTGTCCTAAATTTATTAATAAACAGCAATTCAGTGTTCAGTTGACCTAAACTGTACTACATAGCAACGCCTAACCAAGTTATTACCACGTAAATGACTTTGGAAACAAGACCTTTCACTCTTTATTTGGATTGCATACTGATAAATTTTACAACCTTACTGTAAGCATATTGGTATCTCCTTAGTATAACCTTTCCTAAAAAAGCATTTTAAAATCATCGTCGCTATATACAGTTAAACATTAATTTTATTTACAGCCAAAAGTTTTCAGGATCATCTTGACAATACAAATTGTTTTTCCTTTGTCAGATATACAGTCTCACAATTATTTGGCCAATTACTAATCAGATATCTGTTTTACAAATGAAGTTTTATTCCCCATTACTGTAACAGCGCTGACTCTCCAACTACTTCAAACAAACACAGAAGCACTACAACTACCCATGTTGCACATAGTACTAGGTTACCTCTATCGCTCAGACCTGTGTTCAGTCTCCTTCTTTAGGAGACTGACAACTTTAATAACAATAGACTAAGCCATATAATATCAAGACACAACGGTGAATATTCGCCACATATTCGCCACATATTCTGAATCACAGCAGATATATCAGGCCACTTCCTTTACAGATTTTTGACAGTTTCGGAATTAACAGCCCCAAACCACAAAGCTTGTGGCTGTCCTTGGTGCTGAAACGCACTCTTTCTTGGTCCTTCACTGAAAAAAACAACTGCCGTCCCAATCCCATTTTGAGAGGATGAAAAAGAATTCTAAATGGTGGGGGTGGGGTGGGGTAGGGGAGGCGAGGGGTTCTGAAGATGGGAGGTTTTAAAAAAGAACTGATAAGTTTCTGAGCTGAGAATGCTAACTAGTGTTCGTGTATGGGGGGTGAGGAGTGTGATGGTCGTGGGGGGGGGGTGCTGGGAACACGCAGAGGGCATTTTCCCCTTTGGTGCCGGGAGACCCAGGAAATTCGGACTGCGGCAAAGATCAGAAACGTCTCGTATCGGGCAGCAGCCTCGGGCAGTAACGGCGCCCTCCCGGGGCAGCTCCTCGGCCGGGGCCAGACGGGCAAGGACGGCGAGGGGCGCCACGGCCGGGTCGATGGCGACTTTCCGTGCCAACGCGCTAGCTCCGGGGTCCTTTTGTTTCTGGGGCTTGAGAGGAGGGCGGGTAGGCTGAAGGGAACCCCCACCTGCTTTAATTTGCACAGAGGGGACAACAAAAGACCTTGCCACCTGGACCGGCAGGGTTCGCGGAGCCAGAGCCGCCGCGGCACCTGGCCGCGGGCTCGGCACCCCTCTCCTTAAGGTCCCGGTCGCTCTTACCGTCCCGGTCGCAAAGCTGAATGGCCTCCAGGCTGAGATTTTTGATCACCTCTTCACAGGGGCTGGTGGGGCTGTTGAGGGCATGATCCAGGCGCGGCACCTCCATTTTATAGCCCCCTTCTCAAGCCCGCTAGCTTCGTATCCAGGGTCTCTCGGTGGGAGAGAAGGGCGGGAAAGGGACAGGGAGTGGCGGAGGAATGGGAGTTGCTCTGAGATGCGGCGCTGAGGAGCTGAGGCTGAGCCGCCGCGCTAGAGCCGCGGCGGAGGCGACGGCCCTGGCAGCAGCTCCGGGTAATGTGCGGCTCTCAGAGACCAAAAGAGACCCGCGCGAGGGCGGGAGGTGCGCGCTCCCGGCGGGGAGGGGACGCGACGCGCGGAGAACGGGAGGGAGAAAGCGCGGCGCGCGCACGCGCGAGAAAGGACGCGCCCACCTGCTGGCACGCGGCGCTCCCCTCCCCCGCCCTTCCGCGCGCACGCGTCCCCGGTTGCCCTCGCGCCATGGCCCCCGCAACCCCGCGCATGAGGCGTTGGACGGCAGAGCGCGCAGGAACTGCAGGCGACCGGGGTTGACACGCGCTCGCCTGGCCCTCTCTGCCGGTGAGGGCGATTTGGCGCTCTTTCGCTCCTCGCAGTGTCAGTCGGAGCCCAGGTTGGCACTGCGGCGTCTACACGGGTAGGTGAGAGTGAGCAGGTTGATTGTTTATCCGGATTGGAAAATAAGGGTTCAGACCCTTTGTATCGGGGTTTTGGAACCAGCGGGCTACTTTCGCCCCAACAAGGTCCGGGGCTGCTCGACACCCATATCCTGCTTGCTCAGCCTGACATTCCTCCGAAACAGCTGCGCCAGTGTGAGAAGAGCAGTGTGAGAAATGAATGCATTAATTGAGGAGGGGCAAGGTTTAGGGGCAGAACCATCCTTCCCTCTTTCCCTCCTTTCAGCCCGCCCGCCTTCTTTCCTTCCTTCCTCTCCTTCCTTCCTTCCTTCCTTCCTTCCTTCCTTCCTTCCTTCCTTCCTTCCCTCCCTCCCTCCCTCCCTCCCTCCCTCCCTCCCTCCCTCCTTCCTTCCTTCCTTCCTTCCTCCCTCCCTCCCTCCCTCCGTCCGTCCTTCCTTCCTTCCTTCCTTCCTTCCTTCCTTCCTTCCTTCCTCTCCATCCTTCCTCTCCATCCTTCCTCTCCATCCTTCCTTCCTTCCTCCCTCCCTCCCTCCCTCCCTCCCTCCCTTCCTCCCTCTCTATCCCCCCCTCCCTCTTCCCTTCCTTCCATCCTTCTGTCTGCCAGTGAAGGGGGCAAGGAAAACAGTAGCCTGCATGCCCTCAGGGACATAGAAGGAACCTTTTCTGTTCCCTCAAGTTACCCTAAACTTGTCTGCCCATTGTTTTTAGTGGCATTTAAGATTCTGTATTACACTTAGTGGAGGTGCAAATGTATTTAAAATAAAATAGATACAGATCGCAGCCTGTTGACCTCTGTTGCCTTGCTTCTTTAAAATAGGTTTTTAGTTTTGTTGCTATTTCAGGATCAAAAATAGTACCACCACCACCCCTTTTTAGTGTGTGTATTTATTCTCAATTAAAGTTCCTTTTTATTGATTTTTCCAATTTCAAACATAAATGTTAACCAATAAAGTAGCAATTTACATAATAGATTGCTATATGCTACCCTTTCTAGCCACATCCATGTAGTCTTAACATGACTAAATCTGGTTAATGGGAGCCTCATAAAACAGAAGGACCAGCTTAAGGTAAAATAAGCCTGAGAGAAAACCTGGCACAACTGCAAGTTGATAAAAATCTGTGGAAGATAATTGGGTATTTTAAAGTGAAGTGTCCTCATTATGAACTTAGGTATTAATGAAGATGGATCTCCTTTTTGTAGTTTGAGAGAATTCCTGTGGTAGGTGGGGGTGTCCCCAAGGAGAAGATAAGTTATTACTTGTCAAGAAATATGACAAGATGGCACTTAACTGGTAAATTTCCTGTGTACTAAACCCTGATTCTGGAGGACTAGAAATTGCTATTGCCAGCCCAACCACAATGGGTTCATCTTTCAGAGTACTAGTATCAAATTTACAAATCTCAAAAGGAGCTGTGTAAACTAGATTAGCAATTTATTGATTTACAAGTGAAAAATATAACTCATGCTTATAATTAAAACTGTAACTCATACATATATTTATTAAGCACCTGCTATGTCCAAGGACAATATACTAGATACTAGAAATGTTGAGTTCAAATCTATTAGGAAAGAAACACATTGAAAAAGTAAAATTATGACAGTTGTTATGAAAGAAGAAGTATGGGAACTTGTGGAAGCACACACATGGGTCCTGACCTCGTCTGGTTAGTCAGGAAAGCCTCTAAAGGATTTTATTTTAAGAGAATGGAAAATTATTAAAAGGCTTTAAATGGCAGATTAGCATGATCAGATTTGTGGGCCAGAATATTTGTGTAATGGAAAAGGGGGTAATGTTTTGAGAAATATTAATGTGACTTTCTGGGTATAAGACCTATTCAATCCAAGGCACTTTTTTGCTGAGGATTTAAATTATACAAGAAACACAAAAGAAAGAGTTAATGTTTGACTTTTGACATTGAATATGAGATTTTTTTTTTTTTTTTTTTTTTTTTTTTGCAAGCTGTTAGGCTTCAAATCAAGGCATTGTCAAGAGACAAAATAGAAATTTGTTTATGGCTTAACATATCAAGGCCAGGCCTAGAAGTCCAAATGATGAATTTCTCCCATAGTGAAAACAAGATATACTATTTCATCATAAAGGCTCAGGCCAGAGATTATATAAGGAAGATAGTGGCTATGAGGTAGGTAAAGTACAAGAAAATTCTGTTTTCTTTGGCTCAGAATTATGGAAAAGAGAAGTGCTCAAGAAAGGCAACCAACATTTTTACTCATTCTCACCTTGAGGATTGAATTGAGATAGCTTTAGAAATATCCAGATAGGTATGGGAAAACTCAAGGAAAGAAAAAATTCTGCCCCAATTCTTAAATCTTTGGAAGGATATCACTTAACCAGGCTGAGGTTACCACATTCAAATAACCTTGAACAGGGCATTATAGATGGAGGGAGGGCAGGAGTTTACTTTCCAGAACTGCTGAAAGTTCCTGTGTACTCAGAAGGTAGCTGAGTTGAGAGCTAGCAGACCTATCATGAAGTCTGATGTCAAAACAGCAAGGTGTCTGAGTTTTTGTTTCTTCATTTGTTTGTCTGGTTCTTTTGCTATTTTCAGTTTTATATACCACATATCAGTGAAATCATACGGTTCTCGACTTTTTCTGTCTGTTTTATTTTGTTTGGCATAATCTCAAGATCCATCTACGTTGCGCAAATGGCACTGGTTCATTTTTTCTTATGGCAGAATAGTGTTCCATTGTGTATATATACCACATCGTCTTTATCTAGCTCATAGACACAGACAATAGTTTAGTGGTTACCAGAGAGTAAGGGGGAAGGGGAGGTGTGGTGGATAAGGGTAAAAGGTATCAACTATGTGGTAATGAAAAGAGAACTGACTCTGGGTGGTGAGCACACAATGTGATAATATAGATGATGTATTACAGAATTTTACACCTGAAATCTATATTACTTTACTAACAATTGTTACCCCAATAAACTTTAATAATAATAATAATAATAAAGAGTAAGTTGATACTGTATCAGAAACTGCAGGATGGACCTAGGCCAGGGATGTCTAAAGTACCAAGAAGATGAAACCTGTTAGAGATGGCTATCAGGCCCTGACCAAACTGAGAAGGCACAAACCATGAGTTCCTCCAGCCACCATCTTCATGTGAAAGACCAGAAGCAACTAGGCATACAAAGGATGTCACCACAGAGATCAGAGGGGGCAAAAGACATTACTCAAATCCAGTAATTCTTTGTTCCAATACCTGAGGTTAATGGAAGCTCCCCTCTCCTGATACTCCCAAATACAATCTGAAATAAGATGTCGGGGAAAAGGTAGAAATCTGAAAGACTGAGGATCTTACCTAAAAAAGGTGAACTTTACCTACAGGAACTAATTAAAATACTGATTGAACCCAGTTCCTGGATTAGACTAAAAACACACACCCCCTCCCTTATATATCAGTGAATGAGATTTCATGAAGATGACCAAATCAGTTTTAGATAAAATGAAAAATTTTTTCATACCTAAGTTGCAGTGTGAATAGTTGCAATCTTCATGCACTTAAATCATTTAATTGTTAGCATAAGGTGCCCAATATTACAGTCAAAATCCTATCAATCATTCAAGTTTCCACTCAAATGGTACATTTTCTGTAGATTATTCTCTCTGCCAAAGTCTCTTTTTGTTTTATTCCATGGGGCTTTGTTTATAGTTATACACAGACACAATCACACTATGATTTAAAAGTTAGTACACATTAGAAATAAGACTAAAATTTGAAAAGAGCCTTAAATATATCCTAATTCAATCTCTTGTCCGATGTTGAAGCCCTTGACAAGAAGCTGTTTATCTTTTAATAAATAGTAAATTAAAACCCTCATGAAGTAACCCAAAACCTCACTCATTCTGAGCCCAAAACTGACTCCTGTCAGGTCAATAGAAAGGCCTCAGTTTTCCCCTCTGTTGGTCAGCCACAGTAATGATAATCTTTTCTGCTGCCCATATATATTCAATTCTCTGGCTAAATATTTCTCGTTCTTTCAAATACTTCTGATACCACATTGCTTTGAGTCCCTCTATCACTCTGGACAGTCCTCAGGATAGCTCTAATTTTTCTAAGGTAAACACACCAGGTGGGAAATATAGTAAGATTATAAAGAAAAACACAGTATATGGCAACAAAATGCAGCAAATGACTGTGAAGTGGGGAAGTAATTGCTATAAAAGACACAATTGGAGTGATTATCAAAATTTGAATGTGGACTGTGATTACAGTAGTCTATCAATAGTAAATTTAATAGTTTTGAAAAAATAAAACAAAAACAGAGTAGACTTATCACTATCTTTGCTCTGTATTCCAGACATCTTGTAACACAGCCCAAGAGCACATTAGCTTTTCTGACAGTGATATCACTATGCACACATCTTGAGTTTGCAATCACATAAAACCTATATTTCTTCCCTGAAAATATCTTATTTTCCCTGTAATATTGTAAAATTTAAGCACATACTTGTATTTGCATAGAGAAGATACTCAGTATATTTTGCTGAATTATTTGAATGAACTTCAATACTTTGAACGTATTTAATTAAATTGCTGCACCTAGCCTAGAATTTTATCAAACCCAAAGAAAAGTAGGTTGCTAAGTTCTTTAGTGCAGAGGTCATTCTTAGGTGAACCACAGCCCTAGGCGCAACCCAGCTTTTTATATCTAGGCAGAATGCAAAATGTGAGAACCAAAACCATAGGTAGAAGCAAACTTCCAAAAATGCATAGTAAATGGAATGTGTTTTTTTCCCCCCTCTCATTACCATAACTTTTCCTAAGCCCCTATTATCAATGGTAGGGTGAGAGAAAGCTGATTGACAGAGACAAAGTTGAAAGCAACTCAGATATTCTATATTCTTTACCCTGATTCAGGTTGAGTAGTGTCTGGACTTGTGAATATCAAATGAGATAGTACATATGAAAGTGCTGTATGAACTGTAAGTTACCTCAATATTGTTTTTATAGAACACTAAGAATGCCATTAAGAAAGGATATCTGGTCAATTTTACAGTGCAAATTTCTAGAAATATTTTAAAAGCTATTTTAGAACATTAAGAGCTTCCATATTTAGAATATCTGTATAGTTTAGTGTGTTGGGGCCCTTAAAAATTGCATCAAGTTAGGTGTGTTTTTTGTTTTATCTCAATGGTAGATTTTTGCCAAGCCCATAAGCAAATACCTACTCAATATTGAATCTCTCCCCAGTATTTGATTTCTACACTCCTAATTCTGTGTCATCACAGATGGGAGAAGTTGGAGACTTTTGATGACTTGATCCATTACAAATTTATGCTGTAAAAATTCAGCTTGCTTGACAATTCAATAGCTATTGTAGACTTTTCTCTTTGAAACCCCCAGCTCCACTCCAACTTTCAAAAACTGATCATTCCCTCTTTCTACTGGAAAAAAAATCACAATGTGATATATAGATGATATATTACAGAATTGTACACCTGAAACCATGTAACTTTACTAACAATTGTCACCCCAATAAACTTTAATTAAAAAAAAAGAAAAAATGAAGGCAGAGTAAGATTTCTCATTCTTATTTTTAGCTCAGTAGATCATGGTAAAACTTGCTACTTTTCTTCCCCCGTATGTATTGTCTATTCAGTACCTGTGTACTGCAGACTAGAGTTAGCTTCCTATTTTTATCCCCTTTAGCTACTTTGGTCTTTTTTCCCCCTCTGACTTTTTTTTTTTTGTCTTTTTTTTTCGGTCTTCTTTTTTTTTTTTTGCCAAATCTCCTTAATTTAAAAAATTATCTTACTTGAACCAAACAGTTTCTATCCAATTTCTTAACATCCTAAGGTATGTAAGGAGTCCATTATAAATTGTGAAGTATTAATACTATAAGTGTTATTCATTACCTTTTAATCTTCATGTAATTTGTCATCCATCTGTACCACTCTGATTCTTGCTTACTCTTCATATGTCATATTTGGATCTGGTGAGATTTTTTTCACATCACCAAATACAAAGGCCTTTTATCATCTGCATCCTCTTTGATATTTTAACAGTTTATTTCTCCTGAATTTCTGTAGCACTGAACTCTTCTGGGTCTCTTCCTACATGTGTGCCTAATGTTTATCAACTGTAGCTTCTAAGATGCCCTCCAGAGCGTAGGTGTTCTTTAAAGTTCAACCTCTGACATTATGTTCTTCCCTGTTTAAAGCCATTTCCGCTGAGAAGGCATGCATTCCCTTGAATTTTAATGTCTTCTTAATGTTCAGATTCTCACCTTTATCCTCAAATCCCTATCTCAAAGCCCCAACTATAAATAAAAGCTATTGTCCTATTTCCAATAATGAACATTTTTATTTACATTCCTATAACCATTTCTAATTAATCAATTCATCCCCCAAAATGGTTGCCTTTTCTAATTTCCGTCCTTACAGTCACTGGCAGCAGTACCCTCGTAGTCACCCAGGATCACCCAACTTTCTGGTTTTCTCTTCCTCTTTAAATCATACTGTCCTCAGAACAATTAAAATTTTGCAATATTTCTTGGATATGTGATTTCCCCCCCTGAATTTTAAGTACTAATACCATGTTTAGGTTCCCATCATTTTGACCAGATTATTGAAATTATCATGTACATAATCTTTCTACTTCCCTTCTTTAATCAATGCTGCTACTGAAATCAACCCTTTAAAACACTTTGTTAATCAGAATTTGCTCAATTAATTACAATGGCTTCCTATTTTTGTTCTATAGTTAATGGTGAGCTACTGAAGCTTTTTAGGCAGGTATGTGGCAATTGCAGTGTTATAGGAAGATTAATCTGCCCATGTTGCATAGGATGAATGGAATGGAGGAAGACAGGAGTTTAGGAGATTATTATATATAGTTCTGGCAAGAAGTTATAAGATATTATAGGTGAAGACAGTAGAATTGAGAATAGAAAGGAAGCAGTTGGTTTCAGAGAGTGATGTTACAATATTGTTTTTGAGATTTTAAAAAAATCAGAAAAGGGGGAGGTCCTGGAATATTTTGGTATTTTGAAAGATTCACTCAAAATACTGATGGTTATATACTAGAAATATTAATACTACCGTACAGCATCATATGGCATATGAAGCAAGAAAAATGTATTACACATACTTTTTTCCATGTTTAAAATCCAATAGTTATTTTCCAGTGATACACAGGTAGATTGACCTTAAGAACTAAAGCAACATCAGTCTTTATATTTGTGAATAAGCAAAGCTCAACTAAAAATTGCTCTCAGAATAGCATGTCTTCTATACCCTGTGCTGTCACTAGTCAAAGTTTAAAAGGAGCTGGTGTTGTGGGGGAAGAAATCTTGGGGTGGGGGTGGAAAAGAAAGCACTTTTCTGCAGACTGGACCACTTTGATTGAAAACCTTTCTCCTCTCTGGGGAAGCCCTTCGATAAGGTATGTATTACAATAGAATGTTTTCAGAATGTGTTCACTTTCACAGCCCTCCATAAGTACCACGACAGGGAATCTGGAAAATAAATTATATATGGTGATCAGAATTGTCAGAATATAGCCACAATCAGTTTGCCACAAGTTTTGGTTTTCTTGCTTTCACAGATGTATCTTTCTAGTTTTGAGTTTTTTACAAGGCTCAAAACAAATTCACTTACATCTTTATATTACTGATAAACAGGATCTATAGTCTGTTCCATTTGAACACAGCTCAAAACTGCTCTCCTGAAACCCTGATTTAGTTAGTGTCCCTTTAAATCTAACCACAGAAATTTCCTGATGAGTCTTTTCTAGGATTTTTATCTCAGCAGAATTAGAGCTGTGGCTTTTATGATTAGCACATTTTAGTTTGCCAAAGTTCTTTCTAGGCTAAAGAATGCCTACAGGATCCCTAAAAGCCCTTTCATTTTTCTAAACATCCAACCCTCTCTCAAATTGTGCTGCAACACTGGTGATGTTATACACCTTACATTTGCCACACGCTCATTAGTACGATAAGAAGCCTAATTCAACAACCATATCTTGCCTTGAGACTTTCTCTGTAATATTTGTGTAAACAAAACAACCACAATGCATTCGACTAGAGTTTAATGTTTCCAACTCCATCCAAATTAGGCCTGCTCCAAGATCCCATAATGGAAAAAAACAACTTCAGGGTGCATAGAAGCTCATTAAAGAGATTACTCAGTTAATAACATCCATGATGATTCAATGTTATGTATGTATGTATGTATGTATGTATGAATGAAATCAGTGCACATTATTGAGGTGCCATTAGGTTTTCTGTGATGATACAAAGAGAGACACTGTCCATGCCAACGTCTATCCCTATCCTAAGTTACTGCCATTTTTCTAGACTGCAAAGAAATGGAGTTGTTTCTGGATAACTAATTTTATCAAGAGGAAAGGGCATCATAAAAATCAGCATAGCAGCCATTCACAGGAGGGGCTTCAACTAGAAAGTAGCAAGAGGGAGGGCCATGGAGACAGGTAACTATCACCTTCTGCTTTTCCTAATGGCCCCATCATTAGGTCACATAAATTAGACTGTCGTTCCAATATGTGTTCATTCATTGTAAAATATTCATAAAGGTGTCAAATGCTTTAATGATTGGAAGTTGTTTTCTTAACTACTGCCTTTCCTGTGTTTGAAAGTTTTCCACAATAGTTAAACCAACTTGTATGTGAATATGTCTAGCAACTAGAAAACTTTCCTCTTGAGGTCGCCTATTCTATCTACAGAACTCTCCAGAGTCAACATCATATGGAATCAAGAACTTCCTCCCAATGTCAGTGTTTCCCCACTTATCTTGGAGACACAGAAAACAGTTCATTCTTTTTCACGTGGCAGCCATATATATGATTGAAAACATCGTATCTCTTTTGACTTGCCTTTTCTTTAGTCTTCATCTTCCCACGTACTGCAGCTTGCCTCAGGATATTGGGTCCTTGTCTTCCTCTGAATCTACTGTAAAATTGTATGCTTCCCTCTTGGAATATAATGCCCAGAACTAAACACAACATAATGGGGGTGGTCTGATCACACTAAAGTAACTCATCTGAACTGTTTGGTTACAAGTAAGTGCTTTGACGTAATTTATCAGTACATTCACATTAAAAAGGTTCTTTGATTATTTTTTGACAGTGTATGGCTATTCATATTTGTATAGTCCTTTTATAGTAGTTTTCATTTATTATTCGTCACAACAACCTTCTTGATCTTTTGTATT
This sequence comes from Rhinolophus sinicus, assembly GCF_036562045.2. Lineage (NCBI taxonomy): Eukaryota > Metazoa > Chordata > Mammalia > Chiroptera > Rhinolophidae > Rhinolophus > Rhinolophus sinicus. The sequence continues at coordinate 39,418,168 of NC_133757.1, read as the reverse complement.
TCTAGGCTGAAAGAAAGGACTACAGGTTTCATTTTTACAAATCAGATGATATTAAAGCTAATTATGCATAACATATCAAAAATGAAATAACTACTGCAGTCTAGTTACATTTTATGTAGTCTCTTGATTACTCTATGGTCCTTAAAACCTTTAAATCAGGGTATGTCATGAATCTTGATAATAAGATTTTCTCTTTATGATAAGTGTCATAGTATCTGTGGATTCACACATTTTGTGGGTCAGATCATGGGCTAATCTTCCATGGTGTGGCCGGTGTTGACAGTCCATGAAATGCAATGAAGTCATATTTCAGACGTTCACACAGCAAACCTGACAGCCTTATAGGGGTTTAGGTGATGCTGCTGTAATGATAAGGGAGATTATTTCTTTGGTCTCATGTGGTACTACTGCTCAGTCCCACATTGCATTTACTTTTTCCTCCATAAAAAGATTGCTCAGCTAAAATGATGATTTGACTGTGTAAGATATCACAAAACCAAGGAATAATGGGCCCTTAATCAAACACAGACAAAGAGAGACTAAGTCTTCAGAGACACTGTATAGTCAGTAAGCTTACAGAAAAGGTCCTACTATTCCAAGGAACCAGACTGATAAGTACAAAGTTAAATTCTAAGTCATCACCTGGCAAAATTTCTAAGACAGAGTAGACACATTTAGTTTCATTCTTTCCACACACTACATTCTGTTGCCCTGATTTCTGTTCCATGTTATTTCACTGTCTTACACCCATGAATAAATCATTCTTTCTAGATCTTTTTCTTTCTTTTTTATATCATAATAGCCAATTGCCCTTCTGGGATGCAGAGGAGGAAAAGAGGACACACACACAAAAACAAATATGACATTCAATGCAACCATGATAGGCCCTAATTAGCTTTTCTATTCTCTCTTAAGGATATCTTTATATGTGACCCCAAACGTCTGTTTACTTCCGGAAATATATCAGCATGTATTCAGTCAAATTAATTTGTCTGGTGTCACATCAGCCAATCAAGCGTCTCATTTGTTTTATACTTTTAAAATACTTTTTAAATACGAATTTCTTAAAACACAGCTCGTAAGAACCTTGGTCTGTGTCTTCATAAGAGGCTGTGAATCTGTAATAGTAGATGGCACATGTGATCTCATCGTCCTGCTGCTTTCACCTTCTCATGGATGAGCAGCAAAATCCTCACACATCAAAACCTATAATTGATCTTTTTTCTTCTGCCACCTCACGTGCAGACTTAATTTGGATTTAGTAGTTTCTATTTAAAGACTTTTCTTTTTCACTCCTAAGGCTTCAGTGCCTTAATCAAGATAATGGCCTGTAAATGATTTGAAAGGGTAAACTTGTGAAATTGTTTGTACAGCTGAGGTATAAGATAATTTAAAGCTTTTAAATTTTATCCTTGACCCCTTGACTAGATCTATCTGCTCTCTGTTCCTCAATTCCCCAGACTACAAAGAAGACAGTTATAGCTAAGTCAGTTAAAACTTCTCTTTTTCTTTTTCCCATTCATTCATTCATGATAATAGTGGCCTGTAGATACTGAGTAGAATGGGGGGGCAGGGGTTTGCCACATCAGTGTCATAAAGCCTAGAACAACAAATGTAAATTCTGTTCACTTGATGAATGCAGTTTAACAAAGATTTTTAGTACCTGTTATGTGGTCTAGGACAAAGGAATATAAGGCTTTATTCTGAGATTGAATTTGCCCAAGAGAAGATAACAGTCGTTTGCCACTGAGTAGACCTTAAGTTCACACAATTTCCTTTTTATGATGTGGTATACACGCTAAATATTTTGTGGTCAGAAGGAAACTGATAGTTTTGTTGCAGTGCATAGACTAAAAATATATAAAATGTTACTTTGTGCCTTCATCCTAGTCACTCTTCTTTAGTTTTTCATGTTAGTTTGTTTTATAGTGGTATCATTTGACCGATACTTAGCACTCTGTGTAGCAAGCATGCACTTAGAGTATTGATGTAGAAGAAGGGTATATGGAGGAGGAAAAAATTTTTTAAATTTTATGAAGGTATTTGTAAGTATTGATGTTTCACCTTTTTACACAAAAATGTAGAGCTTAGAGTAAGGCAAAATGTGGCAAGTGCTGTAGGAGAGGAAGAAAGCATGTGCTCTGCAAGCACAAAGAAGGGAGAAATTAATTTCAGCTAGGGGAAATCTGTGTGAATAAAACACTCATCCTGAGTGCCGTTAAGTACAATAAACTAAAGTGCCATCAGGTTGTTCCTGTAGGCTCTACATTGTACTCAAAAGTGCTGCCGAGTCAACCATTTTAACCTGTAGATGGATGACAAAAGCATTCATCTTATCCCTGAAAACAGTTTTTCTTCTTCTGTGGATGTATCGGAAAACAAAACAACAAAAAAATTGTTTCATTAAATGGCCCTATAATAAAACATATCTGATATGTTCTTTTAGATTGGGTCCTTTTGTTTGTTTATTTTTTAATTGTTTTATTTTTCATTACAGTTGACATACAATATTATACTAGTTTCAGGGGTACAACATAGTGATTAGACGTTTATATAACTATGAGGCGATCACCCTGGTAAATCTGGTACCCATCTGACACCAGTTAGATTGGCTTCTTTTAATGAGCGGAGAGTGTTAGTACTTGATGTGCAGAGACCATTTAACAATGATGAATCGTGAGACCAGTTATATAGACAACCTTAATGTCATTTAATATAATGAATCTACTTGTGTTTTCTATAAAACACTTCCATATTATAAAGGCTAATATTTAAAGTATTTATTTTCTTGTTTCATCTATAAGGACCACCCAGTTTGGTCTGGCAGTGCTAGTCTTTGAAAATCTGGGCTTCTGAATATTGACTTAACTCTGGTTGATTTTGAGTGATCACCTATCATACCATAAGTTATAATTTTTAAATTAAAATTAAAGTTGTTTAATATTGTTTCCTTACAACATATTCTATGACTATTATATTGAAAGTGTCGGAGGCTATTTAATCTCCTGTAAATATAGAGTTATATTTCTCTTAATTAAAATATAAATATAATTTGATGTTCTATAACAAGATAGAAGTATATATTGCATGAGAATACATATTCAAATAAAGCTTAGAAAAACAAATAGGACCAATTTTATAGATGCCGCCTAATCTTAACAGCACCTGATTTCCCAGATTTATAAACAGCTAGTTTATAACTAGTCTGTACCTATTTTGCTCTACCTATAAGCATTGCATAATAAAACCATTTTATAGAATACAACTTCAATTTTCAGTTTTTACCTCAGTGGGTTTTTATTGAGATATGCATGTCTGTACATTTGAGGTTTCCAGTTATCTATTCTGTATAATTAAACTCCATGCTTCCAAAATATGAAACAGTCTTTGCATCTCAGCCTAGTATATTAAACAATTGTAAAGTCATCTTTTATAGTAATTTTATATTTCATTACCAGGACTATTCACTCTTCCCTTTTCCCATTATGTCTTCAGGGCTTTTGCCAGGCATATACTATCAAGAGATAACAATTCACATTTTAACTTTGACCCCAGTGTGAAGTCACAGTTATTAAAAGATAAAAATACAGGTAAATATTTCCAATACTTCTAAGTTTTTATCCTAGTTAAGAGATACCTAAAGCAAGGATGATTATTAAGCACTCAGATATATTCTATGTCCTATAATTTCAGTGGAATTAAAGGTGATAAGGAATTATAAGTGACAAAGATATCACGTTTCCATAAGGTCTTTATTATGTGCGCTTCCATATGTGTTACTATATTTGGTATTTAAAGCTAAAGTGGGAGGTCCTTTTCTTTACCCAGAGCCCGAGCTGCGGATGCCCTCCTCAGACCGCGTCTCCTCACACCTGATCTGTACTGATGTGACACAGTAATTCTTGAGAAGTAAAGCAATATCTTAAATACTGACAACTAATAACGAGTAAGCTTTCTCAGTTAACCTATTAGTTTTTTTTAAGTTACTTAAAAAGGTTTGGGATTCATATAATGGCAAGCAACATTTTTTGAGAATTTATAGGCATTTTTAAGTACTTTACCTGTATTAATTCTTTTAATACTCATAACAAGCAACCCAATGAGATAGATACTGTTTTTAGCCACATTTTACAGATGGAGAAAATGAACACAAAGAGGTTAAATACTTACTCAAAGTCACAGAGCTTACAGGTGAACTAAGACAATTTGGCTCCAGGCATGGTCTTTATATTCTGCAAAAGTAAAATTACATATATGTGTGTATCTATATATAGATACACACACACACACATATATATATATATATATATATATATACACATATACATATATAGATAGATACACATATAGAGAGGGGGGATGGAGAGAATATATGTGTATGTGCTCAGATATGTGTTTTCTTAATAAGAAAGAAATAATGGGTACAATTTCACAACTTACTGCTATAATTACAATTTTCACAGAAAAAAAAGAATCATTTTACACTTTCCTTACCCCCCCTTTTCTTTCCTCGCCCTTTCTGAGGAAAGAAAAACACCAATACATTGTCATTTTCAACTCTTTCCAGTAATATATAATTTCTTGAATCATGGCCTATTGGCTACTTTTTTTCTTTTCTGGTTTTGTTTCTTTGTTTGTTTTGCTGTTGATGGTGACGGACTACTAGAGACTTGGGGAAATTGCTAAAAGGTTAGAAAGATTTGCATTTCTTGTGCCCCCAGCTTCATCAGTCGCAGTTTGTGGAGCACTTACTTATGTTTAAAATAAAATGAATATCTATTTTTTATGAAAAAAGATACAGCTGTTCTCAAATCCTTTCAGTGATAGAAGGAACTCCACATATGATCTGTGATTCTAAGTCAGCCTAAATTACACCAACAAATTCATATATTCTGTAACCTAATGCTTCCCCCAGAATTCGCTACAGCAGATTTGCTGAACAGACAGAATGAATGAGAATTAAAATACTCTTAAAAATAGCAAATTGGAATCTTTTGACTCATACGTAATTTCTCTGATGATTTTTACGTAATTACTATTCTTTACCTATTAAAGAAATGATGAGCCATTTATCTTTAGAACTGTTAATTTAGGCTGTTTGCTTGTATAGAAGGTAAATAAGGAAAACAAAACAAAATAGCAACCTGATCATACATAATACCCATATTATTTATTTGATGCAAAACAGAAAGTACTTTTGTCACCTAATCATTTGAAATTTTCTGAGTAAGGCAATATTTGAAAGTTCTGAGATACATACAGCAGTATGTTGATAAACTGACTATATAAGGCCTTGATTTACAGTAATTGACCAGTTTTTGTGGTATAAATACTTTCACTGTGGGCTGATTTCAAGCTACTAATGGTTTAACAACTGGCTCACAAAATTCCTGGAAATTTAGTAGTCAGTTCTCAAACACAACTAAATGTATAATTCTATGACTTGGCTATGGAGCCCCAGTGACAATGACTGCAGTAGACTGATTGTATTATGGTCCCAATGCTTCATCCCCCGTGTATCCACACCCTTTGCCATGTAACCTTGTAGTGTCCTTCCATTGATGTTCTGGACCCAGCCAAGTGACTTTCTTTGACCAGTGGGATATTAGCACGCATGACACAAATGAAAGCTTGAAAAAGACCTTTATATTTCCACTTTCTTTTGAATTCGTGCCATTGCTGTCAGTACATATTCAGGCTTGCAGAGCCCAATCATTCTTGGCATTGCAGCTAATACCACCCTAAATCATTTGACAGTCAACCAATCCCAAGACATGTGAGTGAGCCCTGCCAGAATCAGAAAGGTGTTTACCTGATTCACTGATGAGTACAGAGATGCACGAGCAAGCCCAGCCCAAGTTAGTGGAGTCACGGGAACATGTGACATAAATACATTTTAAAAATATGTTCACTGAGGTCTTGTGGTTGTTTGTTATGTAGGATTATTTCATCAATAGATAACTGATACAAGGATGCTATTATTTAGCAGGGTTTAATTAAGACGAAGAGAATTTATACAAGAGGCAGTGTGCTTTGTGAAACATCAGTGATGCCTAAGTTTGAACCTGAGATTTACCATCTATAAGTGATTGCCCTGAGAAATGTATTTAACCTCGCTCTGCCTAAGTTTTCTCATTTTCAAATTGTGAATGACTAGCCTTTTAGGGTTATTGTGAAAATTAAGTAAATAGAAAATTAAAAACTGTTGATGCTACTGGAAAAGTAGGGTTTTATTTTCTTTATGCTGCTTTGTTGCAGTCTTATGATCACACACACACACACACACACACACACACACACACACACACATCTCGGTGATTAAGGGCACAGATCTGGAATCTGATGCCTGGGGTTGATTCTCAGCTCCACCATTTTAATATTTGAAAGCACTTAGAATTATAAAGTTTTCACTTACAGCAAACATTGTAAGAATTATCTATACTAGAATCTCATAAATGAAATAAAGCACCTGGCACACAGTAGGTATTCATGAAATGATATCATGTAAGGTAGCTATTTGTTTACTAAGGAAAAATGAGGTTGATGTTCTGGTGAAATTAGTTGTAATAATTATTTTTTAATGTTAGCAGAGATTATCTGCGAGGGAGCAGAGTGGCCAAACAATGTTAAAGCAATGTTTGTAGGAGTCCCTTTAATCTCCAGAAAACTGGCCCATCAAATCATTACTCTAACAGCTTCTAAGGAGAAAATTTCAACTTGGGACCCATAAGCATAACTTTCGGGGACCTGTTTAAATTGCTAGCAGGGATCTTATGCATTTGCCTCCCTATCAAGCATATTCATGTGAGAGAGCTTTCCTGCTAAGGCAGAAACTGAGGGACATGAGGAATGCCTGTCAGTATTCTGGCTTACCAGTCAGGATAAAGGCTTCTTAGATAAGAGAAGAACAATCAGAAAGTAAGTCTGAAAGAAAAATGATTCAAGGAGATGAAAGGCTATCAAAACCAGTGCCAAGAGGTTAACATGGAGTAGAACCTACCACAGAGTAGAAAGAGGAGTAGAAATTCCGTGCAGTTAATTGCGGATGTGTACAACATTTCTTCACAGACCAAGAAGAAGAGGCCATGGTCAACAACAGGTGTTTGGAATCAAGTGACCGCTTCTTGGAGGAAGAGACAAATAAGGTAGGATGTAGCCCCTTAATGAAAAGTGGAGTATGGTAGGCGTTATAGGCCTCATAGTGAACTGTCATTGGGAACGTGTGCTCCGTCCTTGGAGTATGCACCTAAGATGCATCAGCAAGCTTGCCAAAACAGGTGAAGCATACCAACTGTTCTCCACGGAGACAGATCCACAGAGGAGGATACAGGGAGCCAAAAGAAACCTGGAACATAATTTTAGTGACTTGGAGGTTTGGGGAGGGAAACTGGAAGACTAAGGGGGAGGCAGATGGATTTAGATCTCAAGTTGAAGGTTGTGACTTTGGCACAAAAAGCAGATGCCAAAGTTTAAAACTGCTTATGCTGATGCTATTAGAAAATAGGGTTGTATTTTCTTTATGATGATTTGTTACCCAACTATAATGAATTCCTGATAAGGCATGGAATCGTAGGCAATGAAAGACTGGGAAGAGCATACATTAAAAATGATTTAGTCTGATTAAGAAACTTCAAATTTGAGGATGAAAATACGAAGAAAACATTACAAAATCAGATACTTTGGAAAATACCAAACGAAAACAATCATACTGCACGTCTAGTAATTTTTGAGCGAAAATAACTAAGAATCAGGAAAAAGGGTAGTTCAACATGTAGCACATTTCCTGTCATCATAGGAGCTCAATAACTATTTATAGATTGTATAAATGAATAGATATGGCCACAGAAAACTAAAAATAATGCCTATACTTTCAAGGCCTATAAAAAAGTAAACCTAATATTTAAACTAAGAAGGGAAAAAATATTCTGTTAAATACCAGGATTTGATGAGACTGTGACTGGAAAATGGGGATTGTTGGGAGAGCAATCAGTGGTGGCCCATGGCGGTTCCTGCAGTTTCTGGCTTGGTATGCCAAGAATGCCAGACCCTGACTGCGTTTTGCCCAGGCCATTGCTAAATTTTGTGTTTGCAGTGAGCTGCCTTGAGGGGTGAGATGATGTCTTTCCCCAGACAAAGAGCAGGGTTCCTTTTGCCAGCTATGAAAGTTGTAAATTCCCCAAGCTCAGCGTTCCTCTACTGAAATGTAGCTCACTGCTTATGAAGGCAACCATGTAGGCCCACTTACATTATTTCTGCGGGACTTGGAAGAGCCAAAGCAAACAAGCAGGAAGCTCTGGCTACCGCTTTGTCATGAATAGTGAAGTCCTTTTTCTCTGATCCAGGAATCTCATGTTTTCTGCCAGCATCCATGACACACTAACAGACCAGCTTACTAGCTTGTTAACAGGGTAAAACCTCAGACCTTTTATGTACTTTTTGACAGTAATAGAGGGATACATCTTGTTCATAAGAAACAGTTCTTGTAGTAGAATGAAATAGTGCATGTCAGGAAAAAGCTACTGAACTAAATGGAGTGAATTAAATGGAGTGAGGGTCTTTCAAACATTATTAGTGCTCCTTTTCTGTATGAATTCGACCGAAACTCTATCTTTGGTGATTTATATTTTTCAGTAGAGTCTTGCTAAATTATATCCAGCTCTGCCCATTCTGTTTGGGTAAAAGTGATTTTTAACATCCAGTTTTTGATTCTGTAGTCTTTAGTCAAATTCAACAAAAGTACAATGCCCTTAGTCACTCATTTATAATAAAATTTAAATCATGAGTTAAATAAATTATAGTGTTAATAATCTATAAAATGATGCTCACAATATAATAAAGAAGACAACCTACAAAATCGTATATACCACTAATTTCTAAACTACAGATCTTTGTCTGTCTATCGATATAATAGTTGGGATGACACATACCAGAATGTTCATTGTGGTGGTATTAAGAATAGGTCTGATGCCTTATTTGTGTTTTTCAAATTTCTACAATATACATGTTACTTTTATCATCATGAAAGTTCTTTAAAATAATGAATTGTTATAATCCATACTTGCAACTCACCTCTAGTTACTGTGCAGGACATATGGCATGTAAAATAAACAGAATCTTCTAGATTTATGTTTCTAAATCTAGAAATATTTTATCTCCATACTCAGTTTTATATATTTAGTTTATTCTTTTCACTGTTTATATTTTGTAAATAACTGCAAATTCCCCTTGAAAGAGGTAGGATGTAAATAAATAATTGAAAATTTAACTTTTTTTTCAAATCTAAACATTTGTAAAAGGAAAGCCCAGAAAAGCATAGTAGACAATAAAAGAGCAAACAGAAATTTCTCATTATGAGAAAATGAGTGTGGGGTAAGCACCGTTATGGGTTGAATTCTGTCCTCCCTGCCAAATTCATATGCTGAAGTCCTAACCCCCAGTACCTCAGAATGTGACTGTATTTGAAAATAGGGTCTTTGCAGATGTAGTCAAGATGAGGTCATTAGAATGAGCCCTAATTTGATATGACTGGTGTCCTTACAAAAAGGGACAAATTTGGACACAAACAGACATGCACACAGAGTGAATAAATGCCATGTGAAGATGGTGTATAATGTGTGGCTAGGACTCACTGAGATAGGGATGATTAAAAATAGAATTAGGAAAATCAGGCAAAATGAAGTGTCACAGCAACCATGGAAAGAGCATTTCAAGTGATAGTTTGTGACAAAGAGTATCAACTGATGGGAGATCATAGAGAGGCAGTGTTAGGGAAAAGTACATTCGGTTTTTGAAGGCAGGGAGTTTAAATGTTACCTACACCACTTACTAGTTATGTCAGCTGTGAAAGTCGTGTTACCTCAATATACCTCACTTTTCTCACTTATAAAGAATGGGTAATATGTGTCTTTCTCACGTTTGGTTGTAAATTATGAGCAATCAAATCCAAATACACTCGTTCACACACACATAAAAGACTTAGCAAAAATAAGTGCTCAATAAGTGGCGGCTGTTATTACTGCCACTATTACTGCCAGATAATAGTGAAGGAAAAGGATTAGACTATTAAAAAAAAGAAATTGAAAAAATAATAAAAGGATATATTTCCTATTCTTAACAATAGACTGTCACTAGATGAACACTTACTATGTGCTAGGTGCTGTTCTCAAAACTTATAGGTATTACCTTATTTAATACTGACAACAATCCTTTGAAGTAGACACTATTTTGATTCCCATTTGCACATGAGAAAACAGGCACAAAGCAGTTATTTGCCCATGTTCACAAAGATGATAATTGCAAGAGCCAGGATTCGAAGCCAAGTTATCTACCATGTTTCTCCGAAAATAAGACCGGGTCTTATATTAAGGTTTGCTCCAAAAGACACATTAGGGCTTATGGTCAGGGGACGTCATCCTGAAAAATCATGTTAAGGCTTATTTTCCGGTTAAGTCTTATTTTCGGGGAAGCACGGTAGCTCTAGTGTTCATGGTTTTTAATATTATGCTATATTTCATTCACCTTTTTTAGAATCAGTGGTGTGTCATCAGCCAGTTATTTAGTCTGTGACAGTGAATCTGTATTCCTTTTTCGGTGACTATATAATTTCTAAACACTGAGTTGTTCAGTTAAGGCAGTTCTGGGGAATAGTTTTCTACCAGGCAACATCTTCTATATTGAGTATTCTTGGCCAGGAGAACGTTCTTAATAAACAGTTTTGCCTTCTCAATGATTGATTAGAATATAGAATTTGCTTTTGGACTCCAGAGTCAGACAACTGGGGCATGTGTCCTGCCTATAATTAGTTACTTGATACTAGACCCGAGAAATTTAATGGACTTTTATTTTTTGACATTATAGTCTGTAAAGTTATTTAAACATTTTTGGTGGCAGAATATTATAGTCAGTTAATATCAGCTCTCAGGAGATGATTAAATTTTTAGGAATTTTGCAAGCTGGTTTCTAAACACAACTATTATTAAAAATTAAATTATATTGACATACAAATAAAATATAAACAAAGGTTATAAATACTAAAAACCCATTTTTCTATCATCTATGTTCTTGAGGCCATTGACATCTATTTTATTTGGATGGAGGAAACACCAAAGAACAGTGTGCTGTTGCGTGTCTCTTCTAAACTCCGTGTTCAGTGACATCAAGTTGGTAGTTGAAACTGGATAAAGTGGGAACATTTGTTTCACAGAAATCAGTTAACTAATGCTATAAATCAGGGATTCCCCCTGTTCCCTCCCATTTGGTTGTTAAACCTTTATCAGCACATCATTACAAAGCTAACAGACTCTCCCCAAAAGCTAATCCTGTACCTTAGGACTATCCCTTGAACTGTCATTTGTAGGATTCCAGAAACATATTTAAAACATTAATTTGCCAGTAATTAGCATTATTAGAGACCCACATTGCTTAATGAGGGCTTATGTGCCATCTCAGTGATCTCAAATAGAACATTAAAATGCCCATTTTATTTTCTTTCAAATCCAGAGAGATAATGTTTCCTCTTGTTTGGAGAAACTAATCATCAACTTGTACTTTTTTTCCCTTTTTTTTTTATTAGTTTCAGGTACACAAAACAATGTAATAGTTAGACATTTATCATTTATACCCCTCACACAGTGACAACCCCCCTCCTCCCATCTGCTACCCCTCTGACATCGCACAGAGCCATTACATTTCCACTGTCTCTATTCCTAACGCTGTACTCTGCTTCTTGTAAGTATATATATGTATATGTATATATGTACTATATATGTATATATGTATATATACATATATAACTATATGTACATATACATACATGTATATATACATGTATGTATATATACACATATGTATATGTGTATATGTATACATATATATATAAAATTATAGTTGACATTCATTATTGTTCAACTTCAGCTTCAGGTGTACAGTACAGTGATCAGGCATCTACATCATCCCTGAGGTGGTCTCAACTTGTACGTTTGATTTCTTGAAACTTTTATTATTTCTACTCATTGAAATTTCACTTTTTATTATCTTTCTAGTAATTCATAAAAATTATTTTTGATCACTGAACTCATTTCTTTTCAACTCAACTATTTTGTGGCCCATCCGCACCACAACCTATGTGCAAGAGAGCACATTGATAAAGGGACAGCAGTGGTGAAAAGTCTCTGTGGAAACTGCAGTGGAGCTTCAACTTAGCAAGAGGGAAAGTATAAGAAGAAGTCCAAAGGAAGGAAAGGCACTATTGCCTAGTCGTTGAGGGCACAGACTCTGAAGTCAAACTGTTAGGGTCCTAATTCCAGCTTTGCCAATTACTAATGTGAGATGTGAGCAAGATCTTAACCTCTCTGTGTGTTAGTTTTCACCTCTATAAAATGGGGATAATAATTGGATCCATTTCATATAGTTGTTGTGCAATAATGAATGTAATAAATGTAAACATGCAGAAAATTACTTGGTACGTGATATGTATTATGTCAGTATTTGTAGATATTCCTTTTTTTATAACAAAAGACAGGAGTTTTCTACCCCAAAACAATAGAGAGGTGGGTCTTTCATTTCTTACATGCTTTCAGTCAGGACTTTGTATCAGTAATAATATCTAAGATAGCTTACATATTCATTATATTCATTCTATAGAAAAATTTAAACTTTGGGGTTAGTGTGCCCAAACGGCTATTCTTCAATTTTTAATTATACACACATTACATGAGCTTTTGCAGTTGGAAAGTGGACAAACATAATGGAACTGGCAAATTTATTTAATGCACTGCCTACAAATCAATTGTGCAGTGACCTACTTGAATCAGTAATAGAGCCAACTTGACATCCTGTGTGAGCAGGTGACTGTTTGCTCATATGTAGACAAAGCCGTTGGGATGACCTACTTGGGATCAAAACCCAAAAGGGCACAGTTGACTTGTCCTAAAGTGTATAGTGTATAGTGCTAATATTTTAAAATATAATTAAAGAACTGTGAATCTTTATTTAATAGTTGTTGTATAATTAAATATACAGGATCCCAGTGGAGTTGTCCCTATTTTTTACATTTCTCTATTATCTAGTGACTTAGAAGTATTTATGGGTGAGAATAATTTGATTTGAGGTTTTAGATGTAACCAAAGTTTAACAACATGAAAAACTATATATGTAAAGCAAAGGGCAAATTTAGTGGTGCTTTATGAAATGCTAATAACAGTAGCAATGTACTATTAATATTTACTTTTGTTCTAGGCTATTAAGAAACCCATTGGCTGCAACTATAATCTGTTTTTATTCTCTTCTTTGCAAAGATTGTGATTAATAGCATGCCTTGAATGTATATATAGCTTCCTAGGTGATGTGTTGTCATAGGACATTGGCTTACTAAGTTGTACTAAACATGATTGTCATACATTATTATTCCAATCACATAACTATCACCTGATCAAGTTTAGGTATAAAAATAGAGGCCAACTCATTATCATTATTGGTTTGTAATACAAGAATTTTTATTCTGACACCACCTCTTAACATTTAGTGTTAAGGAACAAAAATACCTGCGATAATGGAAACCGTAGATAAGAAAAACTACGCTAGCTTAGGGCTGAATTTATAGGTATAGCCAGTATGACTCATGTGGGTGACTTAGGGAAGTGATAGTTATTTTATTTATATGGAGTCTCTTCTCTTCTATCAGGCGTTTAGCAAACATAATCAGAATTGAAGAAATTAATTTGCTTCACTTGTAGGGCTCTCTAATTATTTATTATTTATTTATCCCTCATAAAGTAGCATTTGAATGAAGGGAGAAAATATGTACTTTTTTAATATGAATAAAGTATATGGGTATGGCAAAGGCCCTGAGAAACCAGAGTTAACCATCAGTTCAATGTCATTATTAGAGTTTTATCTTAAGCTACTCAACAGCTTTCTTGTGAGTCAAGGCGAAATGTTTGTTTTAGAAGTGCAATCTTGGGTGTATGTCTGTGTGTGGGCACGGACACATGCGCTCACACATACAGGTGAATACTCTGAATGGTGTCACAGTAGCCCCAGGATCTTGTCATTGTCCTGTTAGAAGTTGACCATATGCATATGATCTCGGGGATTGCTTATCCTCTATGATAGATGCTTGATGGGAACGTGTGCTCTAGCAGAGCCACATCGCTCCTCTTTTCCCCCTCCTATTGCCTTTGTCTTCTGTTTTTGCACCTTCCTTCCTATTTCTGTCCCCAGACTTTCAATTCCGTGCATGTTTTTGATCTGTCCTGATAAGAGAGGACTCATCTGCATAGCTGGTTCAGGAAGCAGACATGTAAAAAGATTTGTGAAATGTGTGCCCTCCTGCCATATCGGCCTTATTTTTCTGAAGAGATGTCATCTGTATACAAGAGGGCTTCTGTTGCCTCAGTTGGTGTCTCACTGACATTGAATGATGTACCCAGTGCCTTAGTTATAATGATACAGATAGGGGCAAGAATCGCCAAATTGTTACATTTATAAAGACAAATAATAAAATAAAATAGCAAACAGTACCAAAAGGGAACAGAATGAAAGTTCACAATAAGTAGATTGCTGTTTCTTTCTCATTCTTATCATTCCCGACCAGGAAAAAATGTCTATCATTGTATCATGATTAAGGATAGCAGTTGAAATAACTGGTATGTTTACCTAGGGAAAAGAGGACCAAGTGGGAAATCAGAAAATTTATGAGCTAAAAGATTGACTGCGAGGAACTGTCTCATTTTTCCTAACAGAATGTGAAACATACATTTGGAGAACTGATTTTAGATTATGGCTCAAAGGTAATTCAGTGAAGAAAAGATAGTCTTTTTAACAAATGGTCCTGGCACAATTACAAGTTTATATCCAGTCCCTAAAAGACCTTCAATCTGTACCTTGTACTAGATAATAAAAATTAAAACAAAATGGGTCATAAATTTTAAGTATAAAACCTAAAACTGCTAAACTTCTAACAGAAAATAGCAAAAATTTTTGTGATATCATGTTAGTCAAACATTTCTTCAACATGACACCAAAAGCACAATCCATAAAAATTGAGCTTTATCAAAATCAAAAACATCAGCTCTTAAAAGGCACTTAAAGGCAAATAAAATCTGCAGACTGTGGGAAAATATTTAAAATGCATATGCCTGAGAAAGGACTTGTATCCAGCATATATAAATAACTCTCAAAACTCAATAATGAGAAAGCCAACAACTCAGTAAAGATATAATGATGCTAAATAAGCACTTAAAAAGATACTCAACAGTATGAATTAGGAAATGAAAATTCAAACCACAATGAGTTACCACGGCACACTTGTGAGAATGGCTAAAATTAAAAAGACTTATTGTACTAAGTGTACTTATTGTACTAAAATTAAAAGACTTATTAACAAGTATGTGGATGTACTGGAACTCTGATACACTACCGATGGGAATGTACAAAGGTCTAACAATGAAGTTCGAACTTGTTGCAATGATGTTGCTAAATTTTTTTGATATCAGAGGGATTATTCATTATGAATTTGTACCAATTGGACAAACAGTGAACCAAGTTTACTATTTGGAAGTGCTGAAAAGGCTGCATGAAAAAGTTAGATGACCTGAACTTTTCTCCAACAATTCATGGTTCTTGCATCACCACAATGCACCAGCTCACACGGCACTGGCTGTGAGGGAGTTTTTAGCCAGTAAACAAATCACTGTATTGGAACACCCTCCCTACTCATCTGATCTGGCCCCCAAAGACTTCTTTCTTTACCCGAAGATAAAGGAAATATTGAAAGGAAGACATTTTGATGACATTCAGGACATCAAGGGTAATACGGCTGCTCTGATGGCCATTCCAGAAAAAGAGTTCCAGAATTGCTTTGAAAGGTGGACTAGTTGCTGGCGTGCGTGCATAGCTTCCCTAGGGGGAGTACTTCAAAAGTGACTGTAGTGATACTCAGCAATGAGGTATATACATTTTTTCTAGGATGAGTTCACGAACTTAATTGTCCTACCTTGTAAAGTGGCACAACCATTTGGAAAAATAGTTGGGCAGTTTCTTTAAAAGTTAACCATTTGTGTACCATATGATTTAGCCACTCTGCTCCTCTTAATTACCTAAGAGGAACAAAAGGATTTGACCATATAAAGACTTGTGACAAATGTTCACAGAAGCATTATTTGTAATAGCCTAAACTGAAAATAACACAAATATTAATGAATAGGCTGATGGATAAAGAAAGTATGATATATCACAACATTAGTGAATCTCAAAATAATTATGCTAATTGAAAGAAAACAGACAAAAAGAGTACCTACTGATTTAATTTACATAATACAATTATATTACGAATAAATTTGTAGGGACAGAAAGCAAATCATTGATGGCCAAGGGATGAGGTGGCAGTGGCAGAATGGGGAGAGGAGTGGAAGGGAGGGATTACAGTGACCCGTGATGAAACTGCTGGAAGTGCTTGTAATTTTGATTGCATTGATGATTTCATGGAGTATATGTGCATAAGTCAAAATGTATAAAATTGTATTCTTCAAGTATGTACATTTATTGTATGTTGACTAATACTTCAAAAAACCTGCTACAATTGTGCATTTTTATATTGCCAAATGTTATTTTTTCACATTAGATATTTTATTTGTAAGAGGTAATGATTCTTTCAGTGGACCAGTTACAGGGCATTACAGATGGTTTACCTTTCTAATTTTGAAAACAATAGTGATAAGGTCTCTGAAAAATATATTGCTATAGAATCATTTTTATTTCAGAAAATTTCATGTTATCTTCCATTATCAAACAAGGAGATGTCAACTAGAGAGCAAATTAGTAAAACATAATGATTATGTCAGAATTATGAAAGATATTTTGGGTTATTGTCAGCTCTGCAGTGCACGATGTTAAAATAAAATCTAAAACGATGGTAAGCTTAAATTTGCATTCCAATTCTTAACAAATTTGTGAGCATTATGTAGACCTTTGGACACCTGGGAAGATTTATAAATAAATTTAACTTGGCAAACATAATTATAATTTGAAACAAGTGGAGTTGGGTCATGACCAACTGACTTAGATTCAGTGACTTGAATACAGGGACCTATTATGATGATATTAATAGGAACTCAACCTAGAGAAATTAATTTTTTTCTCCTAAGGGTAACAGGCATACAAGATATTATCACTAGAAGAGATTTAATTCTCAATGGAGAAAGCTGGATGGCGGTATTTACATTTGACTAATGGGAACCTCTGGGCAGCAGCCAAGCTGCCTGAGTCTTATCTGTAGTCACTTTAAAGGACACCTTCTGCTCATCTGTCCCCTTAACTGTTCTAAGTTTTTTATTAATGGCATGTGAAAGAAAGAAAGGAAAACAAATTTTACAACTTTCCCACAATAGTTTGTCAAGGCAACCCAGTGCACAGCCCACTACCATGCCAGTTTTAAACCTTTGTTGAATTGTTGATAATAAATTATGTAGCCTGGAGAATAAGAATTCAATGCAGTTACTAAATTGTTTTCACTAAGTATTAATATCACTTATACTCTTAAACTGAAATTATGCAATAAAAAATAATTATGACCAGTATTTGCCAGATACATAGAACATGTGAGGCATTCTATGTACTTTATGACAGTTAGATTTAATATTTACAAGATTAGCGAGGTCTGTGTTATTTGTCTTCTTTTTACAGATAAGGAACCCCGGCACAGAGAAACTAAGTAATTTGTTCTGGGTCACATTGCTACTGAATTGCAGAATTATGATTTGAACCCAGGTCTCTGATTTTCAACCTCATGCCTTTTCCACTACATAATTCTCCATTTTATCTACCTATTTCAGTAAGTACCCTTTGATAGTTTGGGTAAATCAGGAAAAGATACACAAATTAACATCCATGAAAGGTTTTGCTGAGCTGTGGGTAAAAAGCTAAAATCATGTCAAAAACTTGAGTTGAGGTGTGTGTGTGAAGTATCAGCAGGAAACTAAAGGAGGCAATATGACTGAAACCTGAGGGTTATTTTCCTTTGTAATTTTTGTGGGGTAGCACCTTTCCTTTGGACATCTACTAAATAAGAGAAATAGGGCACAACTTCTCTAAGGTTCTTTTTCCTGACCAATTACATAAGGTAGTACATTAAGTCCTTAGTACTAGGTTGGATATAACATGACAAACAATAGTATCACTACTGTTTTTTTACTAAGAAACAAATGTACCTTTTAAAGACACATACATTTCACTCCTAGGTATATATCCAAGAGAAATAAAAAAACATTTGTCCATGTCAAAATTTGTACACAAATGTTCATAGTAGTAGTATTCATAACAGTCAAAAAGCAGAAACAACCAAAATGTCCATCAACTGGCGATGAATGGATGAATATGATCCATATAATGCAATATCTACATAATGGACTATCCATATAATGGAATATTACTCACCAATAAAAAGGAATAAAGTAACTGATTGACACTACAACATGGACGAACCTTAAATACATTATGCTAAGTAAAAGAAGGTAGTCACAAAAGACAACGTGTTGTATGATCCATGTATATGGCATGTACAGAATAGGCAAATCCATAGAGATGGCAGGTAGATGAGTGGTGGCCTTGGGCCTGAAGGCATGGAGGTGCGGGAGACTGCGGAGTGACTGCTGATGAGCATAGGCTTTCCTTTTGGGTGAACAAAAATTATCTAAACTTAGATTGTGGTGGTAAGCAGGACAATACTGCAAATACACTAAGCATTTTATTGTACACTTTAAATGGGTGAGTTGTATGTCATGGGAATTATATCTCAAAGTTGTTTTACAAAGATCAGCATATAAACAAGGTGTATATAATCAACCTAGATCAAAGTAATCTGAAAAAATTCTCAGTAATTTGAATGTACACTCCTAGAAGATATATCCTTAAGACAAAAAGACAAAAAAAAGTAAAAGATATTTAGTAATTGTACTAATATTGCTATTTTATAATTAATATATCTATGTATTAGGTTCGTATGTAATTCATTAACTTAATTATTTACCCATAAACAATTATATTAATGTTTTTAGGAATTATTACTTCAGAGTAAGTAAAAAGAGAAAAGAGATAATACTGAAGTCACAGAGTTAAGGAAAAATCCTTAATCTTAAATTTGAATTGTTAATACCAGTATAAATTCATGACACATTTTTTTCTTTTAAAAATATTTAGTTCCTAGCTCTACCCATGGAAAAAATTCCTGGCAGTAATGTCAACACAGTAGCAATAATCACTGAGCCAGATTGAGATCTGTAAATATCCACTCTTACTGAAAGGAACCAACTGTCTGTGGAGAAATGACTGATGGCATGTTCTGGCAAGAAATGTACAAGATGAACATGGAACATCTTACCATGATAGGACTCATGGAAGTGACCAAAGACCACTGTGGTTGTGTCAAGAGGACTCAGGAGACAACTTTCAAAGGACTGTTACAAGCCAAAGATGGGTATTTGTGCCTCAAAAGAATAATGACCCCAATGGATTGAAGCAAGCACATTAAAATGCATGAATTAAAAATGAAAGAGAACTCATTGATCACCTTTAAAAGTTGCTAGGGCACCAAATATACAAAAAAATTGGAAAATAAAAGGGAAAAAAGCATTTGTTTTTCTCTTGCTATACAAACTGTGTAACCAAATACTTGATGAGCAAAAGATCTTTTTAATAGAAAAAGTTCAACTAATAAATGCAGAATGACAGAATCAGGAAATGATCAGGTTGCAACACCTAATGAAATAATGCATGCTGACTGCTGATACAATTAAGAGAATGATTCATAGGGAACTTCATACTTGGTAGATTAGGCAGACAGAACCTGAACCTATTGTTAAGTTTTAAATCACAAAAAGAGAGACATGCAGGCATTTTGTGCCTCCTGACATGATTTGATCTAAAGTATTCAGCATCACCTATGATGTATTTGTGCCAAGAAAATTAAATTCAATTAGCCATCAATTGCTATTTTACAGAAAATACAGAATGAGAGAGGAACATGCTAAATTACAATCAAGGAAGCAATAAGCCATGTCCAGAATGGGGGAATTTCTGTAAGATAAATGAGCCAGTTTCTTTAGCAAATAAATGGCAAGTAATAGGGTAAAACAGATTTTTGTTACTGATTAAAAGATATCTGAGAGACTTATCAACCAAATGCAATTTGTAGATCTTACTTAAATCCTGATTAAGGAAACTGGAGGAAATTAGTCCAAATATGAACTGCTTATTGAAATGCTGTGTTTGGGCATAGAGAGGTTAACAATATGCCAGGGATGTTATATATAGGATTATTAATTGGTTGACATGTTAGGCTAGGCAACTTCTAAGATTCCTTTCTTCTTGACAATAGTAATCCCAAAGTTAATCAAAAGAAACTACCCAATGGGACATGTACCCAAGTATGGTAGCTTTTGTTTCCAAAGATGGTCACAACTATATCTCCCATTCCACCTGCTCTTTTGCAAGGAGGCCTTACCACTCACTCATCAAGGAGTGAAGTGTCTTTCTCTGATGCTTGATTTTGAGCTGGCCCTGTGACTGGGTTTGGCAAACAGAGTGTGGTGAAAGCGAGGTTGTGTAACTTCTGATGCTGGACCTTAAGAGAGTGACTGCTTCCTCTTTCTTAGATCCCTGAACCACCATGTAAAGAGATCCAGCTACCGAGAGAGAGAGAGAGAGAGAGAGAGAGATCATAGAAAAAGAACAAGTTGCCCATCCATCCCCTAATTGTTCCAGTCATTGCAGTTAAGTGGCCAGATATGTCAGTGAAGCCATTGTAGATGTTCAAGCCTCAGCTATTTCAGCGCTGCAATTGATCCTAATTTCCAACTGATCCATCAGCTGAATGCAACCAAGGGAATGACCCCAGCTGATACCACATGGTAAAGAAGAGCTACTCAACTGAACGCTAACTCTTGAGTTCTTGAGCAAATGTAATGATTGTTGCTTTAAGTCACTAATTTGAGAGCAGTTTGTTATACAGTGATAGATAACCTGGTGTACACAGGATAAAACAACCAGATGTAGTCTTGACCTCTGTAAGTCTTTAACCTATGCTTAAGCCTGATTTAAACCCCACAAAAATGGCCGTAAGACATTGGACACAGTATGTATTAGACCAATAAGAGTTTGCTTCACCATCCCACTAACTCCACATATAGGAAGATTGAGGAAATAGCCATAACCCTGAACCCAAAGACACTGCAAAGAGTTACCATTTGGGCTTGAGTAAGTGAGATGGTCCCTAACTGGGTTAAACTTCAGTCTTAGACAATAGCACATATTTGAGAGGAAG
The DNA here is from genome assembly GCF_036562045.2 of Rhinolophus sinicus. NCBI lineage: Eukaryota > Metazoa > Chordata > Mammalia > Chiroptera > Rhinolophidae > Rhinolophus > Rhinolophus sinicus. The sequence goes on along the minus strand of NC_133757.1, from coordinate 39,396,852 downwards.
AGAGACATAGCTATTAAATAGTCTTCTCTTTCTGATGGGCTGAAATGATGAGATGAATTATTTTTTCTCAAAAAGAGAAATAGGTGGGTATTAAATGATACCATAGGATGTAGACAAACTTCCAAGAATAAAAAACAAAATACATATCTATAGATTCGGGAAACTATGACCATGTGTACTTTCATTTCCTGTACTCCCACCAATATTATCTTGATGAAATGTCACACAATCCTAGATTCTTAGCTGTGTTTATGGTGGTTCTCATCATCATCATCACCCTAATCTTCATTTCAGAAAGGAGAACCTGAGTGGGAGGTAGTGAACCCAAAGGGAAAAGAAAAGGCTACAGAGTGGGGGATATAGCAAAGGAGGAAAGAAGAGGTGTAGAGGAAGGAATAAAAAGATAAGAACTCTTGGTAAAGACAGAGAGGTAAGATGAATAAGGATCATAAAAATAATAAAGTAGCATAAAATCTGCAAAGCAATTTGCTGTTTATAAGGAACATTAATATATGTTATTTAATTTAATCTTTTTTATACTAATGTTTTATTTACATTAATTATGTGGATGAGGAAATATGGATGGGGCTGAAAGACTACAACTTGATAATTTTTTTCTATTAAAATATTTACTGAAAATCCACTTTGTGCCAGTCACTATGCTAAGTATTGGAAATATAATTGTTAGCAAAACAAACATCCTATTTGCCCTTATAACTTAAAATCTAGTAGACAAAAAAAGCATCATTCAAATAATCGCAAAAGAACTGTAAAATTGCAACAAATGCAAGGAACGTGGTACTATGAAAACATAGAAGAACGATTTTATCTAGTCCGATTAATCCTGATTACAGGTTTTTAGACAAACAAATTGCACAGTTACCTTGCTTAAATCTGTTTTATGAAGATATTTCACCCAAATATGGTGGTACATTAAGGAATTAATAAGTATTTTCAAACAACTCTTACATTTTTAAAATTAGTTTTCCAAGGAGGAAATGAAAATGTTGCTTGATTTCTATGCCCAGCACTGTGTGCCTCTAGAGTGCCATCATTTACTGGATCAGGATTCCATACTCTGTAGCCTTTAGTCAAGAACTGGTTAACAAGGATGCCTGGGGAGATAGGGCCATGGTGGGGAGGAACCCGTTCTAGATATGAAAATTTCACTGCCACTCACTTGCGCAGCTCTTATTAAAGTATAGCTCCCAGTCTGTCAGCTGTGGGGATGATTAAAGGCTGTGCTTCTGATCCCCAGGGTTTCCCTTTTTTTAGACTTCTCAGAGTAAATGTTAGTTTTAGTTTTATGCACCATCAGATAGAAGAGACTGTGATCAGATAAGAATTGTATTCACAAACTTCTGCTCTAGAAGAAAAGCATACAGTATAACCACTACACATCCAGTAGTACTTCTACTCTCAGACCATAAAACCTAAATGAACACCATCTTCTCAAATAACCCCAGGTGGTTACAGCTTGTTAATTCATTAATCCCTCTAAAAGCCCATGGCCAAGTTTGATAAGAATAAACAGGAAACTAAAATACAAAGAGTTGAATTGATGCTCTCTGGGTTCCCCAAATTGAACAAGAACCAGAGTTGTGCAGCTCCTTTTTCTTAATACAGACATTCTACAAGGGCTTCTGAATGAAATGGCCACTGTTGACCTGTCTTAGAAATGTGCTTTTTTACTCTGTGCTAATTAATCTATTTAATAGTTTGTTTCTTTTCCTTCCACATTTAATTTGGGACTCTTCACCCTTAGGTATCCTTTGCAGACTTTGATTTTACCCAAAACTTGAAGTTTGGGCTTTTGTAATAACTCTTTTGTTTTATATTATCTTGATAAATAATTCCATGTGACAATATTTGACCATAAGTATCACCGGTGCTATCTTTTCAGTTAACCCTGATTGTCTTCTCGTATCTTTCTGATCTCCCTTCAGTAAATTCTTTTATATCTTACAGCTACTGATTTTTTCTTTAATCCACTATGGTCAGAAAACATACTTTGATTTATTTTCTTTGCTGGTGAACATACCATGTCCACTTGAAAATAATGTGTATTTTGTAGTTGTTGGGAGTATCGTTTAAGCCCAGGTGGTTCATAGCGCCATTCATATCATTTATGTTTTTACTGAATTTTGCCTAGATCTTGTATCAAGTGCCAAGAGAGGTGTAGATAGCTCTAAGATAATGCAATTGTCTATGTCTCCCTTTAAATCTGTCATATATTTTGAAACTATTATTAGGTACGTACATATTTATGACTACTGTTTCTCTTTTAGTAGTTAAACTTTTATCTTTATGAAATGATCCTTTTTATCTCTGATTGTATTATGTTTGGCATCTTATTTTATCTGTTATTGAGTCCCCCAGTTTTCTTATACTTAACTGTTTGCATAATATATCTTTTCCATCCATTTACTTTCAACCTATTTGTGTCTGTATTTTAAAGTTCATTCTTATAGAGAGTATATATTTGGGCCTTTTTTTGTCAGTCTTTTATGATTACCTCTTATTTTTAATTGGAGCATTTAGTTCATTAACATTTGTTGTAATTTTTATTATGGTTGGATTCAGAGCTCATGTTTTATTTGATTTTTGCTTTTCCCTTCTGTTTTGTTTCCCTTTGTTCCACGTTTACTACCTTCTTTTGGATTACTTGAATTTTTTTTAGAATTCCATTTTAATACATATATTGACTTTTTAGCTATACGTCTAAATATACACAGTAAACATTTAACAGTGAGGTTAGAGTTAACATTGTTAACAAAATGTAAAAATCTTGTACCTGTATGGACGCATTTTTTGCAACTCTCCGTTCTTTATACTGTAGTCATCATTATTACATGTATAAAATGAAACCCTACAACACCATGGTATAATTTTTTAAAACAGTCATTTATTTTAGTAAGAGGAAATATAGCCCTTTATATTTATCAGTATATTTTCAATTTCAGATTCTCCTCATTTCTTTAAGTTCTGATCTTCCATCTGATACCATGAACTACCTTGAGCATTTCTTGTAATGTAGGTTGTCTGACAATCATCTTCCTTTATCTGAAAATGTCTTTATTTTACCTTTACTTTTGAGGGATATTTTCACTTGATGTAGAATTTTGGGTGGACAGATTTTTTTTCCTTTCAGCACTTTCACATTTTGTTCCACTATCTTCTGATCTCCATTGTTTGTGAGGAGAAGTGAAGTCATTTGAATCATGTTTTCCCGTGTTTATACGTCATTTCCCTCTGGCTGCCTTCAATATTTTCTGTCTTTCTCCTTTGTCGAATTATGTACTTCACCTCCCTCACACACGTGGTGACTTTCCAGTGGGTGTGGCTGTCTTGGACTTGGAGGCTATGGCTTTTATATTGGCGTTTTCATCATTCTGTGAACTGCCTACTGTGAAGTGCTGTACCTCAGACTAAAAGTCTTTTTTATACCTCGTTAAATTTTACTCATTGATGAAGACTCAGCTTAATCATCACTTTTTCCAAGAAGCTTCTCTGAATCTCTATACACAACTGGATGTCTCCATGAGTTCAGAATGCATTTGGCTGCATTTAACAGGAAATACTATTACAGTGAATTGAACAAAACCAGGCTGTTTTTCTCACCTAATATGAAAGTTAGAGGTAGTCATTCAAAGCTGATGTAGCAGCTCAGCTAGGGCATTAGGGACCTAGGTATTTTCTCCATCTATTTGCACTTCTCTCTGCATAAAGCTTTTGTTCTTATAGTCTCAGTATGAAAGTTATATCCCTGGACATTATCAGGTCAGACAATTAAGTTCGCGAACTCATCCTAGAAAAAGTGCTACATACCTCAGTCCTGAATATCACTATGATTACCTTCGAAGTACTCCCCTTGGGAAGCTGTGCACCGATGCCAGCAACTAGTCCATCCTTCAAAGCAATTTTGGAACTCTTTTTCTGGAATGGCCATCAGAGTTGTTGTCGTATTACCATTGATGTCCTGAATGTCATCAAAATGTCTTCCTTTCAATATTTCCTTTATCTTCGGGCAAAGAAAGAAGTCATTGGGAGCCATATCAGGTGAGTAGGGAGGGTGTTCCAATACAGTTATTTGTTTACTGGCTAAAAACTCCCTCACAGACAGGGCAGTGTGAGCTGGTGCACTGTTGTGATACAAGAGCCATGAATTGTGGGCAAAAAGTTCAGGTCGTCTAACTTTTTCACACAGGCTTTTCAGCACTTCCAAATAGTAAACTTGGTTAACTGTTTGTCCAGTTGGTACAAATTCATAATGAATAATCCCTCTGATATCAGAAAAGGTTAGCAACATCATTGCAACAAGTTCGCGAACTTAATTGTCAGATTTCATATTCAATAAATGAATATTTATGGAATATGGTTGACTGAAGAATAATTTTTCATTTTCCATTTGAAAATGTTACTTATGTGGACTAAATAGTAGAATTTATTATTAGACAGGTGAAGTAGAAAGGATACTGGATATAGAATCAAAAGGATGTATTGAGTCTCTGCCATTTGCTAGTGATAGAACTTTGAGCAGGTCACTTCACCTCTCTGGACTGTCACCTTGTCTGAAAAATGGAGACTGAATTCCTTCTCACCACATGTAGTAAGAAAATATAAAATCAGATAAATTTCTTTATAAAGCCTAAAATGTACAAAGGAAAAATGGCATTTTAAATTAAAATAATAAGAAAATAGGTTTAAAGTTTTACTTAAGAATAAAGATTCCCTGGAATGTTTCTATACCTATAAGTTTGATCATATAAAAAGAAACATAGTATTAAAATTCAAAGGACTCTTAGGGGTCAGATTTTAGTTTAACATCCTTATTTTACAGTTGAAGAATCTGATGACTAGTAATTCTAAGTGCATTTTTTCAAATTATGAGCTGTATTGAGTGTTTAAGAGTCCCTTTTCCCAAAATTAAAAAAATATATATATGTTACTCTGTCTAAATGTGATAAGTTATAGAAAAATATTTGTCAGTACCAATTCTACATAATAAATATGGAGGCTTAGACACAGAAGTTGAAATGTTCTACTTGAGAGCACTCCACATATTCAGGATAGAACTGGGAAAGCGCGCGCGCATGCACACACACACACCCCCCACCCCCCCCCCCACACACACCTCAGAACCCCACAGTTTCTCTAAAAATGCTTCCAAAACGTTGTAAACATGCTTCTAAATCTACGTTCATAAACACATTATTTTAATTTAAACGTAGGTTTTAAAAGTTACTATTTCTCAGATTTTTAAATGCATTCTCTTGGAGAATATTATTCATTTATTAGCACCTTCTTTCATCCACTGCCTTTTTTCTAGCCCCAACCCAACCATTACATCACTTCCTATCATGTGTGATATGCTGGTTGCCCAGGACAGTCTATTCATTCTGACAATCAGGAAGGTATGCTTAAGGCACTGACATCTCTAGAAATGCTGCTGTAGTTGACACTGCCCTTAGAAGTTGTGTACACACAACCTAGCATTTTAACCTGTGGTTTTATATTGTTTTCAATTGATGATTTGCACTCTTCACCCCCTCACCTTCTTTTTGAGTTGTCATGGACTGAATGTTTGTATTCCCTGCCCCTCCCCACCCCCCATTCACAGGTTGAAGCCATAACCTCCAGTGTGGCTATACTTGGAGATAGGTCCCTAAGGTAATAATTAAATTTAAATGAATTATAGGGGCAGGGCCCTGATCTGATAGGATTAGTGTCATTATAAGAAGAGATACCAGAGAGTTTGCCCCAGACCCCAATTCACAAAGAAGAGGCCAGGTGAGCATACAGAAAGAGGGTAGCCACCCACAAGCCAACAGAAGGCACCTCAGAATGACACCTACCTTGCTGGCACCTTGATCTTGGACTTCCCAGTCTCTAGAACTAGGAGATATAAATTTCTGTTTAAGCCACTGATAAAAGTGAACCGATGTCTTGGGATGCTTAACCATGGAGCTGGGAGGACTGTGGGTAGAGCTGGGCCCCCCCTGTTGACTCTCTAGCCTTGACTTCCTGTTGAACTTTGTGGTAACTTCAGGGAGAGGGATGCTAATAAATAGAATTGCCATCTTGGAGCCGGGCTTTTATTTTCCTTCTTCACGTGGGAGCCCTGGGTGGGAGGTGTATGTTCCCCCACTGTGGTAGTGGTTTTTGTTTCTTTTTCCTATTTCCCCTGAATAAACCGTTTTTCTTGTGGATTTATCTGGAGAGTTATTTTTTGCCAGTGGATACCACCTAGTCTGTGCTATTTTGTTAGGGCAGCACAAGTGGCCATAACAACATACCATGGATACATGAGTAGTTCTAGATATTAGTATATTTCCCTTGGTTGAGTTAGTGGTAGTGGTAGGAAAGATAACTGTGTGGACGTGTGAAATCTTATGGCTGCTTTGTTGGCTTCCTGATTGGTTGCATACTATTGGAGCACCTGAATACAGCTGAATAGTTGAATAGTTTTTCTTTCTTTTTTTTTTTTGTATTAAAAACTGGGTGGCTTTTTTTTTTTTTTTTCCCCTCAGTGATTTCAAATAGTTGGCACAGTTGGTGCTGTTAACGTGTTTCAAAACACAGATGCCTTTTCGTGGTACTTAGAAGAAACCAAGTCTCTGTGCTCTTTTTTATTTGTTCCTTTTTTGCCCCTGCTAAATCGATGATATATGGTTGCCTTTTCATTGTTTTGCTGAGGTTTATTTCATCGCCTCACACTTTTTGTTCATTAGACAAACACAGAGTAGATGATAAATAGTCATTGGGAAAATAACGTGTTAGACAAAATGCAACAATGTGTTTCACAGAAAATGTCGTGTCACAGATGCATTGTGTCTAGAGTAAAACAATTTAAAGATCTTTTGTGTGTAGGGAAATGCATCTTTTTTTTTAAAAGCCATGGGAAAGACACCATTTTAGTCTGTTTTATAGGTGTTTAACACTGGGCAAAATAATGATTAAGCATGCATTTGGCCATAGTCCCAAAGCCTTTCTTGTACAATCCCATAAGACCCTATACATATTTCTCTGATAGCACCAGATACACTGAAATTACCTTTTCCCCTGTTCATGTCCTTCCTCAAATGGAATCTCCTTGAAATCAGGAATTTCATCTTAGCTTTGTTTTTCATTTAGCACAGCACATGGCTTATACAAGGCACTCACTAAACAGTTTTTATATTTGATTACATAAAAATGTTCAGGGGATCTGTTTCTATTAAGCCAGACAATATAATTGCTTAAACATTGGAAAATCAGTATTTTTTTCTCCTACTGCTCACACACCAAGGTATCCATTTAATAGTACACATTACATATTATTTTCCCACTTAATTAAAACGAGTGTGCGTAGATAGGATCTTAGAAGGAACTGAAATTTTCAGGCGAGTTTGAATAGTACGGAAATGATTCATTGCTGGGTTACCTTTGTCTGTGAGAAAGGCTAAAGAGGAATCCGTTTGCTCCAGGAAATAGAGGAGCTAATTCAAGAATGTGAAAGGCTAAAGTGTAGTCAACCAGGCATTTTCCTTTCCTCATGAATGGAAAGAAGCCTGGTCAGCGAGACCAAGTTAAAAGTAAAGTAAGACTATGATAATAAAGGAGTTGAAGTGGGAAGGTAGATTTACTGGTAGAATCTTTCCTTCAGAGTTGGATGGATCAGCACTTAGTTTTCTGAAATCATATTTGATGATTTGATGATATTTTCAAGATCTATTTTAGTTTATTCAGAAGTCTTAAAATTTTTTTAACCTTTTTATTTTGGAATGATTTTGGGTTTACAGAAGTGTCACAAAGATAGTACTCAACTTCACCCAATCTCGACATCTTACATAAACATAATATTTATGAAAATTAAGATTTTTACCATTGCTACAATACTATCCACTAAATGATAGACTTTATTCAAATTTCCCCAGCTTTTCTACTGATGATCTATTTCTATTCTAGGATCCAACCTAGGATTCTGCATTTAATCTAGCAATTCATGGTTCTTTAAATTTCACTTTTGAGTCTTACGACAGTGCCGTGAGTCTTACAACGATGTATGCTCTACAGAGCTTTTACATCAAGTCAGTTGTATGTTTTGGCCAATTCCTGATTTTAATTCTCTTATCTTCTTGTGTTCATTATTTGTTCCCCATACACAGTAGGTTTCGTAAATCTCTCTCCAATTCACAGTCCCTCTCTGGCCCCCTTTCTCTCTGCCTTGCCTCTTTTTTTCTGAAGACCCCTTGCCTCTGACCAGACAAGCTGTCTATATAAAGTAAATTATCTGAAATGTACAATTTTCATTTTCCTTTTCATAATTCGGGTTGTTAGAGAAAATCCATAAGCAGAAGTTGTCAAGTCAATCTGACAGGTTTGTTAATGTTGTATTTAATTTGTATTGTAACATAAATGGTAAAAGTTTTAATATTTTGCTTAAGGTATGGGACTAAATAATAACTTTCTGTCCTTTCTAGTGATTACCATTTGAGAATATCATGATTCTTTTTCTGAAAATAATGCTTTCTCTTAGCTAAGGCATCACTCACATGGGGGTAAAAAATTTTATTCCAGTCTTTTTATCAGAGAATGCTGGAGTCCATGCATAAGCTTCAAGCACATCCATGAATTAATAAAATTATGCTTGTAGTATTTTGTTTGTAGGTGTATTTTTTCCTAGGCAGGCGGGTCTACAACTCTCATCAAACTTATAAAAGTATCTGTCTCTTGATTTCAAAAATCAAGGTGAAGAACCATTTCTCTGGAGCTGGGAGTGTGGGGGATTTAACATCATTAAAAAGTTTGACTTCCAAATTTTAATGCAAAAGCTATTTGGAGGTATAAAATAACTCTAATTACCTTAAATTCACAAAATAAATATCCTTTCTACTCTATGTAATGATACAGGAACTTAAAGTTTATTGTGATCTTTGTTTTAATACTTATTATATTTTTATACCTGTATTCTTTTGTGGTAAATTCTTTCTTTTTTCCCTTTATATCCAGAGTTCTTTTCAACCCAGTTATTATTCCTCTGCCTTTGCTTGTCTGTTTCACAAGCCATTCTTTCATCTATCATTCCTACCCTGTTCCTTTCCCCTGACAAGATTGCTTGGTGGGCATTTGCCTGCTGCCTCCTCCATTCTGGTCCCTACTCCTCTGCTTGCTGCGGGAAGTGCTCTGGCTAACAGAGTGTGTAACCATAGGGACTGCCAGTGCCAACAGCATACCAAAAACACAGCTCTGGAAGAACATCAGCCTGACCCTTTCATGGGCGCTTCTTTACAGAAAGCAGCCTATGTCCCTGGATAGAGTTAGAACTTTATAGCATGGAACTAAATTTAAACATAAAGGAAACTCTATCCCTTTTCATTTGCGAAGCCACATCTTACCTAGTCATTGGAAGGGGAAGGGTGAGGTTAGGAGGATAAAGGGTGGGCTGTTGCCCCTCACCATCCATATTCAGGCAAACTGCTACTATGCTGGTTCCCATAGAGTGAGATAACTCCCCTGCCTACCGCTACCCCATCAAAAGCCATGTGACGCATAAGTCACTTTGTTTAGTTGTGTGTTTAATAGCTAAAAGGGGTTCATCTCAAAGCTAGTTTTTAAACATAAAATGAAGACTGTGACTCAATAATACTCAATGTATTATAATTGTCATTACCATAGTTCTGTTTATTGAGCAGTACCTCTTACCAGATACTCTGTTATATGCTTTACATACATTATCTCTAAATCTACCAATAGTCCTAAGAAAGAAATAGTATTACTATTCTCACTTTTCTGACGAGGAAACTGAGGATTACTTGGTCCGTGGTTACTCTGCTGGCAAGTGGTAGAGCTGGCCTTATACTAAGGTTGAAGGCCAGAGTCACAAACCTAAAGCTCTAGTGCACTTCAGTGACCGGTTCGCAATGAGTTTCTGTTGTTAGGTATTACAGGCAAGAATAGGGTGGCAACGGGAGGGAGAGGGGAAAGCAGCAACAGGAATAGGGAGGCATGTTCCAGACTGAGGACTGTATTAAGATGCGTGTGTTTCATTTACCTAATTAGATTGTTTTCCTTGAGGTCAGTAATTTGGTTTCTCTTAAGTGCCTTATACATAATAGGTGTTTAATAAACTTAAAACATGGGGAGGGTAAAGGGGAAGGAGAAAGGACAGATGGGTTGAAAAGGAAGTAAAGAGAAAATGAGAGTCGCCATGGAGAATGAAGAAAGAAAATGATGGGGAATGCATACATATGTGGGGAAAGGGTAGAGAAGAGACGGCGGCAAAAGGAGACAGACAAAAAATGAGGTAGAGGAAGATGAAGGGAGAAAGCCCAATTCATTTTCACTTTCTGGCTCAGACAACACCCACTTGGAGTCTGGGCTTTGAGCAATTTTCATTATGAAATTTAGTCCTTTGAAGCATTAACCACATTCACCTCTGAGTGCAGGTTTTCAACAACAATTTCGTCCTTTAGATAACTTCCAACCAACAAGGATCCCTAAGTCTTCTATGACTGGCAAAGTACGGGAGGAGAAAACCAGGAGTTTGCAGCAAATATATAGGTAGCAACAGCCCAAAAGGAAACGTGTCATAAGGGCAATAAGTGGGCTGAGGACAGGAAACGACCTCTCGTTTGGATGGGGAAAGGTAAGAAAATAATTTTTGAGTGCAGAAGTAATTCATTACCAAACAAATGGTAAAATTACAAGGTTAGACTTGGCAACAATGAGATTGAGGGGTACGACACTTTAAGAAGAGGGAACATTATTTACAACAGTGCAGAGTGGAGAACTTATTTGCTGGAATGCAGCACACGTATCTGTTTGCTTGCCACTCGTCACTTTCAGCCCCTCCCCCACCCCCACCTTTCCAGCAGTTCATTTCAGCCTTTTCAGTCTCCTTTACCACTTCTTTTCCTCTGCGCATCCCTAAGTGTTAGTGTTTGCTACATCCTATCCTAGAGTGTACAGACACTTTTAATGAACCGTCTTAAGCCTTCTTGGCTTCCCCTGTCTCTGAAGTCCTTGCCCACTTGTTTTAGCCCTGACACTGCCATAGCTACCGATTCTGGGTGGGCTTCACCAGCTGCTGCCCCACTGACTTCACATGGGTCCCACCTGCAGCGCTTTGCCTCATGTTCACTGTGTGCCACTTGCCTCCCAATTTGGGGCTTTCTGACAGCCAATGACTCATAAGATACCCCAAAGATCCTACTGGCCACATATGCAAAGAACAACCCAGAAGTGGAGGGGATGTGTGAAAGTTAACATCACTGGGCAAACCTTTGACCAATGGCAGATGGGAACCATGATTTGGGGCTCATATATTCTTTTCCCCTTCTGACCCCTCCCCCATACCGTGCTGAGCTCAGATCTCTTGAAAATTTGATATTAGGCAGCAGCCAGCAGGGTAAAGCAGACTCCTGTTAGTCCTACTCTCTCCCTTGACTCATTTCCCTATTTCACCTTCTATTTCCATTGGATTGTACACCCTAACATAGTAGCAGCACAAACGCGCCTCCCCATCCTCCTCCTTCTCCTCCTCCTCTTCCCCCTCCCCCTCCTCTTCCTCTTCCTCCTCTTCTTCTTCCTCCTCCTCTTCCTCCTCCTCTTTCTCCTCTTCTTCCTCCTCCTTCCCCTCTCTGTCTCTGTCTCTGTCTCTTTTCTACTATTAGTAATCTCATCTACTCCCTTGGTTTCAGGCATCCTCCATGTGCACACGAATTCCCTATCTACATATCTAACCCAAATCTCTCCTTTATAATACCCAGATATAGTGATTTGAGTATTTCTAGTTGGATTTCTGACAGGTGCCTCAAACTTCTCTAAAATAAAATTAAATGAACCACCTTCTTCCACCATCCAGCTGTCTAAACTACATATCTGGGAATCGATCTTAGCAAGTCCCTCTCCTTTCACCCTTTGATTATGTTTATCAGCAAAGCTTGCCAGTTCTCTCGAAATCCTCCCTGATGCACCCGTTTCTCTCCATTCCCACTGCAGTACCCATGTTCAAGCCAACATCGTCTCGTTCCCAGCTTTCTGCAACGTCCTCCTACAGGTCCTTTGACTACATAATTTGCCCCTCTCAAATCTCTACAGGTGATCTAGATAGATGTTCCCCAAAGCACACATTTCATCTTGTTACAACCCTGCTGGAAATCCTTCAATAGCTTTCAGATAAAGTCCAGACTCCTTAGTGGCTTCCAAGGTTCTCAGTTCCCTGCACTGTCTGCTTCTTTAAACTCTTGATTCTACATCCTCATGTTTACCTGGCCATGTTGAATGTTTTCAGCTTCTTAAAAGAGCCAGACTCTGTTTCACTCATTGTTTGTCCTTTAGACATTTGCGTTCCTCTCCCTTAATCATTCTTCCTTTTGCCTCTCTGATTTTACTCATTCTTTCCATCTCCACATGAGTGACACCTCCTCATGTGTGAGAGTTTGAGATTCAGAATCTGAAGCAGTCGTGGGTAGTTTTGATCTCTAAATTGGGGATTACAATTTAGATGGTTTAGACTAGAGAGTTGGAAGAATTACTAAAACTTATCTGAAGATGAATGGGATGATGGCTGGCAGAAGGAAAACCAGCCAGCTGCTAAATACATTTGAGGAAAGGGAGAGAGTTTCCCAGAGATCAGTATACAACAAAGTGAGGATTCTGCTTTGATATGGGATTGCCATTGCAGATTACAATGGAGGAGGTTATTCCCTAAGCTGCCAAGTCAGTGACCACTATAGCAATAGGTATAAATAAGCGTAGCTCTGATCTTTGGGCTCAATGATGCTCCTCCAGCAGAGCCACAGCTGTGTCCAGAGGGAGCTGAACAGCGACAGCTCACATCCTTTGTAGTTCCAGTGGCACAAAACAACAAAACTCCAGAGGTAGGCAGAGACTGTAGTAATTGTGTATACTCAAGTACACATTAGGATAAGTTAGATGCTTCTACATACAGAACTGAGTAGAGGTCAAGTTGATGGAAGTAGGTATACTTCATTAAATGATTAAATTCTGTGCACAACCCAATTTACACCTCCAATCTAATTTTCTCATGTAAGTCTTTTATGTTTTTATACCTATGGTCCAACATTTGTGGGCCATTAAATAAATTCCACCAGGAAGCTTAAACACACACACGATAAATGAGAAAGAATTACTAAAAATTAGATCAACCTCATCTAAAAGTCTATGCCTGCGTACACGCAGCAAATGGTATCGTCCACTGTGCCAACAACACTTGATAAGTGGAACTAAATGTTCAACTCCTGAGAATCTCGGAAAACCTGACATAACAAAATCCTGACATCAGTTTCACTTTTAAACCATATTTTGGATATTTAATTAAAAATGATCTAGTCACCTATTTATTCATTTAACATACATATATTGAATGCACCAGGACAACAACTCTGCTCTGATGGGGTTTATAGTCTATTAGCAAGATAGGTATTAAATCATTGGTTCATTCATTACAGTGCTACTCAGTGGGACAAGGAGAAATATCCTTAAGTTCTTTTTGGCCTTCTGGGCTCCTGGCTAGATTAACTGAATTTTGCAACATCATAAATTATGTTAAACTGAAGTTAAGGCTAACACATTTTAGATAAGACTTTTATTGATTTTTCTAAAAAGTTTCTATGTTTAAGTTCCATTGCCTGGAAAGAATTGACTCATCTGTGACTTAAAACAACAACAACAAAAACACACCATTTTTTTCTAGGTTCCATGTGTGAGTTCTATCACCTAAAAGAATTAACTCACCCATGAGGGATGTGTAATGATATCCAGAGAGACATTTCCCTGGTTCTTGGCTCAGGTCCCTGACGATGGATGAGCTGCAGAACACAGTGTGTTAGGAAAGTGATTTAGCAATTTATTCCTCATCTGAAACCTGTGACACAGTTTATCCTCACTTAACAGGCAAGCATACTTCTAAATGGCTTTTTCGAGGTCCTATCATGAGTCAACAACAGAATAAGGATTAGAATCTGTCTGTGCCTGAAGTGCAAAACTCTTGTCATAAATTCTCTCAGGCCATACTTTCTCTCAAAGAATATTATCTCTTATTTCCAGAATGAATAGATCAAAATAATTGACTCCAAAGTAACTTCCTGATGCAATGTGCCATAGAAATGGTTCTATAATGAAGCAAATGGAAAATATAAGCATTCTTAATGTGTTAATCATTCATTGAACAGTGCGGCCCTCAATTTAGATCAGACTTAAATGACTTTAAATAAATAATCAACTGTGTATCGGCACAGAGGTGGTCCAAAAAAGCTCATAAGAAGGGATGAAATAGGTTAGGAAGAAACTAATTGAAAACTCACTGCAATCTGAAGGAAAAGAAAAGTAAGTCATGGAAGACTCGAATGTGGGTTGTGGAGTTGAGCTAACAGTACTGCCAAAGCTCAAAGTAGAGAAAGCTGTCTTTAGGGCTGACCAAACATGGAGAAGAAATCATGATTGTAGGAAGGCAAAACTGGAGGAGCTGTGTGGGAGCCTTCAGCAGCACCACAGAGAAAAGTAGCCCCATTCCACCCTGGGAAGGCTGCCTTGCTGAAAGAGTGAGAAGAGTCCCTGGCTAGAAGCCTCGGGTTGATGTTTAGGGAGAGTTGGAGGCAGGATGAGACACAAAAGAAGGTCAGAGATCAGGAGGCCTGGACTTGGGTGTCCTTCAAGTCTCAGGAAGAAGTAAGTTGGAGGGAAAGGTGCACAATTCCAAAATGCTAAGGGGAAACTGCTGAATGCCAAGAGAACAGAGGCTCTTGGGGAGGATAACTTGTAGGGGGCAAGTCCTGGCAGAATTTTAAGTCTATGGCTATAATTTCACCTCAGGTTTCTGGCACTTATACAAACCACTGAAGGGTTTCAATTTTATGGAACCCACTGGTGGGAAAGCTGCCCAGTAATTCAGTTTCCCTCTATCTGTATGTAACACATTGTTTTTGTAGTGAAGAGATCATTGAGTTTTCAGACAGCACAGAAAAATTGCACTTTTCAACTGCAGGTGTAATACCTTTTTTTTTTTAAACAACTGTCAAAAGTCCATTATTGGAAAATCAATTCTACAACTGATTTCTCACAACAGATTAGAGATAGCCAGCAAGTGACTTTCAGGACATACTCTTCCAGACTCTTTATTTTCCTTTTCTTCCCCCATCCATAGGCTATATCTAAGTGAGATTCGTACACTGTTACACTATTTACCTCCCAGGAAGAAATATTTCTTGTCTCTTTAGTATAAAGCCTACTATCCTTTTCATAAGAGTTATAAAAGAACTTGATTTATGCTTTCTTAATGAATAACGATGTTCAGCATCTTTTTGTGTGTTTGTTTGCTATCCGTACTACTATATACCTATTATAAAATGTCTAAATATCAAAAATAAAGCAAAAACCCCCACAAAAATTAGCACTAACAAGTCCTGGCAAGAATGTGGAACCCCAGGAACTTTCTTACGTTGTTTGTGGCATAGCCACTCTAATACATGGTTTACTACTTTCTTATGAAGTTAAACATAGACTTACTATATGACCCAGCATTCCAAGTCCTATGTATTTACCCCAGATAAATGAACACTTACATTCACACATGCAGAGAAACCCAAACTTCCTTCAACAGGTGAATGGCTAAACAAACTATAGTGAATTCATACAATGGAATATTACTTAGCATTAAACAGGAACAAACTATTGATACATATAACAACGTGGATGAATTTCAGATGCATTCTGCTAAGTGAAACAAGCTAGTCTCAAGAAATCACATACTATATGATTGCTGTATATGATATTCTGGAAAAGGCAAAACTATAGTAACAGAAACGTAACAGTGGCTGCTGGAGGTTATAGATCAGGGAATGGTGTGACTACAAGAGGCAGAAAAGGGAATTTGGGGAGTGATGGAATGGTCTGTTCTGATTGTGATCATGGTAACATGACCCTCAGCCTGTGTTAAAACTCAGAACTGTATACTGCTCAAAAATAGGTGAATTTTAATGAATGAAAATTATAAACAAACAAACCAACTGTTGAAGACGTTTGTCTTTATTAAGGCAGTAGAACTGGTCCCCATCCAGATGAGCTCCTCAGTTGTGGATAGTCACACCTTAGTTAGACTTAACATTTGGTCTTGAAATGCTGATGTAAAGCCTTTTAGAGGTGGGACCTAGAATCAGGATTTCTGTAGTCATCCTACTTCTCTTTCATGAAGGAAGAACTGATGGGAAATGTCATTAATGCAAAGAAAACAGCTCCATTTGAAACAAAAGTTTTAATTTATTCTTTTAAAACAAAATTCACATCACATGTTTGTTTTGTTTTTCGTACATAACAGTGGGTCTTGGTGGGCCAGAGATGAGATTGAGCAAGTCCACAGGGCAAAGTGAGGTGACAACTGTCTCCACCCCACCCTTGTCCCTGTTCAAATATCTATTTGCATCTATTGAGTCTTCTGGAGGTGGAGGGTTGGTGCCAGCAGAAGCATGGCTGGAAGAGACGACAGCGCCACTGAAATCCAATTCATCATTAGAGAAGAAAAATCTGGTAGGAGAGGAGCAGTGGTCTGGAGTAGAGTAATGGCTGAAACCTACTCCAATGGGGAGTACACGGAAAGGGCCATCTTTAGTCCTAGGTAACTGCTTTGTCCCTCTACCAGCACCTAAGTGTCACACAAAGGAGAGAACCTTCTCTCTCTGGCTTCATAAGTGACTGTGAAGCTGAGCATCATTAAGTAAATTTGGAGAGACTGAGCCAGGGTAACAAAGTGACTGGAAGCAGAAACCAGGGAAATGCTAAGAGCTTAGAAGGAACAAAACAAGAGGTGGGGATTCCAGCAACACTGGGACCGAGATGACATTGAGGGCCACTCCCACTGCCAAGGCTCCAAAGACAGAAATGCTAGGTAACAATATAAGAAAAAATTATAATGCCATATAATCAAAAAGAAAAATATTAGATATTAAAAATGAAGAAGAAACATGAAAACAGGATAGTAAGCTTATGAGCTAATGCCATGACCACTGACCAGTGGGGTATTGATCCTAAATATGATCCGAATGGCCAGGAAGTTGGGTTTTAGTGCCCAGGCAAGGGCCATAAATGTAGCCTTGCCCCTGTCCCAAGCTGAGAGCTAGAAGTAAGATTCTTGCACAAATCTCAAAGATAAGATGCCACAAGGGTTGCCTCCTCTATAAACCTGAATCTGAAAATGGCAAGGAATCATGTTATTAGTCTGGGACTCTGGGTAAAAAGGAAAGTTGGGGAACAAAATTAAGGTACAAACAAAATACTAGGAAATAATGTCAAGGAAGTTGGGTGAGCTTGCTAGAGAGCTTGAGAGAGAGGCAGTCAGTGTCCCAGCTAAGGGCATGTACTCTGGAGACAGATATCTGTGTTCAGATCCCAGCTCTACTATTTACTAGCTGTGTGATCTTGGACAAGTTACTTCCTTAAATTTGTGGTGGTTTTTTTTTTTTTTTTTTAATTGCTATAAGAGTTTATCTGAGCCAAACTGATGGCATTGCGAGTAAGCAAGATCTCAAATGCTCCCTCAATTTTCTCAATGGTAAAATTAGATAATAGTGCCTACTTCATCAATATTAACTTACGAATATCTTACCTCTAAAATGTTGGGTATATTGATCTAAAAAATCATTTTAGGAAAAAATTATGACGTGTGGAGAAGCTAACGCCATTAAGGTTATTTAGCATCCTCTTTAAAGTCAAGAACAGAATAAGAATGCCAACTATTACTGCATCTGTTCAGTGTTGCACTTTATTGTGATAGCTAAGAAAAAAGAAATAGCACCAATGGTATTTTTCTCTTCAGAAAAGTTCCAAGTGACTTTACAAATAGAAATAATAAAGGTGCATTAAAATTGCCATGCATGAGATCAAATTAGAGGCATTAGTTGAATTCCTATATACTATGTATTAAGTTGGTGCAAAAGTAATTGTGATTTAAAAGGTTAAAAACAATTGCAAAAACCACAATTACTTTTGCACCAACCTAATACTTCAAAGAATTTTTAAAGTGTAATAATAATAAAAATAATAACAATTGACATAGCAAGAAAAACTCTGATATACCTAGAAATAAATCTAATAAATGACGTGCAAGACCATCATGAAAAATATTATAAAATATTATTGAAGGACATAAAAGAAGACTTAAATAAATAGAAAGACTGGTCAATGAATAGGAAAACTCAGTATAATAAATGTCACCTTGGAAATAATTTATGAAGTCTGAATGCTAATCATAGCCCAGTAGTAAAGAGCCAAGAATAGTTTAAGTAATTTTGAATAAGAAAAAAATGGGAGGATGTGATGTGCCGCACAGATCCGTCTCTAGGAGTGAAAGAATTAATGCCCCCAAATGCTGGGAGCACTGCTGCTGATAGATACTTCTTAGTTGTCAACTGCCTTCGGATATTGCCCTCGTTGAAAAGAGCCATCCAGCCCAAGGCCATACCCCTTGTCCAGGGCAATATTCTGATCAATGCTGGGGGAATAAAGGC
Source organism: Rhinolophus sinicus (assembly GCF_036562045.2). Lineage (NCBI taxonomy): Eukaryota > Metazoa > Chordata > Mammalia > Chiroptera > Rhinolophidae > Rhinolophus > Rhinolophus sinicus. Next base: position 39,378,349 of record NC_133757.1, on the reverse strand, counting down.
CCAGCCCTTTGTCCCACTTTGGGACAACTCTGAAAGGCTATCCCAGCTCCAGAGCTGAGACTGCATCACAGCTCAGCTTCTCCTTCTGCCCAATTCAGCATTTTTCTTCTCTCTTCCATATATGTTAATCCCAAGAGGAATCCCTAGTAAACCTCCTGCCTGCTAATATCTATCTCAGGGGTTTCTTCCCTTGGAAATCCAACCCGTGACTGAGGACTTTCTCTTTCGGATATCAAAACCTGTTTATTATAAAGCTATAGTGCTTAAGATAGCATGGAACTAACTTCAGAATAAATGAATAGATGACATGAAACTGAAAAAGAGTGCAGAAACAACTTGGTATATGAGAAGTGACATATTAAATTGGTAAAAAATTCACTGTTTGGTAACAGTTGCTCTGACAATTTTCTATGCACATGGGAAAAAACATTAGGTCTATTGCCAAAAAATTACCATGAGGAACAAACACCTAAATGTTAAAAGCAAAAAATAAGTATTTTAATAAAATGTAGAATAGTGTATTTGTGACAAGGCAGGGAAAAAACCTCTTAAACGAGATGCAAAGGTTGAAACCATAAAGAAGAGATTGATAAACTTGATTATGTACATTAAAATTTTTCATTATACATCTCAAACTTGGAGATGTATAATCACTAGAGGAGTGGAACTCAAGCTACATAAAGACCTTCCACAAATTAGTAAGAGGGACAAACACCAGGTAGAAAACTAACAAAAGGTATAAACTACAAATTTGCAGAGTAAGAAACACAAATGGCCAAAAAACTTAAGGAAAAATGATCAAACTTACTAATAATTAATGAAATGTAAATAAGGAGATGCTATTTCTCATCCATGAGGGAAACAAAAATAAGTACAAATATACCAAATGTGGGGGAAGATGTGAGAAAATAGCAGCAGCCTCTTTGGAGAGGAAAATGATCGTTTCTCATAAATTTTATTTCATATCTGTTATATATATATCTTTGAGAAACTCATAGAAATTTGTATACAGTGACATGAACACTGATGATGAGTGTAATCTTGTTTGTATCAGCAAATATTTGGAAACAATGTACATGTCCATCAATAGGGGATGGATAAATAATTATAGTATATACAAATGATGGAGTAATAATATACAGCAGTTAACGTGAATTAAACACATACATGTTTCAACAAAAATCCTGAAAATATAGTATAGAATAACAATGTGTGTAGTAAGATATTACCATTTATTTATCAAATTTAAGCATTGAAATAATAATTGTATACAATTTACAAAAAATATATGAGTGGTAAATATTTTTAAATATGTTACAGAAAGGAAGTGAAACAGCTTCAGAAGAGTTGCTGTCTTTGGAGAGTGAGAAGAATGAAATGGGAAAAGTCTTCAACTGTATGTTACATTTCATTTTTAATGAAAACAATCTGAAGTGAAAATAATCCGAATATAGCAAAAGGTTAATATTTGTTGATTTTGTGAGGTAATATGATTTTGAATTATAGATAGTCTGTGCATTTCTCTACAGGTTTGAAATATTTTATTATATTTATTTTAAAAAATTTAAAAAGCAGTGGCATGTACTAGAAGCCAGAAGTGAGCAGGAGTCTTGGGCTGGTTTTGCAAACATTTGTAAAACACGGCTTGAGGTGTTTCGAAAATACTTTGAGGGAATCTTTTAGTTTTTGAGATAAAAGTCACATAATGTAAAATTTATCATTTTAATCATTTGAAAGTGTATACTTGTGACTTTCAGTATATTCATAGTCATCACTGTCTAATTCCACACATTTTCCATCACCTTTTTGTGGAATCTTGCAAGGAACCAGAAATCCTGCATTAGCAAATGATCAAGATATTAATATTAAGTGATTTTATAGTAATTCACAGAGAGAGACCCGAGATTATTCAATTTACGTGTTTTAATTGTTGTCTAAGTTGAGCTTTAGGGTCTTAATATTGCCCCCATAGATAAGAATAGCCTTTACCAACTTCCAGAGGTACTCAGGAATGCCTTTTCATGGGTGGCAACTTCACCCTCTGCCCCATGTGATTTCATTCTCCTCGGAACACTGCCTGGACCAGAGAAACAGATGTGTCCTCTGCCTAAACCCTCTATGGCTATTTTCTCTTGCTTTCCCAGAGTGCTAGAAGACTTAGGGTTTGCTACAGACTGAAGGTTGTATCCCCCTGAAGTTCATAGTTTGAAATCCTGATCCCCAATGTAATGGTGTTTGGAGCTGGAGCCTTTGGGAGGTGATTAAGTCATGAAGACAGAGAAATAGGTGTATCTCAAAAGCTTTCCTTTATTGATACTTACTCAGTTTAAGAGGTTTTTGACCTTTCCATCGGACAAATAAAAGTAACGCTAATTCTTCTAACAGGAGCGCCCCAGGTTCCAGCTCCTCATTTCCAAACCCTGCTCATTATTGCATCTAGATTTTCTGACTTCCTCTGGTTTCTAACAGCTGACTTATTGAGAATTTTCATTTAGAGAAAATCACCACCAGTATCCCAAAGATGTTAGCCTCAGTGAAACATTTAGCTGCATGTCATCCTCGGCCCTTTAAAGCTCCCAGGAGGATTTCTGCCTATTCAGCTACCCAGAAAAAAGCTCACACATAGTTCTGTGAGGAGGCCTTTGGGCTGTGAAGCTTGTTGCATATTTTTGGCGTTATACTTGTGTGTGTAAATAGATATATTTGTAAACAGATATGAGGTTTATAACAAGTACATTTAATGTTCAACTGTATCATTGAACAGAGATTTTTTAAAGATAACAAGTCATAATTTTAGTCAAGGGCATTGGTTTGGTGGTAGATTTCGGAAATTGGGTATTTCTCAAAATCATACATCAGATATCCTTTTACATTTTTCGTTGATTTTTAGCAAAAGTGGAGAAAGAATATAAACTCCTTAGAATTCTTATATATTGTCCCATAGTTGCATTCTCAATTCTGAGGAACATACAAAACAAGGGCTAAGGTTCTTCTATTTGGTTCTGGTAAGACTAGAAGCACATTGGTGTAGTGATTAGAAGTTTGGCTTGCAATGAGAAAGATTATACTTCAAATCTCTGTCACTTTCTAGCCAGAAGTCCCTAGCCAAATTACTTAACTTCTGTAAGACTCAATTTTCTAAGGCGTAAAGCGGAAATCATAAAAGAATTCACTTTATGTTTTCTATGAGTACTAAGTGAGGTAATACATATGAAAAGCAGTAAGTATACAGGCGTACCTCAGAGATTCTGTGGGTTTGGTTCCAGACCACTGCAATAAAGCGAATAATGCAGTAAAGTGAGTCACACAATGTTTTTCTTTTTTTGGTTTCCCAGTGCATACAGAAGTTACGTTTACACTGTACCATTATCTATTAACTGTGCAATAACATTATGTCTATAAAATGTACATACTTTAATTTAAAAATATTTGATTGCTAAAAAATGCTAGCATTGTCTGAGAATTCTTAGAGTCCTGATCTTTTTGGTGGTGGAGGTTCTTACCTCAGTGTTAATGGCTGCTGACTGCTGAGGGAGGAAGCTGCTGACGGTTGGGGTGGCTGTGGCAATTTCCTAAAGTAAGACAATAATGAAGTTTGCCACATCAATTGACTCTTCTTTTCACAAATGATTTCTCTGTAGTGTGCGATGCTGTTTGATGGCATTGTACCCACACTAGAACTTCTTTCAATATTGGAGTCAATCCCCTCAAGCCCTGCTGCTTAAATTATGTAATATTCTAAATCCTTTGTTGTTATTTCAACAATCTTCACAGCATCTTTACAGGAGTAGATTCCATTTCAAGAAACCACTGTTTTTGCTCATCCATAAAAAGCAATTCAGTCACATCTTCAGGCTCCTCTTCTAATTCTAGTTCTCTTGCTATTTCTACCACATCTGTAATTACTCTCTCCACTGAAGTCTTGAACCCCTCAAAGTCATCCATGAGGATTGGAATCAACTTTATCCAAACTCCTATTAATGTTGATATTTTGACCTCTTCGCATGAATCACAGATGTTCTTAATGGCATTTAGAATGGTGAATTGTTTCCAAAGGGTTTTCAATTTACTTTGTCCAGGTCCAACAGAGGAATCACAGTCTATGGCAGCTATAGCCTTACAAAATGTATTTCTTTTTTTTTTTAATTAAAGTTTATTGGGCTGACAATTGTTAGTAAAGTTACATAGATTTCAGGTGTACAAGTCTGTATTACATCATCTATAAATCCCACTGTGTGTTCACCACCCAGAGTCAGTTCTCTTTCCATCACCATATATTTGATCCCCTTTACTCTCATCTACGACCCCTGCCCCCCTTGCCCTCTGGTAACCACTGTGTCTGTGAGTCTTTGTTTCTCATTTGTTTCTCTTGTTCTTTTGTTGTTTTTAGTTTATATACCACATATCAGTGAAATCATATAGTTCTCTGCTTTTTCTGTCTGGTTTATTTCGCTTAGGATTATATTCTCAAGATCCAGCCATGTTGTCACAAATGGTCCTATTTCATCTTTTCTTACCACCAAATAGTATTCCATTGTGTATATATACCACAACTTCTTTATCCATTCATCTATCGAGGACATTTTGGTTGTTTCCATGTCTTGGCTCAAAATGTACTTCCTATGTAATAAGACTTGAAAGTCAAAATGACTCCTTGATCCACGGGCTGCAGAATGGATGTTGTGTTAGCAGGAATAACGATAACATTAATGTTGTGCATCTCTGTGACCAGGCGCATTGTCAATAAACAGTCATATTTGGAAAGGAATCTTTTTGATCTGAGCAGTAGATCTCAATAGTGGGCTTCAAATATTCAGTAAACCATGTTGTAAACAGATGTGTTATCATACAGGCTTGATTGGTCCAGTTATAGAGCACAGGTGGAATAGATTTAGCATAATTTTTAAGGGCCCTAGGATTTTCAAATGGTAAATGAGCATTGGCTTCAATTGAAAGTCACCAACTGCATTAGCCCCTAACAAGAGAATCAGCCTGTCCTTTGAAGCTTTGAAGCCAGGAATTGACTTCTCCTTTCTATCTATAAAACTCCCAGATGGCATCTTTTTGCAATATAAGGCTGTTTTGTCTACACTGAAAATCTGTTGTTTTGTGTAGCCACCTTCATCAATTATGTTAGCTAGATCTTCTGGATAACTTGCTGCAGCTTCTACAATAGCACTTGATGTTTCACCCTGCACTTTATGTTATGGAGATGGCATCTTTCCTTAACCTCATGAACTAACCTTTGCTAGCTTCAAACTTTTCTTTAGAGCTGCCTCACCTCTGTCAGACTTCAGAGAACTGAAGAGAGTTAGGTCCTTGCTCTGGGTTAGCCTTTGGCTTAAGGGAATGCTGTGGCTGGTTTGATTGTCTATCCAGACCCCTAAAACTTTCTCCATCTCAGCAATGAGGTTGTTTCACTTTCTTATCATTCCTGCATTCACTGGAGTAGCACTTTTAATTTCCTTCAAGGACTTTTCCTTTGCATTCACCACTTGGTTAATTTTGGCACAAGAAGTCTAGCTTTCAGCCTGTCTTGGCTACTGACATGCCTTCTTCACTGAGCTTAATCATTTCTAGCTTTTGATTTAAAGTGAGAGATGTGTGACTCTTCCTTTCACTTCAACGCTTAGAGGCCATTGAAGGGTTTTTAATTAGCCTAATTTGAATATCCTAGTTTCTCAGGGAATCAGAAGGCCCAAGGAGAGGGAAAGAGGGGGGAACAGCCAGTCAACCGTGCAGTCAGAACAGACACATTTACTGGTTAAGTTCATTGTCATATGGGCGTAGTTCAGGGTACCTTAAAACAATTACAATAATGACATCAAAGATCATTGATCAAAGATCACCATAACAAATGTAATTGTGAGAATTACCAAAATGTGACACAGAGACATGAAGTGAGCACATGCCATTGGAAAAATGGCAGATGTACCTTGCTCAATGCAAGGTTGTCACAAACCTTCAGTTTATAGAAAACAGTATCTACACAACACAGTAAAGCAACAAGCAGTAAAATGAGTTATGCCTGTATAGCCTAGCACATCATAAGTGTTCACTTAATATTAGTGATTTTCTGGAACTTTGTTAGATAATTTTTGGTCATGGAGAGGGTCTCTGAGGAACAGCCAGAGGTTGCAGTGCAGTACAGTTTAATGTGAATTAGCTCAGGAAAATCAAAGTCAAAATTCGATTTCACCTGAAAGAGCTTGGGCAACTCAATTAATCCTCACTTATCCTGAATAGTGTTTTTTTAAAAAATACCCTGTGTTGTCCCAGCCTCCTTTTTCACATTCTTTCTCTTGCTGTATACTTACTTTCCCCACCCTCTCTTTATCACAAACTGCCCTTAAAAAATAATCTCTTGATAATTGTTGACACCTTAATCAAGAATTCTTTCTCTCTACAGTAATTTATTTTTCAATATAATCATTCAGTGGGTACTGATGGGCTACTAAAGGAACTTTACATTTTCAGGAACTGATGTGAGAGAAGGGTTTTGAAGCATGTGGAGACTTCCAATGACTCTGAAATTATTTTATATGGATATTTTTCTTTACCGGCTCTATATAAAGCTGGATAGGCAAAAACCAAAAACAAACAAACAAAAATCTCATGCTACTCTTTTCTTCTGGGTTGCTTGACAAACAGGATTAGTTTCTAAATCAATTGAAAATTGTTTTGTTCATTTGGTAAAAGTTTCCATTTCATACCTGAGTTCAGTTTGGCAATAAGCAAAACAGGTTGAAAGTCTCTAAATCTTTTTTTCCAGGTCAGCTGTGTCATCTTGTATCTACACAGCTGCTTTGTCATCTTGTATTTATGTAAACAGACATTCTGGAATGACTGCACTCAGGGATCTGGTCCCAGTCTGAGCCCTGCTACTGATTCGAAGCCCCAGTTCCCATATTTATAAAATTAAGAGAATGGACTAGATGCTGAATTGCAAATAAGATTTATCTTACAGTCCTACTTTGAGTAATTGGTAGTGGCTGCCTAGGGTATGAGTTTGAGATGGCTCAGATGAATCTTGATGCACTGGGAGAGTGTTTTGTGATAAATTACCCATAGGCATGGGATAGAGGAATGAAGCCACTCAGGCCAGATGTTTGCCATCCTGGACCAGGCAGTTGCCAAGGTCCTTCCAGTTCTAGCATCACATCAGGCTATGACTGATTCTCTACTTACTGAAGATGTGAAGTGCCTGCCATCCAAGCAGGTCAGCCTCCTGCTATAACCAACTAGATTGCTGTTTACCTATACTAAATGTATTGTTGCCCATTCCTTTCCAAAAGTACTTGAGGCACAACAAATAACTTTTAAAAGCTAAAAAAGGAATTCACAAAAGAGATGGGGAAATGAGAGTAAAATATAGAAGAGAGAGTCAACTATGAAATGTGACGTTTGATTTTAATCTCCCTAACTTTATTCTCTACCACTCTATTCTCTCTTTCCATCTAATATCTATCGACTATGGCAAAGAACAAAGGGTCACATTGACCTGGTAATACTATGTGAAACTCTGGACATTTTTCAGGTTTTCTCATAAAAAAAACTGTCTGGTAGAAATCTGAGATTTGCTTAGGATTCTGCGTGATGGAGAAAATGTTTTTGCTCTCTTACTGAGTCAGATTTCAGCAGAGCAATCAAAATGATTAGTCTATTTAAAATTCATCGACGGTAATGATCATTTGCGTCATCCTGCAAAGATGAGACTTGAGTCTTACGTGAAAGCATTCAAAACCTCATTGCCTTCTACAGTGTCCTCAGATGCAAGCTACCCAATGCACAGTAAATGAATCAGCACAGCTGACGTGGGGTAGAGGAAATAGTCACATGTTCTAAAACTGCAGAGTTTTATGACTGCAGTGATATTTTGCATTGAGACTATATTAAAATACTGATCTTGGGAAGGAATTTACAAAGTATGATCATAAATGATGTATTTCTTGAAGATACTCTTAAATCTTTCTGCAAAATGGATTAAAAGACTAAGAACTTCTTTTATTAATAACAATTTGTTCAGTCAGACTCATTAGGGTTATTTCTTTTCCCAAAATGCTATAGACGTTTTTCCTCCAGTGATTTCTGTGCTCTCACCCTCTCTTCTATTTAACATTGTTAGGTTACTGGTTTTTTTGGGTTTTTTTGTTTGTTTGTTTGTTTTTAAATAAAAAGTGAAGCAGATTTCTGGTTTGGGCTAAAAAGAAGTAACAGGAATTGAATTTATCCTCTTGGCTGAAACAACACCAAAAAAAATCAAATGAGGAAACCATTTTCAGGATATTGGATATCAGGCAATGGAGGACAGTGATCTTTAAGAGATCGCAAACAAACGAGGGAACCCTGTGATTCCCAAAACTTGTTGCTTTGAGAAAGTTTCTAGGCCATGGCACACTAAGGAGAACCACAGACAGAGCCTGGCAAACTTGATTTGAGAAGATAGAACTGAGGACCTGGAGCGATTAAGGCACTTAGAGTTAGGCAAAGTACTGGAAAGGAGAGGACTGCAAAGAAAGAGTACTCTGGAGACAGTCAGAGGGTCCTCCTCAAGTATTTGGCCAAATAAATGATCAGGGTATATATGTACAGCAACTGTCTGAGGCTGAGGGAAGAGTACTCAGATCAGAGACAACAGTACTGAGATCCCATGTAGAGATGGGGATAGTGCCAAATCCCCTGCCACACAGGAAAACCTTATAATTCCTGAGTCATTGCATAGAGTAATCAGAAAGAAGAGTCTTGCTTCTGGTAGAGATAATTAGACCTAGACAAAATACTGCTCAGGACTTGCCTAATAAGTATTGAAAACAATGGCAGAAGCGATCAAACTATTTCCAAATTACTTAACTGTGTCCCAGAACAAAACACAAGAGTAATTATAGGAATACAGAAATATCCAGCACCCAACAAGGTAAAATACACAGTATCATGCATCTAATCAATTGTACAAAGAAGCAGGAAATTACCACCTATTATGAAGAGAAAAATCAATCAGACAAAACTGACCCAGAACTGACAAGGACTTTAGAAAATTATTATACTGTATTTCATATGTTCAAAAAATTAAATGTAATATTGAACATGCCAAATAGAGAACGATATTTTTGTTTCTGTATTTTTCAATTACAGTTGACATTCAATATTATTTTACATTAGTTTCAGGTGTACAGCATAGTGTTTAGACATTTATATAATTTGTGAAGTGACCCCCTCGATAAGTCTGGCACTCACCTGGCACTATACATAGTTGTTAGAGTATTATTGACTGTTATTTCCTATGCTGTACTTCACGTCCCTGTGACTATTTTGTAAGTACCAATTTGTACTTCTTAATCCCTTCAACTTTATCACTGCCTCCCAACTCCCCCATCCATCTGGTAACCATCAGTTTGTTCGCTGTATTTATGGGTCTGTTTATTTTTCTGTTTGTTTTGTTCTTTAGATTCCACATGTAAGTGAGATGATATGGTATTTGTCTTTCTCAGTGAGTTGTTTCACTTGGCATAATACCCTCTAGGTCTGCCCATCTTGTTGCAAATGGTAAGATTTCATTCTTTATGGCCGAGTAATATTCTATATGAACCCCTTCTTCTTTCCCTAGTTGTCTACTGACCAACTCTTACATTGCTTCCATATCTTGCTATTGTAAATAGCGCTGCAGTGAACATTGGGGTGCATATGTCGTTTCGAATTAGTGTTTTAGGTTTCTTCTGATAAAAAGAAGTAGAATTGCTGGATCATAAGGTAGTTCTACTTTTAATTTTTTGAGGAACCTCCACACTGTTCTTTTTTTCCCCCAGTCTTGATATGAGTTCTTCTTTATATCCTTAGTTTAGGACTTACGTTTAGCTAGTCTTTAGATGGTTCTCCACGTTGATAGTTGTATAATTTAATTGTAATCTTAATGTGGTCATGAGAGGAGGCAAGCACAGCGTTTACCTACTCCACCACCTTGACCAGAACCCCCACGCTGTTTTCCATATTGGCTGCACCAATTTGCAACCCCACCTATAGTGCATGAGGGTTCACTTATCTCCACATCCTCACCAACACTTGTTGTTTGTTGATATATTGATGATAGCCATTCTGACAGGTATGAGATGATAGCTCATTGTGGTTTCAATTTGCATTTCTCTGATGATTAGTGATGTTGAGCATCCTTTGGTCATCTGGAAGTCCTCTTTGGAGAAATGTCTATTCATGTCCTCTGCCCATTTTTTAATTGGATTTTTTTTTTTTTTTTTTTTTTTTTTTTTTTTTTTTTTTGGTGTTGAGTTGTGTGAGTTCTTTATAAATTTTGGATATTAACCCCTTATCAGATATATCATTGGCAAATATCTTCTCCCATTAAGTAGATTGTCTTTTCGCATTTTTCTTTTTGATGGTTTCTTTGGCTGTGCAAAAACTTTTTCATTTGATGTAGTCCCATTTGTTTGCTTTTTCTCGTTTCCCTTGCCCGAGGAGATATCTCAGAAAAAAATATTACTAAGAGCAATGTCAGAGTGTTTACTGCCTATATTTTCTTCTAGGGGTTTTATGTTTTCAGGTCTTACATTTAGGTCTTTAATCTATTTTGAGTTTGTTCTTGTATATGGAGTAAAAAGGTGGTCCAGTTTCATTTTTTGCAGGCCTGTCCAGTTTTCCCAACACCATTTATTGAATAGACTGTCTTTACCCCATTGCATATTCTTGCTCCCTTTGTCATAGATTAAAAGTCTATATAGGTGTAGGTTTATTTCCGGGTGCTCTATTCTGTTCTATTGATCTACCATGTTTCCCCAAAATAAGACCATGCCTTATATTAATTTTTGCTCCAAAAGATGCATTAGGTCTTATGTTCAGAGGTTGTTACTCTGAAAAATCATGCTAGGGCTTATTTTCCAGTGAGGTCTTATTTTCAGGGAAACATGATATGTGTCTGTTTTTATGCCAGTACCATGCTGGTTTAATTACTATGGCCTTGTAGTGTAGTTTGATATCAGATAGCATACCTCCAACTTTCTTCTTCTTTCTCAAGATTACCATGCCTATTTGGAGTCTTTTATAAAGGGTTTTAGAATTATTTGTTCTAGTTTTGTGAAAAATGCCATTGGTGTTTTGATTGGGGTTGCACTGAATCTATAGATTGCTTTGGGTAGCGTGGGCATCTTAACAATGTTAATTCTTCCTCTCTGTGAACATGCTATATACTCCCATTTATTTGTGAGTTAATAATAGTTTTAAAAGACCCATGTCAAACCTCTAGAGACAAAAACCAGAAAATGAGTCCTAGAAATAAAATCTAGATGAAATAGACATTATTAATAGGATTAATAATAGATTAAACATGGTAGGTGGTTAGAGAACTTGAAGACATCGTAGTATATACTACCCAAAATGAAACGCAGAGAGAAAAAAAAGACTAAAAACTTTTAGAAGAACATAAAAATCAGTAAACTGTGGGTTAACTTCCAGTGACTTAATGTATGTATACTTTGAGCTCCCAAAGGAAGGTGGGAACCAGACGAGAAAGTTGAAGAAATGATGTCCAATTTTTTTTTCAAATACGTGAAAACTATAAATCTTTATGAAGCTCAAATACCCCAAGAACAAGAAATGTAAAGAATACTACACCAAGGTGCATCATAACCAAATTGCCCAAAACCAGTGGTAACAAGGACATTTTATAAGCAGCCAGGGAAAAATGTAACATTAACTATAGAGTAACAAAGATAAGGATAACATCAGATATTTTTGCCAAAAATAATGCAAGTGGAAACAAAGTGAAGCAACATTTTTAAAGTTCTGAAAGGGCAAAAAACCTCTGTCCATCTATACCCAGTAAAATATCTTTCAAAAAAATAAATAGGCTTTTATTTAAATAAAGAAGGCTTTTCCCAACATCTAAAAGCTGAATGAATTTATTAATAGTTTTGTATCAATATTATAAGAAATGTTATAAGATGTCCTCAAGGCAAAAGGAAAATGATACCAGTTGGAAATTTGAATCTACTCAAAAGCAATAAAGATTCTTTTTTAATTTAAGTGTCTTTAAAATATAACAGACCACATAAGTAAAAATACTGACAATGGGATGTGGGTTTATAAGATACGTAGCAGTGAAATGTATGACAATGACAGCACAAAGACCAAGGGAGCAAAAATGGTAGTAAACTACTGTAAGGTCCCTATATCATCACTTGAAATGATACATTAACACTTGAAAGGACTTTGATAAGTTAAAGATGGAGGCTATAGATCCTAAAATATCCCCCAAAATGACAGAACAAAGAGTTATAGCTAATAAGCTAACAAAGAAGATAAAATAGAATCACACAAAAAGTAGTTTATCCAAAAGAAGGTGGAAAAAAGAGGAACAGGGAAGCAAAGAGCATATAGGACAAAGAGAAATCAAATAGGAGGCTGATTTAAATCTTGCCATATTAATAGTCATGATATGTAAATAGTCTAAATACCCCACTTAAAACACACAGATTATCATGGAATAAAAAATTAAGACCCAAGTATGTAATACCCACACAAAACCCACTTCAAATATTAAGACAAATAAGTTGAAAGTAAAATGATGGAAAAAGATATGCCATGCTAACACTATCATGTAATGATAAAGGGATCATACATTGCTGGTGGGAATGTTAAATGGAACAATCCCTTGGAAAACAGTTTGGAAATTCAGATTTAAAACATACACTTGCCATATAACCTAGCCATTCTGCTCCTTGGTATTTATTTACCCAATAGAAATGCATATGTCCATATAAAGACTTGTATACAGATGTCCATAACAGCTGTATTTGTAACAGCCCCAAACTGAAATCAACCCAAGTATCCATAAATAGGTGAATGGCTAAACAAAATATAGTATATCTATGAAATGGCATAGTGTTTAACACTAAAAGGAATTAACTCTTGATGCATGCAACAATGTGGATGAATCTTAAAATGATCGCTCGATTTGAAAGACAGCAGACAAAACATATACTACATAATTCTGTTTATATAAAATTCTAGGAATTGTAAACTAATGTCTAGTGACAGAAAGCAGATAATTGGTTGCCAAGAGGTTGAGTAGGAGGGGTATTGTGGGCAGGGGTGGAAGGGAAGGATGACAACAGGGCACAAGTCTCTTGAGAGTGCTGTATATGTTCAATATCTTTATTGTGGTGATGAATTCATAGGTCATATTGTTTTTTCTTTATTCATTACAGGTATACAAAACAACATAATGATTAAACATTCATAGGTCATACTGAACTTGTGGACATATCTCCTATGTCAAAACTTATAAGATTGTATACTTTAAATATATGTAGCTTATTGTATATCAGTTATACCTCAATCAAGCTGTTCAGAAATAGGTGGAATACAATAGTATGCAGGGTACTCAGGATGCAAATGTTTTACCACTTTCTCCTCTCCATTTTAAACCTTAAACATTAGCACTAACTTGATAACTGTCTCAGAAACATGCAAATGCGCTAACTAGGGACCTTGATTGGACTCATAGTAACTGAATATATTATCCAAAAATTGTGATTATTATGTTGGCTTTAAGTATCTTTCTGTTGTAAAATTACAGTTGTAATTTTACATTACAATGAAATAAACTTATGATAACTTCACTCAAATAGCCCACCAAAGAAAAATTCAGACTTTCCTTTTGGCATGATTGCAAACATATATACAGACTCGCAGAGCCTGAAAGGACCTCAGAAATATCTGGCATGCTTTTACAGAAAGAGATTGAGTGTCAGAGGAAATGTGACCAGCTTGAAGTCACACAATTAATTGAGACTAGAATTTATGTCTCCTGACTCCCTGAGTAGATCAGTATTTCAAAACTCAGGGGACTTGAATATAGAGGCTATTCAATACATATTTGTCAAACTCAGAATGAATATTTCAGATTGAACTGGTGAGCTTATATACTCCTGTTTTAAAATATACTGAGATATTATAAAAGAAAAAAACAAAATCTATACCTCCCACCTTTTTTACATGAACAATTTTCCATTTTTGGGAAGGCTCACAGTAGGAAGAGCATACAGTCTTCATCTCTTTTCATCCTGTCATTGTGTTTTTTTGTGTGTGTCTTTTTCAGTTTTATTGCACTTGATTTTTTGTCTATCTCTGTCTTTTTTATTAAATTTCTGATAATAACCTTTCCAGGGATTCTGGGAACATTCATTCAGTCTTCTCAAATTCTAAGCTATTCAAGGCATTAATTATGCATAATGACTACAAAAAAAGAAGAAAGAAAAGGACGAGCACACAGCCGTTAAGCCATCAGAATGGGTGGGGGGAAATCTATGCATGTATCAATTAAAATTTGTATCAGTCGTTAAGAAACCACAGTAAACAGATGCAGGCCAGTCGTGGTTCTTGTCATGAATTCACACAGAAAATGTGTCAGCTCTTATTCTTCCTATTCCACACTGTTTTCTCTGACTACTCCATAAACTTTGTCTAAAGAGCAAATGCTAATTCTTCGTGGCCCAATTTGAGTCTAAAATTTAATCTTCTGACATTTCCTGTATGTAGAGTTTTCAGAAATTCTGACTGTATCCATAGGGATTGAGAAATAGTAGGTGATAAAACAATGTTAAACTTTAAGGAAGTTGAATTGCAGGATAATACTATGTATTCTACAAAATAATTGGAACATCATTTATAATTATGATATAGCAGTGGTTCTCAAACTGGAGTACACAAAAGTTACAGGGTATTATTCCCTGACCCTTCTCCCAGATATTCTGATTCAGTAGATCAGGTGTGGAGCCCCACAATTTCCACTTTTTAACAAGTTTTACAAGAGATTTTGCTGCAAGTGGATTTATGTTGATAAAAATTGCTCAACCTCTCTCCATTTTTGTTGCTAGTAAACCTTGGTTAAAATTCTAGTTCCACAATTTACTAGCTAGAAGGCCTTAGAAAAGTCATGTTACCTCTCTGTATCTCTTCTTTAAAATAAGAATAATGCAGGGTTTCTGGTGAGGATTAATAAAATGATGAATGTAAAGTGCCTGGTACGTAGTAGATGCTTAACTAATGTTAGTTTCTTTTCCCCAAACATAACCATGTTCCTTCTCAATCTGAGCCTAAACTAGAATGTGTTTCTCCCTTAATTCTTAACCTCAGTGCAAAAACATTTCCACATATTTAAGTTGTAAAAAAAAAAAATCACATATCTCAATTCAAATGACTGGGTATCAGTCTCAGAAATATTTTTGCTATTTTTGAGTGACTAAGGCATGACGGAACATCGATGCATGCATATAATTAGCCATGGTACAAAAGCCAGCTGATATAAGATTTTGAAACTTGATTCAAGAAAGAAAGAAAAAAAAAGTAATTGCTTAAAAAGCCATCTCCCTGTTAGCACTGCACCACAAAACAGTGGGGAAAACATGCCAAGCTTGTACTTATACTAAAAAGGGCTAGAAATAAAAACTTACATGTTTAAATATTTAAAATTTATCTTTATCAAACTTATATAGCTACAAAGTTTTAAAAGTTAAATAGCGCTAGGTAGCTCATACTAAAAAAGACAGGTGTTCCCCCAGCCCCAGCCACGTTAACCCCATTCTCCAAAGGCAACTACCTTCAGATACCTGTTTCTTTTGGCATTTATCTCCATGTTTTCAAGGATTCACTTTAGATTTAACTTCATTTAACTATTAAATCTAATTCACTACTGGTTCAGGTCATGCACATAATTTTATTTCCTTTGCTGAACATAATTTTTGTTTTTCTCACTGTTATTCATTGCATCTTTTTAAAGAATTCACTTGGTTTTCTCTGTATTTACACTTAAGCCTTTCTACATCCTCCAGTAGCCAGCGTTTCAATAGAATTGCTCACAAATATAAACTGTCAGATAATTTCTCATTTCCATTTTTTTTCTAGCTACTTTCTTCCTAGAGTCAGTTTGGGCCTCCTCTTTCCATTTGAACTGGTTTCCTAGAAAGAAAACTGCACAGCTGTTGTTATCTTTTGTCATTCCCCTGTGTTGGATCCTGTAACCAGGGCCCCTGGTTTCTTTTTGTGGTCCTTTTTTTGTTTTGGTAAAAGCTAACTCATTTTTAATGGCCGGGTTTTAAGATCATCTCCAAAAGACCCCTGAAAAAACAATTGCTCCATTTATATTTTAGAGATACCCCAAAATAGAAAAGTAAACGAATTTACACATTGCTCTTAATATTGGCAACTGATTTGTTCTCCCCAAAGGCAAAATCAAAACCACCTGATAGAACATCCTAAAAACGGTGACAAGCTCTCCAGGTGAGAAAGCCAAATGGTGGGATATTATCAGTGGAGGCTTACAAATTCATATTTTTCCCTCAAGTTCTACAGTTTCTCTGATAGCTGATTGTTATCTGATTCTGGCAATTCACTGTAATTGAAAACCATGTACAAGCAACAAGGAAAAATCAATTCAGTGACCATGAAAAAAAGAAAAAATGAGCTACAGACTCACTGGGGAAGTTTAAATAGCTTCTCTGTAGGGTTGTATTATTGGTTTTTATTCTGAAGCATGAGCACTGAAGCACAAAAAAAAAGCCAGTAATTGGGGTCAGTATTCAAGCATATCCCCCCTAAAAAATGGATCTAAAGCTGATCAGCATATGATGTGCAGTGTCCTCTGTTAGAATAAAACTTTGGCTTCAAATAAGCATGTGATGCCTCTAACATTTCCATTAGGGAACGTTAATGAGTTTCTTTTGACTAAAGTGTTGCAGAGGTGTGATTCTCAGAAATGAAAGTCTAGATACCTCAAACTCCCTGTGTAAAATAAGATACTCTTGAAAGGAGACAAAATGTACATTAATTTCAATGCTTTTTTTCCCCCTGTATAAAAATCTTACATCCAATAGCAAAGAAGCAGTGTTGAAATGAGTAGAAATGAAATTACTGGTTCTTACTGAGAGGAGCACAGGAGTAGTCAAGGACTAATTTCAATACCATGTGCAAAGGAGGCCACAGGCTGCTAGACAGGAGATGAGGCCACGAGAGCTTTGCCCAGCTACTTCTGGGGAAGTTGTCCTTCCTGCATGACCCAGGAAAAGACCAACAAGGCCAAAGGAAACTGGCATTTTGAGAAACATTGACAAGTGGCCTGAAGATGAGTTCCTCAGAGGTTCCCTGCTTGTTCCCTCAAGTCCAGGGTGCAGCTGCAGATGTACCACACGTCCTTAAAGCTGTCACTTACCTCTTCTAAGTGTCAGTTTCTCATCCCCAGAGGATAATAACCAGGATGGTACTTTGCCCTGAACTTGAGCTGAAACCGGAACTCAGCAGGAAGCTCAGAAGGAAGTTCAGCAGGAAGCTCAGCAGGAAGCTCAGCAGGAAGTGCCACAGTTGGACTGTCCCTCCTACCTACAAAACAATGTGTGCCGAGCAATAGGGTTGTTCAGCAAATGTGTCCCTACAGATTGTTTCCCAAGGAGCACTATTTGCCGCTTTCATTCATTCACCCTTTATTTGACAATTGTTTTTATTGTTTACTATGTGAACAATAATGGTGAGCAAAATCAGATGCAGGCCCTGCCGTCATGGAGCTTGGAGCCCAGGATAGTGGTTCTCATCCTGGCTGAATGTGAATCACCCGGGTTACTTTAACTAAACACTGATAACCGATGCATTTTAGACTGGGGATTGGGATTCTAATGTGCCCCAGAGTTGAGATCCAGTATGGGTCTAGGGGGAAAATAGCATTTATATAGGCTCTGTGGTAGGACATATAAGGAAATAAAAAAAATGTGAATGTGGCTGTGGGGAGATGGCATAGAGAGAGCAGCATGTGAGGTGAGGCCTGGCATTGGGAAAACAGGGATTGAAAAAAGTAAAACAGGTTTCTTCGCTCTAGGCTTTCTCACAATCTTCAGTAAGCTAATGTTTCGTGAATACCCAAGGGGGATGTTGTATACTGTATTCCAAAGTTACTTTTACACAGAGCTTATTGAGATAACTCATGTTTCTCATTTAGGAAATACTGCTTGTATAGTAGAATTGACTAGATCGGTAGGGAACGTTGAAGTTGGGTGGGTGGAATAATTTCGTTCCAGAAGTTCAGAAGATTGGTCATAAAGCTTCTAAAATCCAGAGATCTTCTTAGTCCCTGAAGGATTTTGACAGGGGACTCAAATTGGAATTAATGGTTGTTTACATAAATGGCATGTAATACTACACAGTAATATATTCAGTTTTATCAGTTGGCTCCTTACCACTTAAAAAAGTATGTAATGATTTATTCTGATTTCAAAAGGGGGGGGGGGCTTTTGAAAATATTTCTAAATGTAAAAGGCCAAGTGTAATTGTAGGAGGAATTAGTAACATTTGTGATTTGAGTTAGAATTGAGGCTAAGGATTACTAGTCTTTGGAGGGCAACCTGTGTTTTTAATCCACTGACTGTTTAATCCAAGAACTCAGTTAATGTTCACTAGATGAGAATTGCATTTTAGAGCATGAACTTCAGGAAAACTTATTTAGAGAGAAAACATATGAAATCGACTATTATGAGTGTCTTCCTGTATAAACATGATTGCAAAGATTACTCACTGATTAACCTTTGCATATTAAATATGCTTAACTGGAATTTGAAAGTCATGAGCCTGTTTCATTCATATGGCTTTGAAAATCATTCGGTTCTATTTAAATAGCTGAGTCATAAAACTGAAGGCAGGAACTTTAGAGGTATAAAAAAAGAAGACACATTCACTGTACTGCCTGGATGTTAATTGAATGGGTCCACTTTATTGCTGTTACACATTAGCCACTCCACACATTGGCTTTACTGATTCTTAAAAAAAAAATAAAAAAAAAAAATAGAGTGCTTCTGAGAAGTTTCAGAATACAAATAACATGTCACGTAATCCTGTATCAATGAGGCAGTTATTAATAGAGAGGCTAAGATTTTACCTAATATTACATAGCTGGTAAATAGCCAAGCTAGGATTGGGATCTATGCCTGGCTAACTCTAGAGCCTAGGTTCATGCTAAAGGATAATTTTTAAGAAAAATAAAATGTACATGTGTCAAAGATTGTATTTAATTCATTAAATAAATGAGAAAACCAGTTCAAAAGAGTATCCAAAGAACAGACGTGATTCTAAATCAGGAATGTTGAAATGACTTTGCCAATGGACACCAAACTGACTGCTTCCACAATGGAGGAGGCAAGTCTTTAAACTTCTCCTGGACATAATTTACTTGTATAGCTATGGAATTATTTTACACTGCTATCACGTATCTACACCTTAATAGTGTAAAATAGTTCAAAGGCAATGAAAGATTCAGAGACCCCATAGTGTGGAGTAACTCAGAAGGGTGTGCTTGAAACAATGCATATGAGTATATACTGTCCTAAAACCTTGTTGGTGAAGAGAATTCACTTTATCTTTAATACAGAAAAATTGTGTGCTTCTTAAAAGTAGTGATGCCATCTTTCTAATATCTGTTTTATAGCTCTCAGAGCAGGGCTTACTAAACACATGTTGATGTTGATTTGACTAACTACTGGCCTCTGGAGTTTTGTTCTGTTTTGTTTTTTATCTCTACAATGGGGATGACACTACCTACCTACCTGGCGCTGTGTGCAGGACACTGGCACAGGCGTCAGAACAGTGTCTTGCACACAGTAAGCTCTCAGTGAGGGTTCGCTCTTCCTGTTCTATGTCCACTGGACCCTTTTGAAGAACTGTCATTTCACCTATTCTGATTGAGTCTTCATTGATCCAGTGAGGGAAGTTCAGCAAGAATGATGATTAACCCCGTGAGTTGTCCACGTTGATTGCTTCTTTTCATTTCATTTCGGTTTTGTTTCTCAATAGATATAAAAATTTTTATACAGAGACCACATATCATCTTTGTAATAATACATTAAAATATTTTTAAAAGAAATTAGAAAAGTACAAAATCAAAGTTTGATGCTGGGGAAGAAAACTAATGAAAATGTGCATTCCACCTACTAAATAAGACTAAGCCTCCTGGAAGAATTGGTTTGGGAAAAAACCCTTGATGCTTCCTAGGTTTTCAGTGCTCATGTGCTGGGTTTTTGTTTGCTTGATTGTTGTTTTGTGTGTTTTTATGTGTGTTTATCTTCCTCTGACTCCGCAAAGGAAGAAAGCTGGTGCTGAGTCTTATATAAGTGGAGATACAGAATCTTTTCACCCTTCCTACAGTGAGCTGCCTAGTGAACAGCTGACATTTTTTAAAGTACACACACCTTATCCCAAATTTCCAAATATTTGCCATGAAATAAGGATAGCCACAAATACCTCTATAAGAGTAAACTCTGTTCAGAGTCACTATACTTCCAAACTGGGGCCAGAATCAGGGAACCAAATGCTGCTACCATTTAATCCAGATGGAGTTTCCCCTGATGGAAGCTGTTTCCCCCCAGCTAAGATGGCTAATTGCAAGCTCTATGTTGATTATTTTTCTCTCATTCAGACTATTTTGGAATCCTCAGCCCAGTATGGAATCAATAATAACTCTTTGAATTCCTGCAAACATTCCTGAGTATTATATTTAAACTTCTGAAATATGAGGGAAATCGGAAGTGGAGGGGAAGTTTGCAAACAAAAGCAAACTCTAATTGCATGATAGAGGGGTTCTATGGCTGAAGGAGGTGATACAGAGATAGTGGACTCCAAAATTAGAGCTTCCAAATGTCATGCTCCCTATCTTTGGTCCAAATAAGGAGTCACAAATGAGAAAGAGGGTTAGTTATCATACAGTCATAAAAGTTGTAAACACAAACACACACACACACACACACACACACGCACACACAACCAACCATGGTTTAAATTCCACAGTATTATAATAAAACAAAAGAATCTGCATTCTTCAGTGATTTGTGCTTTTTGAAACATTTCCGAATGACTTACTATTGATCTCTAAAGTAAAAAAAGCCCAGTGAGGTAGCAGAGGAGATAGTCTTCTCTTTTGATAAAAGAAAAATATAGAATGAGGGAGGTCAGTTAGTGACAGAGAAAGAAACCAGAATATTCATACAGTGCACTATCTAATTAAATCTAGATGGGTTAATGTAGAGTCTAGAGAAGCAGTTCCTTTCCTTGAGTATTTTAAAGGGGAGTGGTAAGTTTTGAGTATCAAACAAGATGAAAATCATCTCTTTCTTTACTATAAAATGCCAGACTCCTTCACATAAGTATGTTAGTGCTCCTAACACATTAGTGCCACAGCTGCCCAAATCAAATAATTAAAAAAAAAAATAAAAAATAAAATAAAAGATACATAAAACTTTAGAGTACAAATAAACCTACTAAACCACCACTGAGAAATAAAATCATTTCCTTCATGGACTAAAGATGAGGTTTCCTCACTGTTAACACGTGTGTAACAGTCATTCGGAGCAACTTAATCAGCTGGAGGGCAAACTGTGGAACTCAGGAGGCAAATGTCATTAAGGATATCCAAGAAAGTTCCAGGAATCACTGAGCATTAGATCTTGGGGGTCTAGTGCTCCGGTTCAAAATCCAGTCTGCCTGAGTTCAAACCCCAGTCTGCCTGAGTTCAAACCCCAGCTCTGCTGCTTAGTCGCCAGGGGATGTTAGGCAAATTGATAACCCTTTTCCAGCCTCAGGGCTTTATGCTTTCCTAAGCATTATAAGTGGGGATAACAACATATGCTCCTCTGTAGGGCTGTGGTAGGATCAAATGAGATAAAACTCATATTCCCAGGAGATACATAAAAACATTCAATACTTTGTATTCAGGGAATATTAATTTGAGCATCTCCTTAAACTAGATGTCACATATGAAATGCCCCCTTTTCTACAACCAGAGAGAAAAAAAAAAAATTAAGCCAGGTATTTTATATAGCTCAAAGGCATTCTGTCCACTAAAGAGGAGTTGGGGCATAATTTAATTCATAAATATCAGATAAATACCTAAAGTGTATTAGAAAATAAAAAATAAACCCTCGCTGTGCATACTTTCTGTACCATAAAAGCTTGAAAAGTTCTTAGATGTAATATATAGGACACAATACAAAGAGGTACTACCAGACTTCATATTGGTTTACTGCCAAATAACTAGTGTTCACCAGTGTTTCTCAAAACTGGGATCCTTAAATCTTTGTATAGTCTTTGTATAGATGTATTATTATGGAAGATCCCTACTTAATTTTTGATCCATTTTTTTATGAAAATATTTTTAAATTAACATAATTATGTTCTGGATGATTTTGGTGATAACATGTAACTATTGCCACAATGTTTCAGTGTTAAAGTTTATTTTGGTAGTTGTGATTATGATTGTGTGGAGTCCAAGTTGTATTACTTTTATTTGTGCTTACTTGTCAAGAATTAACAAATACATAAATCATTTAAGCCAATTAAAATGCAAAGTGACTTCAGAAGACTGTATAAATAGTTGAAATAGAGTGAAGAATCTGAACTGTCACCTGGAACAAAATCATAATAGGAACGCTCATCTGAAACAATGTAGGATGTTTTAGTGGGTTGCATATTCATGTTAAACGAAAAAAAGACCTATCACATAAAAATGATGCTGTTAATTCTATTATATTTTTATTGAATTTGTAAATGTATTTTGATCCCATTGTTATATAAGTGCCATAAACTAAGAATTTATATAGATGAGTACATGTAAATTCACTTTCTAAATTCACTTCATGGTTCTCATAGAGATTTTTGTGGATTCTTTAGCACTTTTTACATAGATAAGAATGTCTTCTGCAAATAGTATTATTTCTTCCATCCTAATCTGAATGCCTTTATTTCTTTTTATTGGCATATTGCATTGGCTGGGACCTACCGTACAATGTTGAATATGAGTGGTGAGTTTCATTTTGATGGGGATTGGCTATTACTCCTGGTATGAGTTTGCCTTTCCTTGCCTTGAGGTCCTCAGTCAACACCACTCTCTGTAGGCTTAGAAGCTGTTTGATCTATTGACCATATAACATTGCACAGACCAAGGGACCTATTTTAAAGCAAAGGAAGTACAGCAATAAGCACATACAATGGGATTTACTAGTCCTGTTTCATACTGCACCATCCTAGAAATGCCAGTCTGAAAGAGTGATGAACTACCTGTTATGGTGCCAGCTTGGAAATTATAACCCAACAAGGATGAGAAAGGAAGGGCCTGAAACCAGGATTACTCTAGCCAGCAAAACTATCACTTAAAATTAAAGGAGAGCTAAAGAAGCTTCCCAGACAAGAAAAAGCTAAAGGAGGTCATCAACACCAAACCATTATTACAAGAAATGTTAGAGGGACACCTTCAACAAGAAGAAAGGGGGGGGGGAGATCAAAATATGAATAATTAAATGGCAATAACTGCATATCTATCGACAGTTACTTTAAATGTTAATGGATTAAATGATCCATTCAAAAGATAGAGTGGCTGAATGGATAAGAAAACAAGACGCTTACATATGCTGCCTACAAGAGACTCACTTCAGATCAAAAGACACACAGAGACTGGAAGTAAAGGGATGGGAAAAGATATTTCATAAAAATTGAAATTGAAAAAAAAACAAACCCTGTTGGGGTAGCAATATTTATACCAGACAAAATAGACCTCAAAAAAAAAAAAAAAAAAAAGGCTATACCAAGAGTACCAAGATTCAAAGAAAGACCTACTAATCCCACTTCTGGATATTTATTCGAAGACACCCAAAACACTCCTTCGAAGGGACATGTACATCTATATGTTTGTTGCACTATTTACAATAGCCAAGATATGGAGGCAACCTAGGTGTCTATCAATGGATGAACTGATAAAAAAGAAGTGGCTCATACATACAATGGACTATTACTCAGCCATAAAAAAGAATGAAATCTTGCCATCTGCGACAACATTGATGGACCTGGAGGATATTATGCTGAGTGGAGTAAGTCAGACAGAGAAAGACAAATGCCACATGATTTCACTTATATGTAGAATCTAAAGAACAAAACAAACAGAAACAAACTCATAGATACAGATAACGTTTTTTATGGTTGCCAGCTGGGAAGGGGTTTAAGGGGGTGGGTAAAAATGGAGAAGGGGTTACAAAATAGCCAGGGGGATGTAAATCATAGCATAAGGAATATAGTCAATAATATTGTAGTGATTCTGTATGGTGTCGGATGGGTACTAGATTTATCGGGTGATCACTTCGTAAGTTATATAAATGTCTAATCACTGTTGTATGCCTGAAACTAATATAATATTGTATGTCAACTGTAATTGAAAAAAGTATTTTTAAAAAGTGCCACGATAAGAACAGGCATTATTCCTTGTTATAGCTACATAAAAAAAAGTTATATGTGGATTTTCTACTATGCAGGGTGTCAGTGCCCCTAGCCCCTGTGTTGTTTGAGTTAATATTTGATTTCTATAGTATTCCCTTGGGGCAAAAACAAGATCACAGACTCTTTCCAAAGGATTTACTTCTTTCCATTCTCATAGACCAACAATTCCTCTCAACTAGATTACTGTAAAGGAGTCTTAATTGGCCTTCCCTCCACTGTTTGTAAATCCAGGTTAACCCCTTTGTTTGTTCCCTCAAGGGCAAAATGAGGATAATATGTTTTCCATAAGATAATACTGAGAATTAAATGAAATGGCATATATAAAGCACCTATGCACTATGTGTGTATCAAACACATAGTGGATGCTCAATAACAAGAATTTAAAACAAAATTAAAATGTCCATGCTCATGGAGTGAAATAATGGAGAGAGGCCTTTCACTCTTCCACACACTAGCATTTATGTTCGCATAACAATATATTTATATACGCCTGTATCTGAAATCGTGGGAATTTGCCAGACTGCAAACACAAGTTTTTAGCTCACAGGAGCCTGAAAATTACTACTCCACCTCTTTCTGACCTCTTCCATTCTCTGGGAAGTAATATATCTTGAACTAATGCAAACCCCCATCTTGAGTAGAGATATCCTTTTTCCAAGTCGTTTGGTCTCTGGGCAGCAAGAGTAACTAAGTGAATAAGAAAATAACTTCCTTTCCAGTCACTTCCAGAGACAATGGAAGTATACTAACTGCTGAGACTTAGACAGCAATCTGTTCATCAGAAATTAAAAACTAGTATTGAGATTTGTCTTTTTGCGCTTCCCTCTCAGGCCAACCCTAAAAATAGCTACTATTTAATAGATGAGAAAGTTGAGGTTTAGAGAGGTTATGATTTGGTCCTGTAGACGTATATATGTGGTTTGGAATAAATTCCAGGTTTCTCAGACTTGTACACAGACTGCTTCTTAGCAGCAATTAATTAGAAGGAAATGAAATAAGTTGATATATTTAATCCCCTCAGAAGTAATTGAGAATTGAGAGGAAGTTAAAGTTTTTCTCTGGACCAAATACAGTTCTTTGCCCTTTTTTTTTTTTTTTCCCCTTTAAGAATTGAAGACAGTTGACTAACTTAAGAGCTCTCCCCCTCATGCTAAATTTTCTTTTGCGTCACTTTTAAGCGCAAGGTTTTTGGGTTTTTTGAGGAGTTTTTGCCTAAATTTTCTCTCCTCAGTGCTGATGTAGTTTTGTGTTATCCTAAATCTAGACTCTGATTGCTCAAATTAACATTTCCTGGCCCTGCCATAAGTTTATCTCTTTCTTTTTCTCAGGGCAGACCATATTTCTGGAAATCAGTTGCAATACAAACACACTTTATTTCTGGGATAAGCTACATGCTACTAAGGAATAATCAATAACAGTTAACATGAACTCTTGAAATACCTAACTAAACAGAGTATATAAACATTCAGAAAAGAAATTAATGCTTTCTGACTTTCTCCTCCAATCATGAGACATTTGCCCCATCTTTGCTTACCTTGGCAGCTAGTCAAGATCATTTTTCATTGGTATTTCACTCTGTAATATTTGTAACATGTTTGAAAAGTCACAGTTCTGTGCTCAGCTTTGTAATTAGATGACATGATGAAAATAACTTTTACTTGAGCCCAATTTTCTCTGCATAAAAATAACTATTTGAATCTTTTGATGTAATAAATTATAGGAAACTTGAGATAGGACCAAGTCTAAAATTGGATTCTGATTAGTGGTATCACAACCATCTTTTACATTGTATTCTTTCATTGTAAACTCACATGCTATATCATTATTAAGCTGAGGGATTTGGCAAATTTGGAAATTGCTTATTGATGACCAGTAGCACACAGTTATCATCTTACACACTAATTCATGTCCAATAATCACTCTGAGTCCCAAATAGCTGATTTATAAAGTCGAGGATTGGGGATCAAATTCTAAAGTTCCTTTCAAGCTTGCGATTTGCAGTTCTACTTACCTCAATTTCCATATCCAGATGTATAACACAATAGGTCACATGGAATTTGGAATTTGGGTCCTGGGCTTTTGAAAATTTCACATTTTCTAAATTTGTGTCAGAAGGAAAGACTCTTCACTCAGCTTACTGGACACATTACATGGTACTGGGGTTAAGATCTGAATCCATACTACGAAGCACTTTAATTTAATCCAACAATAACAGTAGTAAATGCTTTACATCTTCATAGGCCTGTAATTTACAAATTCAATTTGGGATGGCAAACTGAAATCCCTACAAAGCTGGTCAGGGGGCCTAAATGAATGAAGCTAGGTGGGGACTAATGTAAATAAGACAAGGCATGTGTGAGAGTTCATACATTGGAATGTTTGATGAAATTCAGCAATATAAAAGATAGCTCTTTTCTTTCTTTCTTTTTTTTTTTTCCTTTTCACTCAGATCCAAAGCTGTGAAATCTGAATGAGTAGCAAACCCCTCAATGGCTGGAAGGCTATCCGTAAAAGTCCCTGGGAAGAGGAATGACCCCAAAGAGTCAAGTTGTCTTTATTTCTTACAACCCCCTTCTGTGCACCAAGGATACCAGGGCTGCTAGGCCAGCCTTCATTATGAAAGTGCAAAAGAACTGGAACATTTCCTTGCTGAAGTACAAAGGCCCTTTGCCTCTTTTGTTGGCTCAGAAGCTTCAATCAGCCCCTGAGTTTCAAAGGTCCAACCCGCAGAGTTCCAACTGGGCTGGGATTGAGTAATGCCCTGGGTACTGAGTAGGGAAGCAAGTGTCTCTGCCCACTCAGTAACCCCAGGCTGATGAGCTCTTCCTGTGAAGGTGGAAACAGTGTTTTATGATTTGAGCCATCACAAGAGCTGTAGAGAACAGGGTGATGAAATACCACTTTACCCTTCACTTTCAAACAACTATTACTTGGCAGCCTTTGAAAGGACATAAACAACTGTTCTTGAGGACTTAACCAAAACCCAGTCTCCAGCATCACACATGCAGAGCAGGCGGCTTCTTTTGAAAGTTAAAAAAAAAATTAATAAATGCCCAGCCATCCTAGCTGGTAGTTAAAGGTCAGTGATAGGCAGATATATAAAAACCGAGTTAAGTGAAAGTAAAAGAGAAATGAGCCATGATAAAGGGGCATAGCAGCTCAGAAGAAAAGTCATAGAAGAAGGACTGGGGAGAGCAAAATCCGTTGTTTGTTACCCCCAGCTCTTAGCCAAGCCAGAGGAAAGATGAAAGATGATCAGTGTACAGAGAACCCACTGACTGTCATTTTTTTGTTACTCTCATCGTCGTTAAGAAACCAGATAAACTTTCTTTCTCCCTGTGAAGCTAAGAGGAGAGCAATTATTTATAAAAGACAATTACAAAGAGGTACCTTAGTGCCAGATGTAGTTCACTAACATCCCCTGGCATGGTGCCATTGCCAATCCCCACTCACATAAACTACTAAATCATTCTGTTAATTTTGTTAATCAATGACAGAAATATCTATTATCTCCTATAGGCAAGCCACTGTGCGAGGCACCGGTGATACAAAGATAAATGAAATGTTAACGTGCTCGAGTAGACCACAGTCTAGTGGGTGAAACAAAATATTACAACAATGGTGATATGGGAAAGCGGGAAAACAGCCTTCAGACCCAGACAGAACTGGATTTTGAATCCGTGCCCTGCCACCTGTTTGCTAGCTTAGCTAGGTGACTCTGTTTTCTCACTTGTAAATGGAGATAACTGTCTATATAATTAGGGCACTTTTATGAACTAGAAATACCATTTTCCAAATAAAGTCAGTGTTCATTGGCTGTGCTGGATAATTTGTGTTTGTATATCTGGATCCACACTCTACTTCTCTCAACCCTTTTCTGTGAACTAGGAGGCTGGCCTTTATAGGTTACGTATACAGATTATATCTTCCTCTACTTGTCCTTTGGTTTCTGGTTGGATTCAGCCAATTGGAGGCATTGGCAGTAGATTGGAAGGCATCAGGGGTATGAGGTTGGGGTCTGTATTTCCTAGGTTTCCTCCCTGTGGAGTTGCTGTGTCTATTTCTACCAAAGGCCACACAGCCTTCATAAGGTGAAGTTTCCATCAGGTATTCTCTCTGAGTTGTGGTAACTGCCCCTTCTCTTTCCTCCCTCAGGCTCAGGGTTGTAACACTTTCTGAGGCTGGCAGTTTGCTTCCTCCAAACTCTGCCTATACCTTTGTTCTAGTACGCTGTCCTCAAACTGCCCAGTTGATGTGTGCCGTCTGTTTTCCTGATGAGACACTGATAAATACATGTCACTATTAGTGTAGATAGCAAGATGCTATGAGATCAGAGGAAGAACAAAAATATGAAACCATCCTGGAGGATGTCAGGGAGACTTCTTGGAGGAGGCAATATCTAAAGGACTACCTGAACTTGATGAGCGTTAACAATATGAAAAAATCAGTAAGAGAACTTTCCAGACAGAGGAGTACCATATGTAAAGGCTCACAAACAAGAAGGTAAACACATTGTTGGGGAACTTCAAGTTTCTCCGCTCAGCTAGGGCTTAGAATAAGAGATGGAGGATGAAAGATGAGATGTGAAGTTGTGAATTTTGACCAGTTCACCAAAGACCATGTGTGACTTTTTTTCTATAGGCATTGAAATACTATTAAAGGATTCTAACTCGGGTTATAATGTGATCACATTGCATTTTAGAAAGTAATATAGAGAAGGGATTAGAAGGGGCACGAGACTAGAGACAGAAGTACCAAGTAAGCAATCCAAGTGACAAGTAAGGCAGCCAAAAAATGGCAGTGTCAGAAGAAATGGAGAAGGTACTGTGAATTTATTGGCTATTAAGGAAATAAGTTACATATGATGCAGTGAGCAAATAATGTAAGGATGAGGGAGAAAAAGAATCATAGCCCCACCATCAATTTTAATATCTTTGTGTAATCCTGACTTTCTCTTGTATAAAATGACTTGTTTATCCTCGAGGGAACTTTGGAAAGCAGGAGGGTTTTAACATGGGCAACTGGGTGACTTGTGGTGCACTTACACTTCAGAAAGAGGCAAATTAAATTTTAAGCCAATGGTGTGCTGGAGCTGCCTCTCACACGTGTGTGAAAATCGAATCAATTGCACACGTTTCTTCCTAGCTCTGAGTTCAGCGACATCATAGTGGTAGCTTGAAATTGGTCATGGGGGGAGTATTTACACCATAGAAATTGTCAAATACTACCAATCAGACTTTTGCCCCACCCCCTCATCCCCCAAAGAGCTGGTTATTAAACAATTACCAGCTGCATTGGTTAAAGCCATTTTAAAAAGAGAGGGATATCTCTGGTAGAACTGGCAGAAGTGAGGTGAGACTTGAGTCAAAAAACCTGTACCAAGAACTGACAGTCAAACCAGAACTGGAGGGCAAATTTTAGGATCTGAATGAAAGGCAGGTTACAAGATTCAATAGGACATCTATAAGGAGCAAGCCGAAGATGGATAAATACATTGGCACAGAGAGGAGAATCTGAAACATCGTAGGTAGCAGGTAATTGAGGTTGCTAGTCAGTAATGAGCAATCAAGATAAATCTCTAGGCCAGGAATCAGAAACCAGGAGCATCACAAGAATAGGAGATAATTCTAACATTAAAGATGAGGAGAAAATTATATCGAGGCAAAGCAAGAAACACAAAGCCCTTAAAATGGTAACGTACCTTATTGCCAGTTTTTATAAAGGAGGCCTTCTCTTTTCTTGCTGGGGAATTGCGTTGGAATATGTCATCACCTCCATCATCCAGGTGCCTTCCAGAGAGTAAGGCAGGTCAGAGTGTAGAGAGCTGTCCATGTTGCAGGGCAGATATGAGGTGAGGTTTTGTACACAGGCAGCTGCGGGCCAGGTCTAGGCTTTACGCCCGTACTTCTGTAGTCCAGGGAGCCTTGGGACCATTCATCCAGGAGGCAGAAGTCCAAGGCGGGCCAAAGGGCAGCTCCTTGTTTCCCTTAAGGATGATGAGCAGGACTGGCTAAATGGTTTTGGGGGCCCAGTGCAAGATGAAAAGGCCCATTGTTCACAAAGTATTAAGAATTTCAAGGTGACAACAACCAAGCATTGAACTAAGCACATGCTCATGAAGTTGGCCCTGATGACGGGTCACTTTGGTAATGGTGAAACTTGGCCGATGTGTTACCTTCCTCTACTTAATCCAGATCCACTCTTGCATTATTCACCCATAAATAAACTTTGGAAGACAGGAAGATAATGGCTCTTTGGCTGATGACCATAGATCTGCTAAGTACAGACTCTCTGGAACCAGGAAATTTCAGACTCAGAGAAACATGATTTCAGTGATGCCTCTCTAATGAAACATCACAGCAAGTATCAAAAACTGTGAGAATAAGCATGATTGTTTCCAAGCATGATTAGTTGAATGGGTTAAATGATGTAAGACACATTGCACAATTTCAGTGGGCAGGGAAACAATAGAAGTTTCTTGCCCACACCACAGTCCAGTGAAGGGCAGTGGGGCTTTTGTTCCACATAGTCAGTCAGAGATCAAAGGCCCTTCACTTGTTGATCTGCCTCCTTTTAGAGCCTTATAGGTGACTCCATTTACTTGGTAGATGGGGGAAAAGAATAAGAATCCTGTGTGAATGGTCTTCATGGGCCAAAACTGGATGTGGTACCTATCACGTTTACTCACATTCCTCTGGGCATAACTCACTTATGGGACCACATCTATCCACAGAGGAGACTGGAAAGCATAGCTGTTGGCCCAGGAAGGAAAGAACATGAATATTGATGAACGCCAGCAGTCTTAACCACATGACAACTGTTGGTGGCAGCTCAAGATCAAGAGCAGATCTGAATGCTGCTTCAGAGAAGAATTCCCCCTCCCCATCTTCTCTCTTCTTTCCATCATTAAACAGATATTTGCCAGGAGCCTATAATACACTGGCCTATGTCAATGCCGATCAGAACATAAAACCTGCACGCAGAACGGGTCACCAACAGAAGAACAATAAAAAGAAGAATATATCCCCTTTAAAAATGCTCAACTCTCAGTATCTATTTGTCAAATTAGAGAAATGTGGGTTTT
The DNA here is from genome assembly GCF_036562045.2 of Rhinolophus sinicus. Taxonomy (NCBI): domain Eukaryota; kingdom Metazoa; phylum Chordata; class Mammalia; order Chiroptera; family Rhinolophidae; genus Rhinolophus; species Rhinolophus sinicus. The sequence goes on along the minus strand of NC_133757.1, from coordinate 39,346,968 downwards.
ATTCAGGATATACTGATTTTTCCCCCAATAGGAATTTCTCTCAAGATTCCGTGGGATCCCACCAAGGCCCAACCTCCATGGAGTGTGGGTGTCAGAACAGTTGATCTCTAAAGTCCCTTCTAGCTCTGATATTCTAGGATTGTTTATTCATGAAATTAAGTAGAGTTAGGAAACCGAGTAAGAAGGCTGAACAAGAACCAAGAATTGTGTGTGAATGAGAGTTAGCAGTAGCAGATTGGAATTTAGGGGTAAGAGCTGGCAGAATCGAGAGCCTGCTGGGACAGTGACCTGGGGGCTGTTTTCTGACTTAAAACATATTGTTTATGGTGGTTAAGTAGTTGAGTGAAACAGTGTTTGGGACGTAGTGCCTAGATTCTTACATACTTAGAAGTCCTCAAACTGTGGAGTACATAAGAACCATACCAGGAACTTGTTTAAAATGCAGATTCCCTGCCCAGAACTTCTGATTCCATATATTAAGGGCAGGGACCAGGAACATGTGTTTTGAACAAGAACTTCTAGGTGATTGTGTCTCAGAAATCTTGTGGTTGAGATTACGTGTCCCAAAGAGCTTCTGACTATAGTAAGGAAGCTCCGTGGATTTAGGCGTCCCGGGCATTTCCTCTCCTGTAAGGTGTCACGGCAGACCAGAGGTGATCAGTGTCCCGTTTCAGGTTTTCAAAGCATATTACTGTTACGTCTTGCCATTTGGATCACTTTACTTCGCTGCCGGCATTTGCGGAGTAGTTAGGAGAAGAAGGAGGATTGCAGTAAGACTTTCCAGCTGGATCTCGGTGTTGGCGCACAGCTGGATAAAAAATTAGAAGACACAAATCAAGAGATGGCTGTTTCCCAACATCTCACTGTTTAACATGGGGTGGGGGGGAACAACACACCTGGATTCAGGACTCTGTATTCCCCTGTTTGAGCTGGGAAGTTTAGTATCGCAGAAGCAGTGTTTTTTCACGTTAGACAATTTGCCAAAGCCCTCTCCCAGTCACGCTGACTCGGACTCAGAGCTGCCTCAGGGGATGGAAAGTTAGGTCTATTTCCTCAGCCCACAGACATGGGCTGCCCGGAGCTTCAGATAATGCCCAGGAGGCGCTGCCTGTGGCCTCCAGAACTTGACACATGACGGCCTTTCCTCCTTCCACACTGTTCAGACTACATTTGGAAAAATGTTTTGCCTTTGAGGGTTTGCCCTCGACCCTTATTGTAACCTGGTTTCATCTGGAAACAGATGCTAACAGCTGGGGCCTGAACATTCCTAATGACCCATCGAAGCCACAAGATACTGAGAACAACATCAGATCCCACCCAGCAGGTCCTATTACACTCCACCTTATTCCTTTTTTACTTCAATTTCACAATATCCAGCTGCTGTGGTGGAACCCTGAACTGAATGATTCTGCACACCCAAAGAAATGATGCCTTATATAAACTGGATTCTGAAAATGTAACTAGAATACCCTTTCATGTTGCACCTGTATCTCTGAAAGAGAAAATGCATAAGTGAAGTTTTAGCTTTCGTTAGAGGCTGCCAACTTTGCTTCTGATTGTGGCAGACTCCACAGTTAATTGGGGTCTCTGATGACTAATGGAGAGGATCATCCCATCAAGTTGTGGCATCTCTGGGTTTTGGAAAAAATAAGATCTGGCTGCAACTGCAAGAAACAGGAAATTAGCTAGACAGAGTACCTCAAATGAGGAACAACCTCTGCATGTTTTATTCCTTCACTGAGAAACTCATTGTATCCAGATCACAATTCACATTGATCTATGTGGCATTTCTGCCAAGTGGGATATTCATTTCTGTCAGCACCTACTACCACGCCAGAGGCAAAGCAAGCAGAGTCTTCAAGTTTCCATACTGTCCTGTTCATTGGGCAGACAAGGGGACAGTGTGGGACATGTATGAGGCTGCTGCATGAGTCTCTCTGACTGCCATCCACACCTCAGGAGGTAATACTACATGGATTATTATGATTCAGAAAGCAGCAGAGCCAGGAACAGCTCCAGATCATGTATCTACAGTGGTAACCAGTATCTATCCATGGTCGAAGTAACGTCTGTACAAGACTTTTGGCTTCTGTAATGAGAGAGAGGACCCTACCTTACACTAAGCAGTGGAGCAGCAAAAACTGACAAGTACAGGTTTACCTCATTTTATTGTGCCTCACTTTACTGCACTTCACAGATATTGCTTTTTTTTCCTTTCACAAATTAAAGACAAGACCCTCCACCAAAAAAAGGATGAAGACTCACTTTATTAAGTACGTTTTCTACTGAATACATATCGCTTTCCCACCATCATTAAGTACAACCATCCTAACTCAGGGACTGCCTGTAGCACCAAAACATACCGTACTAGACATCTCCCTACAGAAATGCTTTTATCGAACTCCAATTTATCAAAATACTATATTCTTTTGAAAAAAAAAAAAAAGGAGTTCATACGAGAAATGGCCATCAAAAAGCATCCTCTGAAGAATTGCTGTTGAAGATACGTCCCATGATTTAGCTTCATGCCTTTTATTCTTATGATTAATTTCTCCAAAACTCAACATCAGAAAGAAAATTCATCTCTTCTAAAGATCAGTCATTTTCCCTTTTTATTAGAATGAGACGTCTATCTACCTTTGTTTATTCACACACACACACCTTTTTTTTTCTTTCTTTCTTGGTTTGCCTGTCAGGAGCTTGGAGTTAACTCAATATTTAATTACTTTCAATTGCTCATCCTTGGTTTAATTCTCTGCTTTTTTATCTTGTTCCCACTAACTTCCCAGATGACTGGTGATGATCTGTGGAGAAATCCTCTGCTTGAATCTAGGAGTCAGCCAAGATCCTGAAAATGGCAGTCATTTTGGGGAAGATTTAATCCTCTCATAGAAGTCCTTGGAGACTTGGCAATTTCCTCTATGTCTTTTTCTTATTTACTTTAAACTCTGTGTAGGAGTATACACTGATTTTTATTGTAAGATACTTGAAATTACTTTTGGAAGGATGACGGTAAATTACTTTTTGAAGGATGATGGTCATGAATTACACAAATTTGGCATTAAGATTTAAGCAATTATCAGGTGCCTACCATATGCATTCAACCCACCATCAAAACATAAGTGGCCATGAAGGAATGCCAAGAAACACTAAGCTGCTATAGCTGTGACCCATGAACAAATTGTTTGTACTTTGTACAGTGTTCAGAGCTGGTGACCCAGCATGACCATGGAGAGAGCGCCATGAAATTGTCCATCTCAACATTTTTCCCTCTGAAAAGTGAAGCAGAAAACTGTGGCTTTAGCTTAAATGAATACAGACAGTTGCACAGTTTCTAGAACTGCTTCTGAGATACGCAGAAGTAAAATGAGAGCAATAGCTGGCATATCCTTCAGCCTGGACAGTTTTCCTTAGGATGTTTTTGTTTGGTGAGCAATCATTTCTTATTTGAAATCCTGCAGTTAGACTGAATGGCTGTGTGAAATCAAAATGACAGTGAATTTACTCGTAAGTTACTCTAACTCCCCCACGTTTAGGTGACCTCTTATCATTGTTCCTCGGTGCTGTCTCAGTGCCCTGTCTCTGAGCCCTGGGAGAATGGGTCTTAAGTGTGTGGACTTTTAGGTACCCAGTTGTGTGTCATTGAGTTCAAATGCAGAAGAAGTAACAGGAGGAAGAGATGAGAGCAGTAGTGGGAGGTGGCAGTAATTGGGAAATGAGAACACTATAGTTTGAGAGGGAAAGGGGAGCACATTCCAGATTAGGGAGTTTGAGAAAAGAATGATTAGAAATGAAAGTGTCTGGGAGGAGTGTAAACATGGGTGGGGAGGAGTGAGCATACAAAATGTGGGTATCTAATATGATAGGAAATGGAGACTGTATGAAAAATAGAATTTGAAGTAGTGAAAAATAAGATTGCATAGGTAGGTTGGGACTAGATTGTCAAAGGCTGTAAAAATTCAGTAATGTTTCTAGAAGGATCTGTAGGAGTACACAATATGGACTGAAGACTATAAAGATTACAAGGAGAAAAGCAAGCAAAAGCTGTTGTAAAAGTGCACAAGAGATGAGGTGAGGAGGTGATGAGGTCTTGGATGAGGGTGATGATAATATAAATGAAGAGAAAAAGGCATATTTCAGTGGTGGAAAGAACCAGCATTTATTGAGCATTTATCAGGTGCCTGACCTTGCCATGCATTATCTTACTGCTCAGGACAACCTTGAAGATTAGATAAGGTTATTTCAAGTCTACAGGAAAGGCATAAGAGGTAACACTTTCAGAAATTCATTCCACTGCTATGAATAACCAAGATTTGAACTCAGTGCTTTTAAACTACAATCTCCTCTATTTCAACTTTCGCTCCCCTGCATTATCACATTTAATACTCTGAAAAAGCTTTAAGGTAAATGCAATTATTACGCTTCTTCAGGTTAGGAAGCTGAGGCTCGTTTGGAGACGTAAAGGAACTTGCTTGACGTCTTAACCTAGGATCCCACAAAAGTAAAGCCTGAGGTAAAGGCTTGCCTGCCAACTAGTTTATTTGGGGAAGTGACCCCAAGGTACTAGAATGGGGAACTCAGAAGAGTGAGAGAGGGAAGCAGGGACAGTCCAAGCTCTGCTGACATGATCATTGAGTGGCCAAAATTGTCCTGAAGAGACAGAAGAAGGGACTGTTTAATAACTGGCTTTTTTGATCCATCCTCCCATGGGTCAAAAGTTGCTCCACAAGTGGTCAGCTCCCCTGCACTTTCAGGTTTGCACACGCATTAGAATGTTAAACAGGTTTCTACAGACATCCCATGTGGTGATGACAGAGCAGAAAGCAGGAGATGAGTGCAGCCAAGGCAAAGTGTGGTCAAAATAGTTATCACAGCAATGGCAGGAGTTACAGTGCAGCTGAAAGGATGTGAGATGGAGCACGAGAGGTGGCAGGAAGCACACGAGATGCAGAGGCACAATGAGTATCTGAATCCAGTAGTCTGACTCCAAAGCCCATGCTTGTACAGCAGTGGTTCTCAAACGCGAGTGTGCATCAGACTCACTTGGAGGGCTTGTTGAGACACAGTTTACAAAGCCCCGCTTCTAGAGTTTTCTATTCTGTAGGTCAGAGGTGGGACCAGAGGATTTGCATTTTTCTCAACTCTCAAGTGGTGCTGCCAATGCTACTCCAGGAAACACACTTTGAGAACTGTTGACTTACTTACACATACACGATGGTATCTGGTTGAGGGTTTCCAAGATAAGCAAAGGAGAAATGCGTCACTGTCAGAGGAGCTGTGACCAATTCACTGACTTTCAAGTTCCTGGGAAACAGCTTGGACACCTCTCAAAAGGAAAAGCTTCTCTACATGAAAAACAAGGTCTGGATCATAAACACTTGTGCAAGGAATGATAAGCCTGGTTCAAGAGTCCCTGCGTGATCAAAGAAATAGTGTGATAGACAGTCACGCTTCAGGCAGGAGGCCTAAAGAAATAATTGTGAAAGTTGGAAAGTTAGGAAAATCTGAGAGATTTAGAATATGATGAAGCTTAACTTCAAACTGAGAGAGTGTGTGAGAGAAAACACAGCAGCTGCTATAGCAAAATCTTTATATCTGGGGTGTTCTGTAACAAGCTCTCAATTTTTGCTATATTTAATGAATACCTATTACTAAATACAAGTCTGCAAAAATAAATAAGATAGAGTTCTTACTTTCAATGAATTTACAGTCTAGTGACGATGAGAAACAAAGAAAGCAATTAAATGTAAAAGCTACATGTTAAACCTGTAGAGAAAGGAACAAAAGTCTGTAAGAGCATAAAAAAAAAAGCAAGCTTTGCCTTAGAGAGCTGAAAAAGGTCTTAATAAAAATGTAGTAATTAAACTGGGTGTGAAGGAGAAATGGGATTTGCTGTGCAAAGAAGAGAGGAAGGAACATTCTGGGCTGAGGAACACCCTGCACTAAGGAATCATGGAGGACTTGGAATGTGTTGGGTACAAGGTTGAGTTCAACTTGATTGGAAAGTATCAAGATACATGCTGGAACCAGAAGAGTGGCATTTTCATGTGCCAACTGAAAGGTTTGAACTTCACCTAGGAAGCAGCAGACAGAGAGTGGAGGTGTTAAAACAAAATTTGGCACAAGGAGATTTGTTTTTTAAGATTTAATTTTGTGCAAAGATTTCTAGATGAAGTATGGAAAATGCAGTTGACTGGGAAAATGAAGTGTGGAAGAAGAAATGTGGAAATGAAGGTTCTGAAGCAAAGCAATTGCAACAGGGATACTTTATCCGTGTTGAAGAGGTCGGACTTGAGGGTCACAGAGAGGTCAGAATCCAGAGTCCAGATAGTTTCAGAAAGTGGGAGAAAGGGGAGAAGGAAGAGTTCAGGAGTTAGTTATTAGCATAAAGTTCCTCCACAGATGTGTGAGTCCTTTATCCGGCTCTCAGGATAGTGCGCCATAGTTTTACCATAATATTTAAACTCTTTTGTTTGTTTTGTCTTGTTATTAAATACCTAGACACAGGTAACTCAAAGAGGTTAAGGTCAGACTTCCTATAGTGTTCTTTAAAATACTAAATATAGGTAGGACAAGTAATTCAAGAAATAAGTTCACAAGGCCTTCTTACATGTGCCCTGGGATCCTCTAAGTACCCCTGTTTCCTACCTTGCTTGGCCGTAGAATGCCCTTTTCACAACTGATCTCTCAGGACTGGTGTTCCATTGAGTAGTCTGGGAAATGCTCCTTTGGGAGGCCCAGGAACTCTTCCTCTTCACAGTGAGAGACTCTTAGCAGATAGAAAAATGGAAGGAGACCCTTTACAAAGGAAGCATCCTGATCCAGGAGATAATAGGTCATGGGGTGCAGAGACAGTCAAACCTGGAACAATATCCTGATTCTGCCCTTGCTCTGTTTACAATTTCAGGCAAGTTAGGTAAACTCTGGGTCTTGGTGTGCTCATCTATGAAGAGCAAATAATGATACCTACCTTGCCGGGTTGTTGGGGAAGGAAGGAAAATATATATAAAGTATCTGGTACTTAAGCACCAGTTATAACTGCTAATTTTACATTAGGGAGGCTGAGAATTTTCACTTACGCTATTACCACTGCTCCTGCTCTAGCTTTTGACTGGGTCGGACATGTCCTTACCCCGTTTGTCTTCACATCTTCATCTTTTGGTTCTTATTCTTCACATTGATTATAAGTATCATTTCTGTCTCCCTTCTATTAGTGTTTGCTGTTGGTAGGTTTGACTTTTGTTTGCTGAACTGATGGGGCCAGTTCATTGGAAAGAAAAGGTCAAATGCTGTGGATCTAAACCTGGTGGTTCCTAGTGTCAAAAATCATAAAGTTAGAGTTCGCTTTTCATAATCAAAGTCAAAACAGAGTGAGAGACCTGGGGAGTTGAACCATGAGCTATTTCTGTACAATTCCACGGCTCTGGATCCAATTTCTGTTTTACTAAGACGGATGACTCATAACACTAAATTAGAAGCATGTCAGAAAAAAATAACTATTATGACCTCTTCAGGTTGCAGTTGAAAATGATTAACACCCTATTGTGAGGACTCTTCTTCTGGCAGGAAGGCTGATGTTGGCTAACTGGAATGCATGACTTGACATAGCTGCATTCTTCCTCAATTATAAGATTCTAAGCCAGTTAATTTTTTTTAAAGGTGCATGATATTTGCTCTAATATAAAGTTCTCAGCTTTTATTAAATTCCCTCACAAGGCAAAGTATAGTCATTTAAAAACCTCAATGCAATAACTACCATTGGCCATCAAGATGAATACATTGCAGGCATGTACTCTTTTATTGTGCTGCTTAAAATTATTCCAGAGCTCCCTGTTGTTTACTGAATTAGCCACAAACTTCTTAATGTGCAATGGAAAATTCCCCATGGGCAACAGGAAGCCAAGGGGCACTCAATTGTGTGTCTTAGGCCAGTGCTGCTCAGACTTGAACACACGTGAATGACCCGAGGCTCTTGATAAAACGTGCTTCTGATTCAGTAGGTCTGAGGTGGTATTATTGCTCAGAGCAAGGCCACGGCAAGATCTTAGGTGATGAGAATTAAGGAAGCAAAGAAGAGCCTGAAGCAATAAGTTCTAAGGACCGGAGGTGGGTAGGAGAAAAGCCAGTGAAGGGCTCTAATGAAAACCAGGAATGAGACGTGAAGAAGCCTGGAGAGATTTCCAAGAGATTTTTTTCCTCCAAGGGTGACATTCTTACAGACAAATCTGGGGGTGGGAGTGAGGGGCTCAGATATTTTCCTTTTATGATTTACATTTCTCTCTGTGTAGGTACTTCGTACCACGTCTCCTGGGGTTTTGGGACGAATAGTCTGAAACTACTTGAGCCTTTTTCCCCAACACTAGATCTGTGTTCTAAGATAGGAAATAATGTGCCGTGACTAACTCATACTTTAGAAAAAATTTCCATCTCCTTAGGATAGAAATCAGGGCAGTCTGCATCTCTCTTTCATTTAAGAATTTTAATTGTAGTATTTAGGAGCTTGGCCATCAGTCGTAAAGTCTTGTCCAAAGTCACTGGGGAGGTTTCATGCACATCAGACTTTTCATAAGCTTCCAGAATCCTAAGGTGTTAGGATGATAAAACACTTGGATACCATGTTAAGGGCTCTATGTACATTATCTCATTTGTATCATAAGTAAGTACCAAATAAGCGACTGTTCAACTAAACTGAATGTCTTATAAAATAATAGTAAAACTTCCTTCAGGGTTTTAGTTTTAGCCTGTACTTGTATAAATGGTACATATGGTTGTGGGTTTACTTTGGTACTAGATATTGACTGTTTAGCATCTCTTCATAATTTTGAGAGCAATCAATACAAAAGTAATTAACGAAGACTCTGTCTATAACTGGAGGAGATTTTGAGCATTAATGATGCATTCGAATTGTTCTTATTTGGTGTTGGGAGAACATATTATTCTAAAAAGTTGGAGTTCCTGGCAGCATTGTTCCTTCTGGGATTTTGCTCAGCTTCTTAACTGAGTCCTTCTGGTTTTAATCAAACTGTTGCTTGGAGCTGTGTTCATACCATAGGAAGTTCTAGGATGGATCTTACTCTGGCCCTTATATGGCTGATGCTCCATTTTGAAATTCAATCCATTTCATGTTATGTTTCCCTTCACTGACTTCTGTGAAAGTAAAACATTAACATGTGTTAAATTGTTACTTGCCTTTTTAAGAGGAGTCTAAAGGTTAATAAGTGAAAATGTTTTCTCAGCCAAGCTTGTTGTAATATTTAACTTACAGTTTGTTTCTGGGACCAGGTCCACAAGGAAAGCTGTCCCCACCCTGTCGAATTATTTAAATATGGACACTTTTGGTCCTGGCCTCTACTGCAGTGGATCTCATCATGGCTGTGTGGAATAATCGTGGGAGTTTTTGAAGGTATATCTTCAGCCCCTACCACAACTCTAGTGAATAAGAGTCTCTGGGTTCTGGCCTTGAGCATCTGTATTTTAAATCACCAACACCAGTAACCACCATTGTACTGTGTGATTCTTGTGCCCAGCCAGGTTTGGGAACCACTGCCCAGAGCAATGAATGATCCCAGCTGATCGATAAATGGAAGACAGCCATGTCTTTACTCGGCCACACGTTTGAGCAAATCACACGTGCGCTCTGGCCATTTGTAAGCATGCCGGAGCGGTGAGGCAATGCTCTACCTTCTTGTTTCTGCTGTCTCACTAACAAGTGTTCTTTTCTTGGTCTATTTAGCGCCACATTTGTCAATGTTTGGTGGTGTTAAGGATTTCACTATTTAGAATGGTTCACAAGAATAGTGCTAACGTGCTGTGTAATATTTCTCAGTGCAAGAACTCTGTGATGTCCCTTATGACGAATATATGCATGTTAGATAAGCTTTGTTCAGGCATAAGTTATAATAAATTGAGTGTTAATGAATCAACAATATATATTAAGTGAAGTCTCTTTAAACAGAAACACACATAAAACAAGGCCATGCATTGGCAGTTGAAGAAAACATTGTGACCGAGACTCACCGTAAGAGCAATGGGTCAGTATTTGTTAAGTCAGCATTCACAAGTGACATAGCTATCATCAATAATGAGAATTGGCTATATACGTTAGATCAGATTTTAGTTCATGTTATCAATGCAAAGTAAGGTTACAAGGTATATAGAAAGTGTTCAGGGTGGGGATGTGCTTTTCATTTACGATTATGTGTTCAGGTAACATTTTAGCAAAGATGTAAAAGAGATGAGGGAAGAAACCATGATAATATCTGGGAGAAGGAGCGTAGTAAGCAGGGAAGAGTAAGTGCAAAGGATAAAAGGCAGGATCGTGGCTGGGGATGAGGAACAGAAAGAAGCCCATCAGAGCAGAGGAGAAAGTAGTAGAAGCTGAAGTCAAAGACTTGACAGGGCGCAAAAACTCCCATAAAGACTGGCTTTTTCTCTGAATGTAGTGGAAAGCCATTGCAGAGTCTTGAGTGGGAAGAGTAACATTATCTGACATGTTTTAACAGGATCTTCTGTGTTGAGCACAGACTGAAAGGAAGTAAGAGTGGAGACAGGCGTCCCATCCAGGAGGCTGATGTAATAAGCCAGGGAGAGATAATGGTGGTTTAGTCCAGAGTGTTAACAGTGGAGGTTGTGAAGAGTGATCAGATTCTGGATGTATTATGAAGGTAGAGCCAACAGAATTTGCTACTGATGAAATGTGGAATATAAAATATAGAGAAGAAGCAAGGATTTTGGCCTAAGCAACTGGAATATCGAGTTGCCTTTTGATAAGATGGGCAAGCTTGTGGGAGGGACAGGTTTAGGGGTAGGATGATCATGTGTTCTGTATTGTACCCTCTAGGTATGAGATGTCTAAAAGACTCAAGAGGAGACATGGAATAGGCAGGTAGATTATATTAATCTGGATTTCAGAGGACAGGCTCAATCTATAGAGTCATCATCCCATTGATGGCTTTAAAGACATAATCCTGGATAGAAAACTGGTGCTATATATCCAATCCTGGTTATATATCTTGGATAAATGAGGTCTGACAGTTAAGTTCACAAACTTGTTGCAACAATGTTGCTAACCTTCTCTGAAATCAGAAAGATTATTCATTATGAATTTGTATCAACTGGACAAACAGTTAACCAAGTTTATTATTTGGAAGTGCTGAAAAGGCTGCGTGAAAAAGTTAGATGACCTGAACTTTTCACCAATAATTCATGGCTCTCGCATCACAACAATGTGCCAGCTCACATGGCACTATCGGTAATGGAATTTTTAGCCAGTAAATAAATAACTGTTTGGAACATACTCCCTACTCACCTGATCTGGCCCTCAATGACTTCTTTCCTTACCTAAAGGTAAAGGAAATATTGAAAGGAAGACATTTTGATGACATTCAGGACATCAAGGGTAATACGATGACAGCTCTGATGGCTATTCCAGAAAAAGAGTTCCAGAATTGCTTTGAAGGGTGGACTAGGCACTGGCGTCAGTGCATAGCTTCCCAAGGGGAATACTTCGAAGGTGACCATAGTGATATTCAGCAATAAGGTATGTAGCACTTTTTCTAGGATGAGTTCATGAACTTAATTGTCTGACCTCATAGATATTCATATTTATCCTGATAGCTAGAAAAGAGAAGGGGCTCTAGTTCTGACCCTGGGAGCATTCCAACATGATAGAAGAGGAAGAAAAAACAGCTAAGAAAACAGAAGGAGCAGTAAGTGAGGTTGAAGGCAAAAACAGGAAAGCAATGCTGTCCTGGAATCCCAGGGAAGAAAGTGTTTCAAGGAAGAGGCAGTGATCAGCTGTGTCAAATACTGCAGGTGGGAAATGACATATGAAAAGGGAATTGAGCTTTAGATTTAGCACACAAAGATCATCGGTGGCCTTGACAAAGCAGTGTAGGGATGAAAGCCTGATGGCAGTATATTCCAGAGGAAACAGAAAGAGATAAATTTGAGCTAGCAACCACAAACAAGTGTTTCCAGGATTATAGCTACAAAGAGGAGCACAGAAATGGGATGGTAGGTAGAGAGGCTGTGGGGTCAAAAAAGAAGTTTTTATTCGTGATGGGAGAAATTAAAGCATGCTTGTTGTTGGAAGGCAGTTTTCCACGCCCCTTTTTCATTTCTGCATGTCTTGTGGGCAGAGATACTGGTTGCCTCTGTTCTGGACTTTCTTTTCAAGGATATTTGTATGATGAACAGCTTTCAAAGACAAAGAGGGTATCTCCCTCCAGAACAAAGGTCGGGAATGTTTACCGTCCAGTATAATTCAAATTCCCTAAGCCTTGGGTTCCTCTCCTGTAATGCAATTCACTGAGTGTGCAGGTGTCACCTGGCCCTTTTACCACCACCACGTGGAGATTAGGCTTAGGGAACCAGCACAATGAAATGCTGATCCTTTGGCTACGGCTGTTACTGTCAGCAATGAAGTCCTTTTTCTCTGACCCAGGAATCTTCTCATAGTGTCTGCTCCATCCCTGAAACTGTGGCAGGATACCTGTGGTTTTTAAGTAGGGTAAAATCTCAGACCCCTTACACTTCTTGACACTTGTGTATTGGTAAGAACAATCTAGTAGAGAAGAAAAAAAACCTAATGATAGAGAAGAGAGAGGGGAAATTTTCTGGAGCAAGGCCTTGAGTAGGTCAGAGGGGCAGGCATCCAGTGCATAGGTACAGGGTCTCAGACGTTTCTTCCATAGTAAGAGAAGGCAGAAGATATGGGAACAGATGCAGGTGGATGAATTAGTGTGGTTCTGGGAATGTGCGGACATTCTCTTGCCGTTGTGTTTGCTCCCCCAGTGAAATAAGAACCATTGTCATTAGCTAAGAGTGAAGGTGGGGAGGAGGTGTTTGAGGCTGAAGAGAAAGGAGAAGGTATAGGTTAGTAATCGATGTGTGTGGGACAGAGAGAATGGGCAAGAGAAAAAAAGCTGGACTGACAAATATCACTACAATGCTAGTGATAGCAGGATACACTCATACTTGCCCTTCATGAGTCTCGTAATAAATGAATGTCGATGACGCTCTGGGCATTAATGAACCACTGTGGTCACTGTGGTCAGATCCTAGGGACATCTGATGTACAGTCAAGTAAAGTGAATGCAATTCACCAAATAGGCACTGGCACTTTAGCCTGAATGGTCAGGGGTTTATGTCTCCGTGCAAATAAAGCTTTAATTCCCATTTTAGTTACAAGTGGCTAACCAGTTTACATTGTGAAATTTTAATTGTATTACTGGAGAATGTCTGCGCAATTTATGTCTTTTATTGGTGATGCTCTGTTTTCTAGCTTACTAAACATTTACTTTACTTCCAGATGATTCCCGTGGCTTAGATTTTAATGTCTTAATTAACTATACTTATTAACTTTATGGCAAGAGCTGCAGCATAACAATAATTTCTCACTAAAACATGCTTGATAATATAAACATTATACCTCTTTCCCTTGCACAGAGAGGAGAACGGTGAAGCAAGCAGCATTCAATTAACTTTGGTCCCATTGAACTAATTTATTTTAAAGCCCAAGCACGGGGACCAGTCCAGTGTCATGGCGAGACAGCCTCCCCACAGCAGCTGTCTTGGCTGGGCAGCTTCTTTGCAATCACAACATTCAAGCCCCAGACACTGTTTCAAACTAGCAAAGCATGCCAAGAGAAAACATAAAGATGCCTGTATTTCTTGAACAGTTTTTGTCAGGACACTCTTCTATCATTATTTCTTGTGATGATTTAATTAGCCAACCAACAGGCACTTCTCTGCACCTCCCATGTGTCCTCATTGCTTTATGCATTAGTAAAAATAGACTAGGTTCTGCTGTGATTATAAACAAACACCCCTTCTCCCCCCAAAAAAATCTCAGTGTCTAACACAGGAAAGGTTTATTTCCTACTCATAGAATCCTTTGCAGATTGGGTCACCCTCCATCTTGTAGCTACTCAGTCTGTGGGCAACAACAGTTGCTGTGGGGCCCCCAAGGTTGTCATGGCAATGGGAAGAAGCCCCTGGAGGGTTAAGTAGGGTGGATTTGACTAATATCACTTCTATCCATAGCACATTGCCTAGAATCCATTACATGACCCTAACCCTACATGCCAGGAAAGCTGGAGAATGTGGGGGAGCACATGGACGGCTGGGGCGCTCCGGTGTTCTCTGTTGTACTGTTCCAGGTGCTGAGAAGGGGCACAAAGAAGAAGGCTAAATGCTTGCTCCTGAGAAGATATTGGCCATTAGGGTGATGAAAGGGAAGGCAACTGACATTCACCAAGTACTTCTCCATGTGAGGTCCTTTGCTAGAGGTATTAAAATATTTTAATTCACTTGTATAACACTGGACTTACCATTCAGCCCTAATTATTGAGCAATTACTATGTCCTAGGGACTGAGATGTACACCGGATTTCAAAGATGTCTAAGACTCAATACCACGTTTTCCTGAGGAAGAAAGAAGATAAGCCAAAATGCCCAGCCAATATCATAGAGTGTGATAAGTACCGTGATAGGTGTATATTAGTTTCCTAGGGCTGTTATCACAAAGTACTGTGACCTGGGTGGCTTCAAAAACAGAAATGTATTCTCTCACAGTTCTAGAGGCTGGAAGTCTAAAATCCAGGTGTCAGCAGGGCCGTGCTCCCCTTGAGACTCTGGGTAGAATCTTTCCTTGCCTCTTCCTAGCTTCTGGCAGTGACCACCAGTCCTTGGTTTTCCTTGACTTGCAGCTACATCACTCCAATATAGGCCTCTGTCATCACAGAGTGTTCACCTTCTGTGCCTCCATCTTTACACGGCATCTTTCTGTTTTTATAAGGACACTGGTCCTATTGGATTAGGGCCCATCTTAATCATGTCACCTGAACTTGATTATATCTGCAAAGACACTGTTTCTAAATAAGGTCATATTCTCAGGTACTCTGCAAGCAGTTTGGTCTGAATGGAGATCTGAATGAAGTTCAAGGTGAGAAAGTAGAAAGAGATGGGGCTGGAGAGCTGGAAAGAGTCTTGATCATGAAAGGGCTTTGACTCGGTTGGAACTTTACTCTGAGAAAGAAAAGGTTTAAGCAGGGAAGCGATAGTATCACGGGAAGTGACAATATGAGAATTTAAGGATGATTGTCCTGGTTGCACAATGGAGCAAAATTGAAGGGGTAAGGTCGGAGTTAGGAAGTTATTATAATAATCAAGGTACATAAGGGTGGCGGTCCTAAGAACGGCAGCAGGAGTGGTGGTAAAGCAAAATTCTGGAGATGTTTAGGAGGGGAGATTATCCTTTCGGGTTGTTACTGTGTGAGGGAGAGAGAATGGTAAAAGCTGACCCCCAGTTTCTGGCTACATGTGGCACATAATTTAGTGAGGCAGAGAACAAAGGAAGAGCAGCAGGTTTGCCAAGGAGTGGACTGAGGGTGGGAAGTTGCTGAGATGGAGATACCTGTGAGGCATGTCACAGGGAACCCAAGCAATTAGCTAACAGTGTAGCTATAATCCCTTTCAGCTACATTCTGTTGCCTACCAAGGCCACTCTAGCAAAATTTGAACTAATGGAAAACAAAAATCCTAGTATATTATTCAGTACAGAGTACATATATCAGAAGTTCACTCTAGGGAACGCCTTTGAGATCCAAGAAGAGAGAACAGTCCTGCAGAAGGAGGCAAAGACTTTTGCTCAGACGTGGTCTTTGACGAGCAGAAGCAGGTTGGGCAGGCATGCAAGGTTAGGCAGAGTGGGAGGAAAGGTGAAGAGGGAAGATGAGCCTGGCCTCCTGGGGTGGACAGTTTAATTGGAGAAACAGTGAGAAAGAAGATTGAATGAGGCAAGTGAAGACAGGTGAGGGCGGCCCTGGCAACCAAACAGCAAGCTCTCTGTAGTGTCTGTCATCTTACCGAAATGGCACTGCCTCTCTCTCAAGAGTTTTTCCTGGTCTCTCTGGATCTGAAGAGGTCTATCATTCCACAGTGCTTATTGAAGGAATGAATAAATGACAGAAAGACTGTTTCCTTGGATCACCAAATCATTTACGTTTCCTTTTTGGTCCATGAGTCAGCGTTTTAGTTTGTACTTTTTATTTAGTGACTGTTTCATTCAACAAGAAGGATAACAAGATTAAGGGGAAAAAAACAAAGTTTTTTTTGTTTGTTTTTTACCTTTTTAGTAGTGGGAATTTATTCTGGTCTCAGGAGAGGCACCATAGAAAGAATCCCAGGCCGGAAGTCAGGAAATTTTGGTTCCCAGGCACTAATGAGCTGTATGATCTTGATCACTAGGCCTCCTCAGGCTCGGTTCCTTCGTCTGTAAAATAAAACACCAGGCCAAGCTGTCTTTAGAGTCTCTTCAAGCTCCATTATTTTCTGATTTCCACTTAGTCTTTATGAGCCATGTTTGATTTATTTTAATCCCCCCGAAACACTCCACTCCAATGATGCACAGGCATCGAAATGAGCTGAATTATGACTGTTTTCACAATGTCAAAATAACTTGATGATTCTTTCAATGCAAGTAACAAAGTCTTCAGATATTTTCCCAGCTGGACTGTTCCATTCATTTCCTTAATGAACTGCACCTGGGTCAGGGCTAATTCCATTCGACTTCCCTACCAGTTCTGTTCCATTGGATTGGTCCCAGTGAGGCCTCCCAGTTCAATTCTCTTAGTTCAAAAATACCTGAAGACGGCTGTTTAAACAAGGACCTTGGAGTAGAGGTTCTTCAACTTTCATGTGCTTAAGAATCTCCTGCATGATGCTGTGAAAACGCAGAGTCCTGGGCCCTGCCCTCAGAGACTCTGAGTCTGAAGGCTGAGTCTGAACCCAAGGCTCTGCATTGTCATAAGCTTAGCTAAGAGTCTGATTGGAAGCGTACATTGCCCACTTTAAGAAATATGACCCTAGAGCAAGCAAAAAGGTTTTTTTTAAAACATGAAGTCAAAGCTGACTGAATTACGTATCAATTTTAAGCCCGTAACTTAATTGCAGGTATTTGTGTGTGCAATTATTGGGCTGGTAGGTAGCTACGACTGTGATACGGCTCTGAAATCAGCAAATCACCCTAAGGACAGGTTGGGAAAGTGCAGAGCTCTGCATAGCTACCATTATTTTGCCTCATTCTGGCTTTATTGTACAGCTCTTCCTGAGTCATTTTCCCTACCACTACTGTGGGGTCATCCATTGGCACTGATGTTGCTGTGCCCATTGAAAAGAGGCCCATCTCTCTCTGAAGCATCCGGTCCTTCTGGTCCAGGCTCCATACCTTAGACAAGGGCTCCATCAACTTCCCAGCTTGCTCTCTGTCTCGTCTTCCTCCCAGAGACTCTGCTGTCACACAAGACTGCACCGTGATACCAGTAAGCGCTGGGATTCAAGGACTCCTGGGAACAACCCTGAGATGACCCTCTTTTGAGAATCCTTGCAAGAGTTTCGTGCTGCTGAACAGGGAGAGATTTTAATCAAGATCCCCAGTGTCATATGAGAAGAAGATTCTGTTTGGAGCTGAGAACCGTCTGGAAAACATTTTCCCATTTCGAGCAGGCTCAGTTGGATCTTTGCCTTTTGACTCTTTCCATTTACAATAAGTGTGATTCTGTTCACAGGAGGTTTATAATTGATACTAAATTCACAATAGGTTCTGTTTATTTGACTGAGCATGTTTGGAACGGATTTTGCCAGTCTTCCTGATAGTATATAGGCGCATGACCACAGTACAACATGGAGGCCTGAGCCAGTCTGTCCCTCCCTGCATTCCCCACCCTACCTAGAATAGGCTAAGTCAGGTGGTTCTCAACCTTTATTTATCACATGCACTTATAAAATTCAAATTCCTGGCCCCCGGTCTCAGATATTCAGAATCAGTTGATTTGGGCTGGGGCTCAGGAAACAAAAACACAGCAAACGGTGGTGAGGCTGAGGGCCACTCTTAGGATTCTAACCCTTCGCATTTACGTGTTCCTTGGACGTGCCAATCACTTCCATGTCTTAAGGTCTTTGTTCAGTTTGCCTCTGCTGAGATACCCTGTCCATTCGTGTCTAACCAGGAAATTTTCAATTCATCTTTTGAAGCCAGCATAAATATTCCTTCTATATATTTCTCTCAGACTCCTTTTCCCCCCACAGTTCTTCATCTGGGTTTCCATTCCACTTTGTAAATAATTTAGCACAATGTTCTACAGATAGTTACTCATATGCCTACCTTTCTAAAGGGTGAGCTCCTGGAAGGCAAGAGCAGAGCCCTCCTGTCATTTTCATTTCCTGAATGCATCTGACATGTATTAGTTACTTTTTTTTTTTATAGTAAACGTTTTATTTTTATTTCTGGAGTAAGAAGATAGCTGACAAAACCAGAAACTCGTAACTGTTCAGAAGTTTACCTTAAGTGAGATTCTGATGGCGATAAAATAAAGGCTTTCTCAGGTTTTTAAGTGAAGATTCTAAACAAACAAAAAAACTCAACTATCTTAACCTGATGAAAAAAGTACCCCCTTGTGTTAGTGACTTGAAAATGCATTGATTCTAATGAACTGATACAGACACAGTTACAGGTATGTGACACACTGCACAAGCTGACACAGGTCATGGTTGTTTTCTTCTGAAAGATTCTAAACCTTTATTGTTAGATTTTTATTGTTCTCCCAGCAATATAAAGGCACAACGGGAGAAGAAACCTAAGCCGTAAAGTAATCAGGAGGTCCTATCAGATCATTCTCTCCACTTTGGTGGCATTTATCAAAATCAGGTTATAGAATCAATATTTCTTCTATTGTGTGTTGTGCTGCCTTGTGAGGAAGCAGCTGCTTCTCGGGGTGCACAGCAAGGAAAAACAGAGGCAGAAATGGGGAATTTTGGTGACAGGAGCTGGGAACAGATCTCCTCATCAGGGCAGCTGCTTTTTATCTCCCACGAGGAGACCGTTTTCTGACTTGTCTGCCTGTTCGAGCTTTCTTGAAAGCAGCAGCTCCATGGGAACAGGAATTACATGTCAGACACTTAGGCATCTATTAAAAGGAGATGAAAAGAATATTAGATGTGGTAAGGCAGAGGAGAGGCAATGAGCGGAGGGCAGGGGACAGGGTTTTGATTGGGATGGACGTCTTGCTAGTGGGAGTAATGTGTGGCTGGAGGGGGAGGTCGTGGTATCTATTGTTAGCCCTCTTAAGATTTAATTATCAAAGGCCCTGCAGCTGTCTCTCATTTACTCCAGCCAGCTGCAAGGATCCTAGCACAAGGAGCACCAAACAGGGAGCTTTCAGCATCTGAAAGTGATGCTGCACTTGACAATTTCAGGTTAATTCTGTAGTCTGCTTTCCTGCTATATACCCCCAAAGTTCTGCAGCCTAGCTTGATTTCAGCTCAGAATCAAAATGTCTCTGAATCTCTCCTCCAGTAAATATTTTTAAAAGATGGTTACATCTGTTCCCTTCCTCTTCACAACTGTGCTGTGAAGGAGATGGGCACTGGGAGAAGTCTGTTGTGTACACGAAGAGTCCAAAATCCAGTCATTTCCTGAGGTCCGTCAGTTAATGATGGCAGAGCTATGACTGAGTGAAATCTCTCGTCTCCTAGCCAAGCTGAGGTGCAGGCTTGGGTGTGACGAGGTGAGGACTTGTTCTTTTCCCTCCCAGAGAGAAAGCATGAAAGCATAATAAAACTAAGAAACTAAATACCCAGCCCAGTCATTCCAAAGATTGTGGTCTGATACTCACTGGGCTGTTGATGGCAGATCTGCGAACACTGAAATCAGAAAAGGGGGCTTTAATAGGAAGGTAATGACAAACCCAGTGTGGGAAGAATCAATAGATTATTATGTGAGTCATTGAGCTTTCTTATGAGCAGCGGCCTTTCACAGCAAGCACCTTATTCCCCCAACGCAACAAGATAAACAGGACTTCTCATTCTCCAGATCACAGAAATTAATGCTATTACCATGTTGGGAAGAAATTGTTTTTAAAAGCATTTGTTTGTCATTTATCTCCCAGCTATTGGGTGCAGAGAACAAAGGCAAGCATTCTCTCCTAAACTTCTGAGTGCAGACTATCCGGCGGCACCAGTTAATATTTCCCCAAACCTCTGGTAGGAATTGGTATTAGACTACCAATTTCAGGGTTAGATGATGGTGGGAGTTGAAAGTCCTGAACCTCCAAAAAAACAATCCTCCCTTTTATTGTCAGTACACGCTTTTTACAGCCTGAACCACATCAAACCATATCATCCCTTTTGAAGGAACTGATGGTACATAAGAGCACCATACTGATGATAATCAATTCAGACTTCAGTAAAGCTCGCAGTACTGTTTTGGGATGAAAGCCCATGAAAATGACATACTGTGTTTCCTTAAAAATAAGACCTAGCTGGACAATCAGCTCTAATGTGTCTTTTGGAGCAAAAAGTAATATAAGACCCCGTCTCATATTATAGTAAAATAAGACCGGGTCTTATATTACTTTTTGCTCCAAAAGATGCTTTAGAGCTGATTTTCCGGCTAGGTCTTATTTTTGGGGAAACAGTGTAGATACATGGATAATGTAGCTGAAAGTGATGTAGTAACTAATTGGTTTCTAAAAAGGCCTAGATTAATAACAGTGCTGCTGCCTATTACCTTTGTCCTTTTAAAAAATGACTTTATTAAGACATATTTTTACTCACATTAAATGCACAATTCAGTGATTTCTTAGTACATTTCCCAAGTTGAACAGTGACCACCATACCTCAATTTGAGAACCTTCTCATCACCCTAATAAGATTGCTCAGGCTGTTCTATGAGCTAGTCCCCACCCACCCCTACCCCATGCAATCACTAATTTGCCTTTCATCTCTATAGATTTGCCTTTTCTGGACATTTCATGTAAATGGGATCCTACAGTATGTGGTCTGTTGTGTCTTGTGTCTTTCACCTGGCATAATGTTTTTGAAATTCATCAACATTGTAGAATGCATCAGTAGTTTGTTCCTTTTTATTACTCAATCGTATTCCTCTATATGAATTTGCACATTTTGTTCATTCATTCACCAGTTGCTAGACCTTTATGTTGTTTTCAATTTGGGGCTATTATGTTGCTAAGAATATTCGTTTACAAGTATTTTTGTGGATATATGCTTTCATTTATCTTGGGTATACTGGGGGTGCCAAAAAAATGTATGCACATTTTAAGAAAGGAAAACTATGTATTAAATTTGTAATACTCACTGTATACTGATAACAAAAGAATACAAGTCATGTGTTTACATTTTTTTGGCACCTTCTGTATATCAAGGAGTGGAATTGCTTTTCTTAAGTTATTCTCACCTCCTTTACCATGAAATTCCTTTAAAATGATCACCCAGGTCACCTTGTGTGCCATCTGACTCCTCCTTTTGAAATCAAAATGAAAAAGGAAGTTAGATCAGGTAGCCAAGAGATAATTTGTAGGCAGAATTCTCCCAAGGTGCTAGAAAAAATTTTCCCCAAGAAAAAACATAGCTGGAAATGGATAAAACATTTCATGATAAAGTTGAATAGTGAAACGGTTCCATTGTATTATGTTAACATTTGTTCCTCGTGTCCTCTCATTTGTTTTTCTAGTGCAATATCCTCACTGGGACCACTAATTTTCCTTAAACACAAGTTTCCCAACATTACTGCATAAAATGCAGACTCCTTAACATGCTTTTCAAGGTACTCATAATGTAATCCCAACACCCCACTATCAGCCAGGAAGTAGTCAGAAAAACAGCGTCTCTGCCGGGTAGTTCAAGAGAGGGAAATTAATACAGGGAACATGTTACACAGGCATTGAAAGAGCTGAAAGGCCAAGGGGTGATGGTGAGGCAACATACCGTATTTCCCCGAAAATCAGACCTAACCGGAAAATAAGCCCTGGCATGATTTTTCAGGATGACATTCCCTGAGCATAAGCCCTAATGTGTCTTTTGGAGGAAACCTTAATATAAGACCTGGTCTTATTTTGGGGGAAACACAGTAGGTATTGGAACACAAGTATAGATAGATGTTACCTCCATCCCTAGGGCTGGTGGGACACTGGAAAAGAGTGAGTACCTGCACAATCTTGTCCCTGGTAGGCCAGCTCTGGAAGGAGGGAGGAAAGGCTCTCTGCCAGAGACATTGCCCAACTCAGAGAAAGAAGGTTTGAAATATTCTGGTTTACATTTTCTCCTGTCCTCCATTATTTTGCCACTGCATCCTTTTGGCTGAATCTAGTAGTTGGCAGCCAATGGCAAGAGCTTCTGAAAAATAGAGTAGGACAGGGACAAGTTATAATAGCAAACAGGTAAAATTCCAGCTCTACCTGCCTACTTGCCTTAATTTGCAGTCCTCAAAATACATATACCATGAAACTTCTAGCCTCCTGAATAGAGCCAGTACAAATTTATGAAAATTTTCTGTCTTGAATAGAATTCTAGTGCTAGAAGAGATGTTATCAACTATCCAGGCCACCAGTGGTTTCTGAAATCCTGTGGGGGGCTGCTAAACAGAAATCAAAGCAATTCTGCTTTTTTCCCCCCCTTGTATGTTAAAGCTTCCAAGTATAATTCTCATTGAATAAAGGAGTCTGTGGTTTTGTAAAGGTAGATATTCACTTTTGACTCCAGCTCTGCATTTTCCAAATGGAGAAAATGAAGCATGGAGAATTTAGTGACCTTTTCAAGATCCTAACAAGTTTCCTCCCACATTACAGAAACGTTTGTTGGAGGCAAAGTCAGGGCTCGGGTTGCCAGGGCTCTGTGCTCTTACCACCAACCTCCGCACTGAAGCAGTGGCTCTCAGCTTCTGGTGTCCCTATGATTCAGCTGAAGAATTGTCAATACTTATATTGATGCCTTCCCTCTCCCACATCAGAAAATCCAGGGGCAAGGCCAAGGTTTATTTTGTTTTTTAAAATCCTACAGGCATTTAGGTGCAACTTGAGAACTGTACACTAATCACCAAGGCTCCTCAATCAAGAGCAAATTCAATTACAGTCAGTCTACCTAACCTTTGTATAGCGCTTTCCCATTTATTATTTAATTCAATCACAGCAGAACCCTAGGTGGTAGATGGAAAAGGAAGCCAAAAGGTGCTCAAATTCGTACAGCAGAGCGTGAGCCCCAGCATTAGTACACTGGGCCTCTGATGACCTGTTTAGTCGTTATTTTTTTATCACTGCAAGTTGACCTTCTCTATTTCAATTGCTAAGGCAGGAGCATAGCATTTTAAAATGATTTCCATCTAGGAAACCATATACAATCGCTATTTCCTTAGGCATTATGAATCACATAAAAACAGTAGCAAAGGAATATTTCCCTACTTGCACGCACATCTAAAACCTATAAGAAAACCACCCACTCCAAAAATCTCTCCTCATAATTTCAGGAAGTTCTCAGCACTTGCATCTTATGTGCTAGGAAGGAAGTTATCCTTTCAGCACATCACACAGGTCTCGTGCTCTTGCCCTTAAATTCTAGCCACAGTGGACTTCTTCTGACTTTCTCAGTGCTCATATGTGTGAGTCCTCTCCCACTTTGACATCTCGCTGAAGACTGGGCAAGCACAAGCCACCATTCTCCTTGTGCTATAGTGTGCATT
This sequence comes from Rhinolophus sinicus, assembly GCF_036562045.2. NCBI lineage: Eukaryota > Metazoa > Chordata > Mammalia > Chiroptera > Rhinolophidae > Rhinolophus > Rhinolophus sinicus. The sequence continues at coordinate 39,323,436 of NC_133757.1, read as the reverse complement.
TAACTAGCCATCTTAACGTTGGAAATCATCCCTCCTTCCCTTTGTGTGTGGCCTGTGATATAGATAATAACTAGGGTTTTACTAGTTTTTTCTTTTTTTTTGGTGAATAAAGTTCTTACATGTACTACCTCCCCCTTCTCCCTGTTTGCCTTCCCAGCTGGCATCAGCCCACTGACTTTGGTCCACGTATATGTTCTTCAACTTCTCTTCCTTTAGGGTAATCTTTTCCAGGAGGCTCACAGGTCCTGATTGTGAGTAGAAGCATGGTAGGCTTATTCTGGAAATTCTGGAAATTTCAGACTTTGTCATTAGGCACAGAAGATGGGAGCTCTCCTAGTTCAGTTAAGGATGAATTTACCACGAAATTAAATTTACTAGAATTCCCAATTCTCTGAGCATTCTGATAGATATATAACTAGGTAGATGTTAGCAGTCATCAATTTTTTATTTATTCTAAATCAGAACGTTATTAGTTGTGTATCCCAAGCATAGGTATGCTTGAGAATTATTTGAGGATAATTAAAATGCAGATTCTTGACCTTTCCATCCAGAAGCTCTGATTCAATAGGTCCCAGGCAGGGCCTGAGAGTCAGCTTTCTCTTAAGCATTCAGATGATTCTGATTGGGTTAGACCAGGACCATATCCTAAGAAACTCTAGTTTACAAGCTCAATCCTCTTAACACGTTGCGTACGGTGGGGTTTAAATCCCTCGTGAAGATTCTCGTGATCCGTACGCAACGTGTTAACTGAACTGCCTGGAATGCTTTACATAAAAGCCTTCATAGAGGTTCCATTCCAGAGCCATCTAGAGCCAGAATCTAGAAAGAACAGGAGGTAGGAAATTAGCAGAGTATCACTGAAGTAGATTTAAAAGATCATCTAGGATTAGGAAGCACTGTTTTAAGTTTTTTTACCCTAAAATTAAAAATATCAACATTGAGAATTAATTTTTTTGATTTGGGAGCCAGGCTTCCTGTAAGTCTAGCAAAAACAGAGAGAAACAATAGGTGTTCATAAAAATGAACATTAATTAAGATATTAAGTTCCTCAATAAAATGCGATATCCTGATATTTTATCATTAAATGATAACATACCGTGTTTAATAATTTCCATAGATTTGCTTTTCTCTGCCTGGTATTAGCAGATTTTTCTACTAGGCTGAGAGATTCAAATTAGGAAAAATTCATTCATTCCCTTCAGTTCCTTAGTGCCTTCACTTTCATGCCTCTTTTCTATTAGCAACTAGACAGAGGGATTAATTTTACATATTGTTACGTAGATTTTGGTCAGAGGCCTCAGCAATAAAGCAATTCGTAATCTTTTTGCTAGTGGAGGGTCCTGCTTTCATTTTGCGAAAAACACAACATCTATGAAACTTGATAAAGCAAAGCACAATAAAAGGTTTGCTTGTATCACTTCCTGTTGGAGATGCAAGGCATGTCTCTTCCTGTGGGGGTCAGCACTGTGGATTGAGTGACACGTGCTTGAAAGTTCTCTCTTCTAGCTTCCTGACTCCATTTTTAAAATGGGGTTTCTGTTTATTCATTTTCACAGTATAAAGTGAGTTCATCCAGTGCATGGATAGAAGAATTAGAAACTATGCTTGTGAAAAGATACAAACTTCCACTTCGAAGCTGAGTAAGTTCTGGGGATGTAATGTACAGCCTGGTGACTATAGTTAACAATACTGTGTTGTATATTTTAAAAGTTGCTAAGAGAGTGGATGCTAAAAGGTTTCACAACAAATTTTAACCGTGTGAAGTGGTGGATCTGTTAACTAACTTTACTGTGGTAATCATTTCACAATATAGACATTTATCAAATCATTATGTTGTACACCTTAAACCATGTTATGTATCAATTATATATATATCAATAAAGCTGGAAATTTTTAGTTAAAAAGTAGTTTGAGAGGGGGGAAAAAATGCTTGTTTCCAAAAAAAACAAAACAAAACAAAAAAAAACTGACCAATAGACCAATACAGAAATAAATATTCAGCATATATATTAAGATATCAATTCAAAGCCAAAGTGCATCCGTTCTCTCGGCCAAAGACCAATTGCTTGAAAAAGTGCCCTGGTACTAAACTTGGCTTCTGTACCTCTAGAAAGAAATAGGTGGTCTCTGTCAACATTAGGGGTCAGGTTGGAAAGGCCTTTGCTAGCAAAGTGCTGAGTTACCCAACTGAGCCGACTGGAGCCTGCCTGTCTCCGGCCCTGGGCAGATAACACACCTGAGCACAGGCCTCAGCTTCTCGAGGGCAAACCCCAAAGAGACCACATTCCTGTAATCTAGCCTGAGTGTTCCCACGGCACAGAGGGAAGTGAGACTATCTCTGACTTGCCAAACCTCATCTGAAAAAGCATACCCCACTGGCGGCAGCCTCTTCTCCCAAGAATTCTGGGAGAAGATCCAGACAGAAGCACTTTATGTGGGGCAAAGGAGGCACCACTTTAGCGTCCTGTTTCCTCTGCTGGCAGGCAGACATTTTTCTTTTTGTCTGTTGCAGAAACTAGAACTGGATCATGTGCCTAAGACACCTAAAAGATGGAAATCAGTGACTTGAGGGAAAAACTGCAGAGAAGGTTATGTAAAGGGGACAGGGACAGAGGAAGGAGGCCAGAGAGGACTTTCCATTTAGATGAGGATGCAGATCCCATGGGTAGGGCTAATACTACTGACAAAGGGCTTCTGGGGAAGGCTGAGATGGGGCTGGCTTGCTCGAGGGCCCGAGAAAGCAGGCTTTGGACCTGCTTGCCACGTTTAGGAGGAAAGTCTCCTGTATTTACCTAAAGATAAAATGGTTACCTTTTTGGTGGCAAACAGCACTGAAATTACAATTGAAATGAAAACCCATTGTTTTTGGTTGGCTGTGTGAAAGCCCTTTCTCCTCAGTCTTGGACTACTCTGAGATCTCTCACAGATGCTCAAATCTGACCAATATATATATCCAGCCACAAAGCTTTTATTTATTAAAAATAGCTTTGCTATTGTTTTTCTAACTATTCATGCTCCTTCTGGGAAAAAAAAATCAAGGAGGTATAGAAAAGTACAATGTTAAAAGTAAAAACAACCTGGAAGCTTATAAACCACTGGTAAACAATTTGGCAAATCATCTTTCCTCCCTCCTTCCCTCCTTTCCTGTATCCTTTCCTCCCTTAAACATTTATTGAACACCTACTGTGTGACCGGTACTGCACTCTCAAAGGTGTGTGCAAGAGAGAACCATCTCATGCCTTAGAATCTAAAGGTCTTTTAAGATCTTCACTTCTCTGTGCATAAACATATACGTACATACAATGATACAGATTTAGTTAAGCTTTAAAATGTGTTAGATCATATATAATCTCAATTGCTTTAAAAATCAGCTTGTAATCTACTTATTTCTTTCCTTAATAATAAGCCATAAACATCCTGTCAATAGATATCACCATGTTAATGGCTCCAAAATCAGATTGCTCATTTGAATGCACATCTTACATTTTGGCACAAAATGCCACACTGTTTTCCACAAAGGCTTACCAGTTAGAGCAGACAGTAACTATGGATAGAAAACCTAGTGCCCCATTTCCAGTTTACCACTGCCTTTCAACCATATTTATATTGATTTTTTTACATTTATGTTTTACTCTTTCTTTCCCATGAAATCAAATTTATCCATCTTTTTTTCATAATTTCTTTTTTATGATGTTTAGAAAGGCTTTCCCTATTCTATAATTATTTTAAAAGATATTTTCTTCTAGCATTCTTTTGGATAAATTGTATATATATATATATATATATATACACACACACACACACCTTTGATCCATCTGGAATTTAATTTAGTGTAATGATTTCCATAAGGATACAGATTTATTCTTTCCTAAATATACTTAAGAATTGTTAATTCAAAGGACTGTTTTGTTTTGTTTTTGCATAGGCTGCAAGCCAGCTTCACTGGGTACCCTTTTATTTATTCCACAGGCACATTAATGCTAGAAATCCCACAATTAGACCCTGGTTTTTCACTCTCCATTAAAATATAAACATCCTATGGAGAGGAAATAGCTCAAGGTTTGGCAATCATTTCTTTAATTCAGTGTAAACTGAAACTTATCTAAGAGCAACGCAGGATGGAGTGTGTGTGTGTGTGTGTGTGTGTGTGTGTAGCAATATAACTGACAAAATTGCAAGACATTTAAAGTGTACGTTGTGGTGATTTGATATATGTATACATTGTGAAAGGATTCCCACTACCTAGTTAATTAACACATTCCCCACCTTACATATTTATCTTTCTTTCTTTTTTGCGAGAACATTTAAGTTCTACTCTCTTAGCAAATTTCAGTTACATAACACAGTGTTATCAACTATAGTAGCCATGTTTTACATTAGATTCTCAGACCTCATTTATCTTATAGCTAACAGTTTATATACTGTCATCAACCTCTCCCTATTTCCTCTACCCTCTGGTCTCTAGCAACCACTTTTCTACTCTGTTTCTATGAGTTTGAATTTTTTTTTTTTTTTAAGATTCTACTTTCAATTGATGCCACAGAGTATTTGTCTTTGTCTGTCTGGCTTTTTTCACTTAGTATAATGCCCACAAGGATCCATCCATGTTGATGCAAATGGCAGGATTTCCTTCTTTCTCACGGCTAAATAATACTCCATTGCGTACATGTACACCACAACTTTATCCATTCATTTATTGATGGACACTTAGGTCCTTTCTAAATCTTGGCTAGTATGAGTAATGCTGCAATGGACATGGGAGTGCAGATATCTCTTCGATATCGTTTTCATTTCATTTGGATGGATACCCAAAAATGGAATTACTGGATCATATGGTAATTCTATTTTAAATTTTTAAATTTTATGAGGATTATGGAGTGAGAAGGTGTAAGACTAGCATTTCTTGAGGAAAAGAGACACTGAGCAGGGAATCTGATATTGCTGGAGTGTGGAGGTAGTGGGAAAAAAGATGAGCTATGAGGTCCCCTGGGAGGCTGGGAGTCAGGTGCTGGTGGATCTTCTGTGGTATTTTAAGAGACTTAGACTTTCCCTTGCCATGGGAGGGAAGGCCATGGCAATGATTAAACATGGCAGATTTGGGGTGGATCATTCTGATGGCTCGGTGGATCATTTGTTTGGGGACTAAGAGAAGGTGAAGAAACCATATAAGAGGCCATGGAAGTAGACGAATTGAGAAATAATAATGAAGCTCGGAATGAAAGTTCTGGCATTCATTGATGGCAATGAGCTCAGGGATTTGAGAAATACACATGTGGGTAAACTTAATGTGATCGTAAAGGAAGAGAGCAGGCAATGATCAGATTTCTAGCTTGTGACTGGGTGGATGGTGGTACCAACTCAATGAAACAGAGCATGTGAAAGTGATTAGTGATTAGTTCCCAGGAAAATGCAAATTAAATTCACATACCCACCTGAATAGTTAAAGTATAAAAAGACCAATAATACCAAGTGTTGGTGAGGAAGGGAAATTGGAACTCTTATATGCTGCTGATAGTAATATAAAATGGCACAACCCTTTTGAAAAGTGTTGGGAAATATCCACTAAGGCCAAACTTACGTATAACCTTGAGCCAGCTGTCCCACTTCTGGTTATATATCTAACAGAAGTGTGTACACAAAAAATACACAACAATATTATGGCTTCACTATATATAATAGCACCAAACTTGAAATAATGAAAACATCCATCAACAGTAGAATGGAAAAATAAATTGTGGTTTATTAATACAATAGAATATCACATAATTATGAGAACGAACATGCTAACGCTACATAAAACGTGGATAAATTTAATCAACATGATGTTGAACTAAAGAAGCCAGACACAAAGGGAACATAGTAAATGATTCCATTGATATGACATTCAAAAGCAAGCAAAATCAATCTATGGTATTAGAAGTCAGGACAGTGTTACTCTTAAAGTGGGGAGGCTAATGATTAGAAGGAGACATGAGGACGGCTGCCAATAATGGCCTGTATTTTGATATGGGTGCTGCTTACATGAGTATGTTTACTTGCTGTAAATTCATCATTCTATGATTTATCAAGCCTGTGATTTGTGCTCTTTTTGGTATGTATGTCAAACTTCAATAAAAATTTTAATACGTCCCTCACAAAACTAGACTAGTGCATGTGTGTGAATGACCAGTTCTGGTTGGGATATATTGAATATTGAAGTAGACAGTCAGACACATAATGGATCATTGGATGTATGTGTCCTTAATCTCAGGCAGGTAAAAGAAACAGCAGGTAAGGGGTCTTAGTGACCCTGTGGGATGAACGTGTGAATGAGGAGGGCAGTAGGCTTTTGATATAACGCTGGAGAATATCAGTATTTAAAATGCGGGCAGAAGAAGAAGACTTGTGAAGAGGATAGAAAAAGAACTAGCATGTAGAGCCATAAGCAGGAATTGTTACAAAAGCCAAGAAAAACTCTCAAGAAGGGAGTGATCAATAACATTGAATGAAGCTGAGAGATGCATTAAGACTCGGAGAAAACTGCCCTTTGGAGTAAGTAGCAGCCGGTCATGGCGTAGCTCAGCTCGATTGATTTCTGTGGAGTGGCAGGCCCAGTGGAGACCAGCTGGGTTGTACTGTGGTTCCAACATTACCTGTGATGATTTTGTTTAAAATGCAGGTTTCTGAGAGCCACCATTAGAGTTTTGAGTTCTGTAGATATTGTTTGGGGCTCTAATGATTCTGGACCACACCTTGAGAAACTCTGGGTTAGAAAATTACAGGTATCTTCTGTGGAGCCTAAAGTTGCCCTCAAATCTAGACAAGTCAACTGATCTTTCTGAATTTTTGCCTATTCGTTTTATTAAAACGGGGATATCAATACCTGTCTAAAAGCATTAAATGTGTGAGAATAAAATAAGTTAGTGTTTATATACAATATATACAATCATGTTGTACACCTTAAATGAATGCACTATTACATATCAATTATATATCAGTAAAACTGGAACAAATAGTTAATGTATGTAAGAGCCTATATTCATGTGTTTTTCCCTCCTTCTGCTACATGTATGAGCCCACGACATTCTCTTTTCTAAAGATAAATGTAAAAATAAAAATGAAAACGTATACAGTGCCAGAAAACAGTATCGGTTAGGACTCTGACCTGAAGACACCTCTTGATTCTGAACAATTTACGATTGTTACGGACAGTAATTCTTAAACTGATATTTACTGTATCCTATAAAAGTATCTGATGAAGGGACACTGTGATAGCTCAGAATCAAGTGTTTTTCATAAGGGAAAATGGAAAGCCTGACTTGGATAAAAAAAGAACTAATTGACGCATGCAACTGAGAACCGAGATGGATTCTCAGTAGGACTTCACAGGTGTCACCGTGGCACGAGGTCTACCAGTTATCGCTCAGTAACTGTTAGAGGACTGAAAGAAGCCGTGGGCATAGGGAAAAGGAATATCATGCCTTAACATGCACACATCCATTAACCAGCAGTTCATTTATCTTCCTTAGTAGAAAATACACTCCAAATACAAAATAAAACTACAATGTAATCAAATACTGGTACATAGCACATTCCATTAGGAAGCCATAAGAAATCATCTCAGCTACCAGAGCTTTCTACATGCCAGGAATGATGCTAGGCACTAAACTTAACAGATGAGGAAATTGAGGCTCATAAAGGGTGAGTTACTCAAGGTCATATCCGAGTCTATGTCACCTATTGCCAAGGGCTTTGAGAGAATTTTAGGGTCTGTGCTATCTGCACACCAATGAGATACAATATTAACTATGTTCTGAACTTATTGTTCTAAGTATAATTCTTGCTTAATGAGCCAAGCAAATGGTATGAAAGAATCACCTCTATGGCACAAACTGCCTAGGTATTCATTAAACCTATTTCTTCTTCCTTCTGGGAACGCAGCTAAATTATATTTTCCAAGCTCCTTGGAGTGAGGTATGGACATATGACTAAATGCTGGCCAACAGAAGATTGATGGATGTGAGGTGTACCATCTCCAGGCCTAGCCTAAGAGCTCTCACTCTTCTTAGATGGAATGAAATTAGGTCTCTCAATCATTGGTCAGATGACAGTCTTTCAGCTGGTTAGGAATACCCATTTTATTTTGACCTGAGTAAAACAATAACTTCTTTTTGTTAAACCACTGAGATTTGAGAGTTTATCTGTTATGACAGCTAGAATGACCTTGGAAGCCTTTTTCATGTATCACACTAAGCAGTCCTGTGATTGATATCAACAACCATTAATTAAGGTGGCAGCTAGATTAAGTTGGCGAGCACTGCTAACACTTTTAAAGACAAGAATCAAATACTCTAAGTTTGTGGGAAGAAAACTTCAAAAATGGAATGGAAATTCAATAACTATGCAGAATACAGTTAGAAACAAACTCAGATATATGAGAAATTTACTAACCACTTTATTGCTGTGAAAAAAAAACATGATCAAAATGAAACATGTCGGAAGCAATAATGTTGCAAGTTTAGATGTAAATAATTGTTGATAAATAGACATATACACAAATACCTAAGGTACAGGAAGAAGTATCTCACATTGGTACGGAAGTTGGTAGGGGTAAGTAGGGGGCTTTATTTAAATTTAAGAGCTTCTATCTCTCACCCACATCTAAGAATTAGTCATGAGTGCCACCAAAACAGCAACCTGAGGCTAGATAGGATAGCATTCGGTTTTTAGTAGAATCACCCATCCTTGTTCTTTGAATCCTTGTGAGGAACTGGTTACGGGTGAGTTGACTGTGTGTCCCAGTTTGCCCAGGACAGGCCCAGTTTATTAAGCCTACTGTTGTCTAGGCTTAATTATTAACAGTGCCCCCTTTCTTTCTCCGGAGTGGCCCAGTTTGAGTGATAAATTATAGGATCACCCTTGCTTTGGGCCAAACTTCAAGAGTTCATTGCAGACTTCTCTCCCTGCTCCAACAACTGACACTCATATAGTAGAGCTATCGATACCACTAATAACTACAGTGAAGCTTAGGTTGATGGAGCAGAAAACATTTTCCTTTTCTTTTTAACTTCACATTGATTAGCTATTTGATTACACTTTAGGATAAGCTTGATGTACCATCACCCTCCCCACCGCACTCTTATAAGAGAATAGAAGGAAAAGCCTTCTCTTAAATGCAGGTGACATCATCTATTGTTACAAACTCAGAATCATCCCAACACACAGCAACTTCCTCTATTCTGTTTAGTTATTACCAGAATGAAAGGCAACAGATCAATGGTTTTAAAATGAAAATTGTGATTTTTGGTATGTGTCAAAAAAATGTTGCCTGGATTATTCTAAATAACCCCATACCATAGATACTGACTTATATTAACCGACATTTTGCAAACTGTGTGATAGAGGGCATATCAGGATGTAATTCTGAGTGATTCTTGATCTCTTATGGTGCTTTACTAAGAAAATCTGAGGAAGAGAGTTCTAGGGAGCAGTATCACAACTCCTTTGAAATATTTCCCACTCTCAAGTTATTGTAGCCATTGCTACAGCTCTAATTCTCAATTTGGGCTTCCCATAGAAATAGAGAACTCAAAGTAACAGAATAAATATGGTATTACTTTTTGGACATTCAGCTTTACTTGGGGTTTGTAATTTTAACTTTTTTTTATGTTTGAATAAACATGAGTATATTTTTAATGGAATGAAAAACGTGTGAAGTTTTTAAGATAAAGTTGTGTTCCTGTAGAATCTCTTCCATTTCCGATAGACTACAGTGCGATCTGCCTATGTCTTCTGAATTCTAGGGTGGGAAAACTGGAGAAGCACTGCTCTGAGGTTTAGGGCCTTCATCATCTAATCATCTGTTTGTTACCATCGTCCCAAATTCAGTGGGCTGTAACGTAGCAGGGGGTTAAGAGCACAGGCTTCCGTACTGAACAGACCTGGTTAGTGCTATCTGTGCCATTTACTAGCTCCGACACCTTGGATAAGTGTGAAATGGAATTAATAATTTATAGGAGTGTTTTGACTATTAAAGAATGTATGTAAATTGCTCAGCACAATATCTAGCACATCATAAGCCCTCCATAAGTGTTCATTATTTCTTCAGAGCTCTCTTGACTCTGTTCATTGGAACTTCCTATGATCATCTAGTCTATAGAATTTGGTTCTAGAGAGTATAAAAGGAGATGTGGGGAAACTGGAAATGATCCTGAAAAAAAGCAACAGCAAAGTCATTTTTAAAAGCTGGGAGCTATAAAGAAAAATGAAGGGAGCTAGGGTGGTTTTAGATTGGAAGAAAGGAAGTCAAAATGTGACAGGAGCATTCAAGTGTACGAATTACTATGAGGAGGAGGCTGACAGGTTATTTTCCATTTCTCTAGAGTTAGCACACGTAAATATTACAGCAAAATAACTTGCTTTGACACCAATAAGAATGTCTTGTCAGGGAGACTGACAACACTAAAACAACATGCTAGAGAGGGTATGACTACATCAGCCTGGGTGCATCTAACACTGTCCTGGCTTATTTAGGGAAAAATCTATTATACCTGTGGCTGCCCTGGCTGACCTTTCAACTCTGAGTCCCAGAGGTCAGTTTTCAATCAGTTCCAAGACTCAGTCTTTTGTAGATGTTCATATTAGGCTCTGTAACTTATCAGGAGAGATTTATGGCCCAGCCTTTTCAAGACACACTTACAAAAATTAATGAGATGTATAATGGAAGAATAGTTTTAGATTTATAACAATAATGATAATGTTAACAATAGTTAACATTTATTAAATACTTACTATATGAAAGACTCTAAGTATGTTATGTATCTTTTGCTGTTCAATAATTAGCTTTTGCACGTAATTACATGAACTATTCTAATCCAGGCACATATTGGACCTTTTAAGTCTTCCCAGGAGTCAATGCATGATGTACAATACCCTACCTAATCAAATTTTACCCACCCTTCCACATCCAAGAGAAATTGCTCCTTTTCTATGAGAGATGCCTGACTTTCCTGTCTGACTAGTTGTTTCTTTTTCTCTAAACTCATAGCTTTTATCCTCAATACCATTCATAAGAGACTTACTTAATCAGATCATTACTTTGAGGCATTTCTGTTGTTTTCTTTGGCTATTCAACTCTATTTATTTAACTCCTCATGGACATATGTGACATCTTCTAAGCCTGATTGTAAAATGTTCAGGGGACCAGCTGTAGTAGTCATGTTGGATTTTTGGCTATTCAGTATCCACTTTGCTGCTTTGGCAATGGCGGCTTGTTTTTGATTTGGGAAATTATCTCCTTCCATTGTGTGCAGTCTTGATGGGACAGTCCCTCGAAACTCTCTGTCCTTCCTTTTCCTAAGGGTAAGTGACTCAGGGGCTAGTTGGAATTTGTCTTTCAGGGCTTTGAAACTTGAACAAAGTATCACAAACATAGGGAAAACAGCTGATTCATTCTAGTGGCAATGACCTGGGGAAGTTGTCTACTTTCTGCGGCGTTGGCCACCTGGATCAGACAGATTCTGTTCTGATCCAAACCTGCTACTCTAGCCTTTCTTTGAACTACCTGATAGCTTTGCAATAAGTTAGCCATTCTTTCTGTTGCTGGCAACCACAGCATGCTGTTACAGGGGCAAATCCTCTGCTTCTTTGTATGGCCCACCACACAAAACGCAGTGCTTGTCACAGAGTAGGTATTCATGAGGACACCTATGAACTCTTAAGTTGAAGAACTTAAATGGATAAACAAGCACTGACAAAGAGAATTAAATCTATGAAAGCATTTTGTGACTAGATAAGAGGTATAAAAATCCCAGCCCCAGGAATGCTACATCAGTGATAAAATTATTAAATAGTGTATTTACGTCATCCCAGCATCCACCCAGGCTCCCTTTGCTTTGCTTATTAAGGTGCTTGAGAGGGGAAAGTGGCATGCTGCAAAATTCCACTAAGATGCCCCAAACGTCTTAGTGGTGGTGCATTCTTATTCCTAGAACTCCCAGCACCTCCTGGCCCAGAAGGGCCTCCTGTAAGTAATGATAAAGAAGTTCATCTGAGTCAGGATGAATGACACTCACTGGATCACACCAAGAATTCATTCTGTTTTTACATTTCAAATGGCTTTAGTAATGCCATGCAAATGTGTACTACCCAGGGCTGGAAGGAAATGAGGACAACGCTCAGAAAAGTCAGACCAGGGTCAAGCATGGGACCGAAATAGAAAGCAATACCCACAGCAGTCTTACTGCTGCAGACACAGTACAGGGAGTTGGGTCAGGTGACCTGTAAAGCCTCCTCCAACTTGGGCACTTTTTGTTTCTACTTCTTTCAGTTGTTCATAAGTATAACTCTCAGAATCAGTCCCACTAAGAGGCACTGGTAAGTATAGAAAGGATGTTGAAAATGGTGTTTCAGCAGTTTGCTTAAAAAAAAAGAAACAAAAACAAAAACACTTCATTAGTCTACAAATAGAATTTTTTAATTCAGTAAACATTTGTTAATGGCCTATTATGTCCAAATAACTGTTCCAGGTACTAGGATGAAGGGCAAGCAGAGATGCAAAGAAAAATCGTTACAGCTGCTGCCTCTCAGTAGCTTATAATTTACTGAAAAAGACGCTGTGCCACTTTGTGCTTTCTGCAGCAGGAGCACTCCTTGTAAACAGTAGCATTCACAGACTGCTCAGTGACAAAGAACTTTTCTTACCTGGAAGGAGCTTTTAGTCCTTTATTCATTTACTGATTAATTCAGCATTCTTCACTGACTGATTTCCATGTACCAGGCTCTGGGCGAGGTGATGTGGACACCCTCGTGAGAAAGAATGACAAGGTCTTTCCTTCAAGGAGCTCACAGGGAAACTTGGGATAATCTTAAGTCTCCTACTTAGTTGTATTATGCCTGTTATTAATCTGCTCTAAGCCTTTTCCTCCTATGGTCATGGTGCCATTTTGAAAAATCAGATCTGATCATGTCACATTTACGCTGCTTCACACTCTCTAATGGTGTTCCTCGGTATATAATTCAAACTCTTTGTTAATGAAGACAAACAAGGTCCTGTGTCATCTGGACCGTTTTTATTTGAAGGATCTTTAAATGGCAGGATGGCAGCCCCTTATTATCTAACTCAGCCCGAACAGATTGCAGTTGACATGATAAGCAGACTGCAGTGCTATCACCAAGCTCATCACAAATACCCCGTAAGTATTCAGTGATTACCTCTACCCACCAAACCTAGGGGGTGGGTGATGAAGATCCAGAATGGAAGCCCAGGGAGAAGTAGATCAAAGGCAATGCAGAAATCTAGGACAAATGGGTCACCTTTTATTGCTCCAAGGCAAGTACTCTAGCCTCAGTGAAACAGATAGGTGAATGGATGCAGACTTAAGAAATGAGAAAACATGATATCCTGACAGGATAATTGTGGAAGGGATTTTTATTCTATTGCTGGACCTTTGAAGCACTCTCTGGACAGTTACTTGAGATGTTCTTAGATTCTCTTGGGCTGCCATTGAAGATTGTGGGCAGAATTTGACTTGTTTATCTAAGATGTTGTAAACTGTGAATGTACTTCAAAGGGTCTATGACTTCTGCTGCCATCTGAACGCCATTCATCAAATTCCCAAAGGACTTATGAAATTCAATAAAGGTCAAGAACTATGATAAATAAACCAAGGCGATAGATATAATCCCAATACTGAATTCCATTTCTTTTTGTTACTAAGAAGGGCAGACCAGTTTTTCAGGTTAGTATATAAGGCAAGTGGTCACTGAAATGCTAGCTTACTTAATAATGAAAAACTTGCCTGTATAACCCTCAGTTTCCTGAGCTATAATTGGGAATATTAATAATTAATTCACAGGCTTAATGTAAGGATTCAATGAAATAATGTACATAAAGTACTTAGCACAGTGCCTGAAACTTGATAGGCCCTCAAATTGTCGTTAATGCTGTTCTTATTTCTCTGATTCTCACATAGTTTCAGGGTCCACAATACGTGAATTTTCATATCCGAGCCCTCCTAGGTGCCATTGCTATGCTTCTCCTATCCCTCATGAAGAAGACTCTCCTAGGTCCTTAGAGCCAATGTAAAAATATAAAACATTTGAGCTGGAAAGAATCTGGGGGCAATTCCTTAATTTAAGGAAGAGTATGCTGAGGCCTGGTTACATGGCTGTTATAATTAGTGGCAAAATTGGGTCTTGCCCCAAGTCTCCTAGTCCAGTGGCTTTACTGCTACATTATTATTATCCAAAATTGTGAGGGGCACCCTAAATCAATATACTAATATGTATTTACTAAGCACCTACCTAGGTGGACCTAGAGCTGTGCTCCAAACTTTGGAAAGTGTGAGACAAGTATGAGACACAGTCTTTACAATTAAATAATTATAATTTATAACACAGATGAATCAATTTGTTCCTCTCATTGCAGATGCCTTTCCTCAATAATTTTACATTAATTTTGAATGTTCCTTTTTATGTTTCTAACTTTAACTATGAGAATAAGGGGAAGCAGTGATATACATGAATTCCTCTAAGCAGTTTATGGCTGATTATTGCTATGCAGAAAACTCCATTATTAGGGTCAGGCACACATTCACACATTGTCCAATTAGATCTCTCAATAATCCTATTTTATAGATGAAATTAAAAAAAAAAAGGCATGGAGACAGAACTTACTTGCCCAAGTCCTTCTCAGACATCAAAACCTGTGTTTCTACCACACAGGCTCCTTTGAACTTTTTATCTTCAATATTAATCCCTAGATGCAAAATAAATTCTAAAAAAAGGACAATACACAAGTATGATGCATATGCATTAGTTAATTAGCAGGAATTGTTCCACAAATATTTATCAGGTACTGATTATTTCCTAGGCTACAACGCAAGAGGGTAAAATTAGCATCACAGCAGCAGCCGCAAATGGCATTTTGTTTACTCTGCCCATACCTGCCCCTCCACAAACACACACACCTGGGTCTCGCTTGTGTTTGTGAGCTAGTCCCTCCCAGCCACCAAGGGCCCTTAGCTGTTTCTTCTTGAGCTGTTTCATCTTCTGGATAATCAGGTGTGCTGCTCAGGCTGCTGTGTCCTTGTCCTAAAATTTTAGGTTCTAGGAGTTATCTTAAGTGAGAAAAGCTTAGTTCACCCTGATTTGTAATATTATACTGGTTACATAGCCTTGTGGCCTTGTGCTCTGAATGCCCTACAATGGTGTAAATGAAGTTTATTTCCCTTTTCATCTTAATTCACGTATGAGACCCGTAGTCCGGACCACAGGACGTTTGAGTAGCAGATGTATTCAGTGTTGCCCTCCTTACTGAGCCTGGCCTGTGGCCTCCCGTCACTCAAACCTGGGGGAGCGCTTGCCCGGGAAGTTCTCTAGGCCTTCATGTAAATAGACAGCAGTGGACCAGCCCCAGAGTCCGTCCAGATGTGCTCAACCCCGAGTGTAAAGAACACACATGTTCTCAAACGGTCAATCTGTGATGCTCTCCTATGGGATGTGGAGATACTGTGGATACAAAAGAGAACACAACCCCATCCCCACTAGCAAGAAGTCCACTGTTCTCACCTCTTAAGTCAGGCTTCTAGATCTCTTCAGAGTTTATTCACATGTTAAACTCTTCCTCTAGCTCAGTGTCTGAAACAGTGATTCTGAATAGTGTGACTGAGAAGTCACTCTCTTCCCACCAAAATGCCTTTTTTGAACTAATAATAATTAGCCTTTGCACATGTCATTTAATCATCAAAACAGCATAATTGCGTAGGTATGAAAATGGAGGCCCAGGAAGGTTAAATACTATCCTTAAGGTCACACACGACTTAGGTAATATTCATAGAGCTAATAGACACAACTGTGACCAAATACCCCTTTCCTGACTACTAAGCTACCTTGCTTTCCTTCAGCTGCCCCAGTTTAATACTGATTTGTGAAATGCAAAATAGATAAAAGGACAACATAATTAAAAGGAATACAAATGCATAATTAGTATGAGTAAAGTGTGCGTTATCATTTTTATGTCAAGCCTATTTCTGTGAATGTTTCATTATAAGAGCATTTTAGTTGACAAAAATTCAGATGCACATTTGCTAGTTGAAGCAAGAAAATGTCAATAATCCCACTTTATTTTATTAATTTAGATATGGCTCAGGCGAGTACAGCTGGTACTGCTATTCTTAGAGCTGGAAGGAATGAGGGGAAAAATATTTCTGTTAAATGTTAGACTCAGTCAGCTTCAGGAGATGACTCCACTGCTCCAAATCTCTAGTCATCTCCCATCCTCCTAACTCCTAACAAATCATCCACTGCAAAGTATGCCAGAGAGATGAATGTGAAAATGGAATTAATTAAAATAAGACAAGGGACCAGCAGTCTATCACAGGTGGCAGTTTGATTAATGAAAGCCAGAAAGCAGCCAGTACAATTTGGAAAATCAATGAGAGCTAGGCAAAGGCAAAAACAACCGGAAAGCTCTAGCTCTCCCTAGAAAATAATCAAAAATCCTTTGTATTTGTTGAGATCCTTTGATCTGATGATGCCAAGGCATTTCACAAGCAACTTATTCTTGTCTCTGTTATGGAGAAATCAACATAGATATTAATGCAACTTTCCCTCTGGGCTACTAGAGGAAATAGGAACAGAGAAGAGAGAAACGGAGTCAGGGTTTTCACAACTTTCCTTGTAATTGATGCCTCCATGAAAGGGCTACCAAATTTTTGTGCAGTCATTTTGATTAATCTTGTAGTAGATTTCTTTGGGGGTATCTGCCCAATTTAGAGTGGTCCTTTTCTGAGAACTGCTTCTTTGTTCACAGCAGTGAATCATGGCTGCCATATTTGTTCTGTGTGGCTTCCCCAACCCCACCATGGCCATGGTTGGGATCATGGGTGGACACCTGACCCAGCTAAGGCCAACCAGATTCTCTAATGATGTGGAATTGGGATTCAATGAACTACTCAATATGTAAATCAGGCATTGTGAGGTATGCAAGAGCAAAGAGACAGTCTACAGAGAGATGAATAAAGCAGTTGTTTAGAGAACTGAGCAGGTATCTCTCCTGGTTCCTGATTGCTGTCTAGATCCTGATTCTAGCCCTCTGTGAGGCCCAACCACATGGTCTGCCTTTAGATTGAGTGAAACACTCCTGAATCCTATTATTAAATTCTTCTGACTCTGGGAAGTGAACACACAATGTGATATATAGATGATGTATTACCGAATTGTATGCCTGAAACCTATGTAACTTTACTAACAACCGTCACCCCAATAAACTTTAATTAAAAAAAAAATCTCCTATTCCACTTAAATTAGGTCAAGTGAATCTCTGCTACTTGCAACTAAAAATATCATAAGTACTTCATTGATTGGTCTGTTGGGTCCACGTTCTCATTGAAATGTTTGCTTAAAGTCTCTTTTAGTTCCTCTCCTACATCTCCGTTTCTCAACCTCCATTAATCGTGCCTCTTTTTCTGTCTGCCCCTTAAATATAGGTAATCCCTAATGCCCTGTGCTCAACCCACCTCTCTGTCTCTGACCTTTTCAGAGACTCTCAACTCCCCCTCGGTTTCAGTTAATACCTACAAGCGCTTGACTCTCAAACCTCTCTCTCTAGCCCATACCTCTTGACGAGTATTGCCAAGCCATTCTGGGTGGCCTCACAGGCTCCTTAGCTTCAAATATCTGAAATCATTCACTGTTCGCTTCCTCATCTCAAGAAAATCTGTTCTTTCTCCCATGTTTTCTATTAGAAAATGGCACGCTTGTATGACCAGTCACCCAAGCTAGATGCCATAGTTATTTTCAAATGGTTCTTCTCTCTGGCTCCTTGTCATAATTTGGATCCCATCGTCTCTCAGTTAGATTATTTACTATATTTTCCTAAGAATTTTTCTTCCTACAGTATCATATCAGCAACTCCAACCATAGTCAATCCATCCTCTATGCTCTGCCAGAGTGTAGAGCACTTTCCCTTCTACTCCATGAATCTATGTCTAACCTTATGCCAGTACCACACTGGCACTGATTACTATAGCTTAGTAGTAAATTTTGAAATTGGAACATGTGAGAATTATTTTTTAAATGTAAATTGCTGGGCCCCACCTCCAAAGATTCTGATTGAATCAGTATGGGGTAGGCCATGAGTCTGATTTTTCACAAGTTCCCTAATTCATCTATTGCAGTGCTCTAAGGATGCCATAGAGTGAGGGTTAAGAAGGGGAGCGTTAGAGCCCGACTGTCCTGGACTGAATTCTGGCTCTGCCCTGACTTACTGCTGGGTTACACTGGGAAGGATATTTACCTCTCCTGCTGTAAAATAAGGATGACAATATTAATAATAGTACTTTTCACATGAATTAAATTCATTAATTCATGGAGAACAGAAGAGTGCCTGGGACTCCATAATGTTGAGTAGTTAATTTTACTAATAGTTGCTCAGAGGAGCAGACAATGGACAATGGGGAAATACAGAAAGAGAAAAGAAAATATGTGCCAATTTGATGACATCAAAAAATTTTCAGCAACTTGGTAGAATCTAAAGACTGTGAATAACAAGGGGAAAAGCAAATCCTCACTGAGTAACTGTTTTCTTGTTTGTTTGTTGTTGGTTTTTTTGTGGCACTATATACGTATAGCCTAAAAGTTGCCATTTTAACCATTGTTAACTGTGCAATTGAGTGGCATGAATTATATTCTCAATGTGTGCATCCATCACTTGTATCAATTTCCAAACTTTTCATCATCCCAAACAGAAACTCTAATAATTAAACAATAACTCCCCATTCTTCTCTCTACCCGGCCCCTGATAACCTCAAATCTACTTTTTATCTATATGGGTTTGACTGTTCTAGATATTTTACATAAGTGGAACCATTGCAATATTTGTCCTTTTATGTTTGGCTTATTTCACATAGAAGAGTGTTTTTAAGGTTCATCCGTATGGTAGCATATATTAGAATTTCACTCCTTTTTATGACTGAATAATATTCTATTGTATGTATATGCCACATTTTGTTTATCCATTCGTGTGTTGGTGGACGCTTGGATTTCTTCTACCTTTTGGCTTTTGTGAATAATGTTGCGATGAACATTGACATATAAGTATCTGTATGAATCCATTTTCAATTCTTTTGGGTATATATCTAGGTGTAAAATTGGAGTAACTGATCTTTTAGTAGAAATAAAATGCTGATTTGTAGGAAAGGAAGCCCTCTGCTATCTCTCTCACACCATGTCCTCATGACGTGAGGCTAATCTGCTCAATCCTCCCTTGACTCGAATGTCTGCCGCTCATTGTAATTGCTGTCTGGGCCATAGAGAGGTGAGTGCCCCTGGAGGAGGGCAGGCTGGGAAACGGGGTGTTAGATCACAGAAATCAGTGACAAGGCTTCAGGGAACCAGGGAGTCTGTCTTGTAACCCTTCTTTGACTCCTTTTCTCTACCTCCTGCTTTTGACAGGAGTCTCAGCTCAAGAGACTACGAAGTTATGTCAGGGCTCAGAAAGGGAGACTGTAAAACTGTGCACATCTCTTGACCTACCAGCTGCTAAGGCTATCATTACGGCCAGCAGGAGCCTCTAAGGGAAAAGTAAAGGAGAGATTTGAATGCAGTTGGTGGGACAAAGCTGTTCATTGCTAAGGACCTTCACAGGTGGGGAGGAAGTTCCTGTCATGGCATCCCAGCCACCCACCTCACACTGAAAGTCCACGTCAAGAATTGCTCCAATGTCACCGGACATTGGCACTGCACCCCCTAACGCTGCTTTGGTCTATCTGACCCATAGTGACCTTTCCCCTTAGTTTGGTAAAAATGAATGCCCATGTAGTGGTGCTGTTTATTGTATCCTGGTAGAGAGAGAGGTTACTCTGAACAATGTGAATGAGAAAAATACCTTCTATTAAGTTCTATAAAAGGCATAATTCATATGGCTGTTCATACTTAGAAATATTTTATGATGTATTTTTTGGTAGACTGAAATACATGAAAGTTGTAGAATTAGGCAAAAATGAGCTCATCAGTAAGAAGAATGTCTCCCCCAGCCTATACTAGGTACACAGCCTTCTTAAAAGATGAGGAAATTATAGAGGACTCAAAGAGCTTTTGGGCTTGGAGAGAGTTTGGCTCCCATTACTGAGAGGTGATGGAGAACATTTGGGGCTGTGAACAAAAGACGGATGCACTGAGACTTCTGGGCACCATGCTTGTTGTTTCTCCATCAGCTTAAGGAAGAACAGAAGTACAGTGGTGTTGTAATTGTCTGTCCCACTTGCCACCGTCCTTGGATGCCAGAAACCCTGGAGTGAAGCGGAGGATCTGATTATGCTGGTAGCTTCTGGCAGATGGCTTGGGTTGCCAGTCTTCTTGGGAGCTTACTTACTTCAACACTTGTCTGTCCTGCTCCTTCCTTGTGTCAGAGCGTCAAACCCAGCTAGAAATTGCAGGTCAACAGAGACAAAGGGGAAATATACAAACCAAGCAAATAAAAAATTTTAATGTCTTGAGAAATTATGGTTTTATAGAGTACAGAATCTTGTTGCCAAGATTATTAAATATTGCCAAAGACAGTTGGCTGATGTGCTTTAGAAGACCTGCCTTCATGTCCTCAACCCTCCATTCCTGGGATATTATCTAGATGAGCAAGTCTACTTTTTAGAAGTGATACAGAGTTTACAAAGATTCTCAGTCCCTTCCAATACTTGGCTCATAGAGAGGTGAGCTGGCTGCACTTCTCCCAAGCTGAGTTACACATCATCTCAACAGCTCTCTACCCTTGTCCAGTCCCCTTGCTCCCAGACCACCCAAGGAGAAAGGGCTTCTTTGTTTGGCCACATGTCTCCTATTTTAGGCTTCAGGGAACTAAATATGAAGCATATTGACATTGTGTGTCTCTCTGATTCTGAGTAACTGAATGTCCTAGTCTCACTCATAACAGTTTTTAAAAATTGTCTTTATGTGGTTCTATGAGGAATTTTATCTGGCTTGATTTTAAAACTCCATTTACCTTTCAGAGGTGCAGTGTAGTGAAGTAGAAAGAACTAAGGTCTACTCTCATGCCATTCTGGTACCAAATCCAAGATGTACTCCATATTAGCTATCTTGATCACCCTGGGCCTTCGTTTCCTTAGATGTACAATAAGATAATAATAATTCATAAGGTTTTTGCAGCACTAACTGGGATAATGAATATAAAGCACACAGCCGTGTTCAGTATTAGGTTCCCTTTCTCCTTTCTCTCCCAGGGAAAGCTCAGTTTCCTCATGCAGCATCGTAGGTGATGAAAGTCCACGTGGTCTCCTATAACGCAGGTCATCTTACATCTCCAGAGTCTCTGTCATATCCACACTGCTTTTCTTGTGTCAAAAGTTCGTTTTCTTATTGGGAGGTCATTGAAAATCATGTTTTCTTGAAGCATATTTAATGACATAAGGAAATGAACAGAATGTATCAGTGAAAAAAAGGAAATAAAACATACAGTATGAGTACAGTTTTCAGAAAATAATGTATGTCTATACATTAATGTATGTGATACTTTTTGGCAAAATAATTTTCTTTCACCTGGATTTTACATGGCACATGTTCAGCAAGGTAGCAGCTTTTTTTTCTTTTCTTTTCTTTTTTCTGTATTGTGGTTTTTGTAAGCTGAGAAGAGAAACAGAACTGCCTATGTGGGGGAAATTCATACAGTAAGAGAGAGGATTTGGCCAGGAGCTAAATAAGGAACAGAAAATTTGAAAGCAAAATGCTATGTGCTCTCTGAGGCAGTTTCTACCTCTTTCTCTTATCTACTTAAAATGATCAGTAAAATGGCAATTGCTCATTGTGTGTGGGATGCTACAATAAGGGTGGGGGGAAGCCACAGGCTGCAGACAGGCTCCAACTCTGTAGAGAGGACAGTTAGTCACACACACACACACACACACACACACACACACACACACGTGTGCATTGAAAAATGATTAGGAAAAGACAAAAATGTTACCAGTGACTATCTCTGTTTAGCGATATCGCCTATTGAATTACACTTTCTAAGTTCAAAAATGCCTCTCGGACAGGTTATTTCACAAGCAGAAATAATGGACCTATCGTGAGACCTAAGAAAAAACAAACCATCCCAGGTCAAGGTTCCAATCCCTCCCTTTCCCAGGTACTTTGTGTTCATGGTGGCTCCTCAGTAAAATAGTATTATCAGATTTGGGGTTTACAATTTTTCAACACCCAATCTTTCTGATCATACAACATACTGCACTAAGAGGAAGTCACTTTCAGAGACACTCACCCAAGGCCACACATAATAACTAGAATGGCAGAATGAGTCTGGAAACCTTTGCTCCATGTTACCTTTGGGCCTCTCCTTCCCTTGTTGCTTTTGGTACGTATGAGTGTTAGGAAAAAACAATGTGTGTGTGTGTGTGTGTGTGTGTGCGCGCGTGCACAAGTATGTGTAGAAAGAGAGGAAAAAAGAGAGTGAGAGAAATTACATACATGTATGCATGTATTGTTACATACATACATATATTTCCTCCTTGATAATACAACAGTCTACATTTCCATATGCCAGAAATATCTCAAAACATCTGACTCCCTGTCAGCCTTACCCCATGATGGAGCTGGGATTTAGGAAGAGGAAGATAGGATCAAGAAGCAATTCTTAGGACTTAATCTTTCAAATAAAGTCGTCTGGCATCACGTAAAACCTTCAGGGCCCAGGCCCCAGAGAGCAGATTTCCTCTTCAGGGATCGGGGAGCATTTAGTGTCTGCTAGGTTTGGTTACTCCCTCAAGCACAGCCCCTAGTGGAATCTCAGACAGACATTCAATCTCATTTTCAGCCTTGGATCCAGCCACCTCCTATGGGTAGGCTAAGTCCCTCACAGGAGAACTCCCCTGTCCAAAGGGAGACTGAGTTGGAGGGTCAATTGCTTAGTCCACCCCTCTTTCACCCCTGGGCTAACAGCTAAATCCTCCCCTTGCTTCATCCGCCCCACATCTCACATGAGTTTACATTGTGGACAAACCTCCAATGGAAGGGTAAGTCCTAGAAGAAAAATAATAAGCGTAACACATCTGCCCTTCTAAAAATAGGGACTATCTTATGTTAATAATTAAGGACAAGCAAAGGACAGACGCAGGTTTAACACCAGAAGGTCCTTAATTAAGGATCATCTAGACCAGAACTTTCAAAACTGTTTTACGGCGCTCAGGGTTCCTTGCATGCTTGCTGGGGATCTGAACGTTGTTTTGCAAAAAGACTTATGCTTTGGGTGCTTTTGTGAAGTTACACATTTTTAATAAATTATGTATTTGTGCAAAAGCTTTCATTCTGTTTGCAGCCTCATTCTCCTCTTCAATTTCCAAATTACACTCTCACTTTTCCTTCAGTGCAGGAGACATTTGCAGGGTTGAAGCTGTATGACGTATTGGAAGGAACATAGGCTTGAAGCCAAACAAGCCAGGCATCATTTTCAAGGCTGCCACTCATTAGTCTGGTGCTGGTAGTTCTGGGCCTCAGTTTTCTCATCTGTAAAATAGTTGCGTGTTGCTTGGAGGGTATGTTAAGAATTAAGTGAAATCATTGCTTGGAAGAGTGCCTGCCGTATGGTAAGAAATATCTACTGTTACAGTACTATTGGCTCCTTTATTACTCAGGGTCTGAGCCAGACTAGTATGCACTGCCACATGGAGGTGGAAACTTAATGCCTAATTTGACGTGCCTCAGAAAAGGAATGACGTGAAAAGGAAGGAAAAATATTGTAATATCCACCCCAATCCTATTTTCAGTATTTCATTAACACTGTTATTATTATTTTTGGAGTCTCACAATCATTTCTGAAGATTTTTTTTTTTACTTCATGGATGATAGGATCCAAAGTGGTATAATTCTTGTTTCATTATAATTTGCCATATGTGGGCATGTTCTCTATATTTAGTGTATGAGTGTAAAAACTTTCCCATGTTGCCAAAGTATCAAGATTTTTGAAAATTTGGATCTTGTCAAAACTGTTTGGTTTGCAGAGGAAATAACAGGCCCAGAAAAGTTAAAATACTTGCCAAAATAGATCGCAGACCAGAATTTGGATTTTTTCTTTCCTTAATAACTAGCTTGTGGGAAACTTACATAAGACTCAGTGAGCCACAGTTTTAGTAAGATACCCAAGAAGCACATTTGATTGTGCTTTGACTTTGAAACAGACACAAACTTGAATGGAAAGGAAGCCATCCTTCCCCCAACGGATAGTATTAGCTCAGTCCCACATTCTCCTTCAAAGAAAGAGAGAAGAAACAGCCTGAGAAATTGGGATCCAGTGCCCGTTTTCTAAGTCCAGGCCAGGTTTTTCTTTTCAAATTCTGGATTTAGAAAAAAAGAAAGAAAAAGGAAAATGGGGGAAGGAGAGCCCTTTATTGTTATCTGACTGATTTCCTCACAATCTTTCTAAGAATATCCCTTGGTTAGTCACTCTTATCTGGTGCTGCATTTATTTCTCATACGGTGAAAGGTTAGGAAGATCCTACAAATTTTAAAGGTGATGTCTAAATCGGTACTTGGTTGAAAAATCTAGTCTCTCTTTTTGAAAAGCTTATTTTTATTATGGTCATTGAGAGTTTTTAAGTTTATTCTTATGGTTGTTGATTATTTGCTTGCTTGCAAGAAATAAGCCTATTTTTCTGAAGAATCATCTTGATAAGGTGGCTGTAAAAATATTTTAGGAATCCAAAGGAGGCTGATGAAGGGTGCACTCTGAAAATAGTAATGTACACTAGAAGATGAACACCACACACGCATGCACACACGTCACCCACGCACGCATATGCCAAGCCAGCATTTACTGTCATCGGTCAACATGGATGGGATGACTTGCCTGCTGCCCGCTCCCACTGCCCTTCCCTTGGTCCTCTTAGCTGGGCCTCCTGATGTCGGCTGTAGCCCAGACTCCTCCTAGGTGACCCCATGCTGGTCAGAGCTCTCTGGGTGATAGGGAATCCTGCTGTGCTTCCTGCTAGCCCATGAGCTACAATTGAGTTGCTTGGTTTCTGCCTTGTTCATTTCTACCTTGTGACACTATTCCAGGACCTGGGCCCCTATTTTGGCCCCCTGTGCTATGGTCTTTGTGCTTACAATCTATACCTTGTAGCAGTTTTCCAAGATGGAGGCTCACTTTTATTCCTGTTAAATCCTCCTAAGAACTAGATTCTCACCACATACCTGGGATTTTGTTTCCAACCGTGCTAATATCAATGACTAGCCTGTTTCCTAGATTACTGCACGTCACCTGCTGCTGGACTTACTGCTGATAATTCTGCCCTGCAATTTTGGGGGCATCAATTATGTGCCAGACACCAAAATTAGCAATTAACTTACTACAAGTGGTATATAATATTGTGGTTAAGAACACCGATTCTTAAGGTGGGGTTCAAATTGTAGGTCTACCAATTATCAGTTACGTTATTTAGAGCAAGATACTTAATACCTTAAAGCCTGTTCCCCTATCTATAAACTGAGCAAACAATATTACCCACCACTTAGGGTTTAGTAAGAATCAAATGAAGTAATACATATAAATCTTCTCAACATGCTTGGCGCTCAGTGAGTGTTAGTTATAATTATTATATGCTCAAGCCCATAGAAATTTCATAACAAATTTATGCCATAGACATTTTATAGCCATTTCACAGATGAAGAAATGAGGCTTAGAGAGTCTTAGAGCTAAGTAGTAGCCTGCTGGGATTTGAACCCAGGTCTGTCTGGCTCCAAATTCATTCATTCAACAAATATTTATTGAATGTCCTCAAGGTTCCGGGGTATCTGTTGTACTATGCTATGTCAATACCCCTCTTCCCCTATAGCTGCTTTGGGTCCTTCTCCATTCAAGCCTACTTAACTCATGTGACCACAAGGATCTATGGTGTGATTTACCAAAAATATGAGATGGACCACTTTCTGGCCTCATCCATAAAACTTTCACATACTTGATCCTCCCAGTCTATTTTCCCATCCACTGGCTGCAGGGAGAGGGAGATCCTAGAGAGGGCCAAGTAAAAGGACTGAAGGAATTTCATTTCCACAGTTGCTGCTTGAAACAGAGCCCCAAAGACAGGTATCTGACCAGGAACACCTGTGTGGTCTACTGAATGGACTAAAAAGAATACTTCTGTGTAAACCACTGAAATATGGTACTTTTGTTATAGCAGTTAGTCTGTACTAATACAAGCCCCAGTGGCCATGTGTAATTCCAAGCCCAGGTCAGTCTTTGAATCTTGTGTTCTTGCTATACTGAACTACTTGCAAGCAGGTCTTGCTCTCTCTCACCTATGATCCTCTGCTACTGTGGCCCCTCTGTGTCTTAGTTGTGTCCTCCAGAAAACAGATACCAACATATGAGTGCAAGCCGTTTATGAGGGTAATGCTTGTGAATGATAAAGGAGGAGGAAGCAGCAGTGAACAGAGGAAGCTCTCAGACCATAGTGCTGATCCGACACCTATGAAGGAAAATGGGACTGGGCCAGTAGGGCTTGAGGTCTGACAAAGTCTTGGCCAGCCCACTGGGGAGCTCCAGAGCAAAGTTTGCCTGTCAGAGGAGTCCCGTGTTGGTTAGAAGTGGTCAGACCCCAGGACTCTTGCTGCCCTGAGTCGTTGACTGGGTGTCTGGAAAAAGGATGGCGTGGCCTCAAGATCTAAGGCAGATCCTGAAGATCCTACAGCTGGACACTCAGACAACATTGCAGCTGAACCAGTTCTTTCTTGAAGGGAGGACCAATGAATGTACTCCCAGCTGTTGCACTCTGCCTAAAAAACACCTCTTCTCTCCAGAAGTGGGTACTCCTGTGAATCCTTTAAATCTTTTTTTAGGCATCAATTTCCCTAGACAGCTTTTTCTGATCCCCCAATCCAGATTGGATGCTGTGCTATGCAGAATAATGCCCCCTTCAAAGATAGCCACATTCCAGTCCTTGGAATTTGTGACTATGTTAGATTTCACGTCAAAGGAGCATCAAGATTGCAGATGGCATTAAAGTTGCCAATCAGCTGACCTTAACATGGGGAAATTATCCTGGATTATTCATATGGGCCCAATGTAACACAAGTGTCCTTAGAAGTGGAAGAGGGAGATCTAGAATGATGTGATGTGACAAAAACTCAATGTCATTGCTGACTCTGAAGATGGCCTTCCATCACCCAAAGAATGTGGGCAGCCTCTAAAAGCTGGAATGGGGAGGGGGTGAAAGGATTCTCTCCTAGAGCCTCCAGAAAGGAATGTAGCACCACATTTTATACCCATTTCAGACTTCTGACTTTCAGCTCTATAAGAAAATACATTTGTGGTGTTTTTAGCCACAAATTCGGTGGTAATTTGTCAACAGCAGCAATAGGAACCAATACAGGCAACTACCTTAGATGCCAAACAACCTGTATTTCCATAATCTTGGCATATTTCTGTGCCCTTGCTTATAGCTCACATAGCAGGTGTTTAATAAATATTGGTTGTTTTTCTAGCCTGCTCCATTCCTGACTATTTTAACTATGAATAGATCATGTTGGACCTTGACAAAATGACTTCCAAAATTATTTCTATCTCTATCTCTAGTTAACAATCACATAAATAGAATTGTGATACTGTGTCCTTTTAGGACCCATTCTGGGCGCACAGTAGGTGTCTAATAAGCAATTGTAGAGTGAAAAAATGAATGGATGACCCATGGTTACAAAGCAATCTTTATTTGTTTGCTTATTTTTTTTTTATCATGACCAAAAAAATCTCATATCCCAACCATAGTTGGTTTCACTGAACTAGAGGAGGCGGGATAGGCCAAGCAGTGGAAAATGCAATATTCCTAAGCAAATTATTCAAGCCTCTGGATTCTGCTCTCTTGAAGGCTGTGTGACCTTGAACTGAGCCAGTAAATCCCTGCCTCTGCTTAAGCAAGTTTGAGTTGTATTTCTGTCACTTGAAAATGAAAAATTCTTGATTAATACAAGGAGTCATCACAGTCTTAAAGATCCATAAACTTAAAATTGAGGTCTTTAGAAATGATCAGACACAAAGGAATTGATTTATACTAACCAAATTTAAAAGAGACTGACGTATAATCTAGAACACTAATTTAATAGACTTTAGCAAGTCTAAAATATTTAGATTTAGCTATCTAAAATATTCACATCTTCTGCCTAGGGCACTCACTTCCCAGAATTAGGTTATTTGAAAAGGCTAATAAGTAAACAAAACGTTGTCTCAAGATTGGATATCAGAACAAAGAATGGTAGCTAATTTGGACCTATTTTATATGGGCCAAGTTGAAGTCTTATGATCCACATTGCTGCCTGAGAGAATTAAAATCTGAATTTGAATCTACTAGATTCAGTATATTTCTTCTCTGGGCAGCATTTGATAATCCTCAGACTTCCTTTTTATGCTTCAGGTTGACTATCCGTCTTCTGTTCACAGAACCTGATCATTTATATTGACACTTTCTTTTTTCCAAACATTCAATTAGATTCCATTTCCTAAATTGCAATCACATTCTCTTTTTGCCTCCACAAATCTATATCCTAATCACCTTGGTTGACATTACAGCTGTTTCCACATTTTCTAGACACAAGAAATTTCTTGGTTTGCACTCACAGGTGGCAAATCTCACCTCCCGAGGGAGATTTTTAGTAGTTTAGCTCACAGAGGGCAACACAGTAAAGAGCACCTCACTAACACCCCAAATACCTCCTACAAAGGGAAAGCTAACTAGGTCTTGAAAGGTGGCTGTATACTTGGATTCTCAACTTTCCACTTACCCAAGGTCTCCCTTTTTTTAATTGAAGTAAAATTCTCAGTAGGGAAATGTATAGATCCTAATAATTCAATGCATCTTGAAAAATGTGTACATCCATGTAGCCAACCCCTAATTCATGATGTAGCACATTTCCATAACCCCAGGGGGTTCACAGGGTCTCATTTTATTATCCAAAGTTTCACAGAGTCCATGCAGCATTAGTATATTTTCAGTACTCATTGATTGAGAAAATATATATTGACAGAAAATTATTACTAATTCAATAATATTTTTATGTAATTAGTAATTTTAATAATCCCAACTATTGAAATATTTGAGTAATAGAAGAACTGTTCACATACATTTGAGGTATTACTTGGTGTTATGAACTGAATGTTTGTCTCCCAAAATTCATATCAAAATTGCTAACTTTCAATGTGATGGTACTAAAAATGGGGCCTTTAGGCGATAATTAGGTCATGAGGGTGGAGCCCTCATGAGTAGGATTAGTGCCCTTATAAAAGAGACCCTAGAGAGCTGTCTCTGCTTTCTCCATGTGAGGATACCACAAGAAGTTGGCAGACTGCAGCCCAAAAGAGTGCCGTCACCCAAACCCAACCATACGTGCACCCTGATCTTGGGCTTCCAGCCTCCAGGACAGTGAGACATTAATTTCTGTTGTTGATAAACTACCCAGTCTGTGGTACATTGTTATAACAGCCCACACCAACTAAGACTTTTGGTGAATAGGTAGAGCTTAGTGTCCTTGAGGCTTCAAATGCCTTTAAAAATAACCTTCCAACCACCTCCCCAAGGATTTGCATCTTACAGATGACCAGCTTCTGCTTTAGGTATCCCAAAGTGTATATGGTCATGAGCATTTGGTTGAAAAATTGAAAGGTACAAAAGGATTCCTAGTATTATCATGATCATTGGCACTTTTCAAATGGGGTAAAAGTCAAGAATATGAATGCTACAATCCATTTCTGCTACTTATTAATTATGTAAACATGGGTAAGAAATTAATCCTTTTAAAATCTCCGTTATTTTCATCTTTCAAATTGGAATGATGACTTACCTTGTAGAGTTTTTATGAGGATCAAATGAGATATAGTGTGAAAATCTTAAAAACTCTCTAGTTTTCATTCTTTTATTGCTACTCATTAATACATACAATATTTGAAGGGATATATTTTATTGAAGTATTCCATACATAGTTCTTTTATCTGGCAGGTCGCATGCTAACTTATGTGGGTAGAGCCCCTTAGCATAGTGCAAAAGATTCCTTTTTTTCAAGAAAGGTTAATGAGTTTAATCCCATTCAAAAACAATCTCGCTTGATCACACTGGACTTTCAGAATCTCAGGCAAATCATCTTAGGACTGGACTCTATATTCCATGGTGATAAATCTGAATTTTACAAATTACAGGGGGAAAAAATCAAAACCGGGAAGTGACTTACCCAAGTCAACACAAACCATTACAGTAGGATGAGGACTCAAATTCTGTTCTCCTGATTTCAGGGCTTTTTACCACTTCTTATTAATAAATAAACTGTTTGAGGGGATATGTTTTACTAAAACATTTTTTTGCTCTATCACCAAACACACAAAAACTAAAACTTCTCAGGGCCTTATTTTATTTTATTTTTTAAAACTAGCTTAGGCTACGTTTTTTTTTTCCCTTTCTTTATATAAATTTCATGGGGGAGTATTGAGGAACAGTGTGTTTCTCCAGGGCCCATCCGCTACAGGTCTGTGTCCTTCCCTCTACTTGTGGAGGGCGCAGCTCAGCTTCAAGTCCAGTTGCCGTTTCCAATCTTTAGTTGCAGGGGGCGCAGACCATCATCCCATTGAACCGGCAACCTTGTTGTTGAGAGCTCGTGCTCTAACCAACTGAGCCATCCAGCCACCCCCTCACGGTCTTCTTTGATTATGTGGAATCACATCCCTACTTAAGAAAACATAATGTGTATAAAATTCTTTCTGGCAGTTTCTACTTTCCTGGTAGTTCTGTCTGAGGAGTAGTTTAATTGCCCAAGAAACTAAAACATTTGTTCTCCCTGCATCTCTATAATTCACTTCCAGGATAGAGTTTGTCCAGGGTTGGTTAGGCAGCTAACAGCCCTAACAGGGCCTCCCAACTTCATAAGCTCTGCCATCGCCATTTCTCCACCTGTGAGTGAATCTGCGGATCACAGCTGTGCTCCACCTCTGATGTCCAGGGGTTCAGCAGCCACCTAACACACCATGGAGTCCACAGGGAAAATATTAAACTGAATGATTTCAGAGTCACCGGAGCTGAACAGCAGTTGAAGCAATATGCCCAGTTAAGTCGTAACACATACCTTCAGTGGTACCCTAGGGAGCAAGAAATTTGGCTGTCTCTGTCTTCAATTCCACAAAGGTAGAAATGAGAGGGGGCAGGAACCAAAGCTAATATTATATTTCCAGTATTTGATCCATTTCCAGACCCAAGGCTTGAAGAGCAGGCAGCACAGTTGGTGATTAAGCTGAGATGGAAATGAACAAGACTACTGAGTTGGCCCCATTGTTGTTTGATACTCTGTAATACTTGTCAAAAGGCCACTGGAAAGTTCTGATAACTCCTAGGTAAGGCAAATATTCTGTATTTACATTTAACCCTGGGAAGCCAAACAGTATTGCAGTGACTTGGAAGAGATTACGTTGGACAAACTCTGCTCCTAGAAGTATAATCAATAACTGCAATCTCAGTGTCACCCATAGTCATTCCATTTGGAACTGCATGAGATGACTAAAAATAAAACTTAACAGACCCATCTGTACAGTATATTTTTACCCATGCTCTCTGTATGGCTGCAAATCACATCTATTGCAGCCTATAAATTACAAATTTAATTAGGCCCTGGGTTAAGAGATTAAGTTCTGACTCACATACCCTATAAGGAAATTCTAACTAATAAAAATAGCCTCCATTTGTTGGGCACCTAATTGTCACACAATTAAAAAGATACTATGGGTAGCTCATTCTTCACAAGAACTCTGCAAGTTTGGTATTAACAATAGCATAGAGCTGAGGAAACTGAGGCTCAGGGAGGCTAAGTAAAATTGTACGTAATTACTAAGCTGGTAAGTGGTAGCATCAAGGAGGGAACCCGGATTAGTTGATCCCAAAACCTTCCTTCCTTCAACCACGTGCTTCTGGGTATACTGTTCTGTACCAGTCACTCATCTCTCAAAAGCCACTTCAAGTCCCACCATTTCCATGAAGCCATCTTTGAGTGTTTGCTGCTATTTTCTAGAAAAACCATGGGCCTCCGAGTAGGAGAGACCTGGTTTGAGTACATCAGCTCTGCCACTTATTGACCATTTGGTACTGGATGATTCATGTAACCTCTCTAAACCTCACTTCCTTTATTACAAAATGGGGATAATAATAACACTGTATCATGGTACTTTTCAGAGGCTAAAAGGAGATGCCCAAGAAACATGCATATAGTGTCTGGTACATGCTAGTGGCTCTTTATTGAGGATTTTCTCTGTGCCAGACACTATGGGAAGTGCTTTCCATTCGTTGTTTTATTTCATCTTCACAACCACCCTATGATGTAGTCACTAACACCGTCTGCATTGTGTAGATAGGGCAAGGAGGCTAACGATGATGGATGATTGGACCAATATCACACCCCCAGTTAAGTGGCGGAGCCAGTGAGCATTATACTTCTCACCACTGTAGGGAGAGCCTCAGACCCATGAGAGAAACATGAGATCAATTTAGTGGGTCATGACCAGCATTTTTTAATGAAATAGAAGAAAAAGCATAAACTAGATTAGAATAGAAATATCAGTATGCCCCACAGAGTAAAGGTAAATGTTCTGTGAAACGTTTTAGTTGTGTGTACATGTGTACTGGGTCTTGCTGTAGAGTTTATTTCTTTCTGCAGGTTATGAAAAAAATTCACATACATTGTACTCTCTCCAAGTAACAGGTTCTCAATAAGGGATCATTGTCTTCCCTTTCCAAGCAGTATGTGTATTGTTTTCTCCTTAAGGGCATGGATTATGTTATTGTTGCTGTCACTGTTGTTTTTAGATTTACCTGGTCACATGTAGTTTGATAATTACTTACTGATCCATTCTAATATTCAGTGACAGTGACTTTAACTTAAGCTATTTCTTTCATTTATGTATTCACTTATTTAACAAATATTTATCAAGTTCTTAACTATGTTCCAGGTATTATACTAGGGACAGGGGATTCAATAGTGAAAAAAAAAAAAATGACACAGTTCTTGCCCTCAAAGACTTTATAATCCATTGGGGAAACCAGATATCAAACACACAATAACAATTAAAGCAGTAAGTTCTCCACCATCATGTCTCAGGGGTTCTGTAGTATATTGTAAAATAATGTGTAGGATAAAAGTAAAACCACATTCTACAATCAAATGTACCAAATAAAAAAGACTTGAATTAGTTCAGACTTTAATGTTTTCATGGAGAAAATCATTTAAACTTTATAAAGTTTTTAAAGACTTTAATCTCAGATTTTCTTTTACTCCTATGCAAAGATTATTGAAGAACAATTATCTTATTTGATTGCATAGTAAACAGCACAAAGAAACACAAAAATCAAAGATACGCCATGCTCACTTAGGCTAAGAAGCCCATTTAATTTTTATCAAAGGGTTGCAATATTGCTGTTCTTCCTTTTCCCTTACAGACAAATCTCCCCACCAGCTTTTTCTTCTAGGATGTTGGATTGATGTATGATGAAGGTTTCTCAAGTACTAGTGAGATTGAAGTAATTCCCTACACAATGTACCACAAACAGATTTAGAAATGTCTGTCTTACATGCTATGATGCATATTCACATTTTCCATGCAATGCGTTAGGTAGTAGCATGACTAAATTGAAGGGCCAGTGAACTAAAATACCCCCTGTATATTTCATAAACTGAAATATTAATCAAGAAGAAAATCAAAATGAGAGCAGTTAAGGGATTCTCATGTCCCCTTATTACAGACTCATTTCTGTGGGTCCAACTTCAGACAGTTACCATGGAAAAGGACAGAATAGGGGAAACAAGAATGACGAAAGGAACAGAAAAAAGAAATGGATGCAATATAAAATGGTCAGCATCAAAATACCCATCTCCATAAACAATGCTTATTGTAGTCGTCCCTGTTAGAGAATCACCAGCTGAGTTACTAGGCTGCTGTATCCAAAATTGGCAGCTTGTATACACTGCCGTGCATCACGCACTATTGCCAGTTTGAAAAAAAATCTTCAGTTTGCATTTTAGAACATTCTAGTTTGAGATAACTTTTCCATCTCGTCTGAGAGTCAAGTTCCTCAGGAGAACTACAGGGTCTCTGCCTCTCCCCACCTTTTTTTTCTTTTCTTTTTTATCGGATGTTCACAGTGTGGCTAAGAATGCCTTCTCCCCAGAAACCAGCGGGTGTGCTAAGGAAAAGTCCTCCTAGTGCACACTGGCAGTGTCCATATGGAGTGAGGCTATGGCAGCCCTGACATGGCAGAGTGGTTTTCTTGGAATTTGGAATGTGGAAAGAAACAATGCAAAGAGGATGGAAAATTCCATCAGATATCCCTGTAGTAATCAGGTTTCTTTATAATGTTAGTAACAATACCCTAACTCAAACATGGAAGCAACAAAGGAAACTTGACTGGCTCGTGTAACCCAAAGCTCAAAATCAGGAATATCTGGATCGAATGTTCAAATAATGTGTTTTGGACCCTTTTTCTATTTGCTGGCCAGCTTTTCCCTGTATTGCTTTATTCTTAGGCAGGCTCTAGCCAGTGAAGGCAAATACGACCACAAGCAGCACTAAACTGACTCCTAACCAGCTTCAAAACCTCATCCAGAGAAGTTCACCTCCTTCTCA
This sequence comes from Rhinolophus sinicus, assembly GCF_036562045.2. Classification (NCBI taxonomy): domain Eukaryota; kingdom Metazoa; phylum Chordata; class Mammalia; order Chiroptera; family Rhinolophidae; genus Rhinolophus; species Rhinolophus sinicus. The sequence goes on along the minus strand of NC_133757.1, from coordinate 39,288,815 downwards.
ACAACAATTCTAGCAGCAGTTTTGAGACCAGATCTCGGCAATGTGCCCAGCCATGGATATGGGTGAGTCTTTAAAGGAAAACCGAGATTCTGTTACCAGAAGCAGAAGAGATGAAATTGGTGCAGGTTAAAAAAACAACAAAACAAGTGAACTACTATGCCCTTTGGATGATCTTTTGGATCATCAACTAAAAGCTGAAATTTCACAACCAGATAGCCCCTGATTCTCTCCTCTGCACATTGACTCACAATCCATGATTTTTTCCTCGGGAAAATGTCAAAGACATTATGATACACTAGGGCATCAGATTGCTGTGCCATTTTGAAACTTAGACAGAATACCGGTAGAAATGACAAGTTCTTCCTGTGAGTTTGCTGACACAGTGTCCTTTAATACCCATGCTAAATCAAGCAGCAGGTTTCCACAGCTGCAAGGTAAAGAAAGGATGTGTCAGCCAAATCCCTGACAGGAATTGATAGCCTTGGGTAGGGGCCTCCTGCTGCTTTTGCTTGGGGAAGTGCCTTCACGTGTCTGACCTCTTTCATGTTCCTTCCTATTTTGCTGACCACATGGGAACCACCATTACTTAGATTAGTAGTCCCCAACTATTTTAAAAATGAGAACTCCTTGCTAACATAAGAGCTTATAAAACTCTCATGCTAGAAATCAGATCTCTTACCTATATTAGTATATTGACTAAGAAAATCTCTATCAAATAAATCTGGTAAAATTAATATTATTAGAAAAATTTGTATCTTATTGATTACAGTAGCACCTATTTACATGTGAAAAATTAATACTACGTGTATGTATAAAATGTATTATATACATAGGGATGTGTAGATTTCTTGTAACAATCCCATTAACCCTTTCTGTAATATGATAAAAAAAATCGGGGACAGGTCACTTAGAATGATTCTTTTTGTAAATTCAAAGGTCTGGGTCTCCGAATGCAAGGTCAGCAGAGCCTTACATTCAGCCTTCTCTCTCCCTCTGTTTTTCCATTTCTTTTGAATAATTAGCTCAAACTCTAATTTCAATAGAAAGAAAATTGACCAGCAGACAAGGGAGTTGACATAAGACTCACTGCAAAGATGGTGAGTTAACACGGATTCCAGACAGTGAAAATTAAAGTGACTGACTCAAGACATACACTCCAGGTTGAAAGCATCTGCCAAAAGAGAAAAATGGGAAGTGTCATTTTAAGACCTATCTTCCAAAGAATTAACGATGACTCTCATGAGAGGCATAACATTTCACTTTCAATGAGGACACAAGGCTAGCAAAGCACTATTTATACCAAAAGAGAAATTTGTTTAAAAAGTTGAACTTGAATACGAAGATAATTTGTAAGGTTGTATATTCGGTAGTGGAGCTGACAACGGCATTTGGAGCTCATTACATGGTGCTGTGTACCACTCATCACTGTCACGCTCTGAGGAATTCCTATCTTCCCTCCTCAATCCTCAATCAACTTCTGAGAGGAGTGACCTCAGAGGGAAAAGACTCAAGATTATAACCCTGGGCCTCCTGATCTTTTAGAAGAAAAAAAATTAACAGAAATGTAGATTTCGAATTACCTCCCCAAATCACAAGCATTCATAGTTGAGAAGTTCCAATACTAACTTGTAGACCAGTGTCCAACGTTTGGTAACCAGCATGTGAATGCAGATCTGGGTCCAAAATGGTACATTCAGTTGAAAAAGTGTGTAAAAAGAAAAAAAAAAAATTAAAGGGTAGAGTTAAATTGTATTTTTTACACACAAACTAGTGTCCTTGTGTTTAAATAATTGTTTTATTCTCAGTGTAACTTCAGCCATAGGGAATGCTGATACCCAAAGCTGTAATGGTTAAGAACAGGGGCTTTAGAAGGAGACTGAGGCCAAGAAATCCTAATTCTGCCATTAACCATTGGTATAACCTGGGACGAGTCACTCAACTTCTCTAAGCTAGTTTCCTTATTTGTACAGTGCCATTCCAAATTTGTAAGATAATATGTCATTATGACAATGTAAAAACATTTAGCAAAATGAGGGAAACATATTGACTACTAATAAATGTTGGCTCTTATTGTAGGTTATGATAGAAAGAAGATAGCTTAACTATAATCTTAGTAATTTGAGACTCCTGCTCCCAGCCCAGCTAGTAAGAGAACTTTTTCTTTATCTGCTCAGATTCTTCCCTTCCCCTTGCCTTTCACTCTAAGAGAGTTTTGCCAAACTGGTTTCTAACCTTTCTGTAAGAATAAGCAGAAACACTTTAAACAAAACCAAAGAAAGGGGAAAAACAAAACAAAACAGAGGAGCTGAGTAGACCTACAAAATGAAGAGCTGATGGGGTGGGGTAGGGGATAAAAGGCCACATGTTATGTGAGAAAAGTGTTTGGGGCTGGGGGTGGGGGTGGGGGTCTGGAGCAGCTTTGGAGTCCGAGAAACTGAGAAGGAAATAAAAGGAGTTCTTAAAGGTGCTTTGCTGTGGATTATAAATTGAATCTACTTTCATGATATTTAAGAAATGAAAGTAATGATTAGCTTTCAGTTGTAATTACTGTGGCTTCTGGACTGTGCTTTTTAATGGAGTATCATGTGGAGATTGGCCCATGTGGGTTCCAGACTGTACTTGGTTCATGCAGCCACATTTCCTGAATTATCAAGTGTCACTTCTCTAACAGTGCAGTGACAGATTTGCCATGGCGTGATCACTCTTCCTCCTGGCTTCTGTGTGTATTGGGTGAACTACACCTGAGCCTTTATTCTTCTACCTTCACTACCAAGCTCTTTTCCACCAGCAACTCCCCACAAAATAGCATTGGCCTCATTGAAGGAACGTGCAGTAGTCAACAGTACAGTGCTAGACACTCAGTCTGTATTGCCACTAACCCCAGATCCCTAGCCTTAGCCCACTTGGGGAAAGTGACTAGAGAAGGCAGACCAAGACAACTGTTCTTCAGAAATCAGATTCCGTCTATGACAGTGAAGTGCTCAAGCACTGGCACCATGGTTTTGGCTTAAGATCCAACCGAGATTTCTCCTTGGAAACACATATCAGAACTCTTCTTTATGGACATATTCCAGGTAAATACAGCTTTGTTCAGGACAAAACATCACCTGTTAGAGAGCTTCGAGTACTATCAAACACCTTAAACTCACGTAGTGACCAATGTGATATGGGGGAGGGGAGTTTACAGGGAAAAGAGATCACTTCCATGTATTTCAAATACCCAACTGAATAATCAACAGTTTATATGTTTCAAACATATAAATCATTCCTGCCCCGACTCATCCTTCAAATAGATTCAAGACTGGTGTTTATTACATCAGCTTCTAAATCACTTTTGTATAATCAATTAACCTCGTCACATTTAGATGTTAAACAGTTTCCACCAATAGACAGTTTTGACATCACCTACACAATTTGTTTGCAATTACCGGCCTCACTAATGGCCTTCTGAAACTAATGCTTGAAGGAGCATTGGAAAGTTTCCTGTGTTGTCTCAGGGCGATACACATTTTCTATGTAGCAGCAAAATGACTTGATGTTATTACATATAAAGGCGTAGGGATTTTATCTTCCCATACAACATGTGCAAGTCACATAACCCATAACCCAAACCAACACAGGGAACTTCCAATACCCAGTCTATTTTCCAATCAAATGAGATCTGTACAGTCTCCTAACACCAAGGACTTTGTTGTGTTTGTTGTAAATAGGTCAGTGTGTAACCATAAAACAGCTCTTGGCAGTAACTAAATCAAGAAGATGAGTGATGGCTGTCCTACGCCAACTACAGATTTTACGGCAATCTTTTAACGAGGCAAAGAAAGGGAACTTACCAGCATTTTGTCTTTCAGGATGAACTGAAAGAAAGCAGGAGACAGACAGGAATGTAGGGTCCTTGGGATTTGGGAGAAGAAGAGGGAAAAGAATCAGTAAAAGTGGAAGAAAAGTAAAGCTAAGCAGCTAGAAGCCAAGTAGCTAGAGGTTCATACAGCTTTTAGCTTACGGGCATAAAGTTCCAGTTTGATTTTGCCCTCCAGGGAAGCCTAAAGAAAGATTTCTGTGCCGTTGTGACCTTGGCAAACGTAAAGAAGGATCACAGCTTTGGCATTTGCAGTGAAATATAGGGGAGAAAAGTGAAAGAGAGGTGAGAAGTAGATTGGGTAGAAACTACAGCTAGAAAAAGAGAAACCATGTCTGAAAGGTAATAACCAGAGCCAAGTCGCCATCATTAGGACACGTAGTCCTCTGACCAGTCCCGACCAGTATGGGACCTCCTCTGGAAACTGGTCTGAAAATCTCTTTGGTAATGGAAGTCCTTTGCCAACTTGAGAGAGAAAATAGGCATTTCCATTAGGGATTATGAAAATTTATTCTGATTCGGTAAGAACCCGGACAAGCCAAAGTAGAATCTAGGCTCACGGTTACAAATTAAATTAGACCTTTTATTAATCCTGGTTTAGAGATCCTTGGCCAAATATGAGATCTGGGTGAAAATAAGCCCAGAATGGTGATTTTTGAAGGAAGGAAGGGCGAAGGGGACACATGCCCTGAGAAACTGGTCTTCATATGTAACTGCATAGAGAAAGCAGGTGGATGGGAGCCTTGACGAAGGAATGATGCACATAGCAGGGCCAACATGTGTCTTTGGAGAGTTAGCAAGTACCATTCACCCTTGAACAACAGAGGTTTGAGCTACATGGGTCCTCTAATATGCGGATTTTTTTCAATAAATAAATGTATTTTCTCTTTATTATGATTTTAATAACATTTTCTTTTCTCTAGCTCACTTCATCATAAGAACACAGTATATAATACATACAAGATACAAAATATATGTTAATCGACTATTTATGTTATCAGTAAGGCTTCCGGTCAACAGTAGGCTATTAGTAAAGTTCTTGGGGAGTCCCAAGTTATACACAGATTTCTACTGCATGGATTGATACTCCTAACTCCCACGTTACATTGTTCAAGGGTCAAATGTGATTCTTAAAGCAAGGAGAGCCAGTGTTAATGCAGAAAGCAACCACCCTCTACAAGCAAGAACTTTGCCTGGCATCAAGCGTTAGCATTCAGGTTAGCTTGACCTTTGATGTAAAATTGAGCTCTGTTCCTCACGACATCCCCACTGGCTTTTACATTAGTTCTCACAGTTGTTTCTCATCTCTGGCTTTTGCCTTTAGTGCTGGCTTTCTCTTTATCATCTCAAAATCTTGCCTTGTCACTTTCATTGTCTTTTGAAAAGGAGGTCACAGAAACCTCGTCTTTTCTAAAAGTAACTTTTAAAAAAAAAAATCCACAAACTTATCTCTGTTACCAAAGAAGCCCTTTTTAAATTTCCCATAAACCAATGAGAAAAACTTAGAAAACCTTAAGGAAACCCAGAATTCCGTTTTATTTTTAGTTAATTATCGATAAAATAATAGAGAACGATTTCCTACAGAAACAAAGATTCCAATACATTTAACTGCAGTGTCTTGGGTAAGTCAAGAAAGAGAAGCGTGTTCAAAATAAAGACAGAGTTACTTAAGGATGGGGTAATGCACATAATATGCTATTGTTTTTCCAGAAATCTGAAGGAAAGAGCTCAGAGTTGCTGAAAAGTTATTCATGTCATAAGTAAGGCAATACCTAAATTATTGTTATTTAGCACCTGAGCATTTTCTACTTACAAAAAAAAAAAATTAAAAAGAGGGAAAAAAGGAAAAAGAAGAAAGCAAAGACAAGAAAGAGCTAAAAAAAGAGAGAGACAATTCAAGTAATTTATTGTAATGAATAGCAATCAACTTCAACAAAGAAAATATCAGAGAGATATATTTGGACACAGCAAATACTTGATGTAAGAATTCCAGTTTCAGAGTTTACTTGCTTGAATCCAAATTCTTATGTTTCAGCATATCCTATGAAGAATTCTAAGTTCTTCCCCCTGAGTGAGATACCAAGCCAGCCATATTGTTTCTGGTTCAGATTTCTTTTATCAGTATGTCTAAAAACGAAGAAAAAGAATCACTGGACTAGGAACTAGTGGAACGTAGGTTCTTGCCTTACATCTTGAACTAGCTGTTAACAAACATACGGAGTTCTATTTTTTTGGTAAAAGTTAACCAGATGGACTTCTGAAGGGGCTTAATAGCACTTTTTAAAGGGACTTCTTAATGACCTTAATTGGTCATTAAGACCAATTGCTTAACTCTAGGCTGGCTTCAGAGTGTACAACCTCTGTGGTCACAGAAAGGTCCTGCACTTGGTTCAGTACTCTGCTGTCATCGTCTTGAAATTTTTAATTTTTTAACCACAGACTCCACATTTTCATTTTGCACTGGGTCCTACAAATTATGTGGCTGATTCTGCCTGAACACTGCCAAACCCCTGTTTCCTTATCTGTAAACTCAGGATTGGAAGATTTCCACTATCATTTTAGCTCCAGAGTACAGATGCTTCAGGATGGTCTGGCATGTAGGGAGCATAATGCCACAATGATTCTGAGGAGATTTTTCCAGGATTTCGTTTCCAGGATGTATTCTCATCCTCTGTGTTGGCCGCTATTCCCAGATAATAGAAACTGAAGAATTGAACATGTCGGGAGATTATCTGCTCCTTTCTCCTTTCAATGACAGACCTCTCCTCACAGCACCACTGACCAGTTACATACTGCCTCAAGAATGCCACAAACAAACCACAGCAAATCGGAGAGTCTCAGAACAATAGCCATTGTCATTACTCACAAATCCACAGTTGGCTGGCTGCTTCTGCTGATCTTGGTCAGGCCTGGCCAGGTGTTTCTCTGGTTACAGGGAGAGATAAGGAGAGGAAAAGAATTGGAGCCAATTCTGCAGTAAATCTGTCAAACTCACATGACTCAGAAGTTCTACTTTCTGGAAATATCCACTCAACAATGTATCGTGTGCAACCCTATGAAAATCACAGGGGGTCGCTCCTTCCATTGCCTTGTCTGTATAAGTGAGGGCACCCAGTCAGGTTACCTCTAAAGTCTCTTCTGCCCTGACATCCTCACTGTCTACAAAGCTCTCTGTTCCCACTTCAACCATGGTTTCCAACCATCTTCTTCCTCTTCTGGACCAGATACCCATCTCTACATCCTACAGGACATTCAATCACAGATGTATCAAAATGATCGATTTAACCTACTTTGATTGATTTCACCCTACGTTGTCAGGCCCTGAAAACATAACTCCAAAAACAGGAGTTCACAATTCTCAGGGAAAGAGGTTGAACTTCTCAGCTATGCCAGCAATGCTGTGGCTCTGTTGGAAAGGGCAGCAAATGGTGAATCCTCCAGGTCCATTGTCTATGGCTCTTTGTTTCTTTGTCTCTCCAGAGCAGAATCCTTTTTCATTCAAAGGCTCACTGCACCACCCCCACCCTCCCACCAGACTGCATGGTGCACTCCTGGCCCAAGCCAAAATGAGCTGGCACAGCTCACTGCAGGCCTTTGAGCAGGGACAGCGTTCTCTGAAATAAATGAAAGGAACAGCGTGTTCTTGCGGAAGCCTACAAGGTCCTGTCAGCTTTATGCTTGCTCATTTACATGGCTTTTGAGACATCACTATAAAATTTCACTACAGAATTAACTCTGGCCAGTCAGATCTTTGCTCAGACTGGACAATTTTAATTTATCCAAGTGACTAGACTAAAGTTTAATTATGTTTCCTTGTTGAGATGCACCTTTGCTCTTTATAACTCACAATACAGCTCTTTCCTCTCAGTAAGTTCTCTGACAGGACTCAATGTAGATCCAGATGTTGTTGTATTATATTTTTCCCAAAACAAAAATCATTAAAGCACAGGAATGATTGCTACACAAGTCTGCACTCCTAGTGTCCAGGGTCAGCAGGCACCCGAGGTGTGCTACACAAGGCTTGCCGGGCACATGCAGTGGGTGCTTTTTCGGCTGGTTCAGGAAACGGGAGCTAAATCTGATTTGTATCATTATGTTTTAAACTGCAGACTGTTTTGTATGCTGTCAGATATGCCTTTTGTTTGTGCATTCATTTGTGTTTCACTGTCTCCAAAATAAACCTGTCTCTTCAAATCAGGAAATCTTCCACTAAGCCAAGCAAAAAAAAAAAAAGAGGGTGAGGTAATGATGGATGGAGAGGACCCGTTAGTCTGTCTTTCACATGATGACATGCCCATTTCCTCTTCAGTGGTTTTTGTCTGTGTTCATGCTGGCATTAGTTAGAACAAATGGTGGGTTCTGTGGTCGGCCTACAAAGTGACTTTTGAAGGTCACTGATGTTTGGTAATTGGTCACCTTGCATACCTTTCATCAATGCAGTGCTGTTCTCTGTGAGGTCTAGTGAATTATTTCTCCAATGATTAAACAAGAAAACAGAATCTCTGACGCTCCTGGATTAGGGCCTATGAGAATGGACGGGTGGGGGTGGGGAGTGGAGGTGGAAGATTGGCCTAGCCTCACTTGACAGAAGTCCTAATTTTGTCACTTTTTGTCTATAAATTAGGTTTTGTGTACAATTATGGAGATACAGAATTGAAAGCAGGCATTAATTTTACGGCCATTCTGTTTCTAATGTTCTTTGCTTAGAAACTATAATTAACTTTAGAATAGCATTTGCTTTCAGTATAGGTGTTTACGGTAAAAGTTTTAATTTATTCAAGGGAATATTTAAAATATACTAAAAACTTTGTCACCTTATTTTGAATTGTGTTTCTTTTTTTTTTAAATTTATTGGGGTGACAATTGTTAGTAAAATTACATAGATTTCAGGTGTACAATTCTGTATTACATCATCTATAAATCCCATTGTGTGTTCATCACCCAGAGTCAGTTCTCCTTCCATCACCATATATTTGATCCCCCTTACCTTCATCTCCCACCCCGCTTACCCTCTGGTAACCACTAAACTATTGTTTGTTTCTATGAGTTTCTGTTTCTCCTTTTTGTCTTGTTGTTTTGTTGTTTTTGGTTTATATACCACATATCAGTGAAATCACATGGTTCTCTGCTTTTTCTGTCTGACTTATTTCGCTCAGCATTACACTCTCAAGATCCATCCATGTTGTCACAAATGTTCCTCTATCATCTTTTCTTACCGCCGAATAGTATTCCATCGTGTATATATACCACAACTTCTTTATCCATTCATCTATCGAAGGACATTTTGGCTGTTTCCATGTCTTGGCCACTGTAAACAAAGCTGCAATGAACATTGGAGCACACGTGTCTTTATCTATAAATGTTTTCAGATTTTTTGGGTAGATACCCAGGAGAGGGATTGCTGGGTCATATGGCAATTCTATTCGTAATTTTTTGAAGAACCTCCACACTGCCTTCCATAGTGGCTGCACCAGTCTGCATTCCCACCAACAGTGTATGAGGGTTCCTTTTTCTCCATAGCCTCTCCAACACTTGTTACTATTTGTCTTGTTGATGATAGCCATTCTGACTGGGGTGAGGTGATATCTCATTGTGGTTTTGATTTGCATTTCTCTGATGATTAATGATGTTGAGCATTTTTTTCATATGTCTATTTGCCAGTTGTGTGTCCTCTTTGGAGAAATGTCTCTTCAGATCATCTGCCCATTTTTCAATTGGGTTGTTTGTTTTTTTGTTGTTGAGTTGCATGAGTTCCTTGTATATTCTGGATATTAGCCCCTTATCGGAGGCACTGTTTGCAAAAATCTTCTCCCATTCAGTTGGTGGCCTCTTTATTTTGTCGATGGTTTCTTTTGCTGTGCAGAAGCTTTTAAGTTTCATATAGTCCCACTCATTTATTTTAGCTTTTACTTCCATTGCCTTTGGAGTCAAATTCATAAAATGCTCTTTGAACCCAAGGTCCATAAGTTTAGTACCTATGTTTTCTTCTATGCAGTTTATTGTGTCAGGTCTTATGCTTAAGTCTTTGATCCATTTTGAATTAATTTTGGTACATGGTGACAAATAGCAGTCCAGTTTCATTCTTTTGCACGTGGCTATCCAATTCTCTGAGCACCATTTATTGAAGAGGCTGTCTTTCCCCCATTGTATGTTTTTAGCTTCTTTGTCAAAAATTATCTGTCCACATAGACCAATGGAGTAAAACTACATAAATATTGTGTTTCTTTTTAAATAAAACCAGGAGATTCAATTATTAGAAACTGTTGGAGCTTTTCTTAACCTTTGAGAGGCCCCACTTTGGACTAATCAATTTTGTTTCTTTGTGCATTACTAACCTTTTCTAAAGAAAACCATTAGAGCGACAGAAACTGGAGCAGCAGAGGTCCACGTTTGCAGTGGGGTTGGGGGTAGGCACCAAATCTGGTAAAATATAATCAAATGAAGTGCTGAAGTCCTAGGGAGGAGCTGACGTGGTTATCTATGAGTGAAAGGACCAGGATGAGGACACACCATGTGGATACAGGAGCTTCTGAGCTGCCTCTGGGTTTCCTCCCACAGCTCACCTTAGCTTTCAGGATGCTGCGCCAATGTCTTGGCTTGGTACCCAAGACCCTCCGCGACCTGGCCCCTGACCACTTGCCAGCTCTTTCTCCCCCAAGTCTTCTAACCAGAGCCTCGCTTTCACCATATCACAAGACTTAAAACAACCTTAGCAATGCCTCCAGGCCTTCCTACAAGCTGTTTCTCCTGCCTGACCTGCCTCATCTCCTCATTCTCCATAACAACTTACTTATCGCAAAAACTCCTATCCATTCTTCATAAATGAGCCGATGTCTTATGCCTCCGGACTCCAGAAGAACCCTGGGAATATTTCTATCAAATATGAACTTATGATCTTTCCCTGACTCTATAACAGAACAGCCAATGTTAGACTAAACTTGAGGCTGTTGGGCAGGAGACTGAAGGGGAATTCCCTTGCCTGAGCACCAAGTGAATATGAATTCTCAGTAAACACTACTGATAGCTCTCACCAACCTGGTCCCCAACTTCCACCACGGTCCTTGAAGACAGATCAGATTTCCTGATTCGCATTTTGTGTTTAACTTCCCTTAATCTCGTCACGCCCAGAGGTTTAGTACTTTTGGTTCCTGCTCAACAACTCGTATTCTTCCTTGAGCCACTCAGGAAATGCTTCTCTACCTCATTGGATCCCACATTCCCTGAGTTGTTCATACTTTGCAGTTTAATGATTTCGAGCACAAATGCTGCATTGCCAATGTAAGAAAATCAGGAGAAGACTATTTAGTTCTTATACTGCCGGAAACTTACCTGTATACTTGGCCTGTGTTAGGGGAAACTCATAATTTGGACCATTGTTTTATTGAAAAATCAACCATGCCTGTCTGAAATTCTCACTCTGCCACCCATCACCTTCCTTTGACCAGGATTCCAGCACTGCAGCCTCATGACAGCACCCTACCAAATCTCCAAGAGTGTTAACTTCCCAGTCCGGGAAACCACCTGGTGGCCGTGGCCACTGAGGGCAGTCGTCTGTCCTTGGCACCAGACACACATTACTGAAGATGACAGTGAAAAGGAGCTGTGGCCGAGGGTGCAGGTTTGCAGAGCGGTGAATTAGGCACCGTGGCATTATCTTCCTCCATCTTACACAATTTTCACATAATTCTAGCTAAATGAGTTCTTTATTAGATATTCGAAGAAAGGAAAACCCTGACATTGCTGTCTTAGAAAGCAGAGCCCAAGAGAGTATGTAGTTTATAAATGCTGAGGAGCAGCGGGCATCCCCCAGAGCCTGCACTCTCCAGGGTCCTGTGCCGTCAGTGAGTGCGGCATGTGGTCGTGGGCTGATGCGAAGCAGCCAGTGGCCCCATGCTCCTGCCTGTGGGAACACAAAGCGTCATTTCTTCTTGGATCTCGTGTCATCAAAGATATTGGGCTCAAGTCTTCCAGACCCTGCCATGCTGTTGTTTGATCTTGGTGGGAGCAGCAGCTTCCTGTCATAGTTCGGGAACCTTGAGGGGATGCTGAAGGAGGCAGGCCTGGTTTAAACCCAGCTCGGTAATCTTGACACCTCAGTGAGCTGGACTAGGTGGCATAACCCTTTGTGTGCATAAGTTTATTAAATGAGATAAATTGAATAAAGCCCATTATATTTCCTGAAGTGCTTAACAGATGCTAGCTGCTGGTATTCTTATTGTCCTAGTATTTCCATTTCTAATAATATAGCCTGGATCTAGAACTTAGATCCTCTGATATTTTCTGAGAAGGCTCCTCTGCTCTATCATATGAAGGGACTGCAAATTATAGCCCATGTGCCAAATCCGGCCCATCCTGTCTTATTAACCAAATTTTATTGGAATACCTACATGTTCATTTGTTTATATATGTAGTCTGTGGGTGCTTGTGTGCAGAATTGAGGAGCGGTGTGACAGAGATCATATGGCCTGCAAAACCTTAAATATTTTTTTTCTGGTACTTCATAGAAAGTTTGCCTATACCTAAAGGATAAAGGATGTTCTATAATAAGAGCAACATAGCAACAGAAGTCAATTCTAAGGACAGAGATTTGACGTTATGAGGACTTAGAAATTGCCTAAACTTAGGAGTGAAAAGATAGGGATTCAAGTTTTACCTCTGACCTCCCAACCTGGATAACTTTGGGCAAATCATTGCAACCTGAGCTTAAATATATTTCTCTGTGAAATTAGATGCTTAGAATACCCACATTGCATATTGGTGCTCAGGATTAAATTAAACAATTTACATTCAAGTCCTATATCAATATTCAAGTTGTATAAGAACTAATTAATTAATTAATTAATTCATCTATCGATGTGACACCATACAGAGGATTCAGAATGAAAAAACAGACACTGTTTCTGGCCTTATACAATTTATCTTCTGGCTGGGGAGATGAACTGCTTGAAGCTAGGTGTGTTTCCTAATTAATCAGTCTCTTTATAGTCACTTTTTAAAGATACTCAGTTTTAATTGTGCAAGCACACACTATAGGAAAATTCCTGTAGTTATAATTCTGCTTTTGGTTCCACCTGGGTCAGAGATAATAAGTTGTACATCTTTCAGCATTTAGTTGGTTGTTTGCTTTTATTCAAACAATGGATTAGCTGAATCCTTCAAAAGAAACACATTCACAGTTAGACAAGTTGTCTGGTGAATGTGACACATGCAGAGATGCCCACAGGATGATTTAAGCCTTTGTGCATTTACAAAATAAAAATCAACCAAATAAAATGGTGCTCTGTAAGAAAACCCACAGACCATATACAAATACGCATCAATCTGTCACAGACTCATAAAACCCAACTAAGGGTTGGGTTTAAATACATGCTGTCAGATATTTTTCTGTTGTTGTTTTTTGTTTCTTCATTTAGACAGCATTACTTTCTGGACAATAATGAAGAATAAGCAGGCAAAAAAAAAATTTTGATTTAAAACGTTTACCTCTATCACATTTCAGCTGAATGACCAAGCACTGCTTATTAGTTTTAATTCCAGGTCAGTGTCCCATGATGCTTTTCTGTGTCAATTTATCTAGAGTAAATATGTATTAAGAACACATAATTCCTACAAAGTTTATTAATCAGTTTCATCTCCTCGAATTTTCACTGCACTGTGGAAACATTAATGATGTGTTAACGATTTATAATCTAGTATGAGATATACCCTATCAAGTCCCCTATTAAAAGAGTAGTGTCACTCTCTTTAAAAAACATAATTTATGAAAAAGAGCTCTCAGATGCTGATCAGTCTACAGGCATGTCTCCCACGTCACTCATCTGACTATGGTTTTTATGTCCTGTTCACAAAAGGGACATTTAGTACGAAAGCAGTAAATGAAAACTAGAGGCTGTTACCAAATTGTCAGCCATTGTGCTCATATTAATAACTACTGCAGCTGTCTGAGGCTCAAATTAGCATCTCTGAAATAAGTTAAACACTTCTAGCACTATTTAGAACCATTTCAAAGAGAATAACAAAAGTTTATGTTAAGATTTTTTGCTAGATGGTCTTTAAAATGAGAATCTCTTCAGAAACCTAAACTAACTACCCCCATTGTTTTTGTTTTTGTTGTTGAGATGCCATTATGGGTTTACGTGATAAATCCTTATCTCCAATAACTAAAGACTCTGAAAGCTAGATTCATAGGCACATTAATTTATGTTCATGAACTCATGTAAATTCTTATAATGTAAAGATAGAAGAGAACTTTCCCTAGGACAGGCACATTTGTCTCTTATCAGATATCCCAAATAGAGCAGTGTTATTTCTGGCTGCTCACCAGGGCATTTGAAGAGAATAACCATTTCCAGCAAAGACAACAATTCAGGTTGGAGCCAGTGAGTGTCTCTCTCTGAATCTGTTGGGTGAGGAAGAGGACCAGCATCCACCCAAAGGAACTATTTCAAATGCACATTTACTGCAGGGAAAAAAAAAATGAGTCCATCTTGGGATTCGAGAAAACTTGTGACTTGATACAGATGAGCTGGCAATGAGTAAGGCAGTTATTTTGTCAACTGCCCCAGAGGGGCCTGACAGCCCTCATTTCGAGCTATGCTGCTTACATTCTTCAGATGGCCTCTTGGGACGTATACAGGGGAAACTTGCTGTGCTAAGCTCCTGAAATGAGCTTCCTGAATTGAACAGTGGTAAGATGTAGCCCAATACCTGGGAGCAAATGTATTTACTTACCAAATAAGAGTGACAGCTGAATATTTTATTCAAATAGCAAGTCCATTCATCCTCTGACTATTTCAATCTGAGTCTTTAAAGTCCTAAATAATTAAGTAGATGGATATGCTATCCCATTATTTCCTTTAGATTTGTACTCTTGAGAAACACCAGATCCACTCCTGGGAAGTCAGAAGTCCTGGGTTCTATTTTTGGTTCTGCCCTCATTACCCTGTCTACCTCATGAGGGTATTAGAAGAACAACTGAATAATATATATATAAGTATAAAGTAAGGATCTATTTATTAGATAAACATTTATTAACTCCCTACTATGTTCCAGGCATAGCTTAACATCCCATCCTTAGAACAATGCTATAACATAAATATTATTACTCTATTTTTACACATGAAGAAAATGAGCCTCAAAAAGTTACATAACTTGACCCATATCATAACTGCCATGATATGAAGAGCTGAGATTAAAATTTGGGACTTTTCAGTCCAAGTCTAGATTCACCTGCTCCTATGTCAGTTCTAAATTTACACTAACATAATTAAAGAATGCTAAGACTTCAGTGTCTCAGATGAAGTTAGCAGATGACTTGAATGCTTTCACTCAAGGGGCTCTAACCTTCTTGTGTAGAAGAAGCCTCTATTCATTTCTTTGAAACCTAGAGAGACAGTGTCCTCAGAGAGCTGGTCAGAATATTCATAGGTGAGAGGGCAGTGCTGCTCCTGCATGACATTCCCCAGGATTTCATACCAGAGGAGACAGAACAGCAAGGAAGAAGATGGTGCTGACAACTGGCTTGGAGGTCTGCCTTGTGGGTGCAAAGCTCATTGGTAGCCACACATCGCCTAGTTGGGGAGCCCTGCCTTTGTATAAGGAAGTGCCGGCTGTGAGAATTTTATGGAGTCCTAGTGGAACATTTTTTGAGGCAGACATTTTCTTGGGACCCCTTAAATCTCAATATGTAAAAAACTTCCAATTTTTAAGAAATGCCAACATGGTTACATCCTAAAACTTTGGAGTATTTCATTCCGTGTAAGTCATACAGGCATGAGGGTGCTTGGTCACGTATATGCCCTGTTCCCAGACAGTTCAATCACTTTCCTTCTTTTTTTCCAACAATCAATGATATTTTAGACTCATATGCACAACTCTAAGACCATAGAGGAATATGAGTCAAATAATTCTGTCTCGTAGCATGAGTCAGTCGCAGAAGCCAGGTTACTCTAAGCCTTGCGTCAGCACAGAGGTCCCAGTCCACGTAGCAGCCCAATGAGTTCTTGTTAGCAGTTGGCACGGCCTGTTGTTGGGAGGGGGAAAGCTGCCATGCAAAATGGATCCTTTTCTTTATAACATTGGCTCTGCAGCCAGAGTTAGATTATATTTGGATTGCCTTCACTCTCCAGTCATTCAGTGAAATGCTTCTTCTATTCTCCATCTCTAGGGAACTTCTCTTACAACATTTATAAATGAGAAAAAAGATAATTCTGGATCATGCTTTTATAGGGTAGAGCTGGAAAGTGGTAAGTTACCATCTGTTCATTCAGAAACAGAAGAATTTTACATATTATGTAGAATATGGGAACGGCAAGGGAACAGACGTCCTGGCTCTTCTTTCCCCTCTCCCTAACCCTACAGCATCTCCCTTAAATACAAGCATGACTCTAGTGCGCACATGAGGATTCCCTTAAAACGAACGGCCTTAGTGAAATGCCAGGATGCTGCAGGAGCCACCTTCGAGCACAAGAGGGACAGAGAGATGCGTGGGTGCAGCCAGGTGTGGGAGGCACTGGCAGTTCCTCTCAGTGAGGGTATCTGCCTCCATCCAGTTCAGAGCCTTCAGCTTCCCCTGCCCTCTGATGGTGATGGCTGTTGCTCCCAGCCTCCTCCTCGTCTCTGCTGCTCCCCTCCTCTGCACATCCTTAGCTCCAGGATCCTAACCCTAGATCCTGACAAGCTGGTCCTAAAGGCTGTCTTCACTGACAACTAGGAATTAGAGTTGTCCACTTAAAATGCATCATGCCTACAGTTCCCAATGGAAATAAAAGTTCATTGAATAAGAACACAGTGTTCTACTACTCAGTGACCAAATAGCAACGGTGTTTTTGTTTTGAGTATTTACATGGATTTAAAAGCAATTGGGTTGGAACTGGATTTGGAGCGTTCTCTTGTAACCATTAGTTTTTAACAGAAAAAATAAAATAAAATAAAAATGTTTCCAAGGAATCCCAAGAGGTCACTTGCCTGCCTCTCCAGAATGCTGTGCTTTCTCACAGACATTCAGGTACTAGGGACAGAGCAAACGGATGGCTATGTGAAGCCAAATAACTTCCTGTTGTTTTGTCAAATAAGTACCCCAATGCGTGGGCAGGAGAAAGAGCTCTGAAATGAGCTGTCTTCGTGGGTACTTTGATTGCTACTCTTTTTTTCTCTACACACTGGCCATTTGCGCCCAGGGCATCTGTCTTGTCAGTGTAATTTAATGCCTATCAGTCTGGTGACAGAAAAAGTGATGAGGTGTCACCATCCCTTGCTTCTTAGCTACACTTTTACCAAGTGAAAGTACAACTCTAGAAAGAATATTACAGGCCTGTACATGAAGAGGTGGAAAAAAACAGATCTCAAAAGTGTGGCCACTGCTGGACTCCTGGGTAAAATGGCTTTACGCAAAATGAAAGCGGTTTTGCACGAGGTGTCTGTAATGGGTTGAAGTGTGTTCCCCAGAAAGGAATATTGAAGTCCCAACCCCTAGCACCTGTGAATGTGAGCTTACCTGAAAAGAGGGTCTTTGCAGATGTGATCAAGTTAAGATCAAGTCGTGCTGGATTGGAATGGGTCCTACATCCAATGACAGATGTCATCGAGCAGCTGCATTCTGAGTGCCCAACTCAGCTAGGTTTGCCATTGAAAAGTGGATGCAGTTAGGTTTTGATTTTCAGGTAGAACCCTCTCGCCCCCCTTTTCACAGGTTTGTTTTGCAAAATCCAAGCAACCTACAAAAGTTCCTCTGCTTTGTCCAAGACTCCTTGATGCTGCAATCCTCTGTTCCATCTCCCTTCACCAGTCGGCACATGGTCCTCATCTGCTCTTTCCTTGACTAATTTAAATGCATCTCCCAACAGATCAGAGCTTTCAAACCTAAAGTTTGCAATAAAAGTCAACTCGCAAGATTATAAGCCTCTGAAGATTTTTAGGTCCTATGCTCCAAGATTCTGGAGTGAGTTCTGGGGTAAAGAACTCAACATTTCCCTTTCAATTCCACTCCCTTTTTCTTTTACATATCTCATCAGATTTTTCATTTCAATGATTTCTTCTCTCTTTTTGTTTGCCTTAGCCTTTCTCTCCATCTTAAGCCTGATGAGAAATCCAAATGAGTTTGTGTTCCTCTCCCAGGGATGCTCGCAGCATGGTGACAGTGGACAGCTGCAGGGAGGTGAGGAGTCCACCAAGGCTGAGAAGCTCTTTGTAACAGGTTCCCACACTTTTACTCCCTGCCCTTTCTCCCACCCGGATGCATCTTAGACGACCAGGAAGGCGAGTCTTGTGCTTTCAGCAAGCCTAAGTCCCCAGGCCTGACTTCTGGGGTCCTGGTCCTGACATTTTGCTATGCCTTATTAGAGATGTGCCTCTTGTTTTGTGTCTTTGGTGCAGGTTCTACACCTCTTGTACAACTGGACCTAGGAATTTTCTATTTCTGTCTCCTTGGGGATCTTCCAGGAAGATTCCTATGACATACAACTGTCTTTTTCATCCTTTTGTTTTCATGCTCAGGGATGTACATTAGAGGGCAGCCACAATCTATTCACTCTGTCTAAAATTTAATGAGTTATCCTTCCAATAAATTATTCTTTATTATAATGAATTTGACTGGAGAAAAAAGTCACCACTCATAGTCCCTTCCATTTTTCTGACAATTTTTTTTTGAGATTTTTGCCAAAAAGAAAAGAGATCTTGGAGCTCTGCAATGGTCAAAACAGAGCTAATATTTAAATTTCATTAGTTTTAATTCTTAATAGCTACACAGTATTTCATTACATGCATCTACTAAGTTTAATTAACCAGCACCATACTGACAGTTGGGTGGTTTCAATATTTTGCTATCATAAGTAATCATGGAATGAATGTTTCTATATATTCTGCTCTGTGCATGTTAGTATACCTACAGGAGAAATTCTTAGAAGTTGAATTTCTGAGGTAGAAGGAATATGCATTTATAATTTTGAAAGATATTGCAAATTACTTTGCACAGAATTGCACCGGTCACTGTCCCAACACTGATGTCTGATGCGGGCTGTTTCTCATATCTCACTAATGCAGTGCAGTGTCAAACTACTTTATCTTTGCCATTCTGATGGGTGAAGATGGAATATCACTGTAGTTTTAATACACATTTGTCTCACCAGTGAGATTGGACATCTTTCGATATGCTTAAGAACACGTTCTTTTCCTGTGACCTATTTCTTCATATCTTTTCCAATTTTTCCATCTAATTTTTAGTTTTTTCCCATATTTACCTGTATTTGGTAAATTACAAAAAATCAGTCTGTTGATCTGCTACCATATTGATGCAGTCATTTTTTTATTTTTCCAGTCCTCTCTGTTGCCATTAGTCTGACTGGGTCTTAAATCTGATTGGAGTTCCATTTGTTTGTTCAGTGCCTGACTGGAAATATAGGCCATCCCCTTGGGGAACTCATCTCAATGGGCACAGTTCAGTCACGTCAACAACTATCTATTGTTTTTACACCGTGCAGTACACTCTGTGCTGGGGTGTAGGAAAACCAATAGCATTTATTGAATGCTTCCCTCATGCTCGGCACTGTGTCAGGCACTCCATGAGCTTTTTCATTTCATCCTCAAAAATCTCCGCAAAGCAGGTATCACTCTGCCCATTTTACAGATGAGGAAACTGAACTTACTGAAGTGAGAGATGTTGACCTTGAACCTGCAAAACTCTTTTCACGACAGTGTAATGTCCTGCCCTTTGAATGTGCTCTACCCATTCATCCACTGCAAATTGAAAGGAGCTCATTGACTGTTGGGTCAGCTGACATACTCATCCTCTGCCAGCTAATAACAGAGCGATCCCACAGGCCTGGAACTCTTCAGATCTTCCAGTTAGGAGACTTAGTCATCTTTCTTTGTCTTCCTATAGAAGAGAGAGACTGTCAACCCAGAACAAATGTTGGGAGCTGTACAAAATTACCCAATGAACTAAATTTATACTACAGGAGCTGCTAACTGTTATTTTATTTACGGCACTCTGGATCTCAATCTCCTTAGTTTCATTACTCCCAATTAAGCTTATGTATGCTCACAAAGCATCATTACATGATTTAATGACAGAATTTTGAATTAATTATACACCGATATTTTATAACATATTCTAGGTGTCTCACTAAAATTGGAGCTGCTTTTTATAGATGCACAAATGAAGGTAGCTATGTTACTGAAGTTCCATTTCCGAGAATTATCCCCTACTTAAGGTAAAATGCACATGTTTCCATATATATGTTTTTAGAATTCTATGATTTAACACAGACCTAGTTGCTCTCAGTAAATATTTAACTGGAAAGAGAAGTCTGCACAACCCTACCTCGTAAAGCGGAATAGCCTGAATTAATTAAAGCATATTCAGACATTTATTAATTACTTTTCCCTTGCTGATTATTGGTGATGGATGAAGTTAAAGGTAGATCATCATTCCACAATGGCCATAACTACATTTGAAGCAGGGAGGTAATTAAGGCTCTCAAAAAACAGAGGGATTTATATTTCAGCTGGAGTTAATTCCGTGGTGAATCAAGTGAGAAAAATACTCAGCTACCCCTGAGGCAAATGAGGTTACCATGACCTCGTCCAAGGTGCTAAGTGGTTCCTGAAAGTATAATTTTATGTAACATTTTATTATATTTTATTCCCTGAGTGCTTTTCTTTCACAAGATTTTAAAGGCAGGTTTCCCTAGCATTCATATCTCTTACACTCCCCACCTCCACTCCCCAAACTACTTACCTCCAACCCCCAGCTTCCCTAACCTCCACAACCCCCATTTTCCCAGCCTCAACCCCTCATACACTCCCCAGCCTCCACCCCTCAAGCTTCACTCCCAGTCTCTCCAACTTCTACCTCCCAGCCTCCCTACCCTCACTTCCCAGCCTTCCCACCTTCCATCACACACAGTTTCCCATCCTCCACCACCTATAGACTTCTCAGCCTCCACCACTTCCAGCCTCCCCTTTCTTCACCCCTCTGGCTTCACTACTGTAGCCTCCTCACCCACCACCTCCCAACCTTCCTACCCTCCACTTCCACCCATAGGGTCCCTACCCTCTATCCCCATTCTCTAACCTTCCATCCCCCTAGCCTCCTCGCCTACAACTCCCAGCTTCCCACCCTCTGCCGCCCCTAGCCTCCCCTCTCTCCACCAATCCCAGATTTCCACACTCAGCTCCCTGTAGCCTCCTCACCCTTCACCCCCTAGCCTACCTAGCCTACCTTCTTTCCTGGAACTGCTGCACTGTGGTTTGACCTTTCCACATCCTAATGCCACCATCAAAACTTAACCTACTCTATATTCTGTTATTTCAGGGTTCTTTCTAACTGAAAATCTGATCAATAAGTTCATGCTAGGTATAGATGGCTAATGATAGACCAATGTGTAACATTTCAACAAATAATTTTAAATAAAAAATACACACTGGTTATGTAAAATACAATACTTGTCCTAGAGGAAAGCAAAGATGAATGAGAAGTCACCTTGTCCTTCTTTCTCATTTTTTCTAGTCAAAATAACAAAAATGACATCATGCAGTGAAGTCATCCACTCAGTCTTGACTTCAAATGAATTTGACTCTTCAAAATTAAATCTACTTTGAAAGGACAATGGTCAACTACACTGAGGTTATTTGAAAGAATATGCTGCTAATTCTAAAGGTAAATTCCAAAAGAGATAACTGCTTTAATTGAAAAAGTATAGACTTTGGCACCTCTGGACAGATAGGAGCTCAAATCTAAGCTTGCGGGATGGCTAATATTAGGAAACTCAGTATATATTTCAAAGTTTCAGATTCCCCATCTACATAAAAGGGATGAAAATCACCTACCTCATAGGTTAAATAGGTAAGATTAAATGGCAGGGAGACAATTTTAAGCAAAGGCAGTATCTTAAATAAGTGTAAAGTCTGCCAAGAGTTAACCTTCTATTTTATCATTATTTCCTTGTATGTTCATTTACACAATAAAAAAGTGATATTCTTTATAGTTATGCCTCTGATAGGTGACCAACGACCTATATGTGGGCAATTTGCCACTGAACTGTACATTCAAAAAATCATTAACTCATCTGAAAACTCCCCACAGCTGCTCTCCTGTGGAATTATTTTGAGCCCACTAATATCAAATACTGTGGCTGGAAGGTGACAATAGAATGTCATCTTGTTGCAGTAGAATACCTACATTCCAGCTCTGCCCTGGGTGAATCCAGAAATGGGCAATTCTAGGCTTTCAAGTAGGAACCATACTCTTTTCATAGATGACTGAAGGCCAGGATACTGTAATCTATGCTTGTATTGAGGGGAGAATTTAGGCTTGGGGCTTTCAGATACATTCTTAATGATATGGGGGCTAATGGCTTTCAAAGACTTACGTGTGCAGCTTCTGGTCAAGATGGCAGAGTAGGTTAACACTGTGCTTGCCTTCTCCCATGACTACATTAAAATTACAACTAAACTACAGAACAACCATCATTGAGAACCACCTGAAGTCTAGCTGAACAGAAGTCCTATAACTAAGGACATGTAAGGTCTTCCAATTAAATTCAAGAACTTATCCTAGAAAAAGTGCTCCATACCTCATTGCTGAGTATCACTATGGTCACCTTCAAAGTGCTCCCCCTGGGAAGCTATGCACCTATGTCAGCTCCTCGTCTACCCTTCAAAGCAATTTTGGAACTCCTTTTCTGGAATGGCCATGAGGCCATTGATTGCCTTTGATGTCCTGAATGTCATCAAAATGTCTTTCATTCAGTATTTCCTTTATCTTCGGGTAAAAAAAAGAAGTCACTAGGGGCCAGATCAGGTGAGTAGGTAAGGTGTTCCAATACAGTTATTTGTTTGCTGGCTAAAAACTCCCTCACAGACAGTGCTGTGTGAGCTGGTGCATTGTCTTGATGCAAGAGCCATGAATTGTTGGTGAAAAGTTCAGGTCATCTAACTTTTTCATGCAGCCTTTTCAGCACTTCCAAATAGTAAATTTGGTTAATTGTTTGTCCAGTTGGTACACATTCATAATGAATAAACCCACTGATATCAAAAAAACGTTAGCAACATCATGGCGACAAGTTCATGAACTTAATTATCAGACCTCATACAGAAGAAGCCACGTTGAGACTGGTAGGAGGGGTGGAGATGAGGAATGGGCTGTTCCCACACCCATGTGTGGCGATTAAAAATTGGGAGGAATATTTCAGATGTGGAAATCCCCACTGAGGAGAGAGGGGTCCCAGCCCAGACCAGCCTTCTCAGCCCGGAGTTCCAGTGTTGGGAAGAGAAGTCTCCATAACTTCTGACTCTGAAAATCAGCAGAGATTGTGGCTGAGTTAGATGAAGGGTGGCTGGAGTCCCAGGCGTTCTTCTTAAAGGAGCCGTGCACAGACTTACTTGCTGACAGACTCACTCACTCTGAGCTCCAGTGCTGAAACAGCAGTTCAAAAAGCTTTGGGGAGGAACTGAATTGTCTGGCCTCAAGGTGAGGGGTGGAGGGGCAGCTTACTCCCAGACAGAATTGCTGGCAAAAGCCATTGTTCCTTTGTTGAGCCCTTGCCACACCCAGCTTGCACACTCAGGTGGACACTATATCTGAGTCTCCATCAACCTATAACACCGTTCGCCCTACCCCTGATGATTCCGAAACCCCACCCAATTCAACTTGCATTCCCACCCAAGCTGTTTCCACTGGCTTTTCCATACAAACAGCATGTCTTGGCTCATCCTGTGGACTTTCCTAAAACCTTTCAATGGTTCAGAAACTCCAAATAAGTAGTATCTGGCCTTGGCAAGCCCCATACGCATTGCTAAGCAGCCCCAAGCCTGACACTAGCAGCATCTGGCCTCAATTCACAAACTTAGCCTCTCCCAGTCACCTCCAAGCTCAACACAAATGGCAACCATCTGCAGATCACTTTGTAGCTCATACCAAGTGGCCCTGGGCAGGGTACAGACAGCGGCTGACCTTGGACTGCACCAGAGTTCCTCCCCAAAGGCCCCAGAATCAACACACCCAGTAGCCAGGTTCAGAACACAGCAGAGCACCACCCAGCCACCTCCACAAATGACATACCCAAAGGGCAGACTGGCAGGCACCAGAGCCCCACTAAAGCAAATCTTGATCCATAGGGTCAGCTTCTGCATAACAACTCCTCCACTGTAGTCAGGACCAGTCCTCACAACCAGTCAACCTGAGAGTCAGTCCCTCCCATTGACATGCAAACAGTAGCCAAGTCTCAACTATATAACAGGAGACCACACACAACCCACACAAGGGACACATCTGGAACACCCAGCTCAGGTGACCAGGGAGACTGCATCACTAAGCCCCACAGCACACCTACTACATAAGGCCACTCTACCAAGACCAGGAGACATAGCAGTTCTACTTAATATGTAGAAACAGGCACAGGGAGGCAGCCAAAATGAGGAGACAAAGAAACATGTACCAAATGAAAGACCAGAACAAAGCTCCAGAAAAAGAACTAAATAAAATGAAGATAAGCAATCTATCAGATGCACAGTTCAAAACAACACATGTAAGAATGCTCAGTGATCTCAGTGAGAACTTCAGCAAAGAGATAGGAAACATAAAAAAGAATCAGTCAGAAATGAAGAATACAATAACTGAAATCAAGAATACATTAGAGCGAATCAACAGTAGATTTGTTGAAGCAGAGGATTATCAGCAATTTAGAAGATAAGGTAGCAGAAAACACCCAATCAGAATAGCAAAAAGAAAAAAGAATCGAAAAAAAATAAGGAGAGTTTAAGGGGCCTTTGGGGCAATATCAAGCATACCAATAGTCACATCATAAATGTACCGGAAGGAGAAGAGAGAGAGCAAGGAAATGAAAACCTATTTAAAGAAATAATGACAGAAAACTTCCCTAACCTGGCAAAGGAAATAGATATACAAGCCCAGGAAGCACAAAGTCCCAAACAGGATGAACCCAAAGAGGACCACATCAAGACACATCATAATTCAAATGCCAGAGGTTAAAGACAAAGAGAGACTCTTAAAAGCAGCAAGAAAAAAGCAATTAGTTACCTACAAGGCAGTTCCCATAAGAGTGTCAGCTGATTTCTCAACAGAAACTTTACAGGTCAGAACGGATTGGCACAAACTGTTCAAAGTGATGAAAAGCAGTGACTTACAAACAAAGATTACTCTACCCAGCAAAGCTATCATTTAGAATGGAAGGAAAGATAAAGAGCTTCTCAGACAAGTGAAAGCTAAAGGAGTTCATCACCACTAAACCAATATTACAAGAAATGTTAAAGGAACTTCTTTAAGAAGAAGAAAAGAAAAAGCTCAAAAATATTAAAAACAAAACAATGGCAATAACTGTATATCAACAATTACTTTAAATGTAAATGGATTAAATGCACCATTTACATAAGGTGGCTGAATGGATAAGAAAACAAGACCCTTACGTATGCTGTCTACAAGAGACTCACTTCACTTTTAAAGGCACACACAGACTGAAAGTAAAGGGATAGAAAAAGGAATGTCATGAAAATAGAAATTAAAATAACAATACTTATACCAGACAAAATATACCTTTAAAAAAGTCTATAACAAGAGACAAGGACTCAGTTATTCTACTCCTGGGTATTTATCCAAAGAAGCCCGAAACACTAGTTTGAAAAGACACATACATCTATATGTTCACTGCAGCATTATTTACAATAGCCAAGTTATGGGAGCAACCTAAATGTCCATCAATAGATGAATAGATAAATAAAAAGTAGTGCATATATACAATGGAATATTTCTCAGCCATAAAAAAGAATGAAATCTTACCATCTGCAACCACATGGATGGACCTAGAGGGTATTATGCTAAACGAAATAAGTAAGCCAGAGAAAGACAAATACCATAGGATTTCATTTATATGTGGAATCTTAAAAAAAGAAAAAAAGAAAATAAATAAACAAAACATAAACAATCTCATGTATACAGAGAACATTTTGATAGTTGCCAGATTGAGTGGTGGGGCAGATGAGTGAAAAAGGGAAAGAGATTAAGTACAAATTTGTAGTTACAAAATAGTCATAGGGATGTAATGTACAGCATAGAGAATATAGTCAATAATATTGTAATAACTATTTATGGTGTCAGATGGGTACTAGATTTATCATGGTGATCACTTCCTTAGTTATATAAATGTCTAATCACTATCTTGTATACCTAAAACTAATATAATATTCTATGTCAACTCGAATTGAAAAATAAAAATTATTAAGATCATTTAAAATAAATTACCCCCCACCAACAGGCTTTATGTGTGTGTGTGGGGTGGGGGTGCAGAGTGGAGGGCTGCTTTTCCAAGGCGTTCTAAGGCGCGCTGGTCCTCCTGTGTCATAATACGACCTGGAGAGTTTACTTGTGATCAGTGAAATCTGTTTGAATTCCATTTCACCCTCTTGTTATCTGGGGTCAAGTTGCTGAAAATTCTCAAGGTTCAGTTTCCACATTGGGAGAGGAATAATCACATCATGGGCTGTTATGAAAAATGACAGAGTGATTATGTGGTTAGAGGAAAAAATGAACCTGTTTAAAGCAGGGAGTACAGTTTCTGGCGTATAATAAGAACTCAGCAAATTCTGGTGTCCTTCTTTCCTCTAGTCCTAATTTCAGATTCAAGATTGATCTTACCTTTAGCTATGTAAATTTCCATCTACTGATAGAATTTTAGAGGTAACAGCAAATACCCAGAAAAAACAGTCCATCAATATGTGACTGGTTTATTGATTCCTTCCGACAGAGCCTCACCTGACTCACTCTCTTAATTTCGTTTAAAGCTCTGTGCATATGTCTCCTCCTCACATATATTTTCCCTGATGATCCCATCTAAAATAGCCCCCTGCATATCACCCTTTATCAAACCCTTACTCTGCTTACTTTTCTTCATAGTACTTATTGCTACTTCGAGTTGTATTATGTATGTTTTTGTGTATTCATTGCCTTCCCCCAGTAATATGTAAGCTCAGTAATGGCAGAGCATTTGTCCGTCTTGATCACAGCTATTCTCCCCGCCCAACATTTAGAACAGTGTCTGGATACATTTGAGAAGGGCTCGGTAAGTATTTGTTGAAGAAAGGCTGTTTTAAATCCCACAACCAGTTTTAATTTCCTTCCCTTAAAGCTTTATTTACAACAGAAACCTTCATTTATTAAGCATTTACTCAATCCCTCAACCTTTTATATGGATAATATAATTTAATCTTCTGAACATCCTCTATGAGATAGGAGCAATTATAACTCCCTAATATAGGTGAGAAAATGGAAGTTTAGAGATTAAGTAACTTAATGAAAGACAGAAGGGCAGATGGGACACACTCTAGGTTATTGATCTACAAAATCATCTGCATCTCCAATTTCTTTCCATCCCCTCCTGCTTCTATGCTTAAACTCTATTGTATTTTGAACTGCCTCTCTATTTCATGTCAAAATGCTAATACCTCTGGGGATGGGTAACATTAAACTGTTGTTGTCATTTACCCTCCCTGGTGCATGTCAACTAGGACATCTTAGAACCAGGACCCTGGTGTGTAAGCCTAATGATCTAGAACAGCACTTTGGCGAAGGTTACTCCCCCTTGTAAACATTCCACACCCAGAGCTGTCTTCCTCCTTAACCCTGCGATGTTTTTCCTTTGCAATTTAGCATCTCCAAGACAACACAGCTCTGGGGGTCGGTGGTTTGACAATACTTCCCCTGGTGTAAAAGAGGTCAATCAGACACAAGATGAGAAATTGAGAAATTGCCAGACTCTTTAGTTTGTTTGTTTTCTACAGTATCCTTTCTTCCTGCATTAGTGAGAGTTCAGGAAAAGGTGCTGGCTGGTTGGATTTGAATATCACTTCTGCAGTCACAGCCCTCAGTAGTTCTTCACAGGACAGGCCACAGTCAGCATGTCACTGTTATCACAGCCGACAGGACATAGATATTTAGCAAAAGGAAAGAACAAGAATAACAAGGTACCAGCTTAACTGTACAGGTAGGTAGGGTGGAAGACTGCTTCCATGTTGTAATTTGAGAGAGACAGCAGGCTACCTGTTTCAAAATGTTAGTCTTACGTCTTAGTTTGAGATTCCCCCATTAGTGTCATTTCACTTCCAGGAAGAGATTGTCTCCAGAAGTCTCCCTTGCTTGAGAAGGCAGAAAGGGCACATTAAGCCTGGATTAGCTAGCTGTTGCCATAGCAACTGGAAGCAAGGCCCTGGAGGGAATGAAACATTGGGCAGGTAAATTTTGATGAGGAGGGAAAGGGATAGAATGAGAGGCTAGATGAGGTGGCACCATAATTGGTAGCCCTGGGCAGCCATGGGGCAGTCATCTATAAAACAAAAAGTTACTACTCATTTTTAGTCAGGTGTAATCTGAGACTTTTTCATTACAAAGTTAGCCGTTGCTTACGTGGAAATGGTTAGCTCTCATATTCTTTAACAGTACATGGTTATTTAAAATTCTTAGCCTTTGGCACCCTCTAGTCCATTGCCAAGACAAATATAATTTAATTTTTCCCAACAACAAAAAGTTAGAATCTACTTCCAGCCTTGTGTATGGAATACAAAGACAACTGGCCAGATACCAGGATCTTTGTTCTGTTCCGAGATATTTATCTGGGAAAACAGATTGTAGAAGGGACTAACTAGACTGTAGTTGATTTAAAAAAAGTGAATTTTACAAAAAGTCATTATCCTTCAAATGAAGGTTTCCAATGCAAAACTAAACCTTATAAACACAATATTTTAGAGCAGGGAAGATTCTTAAAGGTCTTCCAGTTCTATCTCCTTCTGTTACAAAGGAAAGTGCTGAGCGCCAAAGAGATTAATTATGTCCTCTCACCTCCTAATGACTCTGTCACTTCTAATTATTGCTAGAAAAAAAAACAACACAGGAATTCCCAACGCCCTCCATTTGTGGGCACTGAAAAATCAGTTTGCGTATCAGCAGGGAAAATCAGCATCAAGGCCAAAGATGTCCAATTTGTTCCTAATAAAAAAAATAAGTACTGACATGTATTGAGTACTTATAATGTGCTAGGAATGGAGCTAAATGCTTTATAACCTATGTCTCCCTTAACCTCCAAATAGTCCTGTGAGATATATTTACTCCATGTTACAGATAAGAATAGCAGAGCTGAGAGAAGCTAGGTAGCTTGTTTACTGTTGAAGAACTAGTAGGGGACAGACTCAAAGTCTGATAAGTCCTTGCTCCTTACCATAATATACTACTTCCACGTCTCACTTCCCTGGTAAGAAAACCAGAGGTCAATAATCAACTATATTCATGAACTTAATGCCTCTTTCTGACAACTAAAACCATCCCCAAGGAAAGTCATCCAACTGTAGCCAACTAACCAGACTCCTCAAGAACCTACTTTTTTGTAATTAACTGGTTTTGTGATAATAAATGTAAATCACATTCAATATGCAACATTTAAAAACACAGACAAAAATAAAGGAGAAAATTAAAATCTCCTGTAATTACACCAAGGGTTATATGCAGGAAAATTTTTTTTTTTTTTCTTCCATTTTAAAGACCACTATATTTCTTGCAAATATCAGCAATAGCCTTTAGCGTTTTCTACAGGTATCATTTAGCCTTAGGGAAATTCACTAGTGAACAACCACCATCAAAGAGTATTTACTCTTTAGTTCATTCATTTATTCAACTGAGATATATTGCTTGAATGTCTCCTCTGTGCCAGGTGCTCTGCTAGTTGCTGGAACTCACTGACAGTTAAAGATGGGTTCTGGTCTTGGCCTCATGGAACCTACAGCCTATTTCTCTGAAAGACGTTTTCAGTGTACTTCACCGTAATTAGCCTCAAAAGATACTTTTAGTCCATATGCCCAATTGAAGTAATTATTTCCCTCATTGTGATGATAGAGGGGTGATATAAAGATAGGTCTTGTAGCCTCCTAACTGACACAGAACAGTAAAAAATTACTCAAAATAGAGGTTCTGATACCTTATCATGGCAAACATATCTCACAAGCTAGGATTTGGGGGATTTTCCCACCTTAAAGATTCTTCTTATCCAGGACGTAGATATTCCTTTGGTGCTAAGCTGGCAGCCTGACGTGTAGAGGGTATCAGGAATGGATGCTCGTGCTTGGAATTCCTTTAACATGGACACAATTTGCCAATAGTCAAACACTGTCGAGGTTGATTGAAATGTGTGAATAAAATGATTATAATTAACACGCAATGGGGACTTCTCTCCTAAGAACAGTTGTTTGTGGGAGTGAGACTTCAGGAAGCCTAAAAGCTATGGGGATGGAGGAGACACTTCATGAGTCAGCCAGGGGCTCCCGTCTTACTTTCCTATGTCTTCTGTAACACATTGCCACAAGCTTATGGGCCTAAAGCAGCACTCTTTTATCCTCTTGTACTTCTGGAGGTCCGAAGTTTAAAATGGGTTTGCAGGACTGTGTTCCTTCTGGAGACTCGAGGGGAGAATCCCTTCTTGCCTTTCCAGCTTTTGGAGGCTGCCCATGCTCCTTAGCTCCTGGCCCTGCTCCCTCTGACCTCTGCTTCCATTATTACACCCCCTTCACCAAATGTGGTCCTTCCTGCATCCCTCTTATAAAGACCCTATGATTACACTGGGCCCACTCAGGTAGTCCAGGACAGTTTCACCATCTCAAGAACCTTAATTTAATCACGTCTGTAAAGTCCCTTTTACCACGTATAGGGACCAGGTATGAGGGTATAGACATCTGGCTGGGGGGAGAGGGGGGTGCATTATTCAGCCCACCACAGGCGCTAAAGATAAACATGAATATTTCACATGTGTATCGAGCTGGGACTGTCTGCAAAAAGGGTTTGAGTCTTTCTCACATTCTTTTCTCTCTCCTCTCTCTACTACCCCGCTCCTATCCTTCCATTCAGCTCTGTCTGGATTCAAAGTCTGAGTCCTTTTTTCTGGGCTCTCTGTTCCTCCCACAGGCAGCAAGACATTGGTGTCAGAATTCTGTTCCAGCTACTCTTCCTTCCTTATTTATTTCAACATAAGCAACATTAGTGCATGAGAAGCCCAAGGACCTATTGCGTACATAAGTGGATTTGTGCGCAAAACTACCTGCGTCAGACCCTGGAAAGGAGATAGTCACTGAACATTTATTTTAGTCATATAATTAATTGCATATTTCTGGTTGTTTAATTTTGGGGAGATGAGCCTAAGTATAGAGATCTGTTTAATTTTCAGAGGATAAAGCCAAGAACAAAGGTCTGTTCACTCTGGTATGTGGTCTCTAGGCATTTTGGTAACAAGCAAGCCAGGGGAAGAGCACTTCGATGCCGCTTGAGTCATACATTTGGCCAATTCCATAGGACGTAGAGAACCTAGAAAAAAATGTCATTGCTGACCTGTTTTGCCTTCCCATTTAGGTTGAAAGCTCCTTAGCAGAGGAGTCTACAGCAAAGATCAAAGATCATTACATCGATGTCAGTGGTGGTGGTGCCCCTGCAGAAGGAAAAGCATCCCCAAGCAGAAATGACAAATAGGAAACTCATTTGAGTATACTTCCCTTACCATTCCTCGTCCAAGAAAGACATCACTAATCAGCCAAGCACTGTTCCGCCGCAGAGCCTGGATCTGGCCTGAAAACCCTTCCCAACTGAATGTGCCAGCGAGCCACTGCCATTCAACAGAGCTGGCAAATAAATGGAGCTCCGTCCGATGTCCCTGCATTAGTCAATGCTCTCCTGTTTCCAGGCATTAAGGAAAATTCCTCATACTGCAACCCAGCAAAAAAACACTCTGATGCCTAGAACACAACTTCAGTTCAATTTCTGGAGCTGGCAAAATCCTGGGAGAGACTGATTCAAAAATGAGGCAGATGCTTCCATCTCTCTATTTTCTGGCTGGAGACTTGGGGTGGGGGTGGGTTACTCCCATCTCATCTTAACTGTCTCCAGCTCCTCTTCTGGGATACTGGATAACGAGGCTTCTTCCCCTTTCCCTTCCATGGTACTTCTGTGCTTGAATTCCTGCATTAAATGTACATTCTTGCCCCCAATTTCTGCTTTTTCTTCCTTAATTATGTGCCTCTCCTCCTCTTTCTTCAAACCAGAATCCTGCTGGGCCCCCAAGAGCACTCTCCCCAGGGAGTACTTGGCAGTATTGTCAAACTCTTCAGAGGCAAGGAGGGAAAAGAAACGCAAGCTCATCCATCCCTGTCTCTTTTTTCACCTTGTGGTTTCCACTCACAATAAGCAGCCCTAGAGGTTATCAAACATCCCAACGTGCTTTGACAGCTATTCATCCATTAAAGCCTCTGATTGCCTGGCATAATTGCGGGCTGTACTCCTACTCTATGAACATGGCTCCTCAACTGCTCTCAGACACTGGCTTGCTTTTACATCAGGGCTTGCTAGGAAAGAGGTAAAAACACAACAGCTCATTCAAACAGCTCAGTGACAAGTGAGCCAGCCACATCAGAACATGGGAGGAGGGGAGAAACCCAGCATGTGCAACTGTGGGTTTGCTTTTTATTAAGAGAAAATGATTTGTGCAGATTACTCCCCCAAATTTTAGCTAGGATCACAGGGAGATCCTTTGCTCTGGACCAAAGCAAAATCCTTCTGGGGCCTGCAAAATCCTGGGAGAGCCCAAATCATAAAAGCAGATCTCCTGAGTCTCCCGAATTCATTTCAACGCCTGTCTCAGCCCCAATCAATAATCCAGCTGTACCCTCTGCAGCGAAGCACAGTCATTCAAGCTTTGTGTCTGAGTCGCTGCCTTCAGAGGGGGCTTTTCAGCATGGATACAAGCCGACTGATTGCCTTCCTTGCAGGGTTCCCGCCTGGGAACGCCCACCTGAGCGCAGGCTCGGCAGAGTCAAACGCAGCAGCAGCCTACCGGGTCACGCCTCGGTGCCCAGGGGGCAAGCGGGTCACTGCGCGCACAGCATCTGCCGCACCCCCAGCGCTGGAAAGGGACCGAGACAGGGAACGCAGCCTGCAGCCGCCAGCCAGCCGAGAACCCCTGCGAGGCGGAGGCTGTGAACCTCTGTCAGGAGGACCCAAGGAGATGCTGCGAGGGCGCGCTGAGGACTTCCCGGCAGGGAGACCTCTGATTCAGCGGTCAATGGCAGAGGTGGGAGGGAGTCCAGAGCTCCAGGCTCCGCCCCTCACATGGTTATCGCTCCAAAGAGGCTAACGGGCCTCAGTTCACATTTAGAAAAACCCAGGTGCTAGATCTTTATTTTTTTTAATGTTATCATTTTTAAGAACTTAAAAAAAAAGCTCAAGAGAATATAATGATGTACATACCTTCTAGCCAAAGTTGACCATTATTAACGTTTTGTAATATTTGTTTGAAGACTTATTTTTAAAATACAAGCCAAGTTCAACACAAGATGGATGTCTCTTTTAGCACCTTTATCTTCCCTCCTTAGCCCCTTCCCCCTCCCTGAGAGGCAACGGCTTGAAAGAAATTAAAGCACTCGCCTCTAATCCTCTTGCAGGCTTTCACGTATAAATAAATAATATAGAGAATATATTAATATTGAGGGTGCATTTTATAATTTGTATCTTTCTGCGCTTCTATTCTGCAACTTGTTTGTTGTTGTTTTTTTTCCACTCCACACTGTGATGGTTTGTTCAGTGTAGAGATCTAGTTCACTCATTTTAACCAACGTATTGAGTGGGGTAATTTCTAAGCCCCACCTCGGTCTTAATACCAGGCCAATGGGTCTCAAGCTGCACATTAGAATCACCTGGGCCACTTTAAAAATGCAGATACCAGAGGCCCTGTTCTCAGAGATTCTGATTTCATTGGTCTAGAGTTAGGCCTGCACATTTGCCTTGGGATTCTGTGATTCCAGGGAAGAGAATTGTGGATGCCTGCTATGCCTCTCCTGGTAGGTTAGAAGCAGTTTTACATCTTCCAACAGAATGATACCACCCATAATGAATTTGCTTAGGGATACACTCTGGAACCTGCTTGAGGCTGTGTGTGAGGGATGGCATGAGTCTCTCTCCCTTTATCTTACTGCTAAAACAGTGGTGTTTATGAGCGCTAGCGATCAGTATGCCCTCGCCTATGTTCCCTAACAGAAATGGAGATGTTGCTACTGAGAAGAGTATCAGGGAGATGACCCCATCAGGCAGGGGAAAAAACCTGAGAGAGTGGAAGGTGAAGGGAATCTGAATTACGTTCTCTTCTTCATGTTGTATCGCGTTTCGTCGAAAATAAGACCTAGCCGGACAGTTCTAATGCATCTTTTGGAGCAAAAATTAATATAAGACCCGGTCTTATTTTACTATAATGTAAGACTGGGTCTAATAATATAATATAATATAATATAATATAATATAATATAATATAATATAATATAATATAATATAATAATATAATATAATATAATATAATATAATATAATAATATATAACACTGAGTCTTATATTAATTTTTGCTCCAAACGACACATTAGAGCTGATTGTCCGGCTAGGTCTTATTTTTGGGGAAATAGGGTAGCATAACAGGGAAGAACAGGTAATTCTGCAGAATATCTATCAGACAACTACCCCTCCCCTTTCCCCAATTTTTATTTTTGCAAGGCTCAGCCTCCTCACAGAAAGGCATTTATTAAACTGCCATTTGTTGCTCTGCTAGAAAGAGGAATCAGAGAAACCTGGACCCTGCCCTCTACGGGTCACTCTTTGGGACAAAGTTCAGGAACTAAGATGATTTTCATGGTATTTTATGACCTTGTCCTTTCTCTTTTCCCCATTCTTTATGTCTCGCCACAGAGGAAATAACCTGGAAGGCACCATGCAAGAAGATGCAGTTTAACTTTCTGTCTTTCTTTAATACATTCAGCAAATATTTACTGACTGCTTATCGGGTGCCAGCCATTGTTCTAGGTCATGGGGATCTCTTGGGTCCAACAATCAGAGACTTTTCCCTCTAGTTTGGGATATAGGCCAATGGACAGACAACTAAACAATACATATAAAAGATACGACAGTAGAGGGAAGCACAGAATGCTCTGGAAAGGCAGAGGAGGCTAGATGGAGCTAAAACAACTTAGTCTTGTGGTCTCAGGAATACTTTCTAGAATAACAGTTCTCAAACATGAGTGTGCATAGAATCACCTGGAAGTCCTGTTAAAACAGACTATTGGCCCTCACCCCTGAGATTCTAATTCAGTCGGTGTTGGGTCAAGCCTGAATGTTTGCGTTTCTAACCTGTTTCCAGGTGGTACTGATGCCACTGGTCTGGAGGCCACACTTGGAGAGCCACTTTTCTGGGGGAACCACCTTTGCTACTGAAAGTATGGTCTGTAGGCCCACAGCATTAAAACATGGACCTCACCTGGGAACCTGCTAGAAATGTGGAATATTAGGTCTCACCCCAGATCTACTGAGTCAGAATGATACCTGTGAACATTCAAGTTTGAGAAATACTTCTCTGAACCACTGGTTCTCCAACATGGCTGCACATTGGAATCATCTGGGCAATGAAAACAACAGTGATGCCTATCGACTCCCAGAGATTCTGGTTTTATTGGGATAGGGTGTGAAAAGCTCCCCCAAGTGATGCTAATATGCAGCAAATTTTGAGAATCACAGGCCTAAGCAAAATGCAGCCTACGTAATAGTCCCACAAAGAAAAGCAGGAAGAGTGTTACTGAAAACAGAATGTGCACCAGTTTGCAGGCTCACCAACAGTGCAGTAAGTTTCCCTTTCTCCAAACCCTGGCCAATACTTGTTGTTTGTTGATTTGTTGATGATAGCCATTCTGACAAGTGTGAGGTGATATCTCATTGTGGTTTTAACTTGCATTTCCCTGATGATTAGTGATATTGAGCATTTTTTCATGTCTATTGAAAACAGACAAGAGGACATCTGTATGTCCTCTTTGGAGAAATGTCTCTTTAGGTCCTCTTCCCATTTTTTGATTGGATTGTTTGTTTGTTGGTGTTGAGTTGTATGAGTTCTTTATAAACTTTGGATATTAACCTCTTACCGGATGTATCATTGGTGAGTATCTTTTCCTGTTCATTAGGTTGTCTTTTTGTTTTGTTGATGGCTTCCTTTGCTGTGCAAAAACTCTTTAGTTTTATGTAATCCCATTTCTTCATTTTTTCCTTTGTTTCCCTTGCCTGAAGAAACATATATGAAAAAATATTACTAAGAGCAATGTCAGAGTTTACTATCTATGTTTTCTTCTAAGACTTCTATGGTTTCTGGTCTTACATTTAAGTCCTTAATCTGTTTTGAGTTTGTTATTGCATGTGGTGTAAGAAAGTGGTCCAGTTTCATTTTTTTTTTTTTGCGTGCATCTGTCTATGGAAAACAGTTTGGAGGTTCCTCAAAAAAATTAAAAATAGAAACTACCTGATGACCCAGCAATTCCATTTCTGGGTATTTATCTGAAGAAATCCAAAACACTAATTTGAAAAGAAATATGTACCTCTATTTTCACTGCAGAGCTATTTGCAATAGCCAAGATATGGAAGCAACCTAAGTACCCTCCAATAGAGAATTGGATAAAGAAGATGTGGTACATTTATGCAATGGAATGTTACTCCTCCATTAAAAAAGAATGAAATGTTAACATCTGAGACAATATGGATTGACCTAGAGGGTATTGTGCTAAGTGAAGAAAGTCAGACAGAGAAAGGCCAATGCCATATGAGCTCACCTATATGTGAAATCTGAAAAACAAAATAAATGAAGAAACAATAGATACAGAGAAAAAACTGATGGTTGCCCAGGTGGGAGGGGATTGGGAGGCAGTGAAAAAGGTGAAAGAATTAGGAAGTACAAATTGACAGTTACAAAATAGTCACAGGGATATAAAATAAAGTATAGGGAAATGTAATCAATAATATGGTAATAACTATGTATAGTGCCTGGTGGGTACTAGACTAATTGGGTGATCACTTCATAAATTATATAAATGTGTAACCACTATGCTGCATAGCTGAAACTAATATAAAATAATATTGAATGTCAACTGTAATTGAAAAATAATTTAAAAAAAAACAACAACAACAGAATGTGCAAAGGCTCAGTGTTAGAACAAAATGGGTTCAGTGAATGGAAAGAGGCTTAGTGAGCTCAGAGCATGGGTGTTAGAGAGAGAGGAGAAGTGACGAGCTTTGAGGCTAGAGAGTTACAGAGACCAGTGGTAGAAGACTCCAGAACCTGTCTAAGGTCTGTGGGTCTTCCTTGAGGGTTGGACACACTCAGTTTGCATTTTAAAAAATCATCAGTTTGTTGGTCCTACGGAAATAAGCTTTGGGGTGTGGGAACAATTTGCCTGGTGTTAAGGCTGGGATTTCCTTGACTATAAAAAAATATTATTGCTCTTACTGAAAATTATTCTTCTCATGAAAGACTGCTCTTTAAACTAAAGACTGAGGCAAAAGTATGGATGTGGAGATAAATAAAAATAATACTAACGGGTAGCAGGATATGTCACCTCAACATGCCACTTTGGCATGAAGGTTATTTTAAGTAATTGCAAAGCAATTGAGAAAAAGCAGGTACAAGAAGAGCTCTCTGCCCTCTCCCTGTTTGCCTAAAAGTAAGACATAATTTGGAAAAGGGGTCCCCCACTCCAGTCTCTGCCAAGCAAGACATAAGTTAATCACTGGAGACAACTCTAGACCTTTATCAGCCCAGAGCCAGAATCTACTAAGTCTAGTCCCTGTCTATCATTCGTTTCTCCATATATTTGCCTTTCCACAATTTGCTGCCCTTAGAAACTCAGTCTTTTCCCCTTGTTTTGTCCCTTCTCTAAAAATGTAATATTCCTTTGTTAAGATGCTATATAAGCCCAACTTCTAACCACCCATTTGAGTTAGTCATCCCTGAGTGCTCCACGTGTACGCATAAGACACCTGTTAATGAACTGGTTTTTCTCTTGTGAATCTGTCTTTTGTCAGTCTGATTCACAGGGCCCCAGCCAAAAAAGCTAAAATGGGTAGAGGAAACGATTATTTATCTTTATTCCTCCTCTATATTACCAACCAATCTCTAAGACTTCATTTTAGCACTTTGGTTTCCATGGTTTGGTTTCACCCATATTGACTGAGCACTCTGTCCCAAGCCCAGTGCTGGTGCTGGGGGAGCAGAATCCAGATCTCAGATATTCATTCTTTGCAGAGTTGCAAGGTGGGGAACTCAGACAAGCCAGTGATTTTTCCGAAGAGCACTAATTTGAGTCTGGTTGCAGATTTGACAGTGCTGTTAATGGGAGGATTCTGTGCCATCCAACTCCACTTAAGCCCTCAGCTAAACCATCAAATGGTCCCATTCAGGCTGCAGCTGCAGGATTCCTGAGGTCATGCCAGTGGGCGCCAGGAATGCAAACGAGAGCTCAGCCTTGGCTTCTGACACCCTGTGAGCTTTGAGGAAGAACAAGTAGGCATTTGTTAGGGGAAGACCCACAAAGACACCACAGGAGAAGGGATTGAATGCCCCATGGGATTCCAGGCCAAATGCAAAAGAACTGGGGTAATCTCTGCCACCACAGTTTGTGTGACCTCACTTGCTCACTGCCTCTGGAGGCAGCTGATGGCCTAGTGACACGAAGCAGGGTTTCAAGCAGAGTAGGAGTGACAACTGTTCAAGAATGGAGTTAGTACTCTATGACCCAAAAGGTGAGAACTGGTAGGTCAAGCCAGGTATGGAAACAAAGGCTCTGTAAAGCAAGGAGAGGATAAAGGCATCTTTTCCTGGGCCGCAGGACCATTCACCCGCAGATGTACCCAAGTGAAGAAGGAACACAGGTGGAGGGGTGGAATTCCCTTAAAAAGCCTATAGAGAGCAGCAAAATAATCATACCCATTCTAGATCATTCTTTGTGGAATCCAGTTCTCCCAGTAACCCAGGTATTGTTAATTTGCTCCTGAAATTTGATTCAGCTACCATTACTAGTAATACTGCTTATGTTACTCAAGGACTCTTTTCAGGTATCATCACTTACCCAACTCCCCATTTTACTCAGGTTAGCACTTTTTTGTATTAGAGGGTGACTTAGACCAAGTGTATAGAGCAGGTCACTCATCCTGAGCATTCCTGGCATGTGGACCACATAATGCCTTGTTGTGGGTGGCTGTCTCCTGCATTGCAGTATGTTTGGTAGCGTCCTCGGCCTCTACCCACTACATGCTAATAGCATTCCCAAGTCATGCTGCTGAAAACATCTCCTAACTTTGCCACATGGCCCCTGGGGACAAAATTGCCCCCAGTTGAGA
This sequence comes from Rhinolophus sinicus, assembly GCF_036562045.2. NCBI lineage: Eukaryota > Metazoa > Chordata > Mammalia > Chiroptera > Rhinolophidae > Rhinolophus > Rhinolophus sinicus. The sequence continues at coordinate 39,249,732 of NC_133757.1, read as the reverse complement.
ACCACTGATATAAAGGAAAGGTGAAAGACGGTATCGAGACAAAATCATTAAACAAAACAGAAAGGGTTCAATAGTCTTTATTGCTTAGAATTAGCAGTTTGCATACAGGAAAGAAGCCTCAAACGACCCTAGGCTTGGGTAGGATTTTTACCTTCAACATAAAATTTAAAAAACCTATGTAATACTACAACAAGCCACGTGTATAGTCAGTCAATTTAGTTATCATCACACAAAATGGTTTAAGTTACGTTCAGTGGGCATTATCTGTGCTGACTACACGCTTAGAGTTGTCTCGGTGCTCATAAAAAGTCATAAAAGATACTTTTTAAAAGTGGGATTATTCTCATTTTAAAAACACCAAAGAGAAAGGACAACCAAATATAATGTGTGATCCTTGATTTGATCCTGGAATTAAAAAAAAAAAAAGCCATGAAGGACATTTGGGGGACGATTGGGATAATCTGAATATAGACTGTATATGAGGCAATATTATTGTACAATATGTCCATAGAATTTTATTTAACAATGTTGATAATAAGCTAAAACTCAAAATAGCCTAGATGATATGGATAACAAATTGCTATATTTAGAAAATATAATACTAATCAATAAAAAAAGGAAATGAACTACTGATACACCCTACAACATGAATGAATATTTCAGATCTAATATGAGAGAAAAAAAGTTAAACTAAAATATACATACTGTATGACTCTATTTACATGAAGTTTTAGAAAAGGCAAAACGACTCTATGGTGACAGAGATCAGATCCGTGGTTGCTTCTGGGGGTACAGAAGATTGGGAAGGAGCATGAGTGGGTCTTCTGGGGTGATGCAAATGCCATTTATCTTCACAGAACCTGTCTTGATAGGGGCATGGATGATATGCATTTGTCAAAACCAATTGAATTGTACACTTACAATCTGAGTATTTCTCTTACGTAAATGATATCTCAATAAAAAATTATTTTTAAATTATATTAATAATAAATCATGGATATAATCATGATATGGTGGTTAGGAGAAATACCCTAAAGTATTTGTGGGTAAAGCATGATGATGTCTGCAACTCATTTTCAGAGAAAAGGATGAAATATAGAGAGATCAAGCAAATGCAGCAAAATTTAACAATTGTAAATCTGGGTGAAGGACAGATAGCAAGTAGTTCATTGCACATTTTATAAACTTTTCTGTAGGCCTGAAATTTTTCAAAATAAAAAGTTGATGTGAAAATAAATCACAATAATAATAATAATAACTATTCCTTCAATAAAAGGTAAGGGAAACTGAAATTGACTACCACTGCACATTCTCTCTCATTTGTTATATGTAGAAATATCCAATCCCTCTACAGAGTTCTCATTATGGAATGTGTTTAACTATTCAACGTATCCTTTTGACAAGGCAAAAAAAAAAAATTTAAAAATCATAGTCTCAGAAGAACTCTGATCAAAGGTTGTAGGAGATATGAGATGTCTCCAGCAATTTTTGGGGCTACTACCTGAACTTTACCAGGTTCCCTGTAACATTTACTGGACATACAAAATGTTCCCACTTACCTAAACTTTTAATATTTTTCAAATCCTTTCGCCTACTTGAACATACCTATTTCCCAAAGTTTCTGCACAGGCTGAGTTGGCAGTTCAAATGATCTGCCAAATACTCAACACTTGATCTGATTTGTATTCCAAGATTATCAAGCATAAACTGGATGTGAAAGGGGGCGGACACGATTAACGGATGGAGCTCTTGCCTCAAACGTCACAGGTGAGAAAGGGCAGCTGCTTGGCCTGTGTTCAGATGGCATCCGGTGGAGGGCAAAGGCAGAGCAGCTTTAATTCACTATGTAAATTATACCGTCTGTCAGGATGTCAGAGAGGTGAGAAAACGGAGATGTGAATTTATAGGGTAAATGTGTTAAAAGAAAAGGATGTGCCAGGTTCAAGAGAGATTTACTACAAAGATTTGTTTCAGAGAAAAGTTTCAGAAAATGCAGGGACCAGATTTTGGTGCTGTTGCCTCAGAAGGCAATTAGGAAAAAAACAAACAACAACAACAAAAAAACATTTTTCTATTGCACAGTGTACACAACAAATGAAAAAGGGGATATCAGATGAACTTTCTGTCAAGGAATTAGCAAGAGAGTCAGGGAGGCCAAGGAAGGTTTTGAGGCTTCAGACAAACATCTTTTGCAAAAAATACCATAAGGACAGCTCACGTGGTTGCCTGATAATGAGAAAAAGTTTGTTCTTTCCCAAACTACCTCTGTTTCTGGGTTAGTAGTAGCAGTGGGAAGAGGTTATGTCTATGATGTATAAAGGATGATGTAAATTTCTGTATCTTCATGAAGATGGAGATTCTCTTAGATAAACCTAGAGGCCCACCTGGTTCTCTGAGCAGGTTGAGCGGGGAGTAAGCAGGGCATGGAGCTTAAGAATACCTGGGAGTTCTCCGTACTGGCCTTCAGATTCCCACCAAAGTGTCACTCCTCGGGGCTACTAACCGTGCATTGAATTTACAAAGTGCTTTAAGTGTATCAAGCTCTTTAACATACCTCTCCACATTTGGACCTCACCACTCTGTAATGTACAGACAGTGGGGATTTTAATCTGTGTTTTACATTGACACTCAAAGACATTAAGTCCTGCCCAAGGTCATATAGCTAAACCTCAAGTTCTGTCTTCCTGTCCGGCTTCCCGTTATGCTGCTAGAGAAGATGGGCAGGGCATGGTGGCTAGGCAGGGGAGGACGGCTCTAGGAATGCCTTCTAGACCCCCTCAGCATAATGACGTGGTAGGTTTAACAGATTGTATAGCTAGAGACTTGTTGGACAAAAGACTTCTGGCCTTGAAGAACATACTTTAAAAATGTGTTTCATTTGGAAGCAACTATTCGTTTTGGCCAAAAAGAAGGAGGAGATTAGGTATGGGTGAAGCATTCCAATAGGCACATAGGGTCCAGGGTTGTGTGTGTACAAAGCAGATGGACAAAGAGAACAGATCGTTGACCACGGACTATCTGACGGATAGGACTGTACCCAGCAGACCTAAACACCAAAGTCTCAGAGTGTATTACATCACTTAGTCCAGGGTAATCTGAGGATAGCATTTTACTGTTTCTTCTCAGGGGAATTGCTTTCCTGAAAGTATCCATTTCAGCAAGCTAAGGAATTCCTGGGCATGCAACTAAACTGTTGTTTCTTTATTCACCTTGCTTCTCCAGCTTGTTTTTCTATGCAGTGTGGAAAAATTGGACCTCACTGGTAATTAAGAGTGGACTAGCAGGGCTGTGTCACAACTCCTATGTGACTTTCAGCCTCTCTGGATTTGGTTCAATTACCTGAAAACTGAGGGAGACTTCTTAAAATAAGTGTCTTCTAGCTCTAACCTTCTGTCAGCCTCTCGGTGGAACAAGACGTAGAAAATGGCTCTCATGGTCCCTCCTGTATCTGACCTTTCAAAGTCATCGAGTCAATACATGTGCCCCCCGTTGTGTCCAGCTCGGGGTGCCTGGACATATGCAGAGAAAAATCCACTGTCTTGATACTCACAAGTTCTGTTGGGAAAGTGCTTCGATCTTCACTTCTACTTTTTAAGAAACTTCCCAGGGCTGGTGTTTCCCTGCCCCTTAGCATCCTAGAGCAGAAACTGCTACTGTGAAGTTCACGATTCTTCAGGTAGCCCGTGAAGCCCTTTAGACTCCTTTCTGGAATCTTTCGTTGGACCTCCTGAACACCAAGATATATCAGAGATTATTCGTTACTACTACTACTACTTTATGTTTTGGTTTGCTAACAGTTCACTTTTTATATAAATTAGAGTAGATACAGTTGTATTGTTTGAATGCAGAAGGAAGAGGGTAGTGTTTAATTAATGCACTGGGAGCTATACATAACTTTAGATAGCGCATGGTTGTGTGTAATGCATGAGAAGGTCATTTCCCATGTCTCCTCCAGTGGAAAACAGTCTCTTAACTGATGGTACCACCCATGATTGTCTCTAAAGGTGGGGGTTTCAGGCTAAGGACAGAAGAGTAAGGGGAGGGGAGGGCATATTGACCCACCAATGGGTCAGGATGACCCTAAGCGCTATGGTTCTAGGAAGATGGGTTCTGTTTGAAGCAGTGTGGCCAAGCTACTGTCAAGTTCTTATATATTTTATCATTCTAATATATTTTGCTGCCTAGGAGTGAGGGCATGGCTGAGTTGATAAAATAAGTAGCCTCATGAATTTTGTGTGTGAGTATATACAAAACTATAATAATATGATTATATCTGGAACATAAATATTTATGAATACTAATAAAACTGTCTGAGATTCTGGGCTCCCCAAAGAGCTCCTCAATATATTGATAGTAACCTACAGTCAGACATCTGGTTAGATCAAGCAAGGAGATAGGTGAAAATAAATGGCTGGCCATTGTACTCTGCCACTGTATTCAGCCAGGCCCTGAAAAGAAATAGTGCTTGGTGTTTTGGCTGGGCTGTCTAAGAATGTCACGGCAAGCTCAATGAAACATTTCCAGTTGGCCAAAGCATCTCTGATTTCTCACACTCAAAATTCCATTCTGTTCATGTGCTTAGCTTCACATAAAGGCAGTGAGAAAAAGAGTCATTGACTTTGAATTTTGCATGCTGTAAAGCAAATGTCTAGGTACACAATAGTGACTGCTCTGGGCATTTAAAACAGAACCGGGGGGAGAGAGCAGTGTATGTATGGACTAGTCATTTGAGTTCACAGATACCATTTTGTTTACTGTCAACTTCATCAGCACTCCAAGATTTATAGCAGATCACAGACCTACCTTTGCTTTTAAAATTAAGTGATGACCTGTCTTCAGCCTATAATTCTTTAAGATCCAATACCTGCCTTGGTTTTTATGGCCAGAAAATCCATAATGGCATGCTATTTGTTCCCTCTACTGTGTGGAAACACTCCAGGGGCTAATTCACAGTGTCATTTGCTGAGCGGCCATGTTATTGAAGAGCTGAGATTTTTCAGAGAAAAACAATTGCTTAATTGATACAGAGTCATGATGAGTGAGGGCCTGGGAGGCACATAAAAGGTGGCGCAGGCCTCTTGAGCCAAGCTCTGTGGTCCCACAGTGTTGCAGATTCTTGCAGTGAAAGTAGCAATTTCAGTATCTGGCACACTGGGTAGCTCCTTCGTGTTAAGGAGAAAAAAACAAATGTCACACAGACGTGATAGAGATTGTTGCATCACTTGGACAGGCTCCTTGCTGCCATATTGAGGGCTGGCCAGCAAGGGATCGGTTAATTAACCCTAGAAATGCAATGAATATTCTTTTGCTTTAAACCGGTCCAAGCCAATTTTGATTCTCAGATCTCGGTGTGCCTCCCCTCTACTTCCCAGTCAGAATGAGCCTGTTCTTTTACTGTTGGACCAGGCTTCTCTGCCCACCAAGATGTCAGCTAATACGTCTGATAAAATTGCCTTTGCCAAAGGAGTCAATGCCCTTGCCAATGGGGAAATCAAGAATTCCGTGAAAACAGCGTTCTCCTTTTCATGGCCTAGAAGGCTCCATGTGCTCTAGTCTCTTCATCTCATACTATTCTCTGCCTTGGTTCTGTGCCGCAGTCATTCTGGCTTCTTTCAGCTCCTGGAATGCCCCTTACCCTCTCTTGCCTCTGAATCTTTGCACTTGCTGTTCTTCTGCCTGGACTTATTTCCCCAAAGAATTTCCTGTTTGTGAAACCAAACTTCACTCAATCTTGAACATTCAGTACCTCACCAAGGAAGCTATTCTTGACACCCCTCTCCCTCTCAGTACCCATGTCACAAGGTCTACTGCGTCCTCCTCTATAGATTCCCATCACAATGACAATTGAGCTTCCTGAGAACTGGGATTTATCTTTTCTGTGTATCTCTGTATCCTTAGTACTTATCGCAGGATCTGGAACACAGTGGACTTGAGAAATAGTTGTTGAATTAATTAATAAATATGAATGAGAGAAGAAATGCATGGTTTGCTCCCGTGGATATATTGCCTTTAAATGTCATTTATAAAAGTGTGGAGACCCTGTCAGGTTAATGGAAACAGAGAATCTTTGCCTTGGGGTCCATGAATCTATCTGCTGATGAGGACCAACATGTTTTTAAACGGTCGTTATTCTACACCTACCTCGGTAAGCTTCATCACCATTGAGACGTACCAATATCACGTCGTGGTATCCATTTCAGATTACAATGCAAGTCTGCCATCTACTGGAAATATGAGGTAGTACTGTGAAAGCTCTGACAAGTCATTTTCTCCAGAATCTTCTGGATTTGAAAGCTAGAGGCACTGAGATTCCAGCACAACCAACCATTTCATTTTACCAAAGGGGAAGCCATTTCCCACGGAGAGTTATGTGATCACCCCGGGCCATGCAGCTAGTCAGCGGAGGGGCTCAAATTGTCATCTAGGCTTCCTGACAAAATCAGGCTTTTACTTTTTATTGTAATTCTGGATGCTAACAAGAGTGCATCTGGTTAACAATACTGGCTTTTTCCAAAATGAAATGGAACTATTGAGACTTGTTCCAGTTTACATGCCAGGAATCTTTTACCCCCTTGTAGAAAGCTCTTCACATTCCAAAAAGCAGAGGATCTGAATTTTTGCTTTCTGTCCAAGGATTTCCTGGAGCTGAAGACAGCTGTACGGGATCATGTGGGAAAGACTAGACTTACAAACCTTGGAATTTCACACCAAAATTTTAGGCAAAGATATGGTGCAGGATGTGTGTTGCATGCCATGGGATTGCATGCCATCAGCAAGTCTTGGAGGGATTAGAAACACACCAGAAGTTTGTGTTCCGAGAAGCCGTGATCTTTAATGGAAAAACTGACAAACCATAATTGAAAAAGCTGGGAACTGCCATCCTAATCAGAATAGACAGAATTGGTACAAAACCTTCCAAAAAGCCCCCCTCTGTGAACCTGGCAGAATTGGCTACAGATGCACTAGATTTTCCAATATATGCATATTTTTATTTTTTAGCTGCCCCATGGGACTGGATTCAACCGTAGTCATCTTTTTATTAAAGTGTGGTTTGCATGAAAACATGTTTCTTGACGTTTCTGGGGTCAATGCAAAGTCAAAACAAACCAAACATCTCAGAACCTGCCAGGAAGAGTTTCATCTTTCTCTAACGATTCTCAGAACCTAGCACTTCAGTGATGGCTTGTGAAACAGAGGAAAGAAGATGTGGCTGTCTGAAATTTCTCACTGGGTACTTCAGAAAAATTTCCCTGGAACTTTCCGGCTCCGAATGTACTTTCAGAAATCTTCTTTACTCAAGATGGTCCCACCAGCTAATGAGCACGTTGAAGCTGGTCATTTTGTTTCAGAAGTTGGAAAAGTAACACGTTTACATTTACTTCATACCTCTGGAACAAACCTGATGAGGAAAATAGTAGAACGTCCCAATGGGTTAGGAATCAGTTGAGGTACTATTATAGTCCCTTCAGGGTTAGGACAAAAAAAAAAATCTTACCATTGAAAAAAGTAATAAAACACTAAAAGAAATAATATTCACTCAATCATTTCTCATGATAATTTCTCCTCCACTCTCAACCACTAGTGGGAGTAATGCTCACCATCAGCCCACCCTCTGCTGTGATCCAGAATGTCCTTAGTTTGACCCTGAATCTCTGTGCTCCCCTTTCACCTTAACACTGCCCATGGCTGAAGGCAACTGTACCATCCCCATGACAGAATAATAGAGCACTGTGTAGAAGTATGCTCCTCAGAGAAGGAAAGAATGAGAATGTTTATCCAGAATTTCAGTATGGGGTGAGAACCAGGAGGTCCAATGAGTGCCCAAGGCCAGGTGAAGTTTCCTATGATTTGGTCATTACCACCACCCCCATTTCCCCCTTAGGAATGAACTCCAAGTTCTTGGACTCTCTGGACTCTAAATTATACTGACTTTCCTGATAGCCTAGAGACACAGCTCAATGCAAGTGACCATTCTTCCCTTGCATGACCCATGACCCACGAGAGACATAATAGCACTCAGCCCCTTCCACCATCCTTTCTCTAAGGAGATGCAGGTGAAAAGTCTGACTCACCCTTTCTGGTCCTCCCGTCATTCCACACCTGCCAACATATTTTCTTTTATTTCCATCTACTCCTACTATTAGCTACATGTACTCCAAATCCATTTTCATCTCTTCCCTGACTCACCCTGTTATTTCATAGTCATCAATCAAAATCAAACAATCCAAAATAGCCTTGCAGACTTGCCTCGAGCCACCAGTCTTGAAAAAATTATTTACTGGCCTTAATCCCCCTTACTGGCCCTACAAGTAGGATATGACAGTAATGGGATTTCCATGGTAAAAATAACATAAATACTACACACTTGAGAATTTTCCTATTTACCAAAAAATGTTTTCCTGACTTAATTTAGGCTTACCTTAAATGATTTCAAAATAAATTTCTATCTTGAGTTCATTCATATGGACAACCTGATACAGTAGTTTTCAAAACAAAAGTAGTCAGTATATAATAGTGTTTCAAAGCATGGGCTCCGGCCTTAGACTTCCTGGGTTCACATTTGCCACCTCTGAGCTGGGAAACCTGTGCAAGTTACTTAACCTCGCCAAAACTCCGCCTTTTCCTGTATAAAGGACAGATAGCACTGCCCTATCAGACTGTTAGGATTAAATGAGATAATGCACGCAATGTACTTAATATAGTATCTTGCGCATTGCACATAGTATTTTTTTTTAAATATACAAAACAGTCATTTTATATGGCAGGCATTTCAACATAACACTATCTTATTTAATCCTGCTAACTCCACAGTATAGGTATTTTGCCCCAAGTTTGTAGAATGCTTGCTCTCTCTTGAAGATACAACTTTCTACACAGTTTTCTCAAGGATTTTGCTCAAGCACATAGCCCAGAGGCTGGAGGCAGGAGCAGTGCTGTCCTGGTCCCACACAGCCATTTCCACGCTATTACACCTACACTCTCTTGTAAAAACTCCTGTCCCATCAAGACTCATGCTTTTGACTCTACCTTCCTGTGCTCCTCTTTGTCACGGTGACGTACCAACTCTTAGTCTCTATATCCCAATTCTAATGTCAACAGCCTGCGTGACGTCAACTTGGATATTAAGACCCAACAACCTGGCCTCTGGGTTCCTTGCACTGTTCATCTCTATACCTTCTCCTCCACTCCCAACTTTGGTTGTGTGTTTTCATTGCCACTCTCTGGATCTCGTTATCACCCAGAACAGTTCTTCTACCTTCAAAATCAAGAACTCAGATACCTCACACCTCTTATTCTTCCAGGTGATTCATTCAGTTATTTCTATGAAGCAGCTGCTCGAATTCATTTGACCAACCTCACAATGTCTCACTTGTCAGTGTCCTGCCTTCCTTGTCCTACTTATATTCAATATCCTATTATTTCAACCACTCTCAGCTATTTCTTCAATTCCCTTGCCCCACTCTCCTTTCATCACACCGAACTGAACTTGATCAAGTGAATCTAACTATTAACCAGCGTTGCTGAGTGTCACTGCAGAGAAACCACCCAGGCAGTGTGGTCATTCTGTGTTCATAGTCTGCATTCTCAACAGGATATGAAGCACTGCCAAGGAATTCTACCGAATGTTATAGTTCTCTCTCCTGTTCCCCACGGTGGGGATTCCATACTTTCTCCACTGTCCTCAATCCTCCAACTTCTTCGCATCCCTCAATACTCAAAGCAGGTGGCATCAACTCCAACTTCACAGAGAAGACAGAGGCCCTCGGAGGGGCCAACCTTCAACTCGCCCTCACCACATTTGCAAACCCGTGCACTTATGCAGCCATTCTTCCATCTCGCAACCTGCTGCTACAGAAGAGAGGCCTTTCTTTTTAACTAAGGCTTACCCCTCCACCACTCTCCTGCCTGCTGTATCAGGAAGGGACCTTGCCTTATGAATTATCTTCTCTCTTGTATCTTCAATCTTTTGCTCTACACTGGCTCTTTCCCATCAGCTTTTAAATGTGCTCAAGACTTTTTCATCACTTAAACCTGCAAACAAGCCTGAAATGTGTGTCTGCTTTTCTCCATTTCAAGGATGAGAAAATGGAAGCTCATGGAGATTAAGGAGGAAGGGACTGAATAAGGTCCAAACCCAGAACATTACAGCCATCATACCCAATGCCTTTCATTATGATGCCATGGTATGTTCTGTAGCAGCTGGTTCTGCCTAAATATTAAGCCCTGTGCTCCAAATGTACATCTCTCTACTTTAGGTATCTTCACTAGGGGAATTGTTACTGTAGGCAGAAAGAATAGGGCTGCAGGGAGAAAGGGGAGGAAAGGAAGGAGGAAGTAAGGGGAGACAAAGCGAGAAGGAGATGAGGTCATTCTTAGGAAAAGGTGCAGTGACCAGACCAGCCAGAAGTAGATTTTGGTGTCGGAGAGGAGACCAAGGACGCCATCTTGCCCCTCAAGGTGAACTTTAGCTAATTATAATGGATTATAATACTACTAGCATTGATGAGGGCAGGGAAAATCTCCACCCTCTGTGTTGCCATGACAGTTCTGACAAGGGCCAAATAAGGGCAAGGGAACCCCACCTCCCATCAGGAAGGAGCAGTCAGCGAGGACCCGCCTGGAAATGCCTATCATGCCACCACTAAATCTTGAATATTTCACGCCATTATTCGAATAAAATCCTAAGCCTCTTTGCTCTTCAGGGCAGTTGATCTTCTCCTGGACTGCCCACTCCCACTATGTCAGAGGTGCACTATCCTCTTTTTTTTAAAATTACAGTTTATTGGGGTGACAATTGTTAGTACTAAGTCACATAGGTTTCAGGTGTACAATTCTGTAATATATCATCTATATATCACATGTGTGTTCACCACCCAGAGTCAGTTCTTCCATCACCATATATTTTATCTCTCTTACCCTCATCTATGACTCCACTACCCCCTTACCCTCTGGTAACCACCAAACTATTGTCTGTGTATATGAGTTTTTGTTTCTTCATTTGTTTGTCTTGTTCCTTTGTTGTTTTTGGTTTTAAATACACATATCAATGAAATTATATGATTCTCAACTTTTTCTATCTGACTTATTTCACTTAGCATAATAATCTCAAGATCCATCCCTGTTGTTGCAGATGGCACTAATTCATCTTTTCGCTGAATAGTATTCCATTGTGTATATATACTACATCTTCTTTATCCAATCATCTATGGCAGGCCATGCAGATTGGTGCAACCTCTATGGAAGGCAGCATGAAGGTTCCTCAAAAAATTAAGAAGAGAATTACCATATGACTCAGCCATCCCTCTCCTGGGTATCTACCCAAAAAATCTGAAAACATTTATCCATAAAGATACATATGCTCCAATGTTCATTGCAGCTATCCTATTTCTTTTAAAAACTCCATTGCCTGCTTGGTTTATTTGGGGTGTCCTTGCATTCTTTCCTGTGATGATACCAAGAATCCATTTTTCAGCAACAAAATGGATTCATTTCTTGACAAGCCAATCTTCTGATTGATGCTCGAACATTTTGATTTCCCCTAAGACCCCAAATGAGAAAGGGAAATAGTTGGATGGACCTAATCTGCATTTTGGTTGCTCCATCTGTAAAGTGTAACTAACAATATATCTCTTTCCCACCTCCTTCTCCTCCTACTCCTTGCCTGTATTTCTCGTCGGCAATGTAATAGAGATGGCATCTCTCTCCCCTATTGAAGGTTTTCAATTGCTGAGGGGGAAGGTGCTACATAAATGCTCAATATAGTCATCTTTTTTGGGAAGCTAACTTCACGGCTATGCTGACAGAAAACTGTGATGTGGATGGAGGTAGGTGCATTTTCTTTAGAAGGAAAAAGAAATTAGATAAGAATCTGGAGGAAAGACTCAGAGAAGACCCAAATAAAAATGTGGCCAAACAATTAAATCAACATTCGCTGCTGCAGCTGTTTGTGTCTCCCCGTTGTTAATCTTAGACCCAGGAGGAGACAAAGTGGCCTGTGCAGTGTGAGATACTATTAAAGGGAAGAGAGCTAGAAGTAGTGAGGAAAAAAGAGTGTGAGTTTTACGAGGAAGATAAAAAGAACAAGATAAAAAAAGAAAGATGAGCCAACAAAGCTAATCTCTCTCTTTGTCAAAAAAAAAAAAAAAAGAAAGAAAAGAAAAGAAAAAAGGAAAAGGAAAGGATGGGTCATGAAAAGAGACTGGGTGTCCATGTTTGGACCTTGAATGTAACTTTTCTGGTCAAGATAGGAAAGCCTCTAAAATATAGAACTAAGAAAAAAATAACTCAAGAGACTAAAATGCAAACATTATTTTGCTTTTAACAAATGAATAATTGGAAAGCCTGAGATAAAATTAAATTTGAAACTAAGTTGATATAAAGTCTAAAGCTTTGAAGTGTACACAGAAGTATTGAGTCAGATCCTGGATGTTCAGCTAAGTAGCTATGTGATGTTAGTCAAGTTGCACTTAACCTATCTGAGTATCAGTTTCCTAGTTCATAAAATTATAGAGAGTGACGAGATCAGCTATTCTCACACTGTGGATTATGTTCCATTGAGAATCACTCATTTTTATGGGACATGTTACTGAGGACGTTTGAGCGTGGGAACAGTGTAGAAAAAGAAAAAAAGCTTGAGAAATATTGGACTTTCTCAAAGATTTCTTCTATCAGATACAGAATAACATTTAAGAACTGCTTGGGACCAATTTCACCTTTATAAATTTACATAATTAGGTCAGTTGGAAGGCATATATGTAGAATCTGTCATATCTTTTGTATGTGCACTTAACTGAAAATGGAATATAAGGGAAAGGATGGCAATAGCTGGTAGAAACAAAAACTCCGTAGAATCTGTAGAAATCAAAGTCCCTGTTATCTTGATGTTTGTCTTCAGATAAACGGTGAAGAGGAGACAAATAGCTTTTTAATTACTGCTGTACAGGGGTTAAGTTGAGAGGGTCAGGGCACCACTGAGGGTAATGAATAGCAATCAGTCCTCAATCACTCCCTTTGTCAGTGAGCCACAGAGATCAGAGATCAGCTTCAGCCCCCAGATAGCAGAGCACTGGCAAGGGAGATAATCCAAACTGGAAAAGAGAAATCAGAACCTCGCCCCAATGCACGGAAGGAACACCGGACCTCCCACCCACTATGTGGTCCTTGCCACCTCATCAGAGGGAAAAAACCTTGAGATATGTTGGACTTTCTCAAAGCTGTCTTCTATAAGATACAGAATAAAATAATTTAAAGAACTGTTTGGGATCAATTTCACCTTTATAAATTTATATAATTAGGTCGGTTAAAGGGAATATATGTAGAACTGTCATATTTTTTTGATGTGGTAGGCAGAGTAATGACCACCCCCCAACACCCAAATGTGCCCCTATCCTAATCCCCAGAAGCTGTGAATATGTTATTTTGCATGGCAAAATGGATTTCTCAGATGTGATTACAGACATTGAAATAAGAATATAATCCTTGTTTATCCAAGTAAGCCCATTCTAATCATATGCATTCATTAGAGGCGGGGAACCTTTTCCAGCTTTGGTTACTAAAAGAGAGATGCAACAATCAGGGTCACAAGATACTACATTGCTGGCCCTGAATATCTAAGAAGGGGGGCACGAGCCCAGGAATGTGGGCAGCCTCTGGAAGCTGGACAACACAGGGAAAGAGATTCTCCCCCAGAGCCCCAGAAAGGAGTGCAGCCCAGCCACACCTTGCTTTCAGTCCAGTGAGAACCTCAGAATTGTAAGATAATAAACTTGTGTTGTTTTAAGCCACTGAATTTGTGAGGCTTTGTCATGGCAGGATAAGAAAACTAAGCACTGCCTGAGCCACAGAACCGCTTGTATTCTATGCACAGCCTTATAGGACAGCTAGATTTCCTGCGTCTATGTTTTGATTAATGCTGCCTCCTTTACCCAGAGTGCCTTTCCCAATCTCTTCTTTTCACCCCTGCGGTCTAAACTACTCTTCTATTAAGACTTTGCTTAAGCATCCTCTCCCCTAGAGAACCATTTCTGAATACCCCAAACTATCTGTCTCTTCCCCAAACCCAGGGTAGACTCCATCACTCCCATCTCTATGCTCCCACCACACCAAGTACAAATTCCTATTATAGCAGTATCCTGACAGAGTCTATTTACAGTCTGTCTCCTCTTCTTAGGAAGGATGCCCTTCCAGAGCTGGGATCCTAGCAAACTGCCCATCAGTAGATCCATGATGAAACCTGAATGAGAACCAAGCTTTGGAGAAAGACATGTCTTTAGTTGGCTCCTCAAACCAAACGGGAGATCATATGTTAAATACTCCCAATTTACTAGCAATACTACATTTTATTAGTTGAGTGGGTTGTTTTTTTTTTTGTTTTGTTTTACATTTTCAAAACAGTTGCTCAATACAGCTCTATTTGGCTTTGAACTCCATTAGAAGACAAGATACCACCACCCTCATGCCTGGAGGCAACTGAACATTCACAGAAAGAGCACATTCCTATAAGCAGATGCTTTCCTAAAGTTTATATTTAAGTCCAAAGTTGAAAAAACAAACAAAACAAACAAACCTAAACTGAGCCATTTTTGTTCGCAGGGAAGTGTTTTCACTCTTACACAATTCTGAGAGCTACCAATGCTCTTCTTTTCAACTGAGACTTTTTTCTCCATTCAATATGTCCGATGTTCCCAAGGGTGCTGCCACACTTAACAGACCATTTGACCCACAACCCCTAAGATTTGAATGGTCCCTTTGACCTTAGCAAGAACTAACCTGGTCTTGCACTTGGGGCACTTCTCTGCTCTTCTCCCTACTCTCAGGACATTCTTCATCATTGGGACAGATTTCTGGCTGCACACCCACCAACCGTAGTGGGAATCTGTCTCCAAAATCATCTTCATACTTGTTAGTCAGCTTTTGACTTGATGAGGCTTGGTCATGCATCATGAATGAGAAGATAAACCCAAACCTCTTTTAAACATAGGTTGTAGGTTTAGCATCAAAAATCATGTAAAAAACTGGTAGAAAGAGAAGGAGCAGTACGGCTTTCAGTAAGACAGTTTAAGAAAAAGGAACTACTGTCTTTCCGTGTCTAAGGCCCACGAAAGGGAACAGAGATTAAAACAAGGAGACAGAGAAAATAAGAAAAAAAAAAAGTTTGGTTAAAGGTTTACATGGATCTTTTACTGCTAGTAACACATGTTTTATTACAATTTCTTCATAACAACCATTTTCTGTTGGGCACATGTCTAATGTGTGAAGTATCATGAAAGTTCTTCAATTTCTATCCCCCAATAAATACAGCTCTGGGGGAGGAAGCAGAGAGGGCTAATCCAATCCCCTTTCAAGAATTCCCTGTGTCCCTTGAGATTTAATGGCTGTTCCAAAATAAGGGGTTCCATGATCAGAAATAATTTAAGAAAACACTGGGTTAATCAAAGAAAAAAATAAGCAGATTCTTTGCTGCAAGACTTCTCTGAAACTTTACTATTCTAATATGGTCTATGACTCAAAGACGACAGTTTATTATATTGAAAATTCATTTAGCCAGAAACCATTTTGTCAAAGGAACATCTGTTAACATCTTGATGTTCAGTTTGGAAAACACTGTGAGAAATATTCCCATAAAGCATATCATACCTGAAACATAGTAGGTGCTCAATAACCACTGGACCGGTGAATGAGAGCCAAAATTTCCAAAATGACCAACCCACATCTTTCACCACAGTGTTTCTCTATCAGAAAATGTAACTTGGTTCCGTGAACCTATTTTTCCTCAGGTCAACAAAATTTTCTCAGGTCAACAAAATGTTTGTAGGCAGTTAGACGACTTTGGTCCAGAGCTTAGTGCCAACTAGTCAAAAAGAGGCCAAGCGTTTCCTCATGTCAATTACACAGAGTATTCTTGACATTTTAATTGGCTTATTGAATTCATCTTTGGGAGGAAGAGAAAAATTATGTCAAATACAAAGCATTTGAGGAGATACTAGTAAGAATCCAGCAGCATCCCACTACAAAGTCTTGATATATGACAAGCAAAATGTCATCCAAAATAACCCCAGACAAAAACACAACAAAAGTCTGGCTGAGGCTAATTAATCAAGGGAAAAATCACCGAGAGCAGTCAAGCTCTTTGGCCTCACTTCTAGCCTCACTTCTGGGATTTTCAAACTATTTGTTTGAAACTAACCTCTTTGAATGGCTTTTGAACCTATCCCAATTTTCTGAAGACAAGAGATTCTTCAACGCCATGTCAAACTCAGTCAAATAACAAAATTGATTAAGCAGCAAGTTTGATATTTTCTTTCAACATTACCTCAACTACATGGATTGGTTGTTTTGGTTTCCTATTGATATAGTCTAAGTGACGTGAATAGCCAATATTTTCCCCTCCCAGTATTTTCTCCATGTTTTATAACTATTTCTTTATGAAAACAAGTGTCTAAGCTGTGTTCTTTCCTTGGTGGTAATGATAAAAACGTCACCCATTTGAGGCTTTATCTGACTTCCGAAGGCTGTTCTTTGTGACTTTGCTCCTCATGGCTGGATCTTATACCAACACTATAATAGCTTATTTATATGCTACATTGTTTTGTCCTCTAATGGTTATTAGTCTGGTCTTGCCAGCACAACTGATTGTTCCATTATGACTTAAGGATAAGGTGAAAATACCCTGGTCCAATTTGGAGGCCTTGATGTTGTCATCCCAGTGACGCATCCAATAACATGTCAATTTTAGCCCAACCCTTGCAGATTGTGGCCTAGTTCTTGGGAGACTGGGCATGAAAAGATCAAGAATCAGTACGAAGAACAAAATTGGAAGCCAAATTGCAGGAACTGGAGCATATGGGATTGAGGATGGCTGGGACTCTGCATCAATGCTAGAGTGCAGTTGTCATCACGGGGGCAGCAGAATCACATATCTGGGACAGCGGCAAATACTAACTGTTTTCCCTCTCCCTACTTCCTAGAATCCTTCCACCCTCATCCCTTTATTGCTCCCTACACCCAGCCAAGGTTATCTAAATATTGCTTGCTTGCTTCACCTCAAACTGGCACAGAGGAAAAAAGCAATGAACTTAACTGTAAGAGTCTAGAAAGTACAAGTGAAGGAAATAAGACGGTGGGGAGGTTGGGGTGGCTCACTGATCACCTTTCCTCACTACCACCACCCGCTTCATGCTACTACGTCTGTTACACTAAGCTGCTCACCCTGACCTTAACATACCAGACCATGCTCACTTAAGCTGTGCCTTTGTTCTCTTTATTTTCCCTTCCTGGAATGCCAGCTCTTTTCCCTATTTCTCTCTGGCAGGTTCTGCTACCTAGCATTAGAGACCCAACTCAACTGTACCTTCTCTGCAAAGCTGTCCAGATTGGTCCAGAATAAATCAACTGCATACAATCCAAAAACTATTCTTATGCCTCTCCAATGGTGCTATATGCATTCTATTGTAATTATTTGCAGGTCTGTTACCTTACTAATTTTGAAGAAATGGACCTTGTCTTATTCTTTGTGTTTTTAGCATTTAACAGAGTAGAAGAGTTTGGCTAACAACAATGATAATTTTATTCAACGTTTGGTAGAGTTTGCCTGTGAAGCCACCGGACTCTGGAATTTTCTTTTCTAGTTACAGGAAGGTTCAGATTTTCTATTCCTTTTTATCAAGAAATTTGTACATTTTATACATATTGTGAAATTTATCAGCATAAAGTTGCCATAATATTCTTTTATTATATTTGAATGTCTGTAGGATATGAATTGAGTCTCCCTTATTGTTTCTGATAATTTGTTTTCTCTTGATCAGTCTTGCTAGGTTTACCAACTTTATTAATATTTCCAAAGATTCAATATTTGATTTTGTTAATTTTTCCTATTGTGTATTTGTTTATTGTTTATTTAATTTCTAGTCTTTTCCTTCTTATTTACATCTTTTCACTTTCTTTAAGTTTGTTTGCTCTTCTGTTTCTCCCTGAGATGTTTGCTTAGATGATTGATTTTCAACCTGTCTTCTTTTCTAAGACAGGCATTTAAGGCTGTACACTTTTTTTGTTTGATTTAGCTACACCCTTATGTCTTGATATACCGTATTTTTATTGTTAATCAGTTAACTATATTTTCTAACAAATTGTAATTTCTTCTTTCACCCCTAGGTTTTTAAAAATGTATTGATTAATTCCCTAAGTTTGGGTGGGGATTTTTGGCTATTTTTCTGTTTGTGATTTCAGGCTTCATTCCACTCTTGTTAGAGTATATAGTATTAAATTTTCATCTTTTTGAAAATTGTTAAGACTTTCTTTATGACTGAACGTATGTCAGTTTTGGCACATACTCCATGTGTGCTTGAAAAGTACATTTTTTAAATTTTTTTTTTTAGTTTGTGGTGCACTGTTCTATATAAACCAATTAGTTCAAGTTTGTTAATATGTTATTCAGATTGTCTATATCATTCTTGGTTTTGTTTTACTTTGATATTTGGTCTGCTTGTTCTTTCACTGAGACTATTGTGTTAAAATCTCCAACTATAATTTTGGATTTCTCAAGTCTTCTTTTATTTATTAATTTTTGCTTTATATGTGTGCCTATCTCCTTATGATACAATAGCTCTTTATCTCTAGTAATGCTATTGCCTTAAAGTTTACTTTGTCTTATATTGGAATAGTTATATCAACTTTCTTTTGGTTAGTGTTGCATAATATTCTTATTTCATACTTTTACTCTGTGTTTTAAAGTTTGCACTTTGTAAGGAACAATTAGTTAAATTTTGTTTTTCTGTATACACGCTAGCAATCTTTGTCTTTTAATTAGTATTTTAGCTCATTTACATTACATTACTGTAAGTACTGATATATTTGGGTTTAAATTGAATGATTATTTATTTTCCATTTATTGCATCGGCTTTTGTAATTTTTATCCTTTATTGTCTTCTTTTGAATCAATCACGTATCTTTAAAAGTATTTTTCTATTTTTCGCTTAGTAGTGGTTTTAGTGATTATCTTAGACATTTCGAGATGAAGTTTTAATTTTAATGAGTCTTTCTAACATTAATTTTTTTCACCGCTTCCCCGAGAATGCAATCTTACAGCACTTCAACTGTCTTTCTGATCCCTCATTACCTCCTATGCTATTGTTCTCATGAATTTTAATTCTCTATATGTTTTAAACCACTATGTATTTTGTCACTATTTTTCTAATTATCAATATTTATTTAGATCTGCCCACTATCTCCCCTATCAACAGCGACCTTCATTTCTTTCCTGCACTATTTCATTTTCCATATGAGATCATATATTTCTTTTTCTGCATAAAATTTTATTTTTAGTAGCTCTTTTCATGCAGGCCTTCTGGAGACAAATTCTCTTTTTTTTGTTTGTATAAATCTGTCTTTATGTTGCTTCATTTTATGAGGATAGCTTCACTTTATATTGAATTTTAAATTGGCAGTTATCTTCTTCTGGTACTTTAAAGATATCAATCAACCTATTAAATTCTGGCATTCAGCATTTCTGTTGAAATGTCAACTGTCAGTCTTGTTTTGAAGGAGGATGTCTAGTTTTCATTACTTTAAAGATTTTTCTGTTTATATTTTGTTTTTATCCGTTTGAATATTATGTATCTAAATGTGCTCCTTTTTGTGTGTTAATCCTGCTTGTGTTTTATAGCACGTCTTGACTCTGCAAGCTTGATGTTTTCCAGCTTATGGAAAATTTCTGGCCAGTACTCCTTCAAATGAATTATTTTTGTTTCCTTTTATCTCTTCTTTTCCTGGAACTCCAATGACATATGGTAGTCATTTTAACTATCTACCATATATTTCTTACACTCATTCTGTGTATCCAATTCTTTTATTCTCTGTATCCAATTCTTTTATTCTCTGTATATTTAGATACGGATGTTTTCTATCGATCTATATTTTAGTTTAATTATCATTCTTATTCCATGTTGGATCAGCTGAATTCATAATATCTGATACAGTATTTTTAAGTTTTAGAGTTTCCATTTGATTCTATTCTTGTTTATAGATACCAGTTTTCACGTAAAACTCTCCATCTTTTAAAAAATTTTTCTGGATTATATTAATCATAGTTATTTTAAATTCCCTATATTATAACTCTAACATCTGAACTTGTTTCTATTGTTTTCTTTTTCTTTTTGGTCTGGTCTTATTCCTTGGCATGCCTCGTCAGTTTTCATTGAATGTTAAACATTGTATATGAACAACTTGTAGGATCTGGATGAAGTAATCTTTCCCCTTGAAGGATTTAAGGTGAGTGTGTGAAGATCTACTTCACCCAGTCAAGGCTGGGCTTAAAGCTTTATTAAAGCTAGTTGGTCATATTAAAGACGTTCTTAAGATCTTTGACACTCCTCCCCTTGAGCTGAAGTGTTTAGTTCTCCTCTTATAATTGGGTGGGCTCTGAGACTGCTTTGACCAATATAATATGGCAGAAGTGATGTTGTCCCATTTTTGAACCCGTGTCTTAAAAGACATCCAGCTCTACTTCCTGTCTTTTAAATGCTCGGTCTGCACGAAGCCAGCTGCCATGTAAGAAGTCCAACTGACCGAGACTTCTCTGTATGAAGAAGCCCAGACTGGTCAGGTGGAGAGGATGCCTACAAAAATAAATTCTCATCTCAACCACTCCCCAGCTATTCCAGACTTCCCAACCCAGGCTGCAGATACTGGAGTGAGAAAGCTTTCAAATGAGTTCAACCTCAAATATTGCCTGGCTACACATAAAGGATCTCAAACAAGAACCACCCAACAAAGTCTGTCAACCTCTAAAACTGTGAGAGCTAATAAGTTATTATCTTAATCCTCTAAGCTTTGATATGGTTTGCAAAAATAGTAATAGATAATGGAAACATTGTGTATTTCAGAATTGCCTTTAATGCTATGGCTTAGCTCAAACCCTTAGTGCATTTCCTTCTGGAGTCCCAGCTAAAAGCATGAGGGCATTTCCCCGGGCTTCTCCATCTTGTTGAGGCCTGAACCCCAACCTCTGTCTATTCAGTGTTAGATGATTGCCAAATATCTTTGCTCAATTACTTAGCTTCCCAATTGCTTCCCAATCTACCATTTTCTTCAGAGATTTGGCTTACTTGATCTCATGTGAGCACAGCTGGGAGTTAGTAGATGCCTCAGAGGAAATTTCACACAAAATTTGAGACTAATTTCTCCAAGATTCCCCCTTTCCAGGACTTTGGGTCTTCAATTCCTTGCTTCCTTGGCAGCCTCAAGCTTCAACATCTGTTTCCCTACTTTAACGAGAATGTCAAAACCGTAGGCTGCCTCTACCTGCTAGGTTTCTATTTCCTGATCTAAAAATTGGCAAATGACCCAGGGGAATATGTGGCAGGAAATGTGAGCTCTCCTAGTGCACCTCATTTCTGTCCGAGGTCTTGGCCCTTCAAGTCCTGGCTGACTTAACTGCTCCTCAGTGCTTTCGAATTATTGTTTTATTCAACTTTCATAGTTTGTCTTGTAAGGAAAGTTAGTTTGATACAAGTCATTCCATCACGCCAGAAACAGAAGTCCTAATGGGTCAGGAAATGTTCCTGACCCAATGCTTGCGACCAGCAGATACTCAAATACTGTTAGTAGTCTTAGACACTCTTCAATCCTTCCTTTAAATCCCTTCTAGACTCAACTTCTGACTCTGCCTGCTTGCTTCTATACCCCACCAACATATTGACAACTTCCTGAGCACAGAGACTTGGGACTGCGTGCTAGTTCGGGTGAACTTTTAGCAGTGAAAGTTCAGATGAAAGGAGACACTTGCTTATCATATCTCACTGTTTTTTCTTCTGTAGATGCATCCTATGTTGCTTTCTGGCTTGCAAGCCACCACACCACACTGGTGTACTATTCTTAATGCAATGATCATATCTTTCACCTATTTTGTGCAACGGGAAACTGTGTTCCAAGAGTTATTCAGAAAAGTCTTAATTATTAATCATCATTATCATCACCATCATTACCAGCAACAGCAGCATCTGCTCATTGAAAATATGGGAGACTGTAAATAGCTTTTCCTGGAAGTGACTCAGGAGGTCTCCATTTGACCTCATCTAACCAGGAAGGAGCTGAGCCTGCTATGGCAATGGGAACTGAATATTGCAACATAGGATTTTTTTTCATTCTGGCCTTTTCAATTTTGGCAAACAGAAACATCCCCACCCTGTGACTTGTAGAAAGCAAGAGTCCAAAAAGTTAGGCTTCAAACTATACCCAGTTCCACAAGTGTTTGAAAAAAAACAAAGTACTCTGAAACTCTTTTACTTACCCAAAAAAATGAAAAATAAATTCACAATGTTCCATTTTAAGGGACTTTCAGTTGACACCTCAGATCTGATAAATTGTTTTTCACCTTTAGGTTTTAACTTAAAAAGTATTTGCCCACCACGATAATATCCGGGTATTAAGTTATACTTTCTTAATTAAATGTAAAAATTTATTCAGTGATACAAATTACCAGGTATTTATTTAGCACAATTATATTTAAAACTCATCAAGCATTCTGTTACATAAAAAGGATGGTTTGGGGAAATGTTACAAAGGTCATTATATCTACCTTGCCATGTTGCTCCCATCATTGAGAGATAGGAAAGGAGTAAGCAAAAAGAAACAGAGCAAATGAACGAGAAGCAGAAAGGGTGACACTTAGAGGGATATATAAAAGAAAAGAAGTCGGCAGATTTAGAAATGAGTGCATGTTCAACTTTTTAAAGATACCGCAGAGCTGTCTAGATTTCTTGCATATTAATTTCTCACCACTAACCAATTATGTTCTTTTCTTTAGTTGACCAAAATATGTTTACCTAGATTCTATATATCACGTCTCTGTTTCCATATCCATATTTACCCCAAGGGCATGTCTTTCTGGTACACTCTGTATTTCATCTTTTAATGACTTGAGGGGTTTGAAATAAACATTTTTATTTTCCAACTTTCACATTTGCAAGCCGATCAGTTCTCTTTTAGCTCATCTTCTTTCTGTGCCTTATCATGTTCATCAGGCAGCAGCTAACTGATACTTTCAGCATTGTGCCTAGAGCTGTCTTTAGAAATCCAAAAGTCAGTTAGGGACATGTTCCATCCTCCAAGGTACAACAGACAGTTTGCTAGTCATTTCATTACTATATAACGTGGGTTATCATTTTTCCAGCCTCCCCTAAAACTCCTCACCATTTTTTCCAGCCTTAGCTTACAGTTTACCCATCACTTTTCTAGCCTCCACTCACCACTCAGACACAAAGCTAATGCCACATACTTTAGGATTCTGTTATGGGCATCAATTTCTGTATCCGTCAGTAATTACTGAACAATATATCATCTCAAAACTTACCAGCTTCAAACAACAAAGGTTTGTTGTTTCTTATGAGTTTCCAGGTTGACTAGGCAGTTTTGCTGATCTGAGCCAGACTTGACAGTTATCTTCTGGATTTCCTCGTGCATCTACTATCAACTGACAGGTTGGCCAAGGGCTCTGTTTCAAGGGAGTTGGCTCAGCTATGCTCCCCTCCAGCAGGGCATCCTAGCCTGTTCTCACAGGGGAGTCAGGGCTCCAAGAAACCAGGGGTCATCAGATCTCTGGAGGTCTAGGCTGAAACGAGGCACATCATCATTCCAACCACTTTCTATTGGCCAGAGAAAGTCACAAGGCCAGCCCATACTCAAGAGTTGGGGGGAAGAGATACCACCCATGATGAGACTGCAAAGTTACACGGCAAAGTGCATAGATACAGAGAGAGGTGGAAAGCTGGGGACATATTTTATAATCAATCTACCACAAGCTCTAACAGAAGTCAGCCCAGGGATAGTAGGGAGCAATAAAGTAAGAGTATTGCATGCAAAGGGGGCTTCAAGATAAGGTGGTACCTGAGCTCAGTTTGATGGGATGAATGGGAATTAGGCAAGTGAATAAAAGGGAGAAAGATTACAAATCGAGAAACTAGCACATGCAAAGACATTAAGCTGAGAGAAATGACAGCAGGTTCTGGGAACATGGGTACACAGTGTTTCCTTAATGTGCAATACCCCTTCCCATCCTGTCCTCAGGCTTTCATCTGCTTAGAGAAATTACAAACCTTCCTCCAGGAAACCTTTTATTCATTCTTTTCCTTTTCTGATCTATCAGTGTAATCTCACGTGGCCTTGGCACTGGAGTCAGAATGTCTGGGTTTGAATCCAATTGTTCCACCTACCGTCTGAATAACCTCTCTGTAACTTAGTTTCCTCATCTGTAAAATGATGATGACAACTTATAGGGCTGTTGTAAGAATTAATTAAAATAATGCATATAAGGTGCTTACAGCAGTGGGTGGCACTTAGTAAGATCTTATAAATATTATCAGCTTTTAATGTTGTTATTAATATTATTATTATTATTATGGCAAAGTGCCAGTTTGCAACTGAATGGACTTACTCTGTACGTTACTTTTTGTGCTCCCTTCTTGTCCTGAACAAACAAGGCCCCATGTGTTGGACCTGGGTGAGCTCTAGGAGTCTGAGATAGGAGAGAGTGTGGAGCAGAGCTTGCCAGTGGCAGCAGAGTATGGACCAAAGGCAGATCGACTGGGACCAAAATGTTACTATCAAGAGGCCTCTTTGAGATGCTTCAGAGAAGGAACTGGGGCAGAGCAAATGGATTTGGGAGAGAAGATAGCAGACAAAGCCTGAAAAGTTCCCCTCCATAGCTGGAGGGCAGTCTCAAGGACTTTTTATAGGGTGAAGCTGACCTAGCTTAAGCTGCTTTCTCAATTAAAATAAAATCCCTTTGAAGGATGGAGACAGGGTGCAGATTGAGTTCAATCCCTAATGACCAATTATTGAATCAATCATTCCTACATAATGAAATGTCCATGAAAACCTCTATATGATGGGGTTCTGAGAGCTTCCAAGTTGATGAACACATCGAGGGGTGGAGACGGTGGTGCCCCCCAACTCCATGGAGATGGAAGCTCCTGCACTCAGGACCCTAGGTACCTCCTCATCTGGCTATTTATTTTTATCCTTTATAATAAACTATAATAAGTATAGAATTTTCCTAGGTCCTGTGAGTCATTTCAGCAAATTATCAAATCTGATGGGAGGTGGGGGAGGGTTGTGAGAACCCCCAAATTTGGACAGAAGTTCAGATAGCCTGGGTACCTCATTACAACTGCCATCTGAAGTGGGGCGGGGGGCAGTCTTTTGAAACTGAACGCTTAACCTGTGGGGTCTGAATTTTGAAATGTTGAACATGCAGTTTGTGTCAGAGAATTGAAGAATCAGAGACATTCATTCATTCATTCATTCATTCATCCATGATGCTCAACCCTTTACTTAGACTCTCAGTTTGCAACTCTGGTTGAGTCTTCACCACTCCAAAATTAGCCTCTAAGATGACCAGCCAAAATCTACAGTGTGAGACGATCTGAAACTTTTATCTGGTAAAAAGTTGACTTTATTACTTCTCTTCCCAAAGGATCTCTATGTCAAGCCCTAGCCACTTCACTGACTTCTGTGTTTCTCACCACAGACCAATGCTCCTTTTCCCTACCCGACCAGAGAAGTTACTGAGACCAGAGTTACTCAAAACCCAGCTCAGACTTTCCAATGAATTTCCACAGTTTGGCACACTTGGAGTTATAAACCTTCTTCCATGTCTTCCCTGCTGCCCTTGGTGCAGAAAAGATTGAACTGCTGTAATCCACTCATGTCATATGTGGAGGTGACTCTGGCAACAATCAACCCCAAATGTAACACAAAGACATTCCCCAAATAACCAGTTCTTATTCCTAGTCAACATTTTGCATTTTCTCAAGAAATGAGTTTGTTATTTGGAGATCAGAAGCCACCACCTGCCATTTATTTATTTGTGGAAAGATGGGACATTCCACAAATATTTTAGGCCTTCTATGATGGATCAAGATTATTAGAGTATTATAGGTAAACTTAATAATGTCCAATTATAAAAGAATAGTTAAGTATAGTGCATAAATAAACATAGCATTATACAAACACTAAATATGTTTGAGAAAAAATTTTAGTAGCATTGGGAAATGTTTACAATCTAAGAGTAGGTGACAATAGGGCAGTATATAAAGCAGTGTATGAAATGTGATGCCAGAAGTCTATACATGCACACATAGGAAGCACATGCATCAGAATGTTAACAATAAAATTATTTTTTTTAAACAATTTTGTGTATTTTCCAAATTTTTCTGTCAACATCTGATCCCCTCCTAATGTGAGTTAATTGTTTTTTTTAGGCACCACCAAGCAAAATTCAAATGCCAAGAAGTTGGCTTCAACAGTGCATAAATTTTCTTGTTAAATTGCTCTCCATCAGAATAATAGCAAGCACTGCATTCTTTTCATAATGAGTTATTTCATGTTTCTCTAAGATGGGCACCATCTTAAATTTATCTTACTCAATTTCCTCAAATTAAGCCGCAGCGAGACCTACTTTCCTCTGGCTTGTTAAAAATGTTATCTCTAATGAGAAATACAATTTAACAAATGCAGAGGATGGGATGCCTGAGCAGCAGCAGCCATTTGGCCGGCTGTCTTGAGCTCCCAACACTCACAATGGGATTTTCTGGAATCACACTCCTGTGTCTTCCTCAGAAGTCAACCAGTAGGCTCATGCATGACAGTGAGCCTCACACTTCTAGAAAAGACAACAGAGAGCTTTCCAACACATTTAATTTCTCTTCTATTATCGGAGAGCAGAATGCCATTCCCAGCTGTACTTAACAAAAGCTAAATGGCAAATAAAGGAAAAAATAAAATAAAAACTGCATTTGATGGGGAAAGTATTTTCGGGTGAGATATATTGACAATGTATCCCCACAGTCCATCACTAAAGAAAAGGCTAAAATCTGAGGAGAAAGCAAAGGCAATATAATACTGTGGTGATAACCTAATTGCCTTCACATTACCCCTTGCTGCTTTTATAATAATTGCTAATACATGTGAGAAACTAAATTGTTTTTTACATTGCCCTTCTCAACAGCCAGAATATTTTCACCTTCAGTCAGGACCATGAGATGAAAAGACAGAAAAAAAATATTATTTCCTCTTTGATTCTGACTATAATTCAGTAGTCTAAAAGAAAATGGGGTGGGAGAAGGGATGGAAACTGAAACAGGTCCACTTCAGGGCCATACATGAAGCTTTCTATCCAGTGCTTCAAGGGAGAAATCCACTTGGCCACCCAAGGGTCCATTGCCACATCCTGGTTGCAGAATGCAATTACATTAGGTACTTCATGCTTCAAAGAGCCTGGCATTTACCAAATGAATTGCATTTGTGGCCAGAATATTAATGACTATTATCATACTTGACGCATGATAACTCTCCAAGGAGTCATTTCGAAGAAGTTGTCATTTACCAAAAAAAAAAAAAAAAAAAAAAGAAAGAAAAAAGTCACTGAAAGGGAGGCTCATTTTCAAAGCTAGATTTTCTCCCCCTATATTTTAGCAAGCTTTATTTTGCCTCAGAATGTCTGCGTTGATGAAGTTCAATGTCCGTGCTGGTTTTCAGTTACAGAATACACATAAACAAAGAAAATTCTCAGAGATGCTTTTCTTACCCAGGACTTTTTTTTTTTTTACACTATTTATTTATTTTGAAATTCAATATTATTTTATATTAATTTCAGGTGTACAGCATAATGGTTAGACATTTAAATAATTTAAAAGGTGATCCCCCTGACTAGTCCAGTACCCACCTGGCACTACACATAGTTATTGCCATGTGATTGACCATATTCTCTGTGCTGTACTTTATATCCCCATGATTCTTTTGTAACCACTAATTTGTGTTTCTTAATCCTTTCATCTTTTTCATCCTGCCCCCCAACCCCCCGCCCATCTATCACCTGGATAAATCTAATACACATATGACTCCACACATAGTTATTAGAATATTATTGACTATATTAATTATGCTATACCCTACACTCCATGACTACTGTGTAACAACCAATTTGTACTTCTTAATCTCTTCCCCTCTCTCACGTACCCCCAAACCCCCTCCCATATATTTCTGGACTCTATTCTTTTTTGTTGATCTGTATTTCTATCCTCATGCCAATAACATTTTTTAATGCTTAATATTTTTAAATGAAGGTTAAAATGTCTATAAATTAACTTTAAATGTATTTCACATACTTTGAAATCTATAGTTTATTGAGTTATAAAATCTTAAGGCTTAAAGACTTAAATGATTAAAGTAACATTTTAAATATTGCTAAATTTAAAACTCTGATAACCCATAAACAAATGCTAACAAAATAGAGAAAAGAGGCCTTTAAGATAAAAATAAAGCTCTATGATTATACAGAACTTCAAAGGCTCTGAAGGAAAAAAGAAAATTATTAAAATTGTGAAAAGGGGGGAAAATTATGGAAGACTTTGGTAAGTTGACCACATTAGTTGCACAGGAGATTATCCAGGAAATTTTTTAAAGTATCAATACCTGATCCCCAACCCCAAAGATATTAATTATTTTAGAAGAGGGCTGGGTTTGAGAGCCACATAATAATATTCCAAATATAAATGATACATTCTTAATCATTGTGGAAGGAGCATAAGAAAATAAATATGCATTGCAATGTAAGTGAGCATTGCAATGTAAGATAAAATATTAGGGAAATACACTATTATTTTTAACAATTATTAAGATCTGTAGAATGGCACACATTTTCACAGACACCAGTATTTGACATTAAAAGGTCTGACTTCTACCTAATAGATGTCATTAGATATTAATAACTACCATTTTTTAAATAGCTCAGGTGAGTTCCCCCAGAAGCAGATCCTGAGACAATAATTTAATGCAGTCATTTTACTGGGAATCAAGAGTAGGGGAGTGGAGAAATGATAAAGGACATGAAAGGCAGCCAATAAAGGACGTATTATTGAGCTAGCCACCACAGTGATTGGCTAGAGCTTGATCCTATGGAGAAACTTTGGGAAGGATGCAAAACACAAGCCTCAGAATTATCCTGAGGGGGTAGAGAGAATCGAGGGTACTTATGCACCAACACCCAAGAGTCACAATTTGAGGGCTTCTGAGTGATGATTGTTATTTCCCAGGCACTCTGTCCTTCCAAGACTTTAGAAGTAGCTCTCAGGCAAAGAGCAGCATACGCTGGCAGTTGGACTTGACTAGAGCACACCCAGTTGGTAAAGTCTGGGGAAAAGAAGGAAGTACCGACTCCACAGCAATGTGCTAGGGGACTTGGAGATTGCATTTAATACATTATTTTTAACCTTTACAAACACTGCAAGAAGGTTTTCTTCTATCTTCACCTTAAAGAGAGAGAAACCAAGAAACATCTGATAAATAGTTACTGTGTGCCTTTCATGTACGAGGCACTGTTCTGGACGTTTGGGATCGAGTGGTGAACCAAACAGAGTAGATACAAGCACATGTGGAGTTTATGATATAGTGGGGAGACGGGCAACCACGGAAACCAACACAGGTTTAGACATAGATAAGACCTGAGAAGAAAAATGAAGCACAGTTAGGGGATGGAGAATGACAAGGAAGACCTTTGTAGATAACTAGTTTTCGGAAGCCTGCTCTTAAAAGATGAAATTGAGAAAAGAATAGAAAGCAGTGAAGAAGCCAGCCAAGTGAAAACCTCCAGGCAGAGGAAACAGCAAATCCACAGCTCCGAGGTGGATCTGTGCTTGGTGTGTGTAAAGAACAAGGAAGCCAGTGTGGCCAGAGCAGAGGAAGGGAGCAGGGAGGTAATCAGGACGAAGGTGGGAGAAGTAGAACCTCGTAGGCCATAGTGAGGACTTCATACTTACCGTTAGAGTTCCTCCTCAGTGTGACAGATGCGAGTAGATGAAGGAAAACAAGTTGGGAGTGCATTGTACTACTTCAGGAACAGTGATGGCATTAAGTGACTTCCCAAGAACATAGAATTATGAATCATTCAATCCACAGTTCAACCCAAGCCCGTCTTCCTTGCAAGCTGATGAGCTTTGCACTACACTATGCTGCCTCTTCTTTACGGCGGAGCATTTTCATTTCTCTAGAACTCTTTATGAATGTGTGCAATCGGTGGTGTGCCCTTGCCAAATTAGAATAAGAAAAACTGGGGAAATCCCCCCCAAATTAATAAATTAAAAAATAAATTACACCGACCGCCTGAATTTAATAAACGATGGAGGCCTTGTTGGTTCAAACCCTGCAAAGTCTGAACATTTTAAACTTGCAGTACTGGCACTTCACAGGAC
This sequence comes from Rhinolophus sinicus, assembly GCF_036562045.2. Lineage (NCBI taxonomy): Eukaryota > Metazoa > Chordata > Mammalia > Chiroptera > Rhinolophidae > Rhinolophus > Rhinolophus sinicus. Next base: position 39,219,490 of record NC_133757.1, on the reverse strand, counting down.
CTGTGACTGCCCACCCTCAGCGTTATCTCCTGAGACTCCCAGACTCACTGAAATCTCAAATTGCTGCTTTCCTGTCTGCTGTGTGCCAGTTGAGTTGAAAAGAACCCAGGCATTGGTTTCCTCCACAAGCCTGAGGTATTTTGTGAATCCGCCTTTATTTCAGGGACGCTTTGTTTCCCTTGTGGGGAGACTTTTAAGTTTCAAAGGTCAACAGAAAGCCTTAGAATACACAGCCTTTTTCATCTTGCTAACAGCAGGGAAAGAGTAGAAAGACAGAATCTAACAGTAAGAAGACATAAAGAATAAAAGGAATGGCAACGTAATTTCATTTATGTTTTTCAGTCAAAGAAAGAAAACCAGAATAGCCCTAGCACAGTAATTATTACCAAGTTAGCACTCTGGAACCTTGCTGGGTTTGCCATGCTGCAGGAATATTGATGGGATTGACTGTGGGAGACTTTGGTCTAACCACTGACAGGATCATGACTCCACACACTGCAGACTAGCTTTGCCAGACTTCCGGAGTCAGTCCTCACCAGAGAGCTAGGCCTCCGGAAGCTCCATTCAGGAATTAGCATCAGGGACGTGACTGTTTCTCCCTCTTCTCCTTCCTCTCTCAGAGAGGCAATCATCTTCTTTTGTTGCCTAAATCAATAATAAATCCATGTGCCATTCCCAAAACACTTGAAGAACACTGGTGGGTGGGTCCTGGGTAACAATTCACAATACAGTAGATACATGGTTTGTCCTTGGGTGTCACAGGGTAGACGAAGATCAAAGGGGCAGGAGAACAGAGCCAGACTTCCTGGGTTAGGGTCTCAGCTTCTACACTTCCTAGCTGTGTGAGCCAATTTCTCAACAATGTCTCACATTCCTGATCTGAAAAATGGGGATCATCATCATCATCATAATCATAATAATACTTACCTTAGGATTTTAGTACGCTTATACAGAAAAAAATATTCTGGGATGTCACTTCTCCTGATAATGCATATTCACACATAACCTGATTCACTTCCATCCTCACAGCCCAGCCATGTCCCTAGAATTCTAGCCACATATCCCAGTGGTGTCACCTAGTTGGGAGATTCCTGGAATCCTCAGCCAGGCTTTCAGGACCCAGAATCATTGTTCCCAGATGGCATCAATCCATAGCCAGAACAAGGAGGGATTAGAATTGTCCCAGGGATTCCTAGCCAGCTAACAATAACCGTTTAATAATGCTTTTCTGGCATATTGAATTATTTGGAGCCCAAGAACTTCACTAGAGAAAGGGTTTTGAAGTTATATATAAATAAAGCCTTTAAAACATAGAGTAGTACTATATATATCTTGGTTTTTGTTGTTACTGTTAGTGCTCTGGGAAAAACAGACAATATAAAAGCTAATATGAGATCTGACAGTTAAGTTCGCAAACTCGTCCTAGAAAAAGTGCGACATACCTCACTGCTGAATATCACTACGGTCACCTTTGAAGGACTCTCTTTGGGAAGCTATGCACCGATGCCAATGTCTAGTCCACCCTTCAAAGCAATTTTGGAACTCTTTTTCTGGAATGGCCATCAGAGCTGTCACCATATTACCCTTGATGTCCTGAATGTCATCAAAATTGTCTTGGCATAAAATTAACCACTAGTCATTCACAGAAAGAATTTACAAGAGTGTGCAAGAGTAAGAAAAGATTTATTGAAAGTCAAAGAGAGACAGTTCTGACAAAGGGAAGTTTTGCCAGGGCAGATCACGATGGGGACAGCTGCGCCAATGAGAAGGAGTGCTGGGGTTTTACATTTTTCAAAGCAGGATGTAGGGTGCTTATCAGCTTGCAGGGGCTTGCTGTTGTGATTGGGAACTGCTCTGTTCCTACCTATGATGGATGTCAGGTGCTTGTCAGTTTGCAGGTGCAGTGCTAGCCAGGGGAGTCAGAGCCAAGCGGTTAATGTTTAGCGAGTTCCTGTTAGCCTACAAGCCTGCTCCAGTTAACTCTTTGCCTGTCCTATCCTGCTAGCTTCCAACCTGCTCCCGTTAACTCTTTGTTTGTCTCATCAAAAATGTCTTCCTTTCAATATTTCCTTTATCTTTGAGTAAAGAAAGAAGTCATTGGGCGCCAGATCGGGTGAGTAGGGAGGGTGTTCCAATACGGTTATTTGTTTACTGGCTAAAATCTCCCTCACAGACAGTGCCGTGGGAGCTGGTGCATTGTCCTGATGCAAGAGCCATGAATTGTTGGTGAAAAGTTCAGGTCGTCTAATTTTTTCATGCAGCCTTTTCAGCACTTCCAAACAGTAAACTTGGTTAACTGTCCAGTTGGTCCAAATTCATAATGAATAATCCCTCTGATATCAAAAAAGGTTAGCAACATCGTTGCAACAAGTTTGCGAACTTAAAATTATAGTCCTTGCATATTATTCACCTCCTCTGTCCTATAATGAGAATATCTCCAAGGGTATCAGTGGAGTTGTCTTTTTTATTTTTTCTTGTTACAGATATTTATATCACATTCCTGTGACCGAGCTTTTTAAGATTAAGTATTTAAGACGTTAGCAGGATGGGGGGAGGGGAAGGAGTGTCTGAGAGGGAGTGCCTGTCAGTCTCCTGAGTGTTCTTTGTGCTCCTTGAATGCAGGGACCTCATCTCTCCAACCTGAGTGTCCTCTTATATGAATGAGGGCACTATGACCTACCCATAGATTTACTGTAGGTTAAATATCCTACTGTTTTGCACTCAAAAGATATCACCTGCTGCCTTCCTCAGATCCATAAATCAAACTTAGAAAATGAAGCATCACTGGCGCAAAAGACTGGAGCCCCCTTATACCTAACAGTGAACAGTAATCCCATCAAGGTGAGTAAGAGGTGCGATTAAAGCCTCCTAAACCCAAAGGAAAGATCAATTTCCAGGAGTGTAGGAAGCACTAATGCACTCAGTGAGGCCTGAATGACAGAGCGGTATGACTTCATCTTGTCAAAGACAAGGAGGTGTTTGATCATCTGAATTCAGGTCTTTTACCTTGTACTGGGTTAGTGTCAATAAGCAGTAGTATTTCCTGGTGTTTGTTGGATGGCTAGTCTTCTACATCAAAAGTGTTTTCATTTCTTAAACCTCATTACCATAAGCCAGCATTAAGTAATTTTTCATTCTGACTTTTTGTGTCATTCATGTTTGCAACCTTTTCATTACTTACGTATCACCAACCACACACACATTTGCTTGTGCATTTAAATATTGTTAAGCAGAAACTTGTTTTATATATTCAATCTTGTGCTCTTGGTATGCAGTTCAAATCTCAAGAAATAGCAGTTCAGCTTGAAATTTCAGGTACTTAGGAAAAAAGAAAACAAGCTCATCAGTGGGCAAAAGTCTGCAAAAAAAAAATAAAAGGCTTTGTTTTCTAGTGAAGGCTTCAACACTTAGCCTAAACTATCTAAATTTATGAAAGTTAAAATCTATATTTCTGAAACTTGGTATTTAACCCCAAGTGCACATTATAAATTTTAGTTATGCATACATATGCATATATTTCAATGTCTATATTTAAATCAGAATTAAAATTAAAGTAAAGTAATTTAAAATATTGCTGAAAAGTTTTCCAACAAGGACCCTTTTTATTAATTTTATTTTAATAATAAAACATATTTATTAATAACATATAGTATAGAGGAAGATACTGTGAACAACTTTCCACAAGGGTGTGTCTTGGGTATGTGTGTATATAAAATGCCAGAATAACATACAGCTTAAGAGCATGAGTTTTAGAGGCAGGGCCTGAGTTCAAATGTTGACTGCCACTTACTTACTTTGGGTAAATTACTTACCTTCTTTGTTCCTCATTCTCCTCATTGACAACAGTGGAGTTAATGAAAAGCTGTCTGTTTTCTGGCAGTACATTCTAAAGATCCATATATTTAACCAGCCCTAAATAATGGTTAAAGTTGAGGGGAGGAGGTTTTACAAAAGGAAATTGACAGCCAAAAATCGATCCAAATTTGATGCTTGGTAAGGAAGGGTCACATCAGGGGGAGGCAAATAAATAAAGAGCACTTTAGTTTTGGTAACTTAAAAAATGTTAAGCTTCTAAAGATTAGTTCATGTAGGACACACAAAAGAAAAAAGAAAAAGTTATCTGAGGGTGTAAGAATCAAAAGCCACATTAAGAGTTTTCTATGAGTAGACTATTGTTTAAAAAAACACGAAAGGCCACATATAACCCCTCATATATTATTACATATTGTTTATTAATATTACATATTTGAATTATGGTGGCCAGGGACACCCTTTTCAGAAAATATTCTGATAGAAATTTATCTGAGCCATTGATATTTGATAAGGCCAAGTTAGAATGTGCCAAGATGAATGTTTTAACAGAACATCCCAGTGGTGATGTTTATTTGTGAGGGGGGAAGCAGATAAGAGTGAGTTGAAGAGAGAAACATTTAGTAAGGAGAAGAGAGCTAAAGACAAAACATAAAAAATAACCCAGGAGTTAAGAACTCTGAGTTCTTCTCCAATCTCTGTGGGTAGATCTACAGATCTTGGTCTCTTTTTTATCATTATAAATGAATGATATGAACTATAGATGTCTAAAGGTCTTTATCACTCTAGTGTTTCCTTGTTCTCTGCCTCCCTCTCTGGATTACCACATTATTTTGAGGGGCAAACTACAAAATGGCAAATTTCAGTCAGAGTTTGTAGAAATAGGCCCCTCATTAAAATGCATTTCTCTTCAGGAAACCACGAGCATTCCCACAGTCACATGACACAGATAAATAGGGTCCAAACTAGGAAATCGAAGTAAACAAATGAAATGCAAGTAACCAAGCAGCTGGAAGGAAATCTGTCACTCACCCATTGAAGAAAACCTGTTCCAGAGAGTAATAACCAGAACTCTCAGTTTATGGTAGTTTATAGCTTAGATCACAGACACTCCAGTTTTAGATAATCAATATGTAAATGGTTGGGATTAGAGAATATGCCAATTTGTGCCTCCTAATGGCATTTGTTTAAATCACATTCCATCTTTTCTAAGCTTCATCATTATTCAAACAATAAAGGGCTACATTTTAATTTTTTTAAAGATATACTTGAGCACAGAAGAGTACGCTTTGGTACCTGTCAGTTACCTTTCATGCCTGGAATAATTTGAAAGAGAAATCTGTCCTACCCTAAAAAGACAGACTCTTCCACCAGATGTCTCTTAACCAAACTCCATGAATATTGCCTAAGCAAAACTAGCCACTAAAGATAAATCTTCTAAATGCAACCTTAATACACATTGACAGATCCCATGTCAGACATGACTCTTCTTTATCTCTTTTCCCACTCCCTTCTCTCTCTCTCTCTCTCTCTCTCTCTCTCTCTCCCCCCAACTTCCCTCCCCTTTCTCTCTCTCTCTCTCTCCTTCTTCTTCTTCTTTCCTTCCTTCCTTTAAGCAAAACCTGCTGTTAAGTTTCAGGACATTTATAAAGGCATATTTTTATTCATGAATTATATATTCTACAGAATATGCAAGCCTGGGAAATTGAATGAATAGGGTACATATTTTTAACATATGCTAAAGAACCAATTTGGCTAATAAAATAATTTCTATAATTTCAAATAATTGTTTTAGACATTGACCATTCTAAATCTCAATAAGCCCTCTAATGCTTGACCCCAGAAACATTTCGTGAAAATGCGCAGAAAGAAAGAATAACTAGATCAAAATGAGTCCATTGCAATTGCAGAGTGATGATCATTATAAATAGGAATGTACCCAGCCAGTGAGAAAGATCTGGGGAAGCAGGTCAGAGATGGATGCTAAGTGCCATTTCCTTCACATCTTTATAGATGAGCGGCAAGATACAGAAGAAATAGAGAAAATACATTAATTTTATCTTCAAATGATATAAGACTAAGCATTATTATAAAAATACAGAGAAATCTTAAAATGCACTGAATGATTTATCTTGGTGACTGGAATTGCTGAGAAGTATTGTACAGTGACGGGTAAATGATTGAGGAGCTAGAAACAGCACATGGCTACCTCCACTGCTTAAAATTTTTCAATGACTCCTCATTTCTTACCACAGCAAATCCTCCGCTACTCTGCAGCATACACTCTACCAGAGTTTTAGTGGAATCTGTTTCCCTCTGTCCATAAGCTCACCAGGCTCAGCATTGCCTCTAGGTCTTCCATCTGGTTAACCTCCCACACCCCACCTCTTCCCATCAGCACCCCAACTTCACTCATTCTGCCCAGTGCCCTCCCTTCTCACTGAAACCCAACCCAAATCCCACTTCCTCCTGGAATCCTTCATGGCTAGTTCAACCTGCAGTGATCACCATCGTCTCTGAATTACAGAACGTTTAATGTTTTCTTTTATTGTTTCTGCGCTGAGCCTTGTCTCTCCAACTATAGTCTCCAACTATAGCTTGTCTTCAAAGGGAGAGATTAAAAATTGCATGTTTATTTTTTATTGAATGAGTTGACTCTATAATGATAAGCATGTGGATTGATTGTTGCCAAGTAACATTAATAATAAAATATAAGTGTTTTATGTCTTTTATGTCATCAACCTATCAGATTTTTTTGGCACATTAATGGTAAATTTTCATAATAATTTAATCAACAAACCTTTATTAAGCTCCTTTTAGGTTTCACACACTCTGCTATTTGACTGAAATGCGGAGTTAATAGGACTTAGTCTCATAAGTTAATAGGTAACAATCCTGGACATTTATATGAATAGCATTTACAGTTTAGGAAACAATTTGGCATATTTTATCTAATTTAATTCTCACGGTAATTCTTATCACTGACATTGAGTGGAATCCAGTATTGTACTTATCACTCTCCAATCAATTCCATTGCTGTCAGGGGGCCCAGTTCTACACAGCATCTTGTATCATTACCTATGGCTTACAGAGGAGGATCATAACTAAGCTTTTCATCAATGCTCTTCCCCTTTCATTGGTACATTCCTTATGTCATTGGTAGATAGAGTATCTTCTGGGTCCTCCCACAGAACATAGTGGACTGATAGGTTTTCCTGAATTATGTGGCATATCCACTCTAGCATGTCCAGTTAACTTGGCTTTTTGATACCTTCTCTATTTGCCGTGGTAACTATGGCATTTTTCACTTAGTGCTGCTGTCTTCCTCCAAGCTTCTAAGAACCATCTTCAAAGGCAGCATTAACACTATCTCCTAAGGTACTTTCAAGGTGCTAAGTCCTGTATTACCCCAAAGTGCTCCTATGTAAACTCTCCCATCTTTCCTGCTTGATCCAGCAATCCCAGGATTCAATTCATTACATGTTTTCCCAGTTCCTTCTGGCACATGTTGGTTAGGACCTGCAGCGCCTCAGAGGATAGCCCTTTCCTCTCTTATCAGTCCCAAGACTTTCACAGCTGGGCTGGGTGGTGGCTTAGCCCTAGTTACTGACCTGGTGACTAGGCAGGGAACTGAAGACAAAGCAGAGGACTGCACATCACCTTAAAGCAGTTGGAGAAAACAGAACTTTAGCAGAGCATATAAGACTACTTTTTCAGGTCCAGCGGGTTAAGGAGAATCTGACGATACAAGATTTTGGACAGTTATCAACCCAGCTTACCCCATGCCATATCTCAGTGTTCCTCCTCCATATTTTACGATCACTTTTTAAGTGGTGATTAGACATCCTCAGTTTTCATTATCTTCTTCAATATATTGATTGCCTCCAGCTATTGCCATTCAATTCCATAGTCATTATAACTATTTCTCCCTTGCTTTGTTACTGCATTAAAAACAAACACCCCCAAAATTACTGGTGTAAAATAACAATATTTGTATATTTACAGATTTTGCAGGACAGGAATTTGGACATGGTACTGTAGGGAGGAATTGCTTTTCTTCACGATGTCTGGAATATAAGCTGGGAAGACTCAGACATCTTGGAGTTAGTTAAAGGGCTGAGAACTGGATATATCTGAAGGAGTGGTTCCTAAGTGGGGCTGACTTTTGTTCCCAGGGAGCACAGCAATGTTGGAGACATTTTTCTTTGTCACAACTAGGGGAAAGGAATTGCTACTGGTACCTAGTAGGTAGAAGCCAGAGATACTGCTAAAAATCCTGCAATGTTCTAAAGACACCATACCACATATCTCTTGTACTATAAAATACTATACCTCTCAATGCTTTTTCTTCTGCCAGTATCACATTACAGTTCCCCACCAATGAAACATTAACAGTTGCATTTCTATAGCATGTCAGGAACTACTCTTCCTCCATCCACTACCAGTGATGGAGTTCTCATTGCTTGCTATTCAACTTGGGTGTGTGTGTGTTTGTGTGTTGGGGAAGGCAGGGGGGCTTGTTAATCAGCTCAAAATTTAATTTCAGAGTCTACCTCGCAGGATCATTTATGGCCCCAACCTTCACAGATCAGGGTTCCCAGGAAACAGACACTGAAATTCTGAGGTTTACATGTGAGAGATTTTTTTGAGGCATGCTTTCAGGAACAACACGTCTGAGGATGTAAGGTGAAGACTGGGCAGAGGGAGAAGTTGAACTGTGATGCAATTGCAGTGCCCTTAGTAGATCCTACAGAGAGCTCAGAAGATGGGATGACCCTCTAGAGATACCTGTAAAAGGCACAAGAGGTTCAGGCTTTTGTCTCCCTGCATTGGCCAGTTACTGAATGCAGGCTGCTCCCTTGGAGGAGACATACCTTGAGCAAGGCAGTTGCGGTAGGCTGAGAGCAATTCCCAAAATAAGAACATAGTCATGAGCCTTTAGCAGCTAATACTCCACCAGCTGGAGGAACAAATGTCTACAGAGGGACTAGTTGGTGCATTCACTCCAGGTCTTACTATATTTGACCACAGAAAGCTTTATGAACCACATTTAATTTAGTAGGGAAGAAATTGTCATTTGCCCTTAGTGCTTGCTCTGTAATTGCCATTTAGTTTACTTCCAAGTCCCGTATGTTTAAGAACTGCCCCTTCAGCTGTCATATAATGGCTCATCTTTGGAGAAATACAGCAGTTACTGACAACAGCTTATAGCCTGGATGCAAATAATTCTAGCTGCAGACCACATGATTCAAATATTTTAAGCAATCCACTGGGGGGGGGGGGGGGAACTGTCCTGTTTTTCTGTTCTGTGAAGAATAGTTGACCCTTCTCCCACAAGATATTTCATTCTTCACCTGTGAAAAGTTCAAGTTTGTACAGTTCACTGGAGCTCAGCTCAGAAAATAGCTACATGGGTTGTCTGTCACATTGCTTTCAAATACAAGAGGAAGCAAAATTGATGGTAAAATTCCCAAACTGTCTACTATTGTTATTTAACTCTAATCAAGGTAAAATAAAACCTGTAGTTGATCATATTTGATTTTTTTTTAAGGAAGGCTTCTAAATGCTCCTTCTCAGTAGAAAATGCAAACCTATGGACAGATTTTTGGAGCGCCTGTGGATTTTCATATTGGAAATAACAGGGTTAGGGTAGACACACTACTAAAATTAATGTAATAGAGGTAAAAGGAAATAAAAACAAAGGACACTGCCTCTCAGTAGCAGGGCTAGGACTAGGGTGAGGCAAGCGAAGTGCCTAGGGTACCAAATGTAAGGAGACATTCACTCTTAGATGCCAACTCTGCCCTTGCATGACCCTGAGAATAAGTGCTTCCTAAAAGTCTGCACCCAGGCCTCTATTGACTCCCCCTAATCGCAGCCCTGCTCAGTAGGACATCTGAACAGGAATCAACTATGAAATAGGTGCAACAGGCTGGTGCCTACACAGAGTATGTATTTATCAGTTCATACTAAGTACCTGTCATTCTTATAAGTCCATTTTTAGTGGTTCTTTACCCAAAAGTGACCCCACTTTGTATCATGGGTTCTAGCTAATCTGGTCATACCCAGTTTGACCAGTGGTTGACATCTGAGCTAGAGACAGTTATCTATGATCTGTCCCTCTGAGTTGGTCTACCTTGAGACCTCTGCCCAGCAGGGCCTTTTCATACCAGATGGTAGCAGTTCTAATCAGTTATCTTTTGGAGTATTCAAAAGGGATTTACAGTGAAAGTAAGCTGAGTAGCACCAAGTAGGAAATCCCAGAGAGAGAGAGAAGGTGGCAGGTGGAGACAAGCAGAGAGAAAGAGAATCAAGAGAAAATTAGTTGGTAAGCAGCCTATGGAGAGGAGCAGAGATTGAAGAGTTCACTCCAGAGCACTGAACACTATTTGACTGACAATTAGTACTTTGTTTTAGACATCCGAGTTGTGTTTAGATCTTGGCCCTGACTTCAGACTCCTGTGGCCACTCCTGTGTCTGTAATTGTGAGGGACATCCTTGCTTTTGTTGAAGCCTAACTATTCAATCCTGAAATGTTTCTCATCTCTCCTCGTTTCCTTCCAACAAACCACCACTTATAGACATAAACTATGCATTTTCCTGTACATTTCAGGGCTATGATTCCAGAGTCTCTCAATAAAAGTAGTTTGTCCTATAGTATCTTCCCCAGCTGCTGACCATAGTTTCTTGAATTTCATGACAGGGATCCCATTTGTTTGGATCCCAAAGGTATTTCAAGCTTGGTAAATCACCTGTTAAAATGCAAGTCCATCTGGAAGGGGAGCATTTCGAATTGCTGCCCAACAATCCCTTATTTTGTTTTAGTTTCTAGTGAATCTCTTGAAAATGAAATGAAGAAAACCTCCCTAATTGGAGGATTACCTGATGGGGGAGGGAAGGAGGACTCTCCTGAATCAGCCCCATTCTGATAACTTTGGCCGCACCAACCCCAGGGCTGTGTCCACGGGTGAATAATACATCCACCTAGTTTGCATTATTTGGCTTAAAATACATTTCTGTCTTCTAAGAATTGACAATCCAACTTACCAAATAAGGTGTTAGAGTGAGTGTTGACCACACCAGAATTGAGTTGCCTCTCTGGCGTCCTGACCTACACAAAGAGCGCAGGATTAGAGCAAGACAGACCTGACTTCAAATCCTGGTTCTGCACGGTATGTGCTGGGTAACCTTTGGGTGATTATTTTGCTTCTTGGGGTGTTTCCTCATTTGTAAAATCATGATAATCAGACCTTTTTGTAGGGCTGTCTTGAGGATTGCAAATAACAGAAGTAATACACCTAGCACCAAATTGGGTAGTAAGTTCCCAATTAAAAAAAAAAAAAGTACCCAATCATAGCTCTTATACACAACAATTTTCACTGTAGTGAGTAATATAAAACTTTTGCTTTACATTGAAACCTCTCTGCCAAATACTCAATGATCAGTCAGTCTTTATTTTTCACCATTTCCCATTACAGTCAGCCTTATACACACACCAGACTCTCTCCGGCCTGTCTGGCTTCACTGAGGCAATGAATGATAATAACATCATCATATTATTTATTACACCATAGTCTGTAGTTTACAAAGGGTTTTCATATATTATCGCATTTGATCTTATTTGATCCAGTGAAATAGGTTTTACAATTCTTATGTTGCAGATGAGGAAACTAAGCACCAGAGAGTTCATATACTTGCCAAAGTCACCGAATAAGTAATGGGATTAGGCCTAAAGTTCAAACCTGATTTCAAAGCCCATGAGGTTTCCTCAGTGGTTCGCAACACAGGCTGCCCATTTGAATCATCTGGGATCCACCCCTAATTTAAAATTCTAATTAAATTAGAATGACATTGGCCCGAGCCTTGAGATTTTAAAAAATTTTCCAGATCATTCTTAGTCCAAACTAGACCAGTTCCAGTAAAAGTCTTGACTTTGCGATTAAATTTTCCTCATCAAAGTTAAGCCATATTTTCTCCCTTCTGGATCTTTTATTATGTGCTTTAGCAATTCTACATAATTATTACTTTATTTTAGAAATTAGATAATGTAAATTCTAGAAGGAAATTTACATCCTTAGTTCCCGTGATTCCAAAATTTGGGTCTAAGGACTTGTTCTTTCCAGGATTGATCTACAGAAAAATTAGAACAATAAGGACAAAGTAATAGATACCAGCTGATTTTCTTTTGGGAGGATCAGTCATTATTTTAAAATTTATTTTTATTAAATGCTTTTTGTTTTCTGAAATAATGGTGATGGTGGCTTTGCTAAGATCCTCATTTAGAAACATAAAAATTTGACAACCCTTTAAAGCATACCAAATTTGTTTTAGAAATTTTACTTGCCTGTAAAATTCAAAATTTATGGAAGGCACTGATCTTTCCCAATCCCCTCATTTTACAGATGAGCAAATTGAGGCCCAGAGAGAAGTTCCACTAACCCAAGTTCTGCTTAATGTAGTATCTCAGTGTTTTTAAACTAATTTTTTAAAGTAAAGCTTAATTGTGCTTTTTAATCTACATGTGATTCTGATCAATAATGTAGGGAAAGAAAACATGATTGGAAAAGAGAAAGTGGGAGGGTGAAAAAAAGCTGTAACTCAAGGACTGGAGTGACAAAAGATTTGAAAATAAACCAATTGGAAATTCTAGAACAAAGACTTGTAAAATACAATAACCCAAGTTAGGAATTCATTGGATAATGATAACAATAGATTAGCTACAGCTGAGGAAATAATCAGACCCGGGACATAGACCAGAAGAAAATAACCAAACAATGCAAGTGTAGACAAAAAGATGTAAAATACAGAAGAAAGAGTAAGAGACACAGAGCATAGAGTGAGAAGGTCCCTGAAAGAAATGAGATAAGGGAACAGAGGCAAAATTTGAAGATAGTTCTCAGAGTTTTGCCAGAACTATTGAAAGACAGCAAGCTATAGCTTCAAGAAAAGAAACAAACAAAAGAAGAAAACACATATAAATCCATTACACTGAAAGTGAACGATGAAAGAAAAATCTTAAAAGCAGTTAGAAAAAAGAATATCTTTGAAGTAGTGACAATTAGACTAATAGTGACTTCTCAATAGCAATATTGAAAGTCAAAAGACAATGGATAGATATATTCAATATGCTGAATGAAAATAATAGGCAACCTAGAGTTTAATATCTAGAAAAAAAAGTCTTCTAAAAACAAGAGCAAGATGGAAACATTTTCAGACAAAAACAGAAAAAAAAAAGGGGGGGGACTATTAGAGTTCTTAACCTTTTCTTGTGTCTTGGTCCCTCTGGCACTCTGCTGAGACCTATGGACACTTTCTGAGAATAAGGTCCTTAAATACATAAAATAACATGTAAAATCACAAAGGAATCCAATTTTAGTCAAATACAAGATATCTAAAAAACATAATTCAAGATATAGTGATATATGTTTAATATGCTAAATAGCAAGGCCGGCCCACATAGAGATCTGAACAACAAGATGTAAATAACAAGTACCTACAGTAATTTCTAAGTAGTAAGCTACAGTAATTTCTAAATTGGAAACATCTGTATAAGTTTCTCTCCTTGAGTTGAGTCAGAAAACTAACTGTGCTAAGTTCTCTCAAGCAGTAGAACAAGGCACTCAGCATGAAAGCTGATGATAAAGTGGATGGTACCATATTATAAAGTGAATGGTACAGACTCTTAATAAAGAGAATAATAATAAGCAGCCAATCAATGCTTGTTGCATAAAAAGAATGTATGGGTTACATGAGGGTAACATCCCTATTAAAAAAATGTCCTGACAAAGAAATGGTGTCTTTCAACATTTTCTCTTTGAAAGTGTATATGCAACAAAGTCAAGCTTTAAATAAATACTCTCTGCTTCCTTCCATCTCGTTTAAATAAAATAAGATTATGCCTTTGATTTCCCAATGCATTTTTTCTTTTTGCTTTGACTAAGAAAGAGTCTTCTTAAAGCAGTTAGTTTCCACACATATCGATTTCTTTTTTAAGCAGTTATTAATGCTATTTCTGAAACAGCAGATTGTGGGTATTCTTGTTCAGATTGTACAGGGGAAAAAACCATGTTGTGTCATGGCAGAGATACACCATTGATTGCAAGTATTCCCCTAAACAGAGCATCCATAATGCACTGTGGTTGGTGTGTGTCTGTGGGCTTTATTTAGCAACAAGGTACTTCCTATCGGCACAAACGTTAAACAGGAAGAATTGATGTTTAGGTCAGTACCCGAAGATGAATAATTTGAAAAGCTTTTAAAGCTGTGAAATGTTGAGTTTATTATTTTGGCAAGAATGGAAATTGAAATGGCATCTGTTTGTGCTAAAACCTGGAGCTTCTGCCCTTGCTCCCATCACGGGCCAGTGCAATCATCACTGTGGATGCATGTTTCACACCTCATTCTCTTCTCATGCTCCTTCACTAGCTCATCTTCTTCCTTCCCTGGTTAAACCACATGGACGAATATCATCGACTTCCCAATTTTGCTGGCCCAAATCTGCAGCATGTATCCTTTCCCCCTCGTGAACGCTCTATCCAGGTGGCAGAAGATCACATTAAAAACAGAAATACGGCTTCTTGTTTCCTTCATTTCCTCTATCCAACCCTCAAAGCATTTTAAGATTCCTATAAATCCAATATTGGAATGTCCAAATTATAGCTTCCAAAGTACCTTTGTGCCGGGAAGAAGAATAAAAATCAAATTGGCTCTGAACGCTTCAAGGAGGAGCCCCAACTGTTATACTCACTGTGGCTTCTGATCACTCCAAATTGGGAAGCTGTGTCATGACCCTCCCAGCAAGTGTGTCAGCTTCTTCCTGGGGTTTCATTAACCCAAGGAGGCCCTTGAGGCAAAAAAAGAGGGAGTTAATTTCACGCCTAGGCTTCCAGAGACACTCAGAGTTGTTTCACATCAACCTACCAAATGGGAGTAACATTCTCATTCCTTAAATTTTTACCTGTGTTACTTGTGAGATTTGAATTATTATGAAGGTTTAAGCACTCAGAACCATGAGCATAGATCCTATTAAATGATTTATTTTCCATTTCATTTTACGTTGGAATAATGCATAGCTAATATTTGGGAGTATGCACCCACTCCCAGAAATTTCCAAGGAAATTCATGCTAAAATGCTTGTGAGTGTTTTCAGAATGCTCTTTTCCATTTTGTAAGAAGAAAGATTTATAAAAATAACTGTTTACCCACCTACCCTGTTCTCCCTAGGGTGCCCTTCTATTCAGCAATGGCCTCAGACAGGACCAGGGTGGCAATGCTGCAGGTTATCTACAGTGGGGCTGACTGAAGTTCACGGCAGATATAAAAAGTTCTATAACCCTGAGGAGGTTCCTGAACAGGCCGCCCCCACGTTGCTCTTGTTATTTTCAGTGAGTTCCTTGTCTCCTGTCCTCATTCTTTTCCTGCCAGACCACCTTGCCCCAAGGCAGAACTAGCTAAGTCACCTGTGGCTGCACTGCTAATTACCACTTGCTTCATTTGCATGTTATGAGTTGCCTGTAACCAAGGCAACCAGGAGTGGTGCCTGTGCAGTCAGCCAAGCGTTTCCTCCATCTGGTCAGGCTGTAACAGGGTTCTTGCTCACCTCACTCCTGTGACACGGCAGGGAGTCCACAGTCAGCTGAATCCCTCTCCTATGTCACTAGTTTCTCCACAGGATCCTGGGACTGTGCACTTTTCTCTAGACTTAGCAGTTAACTTACTTTATTCCTTCTAACGAATCTTGATCTATTTTGTTCCTACAATACATTATCCTTCCAGTCAATCCAGTACACTCAACGTATTTCAAAATTAGAAGAAAAAGGTATACAAACACAAAAAGATACACAGGCAAACACACCTGTGTTGGGATCATTTTCAGTGAATAGGTAGGCTCTATGGAAGAAAAAGAAAAGAACAACAACCCAGATGAGATGTTTATTCTCTGGGCATTTTCCCTTCAAGAAAGGACAGACTATGCCAGTGAGATATTTACAGTAATGGGACATAATCCATGAAAACACTTGGATGCATTAGGCTACTGTCCATGGACCGCCTTTCCTTTTTATCTATACGCTTACTCTTTTAGTAATTTCCTTCATTCTCTCATCCTCAAACACTATCTGCATAATAAGAATTCTTATATTTGTACATGCAATCTAGAACACTCCCCTGAAGTCCAGACCCATATATTTACCTGCTACTTAACATCTTTATTCAGATATATATTAGGAATCCAATGTGAATATATATCCAAAGAAACTGAGCTCCCAAGCTTGTACTACTCTGAGCCATTCCCATTTCAGTTAGTGGCAACCCCTTTTCCTCCAACTTCTCATGCCAAAATCTTGGATCTATCCCTGATATCTCTCTTTTTGTCGTCACCACACATCCTGTTGGTCATCAAAACCTGTGGGCTCTTCTTTCAAAATATATCCGGAATCCAAACAATTCTTTAATCACAACTGCTACTAACCTGGTCTGCATCAGCTTCGTCCCTCTGCTGGATTATTTCAGTTGGCTCCCACTCTTGTACCTTTCCTTCTTTGCTGCTCATAGTATATTCTCAACATATCTACCTGTGTGGTCATCTGAATATCGAAGGTTAAACCTGATCAACATTGTCCAATGACGTCACATCTCACTCAGGGTGAAAGCCAAAGCCCTCACATGGCTTATAAAGGTCTAGTTGATCTCTGACTTTATTATTTCCATCTTTTGTCCTTGCTCAATCCACCTTGGCCATACCATGCTGTTTTTGAACTTGCTGTTTCCTCTTTGGAAAGCTTTCTCACCAGCTATGCATTCATATGGCTGCCTCCCTTGTCTTCAGAGGTCTTTACTAGTTAAAGAAGAGAAAAAAGGATGGAAGAAAGAAGAAAGGGAAATGAGCAAAACATTGTGTAAGTGTTTAATACAATAAAATTGGGCAGCTATATAATTGTCTAGGAGATATAATAATTGTCTAAGAGCTATATCATTGTCTAGGTGTAGGCAAAAATGAGAGAAAGGAAAGAGAACCTGGAGAACAAAAATGGATGTAGAGTGAAATTTAAGAGACTGAATGAAAATAAGATGCTGAGACATTTTCTCCAAGGCCATGAGGGGTCCAGGTGGCCTAACCTCAGAAGTTCCCTTCATGTCCTGAGGATAATGAAATTGGAGAACTCCACCTAGAGAGCCATTTACATAGTTTTGACTAGTTCCATCTGGATAAACTCTTTTCTAGATTGAAACTGTGGATGATCATACAGAAAACATGATCTCAAAGATAAGCCAGAAAGTAGAGGTTCAAAAGACTATGCTAAGAATTGAAATATTAAAAAGATTCTATACGTCACGACAGTCTCATTAAAAGAGTATTTCTCTGGTTCTGCCCTCTGGTTTGTATGTAAGGTCAGTTTGTCTTGACCACCTCTGACTGCCCCCAAATTTCCTTAAGGAATGCATCACATATTCACTAGCCTACCCTCTAGGCTGCAGTTTAAGTTCTGTCCTCTCTTCTGCTGTTCAACTTCTTGAGATGCACTCTTTTGTATGGCAGAGCTTCTTGAGCAGAGGCTGCCGCAGCGCTCAGCTGCCTGACTTCTCATCTGTAGTTGAAATGTGAGACTGTCTGTCCCATGTTCCCAAGGCATCCTAGAGTCAAGACGCATGCCTTCATCCCCACGGGCACTCTCTGCTAAACAGCACTGCCTTCGGCTTTCCTGGTCTTATGGAGGTTTCATTAGAGTATTATTTTTTCTTTAAACTTCCTCTTTACTGAAGTAGTTTCTTTCCAGAAACAATCCATGACTCTTCAAGGGATGATCCGGAGGCATGTTGAGAGGAAGACACTACACTGTACTCAAAATTACCTCTCCCCTCTGACTCCAACCTATTTTTCTTGGCTTGAACGTGAGAACCCGACTCCCTCTTCCAGATGGATGGATCTTTCCTATTCAGCTCCCCCAGGAATCACCCCTCCAGGCCCTCCAGACATGCCCAGACCATAAGCAAACTGAGGTTCTGACAGTCGTGGGAGTGAGAACACTTTGGGTCGGGAGCAAGCACATAAAACCGCCACCACCCTTTGCGTACCTCACTGACTGTTAATGTTTTATTGCATATTTCAGATACTTTTTTCTGGAGGTGTTTTGATCTTTAAAAATCATTAAAAGATGGTGATTTGGGGGAATGCTTTTCAGAAATGTAGTCACTATCCTTCTGTCTCCCAAGCTACCCTTCTAACTCCAATTCATTGGTATTCTCAGGCAAATATAACTTGGCTCAAGCTGGAGATCCTGCCATAGGAAATATGAAAGCTTTTTCCTGATTCAGCTTCTCTCTTACATTGGGCTATTCACTAAGAGAAAGCGGTAGTTGGCACATGTACCCTTTAACCCCCTGATCCTAGTCTTCCAGAAGAATCCATCAGTGTGGATGGGGGCTGGAGTTAAACCCCCCGGTTACATGGCAGACTCTTCAAACCTCGAATCCACAGCACCATCAGATGAGCTAAAGAAAGCAAGAGAGGCAGACAAGCCTAAGGAACATTGACAGACTTGAACATTCTACTGGCCATTGAAAAGGAATTGTGTACTGTACTATTTAGAAACTGACTCACTATTGCGTTTTGTAAATGGATACGCCTACATTGATCGATGCACACAAATAAATTATGCCAAGTAAAGTTAGGTGTTTGTGTGTGTGTGTGTGTGTGTGTGTGTGTGTGTGTGTGTGTGTTTGTTTTGTTTTGTTTTGTTTTATTGGCAGGAACACTCACTAGGTCCTGGCAAATCCAGAGAACAAACTGTAACAATAATTTCAAAGACTCTTTGCTGGATCTTGGAACAAAATTATCTGATGGTGGTAGCAGTTGAAGGATGTTGCCAATGAGACCAGAATTTCCCAGAACTGAAGGGCTTCATTCTTTGTGAATTTCTGGCAAAACTACATCTGAACCATGTTTTGGGTTCTAATTAGGAAAGTGATTCATAATCAGAGTGAAACACTTTGAAAATACATAAAAGTAAAGAAAACAAAAATAACTTCCAATTCTAAAATCTAGTAATAAGTACTCTTAATATTTTGGTGTATTTTATTCCAGAATATTACATATTCTATTATTAATACACATATTTTTCGCATTTTAACATCTCTGAAACAGCTCCATCTTATAATTGATGATTTATTAAAATAATAATTGGAAGTGTTTTTTTTTTTCTTTCTCAAAGGTTGGTACTTGAAATAATGGTGCATCTTAAAATCAATGTCCTAGATTAGAGGGTCATCTCTGATACATGAAATTCAGAATATATATGCATGCATTTGTGAAGCTCTGATTGCATTTTTTTATGTTTGTTTTATGTTTATGGAGGATTTATCATGGTCCCTTCTTATTAACATTTTTCACTCAAAGGAAAACACCCTAGCAGTCAAAATGAATCAACATATTTATTCTCGTCTCTCAAAGGACATCAATATATAACACTAATTTATTTCTTAAAATTCTCTTTCCCAATTCTATGCTTCCAAACCTTTTCCTCAACCCTTCCCTATTCTCCCTTTTTCCCCCAGTCTACCTCACTTTTCCTTTCTTGGGTTTTGATATTTTTCTTTAAATCATTACTTTTGAAAGTGAAATTGGCCATGTCTGATGGCATTGCTTTCTGCATTACAAAGACCCAGAAACTCAGCACTCAAAGAGAATTTTTCTTAGAGGCCTGGTGAGAGAGAAGGGGGGGGAGAGGGAGGGGGCAAGAGAGAACATGGGAAAATATCAAAAAAAATTTTTATCAGGTGAGGGGAAAGAGAAACATATTAATTATCATTATCCCTGACAAAATAAATACAGAGATACAGAGATGTATCTATAGTAATCACTTTCTTCTAGGTATAAAAAATAATTAGCTTGGTGTTGCTTATCACTTTGAAGTAGGAAAAAAACAAGAGAAACAAAAACTCTACTTTGTCAGGTTTACATGTGCTTATATTCTTGTTCTTGCAATTGACTTGTGATTAGGAAACCTAAGTTAATAAACATGTGTCCTTTTCTTAATATATAATTCTTTTTGTGTACAAAAAACTACCTTACAACCTTGCTTTTCTCACTTATCCATGCCTGAACAGAACCTATCCGTTGCTCCCTTGGTACCTCTGCTAAATGCCACTTTAACAAACACAGGGTCTTGAGGAGTTAATCAACTTTCATCAGACTTGACGCGTCTCTTCCTAAATGCTTTCTCAGTATACCATCACCTATACAAAATGAGACACAAGGTTCAACATGTCCACAAATGCTAACACAGAGACTTTCATTCACATGAAGGTATAAATGCCTGATAGCAGTTCCTTCCAGGGGACAGGTCTTGATGAGGGTAGGAGTCCCTCGGAGAAAAAAGATGGGATAGAAAGGGAAAACCAAGAGGAAGCGAACAGCCAAACCCAGTACTTCATCCTTTGAAGTCTAGTCTTTCCTAGATCCAGATTATGGAGCATTCACTATAAAATGTGGCTATTGACCACACCAGGACTTATTCTTAAAAAAATGGAAATTCCGTGGATTCCAAACTGTTTACACACAAGCCTGAATTTTAGGTTCAACAGAAAGCAGTAGAATCCTCCCCCACATCTGTTCCTCAAATTATAGTAATTACACAGAAAAATCTCCAGACACGTTCCTCCCCATTCCCATTCTTCACCTCTGTTTTCTTCAGACATTTTTCTTATGAAAGAAACAAGTGTGAGCATGAGAGAAAGAGAGAGACTTAATGTAGATAAACATCAGACAGGTCAGAGCCAAGACACAATCCAAGCAAAAAAGGAGACAGCAGGGTGCAGCATAATTGCTCTGTACACAGCAGCACATTCAGAAATAATAAACTTTAAACATTCTTTAATGTCAAACAACATTCTCCTCAGGCCTTTTTATCCTGCCAAGCACCACAGCGTTGGCCTCCAGCCCCAGGTAACACCATCCCTAGGCTAAAATCAGGAAGGCGAGACAAGGAAGAAAATACCGAAGACAAGGTTTGTGCTTGATCCATTTCATCAGCAAAGCCAATGGCATTTATTCTCAAATCACTTGGGCTGGGAACACAGCTTTTCTTATACTATATCATTGTAAGTATCTGCAATGGCTACCGAAATTTAATAGGTTTTATTATCCATGGAATTGTGTAGAAGAAAATAAAATGGGGCATTGTTCATGCAGAGAAGCAGTTAGTGTAAATCTCCTTTTCATAACTTATGTCTGGGAGAGCTGAGAAAAGCACTCAAAACAAGGGATGTGAAGAACTGACCAAAAGATTCATTAACAAAGGTGCACAGCATAGAAAATACAGTCAATAATATTGGAATAACGTTGTATGGTGACAGATGGGTACTAGACGTATCGTGTTGATCGCTTCAAAAGGAATATTAATATCAAAGCATTATGTTTGTACATCTGAAACTAATGATACTGTATGTCAACTATATTTTTTAAAAATTTAAAAATAAATTTAAAAAAGAAAGGTGCATTTGTCAACTGTTGGATGATGTGGATAAACAGAGTTAAGCAAACCTTAGATAAGTTAAGAAAAAGTCTCCTCATTAACGCTCAACTAACCTATAGATTTCAGGCAGTTCCCCTTGAGAGAAAAGGACAAAGTCTTTATCAGAGTTAATTGCAACATGCGGCAGACCCAAGCATAGTGTTTAGGTAAACACTAACAAACCTGAAGAAAAAAATGAAATAATAAAACAATAATAAACAACAAGGAGGAAATAAAACTATCCCTAATCCCCACCCCACAGTTATAAACAATATAAACTTTTTATGAATGGATCTGTCCACTTATCCATCCACAACTTACTATGGTGTTTTGTGTCATATTTTTATAGTGAAACTTTCATTAAAGCCTGGCCACCTGACCTGAAGAGTCGCCTCCTTCTCTGCTTGTCACCCCAAGTGTCCCTTTTTTTACTGCCACTGCCAATGAGATCATTCTCCTTGTCTTCACATTTCTCTCCTTTCATCAGCTATTTCTATTCATTGATCCCATAAATACGAATAGAGTGCCTACTGTTGGTATAAGCCAGACACTCTTCCCCTCAAGAGCCAGACCACTATCCCTGTTGATAATCTGAACCCCTGCAGCTGAAGACGTGAAGAGGTTGGATCCCTACAGAAGAGCGGCCTGCCCTCCACAGCCCAGCCTCTGCCTGTGCACCAGCGACAGATCCACAAGTGAATGTCGCTACCTCCCTGTGGACTGATCTGACCCCTAGCATCTCTCTAACCAGATTCTATCCGAAAGGGCTCTGCCAAGTCCACCTTGTCCCTCAGATTCTCTGTCCACCTTTTCAGCGCTGCACCTATAACACTGTCTCCATTAGAACCTACACTGGAATACCCCAATTGAATATATCATGTAGCCCCTCCACATGTAAAATTATGAAGTGGAACCTTAAACTAGAGTCTCTAAGACAGAGATTTCAGCAAGGCTGCCCCGTTTCATGTCATCACAGAAAAAGCCAAGGGCATTTAAAATTGTTTTAGCTTCTGAATTTGGTAGGACAGAGCTAGAATGAAAAGAGGTCAAAAAACAGAAGGCTGATGAATCAGATGTGTTTCCTTTTTTTGTGGTTCTCGTGTCAGCAGGGGCTTTGTATGCCTACAAGATATGTGTGTTCCATTGGTCTGGATTTTATTCAGAAAGACAAAAGAAGGACTTGTCTGGGCGGCAAAACTGAACATGGGAGACAACATAGAAAAGTAATGAGAGCCTCAGGGATCAGAGCCAGCACTGTGACTTGGGCAAGTGATGGACCTTCCCTAAGCCTCCAAATCCTCAGTTACAGAGCAGGGAGATAATAGTGATCGTACTCATGTCATATGTTCAGAGTGAGCATTAGATACCAGAGCTTAACACATAGTCTGGACTCAATGTTAGGTGATATTATCATTAATGTTAATGGATGAAAATGACAAGCTGAGGCAAAGGCTGGATAATCCCTTATCTGAAATACTTTGTGCTTCATAAAGAGAGTAGGATTAGAAAACTATATCCCTTTAAATTGTATGGGTCTTTGATTCCCTGTGATATTCTTTGTATAGGAACAACTACAACAACCAAAGTAATGACCCTTCCTGGAGCCCTGGTGAGTCGGGCAGTAGACGAGATCCTTTACATACGTTGTTGTTCATTTCAACCGAAACCCCATATAGTATTAATTATTACCCCATTTTGCAGATCAGAAAACTGAAGCTCAGGAGAGCAAATAAAGTGCTAGAGGCTATACTTCTAGGAAGTGGCAGAGGTTGAATCTTAACCGGAGTCCTTCAAACCTCAGAACATAGGCCCTTTCCAACATGCTGCTGTTTCACATGGAAACAGGAAATGTCATTCATCCTCAGATGGTTTTCCAGGAGTGGAATGTCTTTCCTTTCATTGGTCTGTACTCTTCTGTTGAGTTCCTTTCGTGACCAATAATAATATAAAATGGCACACATCAGCGCATCAGTTGACTGGGGTAGGGCTGCCAGCTGTGGCCAGGGCTCACATCGGGCACCACACCCAAACAATGCACTCAGCAGTGTCGGTCCTACACAGACATGTGTAAAAACGTAAGTAACCATTTTAATACAGTGGGTTTGGCATGGACCAAGGGTGTTTTAAAACTCCTGTAAAAATGAAGGAACAAGGATCTTCAGGGTTTTTACCTTTAATAGGAAAAGAGTGATATTTGAACTTATATTTGAGTCTGGCTCTATGGTCTACGTAGCCACTAGTTCCTAGGCCTTAGAAGCTGGGGGGAGATAGTCAAAGCCAGGGGTGACAATGACAATGGAAAATATCTCTGCGTAGGTCTCCACAAATTACAGTCACTGCTATCTAGAGTGTCCTCCCTTCCGTTAGGACAGCTCCAACTGCCTCCGTGTGCCACTTGAGAGCCCGTTACCTTTGTCTACCTGTGGTACCTCAAAGTCCCATTTCACCAAACTGCCGGTGGCCTGATTGGTGAGCTGCCAATTCTGCCAATGACGGTCCTTCGATATTACAGCTGTGGCTCCTACTGCTGCAGGACCGCCAGTCCCTCAAAGGCTAAGACTCCCAGACTGGGGTTTCTGGGTGTTTGTATTGGACTCTCCAAAGAGTACTTGCCTGTTTTATTTTAATCCACTCTGGAGGCAATTGGCACAAGTTTACTTAGGACTGGGTTGGATTATATTTGAGTGGCACAGCCCAGATCACAACAAAAACTGTTCTGCCAAACTGACTATGAGAGAGTGTCTGGGGAGAGAACTCTGGTACCTGAGAGCAGGTGCCTGATCCAGTCAGAATATTCCTTTCGGAGCATGATTCTCAGAGTGTGTCTGGCTTTCTTCTGGGGAGCTGAGTGGGGTCCTAGTGAGGAGCCAAGAACTGATCACTTATTTCTTATGGGTGAATGAGGAGAAACTCAGTGTACATCTTTATGTACACCTGTTACATCTTTATGCAAAACCAATTGCTCCTTACCAACAAAACTACTCACTAAGGGGTTAAACATTTGGTATAGAAATTGCCCCCACGGTTTATTTTCCCTCTAGCACAGAACCACCAGCAAAATAACAAAAAGGCAATTTTCTTATGCGTCTCACAGAAATGGCCTTCGTGTTTGCTGCTCTAGGATTCCTGGCTTCAGGCGGTGGGCAACAGCCTTTCTGAGTTTGAGAAAGTAGATGCAGTTGTGCCTACTTGAGACCATTCTCATCCAATTTGGTGTGGTGAGGCGAAAGGTCCCAGGGTCCAATGCCTTCTGGGGATGTTTGAGTCATGTTAATGATTGCTGTGTGTATGGCCTAGTCAGAAGGGGTGGCATCTGTGGTAACCTGGGGTTCACATGTCCATTTTAAAAGCAATCTGCAGCTGCCAGCCACTGTTAGCCAATTATTGCCATATCAGAATATGGGTCCCGTGTTGCCAAGTCATCAAATTAAAATAGAAATCTGGAAGTAAGGATGATATAGAAAATGTTTTAATTTTTAAATGTTGAAAAGCAATGTACTTTTTTCATAAGTACTTTGTGAGCCAACACTTTCTGGACCAAATAAAATACATCTGTGAGCCAGACGTGGCTTACACAATTTGGGACTCAGTCCTCGTCAGTGTCTCCAAGGTCTGGTCCAAGGACCACCTGCATTAATGTCATTTTTTTAAACGGAGATTTACAGACCTCCTCCAGACCTGCTGAATCAGAATCGCCAGAAGACCCAGTGATTAGCACTTTGAAGTAAGCATTCTTGGTGGAAATGGAAGGGGCCGTGACCCAACATTGACGTATTGGATTTTCTGACAGTGGGAGATCTGAGACATAGACGTGTTCCCATATTACAAAGAGCACAGTAGGACCCCAGTGGGTGCTCTGGACTCTATTTTAGGTAATCCTACTTCTTCTCTTTCTCCTTCACCCCTTCCTCCTCTTCCTCCTCCTCTTTCTCCTCCTCCTCATTATCTTGAGCATTTGACCATTTAACAGATATTTATTGAGCTCCTATTATGTGCCACATTCTGTTCTAGGCACTGGGGCTGCAGCGCTGAATGAAAAACACCATAACCCCTTCTTTCATGTGACCTAACTCTAGTGGGGAGAGGATAAAGAAGGAAATAAGTAAAATCGTGTAGGTTAGATGGTGATAAGTGCTAAGGAGGAAAAGAAAGCCAACAAAGGATAGGAATTTTGTGTGGAGAGGGGACTGAGAGAAGGGGCTTGCGGTTTTAGAATTTTCAGAGAAGGCCTCGCTGCCTTGAGCCAAAACCTGGAGGAGGGGAGGGGAGAGCCGTGTGGAAATCTGGGGGAGGCGTTCTGGGCAGAGGGAATAGCAAGTGGGAGGGCCCTCAGACATATGCACTGTGAGTTCAAGGGACAACTTGGAGGACAGAGTGGCTGAGAACAGTGAGCAAGAGGAGGGTAATGGGAGATGAGGCCAGAGGAAAAGAGGTCAGCTCGTGTAGGGCCCTGTGGGCCAGAAAAGGGCGTCAGCCCTTCTCCTCTCAGAGACACCCTGGAGGGTTTTGAGCAGAGAATGGCAGGAGCTATCTGGCTTCTGAGAAGGAGAGGAGGAAAGACGATTTCTAACGGTATTCCACTAATCCAGGTGGTCTGGACCATGGGGATAATGGTGCAGGTGGTGAAACATGGTTGAATTCTGGATGTGTTTTGAATGTAGAGCTAATGTGACTTGGCAATGAATCAGATGTAGAGTGTAAGACAAAGAAGAGTCTAGAATGACATCCAGGTTTGAGGCCCAAACAACTATAAGAATGGAGTTGATACTAACTGAGATGGAAAAGATTGCAGGAAGAGTAGGGTTTGGCGGGGGCGGGGTGTGGTGTAAATCTGAAGCTCAGTTAAGAACATATTAAACTAGGGATGCCTAGTAGATATCTGAGTGGAGATTTTGAATGAGCAGTTGGATATAGGTTTTGCTAAGCCTTGTGTAGTAGTCAGGGCTCTCCAGAGAAACAGAACCAACAGGGTGTGTGTGTGTGTGTGTGTGTGTGTGTGTGTGTGTGTAAGAGAGAGGGGGAGGGAGAGAGAGAGAGATTTATTTTAAGGAATTGGCTCACAAGATATAGAGGCTTGATGTGGTATGCTAACTCTGATGGGGTATGCTAACAGGCTGGAGACCCAAGGAACAGTTTCAATTCAAGTCCAGAAGCAGTCTGCTGGCAGAATTCCTTCTTGCTCAGGGGAGGTCAGTCTTCATTCTCTAAAGGCCTTCAACTGATGGGATGAGGCCCACCCACATATGGAGGGTAATCTGCTTTTTTCTAGTCCACCAATTTAAATGTTAATCTCATCCAAAAAAATACCTTCACAGAAAACATTCAGAATAATGTTTGACCAAATATCTGGGCATTGTAGCCCAGCAAGTTGACCCATAAAATTAACCATCACATCATCATTACCATAATGACCATAATTACAATTTACTGGGTATATACCACGTTGCCAGATATCATGCAGGTGCCTTATGTTATTTATTATTAAACTATCCCCCCAAACATCACAAGGTAGATATTATTATTCCCATTCTATGGGTGACAATACTGAGGCTCTCAGAAATTAAGCAACTTGTCCATGGTCACATGGCCAAGATCCAATCCCATATCTCACTTCAGGGACTTAATCTTCCCCACTATGCTACACTGCCTGTCAATCCACAAGCTCCTTGTTTTCCCCAAACATGCAATTTTGTGTGTCTATGCCATGTCACGTACTGTCCCTTCTGCCTAAAAAACTCACTCCCTCCTTCATCTGAATAAGCTTTACCCCTTCATCAAGACTCAGCTCAAGGGTCAGCTCCTCCAAGAAGCCTTCCTCGATTCCTTCTCCTACCTGGATTTTAGGAGTTCTTCCTCTATGCTCTCATAAGCAATGGACTTTACACACGTCTGCAAAAGAAATCATTGATTAAGCCACGGTTGCTGGTTTGCTGACCTTTCTTCTCCATTAGGCTGCATACTTCTTGATGTAGGAGAACACCTTTATTCATCATTATATCTGCAGATCCTCAGCACTTGTTAGGTGCCCCATAAATGTGTGTTTAATGAATAAACGAACAATGTTTGTTTAATGAAAAATGAACAAATGTGTAAAGAAAGGTGAGACAGCGGGGGCCTGAGGAGGAGCATTAAGAGAGGTAAGGGGCAACCAAGAGAGGACAGAATCACAGCATGGGCAGAGGTGTCTGGTGAATGGTGCTGAATGATGCAGAGACATTGACAGGACTGAAAACTAACAAGAGGCTGTTGGATTCATTGGGGGAAAGTTCTATGAATGCTATAGAGTATAAATGGCTTAGCCGTATGAAGAAAAAGTTTTATTTGTAGAAATTTTAATGATGCTGGCTGGAGCAGCTGAGACAGCATCACAAAGAACTTGCAATCTGGGATGTATAGGAGTAGAATTTGAATAGGTCTGTGTTGGGTGCATGGGGGTGAGGGCCTTGAGATGAAACAAAGGGCAAAGAAGGATCACATCTTTGAAACAAGTAGGAAGGTGGTTGAAGGCTTCTGAGAGTAATTGGGTGGCCCAGGTGTGGAAACAAACAATACAATTCGAAACAAAACATTTCTCCCCTAGTTGCCTGACAGGGTTCTTTGCCTCCCTGACAGCTTGCTCACCTCCCATCAGCAAATAGGAAAGCATGAATCTCAACTCTCTAATACTCAAATCACCGTGGTGTATATTTATGTGTCAATTCCCTTCATGAAATGTATAGTCTGAACAGTAACGAGTTTAGACATATTTGAAATGATAAAAATAGCAAGTCTGATAACAACTTTCATCTATTTTGTTTCTGTGATTTCCTAGCCAATTCAAATGTGACCCAGACTCTAAACTTTTTTTTTTCTCTGCCTACCTTGGAGACTCAGAATAACTTTGCAATGGATAGCAAATGATAATTTCTCATTGCGAAGTAAAATTAAATGGCATACTATCAGTTGAGGTTGGCTAACCATTTCACATTCCTAAACTTCCAGTATAAATCAATCATCATTTGATATTATAATTCTAATGAAATATGCTGCCTTAAATATATGGTCTAGCTTTTAGCTAAACCACTGCCTTTCTTTAATACTCTCTAACTCAAGACATTTGAGCCAACTGCTTTTCATAAGAAGAGCAGTAAAACGAGATTGGAGACCTTTGGGTCTTCTACCAAATTATAGGGCAGGGTTCAACCAATTCACAGTGCTAAGTGGGGTCATTTTTTCAGTACTAACAGAAATTATAGCCGTTTTTTTAGACCTGGCATTGCCATAGTAACTGCACAAGATGCCAACAACACAAAGGTCATAGCAAATCCTGGAGTAGGATTCATTTACTTCTTAGACAGCAGAGAATTTGGGGTGGGGATGTGGGTGGGGGGATTTTATTGTCTACATATAAAACCTTCCAAGGCTGCAAATATTTAATGCAAAGCTGGGGTTCAGTATGCAAGATAGTGTCTAAATAATCTGCTAGATGCAGTCGGTTTAACAACTAGAATGCAGCAGACATTTAAAAAGAGCTGGTTTCCTCTGTTTTCAATTCTCCTAGCCTCTGTTGGTCACTAAGGAAAAGAAAATGAGGTTCTTTCCTGGATAAATGGGCTGCACAGGTTCACGGAGGAATTCTTGCCATTCACAGTTGACTTAATAAGAATTAGCACTTCTGCCAGAGCACCCATGTTTCCTAGGGTATCTCTCCAGCCTGTCATGAAATATAGCTGGTGCCTGGTTTGCTGAAGTTGCAGATGGATGCCTCTGGGCAAAATTGTTTTCTTCAGGCTTGATGAGAAAACTTAAATGGAATTCACATTTCACATTCAACTCTGACATGACAAAATATTTAAAGGTCTTTTCTAATAAGCCAGTGACTTACAAATAAACATGACTTACAATAACCTCCTTTGCCCTGCACCCTTCTAAAACCTAAAAAAGATGGAAAATGATACAGCTGCCTGTCATTATTTCCACTATATCTTCAGTTAAGGGCTTGAGAGCCCAGAGCCCGGTGCTTTGAGAGTTCAACATCGTTACATTTTTGGCTTTACTCTTGTTCCCACACCTGTGCTCCCACAACCTAAAGGGTAAAATGCCGCCTCAGCAATGGGGAGAAATGGTTGGCCCTTGCTGTAGTGAAATTAGCTAAGAATATGCAGAGTTTGGTTACGAGGGGCAAAAAGTTAAAAAATACCCATTGCTTATGGACCCTTCTGCCAAATAAATCAAGTTCCAATTTAACTGCATGTTAACTTGAGTATTGTAGAGGGGGAAAGATGTGGATTTGAATTAACAGAAAGTCTTGAGTTCAAATCCTCACTCTTTCACTCATTGAGTTTATAATGAATTTTTACATTAATGTGATTATATTTAATTGACACTGAATTTTTACCTTTCTGAGCTTTTGTTTGTTTGTTTGTTTGTTTGGTTTGGTTTTGTTTTTGTCGTCACACCTTTAAAATCCCTTTCTTACCAGTTGTCGAAAGGATTGAATGCTGTAACGTATTGGAGGCACCTGGAATGTGCCTCCCACATGAGATGCTTAACAAACAGCTGGACTCAGCTATAGATCTAACATAGATTGGGTGTCCGGAACTTGCTTATTAAGGACAGGGAAGGCACAGTTCCATCACAACGTCTCATCAAGGCTTTTCTAGATCTCAGAGTTGGAAAACGGTTCAGAGGCGCACCATTTCTTCCCAATAAATGATTTGTCTCTACGTCGTCTTTGTCAATTACTAGCCATTTCAGCCTCTAAGGTATGAACATTTCCAAATACAGAGGAATTACCATGTCATCAGTCAGCCATTTAATTGTGAAAAATGAAAAAGGGAAAAATAAACCATTTTGAGGATGAACTGTGTACTTAGCACTAGACAGATATTATAATTATTTATATGACTACTCTGTGAAGTAGGTATTATCCCAATTCGACAGATGAGGAAACAGAGGCTCTGAGGGTAAATACTTTCACAAGTTCCCACCACTTTATTTAAAACAGGAGTGAACTCCAACAGTGACATACTCACTCTAAAATGTCAGAGACTGGTCAAGTTTCTGACCACTTGCACAAATCCTAAATGTCTATGTTCTTAATGATGATAGAGGCCTATGTTTCATCTTTTTAGAAGTCGGTCCTTCTCTCTGAATACAACACTTGTCTCCATCCTTGTGTGTCAGAACCCCAGGCATGTATTACCAGAAATCCGGAGCTGTACTTTCTATAGATTCTGAAATGAGAACTAAATTCATGTCATTCTCAAAGAATCTGTTGCTACTTGGGAGATAATTATAAGCTAGGAAAACAGAGGTGATGTTCTTTCTCGTTTTCCCTTGTTTCCCCAGTGCCTCACCCAGTGCCTGAGACATAGTGGGTATTCAGTGAAGAATTATTGATTAATGAAGCCTAATAAATTCAGGTAGCGTTTAAGCCTCATTGTGATTTAATATAATTTTTTTCTTAAATCTTTAAGCATGATAAATTCCCTTTTAAAAAGGGCTGATAGGATACTTGGAACCAAGGAGTTTAGTTTTCAGCTTTGTTTAGGAAAGAAATTACCTTTCCTCAGTTTTTCCTGGTTTGAAAGACGTTGACTCGTATCCAATGGACTCTCATATTGCTTTTCAGATTTCACCAGTACGACCATGCACTTAACAGTATCATTTAGCCCTCAGCCCTCTAGTCAGTTGACTTCCCTGTAAAGAACCACTTATCTTTAAAATTTGCTAAGAGGGTAAATCTTATGTTAAGTGTTCTTATCACAAAATAATACTAAAGCGGGCAGGAGGAAACCTTTGGAGATGGTAGATAGGTTTATGGCATCGATTTTGAAGATAGTGGATAGGTTTCATGGATGGACGCTTATCTCCAAACTCATCAAATTGCATACATTAATTATGTACAGCTTTTTGTATGTCAAGGAAAATTTTGCCAATAAGTGAAAAAAAAAGGAACCACTTATTAGATATTATTTTTTATAATGAAAGATTTTTCCATTATGGTCAGGATCTGGGAAGACAAATTCCACAATGCTTAGTTTGAAGTTGATAAACACCCTTCATTCCTTCAGTTCATCCTTGGGTCACATTTCCCATCACTCCAGCTTCCCACATTTGCCCTATGTGCTCAGGAATTTTGGGAGTGGGCAGCATATGAGCACTTCTGTTTGTGGTGAGCCTACCTTGCCTCAATCCTCTTTTTCTCAGCTCAAAACAACAAAATGAAAGGCCCCAGGGGGAATGACAAATCTCAGCTGTTTAACTTTTCCAAAATATTTTCCTTGGAGAGGTCCTGGACAAAATCTTCTCAAGGCATTTTCTTTGCCCCTTGTCCTTTCAGACCTCCTCTCAGGCCAGGACCAGTTTCCCCGACAGAAGAAGTAAAGGCTGACTCTCAGGAACCATCTGGTTCTTCCTGCTTCACAGTTCACCACTCAGTCCTAATCACACTCCCTCCTCTTTCTTCTTTCCTCTCTCTGATACATTTTCAGTCTTGTTTCTCCCACAGAAAACGTAAGCCATGAGATCATGTGCCAGGATGGATTTGGCCTTAGGAATAAAGTTTTGAAGTGCCCTACCACATTTCCCAGGGGATGGCAAAAATTCTTGAGATCTAAGAAAATGTATTTTTCACTGACATGTAAAGAGGGAAAGTTGTGCTTTCTGAAAATACCTCTGTACCTCAGGAAGTGAAATTAAATAAATCCTTGAGAAACAAAAAGTAGCTTTTTTTTTCCATCTTAAGAGCATTTCTTCTTTCCCTCATGGTACAGAACATAATTGCAAAGGGTGGTTAAAGTAATATAAATGGGACATTATCATACCTTTTTAACTTATGCCAGAACTGTACAACTTTTCAAGATTTTAAAGTGTATACTGCCATTTTATCTCATAAGTAATGTTGTGATTCAGGATCAAGACTTTTTTTTTTAATCTTTTGCTCTGGCCAGTGGAAGCCATTTATTCTGCTCCCACTCCCCACATAAGAACGCAGGATTGGCTAGGCCAAAATGAACACCCACGGAGCCATAGGTAGGGGAGTCACACCACTACAGTCTCACTGGAGGCCAGATTCACACAATGTGCAACCTGCTGTCCGCTTTTCTGCCAACTGACCGACTCCACTTGCTAACTGTAATCTGCCGTGCTAACTGCAACCCGCTGTGCTAACTGCAACCCGCTCTTGCTAGCTCAGCCACCATCTTCTTGCTAGCCCCCATTTTCTGCTAGCGTAGCCACAGCAGTTATATTAGTGGCCAATGGCTCACTGGTTACAACTGATGGCCAACTAGCCACAGCTGATGGCCATCCAATCACAGTTGATGGCCATTTAATACCTGAGCCATCTACCTTTGCATGTGAGCCAGCACCTTTGCATGTGAGGCCGAGAGCCTGGAAACTGCACTCCTGGTTCTGTCCCCACAACTATGCTCTTTATTTTGTTGCTGAAACATTGCCAGCTTTGGCCATTGGGAGCTCTTTCAAGTTGGTTCCTGTGTCCCTTTGACGTGAACCCATCCTTTCAGTGTCTTGAACATTGCTTTACTTTGAGTAGTATAAGATGCTGCAGGCTTATTTTGTATTTTCCCTACCCAGGCCCAGAAGCAGCCATTGCTCCAAAGAGAGGTGGTTCCTTTTTTCAGGGAATGGTAAAAAGAAACCGAGATCTGGGAATTGGGAATGCTTATTGTTACTGGCGTGTCATTACTTTCAGTGAACAGAGCTAGGTAATATACATTTATATATTAGCCTGTGTATAAGTACATAGCTGTAAGTGTGTGTGTGTGTGTAAACACAAGTTCATACTAATATATCCAACTTCAGCAGCACAAGGTTCATTCAAGCCATCCCTTCTTGCTTAGTTGTAACTTCTGTAACTGAGAAAACTGCCTGCCACCATCCATTGCTTAACTTTTGTCTCCAGTACACAGAAAAAGCAGTTTCAGAATTGTTCATCTATATTCCACCTAGGGGAATTTTAAACCACCTAATGTTCAAGGCACCTGAAGACAATTACATCAATTTCTGTGGATGCCACCCCAGGTTTTAGGAGTCTTAGAGATTCCCAGGTGATTTCAATATAAAGCCAGGCTGAGAACCGTTGTATTAAAATGTCAGCACATGTAGGTGGGAGTTTTCTGTCTCTTCTGTTTGTTTCCTTGCGACTGAAACTGGAAAAGCCGGGGACTGATTCAAACTGGAAGAGGTACAGGCCGCTCACTCTCCCTGGGTAAGCTTCTCCTCCCTGCATCAGTTTGGCAGGAGAGGAATTATTTCTCTTTTGGGCTTTGTTTTGAGGTTTCAAGTTCTTTGGTGATGGCAGGGTGGCTTGCGATTGGACTTCCATCCCGTCAGTGTGTATATGATTCTGGCATAGGTAGGAAAAAATAGAGCAAGCCTGCCTCCCAGCCTACTTGACTAACTCCCAGGCCTTTTAAGGAAGGAAGTGCTACCAAGTATGTCAACTGCTCAGATAACTGGTGTCACTGTATTGAGCCCTGGTTTGCCAGGTAAGACCACAGCTAGGATTTAAGCGTTACTTTGCCTTCTGTTTGCTTTCCTTTGCCTCCTGTGTGCAAGCTTCATTCTGTGGCTTCTTGGGGAAGAGTCGTTGGTCAAGAATGAGATTTGGAGGTTCCTGGATATCCTAGCCTAAATGGGTGTAATGTCTTAACTTAAAAAATTAAACATGGGCAGGTGTTAACTAATAATATGTATCATTTGTTTAATTTTCAAATCCTATGTGGCAAAAGATTACAGAGTATGAAAAGCAATAAGCCATGGACTAGGAAAACTTGTTTGTAGCATATATTAAACATAGGTTATATCCAGAATATATAAAGAATTCTGACTAATAAGGACAAGAAAAATAATACAGTACTAAAATGAGCAAAGAACATAAATTTAGAAAGGGAGGAATATTGGAATGACAAATAAATGAAAATATGTTCATCTACACTGGAAATCAGATGAATGCTATTTACAACAAAATGAAAAAGAAATTTCCCTTTTTCATCCATTAAATTAGCAAAAATGGAAAAGTTTGATAATATCAAGTATTTGGTCAGCTTGAGGGGAAAATTCGTTGTTTTTGTATACTGCTGGTGTAGATTCAATTGATGTGGTTACTTTGGAGAATAATTTAGCTCTAAAATGGATAATTCAGATACACTATGATTCAGCAGTTTGACTTTGAGCTTGAACAGTGTTTCTCAAACTTTGGCCAGTATCAACAATGAGTTACTGTTAAATGCACAAATTCCTAGGTTCCATCCCAGCTGTCCTATCTCTGTATCTCCAACTGAAGCCTCCCAGATAACTTCTGTTCACTCCAAACCCACACTCCACCTTGCCCACCCTGCTCTCCGTCCCCGAAGGGTGGACTACATGGTGGTATAACAGGGCTCCATTTCCCCTGGCGTCAGGGTTGGCTTAGGCAAACGGGGAGCCCTGGCAGGAACTCACAGGAGAAGGGTTCAGTTATTTAATTCCTTCCTGGAAAGTTTCCGCAGGCTGGCTCTCTCATTGCTCCCCTCAAGGTGTACCTCTGACTCTACAGGACACCCTCTCTCCTTTCAAGTCCCAGTAACTTCTCCCTTCCCTTCAGGTGTGGGTAGTAAAATCTCAGTTGCTACAAGCTTTGCATGACTATCCTATTCCTTGCTTTACCAAACCAGAGGTCAGCAAACTACCAGCCTGCTTTTCTATAGCCCTTACTGTAGAATGTTTTTCACATGTTTAAAAGGTTATAAAAAAGATGGTGATGAAGAGTATGCAGCAGACTGCGTGTGGCCCACAAAACTTAAAATACTTACTAGCTGGCCCTCTACAGAAAAAGTTTTCCCACCCATGATCTATACCCATATTTCTGTAGATAGTCCCCTTGTAATTAAGCCTAATATTAAGCAGGTATTTTGCGTTGAGTTTTCCTGGTGCCCTGCTTGGCCCTTGATTGTTATGGAGGAGCCTGGAAGCTATATTGGTAATAAGTGCCTTCAGGTGGTTTTATATCCAGGGAATTTTGTAAAACTCTGTCCTAGAGTAATTTGTATAAATGTGTCCAAGGAAATATGTATAATGATATTAACTTAACCAGTCTTTATAATAGTAAAACATTAAACTAAATATCTATCAGAAGTGAATGAAAAAAAAAGGCATAAATTCAGATGGAGGGTACCAATGAATAATATGCCAGAATGAATAGGTCTCAAATATGTGAAAAATAAACATCAAGTTACAGAACCATGTAAAGAACATAAATGTGTGTAAACTAAGTTATATGTTGTTTACAGATAAATGTGTACGTTGGTTACTTAAGGGGGTGGGAAGATAAAGGGCTACAGGAAAAAGACCAGTTGTGATGGTCAAAGTAACCGGAGGAAACATTGTTGACTGGCTGCTCCACACTCATGCTATCCTTTTCTAGTTTGTCTTGCAACTAGGATTCTTAACATGGCCTAGATTCTTCCATGCACAGACCCTGTGTGCGATTGCAACAGGGAAGTGAGCATTGTGAGATGGTGGTTCTGCCTGGAGAAATACATGATGGTGAAAGCGTCTGATTTTTCTGAGGCATTGTGGCCAAGTTCTAGCTTCCAAAACCTAGCATCATAGGTGCTGGGTAATGGGTGGCAACAGCAGTGGTGTTTCTGCTAGAAGAACCCCATGGTATGGTTGATCAAGGCTTCTAGCTGCACTGATCCTGGTTATGTAGCATCCAAGCCTGGTTCTCTGCCCTCCTCAAGATGCTATGTGCTACCTTATTACCCTTTAAAAAAGCCTTTTCTGCTTAAACCCAGTAGAGTGGATTCTGTTGTCTGCAAAAAGAACAGTGACATACATAGCTATATTAGTTTTATCTACATTTAATTGCTTTAAAAATGACAAAGCAAATATGAAACATTGTTAATTACATGTTATGAAATATTGTTTTGTTCTTTCTAATTTTTAATTTTCTTCCTGAAAAAAATCTAATATTTATATGGAACATGTCAGTTCTCTATAACTCTACCACAGATTAAACATTCATTCATGACAAAAAGCTATTTATCAGCCCAACAGAGAAAACAACTATTACATGCCCATATTTAAGAAGTATCTTAAATAATACGAGTATCCATTTTTACCTGTCTTCTCATTTTTCCTGTACTATTTCTAATTTATTAGTAATTTCCCCAAATTAAACCCACCCTATAGATGTTCCTCTTTTATTGAGATACGAAGTAGAAATAGTAGATCACATGATAGTTCTATTTTTAATATTTTAAGGAATCTTCATACTATTTTCCATAGTAGCTGCACCAATTTATATCCCCACCAGCAGTGCACAAGGGTTCCCTATTCTTCCCTATCTTTGCCAACACTTTTCTTTTTTTTTTAATAATAGCCATTCTAACAGGTACAACAGGATACCTCATTGTGGTTTTGATTTTCATTTCCCTTATAATTAGTGATGTTGAACACATTTTCATGTACCTTTTGGCTATCTGTATGTCGTCTTTGCATACATATCTATTTAGATCTTTTGCCAATTTTTTGAAAATCAGATTTTTTTCTGCTAAGTTGTATGAGTTATTTGCATATTAAACGTTATCAGATATATGATTTGCAAATATTTTCTCTCATTCCATAGTTTACCTTTTCATTTTGTTGATGATTTCTTTTGTGATTCAGAAGCTTTTTAGTTTGAGATACTCCCATTTGTTTATTTTTTACTTTTAGTGCTTTTGCTTTTTGTGTCAGATTCAAAAAATCATCACCAAAAACCTATGTCAGGAAGGTGACAGCCTGTGTTTTCTTCTAGAAGTTTTATGGTTTCAGATCTTATGTTCAAGTTTTTAATCCATTTTGAGTTAATTTTTTCCATGATGCAAGAAAGTGGTCCCATTTCATTCTTTTGCATGTGGTTGTCTCGTTTTTCAACACAATTTATTAAAGAAACTGTCCTTTTTCCATTGTATATTCCTGGCTCCTTTGTCATAAATTACTCACCATAAATGAGTGGGTTTATTTCTGGGCTCTCTATTCCATTGATCTATGTGTATATTTTTATGCCAATACCGTACTGTTTTGATGGCTTTGTAATTTAGTTGGAAATCAGAGAGCATGATGCTGCAAGAGTGCTTTAGCTAGTTGGGGTCTTTTGTGGTTCCATACAAATTTTAGGATTGTTTTTTCTACGTCTGTCAAAAATGCCATTGGAATTTTGATAGGAATTGCATTGCATCTGTAAAGTTTTTTGGGTAGTATGGACATTTTAACAATATGAATTCTTCCAATCCATGAGCAGGGAATATCTTTCCATTTATTTGTGTCTTCTTCGATTTCTTTTTCTTTTATATCTTATAGTTTTCAGTGTGCAGATTTTTCAGCTCCTTGGTTAAATTTATTCTTTGGTATTTTATTCATTTTGATGTAATTACAAAAGGGATTTGGTCATGCAGGCTGTCATGCGGGGTCTCTGGTCCCGCTCCCCACATAAGAGTGCAGGAGGCCAAAAAGGCCTCCTTTTTGAGGCCAAAAAGGAACACTCACGGAGCCATAGACAGGGGAGTCATACCACTATAGTCTCGCTGGCAGCTGGGTTGGAGACACAGGGAACAGGAGCCACACGATCCGCAATCCGCCATCCACTTGTCTCTGCCAACCAACTTCACTTGCTAACTTCAATCCGCTCTTGCCAGCCCAGCCACCATCTTCTTGCTAGCCCCCATTTTTCTGCTAGCGTAGCCACAGCAATTATATTAGTGGCCAATGGCTCACTGTTACAGCTGACAGCCAACTAGCCACAGCTGATGGCCATCCAATCACAGTTGATGGCCATTTACTACCCAAGTGAGCACCTTTCCATGTGAGGGCGAGAGCCTGGAAACTGCACTCCTGGCTATTTCCCCACAAATTTTCTTTTATTTTTTTATTTTTAGATTACAGTTGACATACAATATTATATTTGTTTCAGGTGTACAACATAGTGATTAGATAATTTGAATAACTTACAAAGCGAGCACCCCTATAAGTCTAGTACCCATCTGACACCATGCGTAGTAACTGACAGTATTGTTGACTATGTTCTCTGTGCTATATTTACATCCCAGTAACTGTTTTTATAATTGCAAATTTGTACTTCTTAATCCCTTTATCTTTTTCACTGATTCCCCCAAGCCCCCTTACTATCTGGTAACCATCAATGTGTTCTCTGTATCTATGAGTTTGTTTCTATTTTGGTTGTTCTTTTGTTTTTTAAATTCCACAGGTAAGTGAAATCATATGGTATTTTTCTTTCTCTGTATGACTTATGAGTTAGCATAATACCCTCTAGGTGCATCCATTTTGTCACAAATGGCAAGATTTCATTTTTTCATAGCTGAATGATATTCCGTTGGATATATGTGCTGTTTCTTTATTCATCTATCGGTGGATACTTAAGTTTATTCCATACATTGACTATTGTAAATAATGCTTTAATGAACATAGGGCTGCATATATCTTTCAAATTCGTGTTTTGTATTTCTTCAGATAAATACCCAGAAGTAGAATTGTTGGATCATAAGGTAGTTTTATTTTTAATATTTTAGGACACTCTATACTGTTTTCCATAGTGGCTGCACCAATTGACAATCCCACCAACAGTGTGCAAGGGTTCCTTTTTCTCCACATCTTCTCTAGTACTTGTTTGTTGATTTGTTTAATGATGGCCATTCTGACAGGTGTGAGGTGATATCTTATTGTGGTTTTAATTTGCATTTCTCTGATGATTAGTGATGTTGAGCATCTCATCATATGCCTAGTGGCCATCTGTATGTCCTCTTTGGAGAAATGTCTATTCAGGTTCTCTGCCTATTTTTTAATTTGATTGTTTGTTTTTTTGGTGTTTTATGAGTTCATTACAAATTTTAGATATTAACGCCTTATTGGATATATCATTGGCAAACATCTTTTCCTATTCTGTAGGCTGTCTTTTCATTTTGCTGATGGTTTCCCTCACTATGCAAAAACTCTTTAGTTTGATGTCCTTGTTTATTTTTTTCTTTTGTTTCCCTTTCCCAAGAATACATGTCGAAAAAAAATATATTACTAAGTGATATCAAAGGGTTTACTGCCTATGTTTTCTTCTAGGAGTTTTACGGTTTCAGGTTTTGCATTTAAGTCTTTAATCTATTTTAAGTTTATTCTTGTATATGATGTAAGAAAGTAGTCCAGTTTCATTTTTTGCATGTACTTATCCAGTTTTCCCAGCACCATTTATTGAAGAGACTGTCTTTACCCCATTGTATATTTTTGCCTCCTTTATCATACATTAATTGACCATGAGATTGTTTTTTTGATTTCTCTTTCTGATAGTTTGTTATTAGTGTATAAAAATGCAATCGATTTTTATGTATTGATTTTATATCCTGCAACTTTACTGAATTTGTTTATTCTTACCATTTTTTGGTGGAATCTTGAGGGTTTTCTATATCATGTCATCTGCAGATAATGACAGTTTTACTTCTTTCTTTCCAGTTTGGATGTGTTTTATTTCTTGCCTAATTGCTCTGACCAGGACTTTCAATACTAGTGTTGAGTAAAAGTGGAGGGAGTGGGCATCCTAGATATGTTTCTATAAAGATGTATGCATGTATGTCTCTTAATTGCCTTCACTAATCTAAATATTATACTTCCCACCAGACTCATTCATAGAAATTAGAATTTCAACAATATTTCTCATCATTGTACCAATAATTGTGCTGTTATCAGGTGATCATCAGTTCTGAATGAGGTTGTAATCTATACACTCATGATATATACTGTGTTTCCCCGAAAATAAGACCTAGCCAGACAATCAGCTCGAATGCGTCTTTTGGAGCAAAAATTATGTAAGACCCAGTCTTATATTATAGTAAAATGAGACCTGGTCTTATATTATATAAGACCCAGTCGTATAGTAAAATAAGACTGGGTCTTGCACTAATTTTTGCTCCTAAAGATGTATTAGAGCTGATTGCCCAGCTAGGTCTTATTTTCGGGAAACACAGTATAACCAATGATGACAAATATTAAGATCTATTTTCCTCATTAAATTACTAGGTCATGTGACTGTCAAACTACTTGATTTCACCAAGTATCATTACCTTCA
The DNA here is from genome assembly GCF_036562045.2 of Rhinolophus sinicus. Taxonomy (NCBI): domain Eukaryota; kingdom Metazoa; phylum Chordata; class Mammalia; order Chiroptera; family Rhinolophidae; genus Rhinolophus; species Rhinolophus sinicus. The sequence continues at coordinate 39,179,071 of NC_133757.1, read as the reverse complement.
TCTGCAAAATTGGGGCCTTACTGCATAGCTGGCTGAAATCAAATATTGTGTTTTCAATTTTTGACATGCTGAGTTGAGCCTTTACTGAGTGGAGACATTTACTAAGTAGGTAATTTTGTGTGTGTTTGTGTGTGTGTGTGTGAGAGCAAGGGAGAGAGCGAGCAAGTGAGCGAGCGGGAGAGCGAGAGAGATACAAGATGTCATAGCAAGAGATAGAAATTTGAAATTTATTATGCATGAATATATTTGAGAATGTAAACATAAATTAGATTCCTTAGGGAGACAGTATAGAGTAAGGTGGGGAAACAACCCACTGCCAGGTTTCTAGGAACCCCATTAAGTGGCCCAATACATGAGCCTGCTTTCTGCATTGAAGGCTAAGAAGGCCAGAGAGACAGACGAAAACTAACAGAGTATAATATTATAAGCCCAGAGGAAAGAATGTTGTAAGTGGAATAATGAACATACTTAGTGGTCAAGTAAGTTAAAGACTAAAATTGTCCAGTAATTTAATGGAATGAGGTTAATTGGCAGAAGACAGGTGTATGCATATAGAGAGGAAAGTGGACCCTTCTAAGATGTGAGTGAGTTGAAAACGTTTAACTATGAATGGAAATGTTCCAGCTCCTTTGTTTCTACTGTTCTCTCTACCTACAATATCTTACCCCCATCTCTATTTAAATTTGTACATCATTAATAGCCCATTTCTTTTTTTGAATGATATTTTGTATTAGTCAAGCTTTAATGGTAGTGACCTGAATCTACTCTAGTTTAAGCAGAAAGTGATTTATATAGGATATTACATGGATTACAAAGGCATTGTTGAAGTAACAGATTAAAATCTAGCTTCCTTAAATAATTTCCAAAAAAGTACAACAGAGCTACATTTTGAAGAGAGCTGCTACTTTGGCCACAATCAGATATCTGTGTACTAACTAAGTATCTTAGGAAATAAAACTGTAACTATGTGCTATTCCCAAAAGGTAACTGATCAACACATTTCAATTAGATGCTCGTCATTCTTTTTTGTTTTCATTAAAGTTTATTGGGGCGACAATTGTTAGTAAAGTTAGTAAAGTTACATAGATTTCAGGTGTACAATTCTGTAATACATTATCTATATCTCACATTGTGTATTCACCACGCAGAGTCAGTTCTCTTTCCATCATCATATATTAGACCTCGTTTACCCTCTTCTAGAGCCCCGTTCACCCATCTCCCCTTACCCTCTGGTAATCCCTGAACTATTGTCTGAGTTTTTCTTCCTTCAGTTATTTGTCTTGTTTGTTTTCGGTTTATATGCCACATACCAGTGAAATCATATGGTTCTCTGCTTTTTCTGTCTGATTTATTTTGCTTTGCATTATAATCTCAAGATCTATCCATGTTGTCACAAATGGTCCTATTTCATCTTTTCTTACCACCGAATAGTATTCCATTGTGTATATATACCACAACTTCTTTATCCATTCATCTATCGAAGGGCATTTTGGTTGTTCCGTGTCTTGGCCTCTGTAAATAAAGCTGCAATGAACATTGGAGCACACGTGTCTTTATGGATAAATGTTTTCAGATGTTTTGGGTAGATACCCAGGAGAGGGATTGCTGGGTCATACGGTGATTCTATTCGTAATTTTTTGAGGAACCTCCACACTGCCTTCCATAGCGGCTGCAGCGGTCTGCATATTCACCAACAGCATATGAGGGTTCCTTTTTCTCCATAGCCTCTCCAACACTTGTTACTATTTGTCTTGTTGATGATAGCCATTCTGACTGGGGTGAGGTGGTAGCTCATTGTGGTTTTTATTTGTATTTCTCTGATGATTAGTGATGTTGAGCATTTTTTCATATGTCTATTTGCCCTTTGTATGTCCTCTTTGGAGAACTGTCTCTTCAGGTCCTCGGCCCATTTTTCAGTTGGGTTGTTTGTTTTTTGTTGTTGTTGTTGAGTTGTATGAGTTCCTTATATATTTTGGATATTAGCCCCTTATTGGAGGCACTGTTTGCAAAAATTTTCTCCCATTCAGTTGGTTGCCTCTTTATTTTGTTGATGGTTTCTTTTGCTGTGCAGAAGCTTTTAAGTTTGATATAGTCCCATTCATTTATTTAGGCTTTTACTTCCTTTGCCTTTGGAGTCAAATTCATAAAATGCTCTTTGAACCCAAGGCCCATAAGTTTAGTACCTATGTTTTCTTCTATGCAGTTTATTGTTTCAGGTCTTATGCTTAAGTCTTTGATCCATTTTGAATTAATTTTGGTACATGGTGACAGATAGCAGTCCAGTTTCATTCTTTTGCACGTGGCTTTCCAATTCTGCCAGCACCATTTATTGAAGAGACTGTCTTTTCTCCATTATGTTTTTCGCTTTGTCAAAAATTTTCTGTCCATATTTATATGGGCTTATTTCTGGGTTCTCAGTTCTATTCTATTGGTCTGTGTGTCTGTTTTTTCTGCCAATACCAGGCTCTTTTGATTATTGTTGCCCTGTAGTACAAGCTAAAGTCAGGGAGTGTGATACCTCCAGCATTGTTCTTTTTTCTTAGGATTGCTTTGGCTATTCGTGGTCTTTTGTGGTTCCATACAAATCTGATGATTTTTTTGTTCTATTTCTTTAAAAAATGCCATTGGGATTTTGATGGGGATTGCATTAAATCTGTATATTGCTTTGGGTAATATGGCCATTTTAACTGACATTTTAACATGGATTGATTCTTCCAATCCATGAGCACAGAATGTCTTTCCCTTTCTTTGTGTCTTCTTCAATTTGTTTTAAAAATGTCTTATAGTTTTCAGCATATAGGTCTTTCACATCCTTGGTTAAGTTTATTCCTAGGTATTTTATTCTTTTTGTTGCAATTGCAAAAGGAATTGTGTTTTTTTAATTTCTTTTTCTGAGATTTCATTGTTAGTATATAGGAATGCAATGGACTTTTGTACGTTGATTTTGTAGCCGGCAACTTTACTGTATTTGTTGATTGTTTCTAATAGCTTTTTGGTGGAGTCTTTAGGGTTTTCTATATATAGCATCATGTCATCTGCAAAGAGTGACAATTTAACTTCTTCATTCCCAATTTGGATGCCTTTTATTTCTTTCTCTTGCCTGATTGCTCTGACAAGGACTTTCAACACTATGTTGAAAAGCAGAGGTGATAGGGGACAGCCCTGTCGTGTTCCCGAATGTAGAGCAAAGGACTTCAGTTTTTCACCATTAATTATGAGATTAGCTGAGGGTTTGTCATATATAGCCTTTATTATGTTAAGGTATTTTCCTTCTATACCTATTTTATTAAGTGTTTTACTCATAAATGGATGTTGTATCTTGTCAAACGCTTTTTCTGCATCAGTTGATATAATCATATGATTTGTGTCCTTTATTTTGTTTATGTGATATATCACATTGATGGATTTGCATATGTTGAACCATCCTTTTGGCCCTGGGATGAACCCCACTTGGTCGTGATGAATAATCTTTTTAATGCATTGTTGCATTCACTTTGCTAGAATTTTGTTTAGGAGTTTTGCATCTGTATTCATCAGAGATATTGGTCTGTAGTTTTCTTTTTTTGTGTTATCCTTACCAGGTTTTGGTATCAGGGTAATGTTGGCCTCATAAAATGAGTTAGGAAGTATTGTCTCTTCTTCAATTTTTTGGAAGAGTTTGAGTAGGACAGGTATTAGATCCTCTTTGAAGGTTTGGTAGAATTCATCAGTGAAGCCATCTGGTCTCAGACTTTTGCTTTGGGGAAGGATTCGGATGACTGATTCAATTTCTTTACTGGTGATCAGTCTATTTAGATTTTCCATTTCTTCATGACTCAACCTAGGAAGGCTATATGTTTCTAAGAACTTGTCCATTTATTCTAGGTTATTGTATTTGGTGGCATATAGTCCTTCATAGTATTCTTGGATGATCCTTCGTATTTCTGTGGCATCGGTGATAACTTCCCCTCTTTCATTTCTGATTTTGTTTATTAGTGTCTTTTCTCATTTAGTCTTAGTGAGTCTTGCCAAGGGTTTGTCAATTTTATTAATCTTTTCAAAGAACCAGCTCTGTCACATTATTTTTTTCTATTGTCTTTTTTTCTCTATTTCATTTAGTTCTGCTCTGATTTTTATTATTTCGTTTCTTCTGCCGAACTTGGGTTTCATTTGTTCTTTTTCTAGTTCTTAAGGTGTAATGTAAGGTTATTTACTTGGGATTTTCCTTGTTTCTTGAGATAGGCCTGTAATGATATAAATTTCCCTCTTAAAACTGCTTTCGCTGCATCCCCAAAATTTTGGTAGGATGTATTTTCATTGTCATTTGTTTCTATGTATCTTGTGATCTCTCCTCTTATTTCTTCTTTGACTTGGTCGTTCTTTAAAATATGTTGTTTAATCTCCACGTATTTGTGTTTTCTCCTGCTTTCTTTTTGCAGTTGATATCCAATTTCAAAGCTTGTGATCAGAGAATATGCTTGGTATGATTTCAGTCTCCTTAAATTTGCTGAGGCTTGTTTTATGTCCCAGTGTATGGTCTATCCTTGAGAATGTTCCATGGACACTAGAAAAAAATGTATAGTCTGACATTTTAGGATGAAGTGCTCTATTAACGTCAATTATGTCCATTTCATCTAATGTGTCATTTAGGGCTGCTATTTCTTTATTTTCTGTTTGGATGATCTATCCATAGCTGTCAATGATGTATTTAAGTCCCCTAGTATAATTGTGTTTTGGTCAATTTCTCCCGTTAGTTCTGTTAGTAGTTGCTTGGTATATTTCGGTGCTCCCTGATTGGGAGCATAAATATTGATGACTGTTATGTCTTCTTGTTGTATAGTCCCCTTTACCATTATGAAATGTCCATCTTTGTCTCTTGTTACCTTTTTTATCCTGAAGTCTGTTTCATCTGATATCAGTATGGATACACCTGATTTTCTCTGGGTACCATTTGCTTGGAGTGTCAATTTCCACCCTTTCACTTTGAGTCTATGTTTGTCCTTGTAGCTGAGATGTGTCTCTTGGAGGCAGCATATGGTTGGGTTTAGTTTTTTGATCCAATCTGCTACTCTGTGCCTTTTTATTGGTGAGTTCAGTCCATTTACATTTAGGGTGATTAATGATATGTGAGAAATTCCTATCGTTCTATCTGTAGTTTTCTGGTAAGACCGTGTCTCCATTGTTTCTTTGCCTTTTTGTTGTTGTCTGTTATTTCTGTGTGGTGGTATTTTATGATTTTTCCCTCTGTTTCTTCTTTTATTATGTTATATATTTCAGTTCTGGATTTTTATTTTTTTTTTGAGTGGTTACCATTTAGTTTACATAAAATAAAGTTTGATACTTAGAGTATTCCATTTTCTTCAGCATGCTTACTTTCTTCATTCCCATATACCAGTTCAGGCCTTTACTCTCCCCCCTTTTATGTTTTGGTTGCCACAAATTATCCCTATTGATGCTGGTCAAATAGCCTCCTTCAGTGTTTCTTGTAGTGCAGATCGTGTGTTAGAAAATTCCCTCAGCTTCTGTATGTCTGGAAAGGTCTTTATTCCTCTTTCATATCTAAAGGATATCTTTGCTGGATTCATCATTCTAATAGAAGTTTGTATACTTATTCTCCATGTGTATGTATTCAAAATTAATATATAGTATTGATTTGCTCTTTCTAAATCAGATTTATCTTGTATGATAAATCTCTAATAATAAAATATATTTTCTACAACTTACTTTTGCACCTTTGTTAAGTAGAGATATTAAGGAGGCAGTTGTATATATAAATCTCACATATATAATAGTGAGCTCCAGGTATATGTCTGGAGCTCACTATTTTATATGTGAGATTTTTCATTAACATTTAAACTGTATTGTATATCACTGTAAGATTATCCAAAAATGTATTTATTTGTTATCCTAACATAGGCAGTGGGTTCTTTTTACAATTTTCTCTATTAAATATGATGCAATATCACTTTTACTTTCACCCAAGATGGAGTACTGGAGTTATCCTCATTCTGTAACAAGTAAAACACTAGACAACATATATGAAACAATATATGACATTGGACATCAGCCAACAAAGAACAGTGATCCTGAGAGACCAAAAACAAAAAAGCAAAAAACAAAAACACACACACACACACACACAAAACGAGGTGATCCTCCAATGTTCTTGTTTCCTGCCTTTAAAGAATTTTCATGCTGTGGCACAAGTAAGGGGTAACTTGGTGTGCTCTCTAAGATGAGGAAACAGAGTTTAGGATCCAAGAAGATTCTAAGTAACTAAAATTCACAGGACAGAATGACAGAGGGAGGAATAGAGAGAGAGAGCGAGAGAGAGAACTCTGGAGATTTGCAAAGGGCTGCAGCAGAGTACTGATTACCACGTGCTTGTGATGAAAACAGCCCAGCTAGGGAAAGAACCAGGCAAAAGGATTAGAAAAAATGTAGACTTCACATGGGACTAGGAATAGTGCCTGTTATTAAGTTTTTAGATCTATATTTATTAATTTTTCTGACAGAAAACATGAGGTTCCTATATCAGAGACAAATTTTTAATTACTCTGCAAATATATTTTGTCAGTCCCTCATGCTCCAGTACCACAAAGAGCAATGCAATGGGGGCATAAATGACCTGTGTGTACATGGGGTTTGTACAAGAGAGATGACACATCCCCCGCCCCGCCTCCAGAGACCAGGAAAGAAATTTTTGCTTTTTAATATAAACAAATGCTATTTGAGGGATAAAGGGTTAAAATCCCTAACTCAATTAAATAGCACCAGGGAACTTTAACTCCCAAGGCTTGTCATTCAAATATCCTTTAATCCAGGTACCAACAATCTTTGTTCAGAAAACCCTGATCATGTCGTATTGTTTTATGTAGCATTGTTTCCTGAATCCTATTTCCACCAGCCAGACTAGAAAACCTTGTAATTCAGAGGAAATTGGGTAGAATAGAAGAAGGCTCTGACCTCAGCAGTGGATATTAATTATCCCTAGTATAAATGCTGTTATGGTCACACCTAATAATTTAAAAGCAGCACCTAAAATGATCAAATTATTCCCACAAGAATACAGAAGTATACAGCAACAAGCAAGGTAAAATTTGCAATGTCTGTCATCCCATTAAATAATTGCCAGTTAATAAAGAGAAACAACATAGAAACCCTGAATAAGAAGAAAAATTTAAAAAATTGAAACTGACCCACCCATACATGTTTCAGTTAGCCTAAAAGCACTTTAAAAAGCTTTTATAACTGTCCCATATGTTCAAAAAGATACAGGAAAATTATAAGCATGGGAGACATAAAAAAAAATCCTCCCTGAAATTCTAGAGGTGAAAACTATAATGCAGGAGATGAACTACGCCCTTCCTAGAAATAATAGCAGATTAGACATTGTGGATATAAAGATCAGTGAACTTGAAGACATAACAATAGGGACCATCCAAAACGAAACAGAAAGAAAATACTTAGAAGAACCCTGAGGAAGAGGACCTGCCCTCCATATCAGTCACAGGAAGCCTGGCAATGAGTGGCAGGCACCACAGCCGCCTTGCCCTCAAGTGTCTGTAATCACCAGAGGTCACCAGCCAAGAAGGAAAGTAGTTTTTGCCCATGAGGGAGTTCTGGGTACATGAGAAGGAAAGAGAACATCCAGTGATTTTCCAGATCCATCAGTCTGTTCAGGAAACTGCTTCACCAATGATAACAGATAAGGGCCTGTTGTTTTCCACGACGGAGCAGGAGCTGCTTAAATTTCCTCAATCAATCTATTTCTGTCATGATTCAAGGTGCTGCCCATTTTATTTCCTGACTCATCTTCTTGTGGCGGTCACCCTCAGTTCTTAATGTTTAGCTAGGCTCCTCTTCAAGTAAATAAATAATTAGAAGAGGAAATGAATCCTTTAGTCTCAAGGACAAACTCGGATGGAAGAAAAAGCAGGGCAGAACAAGTTCTCGAGGTGGTGAAATGTCAGCTATAACTGTTCCCTTGGATTGATAACTATGATTCTGTTTTTTGAAACAGCCTTTGAGAATTCCTTACAGAAATACGCTGCCTACTCTTTAGTTGTCTCATTTCTATTTTCTTCTTGCATAGTCATACCACCTTATATTTACAGCACTTTAAATTTATCATCGCAAGTGATTTCAAAGTTACTATCAACATTGTGTAACATTCTTCTGATTGGATTATTCTTCAAAAGGGAAATTACTTTTTCATTCACCATTTTGCTTAAAAGAATTAGAATCGGTATCAGTTACATAGTTTTGAAGTACGTACATTGGAAAAGGTGACTTTGACTAAAAGAAAAAAAATTCCTTCAAATCATCTTCTCTCCTAACATATTCTGCTAATAATTGCAAAGTGCTTTTTTTATTTCTCAGTATAATGGAATAAATTGCATTTTGTTTTGCTTTTGAGTAGGCCATGTACTAGAACACTATTAAATAATCACAAACAGTCTGTGGTTTTTGTTTTGGACTTCCCTGAAGCATAAACTTGAGGGATGATGCAACGTTTTTCTGTAATTGGCCTTCGTCTGAAATTCTAATGCTGGACACAGGATTCCATCCCAGCTCAGAATTTGGGGTGAGGTTATATGAGGACCTGAGACTCAGATAATGGTTGGTTAGAATCACAGGCATCCAGTGAAGCCTGGGCAAGAAACTAGTATTAAAGAACTTTGCGTGAAATTGAACCCCTGAGAATAGGGGCGCCCCACACCTCAGCCACTAGGCCCATCTTACAGCATCCATCCTTACCTGCAGCTGCGCAGCACTGAAACCGCAGACCCTATCAGGACCAGGCCTAGAATATTGCAGAGAGCTTTCAGTTTTCCAGGAACAGTAAATATTTCCAGAAAATAGGGTCCTTCGCTAGGAAAGAGATGGGAGTCCCTGCAGTTCGGCTCCAAGTGCTGATGTTGGGAAGGCCTTCTTGTCTCTTGAGAGAAGCTATATCTCATTTCCTGTTCACCAGAACAGCTTAGTTAATGACATAATCAACGCCACAAAAAATGCCCCAAGCAAGGACAAGTTTATATTTGGAGCTCCCTTTGTTTCCCTTATCGGCTCCCTCCTATTCTCTTCCTGTATTCCCCTGACATCCCAAACCTTTATACTGTTCCCTGACTGTCCAGCAATGTCTCTTGCCACTTACACAGGCCTGAACTCTCCAAGCAGAAAACTCCTCTCTCATGAAATTTGCTTCCCCTGTTCCCGTGATTGTAGACTCCCTGGTCAGGGCCAAAGATGAGGGTGTGGGCATCATAGAAATGGTATGTCTTCTGAATCTCAGAGACCCATGGTAATCCACTCCAGCTGCAAACCTTGTCTCATGAGGGGTTGGTGGGGAACAAGCCAAAAAGTAAAATTACAGGTCATGCCTGAATATAGGGTGGAGCAAAACCACCCGATATGGTGTCACAGTTTTGTGAAGCATAGAGATTCCACATTCTTTTATTGCACTATGAGAAACTGAGGGATTTGTGTTCCTTCATGTGAAAGTTTCAGAGTTTCTAATGCATAGGTCAGGGCTAAATTACCGTCTGCAGTGATAAAGTACAGGCTGCAGTGACAACATCAGAAGGGACGGGAGACGAGGTCTCCTTCCCACTACTCTTCATCTATCTGGCTGACACACCGCTCCAGAGTCAGCTTGGTGTGATTGTGTTCCAGAAGCTCCTGCTGTGTTATGTCCCCCTCTTCCCCTGCTTCCACTGGGACTCCACGTGCTTCCCTTAGCATGCCTCTGTCATAGATTCTACTATGCGGTCCTATCTTCATTGATAAATCTCTCTCTCTCTCTCACCATAATGCAAGTGTCATGTGACTATGCTTACTTGATCTGCTCTCCCAGGGCTTGGCACAGGCATGGCATACTGTAGGTGGCTAATTAATGTTCAAACAGTGGGGTAAAGAGGCATGATCTCATAGCCACGAAACAACCATATTGTTTCTTGAGCTCTACATTATTAGCACATAACCAGCAGTATGAAGTGTTTAATGAAAAGATATGAATGATACACCTGGGCATGATCTGCTCTATGAAAGACTCAGGAATGTGGCTTAGAACAATTGTCTAGAATCCATGATGTGTTTTTTCTGGCCTTCTGATAAAAAAGGAAGCTAGTGAAAAGAAAGTATACATGTAAGACAAAGATATGCTATTGACCTTTCCTGAGTGTAAGCAGCGTAGGTTTCATTCATGCTTCAGGGGTGCCCCAGGACAGCTTTGGACTTTCCTTGGGACCGTGGTAGAGGCATGAATCTTACTTGTGGGTCAAGAAGGGTCTCATTGCTTGGCTGCTCAGGAGTGAGCGATCGAGCCTGAAAGCTAGGTACTGCCAAGAAATAAGAGCAAGAAGAGCCACTAGCCAACATGCCACTGTGGAAGCCTGGTTTCCCTTCCTTCCAGTGCATTCCATTCCTGCAAAGTAGTGCCCTTTGCAGCGATGCAGGCCTCCAGTCATGCAAACGTGTTCTGACCGTCAGCGTTTTGTTTGGCCTCCCACTTCAGCTCTTACTGCTGTAACCGCAGCACCCATTTCCTTAGAATGACTGCTTTATTCACTGACCTGGTCTGCTTAAATCCAGTGAAATTACTTTCCTAGTTGCCTCCTCCCAGCCAGAGGAGAGGTAGTTTCCTACCTTGTTTGGAATGTAACCCTATGCCCTTGAGCTGCTGAATTCTGAATTGGTCCCCAGATAAGCTGCTATTGATGCGTTTCACCAACTGAACAAATTCTCAATGAGAAAGCAGTACCTGGAACTGGCCACAATGAAGAGTTTTGACTAACTGCTTTACATTAAGTTTTTCAATCCCTTACATAGCTAGCTTCTCAGAAGTATGTGCCTTGCGGGCAGGACCTCCAAGTACTCTGGGAAACCTGAAGATGGGGTACCTTAATTCATGAGCATTGGAAGTGTAGTCAGTCCCATTTAAAAATCCCCATCACAGGCAAGGCTGAGCATGTGGTGAGAGGCACAGCTCCTGTCTAAGAGATGCTGCAATCTAATTAGGGAATTGCACCTATACACACACACACACACACACACACACACACACACACACACACAAAATCCTGCAAGCCCCAGGGATTACAGATGTCAGAAACTTTCAGTACAGAAACTCATTTCTGACCCACAGCAGAGGAGGGGAACCAGGTGTGTGTTCAAGCACCAAAGTCTCTGCAGTTGCAGCTGTTCCCTTCCAAATTGGCCTCCTGACCTTCTTTGGGAAGGCATCTGGGGGCCCTGGGCTTGTCCCATATGGAGGAAAGGCTTTGTGAGCCTTCCAATATGTGTGCAATCCCCACCTTCTCCGCTGCCTCGCTCATAGCCACCCACGTGGTTCAGCCTCAGGGACCTCGCTGCTCTTCTTTCTGGCAGAGGTGCCTGCTAGAGCCCTGCAGTCTCTGACGATATCACAAGGACCCAGCCCTGAACAGATGGCCACCACTCACAGTGGACTTCCTATCTGGCCAAGACAGGGCATTATTTAGCTAACAAGCAATCTAGCAAATGAGGTTGAACACGCACGCTTCATTCTTGATTTAAACATCCCAGCTGTGGGCTCACAGGCCGTGGGCCATCAGGCAGGCAGAGTTGGGCCTTGGTGTAAGGTAAATGTCATGGGAAATGCGTCTCAGAGACCAACCAGGCACCAGATGGAGTTACACATATTTAGATTGTGAAGGCTCATACCCTCTAATGAACAAAGGGCAGGCTGGTCAACTCCCACAAAGAAGATGTTATTATAGAGGGAATGTCTAGGGAACAGTAATTTCCACTCTGTGAGAGCAGTGTTCGTTCATTTTTATTGTCTATTGCAGTATTTCGCAAACATGAGCTTTCAGAGTATCACCTGAAGGGATTTGAAAACACAGAGTAGGTCTGGTGGATCCAGAGAATTTGCACATCTAACAGGTTCCCAGGTTGTGACCACAGGTTTAGGGACCACATTTTGAGAGGCATGGGTCTACAGGAAATAATTCTATATAATAGTGTATTTTATATTTAGATATATAATTTAAAAATGTTATATAAAAACCAGTACCTTCTGCAGTCCCAAACTGTAAATTATTGTGAAATGCCATATACCACTGTCATGTGGGATGTCACGTGGGGTCTCTGGTCCCACTCCCCACATAGGAACGCAGGATATGGTGAGGCCAAAAAGGAACACCCACGGAGCCATAGGTAGGGGAGTCATACCACTAAAGTCTCACTGGCGGCTGGGTTGGAGACACAGGAGGCAGGAGCCACATGAGCCGCAACCTGCCGTCCACTTGTCTCTGCCAACCAACCTCTCTTGTTAGCTGTAATCTATCTCTCTGCAATCCATAATCCACACTCCACCACACCACGCAAGGACACCACACCACCACACCACCACCTTGCTAGCTTAGCCACGGCAGTTATATCAGTGGCTAATAGCTAACCAGTAACAGCCAATGGCCAACTAGTCACAGCTGATGACCATTTACTACCTGAGCCAGCACCTTTCTATGTGAGGCCGAGAGCCTGGAAACTGCCTTCTGGGGCTCTGTCCCCACAACCACCGTGCCCAGATATTATTTGTGGAGACTTTCAACCAACATTCAATCAACTAACTAGCAACAATTTATTGAGTACCACCATGTGCAAAATTTGGTCCTAAACTCTGTAAAGATTTTTTAAATGTATCAAATTTGATATGAATCTAAATTGGAAAAGTATTTCTTGAAGCCATTTAGTCTGTATATATGTATATATGTTAAAAACAAAACAAAACAAAAAAAACCTTAAAGCTGCCACACTTCCACCAAACAACTCCATGTCTAGGAATTTATTCCAAGAAAATAATTAAAGATATTGACAAACTAAGGAAATATTCACTGAAGCTTTTTTAAAGTGAAAAGGTAAAAATCCAAATGATCAACAAATATAAATGTAAGTGAATAACAGATATATTCTCTCTCTCGCAAACAAAACATTCACACATATACACATGCACACGTGCGCACACACACACACTCTTCCCTGTTTTTCTAGACATTGCTCTCAAAATGTGTGGAGATGCTTTTGGTCATCACAGCTTGGGAGAAAAAGTGTTACTGGCATCTAGTGGGTAGAGAGGCCAGAGATGCTGCTAAACACCTCACAATGCACAGGACAACTCTCACAACAAAGAATCACCAGGCCAAAAAAAATCAATAGTGCTGATCATGAGAAACCCTGATGTAGCCTCACTTGACAGAGGACTCCAGAAGAGCCACATTAGCTACAATGACTGCCATTTCATAGTAGAATCAGGCCCACAACTGCATAGTGAAGTGCTTTATTCTCCGCAGAGTGTCCTACTGTCATTTCTGTGTCTCAGGGGCTATCTCAAGTTAATTCATATGTGGTGTATGTAGGCTTTCTCGCTTGGCTCCTGCCCATGTTGTGACAACTCAGAGCAGTCCCTTGGGAACAGTGGCTCCCCCTGTACAGCTGCTCATGCCCTCCAGGGCAGGCTGATGGAGCCCCATGCCCTGCCCCCTGTTGCCCTCGAGCTGGCTAACACTGGCCTCACAGTGTAAACATTGCCACAGCTCTGTGGAGTCAAGTTACCTGGAAACCAAAGCTGTAATGTTGGTCAGTCTCACAGAATCCCCTGTGAGAAAAGTTCCTTTAGTTTCTGTGTATAGTCACTCTCCATAAGATTCCATAAACACAAGTTTGTGGAGCCAGGCCAGGGACCAAGAACTGGGAAAAGACTGTGCTGGCCTCTCATATCTTGAGCACCTGAGCCAATCATTTTCCTCCTTCTAGTGACAAAAATCTGTAAGCAAATAAATATTTGCAAATCCGTATACACACGTTAAAAGTAAATACTATGAGTTCAGAGAAAGGTAGTTATTTCACTGACATTCTGCACAGCAATCTGAGAAGTCCCCTTCCCACCAGCCACATGGGCCAGGCTAATTCCTTTCCTTTGACTTTGCTTATCCTCCAATAGAAGATCTGCCCACCTCACTTATGATTTCCTTAATCTTACTACCTTTCAAGGGCTAGTTCTCATCTCCTCCATCATCTAGAGTGCTTGTGACTGTAAGTAATAGAGTTAAAAGAAAAAAACCAACAACAATAGAAAACCATTAGTGGTCTTATTTCGTGAAAAAAGTCTGAAGATAGAAAGTTCCAGAGTTGAGCAATTGAACAGCTCAGTGACTTCTCTAATTTCTTGGTTTTTGTCTCATAGTCACAATATGGCTGCCACAGCATCTCATCATCATGACAAGATCCAAAGGTAGGAAGTAAAGGAGAATTTCCCTGTTCTCTCACAAGAAGGAATTTAATTAGAAGCCTTTTTATTTTTGTCAGAGAGGAAATTTTTTTCCCACAAGTCCCCAAGAAATATATTGTATTTCATTTGCCAAAACTAAGCCAATTATTAGGATTATTGTACTTGGCTTTAGACATATCATGGGTCATTCCTTGCTCCTGTGGAGGGGCCCACCTTCCCTTAGCACATTGCTGCTCCATGGAAAGAAAAGCACAAGTACTTCTGGCGTATACAGAAGGACACAGGGGCTGATCCTCCAGAATGCAGAGTAGGACCATACCATCTTGGATGCTATGCAAAGTTAACCTCACAACTTGTTTGCACTTGTTGATAAGAACTAATCAAGAGAGATACAGATTTAAGGCCACCAAACTCTCCTTGGTCCTTTTCCATCATTCACGATGCAACAAACTCAGTGTAAGGTGCCACAATAGAGCATTAGAGTTAGAGTTGTCAGACTCTACTTTCAATCCCAATACTGGCACTAATGAGGAACCCTGGGTAAGTCACTTACTCTCTCTGAATCTCAATTTCTGTCACTGTTATCTGTATATTATTCTCAAATACAGAAAATGGCATGTTGGGGAAGCTGAAAATAAAAGCATCCCCCATGGGATGCCCTTGCTCACTTCTTCACCCTTCCCCAACTTTCTGCACGATGGGCAGCTGTCATGAACCAAGGTCATGGTTTCCGCGTCCCAACAGCAGAAGCTGGAGACTCAACACCAAAGCGGTGAATCTTGGAACTCCTGAACATTGAACAGAACAGCTGCAAGTGTGTACACATTGAGAATTTTTAAGCCACCAAACCCAAGAAAAGGATTTCATTCAGGACATTGGAATTATTTAAAATAGACTATATTTTTTAGAGTAGTTTTAAGTTTACAACAAAAAGGAGAGGGAGGCACAGAGATTTCCCAGATACCGCTGCCCCCACACATGCAGCGCCTCCCCATGATCAACATCACTCACCAAAATGGGACCTTTGCTACCAAGGGTGAACCAACATTGACACATAACCACTCAAAATCCAATAGTTTACCTGAGGGTTCACTCTTGGTGGCGTGCATTCTGTAGCTTTGGACAAATGTATGATGACGTATTTCCATCATTATAATATTATACAAAGTATTTTAACTGCCCTAAAAGTCCTCCCTGCTCTGCTTGTTCATCCCTTCCTCCTCCTCTCCACCCTTGGCAACCACTGATCATTTTATTTAATTTTCTCGTTTCCAGAAAGTAACGTATTTGGAATCATAGAGTAGGTAGCTCTTTGAACTTGGCCGCTATCACTTAGGAATATGCATTTACGTTTCCTCCTGTCTTTTTGTGGCTTATTAGCTCTTTTTTTAATTAATGAGAGCCCTTAGGATTTACTGTCTTAGCAACTTTCATATATAGTTTACAGCAGTGGTAACTATAATTATGTTGTACATTACATCCCTAATATTTATCTTACAGTTGGAGGTTTGTACCTTTGACTACCTTCTTCCAATTCTCCCTCCCCCAACCACACTCCCACCCCCAGTTATGGCAACCATAAATCTGATCTCTTTTTCTGTGAGTTAGGGGGTTTTAGGTTATTTATTTAGATTTTACATATAAGTGAGATCATACAGTATTTGTCTTTCTCTGGTTTATTTTACTTAGCATAATGCCCTCAAGGTCTATCCATATTGTCAAATAGCAGGATTTCCTTACTTCGCATGGATGAGTATTATTCCATTGTAAATATATAAATATATTATTCCATTGTATTATTCCATTGTGTATATGTATGTATGAATGTGTGTGTGTGTGTGTGTGTGTATGTATGTATATATATATATATATATATATATATATATATATATATATATATATATATCACAACTTCTTTATCTGTTCATTCATCAGTGATCTCTTAGGTTATTTTCCTGTCTTGGCTATTGTAAATAATGCGGCTATGAACATGAGGATATAGATATCTTTTTGAGTTAGTGCTTTTGTTTGATTTTGCAGATGAGCAAAGCTGCCGATAGGAACTACAACTTGGGTTCCGCAGGGATGAATTCAGTCTGCCGAGATCCAATTGTTTCAAGTCCCCTCCCCTCTTCTCCAGCACAGTCAGATTCCGCGTGATTGAGCCCTGCAGACTTCCCTGCAGTCCCAGTGGGGCGAGATCAGACGAGGGGCTCCCACAGGGCTACACATAGCACTGGGGTTGCTGGATGTACCCCGTGGGCTCCTTTTCCCACTGGAGGAAGTGTAGGCTCAGGGTAGACCTCTCTGCATGGTGCTGCGCCGGCCTGGGGGAGGGGCAATGCAGTCAGCGTGCAGCGCCTTCTCTTACCGTCTAATGCAGTTTGTCTTGGTCTCTGTGGTGCAGAGGCGTGCTTCAGCCTGACCCCCACGTTCTAGCTTTCATTCTCTCAGTGGCGTTTTGTACGTGAATAACTGTCAGTGGTTCTTATGATGGAGAGCGAAGTCAGGAATGACCAATGTTGCCATGTTGGTGACGTCAGTCTCCAGCTCATTTCTTTTTATCACTGAATAATATTCCATTGTCTGAACACACCACAGTTTATCTGCTTTTTAAAAAGCTGCCATGTGATTGATGCAGACTGGTCTGTATGCCTCCCTCTAACCTGCAGCTGCTTTGTCTCGCCGATGTACACAAATTGTTATCATCACGGTCATCATTGCTCACATTTGCTAGTGGCCTCTATGCGTCAGACTTTCTGCTGAGAGCTTGGCACACCTTAATGTTATATGACCCACACAGCAATTCTTTGAATTGGATTCTGTTGTCATCTCATTTTTACAGATGAGGAAACAGGCTTAGAGATGAAAAGCAGGGTGCTCAAGGTCGCACTCCTAAAACAAACCTGGCTAGAACCACATCAACTGCTATTTGGACTCAAATGGCTTCTGTCTTATTCATTTTTCTAGTCCCAAAACATACTGCAGAGCCTGTCACACAGTAGCTGATTATGAAATAATTTTGGAATGCATGGACACAAATGTATTGTCCTGGATGAGCTGTTGTTCTAACAAAATTAAAGGCCACTGGTGCTCAGGACATGAATTGGAAGAGGAGTGTCTTTTGTGTGCTCTGTCTTCTCTGGAGGATAGATGCTTTGCAGTATCTCAGAACTGGTTCATAGATGGAAAACTGGAGGCCAGTTGAAACTATTTGCTAGAGATTAGATTTATGAAAAGAACTTAGACTTCCTGGTTTCTAGTTTCAACCTCCCCTGAGGCCAATGAAAGTCTTCATTGCTAAGTGTTATTTAGCAAGTCTGACTCCCAATACACTCCCGCATGATCTTCAACTGCCAGCTAGTTCCCCAGTTGCTCCCACGTATGTTTCATTTTTGTTCTAAGTGCCATTTCCTCCTTTCAGTTTGGGGCTATTCTCACTAATTCTTATTGGTTTCATTATTTGGACTTTGACACACATCAGACCAAATATCAGAACAAATGGGCACAGAGCAATTATAAGAGATGGGTCATGCTGTGGAAGGACTCTGGGTTGCAGCAGAGCACACTTGTTGCCCATTTTAAGAAAACAGATTCTGCATTTGGAAAAAACGTAATTGGATCTCATATGTCTTCCATCATTCCACTTCCTGCCTCAGTTCAGTCACCTCCAGGACCTCCTCCACTAGGCCTGAGCATGAAGTGACATTTATTAAGCAGTGGCAGAAGAGAAAAATGCTGGTCACTTCTGCTTGTCTGTCTTTATTTTCCACCCTCTCCTTATTTTCCATCAAGTACCCTTGAACTCAATTTATTTTGGCAAATATTTGCTGAACTCTTACTATTCCACAATCAATATCTTCAATATTAGGTTGGTGCAGAAGTAATTGCAGGTTTTGCAATTTTTAACCTTTTAAACCGAAATTACTTTTGCACCAACCTAATACCTGTAAGGCAATAGAAAGTAGAATGAAAGCTAGCATATATCCTCTGACTGTATTACAAAGCAGCATTGATGAACCATGTGAGAGAGGTACACACAACTACAAGAATTCAAGAAAGGAATAAGATATGTTTCCCTGGGTAATCAAGAAAGCTACATGGTTGAGCTGCCCTTTGAATTGGACCTGCAGGCATGGATAAGGTTTCTACACCAGAGGGTGTCAGGGAGGGCACTCCACACTGAGGAAACAGTGTAAGTAAACTCATGGGCATGGAGAATGTGCTTAAGGAAAGTCTAACAGTTTAATTAGGCTGGACAGAGGGTGTGTGTCATCAGTCTTGGAAGATAAGGCTAGAAATGGAATGCGAATGGTATTCAAAATTATGATAAGGGACTTGGTCCTTGATCTGAGGAGCTGGGGAGGGTGGAGGTGGGGACATGTCACATTTTTGATAGGCTCACGTATAGGGGAGAAGTGTTAATGGGTGTTCTTTCCCATATATGTATCCCTCCCTATGACATCTCTCAACAAAAGGAGAAGTTACACATCTAATTAGCAGAGCTAAAGCATTCAGCTCATCTGTTTTTCCTAGGAGGCTAGTGCCAGGCTTTAGCCTGTTTCCTGTCATTTCTGGTCCCTAACCACTGGGCCTTCTTTCCACTTCCTCTTCCTATTTCCTGTGTCCATGTGATAAGTACCCAGGGCCTGGCCCCTGGGAATGAACGTAGACTGTGCTCCATCAACCCAGCCATCCAGTGTCAAGGGGGATGCCTCACTCTACTTCTTGGTTCAAACTTGTTCCCAAACTCAGTTTTATCAGAGAAGCCCTCTTTGGAAAGGGAAATTGGGGTTTATGTTAGACATGTACCTAGCTATTAATAAGAAGAAACACTTCATTTCCAATTAGGTACTGTTCCCCAAGGCCTTCCTATTCTGCTCTCACTTTCCCTTCTGGGTGGGCCAAACCATCCTCCTGGGGGATAATAAAGCAGGGAAAATCTATGCCCCAGCCTCTGTAATTCTCATTCCCCTTCGGCCACACACCAGGAGAGAAGGTTTCCATCAATTTCTTGTCCCATGGTTCTTTCAGGCAGCAATGACCTGAAGAAGACCTGGGAAGCTATATGGGTATGCAACTACATCATATTTTTAATACATACCCGATTTTTATGAAGTGGTTGTTGTTTTTTTAAAAAAAGGGCTATAAGATGTGCCTAGGGACTGCATGATCACACAGGCTCCATCTAACTCTGCAGAACTCATATTCTTCCCCTTAACCTCATTCTTCCTATCTGTGGATAAACAGCTGTCAAATCCATCACTGGAATTCCCATCTGTGGTGACACCTTTAATAATGACTTACTTCATTTGCATGTGGGCATTATTCTTGTGATGATGTCGGTAACATGAAGAGGAGCCCCGTTGTCAGATGCCCTTCCCTTCCAGCACAAGTACCTCTATTCTGTTAACTTTCACAGTGTTCTCGGCTTACTCTACTTTGTGGTTACATAATTCAACATTTCTGCACAGCCCTGTCCTTATTTGTTTCTCCACAAGGTCTTTTGTAATCTGTACAGATTACTCGGAATCAACCCATTGTATTTCTTCTTACTAACCCTGTACATTTCCCCTTCCAACTCAGAATTATCAGTCTGATCAATACTCACTTCTCGGGAGCCCCCACCTGTCTTCCTTAAATGTCTTAGCTTTCTCCAAAAAAGTGCCATTCATGATATCTTTCCTTTCTACTCCTCTTGTTGTCTTTTTTCTCTCATGTTACATTGTAAACAAAATATACTACTAATAGAATTATGAAGATTCTGATATTATTTAAAGTATTAACTGTCCCAACCCCTTCTTCCAAATGATGACATCTTTCATGGACTCTTCTGCTGCTTTGCAAGCGCCATCTTTGGCTTCCATGGCTTTGATTTCTTTATTTATCCCATTGTTCTGAGCAATGAAAATACTGCCATTGTCCCTAGTGTTTTTAATTGCTGGGTCACCTCTTCTAAACTTAAGCTTTCTTGACTCTTGGCGACCTAGGAGCTGAAAGGCAAACGTTCTTGCTTTCATTTCATTTTAGTGCCCTCCAGAGTGTTGAGAGAAGATGGGAAACACCTCACCCCAGATATGTGCCCTTGTCTTGTGTTCTGGCTTGAGGGGCTCTCACATCTGCTTGCATTGTTCCGGTGGTCAGGGAGCCAGGCCTCTGCTGCCGCCAGCTGTCCTGCTGTCGTTGCAGGTCCTGCTGGGTCGGCTTGTCCTGATCTTTCTGTCTCTCTTGAGTCTGTCATGACCATGTCTTGCTCATGCCTATACTGTGTACCATCTGTGTGGTGTTGCTTGTCACCTCTGAGGTACAAGACACCGAGGAACTCTCTTGACAACCACGCATGTGCAACCCAGAAGCATGTGGGAGTCGGTGCTCAAGGGAGCATAAATCTGACCAATAGCATACAGGACGAAGATGAGCTCTTCTCTGTTTCTCTGCCCCGTCTCCAAAGGCTGGTTTACAGAGGCAAGAGATCCATATGGCCTCCGGGAAGACTTCCTACTAGACCTTGCGGTCATCTTGTCACAAAGTTGTGGTCAGCTTGGGAATCCCTTAGCTTTACTGTCTTGTCTTATCTGACTCACTACCCTTTTATCTTCACTCCCTCTTGCCTGTGAATGCACTCCCAGTAAAGTGTTAACACAAAAGGTTTTCCTCTAATTTCCAGTGACCCCAAGCTAAGAAAGGAGCCACAACCACCACTGGAAATTTAGCCCTTCTTTGACTTGTAATTTTACATCATTCTTACTGTAGTCATCAATATATTGCGTACATGTCTTCATGTCACATCCCTAATGATGCTTCTCGGAGTACTCTTCATTTACCCTCAAGTAGGAGCTTAAATGAGGAGCACAATTACTCGGCAGGAACTTGTTCCAAATAGCATCAGGTCTAACCCAGGAGGCTTCCATGTTGCAATTTGCAGCTAAGCCCGTCCTTCTGGATTGACCTGAGAGCCATGATCAGGGTTAGCACTCCAACTCCCAGGAGAGCTGTGAGAGGGGCTTCCCTTCCCCCCGAGTGATCCTGTGACAACCTCACATCCCTAATAACTACGTCAGAATTGGGCCATGACTTGGCCCAAACCCCCACAACTCTCCATAGAAGTGTCTGGTTCCAGACATCTTTGGTGTGTGTCCAATGTGAGTTCCAGAAGCTCTGTCCACTTCTGCTCTGGATGGCGTTCCCACAATATTACAGCTCAGATTGCCAGAGAGTAAGTAATCAGGGTCATATCCCCGTAACAAGCAATTTGGATCACCATGGTTTGTTACAAAAAGCACAGCAAGGCCCAAATATACACTCAGTTGTCCTGTGGGAAAGGATACTCTAGAGTGGAAGGGGGCAGATGGCATTCCCAGACCCCAAAACCAAATTGAATCTCTTCCTCTACAAGATTATGACCTCAAGGGGCAGATTCAATTGCCTGAGACCACCCTGCCCATTTCACTAATAGCCAAAGTAGGTGAAAAGCAATTTAGTAGATCATAATGATTATGACTTCCTTTCATTAAGCACTAACCATGAGACAGACTCTGATAAGTACTTTGAAGATGCATTATTTCACTTAATGATGGTCATCAATTCTCCACAGGAGACACCTTTTTTAGAGACCGAGTAGGTACCCGGTTTCCTGGAACCACACAAAGGTTATGAAAATTAGACTGAAAATCTTTTCTAGGAAAAACAACAACTGATGCCTGGTTGTCCACCATTAGTCCTTCAACCCAGTGGATTGTCAGTATTTCTAGACAAAATACTTACAGTCACTTTGAAAACTAAACGCGTCTCTTGCCATTGACACCTAAGTAGGATTCGCCCCACCCCCATCTCCCCCAAGTGCCTGTTTGATTTGAAAGCAAAACTAGCTTGTTGAAGAAGGGAACATAGGTTCAGGAGCCTATGAAAGTAGATCTAGGAGGGGAAACTGGAGGCTCCGAGAAGACTGAGGGAAAGCTGAGGGCAGAGCTGATCAGGAATTAAGTATTTGTTCTACAGTTCTTCCCACTGATAACTTTGTTTCTCTCCGAGGGCTAAGCATTCAAAGTGATGAATTAACTATAGCATGAGAGACTTAAGTGGGATATAAGGAAGAATTCCCTCTAGTAGTTGCTACAAAATGGGCTGCTGGAGGGAGAGTGAGCTTTCTGTTCACGGATATTTGACCCCCTAGAAGCAAACATCCTGAATCTTGACGAGCTTTGAGTTTATCTTTCCAATTTCCACATGTATTTCCTATTTTCTTCTGGGTCTTTGCCTGCATTTTTTGTTCCAGAGAAACAATGCAAACAACAGAGATGCTGGTGGTCTTAGCTTGAGGAGGAGTCTCTATTTTGATTCCCTTGGGGGTGCACTGCCAAGAGAAATCTCAGGCAAATGCCCATTAACTGAGCGCATAGGAAGGCTGTACAGCCTCTTTCCACTGTCTCCGACCCCAACACAAAACTAGCAGTGAGCGTCGCATCAGCCATCCTAATCAGCCCATCTTCCACTCTGGTGCTGTGGTTGAGCAACACCTGGAATTGGGCTAGTGCTTTCTGGGACGTGAACATTTTAACCCAGTGTGCAGGTGTTGGCAACACAGCAGAGTGCTGGCAGGGGTCTGTTTCTCGTCATGCCCCAAGACTCACTATCCACCTTGCCCACAACTAAACAAGACAGTGACCTGTCTCTTGCTTCGACATAATCAGGTGTTGGGGTGTACATTTTCGACATGGGTGCAGCAGAGAAGGGAGACAGCCCACAGAAGGCCTGGCAACATCTGGACTACACACACACACACACACACACACACACACACACACACACCATGTGCTCACAGTATATACTCGATCAAGATTTTTGAATGAATAAATGCAGAGGATCCAGGCTCAGTGATGGAATGAGAAGGCTCCAAGAGGAGCAAAATTCAAAGGATAACTTTAAAAAACCCTGAGTGAACCATGAGAACTCTTTGTGGTTGACTCTCCTCCTGTCCTTCTCTGGTCTCTCTCTCCAAAGCTGTTGCAGGACTGGTTCTGAAGGGTTATTCCCAAAGGTCAGGGCACTCAAGAAATGCCACCTCACAAATCTCTTCCCTCCTGGACATACTGTGTTAGCCATCCGAAGAGCAAGCAGGTGAAGCTCGAGGGGTAGTACAGGGGAGGAAGGTCACTGAGAAGGACCCTGATAGCCGCTTTCGAGGACAAACACAGTCCTGCCTGCCATAGTGTAGCTTAGGAGGCCTGACTCAGAAACCAGATCGCCTAGCATTGAATCCCAGCTCTACCACCCAGGATCTGTGTGACCTTGGGCAAGCTATTTCACCTCTCCGGTCCTCAGTCTACTCATCTGTAAAATGGGGGTAACAAAAATACTAACCTAGCAGAGGTATTGTGAAGCTCTCAGATATTGGACATAAACAGTTTTGCATACAATATCAGACAAGGCCTCTATGTGACTGTAATGGAGCAAGACAAAAATGAGACTATTCCCTAATCATGTTTGAACACAGACAAAACCTAAACAGTGTCCAAACCTCAAAATTGCAAACGTCCCCCTCTCCTAGCTAATATGGGTGACTGCTCGTTGTTTCTTTAAATATTACAGCTTGATCCTACATCCTTCTAGATTACAAGTATTAAGAGACCCAGTCAGAATTACCTGATTCCTGAGAGCATCCAACACAGAGCGAAATCTCTCTTCCTTTAAACCCATCCTCCAAATCACCTAACACCAGGCTAAATCCTCAAAGGCCTTTCCAATCCCCACTTCCTGAGGCGCCTTTGTGGTTCCCCCTCTGTGTTCTCCCTCCCTGCTGTGGGGAATAAACCCAGGCTGTCAGCTACAGGGGTGTTTCCAGACAACAATGGCTGGAGGGCGTCAACACCTGATGTGCAACTTGACTTCAGAAGAGGCAAGGAACCCTGTAGGTCAGATTATGAAACATGCCATTTCTATGCAAATAACTTTAGTAATTGTTTTTTTTCCCAGCAGTTTTTTAAATGGTGCCCTAGAGAGATCATTGTACTAGGGCAGGAGGGAAGAAGAAATGAATACTTACTGAGCACATGTTAATTGAAAGACACTGGATGAAATTCACAACCCAAATTGTCTTACTTAATCCTCAGGATAACCTTGGGCAATAGATAGCTAACTACATTTTACAGACAGGGAGGCTGAGTGTCAGAGAAGCCAAATAACTTGCCCAAAGTGATGAAGACCTGCTAAGTGGGCTAAATCCAGTAGTCAGTATTTAGTCAGTAGCAAAGCTAAATCCCATCTGCTGTCTAGGAGGGGCACAGCACAATATTTGTGATCACTTTCCTAGCAATGCTACTGGAGGGATTCAGAGACGATGAGGCATGTTCTCCCCACCCTGAGGGTGGTATAGAAGTGGGACAGGGGAGACCTGACTCATTTCCTACCTTCTTCCTTCCTTCCTGTGGTAATTACAAGTTTTTCTCCACTGGTTGAAAACAGTACACGTGGGAGCCACCGCCCTTACATTGTTTTCCATGTCAAGGCTTCTTCAGGTTCCATGACAGTTAGAGAAATCAGAGCATGCAAATCCCCCAAGAGGGCTGAAGGGCCAGGAGAGCACATTTCCACATTTACTCCATATCTGACTCTCCCAGGTCAAGGGTTTTCAGCACACAGTCGGGAAGAGATGCTGCCACTTCTACGCTGTGTACATTCAGCTACCACCCTCACCTGTACAAAGTGCTCTCATCAACACTTCTCAGCATTGCCTGAAGTAGGCAGGCTGCACAGAATGCTGCCCTCCTATCTGTTCTGAGAGAGACAGAAGGAGGTTCTGTTTTCAAGTCGTTTTCCAATCTTCTCACCACAGTTCCCTCTAAAAACCAACAGACCGCTTGTGACCAGCCAAATCAGTCTGCATTGCCCCAGATCTCTTGCAGCTCAGCATAGTGGGTTCTACTTCTATAGTCAAAGAGCTTGTCTCTAAAACCCAGCTGATCTCCCACTGACTGTATGACTTTTGGCAAATTAGGTAACATGACTGCATCAGTTTTACCATCCGTAAGAAACGATGACAATAGTACCTCCATACAATGGAAGGTTTTTGTTCCCTACTGTAATTTATTCTACCTTTGTCAAATAACAGCCCCTCTTTTTCCTTTGGGGAGCTACTCCTCCCCTACTAGGTGGCTCTTTGGGCTACACCCACCACGAGGCTTCATGGGTGGGCATGTAATCCAAGACTGGCTAATCAGAGTCAAAGACCGGGTCAGGGGTCATCATATGATCCAGTGTAAATGGATAGGTCTGCTTCAGGACTTTTGCTGGAATACTGTGGAAGACATCTTCTTTCCATAAGCTATAAGCTTGGAGCTGCTAATGGCCATTTTAGGGAGAGCTGATGAGTAAAGCCAACAGAAAGATAGGCAAAACTGAGGGCTGGAGAAAAATAGGTTCCTCTGATGGGTGAATACAGGGCTGGGCCGTGCCTGACGCCTCCTAGTCTTTTCAGTTCTCTGAGCCAATGCATTCCCCTTTTGGCTTAAACACAGTTGAGATGAGTTTCTGTCACTTGCAACCTAAAAAGTGCTGAAGTGCTGACTAATATCTCTTATGGTTATCGTGAAGAATAAGACAATCTACCTAAAGTACTTAGCACACATGGTACATGGCAAGAGCTCAATAGACAGTTGCCAGCCCATTTTCAGATCTGGTGAGTGCAAAGCACCCTGGAAGAGACTGACTCCCCTTCGCAGGCCATTACTTGGTAAATACCAAGACAGCTACATCATCCTTTCCTCTTTTGACTTGCTTCTGATCGCTGCAACTCTCAGAATTTAGCTAGGTGTACTTCCTCCCAATGCCGTGTCTCACATTGACTGTTTCATCGGACCTTTCTCTTCCCTGACACATGTCATGCCAACTCCAGGATATCTTAGAACATAAATTGTGGGCTCGTGAGAGGATTCAGCAAGTAACTCTGGGTGGGGGTTTTAACCTCCATTTGATTCGTAAAACTCGACCACCTTCCTGCCTGATGCCCTGGGCAAAAGGGAACAGTTTTCCTTCTCCTCTGATCTGCTCTGTCCTGTCCAACATCTCTTTTCTCCCTGTACTCTCACCTCTAATTTTATGCCTGAGGTCCCATTTGGTGGGACTATAAGGCTGGTTAGGGGAAAAGAAGTGAGTTTTAGCGTAAAGGTCACAACGAGGCAGATGATCCAAGGAGGAGGAACAGTACACTTGCAGTCTCCTTGACAAAGGCAGGCAGAGTGACACGAGAGCTGAATGGCAGTCGCTGGCCAGACCACATAACCCTGACGTCCATCATTTACTTCACACTCACATACCATGGCCCAGCCTGAGCAGGAGGCAAGGGAGAAAGGATTCTATTGATATTCTGCATTCCCTAAAACTCTCCACAAAAACAATAATGATAAAGTTATATGCCAAATAGGCTGTTTATTGAAGGGAGCCCAGTTTGTGGGCCAAGTGTGTGGCTCGGAGGGAGCTCTGTGTGTCTTGCCAAGAAGGGGCAATGGGCCAAAGGAAGCATTCTCCCCACCGCTGTGCCAGTGAGAAGACCTATGTCTAATCCCCCAAATCAGGCCACCTCTCCTCTCATCTTGCTGAACAGTTTAATGTGACAGCCACAAAAATGGAAAGGAAGTTGCACTGGCCAAGTGTCTCTGAACCTTCCTAGGGAGCTGGATCAACCTTAGCGGAAGGAACAGCTGCATAATGTGTGGGCCCAGCACAAAATAAAAATGTGGGGTCTTCCGTTCAAAATTAAGAATTTCAAGATGACAACAGCAGAGCGTTGAACCAAGTGCAGGGTCGATGTAAGCATAGGAGCCTCAGTAGCTGCACTGGTCCCATGTCCGTGACGCTGGCCCTGCCCGGAATGAAGGGATCCAGTATGGTAAGAAGCACGATGGTTCAGATTCCCATCTCCACGTCCTGTTTTTGTATGTTAGGGAACACACCTGTCTTAGCCCAAAGAGACGGATTTAATGGTGGCCTTCTGTACCTTGACAGTCCAGAAAGAGAAATATTTAAGTCCCAGCAGAGGGCGGGCTCCCATCATGGGAGCTGCCTTTTGGTTGTGTTCGGCTCCCAGAGGCCACTTTCTCTGTAGGTCACTACTAGCATCTTCTCTTTGTCAGAAGAAATTTGTTGGTGCATAAACAGGAAAGAAAGATTATGGCTGTGACAGTACGTGGCAAATCATTGCTTCTATCATGAATTTAAGTACATGGAGATGTAGATTTTGGCATACCAAAGGAACTTTAGTAGCGTGGACTTCGATTTTAAAGTGGGGTGGGGGGGCCTTCACTATTTGGGGGAAAGGAGGCCCGTCTGAAAGGCAGAATTCCAATAATGTAACTTTATGCTTCCAAGTATGGTGTACAAGCTGCAAATCTATTCTTCAAACCACTGCCTTATACAAATCCTGAAGGAATCTGTTACTGGTTTTGTACTATCTTGCAACTGATATACAGATAGTAGATGTTTTTAAAGCTTGACAGAAGCTTAAAGTGGGTTTTCCTCACGATTGCCCCATTCAGAGCCCTTATTTTTCCCTTTTTATTTACATTTTGAGGAGTGGATTTTCCAAAACAAAGAAAATTACAATGCATCCCCTACCTAGAGTCTTAAATAGTATTTAAAAGATGGAGTTAGACTTGAATTTAGAATTATAGAAAAGAGTTAAATTAGAAATGAACATTTAACTGTGGTCTGGTCGGATGGTTCCAGAGACTGGGCTTCTAGCCCTGATGCGACAGAACCATTTGGGAAGATTTCAGGAAATACAGATTACATGAACCTTCCCCCAGAAATGTTTTCAGTCATTAGGGTAGAGCTGGGGAATCTGTATTTCTATAAAAATGTATTGGTTTTGATTTAATAAACATTAAAAATAAACATCTGGGCAAAAGCACCATAAGTCAAAAAGCCAAGCACAAAGTTGAAATTATGTTTGTATACCCAGGCAGACCTGGGGCTGAGAGCCAGGACTGAAGGTATCATTGTATAAGACCCTCCAAGCTGGCACAAACATGCTACACACAGGCCACACACCAGGCAGGGCTCTGTAGGTGTGGTTGTGGGTGTGTACTTACTGATTTATAAAGGAAGATTTTGTGTGCAGACTTCAACAATGGCTCATCTTCAAACTTCCACAGGGTCTCCCCCATTCCTCCCACCATGGGGACAGTAGTGCTCGTTTGTCCCTTCTCTCCTGCCAATTCCCGGGAGAAATCCCAGAAGGCCCAAGCAGCCCTTGGAAAGGAAGCTGCTTCACAAGCCTTGTCATCTCAGGTGTCTCTTTGGGCGGAAGCAGTTCCCACTGCATGGCTGGAGGGTCTGAAAGCAGAACACATCCAAGGTCCACAGACACAAACCCAGGGATTTCATTCTTTCGTGTTGTGGCCCGTAGGCCTTCCTGTAGCATGTTTCCCCAATTTCCCTTTCCTTTTGGAGTATTTTATTTGGTTCCTTTCCCTTCTGTGTGAACAGTTGGTCCTCATAATTCCCAAGCAGCTTGTAGTTGGTTTGTTACCGTCACTCCACATGGCCGCTCGGTTCGGCCCCAGCAGGCACATTGGTTTGGACATTCTCTTCACATAGGCTGTCAACTCGTTTCTCTAGGCTGCAGGCTGGAGTGGCCACTTTTGGGGATTTGGTTTTCCTCTTAGCTGCTGAAAGTGTATCTTTATCACTGCCTGCTGTCAGTATTGGGATGATTCCTCTGCTTTAGCAGAACATTAAAATCAATTTCCAAGAGCATCCGAAAGAGGTGAAGTTCTAACATCTGCTAAGAAAGACTGGCTCTGAACAAAGTCGCCTGGGATTAGCCTTGCAAGGGTGAAAATGGCCACAGGCCTGCCTCCAAAATGCTGTACTAATGTAAGTGCGCGCCCTGCTGGCCTCTGCCTTGGAACCCCACACACCACCATCTTGAGAACATCAAAGGAAATATTTTCCACTTCTCGAGCATGCCAGATCCTAGAGGTACTGCCACACAAAATAAACTCTCCTCCAAGTGACTGAAAATGCTATTTCCTCCCAATTGTGGGAAAGCATAAATAAATGGGACAGCGTGAGATGGAGAAACCAGAAGAGGGAGAATTTGATACATTAAACACACAGGAAGCTGCAGTAGTAGCCACAGGGCTGGCAAAAGAACAGGAATCAAAAAAGTACATTGACATTAAGCGCACATGGGAGGCACATTTTGATATTTCTCTAGGAGATTTATACAACTTACTATATGCTAAAGACACGTGAAAGCACAGTCAAGTTCCTTCTAGGCTGATGCATCTCATAAGACATGCAGCCGACACTTGATCATTCCCTGTATATATATTTTAGTACATTTTTAAGCTTTGTATTATGAAAATTTTAGAATTGAATACTCCTCTAAGAGCAGTCTGTGGACACGTGTGAAACTGAGAACTGTTTGTTCCTGGTCTCTGATATATACAGAAAGTGAGAGTAAGCATTTAGAAACTTTTATAACAATTTTATACTGCCACACCATTTTTACTCTATCTTACTAATGTATTAGTCTGAAAGAAATTGGAAAAAAAACTGGATTTTCATCACATATGGTTTGAGAAGCACTGGCCGAGCACCCATGGTCATGCATCACCTAGATTTAATTGATTGTAACAAACTGACAGAAATACAGAATACTTCATAGAGAAATACTGAATGAAGGACATAAAATTAGACACGTAAAGTTTTGCTTCTAAATTGTTTCTTTAACTCTTTAACTGACTTCTGTTAATTGATCATTGCCTTGAAAGTAGTATGACCAGACAGTAATGAATCCATTTTTCATATTTACACTTCCTAATACATGGATATTCCAAAAAGTTTGTATTTGTACTAGGTTTAATAAAAATACATGGGAGATAAATATTACCCTTATGATTCCCATGATACTCTTTTCTAACTCAATTCTGTGTTCTCTGATATTTTTTAACAAGTCAGTTTTTTAAAGACGTCTTCCTTATATTGAAATGCCTGATTTAAAATGTTACATGACAGGTAAAGCTGTAACTTTCCAGCTTTTGAATATAAAAAGAAAGTAATAGAATGTAATTTCCCCTCCTTTAAGAATTTAACTCAGATTTGTGAAACAGAAGGTAGCATAACTTTTCACTGTGGGAACTTTTTCAATCCATAGGAAGAATTTATGTAGAGCAATTTCATGTGGCTGTTATTAATGTCAGTTTAAGATCTGGCAAAGGGTGGGGGTTGGAAATAGGAAGTGTCACCCACCCACATTCCGAAACTTAAAAAGCTGGAAAATTTTATCCGTAGTGACTTTGTATCCAATTGCATCAGCAGTTTGGACAAAGAGTCAATTGTGCTTCAGTGAAAATTTTGTTTGAACATAAATTGTTTTCTAGATGTTTTTGCTAAATTCTTTTAATGTCTAATTCCCACAGCCTCTCTATTAAGGATTAAGAACTACTGAACACAGTGAGTTCAGAGTCATTTGTTTTCTCTGGCCTTTGGGGGAAAAAAGGCCACACACACCAAATTATTAAGCTGCTCTTTTTTTCCCTCATGTAACGCATCCAAACATTCTATTATGAAGTTGAAACATTTCAATTACTGTAATTTTTTCCTAAAGGTTCTGGTTCTCACACTGAAATTCTGCATCCAAAGTCAGATTCAGAATCCAATTCCCCAAATCTGTTCCAAAACACATTCATGGCCTAACCCTTGAGAAAGAGAACTTCAAGACTGACTCAAGGTATTTTAAAAAGCAACAAAAATGTGAAATCCATTGATGAAGTGTTTTTGATGTGTCCTGGCCACATCCATAAGAACGGTCAAATATTATCTAACTCAGTTAACTTCTTAAAGTGGAAAACTACTAAACTTAGCACAAATATAGGCAAATGGCTCCTTCAAAAGAAAATAAAAGCTCATTATACACACACAAAGGAAACTGGTATTAAATTCCAAAGTGGTGGTGGGTCCACAACAATGGAAGTGGGAGAAATTAGGCAAAACCAAGGGGGTGGGATTGAGGTGACTTTAGGGGAAAATAAAGCCTCCTGGAAGTAATGAGAACTCTCTGGGAATATGACAATTATGCACAAAATACATAGCTGTTAAAATTAGCTACTCACTCTCCCTACCCATACGCAGAACCCGTTATCAATATTCGGGTGAGTCAGAAATTTAAAAGAATCACAATAAAAAGTAATCAAGTACAATATAGATTTCTGTACACGAAGTTTAAGCCCTTAACCTTCAACATTCAAGAAAGTGTTCTGATATCTACCATATCGGTCTGGAGGCAGGTCCCTGGCACAGGAATTTACAGTTGTCCTCAGGACTAACATTCTGGCATAGGACATGGGCGCTTCTTTTGATGCATAAGTCATCTGAACACAGTGAAAATTCCTGATGGGCAAAGGAGCACAGTGCAGTGAAAGGAATATCCAGATAGCAATCAGTCTGATGCACTGCTCACTATGTGCCTTATACTACTATGTACGTGGGATAACTTACACACGGCCTCTCATTATCCTTCCAGCCATGCTAGGAAAAGGACATTATTCCCATTTTACAGATGAGGACTTTGAGGCACAGAGAAAACTACAAAGTCTAACCTCTTCACCTCTCGGCCAGATTACTTGAAAGTTACCTGAAAGGCTATTCAAGGTGAGGAAAGAACACTGATTTACCTGGAGCAGGCGTATAGGAGAAAACAGAATCATGGCTTCTGGCAATGACTAGAATTATATAATACTGAATACACATTAGTTTATTATCAAACTTAGTTTAAATGCACTTGAACATATTTGAATATGTGTAATTAAGAAGTATTCAAGACAGGACAAATCCCGAGCTAATTTAATAATGCATACCAGGGTTGAATTACAAAAGAGCGTGAAGTTCCCTCAGAAATAGTCATTTAAGCAGACTCCATTTATTCCACTGTTGAGTGTCTTTTGGGGGTTGTACTTTTAGAATTAATTTCCAAGTATGAACACATTTCCCTCCAGTTTTGTTGAAATATAATTGACATACAGCACTGAGTAAATTTAAGGGGTATAGCATAATGGTTTAACATATATATATATACCAGGGGTGCCAAAAAAACGTATGCACATGACTTATGTTCATCTTTTGTTATTGGTATATATTGAGTACTACAATTTTAATAGTTTTTTTTTCCCCTTCTTAAAATGTGTATACATTTTTTGGCACCCTCTGTATATATTGATTACTGAAATAAATTTAGTTAGCATTCATCATCTCATACAGATTGAATTTTAAAAAGCCAAAAAATAATGTTTTGTGCTGAGAACTCTTAGGATTTACTCTCAACAGCTTTCATGTATGTCACTAAGGGGTAACTACAGTCATCACGTTGTACATTATATCCCTAGTACTTATTTGTCTTATAAAGGGACATCTATACCTTTTAACCAAATTCCTCCAGTTTACTCTCACCCCACACACTCCCACCATGTCCTCTGGTAACCACAAATCTGATTTCTCTTTCTGTGAGTTTGGTTTTGTTTTACTTTTTTCTTAATTAGATTCCACATACAAGTGAGATCATACCATATCTGTCTTTCTCTGTCTGATTTATTTAGTGTAATACTCTCAAGGTCCATTCATATTGTCACTAATGATAGGAAGTCCTCACTTTACATGGCTGAATATTCCATTGTATGTATATACCACAAGTTCTTTTTTTTAATTTTTAATTTTTTTTCAATTACAGTTGATATACAATATAGTGATTAGACATTTATATCATTTATGAAGATTCACCCTGGTAAGTCTAGTACCCATCTGACATCATACAGAGTTATTGACAATATTACTGACTACATTTCTTATGCTGTACTTTACATCCCCATTTTTATAACTGGTAATTTGTACCTCTCAATCCCTTCATCTTTTCAACCCATATCCCAACCCCCTTCCATCTGGCAACACTCTATTTCTTCTCTGTATCTATGAGTTTGCTTCTGTTTGTTCATTTATTTACTTATTTATTTTAGATTCCACATATAAATGAAATCATATGGTATTTATCTTTCTCTGTCTGACTTATTTCACTTAGCATAATAACCTCTGATCCCTCCAGCTGTTGCAAATGGCAAAATTTCATTCTTTTTTATAGCTGAGAGATAATCCATTGTATATATGTCCCGCATCTTCTTTATACATCTGTCTATCGATGGACACTTAGGTTGCTTCCATTTCTTGGCTATTATAAATAATACTGCAGTGAACATAGGGGTGCATATATCTTTAGAATTAGTTTTTTGGATTTTTTTGGATAAATACCTAAAAGTGGAATTTCTGGGTCACACGGTAGTTCTATTTTTTAATTTTGGGGGAACCTCCGTACTGTTTTCCATAGTGGCTGCACCAATTTGCAATCCCACCAACAATGCAGTAGGTTTCCTTTTCTCCACATGCTCGACAACACTGTTGATTTATTAATGATAGCCATTCTCACAGGTGGGAGGTGATATCTCACTGTAGTTTTAATTTGTATTTCCCGGATAATTAGTGATGTTGAGCATATGTCTAGTGGCCATCTGAATGTCCTCTTTGGAGAAATGTCTCTTCAGGTCCTCTGCCCATTTTTTAATCAGATTGATTTTTTTTTTTTTGGTGTGAAATTGTATGAATACCTTATATATTTTCGATACTAACCCCTTATCAGATGTATCATTGACAAAATGTCCCATTCAGTAGGTTAACTTTTTGTTTTGTTGATGGTTTCCTTTGCTGTGCAATAACTCTTCAGTTTGATGTAGTCCCACTTGTTTATTTTTTATTTCCCTTACCCAAGGACACATATCCAAGAAACATATATATATATTAGAGCAATGTCAAAGAGTTTACTGCCCATGTTTTCTTCTAGGAGCTTTATAGTTTCAGGTCTTGCATGTAAATCTTTAATCTATTTTGAGTTTATTCTTGTATATGGTATAAAAAAGTGATACAGTTTCATTCTTTTGCATTCATCTGTCCAGTTTTCCAAGCACCATTTATTGAAAAGACTATCTTTACCCCATTGTATATTCTTGCCTCCTTTGTCATAGATTAATTCAACACATCGGCGTGGGTTTATTTCTGGGTTCTCTATTCTGTTCCATTGATCTATGTATGTTTTTATAGCAGTGTCAGGCTATTTTGATTTCTTTAATTATTGTACTATTGTTTGATATCAGGTAGTGTGATACCTTCAACTTTGCTCTTTCTCAAGACTGCTTTGGCTATTCAGGGTCTTTTGTGGTTCCATATGAATTTTAGGATTATTTATTCTAGTTTTGTGAAGAATGCCATTGGTATTTAGATAGGGATTGCATTGAATCTGTAGATTGCTTTGGGTAGTATGGACATTTTAACAATGCAAATTTTTCCTATCCATGAACACATCCTTGCATTTATTTGTATCCTCTTCAATTTCTGTCTTCAATGTCTTGAGTTTTGTCCTGTTTTCTCATTTGGAACGTATTTCTTTGTCTCCCCATTTTGGCTGCCTCCCTGTGTTTGTTCCTATGTATTAGGGAGAGCTGCTACATCTCCC
The DNA here is from genome assembly GCF_036562045.2 of Rhinolophus sinicus. Lineage (NCBI taxonomy): Eukaryota > Metazoa > Chordata > Mammalia > Chiroptera > Rhinolophidae > Rhinolophus > Rhinolophus sinicus. Next base: position 39,144,272 of record NC_133757.1, on the reverse strand, counting down.
ATTCTTGGCAAAGTGGCCTTTTCCAGCAGGTGTTCTGTGAGGCCGAGTGGCACAGTCTCCCTGTTCACCTGAGCTGGGTGCTCCAGAAGTCTGCATTGTGTGGTTTGTGTGTGCCCTCCTGTTGTAGTTGAGCCTTGATTGCTGTTGGCACATCAGTGGGTGGGATTGATCCTCAGGCTGACGGGCTATGAGGGCTGGCTGTGACTACAGCAGACAAGTTGTATGGGGGCTGAACCCCTGGAGCAGGAGTTGCTTATATGGGTCTCTGATGCCAGGCCAGTTCACCCTTTGGGTGGTGCTGTGGTGTGATCTGAAGCTGGCCACCAGGTGTGTATTGGTTCTGGAGCCTCTTGGGAGGGACCAAGGTCAGCTGATGTGTATGCTCAGCTTGGGGCTACAAAGTGATCCACAGTTGGTTGCCACTTGTGCTGGACTTGGAGGCACATCGGAGAGGTCCTTCTGTGAACTGAGACTAGCTGGCACTTGGGAGCCAGCCAAGTGCCAGGCTTGGGACATTTTGGTGGGCACCACCATGTGAGCTGAGGTCAGCTGCCTCTTGTGCCGGGTTTCTGGCTGCTTAGTTGAAGCTACTTTCCAAGCAAACACTGGCTATAGCTTATGCCAGGTTTGGGGCCACCTCATGGGAATTATTACACAAGTTGTGGTCGGTCGCTGTTTGTGCTGGGCTTAGGGCCACTTAGCAAGAGGTACAGGGCATGCAGAGGCTAGCTGATGCTTGTTTGCTGTTTGTGGACCTTTGAGATATTTTTAGGAAAGTATGCAGCATAAGCCAAACAGGCATCTTGTGTGGAAAAGCTACTGAAAGGGTCTCCAGCCTAGTATGTGTGTTGAGTCATGCAGGAGCTCAGGGAATCACCAGGACAGGGCTAACCATGTTATCCAAATTAATGGAGAGCTGAGCTTTGGTGTCTTTCTGTCCCTGCCCGCTTGGTGGGGGAAGGCTCAAAAAGGAGCAACAGTGCCTGCCAGCACTTCTGTCCCTGGACAAAGCTGCCCTAACCCGTTCCTCCAGTCCTGCCCTGAAGCTAGTCAATTCAGTTCCTCACTGTTATGTCCCGGGTTCTGTTCAACCTGCTTCCCCTGCACCGGGACCCAGAGTGAATGAGTTTCCCCTGCTCTGAGTCCAGAGTGAATGTCAGTGAGGGGGTCCATGCGTGGTCCCTCAAGAGGAATGCCTGGGACTCCAGCAGCCCTTCGTTTCACACAGATGCAATCCCTCTACTTTTCACAGCCAGATTTATGGGGACACCTCTTCCCAGCACTGGTGCCCAGGATGGGGAGCCGGGTGTGAGTCTGGGACCCCTCGTACCTCAGAGAGCTCCACAGCAGAGATATCCCTCCCACCCACACGTATCCCTTCCTGCATGTGTGGGTGTAGGAACTACCTGTTTCGCATCTCCGCCCCTCCTACCAGTCTCCTAGTGGCTTCTTTATATCCTTAGTTACAGGACTTCTGTTCACCTAATCTTCAGATGGTTCTCATTGATGGTTGTTTTGTAATTTAGTTGTAATTTTGATGTGGCCATTGGAGGAGGCAAGTACAGCATTTACCTATTTTGCCATCTTAATCAGAAGTCCACAACTTCTTTGTTCATTTATCTCTATCGATGGACATGTGGGTTGTTTCCATGTCTCAGCTATTATAAATACTGCTGTTGCAAACATGGGGACGCAGATGTCTTTCCATGTTAGGGTTTTCATTTCCTTTGGGTATATTCCCAAACATGGAAATGCGATATCATATGGTAGTCTCATTTTTAATTTTTTGAGGTCCCTCCAGCTGTTTTCCATAGTGCCCATACCAGTTTACAATCCCACCATTAGTGCACAAGGGTTCCCTTTTCTTCACATTCTCACTCCATTTGTTATCTCTTGTCATTTTGATGACGGCCAGTCTAACAGGAGAGAAGTGATATCTCATTGTAGTTTTAATTTGCATTTCCCCAATGACTAGTGATGTTGAGCATCTTTTCATGTACCTGTTGGCTATTCATATCTCTTCTTTGGAAAAATGTCTATTAGGTCTTTTGCCCCATTTTAACTGGATTATTTGTGGTTTCGCTGTTGAGTTGTGTAAATTACTTATATATTTTGGATATTAACCCCTTGTCAGATATATGCTTTGCAAATATTTTTCTCCACACCATAGGTTGTTTTTTCCTTTTGTTGATTGTTTTCTTTTGCTATGCAGAAGGTTTTTGGTTTAATTTAGTTCCACTTTTTTTTATTTTCTTGCTTGTGCTGTCAGTATCGTATCCAAAAAAATCATTGCCAAACTATGTCAAAGAGTTTCTTTCCTGTTTTCTTCTAGGAGTTTCATGGCTCCAGGTCTTACATTCGTCTTTAATCCATTTTGAGCTAATTTTTGAGTGGTGTAACATAGGGATCCAGTTTCATTCTTTTCCATGTAAAGATCCAATTTTCCCAGCACCATTTATGGAAGAGACTGTCTTTTCTCCATTGAGAATTCTTGGCTCCCTTGTCAAATATTAGCTGATCATATATGCTTGGGTTGATTTCTGGGCTCTCAATTTTGTTACGATAATCTATTTCTCTGTTTTTATGCTAGTACCATAGTTTTTTCTTTGTTTGTTTGTGTTTTACTTTCAGGTGTACAAAACAATGTAATATAGACATTTACATCCCTCACAAAGTGATAACCCCCCTCCATGCCTGACCACTGTGCTGTACACCTGAAAATGAAGTTGACTAATATTGAATGTCAACTATAATTATATATATATATGGTCACAGGATGTGGAGTACAGCATAGGAACAGAGTCAATGGAATTGTAACAGCTATATACAATGTCAGAGGGGTAATAGATTAGGCTAGTACCATAGTTTTGATTGCTATAGTTTTATAATATAGCTTGGAATCATGAGAGTGATGCTATCACTTTGTTCTTCTTTCTCGGGATTGCTTTGGCTGTTTGGGGTCTTTTGTCATTCCATATAAATATGAGGATTGTTTTTTCTACTACAAAAAATACCATTGAAATGCTAATAAGGATTGCATTGAATCTGTAGATGGCTATTGGTAATACTGACATTTTCACGATATTAATTCTTCCAGTCCTTGAACATGAGATACCTTTTCATTTATTTGTATGTTCTTTGATGTTTTTCATCAGGTTTTTTGTAGTGTTCAGAGTACAGCTCTTTCACCTCCTTAATTAGGTTTATTATTATTTTATTGTTTTTGATGCTGTTGTAAATAAGATTGTTTTATTTATTTCTTTGTCAGATGTGTTATTAGTGTATTAAAGTGCTACTGATTTTTGTATGTTAATTTTGTTTCCTGCAATTTTACTGAATTCATTACTTAAACCTTAAGTTTTGTCTTGTTTTGTTGTGGTAGAGTCTTTAGAATATTTTATACTATAAAATCATGTTATCTATAAATAGAGACAGTTTTACTTCTTCCTTTCCAACTCATACCTTTTACATCTTTTTCTTGCCAGATGGTTCTGGCAAGGACTTCCAGGACTCTGTTGAATAGGAGTCATGAGTGGGCACCCTTGTCTTGTTCCTGATCATAGAGAAAAAACCTTTCATAATTGAGTATGAAGTTAACTGTGGGCTTCTTATATATGACCTTTATTATGTTGAAGTACCGTCCTTATACTCACATACCTGATTTGTTGTTTTCATCATGAACCGATGTTGAATTATGTCAGATGCTTTTTCTGCTTCAGTTGAGATCATATGGTCATTTTTCTTTCATTCTATTAATGTAATATATCACACTGATTGATTTGTGTATGCTGACCAACCTTGCATCCCACGTATAAGTCCTAGTTGTTCATGCTAAATGATCATTTTAATTTGGTGCTGAATTTGGTTTGCTGTATTTTATTGAGAAATGTTATACCTATATTCATCAAGTAATGTTTTCTGGGAGTGTCCTTTTCTAGCTTTGGTATCAGGGTAATGCTGGTCTCATAAAATGAGTGTGGGAGTGTTCCCTACTCTTCAATTTTTTGTAAGAGTTTAAGAAGGACTGGTATTAATTTTACTTTAAATGTTTGGTAGAATTCACCATTGAAGCCATCTGGTCCTGGGCTTTACTTCATTGGGAGATTTTTGATTACCGATTCAATCTCAGTAGTAACTGGTCTGTTCAGACTTCCTATTTCTTCTGGTTTTGGTCTTGGTCATTTGTATCTTTCTAAGAATTTTTCCACTTCTTCAAGGAATCATGAGTGTGATGCTCTTACTTTAGTCTTCTTTCTCAGGATTGCTTTGGCTATTTGGGGTCTTCTGTCATTCCATATAAATATGAGGATTGTTTTTTCTACTACAAAAATACCATTGAAATGCTACTAAGGATTGCATTGACTCTGTAGATGGCTCTTGGTAGTACTGAACTACGTTTGTTGGCTCATAGTAGTTCATAGTGGCCTCTTATGATGCTTTTATATTTCTGTGGTATCATTTATAACGTCTCCTTTTTCATTTATAAATTTGTTGATTTGTGTTCTCTTTTTTTTCCTTGGTTCATCTAGTCAATTTTTTAAAAATCTTTTCAACGAACCAACTCTTAGTTTGCATAATCTTTTCTATTGTTTCCCTGTTCTCTTTTTCATTTATTTCTGTAATAATCTTTATTATTTTCCTTCTTAAAACACTGGGCTCAGTGTGTTCTTTATTTTCGAGTTCCTTAGGGCATAGAATTAGGTTGTTTATTTGAGATTTTTCTTCTTAATGTAGACATTTATTGCTAATAAACTTCCCTCTTGAACCGCTTTTGCTCATCCCATAAATTTTGGTTATGTCGTATTTCCATTTTTGTTTGTCTCAAGATACTTTTTAATTTCCCTTTTAATTTCTTCTTTGGTCCATTGTTTGTTGAGGAGAACACTGTAAATTCTATGTGTTTGCGAATTTTCCACTTTTCATCTTCTTACTGATTTCCAGTTTTATACAATTGTGGTCAGAGAAGATACTTGGTATGATTTCACTCTTTTTAAATTTGCTAAGACTTGTTTTGTTATCTAACAAATGGTCTATCCTAGAAAATACACATTCTTCTCAAGTGTGTGTGGAATAGTCTGCTGTTGTTAGATAAAATGTTATGTATATGTCTGTTTCATTGTCCCCAACTATTATTGAACTGCTATTTAATCTATTAGTTTTTGCTTTTATATTGTGGTGCTCTGACTTGGACACATAAATATTTATAATTGTTACATCTTCTTGACGCATTGACATCTTTATCATTATATCATGACGTTCTTTGTCTCTTTTTTAACATTTTTCATTTAAAGTCTATTTTGTCTCATAAAAGTATAGCTATCCCTACTTTTTGGGGGTTAACATTTGCTGAAATATCTTTTTCCATCCCTTCAGTCTCAGTCTGTGTGTGTTTTTAAGGACAAAATTAGTTTCTTGAATGTGTGTGTTTTTAAGGATGAAGTTAAGTTTCTTATAGGCAGCATGTCATTGTATTTTTTATCCACTCAGCCATTATGTCTTTTGATTGGAGAATCCATTTATGTTTAAAGTAATTATTGATAAGTAATGACTTACTATTGTCCTTTTTAAAATTTGTTTTTTAATTGATTTGTAGATCCATTGTTTGTTTCTTATCCTGCTTTCTTTTTGTGTGTGTTTTGTCATCCTGTTGTATCAGTATGCTTTGACTTCTTTATCAGTGCTTTTGTGTAATTACTACAGGTTTTTCTCTTGTGATTACCATGAGGGTTACATGAGCTATCTTAAAATCATGACACCCTATTTCAAATTAATAATTTCAATAGAATTCCTAAGCTTTATACTTTTACTGCTCCCCCTCACATTTTAAGTTACTGATGTTACAATTTTTATATTTTTTTATATTGTAACTAATAACAGATTGTTGTAGTTATTATTTTTACTATGTTTGTTTTTAACTATTAAACTAGATTAGTAATTGAATTAAGCACCACCATTATCATATTACAGACTAACTTTGACTACATATTTACCATTACCTGTGCATTATACACTACCTTATTTAATTAATTAGGGTCCTTTTATTTCCACTCTAAGAACTCTCTTTAGCATTTTTTGTAAGGCAGGTCTAGTGGTGATGAACTCCCTCAGCTTTTGTTTGTTCAGGAGTGTCTTCCTCCATTTCTGTAGGACAGTTTCACTGGGCATGATATTTTTGGTTTTTCTTTCAATATTTTGACTATGTCATCCCATTCTCTTCTGGTGTGAAGAGTTTCTGTTGAGAAATCCACAAATAGTATTAGGAGGGTTCCCTTGAGTGCAACTTCTCTCTTGCTGCTTTTAGAATTATTGCTTTGTCTTTGACGTCTAATGATTTAATTACAATGTGTCTCGGTGTAACACTATTTGAGTTCAACCACTTCAGGATTTTTTAGTCCTCTTGGATCTGGATGTCTATTTCTCTCTTCAGGTTTGGGAATTTTTCAGCGATTATTGCTTTAAATGTTCTTTCTGTCCTCTTTATCTTCTCCTTCTGAATTTCTCATAATATAAATATTGTTTCTTCTCATTGTGTTCCATAAGTCTCATCTTCCTCGTCATTGACTCTCTTGCATGGTTGAATCTGCTTCTGAAGTTCTCTGTTGAATTCTTCAGTTCAGTTATTGTATTTTCTAGCTCTAGGATTTCAATGTTTTTGTTTTAATGGTTTCTATTTCTTTGTTGAACTTCTTCTTTTGTTCATACATTGTTTTCCTTATTTTGTTTAGGTGTCAGTTTGTTCATCAAATTATTTTAGAGGATTATTTTGAATTCTTTTCCTGACAGTTCATAGAGCTCCATTTCATTAGGGTGTTATTAGTGCATTATTAGTTTCCTTTGGTTGTGTCATATTTCTCTGATTTTTCATGATCTTATTCCTTATGTGGTATCTGCACATTCATTGAACAAGTCGTCTCCTCTTCTAGAGTTTGCAGGTTCACTTTGGCAGAGACAGTCCTTCACTACTCAGCTCAGTTAGGTTTCCTAGATGTGTCTGCTGATAATGTCCCTGAGCAAGTGGGGCCTGCTATTAAGGCCTATTTTTAGATAAGGCAACTGTTCGAGATCTGATATCAGGGTAAGGGGGTTGCCACTGGCTGAGAACAGTTGTGTAGGACAGCTGACTTGGTTTCCTGCCCATGTGAAACTAGAGGAAGGGCTCTGAAATTGCCTGGGTTCTTTGGTCAGGCTTGCTAGATGGTCAGGACTGACCAAAGGCCTCAGCAGTATGTGGAGCTGTGAATTCGCTCTCCTGCCTTGGCAGGGCAGTAGGATGCTGCCCAGGACCTGCATGGCTTATTGTTTGGGGATCTGAATCTGGTAAGATGTACACTGAATGTCCTGGTCAGATGAGGCCACTGTTTGGCTCTGCATATTGCGAAAGCCGCAGGCTGTACTCACTCTTCAAGACTACTGTAAGCATCGTTGTTGGAGGGTCTGTATAGATTCTCGGGTGCTCTGGTAAGGTACCTCAGGTGGGTGGGCCTAGGGCCATTATTCAGCAAGGAGTGGAGCAATGAAATAGTTTTCCTTCCCTGCATAGCAGAAGCAGCAGCTCCAAGGCCACTAAGGCGCTTTGGCACTTGACTCTAGCTGATCCATGCTCCAAGTTCCTTGGCTGAACAGGGTCACTGGCCTTGCTGTGTAGTCATCTCTGCCTTCCCATGATCTTGGCTTGAGCATTACTTGGTTATGAAGTGGCTTTCAGGTTCCAGCAAACCCTGTCGGATAGGCCTAAGGCCATGCTCCTGCCTGGGAGGGAGTGGGAGGGCTTACTGCGGCTAACTCCCAAATTTTCCCAAACATGCTTTTTGATCAGGAGGAGAAGGAAGCCATGCTCTGCAAACGATGGGGCTATGACTTAGCCCTTCTGCCTGGGTATGGGCGTAACAGGCTCAGGGCCTGCAAAACTCATTGGAGGCATATCAGGCATAGCTTGCATGCCACCAAGTTCCCTGATGTGACTGTATCCTTGACTTGGTTCTGCAGATGAGCAAAGCCACTGGTTCTGGCCACTGCTTGGCTTCTGTGGGAAGGACATCTGTCTGCCAAGACAAGTGCTAGAAGCTTCTGCCCCTTTTTGAGGAGTTAGATTCTCAGTGGTTGAGCCCTGCAGATTCCCCTGCAATCCCCAGGGGTAAAACCAGACTAGCGGCTCCAATGAAGTGACCCACAATGCTGGGCGTGCTGGACTTCAACCCTGGGCTCTTTTCCCACTGGAGAAACTGTAGGCTCAGGGGACACCTATCTGCACCAGCCTGGGGGGTGGGGAGGGCAATGAAGTCAGCGTGTGACCTTTCCCTGTTCCCTTCTACTGCAGTCTGTCTTGGCCTCTGTGATGAAGGGGGTTACTTGAACCCTCACTCCCATGTTCTAGGATTCTCTCAGTGTCTTGTCCATGATAGTTGTTAGTTCTTCTTGTAAGGGGGAACCAAGTCAGGAATAACCTATGTCACCATCTTGGTGCCATTACTCTCTATTACTGCATTCTTGGCATATCCTCAGTGGTAGACAACTCGTGTTGCTTCAAGGTAAACCTGATTTATAAACACTGCAGAGTCACCTGGAGTCAAATCTAAGAAAGGATGGGTCACGTAGTTATAACTATAAAGCTGTGAATCATAACCCTTTAGTCCACACATGCCGTTGAAAATGTGATTAAGCTCTGAAACAAAAAAAGGAGGCCTGGCAGGTGAATATTTTGCATTTGAAAGCACAGGCCTGTTTCTGTGGGATAGGTACTTTCAAGAATTTTGTCAAAAATGGGTTTCTACAATCCAATTAAAAAGTGGGTAAAGGACCTGAACAGACATTTCTCCCAAGAAGACATACAAACAGCCAATACAATGAAGAAATGCTCGACTTCACTAGCTATTAGGGAAATGCAACTCAAAACCACAATGAGCTACCACCTCACACCTGTAAAAATGGCTATTTCAACAAGACAGTGACAAGCATTAGAGAGGTTGTAGAGAAAAAGGAACTGCTGGTGGGAATACAAATTGATACAACCACTATGGAAAACAGTATGGACGCTCCTGCAAATATTTAGAATCACCATACAACCCAGCAGTGCCTCTTCTGGGTATTTATCCCACAAAATTGAAAACATCCATAAAGATATATGTACCTTTATATTCATTGCAGCATTATTCACAGTGGCCAAGACATGGAAACAACCAAAGTGTCCTTCGATAGATGATTAGCTAAAGATGTACATATATACAATGGAATAGTACTTGGCCACAAGAAAAGACGAAGTACTGCCATTTGCAACAATGGATCTTGAGATTATCATGCTCAGTGAAATAAGTCACACAGAAAAAGTCGAGAACCATATGATTTCACTCATTGGGATATAAAACTAAAAGCAACAAATGAACAAGACAGACAAACAAAAACTCAGACACAGACCACAGTTTTGGTTACCAGAGGGTAGGGGAGGAGGTGAGGAGGTAGCAGAGTAAAGTGGGCCAAATATATGGTGATGGACGGAGAACTGACTCTTCATCACCATAACACACAATGTATAATATGCTGTATTACAGAATTGTACACTTCAAACCTATTTTACTAACCATTGTCACCCCAATACATTTAATTGAAAGTTTTTTTAAAGTGGGGTTTCTAGACAGCACTTGATTTTCCTCAGAATACTATAAACACACGGAGGCTGTGTTGAAGGGAGGGGGAGATTCCATCCTCCAACCCCTCTTCCTCAGCTGTACCTTTCTCCATTTTGAATGAAAGCTTAGTAAGGACGAGGGTTTATGTTTCATTCCCTGCTGTTGCTAGAACAGGTCCCAGAACTTACTAAGCCCTCATTAAATATTTATAGAACCAGTGAATGGATGATAATTTAACATTGGGTTCCCAGATAAGATTTCAGTTATGAAAAGAACTCTTGTGCTAGGAAAAAAAGTTTAAGAAGTGGAGATATTTCTGGGTGCGTAATGGGTGGAGGGTTAGGTTTTCCTCGAGGTTCAGACAAATCTCAGGATTAGTAATATGGTATCAGTTCTGCTTGAGAATGAGTTCGGGCAGAACCACAAGGCACAGTGAGCGCTCACTGTGAGAGCGCAACGGTCAGCCTCTGAAACGAGAACCTGGGTCAAGAAACCCAGCATCCCTTCAATGAGGAGTTCCTTTGCTGATGGATGAGGTTGTCAAAGCAGTCATACATTTGAGTCCTTACCAAAGAAAGAACAAGCATGAAACCTGTTCCATCATATTACTCTTTTTGTATGTACCTGTGGGTGGCCATGGAAACAATGATTGATTACTGGTGCTGGATTCACTGGCTAAAATCAAGTGCCTTAGCTCTGGTTGAAATGAGGATTGTCAATGCAAAAACAACAGGAGTGTACATATTCAATTTCACTGCAAAAACATCTTTCAATTCTGCTGAAAATAGCCACCAAAAAAAAAAAAAAAAAGTTTTCTTAGAAAACAAAGACAGACAGAGTTTATGTGTAAAGATTTTTTTTAAAAGGCATTTCATCTAGCAAGGGCAATACAAAGGGGTTATATAAATTTATTTTTCATATAACAATTGATTAGAAAAAATTCCCATTTTCAATGTTTAATTCCATCTTTCATTTAAAAAAATCACTAAAGGACAAAAATCCACACAAAAATACATTCTGTATCTGTTCTATATTTACAGATAGATCATCGGTCACTATTAAGGCACAGATTGATTAAAAACTACCATTTACTCAAATAATCCAAATATTTTGTGCATCATATAACACTGACAACACCATGTACTATAGTGTCATATTCCCTTCATTGTATCAAGAGAAAGTGAGAAAAATAATTTCCAGTGTTTTTATTTATTTTTTAGCCACCCTATTTAGTTTAATTGGAACAGTTTTCCCTTTGGCATAAAGCACTGTTCATAAAACCTCCATCAACTTAATACTGCAAATTCATTCCATTTTCCTCCTGTTGCAAATGCATCGTAGAGAGCTGGGGAAAGAGCTCCACATGATTTTTTTTTTTTTTAATTTGGGAAAGTCTTATTAAAGAAATGATAAAATTTAGAGCACTGAGAGGTTGAACAGGAAACAAATCTGGAATGCTTACCCTGTGCTGAGTGTGTGGCGTGATGTGTACATGTGCATATATGTGCAGAGTGACACCACTGTACTTGCAAAGGGAGCAATGTAGTTCTACGTCCTTAAGCAGATACAGTTTATTTAGGAATGGGCATCCCCTTAGTGCCATTATAATTGATAATTTTATGACGCGTCCATTATCTATGCCTTCAAAGTAACCAATGCAATTTTTTAAAGTGAAAATTTTTGTGTGCAAAATTTCTCTTCAGTTCTCTTGTTTTTTAATGGTAAGACTCTGTCAGGGAAAATATCAAGTATTACTGATTCTGCATTTGTATGAAATTCCCCAATTGTTCTGTATGCTTATCTAATGCCTTCTGCTGAGAGCATGCAACAGTGGTTGATGTCCATCTTCAATAATGAACATAAATAAGTCATTACAGTACAGGTAATTCACAACATTTCCTATGGGAACGTTTTCCAACAAATTGATACACTTGGAAATTATATTGTTTTGAAGAAAAAGAGGCACCTAGTGATTTTTTTCACGTATTGAAAAACCCTTCATAAATCCACAATAGCATGTCTGAAAAGACCTAGGAAACAATGTTGCCTGATTTCTTGGACTTTCACAGTATAAGATTGTAACAATGAATCTAGCCACTTATAAAATAGTCATTTTTTTTTTTTTTTACCTCCTTCAGAACTCAGCTGTCTTTATCAACTGTCACCCTGGAGACTTGAATAAAGCCTTTCCATTCTCAACTAACGTAAGTCTACTTTGAGCAGACAGATAACGGTTTTAGGAAAGTCCTTTGACCATATGGAGCACAGCTAATGTGTACATGATAAGGACAGTAATCTACTTCTCCTCCTAATGGCAACAGTGCTGTCTTGTCAGATGATTATTTCTTTTTTAAATAAAGTGACAATCTAGGGCTCCAGTTATTGAATGCCGTCCATTCTCTACCATAAATCTCTAGTAGATATCAATTTAATCACTTATGTACTGTATGCTTATAATATCTAAAAATAAAAGTTTGATATAAATAAGTGTCCTTTAGTGGCAGTATACTAAAAAATAGCCCTTTGCCTTCAAGACAACCATTAAAGTCATTTTAGCAATACAGGCAGCAGCTAAATATAACTGCAAAGGGTTAATATTGCAAAGTCCATTTGGTCTTTCTCTGCACCTGTTACAGTGAACTAGGTTCATTGCTAATTGTTTCTAGGATGCTGACACAAATGAACAGAACTGGTCCAGAACCAAGTGGAGTCACTGAAATTTCCCAAAGTCACAGAATATTCTGCACAAAAACGAATAATCCAGTACCATTTCAAACAAAAATTTAACGCAGTCAGAAAAATGTGACTAAATCTGATTTGTACCAATACATCAGGTGACATGAAAATGAGAGAGAAAGAGTTCATTTCCACAGGACAAGAAATTAGAAAGTGTAAAGTGCTGAAAGACCTCAATAATTATCTTAAAGCAGTACCAGAAAATTCCACTTTGATTATTTTTTAAACCCCCCAATACCAAAACAAAACAAGCAAACAATAACTTCTGTGTTTTCTGGCATCCTTCATTTTAAGTATAAAAAAATCAGTGCATATGTTATATAGGTAAATAAAAACAGGAAATAAAGCCCTACCCTCATATTGCAAATTCTGTCCAAGTACCATTTTTTTAAAAAAAGTAATCCACATGTGGTATTCTGCATGACATAAGAAGATCTTCTCTCTTTTCTTCCTGTTTGGCACAAAATTCAGGTTGTGAATAAGATGCTTTGGTCCTGATCCCGGATACCCAGAGTACCTAGGACGGTGTGCAGTGAAGGCCGTCCACAGATCTCCTGTGACCACCATGGCAGAGTTGGCGGGTGTGTGCCTGAAGAGCACTGCTACCAGCGGCCACTGACACTCGTCATGTCCGAGTGATACTGACGGGGTAGCCTCCCACTGGCTCCACCTTCCAGGAAAGAGGTGCGTGCATTTGGCGGTTCAAAAAGCTTTCTTCGGTTTTTATTTAGTTCTAGAGAGAGAAAGAGGTAACCGTTAGAAGCTCAGTGAAAGTTGTACAATCTACAGGACATGGCAGCTTTGGGGGGTAAAGTCAAGTGTGGTAGCAAGAGGAACACCTGTAGTTGATGGTCAAGACATTTCTGAAATACTAGGAAGTCCGATAATAAAGGCAGCATGTCGGAGCCAAGAGAACCAAGAATAGCAGATCGTTTTTATTGCAGTTTGGAAACTATCTGGGGGAGATACATCCTTCTCAGAGCCCTCTAAACTCTGGATATCCAAATTAACAGTGTGACCGATCCCAAATGTCATTTCAGAGGCAAAGGGGAGAGGGGGCATCAAAGCTGGTGAAGGCATAGGACAGGATGTATTACCAATGACACAGAAAATTATTATAGCTAGGGAACTCATCCATGTCACACACAGCAATCATTCAAGTATTGAAGTCAGATGTGAGAATTAGAGCCCACATCTGAACGAGAGAATGCTGGAGGGGCACGCTGGAGAGTTCAGCGTCCACCGCACGGCTCCACCAGCTCATGGCGCCTGTGCTCCCCGCATCAGGAAGAGCCTCATGAAGAAGCGTCTCAGCAGGCTTCTCTGAATACAAAATCAGCTTAGTAAAAATAGCAAGTTTAGGAGATAGATACGATTGAAAATAACCAATACGTGAACCCAAATTTTCAGGGGAAATCTTAAAAAACAAGAAAAAACAGAGTACTTAGGAAACACTATTTAGTTTTGTCTTTTGCCAACTACAAATTATTAACCAGAAAGGTAAAAAATTAATCGAAGCAGCCTACCTTGTTTATGGCTATGCGACCCCTCTATTCCCAACACCCCCCAACACACATACATATCCAAATCCTCAAATCAAACGATGTAACTCTTGCTAATGAACTCATACGAGCAGATAGAATTGTCAGATTCTGGAAATTAGGATTCTAATAGCCATCAAATGCAAATATTTCAAATTATTCAGTTTCAAATAGAAGGATTATATAGTTGACGCGCTTAAAGTTGTCTTTTGGGGCAGGTGGGGGAGTGGAACGGGGTGGAGCCAGTGATTCAACACCTATGTTTGCACAGTAGTTTTTCAACCACACATATAATCGCCTTTTGAATTATGAAGGTGCACGGCAAACTATGGCCTGCTCCAAAAATGCTGAGATGAGGACACAGACTCAGGCTGCAGCGGGTCACACAGGTGGCCCTGTGGCCAGAGGTGGTCCTGTTTCCCTAGTTCTGGAAGATGGACCAACACCCTTCACATTTCACAGCACTGCCTTCCAATATGTAAATGGCTGCCCCACAGGGGCAATGCAAGAGTGGAGATATCCCTCTTTAGTTCACATTTAGGTCTTAGGGGAGGAGAAAAGTAATAGTGATTTATTAGAGCTTATTATACGACAAGCACTTGACATTCATTTCATTGTATTTAAGTCCTCCTTAAGAGTAGATAATATTACCATTCTCCATTTTACAGATAAGAAAATTGAATTTTAAAAAATAGACGAAGTAAGTTGTCCACACAGCTGTTCAGTGAGAAGCTGTAACCCTGCCTGCCCGGCCCGCACCGTAGGCTGCAGTGATCCAGCCGCTGTGCAGAGACCAATCAAGCACCAGGAACACAGGTTTGACAAAATGGTAGTTTGATGTATGCCAGACAGCAGTGCTTTACTTGACAGTTTACTATACCACATTTTTTAAAATCGAAAAATATAGCATAACTTTAAAGCGGCAAGGAATATACCTTTACAAACAAAAGACACATGCAGGCATGCTTATAGATAGCAATTGTTTCAAGTTGCCACAGAAACCTAGTAGCATTGACATTCCTATTACAAGGTGAACATGTGTATCTTTTTTTACAAAAACAAATTCAGAAATCAAGACAGACTTTAATATATTGAAAGGCAACTGTAGAAGAGTTCAGAACAAACGAATCCTCTTAAGTACACAGACTGGGAAAGTCGTATCACCTTCAAGTTAAAAGACTTGCTTAGGCCTCCATTTCCTCATGGGGGAATAACCCACCCATCAGGAGGACATTCCCGTACTATTGAGAAGGAAAGGAATGAATGAGGTCAAACACTGTCCTCCCCTATCACACATAACATTGCGCACACGTAAAAAAAACTGGGCCATTGAAGACAAAGATTTTAATACACATTGAAAACTTGACTCGGAAAAGTCGTATCAACTAGACTTTTGAGAGAATAAAACGATCATGAAGGAATTCGGCCATTCCCTAAAGATGTAATTTCTAAGATATATATGTTTCCAAATGTGAAGCACACAGATAAACGTGTAGAGAGAATATCAAGTATCAAGTAGAGACTTTCAGTTGGTGGTGGTAGTTTTCAAATTAAAAAGCACACTCCCTCTTCTGATTTTTTTTTTTTTTTCCAGTAAGCCTAAGGGATAGTTTGGGGAAATACCAACCTTTTCCTTTGAAATTCCAAGGCTCACACAATCCTGGCAGCTCTCAGGATCTTGTTGCGGGTCTGAACAGAGTCACAAACTAAAAGAATAGGTCGGGAAATGTTAGATCTACCTGAGGCCGTGGTGGGAAGACTGTTAACAGGATGCTAAACTTCCTTGCACTTAGTCCCTGTACATTTAGTTAACTACTCACTAAAATACTCAGAGAAATTTTTAAAAATTCAAAAAAATGGTGGATTTGGGGAAAAAAAGCCATTTTTTCCCTCCGATCTCTCTCTACTAGAGATAAATATCATCTCCTACAATACTAAAATAAATGTCTTCTGGCCCAAGATTAAAAACAGAACAAAACCTAATCCTGAAAGAACTCTGATGACAAATTTAATACAAAATTTTAAAAAGGAATTTTGAGCAAACTCTGTATCTAACAGAACCATGTAACCACAAGACAAAGGTTAAATCGGGGCTGCCCAGCTATCCTGTATCGAGCTGGAAATGGAATATTCTTAGACTAAATGGATATATTTGTTATCAGATGAGTTGAATTGGAAAAAGAAACTTTTTGACGAATGGTTTCTCAAAAACCTATTACTTGCAGAGAAAACAATATACTGGGTTCAAGCAAATAAATGCACTCAACAAAGTAAGGTGAAATCATCCTGAAAATGATGAAATACTTCCCGCTGTGCAGAGCATTCATAAGGCATCTTATTCAAAGTCTCTAATTCCCTTAAAAGTAAGAAGCACCTGTGAACCCCATAGAGAGGCCGTCTACAGAAGTAGTGTATATACCCTCAGTAGAGCCACACTGAAGATGATGATTAGAGAAAACATTTTTTGAAGAGGATTCAAAATTCCTGCTGTTTCCCACTCTGCTCCCACAAGCCTACCTGGAATACATCACAAACGTGCTCTAAGTAAAGATCCTAGTGACCCACCTGAAACCAGTGAAAGTGTTCAGAGATACCTGTTTGTTGCCGGAAGCCTTACAGAATTTGGAATTGGTTTGGTGCACAAAGAAAGAACTTCATTATACTGTCACTGATATTCCATGAATCTCTAGTGAAAGATTATGGGATTCCGGAACATACACTTCTCTGGCCCACAGGCCTACTTTTAACAGTATAGACATGGTGTTATGTGAGTTAATCAAATTAACAAAAGAACGTGAAAATATATAAAGATAATTTAGGTCTAGGAATAGCCCTCTGAGGCTGAGCTTTGGGGTAAACAAGTTGGAAAAACTATCCTATTGTCACAGAATATAAAAAAGAAAAAAAAAAACAAGGTAGGACCCTGCTGTTATAATAACATATACTTACACTGTTTATAAACTGGGCTATTTTCGTTACGCTGATGACATACCACATGGATGGACAGAGCTTAGAAGTAGAAGGTAACCTCACATGACCATCTATTTCAATCCACCTTCATGGTTAAGAAACCACAACCAAAAGAGGTTTGGAAACTCACTGAAGGACTCATGAGTTGGCAGAGGAAAAGCCCAGATCTCCTTATTTGAACAGTGTTCTTTGCACTATCCCAGGCTGATCTTATGCGCGAAGAAGAAAGAGCATCTGCCCGTGAATGCAGCCGCTTGGGTACCCAGGCTGAAGGAGGACTTCTCCCACTGATGGGTGCAGAACCGTCTTTATCCACAGAGAAGCGTAACAGGCTGCTCAATGGTGGAATTGCCACCCCTAGTTCAAAGCTGCTCTGCATACATCTGCTTTAGATATGAGGTCTATAGATAAGACTCCCTGTGGGGAGGGGGGTGGGGAGGGCAATCTGCTGCAAAAACAACATGGAAACCCACTGAGGTTTTATTTTATTTGCTGATCAGATTAGTGAACGCTGTTTGAAAAGGACTTTTTCACCAGTTGGATGCCACTGCTGGCCTTAGAAAGGCATCGTCTGCAAATTCACTGTTCTGAAAAAGCAAAGTCATTTTCTCACACGTGGCTTCTGTCCTTGTTGTCACTATCTGTCTGAGAGACTGGCACACATATAAAATTGACATTCATTATCAGGAAGTCTTCAAAAAGTAACTCCATTTTTTGCCCCCCAAATTTCTTCCTCATACTTCTCTAAACACCTTTCTGAGGTCCATTGTACAATAATTATGTATTTGCCGACTCCAGACTCCTTATCTGGCTCAATTCCTTTGAAATGGGAGGTACCCAGTAAATACGTATAGAGCATTTTGTAATGCATAGAATATGCAACCAACGCACAAAGAAAGCAGTCTGGGAGACAGACAACATTATTTTCCTTCATTCTGTGACTATTTGCAGGATCCTACACCCTTCTGTGACTCACAAATTCTATTAAAACTTTGGGGGGAAAGTATAAAGCATTAAGACAAGTAATACTGCCAGGTTCCAGCTATACAAAAGAGCATTCCTTTTTCCTCTGGGGCAGTGATCTCAGCTGGTATACAGCACACATGCGCTTGAAACATTGCAGCCAATCCAGGATAATTATTCATTAACCCAATGTTTATTGCTTAACACAACCACAAAAAAGGTGAACTAAACTGCTCCCCCTGCCTCATGTTCTGCAACAGGCAATTGTGGTTAGATCTTTCTGAAGAGATCTGTTTTAAGGAATGACACTGTCACGGAAGGTTTTCAGGCAGTGCCTTGATGAAGGAGTGGGGATGTTCTCAGCATTTGTCACACTGTGAGCAGGAAAACACTCGGATACCACAACCACAGAGGTGCCAGGGTAGTGAGCAAGTGGTTCCTGGGTAGAACCTCTACTACTGACAGAGGCTCAGATTTTAAAATATGAGTATGAGCATGAGTATTCACCTGAGATTGCAAGCAGCATTTTCCTCCGGGCACCAAAAGTAGTAATTCCCAGCTCCTTCAGATCCTGATCTGTGAGCGTGAGGAATGTCTGAAGATCGATCTGTGGGTGAAAAAGCAATCTTTAACCCATGTAATAAGTACTTATTTTCTTCCTCACTGGAGAGTCAACCCATTATTACACCTGTTTTTATTAATTATGCTCTGTCCACTTCCAAACAAGAATGGTGTTAAGTAATTCAGGTGATGAAACAAAAGTGATTATTCTAGCGTAAGACTCAGTCTAAGCCAGTGATTTACTACAATTGAGACAAAAACTTAGGTCTTAGTATCCTGGCAACCAGGGAAAAAAGGGAAACAAGAATTACACATTTTTTTGGTGAACTGATAAAAGGAGGAATACATATCTGTCCAGGAGAAAGAAAATATTTCTTAGCTTTGGATTCTGAACTGGATAAGTATATGTCTATAAAGAGAAACTGGATAATACCATAGATGGTATCTTCCACCATGTTCGACTGATAGACGAATTCCCAGACTACATCAGACCCATGAGGCACCTGGCTGAGTCTGGCAGACTATCTGTGGAAGTGGCACACAGTATTTCCAGAGACAGTATAATTGTGCTCTTTGGCATTAGCCCGAGCATCCCACCCTTTCTTTGGAGACAGTGCAGAATAGAAAGGCAAGGGGCTCTGAAGCCAGAGAGACACGGATTCACATCCTGATTCTGCCTTTTCTAGTTGTGTGCACTGAGGGTTAACAGCAGTGTACCTTGTAGGGCCGTTGTGGGCATTAAATATTATTGTAGATATTAAGCAATGGGCTCACCAAAGGGGTTAAAGAATTGGCAGCTATGGTTAGGAATAATGTGTACAGACACATCCAGGAAAGTTGCTCAATAAATTTTCAACCTCTTTAAAATAAACCTCACAAGGTTACTTAATGGGGGATTCTTGTTAAGTCATATCTGAATATTATAAAATATTCTAGATGAATGAAGCAGTACCAAATTTCAACACACCTGAAAACAGTAAAATATACTTTTCATTTAAATTATAGAAATTAATTTGAAATTTTCTCTTAATTTAGAAGTTACATCCAGATGTTACATCTTATAAAGCCGTTTTGTTTGTCATTTATCATAGGTTTAGGGATATGTTTTTAGAAATTCTATTTAATGGAGACTATAAGTATAATTGTGTTCCAATAAAACTTTATTTACAAAACCAGGTAGCAGGTCTGCAAGCCGTAGTCTGCTGACCCCTGCTCTAGCTAATAAACATTAGATAAAGCCACCCTGACTTCATATTATATTTTCTTCCTTTTTGAAGTATCTGGATAAGAAGCACCTATAAAAAATTTATTTATATGTTTCTACAAATAGGAAATGAATACAGATTAAAAACAAAACCAGAGTATTATTGAATAACATCTAATCTCCTACTTGGAGACTTTCTGTTTCTGAACAAGTTAAAACACCTCTGCCATTGAACTTCTCAAACAGACACCCTCATCTAACCAGCAAGACTAAATAAAAGAAATTCCTTCATGCACTGATGAAGAAAATATTATTCAACTTACAAAATCCTTGGTGAAATGAACACTAATTTACATGTAGAGGAAAGAAAACAAAATCAATACCCTGAAATCCAATATATACATGATAACCTTTTTCTGGTGTAGAAAAGTTCAGCAATCAAACTTAAGTTATTGAACCATGGATAATACCTTATGTTTATGATACAAAGTGCCTAATAAAAATTCTAGATTCTTCATTCACTGATACATACCTGGAGATTAGTGACTTAATCAGATGTTCTCGAAGATGAAATAAAGCCAACTAGCATCAAACTTGAACCAAACGGATACATTTATAGAACTATTTTAACTTTCTGTTGCATTGGGTTAACTGTGTGCTGGTATTATGACAGATTCTTAGAAAGAATCACACTTTTCTCTTTATGCCAGTGCATAATGGCCATGGCTGATCAGTTTGACCAAAATCCATGGTAGGGACAGTTCAGAAGACATCTTAGTTTTGTCTCAGTGTAGGCAAAACCCAGACATTAAGTTAACGAATAAATTAACATGTAGAAAAAGTACACTATATTCTGTGAGAACAGACTTCAGTAACATGACTAGGATGAGTTCAAAAACAACCACACATACTTATTTCAGATGCTGTTATTTACTTTCAAGTGCCACAAATAAAGATAACAGATGAAAGAGTGAAATAATATTTAACACAGACTTGTTGCTGACCTTTAGGGAGCTATGAATCAAAAGTTCCTATGAACCAATACTCTGATTACGTCTTTTAGCTAAAACAGTTGAAGGTATGTTTTTGTGAATAGCATTTTCTGTATTTCTCCTATGCTGTGTTTACTGGTTGCACTAAATAAATAGGAAATGAGAGGACATTTTTCTTAGCAGCAAGACTAGCTACGAGACTTGAATAAATGCTCAGTGAAAGCACAGTCATAAGTCAATGAGTGATTTCATTCTAGAAGTCGTCATACACACAACCCAAACAAAGATGCCCAGGAAAAATAAATAATGACTGACCTCTTGTTGCTGGAAGACGTCTGTGTATTTGCCCAGCCCCAGTTTGCTGAAGAGCTCAGGGAGGTCTGAGCCTTTGAAAGAGCTGTTCAGGTTACAGCCATTGCTTCCTGTCAGTGAGGAAATGCAGTCCATGTAATTGCTGCTGCTGAGATAGTGTTCCGCTGAAAGGCAACAAGAGACAGGCTTGAAGTATAAATGCCCCAAGAGGACAAGGTTTAATTAAAAGTTTTAATCACTCAAATATTTCAAATTCATTATTGGGCTGAATAGAACAGTAGCGGCAGCAATACAGCAATCCTTTACTGGAAACATTGGCTTTTCATTAAGGAAATGTTGGTTATTGCTTTCACAGAGCCTCTTGCCATTGAAAAGCATACACTCGGGAGGCAGCAATTCAGCAATAGTGCCTCCGTAGTTAATAATCATTAATCATATTCTCCCAGAGCGTTCAGAAACATTTGCTCTTTATAATTGATTGAATGTGAATTAAATGGGGAATTGGGAAAGTTATTATTAAGTCCAAGCTCCTTTTGGATGGCAGGATGGCTCTCTGTATGCACACCTGTGCTTACCTGCAGTCAAAGGAATTCTATGATATTGCACCACATAAATCTCCTTCCCGACAAAAATATAATTGGGCAGTGAGCTCACAAAGTAGAGCGCTTCCAAAATTAAGAGTAACATATGAAGTGACAAAAATGATGCTGGAGTTCCTGGATTTAATTTATGACAGAAACGAATCTGGGTCTTGAGAAAAAAATTCTAAGACAGCAATGCCAAACTTTGCCTTGGCCCTGCCACTGATTTGGTGGGCAAAGATTTCTCCACATTGTCAGTGGTTCTCAGGCCAGGGGCATGCACAGCTGGGTGATGGACTAGTGAGCCATGCCTAGTACTTGACCAAATATCTAAACCCTTCAAGGGCTGTTGTGGAGATTCTAGCGGAGCTGTGCAGCCACGTCTACCTCCCTAACGAAGAACTGGCTCTTGTCCAGTGGGAATTCTATCCTCTTACACCAAAGATGCAGCTTCACAAGGGATTCCCAGGGAAAGGAAGGAGGAGGACACTCAGCTAGCCAATCAGATCCAGCTAATCGCCTCTGGGATCAAAGCAGTCACTAAATCGAAGAATCTTATTCTGCATTGTTTTGGGTGCCACTAACCACTTTCTCCAGTTGTTTTCATCTCTCAGTTGAGATGTCCTTTATATACCTCAAGTAGAAGGAATTTCTTGATAAGGGTTCTTTTTCTCTTAAAAGTGGATGTTTTATATCTTGCGGAGAGAATGTGTATAGGAAAGGCTCCAGGAACAAGCCCTGAAGACCCTCAGCCCTGAAACACTCCACCATTTGAAGGCCCCACCGTCATAAAGACAGAAGGAGTGAGCAGTGAGGTACTGTGTCAGGGGTAATGCAAAGCAGCATATGATGAATACACTGGAGTGACCACTGGACTTGACAACATGGCAGGTTGACCATATAATATTGTCCAAATGATAAATTTACTGCTTTTGAGAAGAAAAGTGGGAATTTCTGAGAATTAACACTGGAAGAACTGGTATAAACAGGGGGAAACCTAGAAATTGGCAACCTTGACAAGGTGTCAAAAAAAAAATCATCTAAAACTGTGCTGTTCAGTACGGTAGCCATTGGCCACATGTAGCTATTGGGAATTTACAAATGTCTATAATTAAAATACATACCACATTTTAAAGACTCAGTAGAAAAAAAAGAATGTAAAGTATCTAAAAAAATGTCTTTACATTAGTTACATAATTAAATGATAATATTTTACATATACTGGGTTAAGCAAGTACATAAAATTTTAAAAAAACAGATGGGCTAAAATATTCTTAGTGATAAATATTTATTATGGTAAATAACTTTCTTTACATTTCTTTTATCTTAACTACCTATAGTTCATACAGAGGGTGCCCCAAAAAAAATGTATACACATTTTAAGAAAGGAAAAAATGATTAAAATTGTAATACTTAATATATACCAATAACAAAAGATGACTACAAGTCACGTGTATACGTTTTTTGGCACCCCCAGTATATTCTCCTTTAAACTCCCTATGCTCTTAAAACATCTGACAAAAGCCAAAATAACTGTGCTTCTTTAATCATTCCTTTTTATTAATGAATCCCCTATCTTAACCCTAATCCTGAACTTCGGTGCAGCTAAGTTGTACAGTCAATTTTAATTATCCAGCCTTAAGGAAAGGGAAAGGAGATAAAGACAGAAAAAGACAGGCACCAAACTAATTTATATAGGGCTACAGAACGGAGATCATTTCCACCCCTAGATCTGTACCTGGCACCAGCTGCCTCTCAGCCCCATCCTCCTATCAGTGATGGCGGCTCCAGCCCATAACTGATAGGAAGTATCCAGGCTACTACAGACAGTACCCTGGGAATGAAAGAGTTGACTGTGCTCTCTTATTTAGCCAACCTCACACTGCTCTTTTCATATCTGAGACTCCTGACAGCATGTCCGACTTGATCGATGGTAACAACAGACTCACTGAGTACCTACTCCACAACTTTAGATTGCCTTTCTTTAAGGGGTTTTCACAGATTCCAAGCTACGTGTTTCAGAATTCCAAATTTGTCAAAAACCCTAAACAAAGGCATTAGGGGCATTTCTTGTGATAACTTTTGTCTGTTTACCTTTGTATACAGCCCAGAAGTGTGGGTGCTGTTACAGACAAAACCACTGGACTCATGCTGAGTCTTAACCATATGTGTTCAAAGCCAGAACCTTATGCTTTAAATTTATGTCAATTCAGCTACATTTTGTCAATTTAAAAAATCAAATGCTGCTCTCCACCTTTAGTAACTACCCACTGGGCAGACTTTCTTCTATTGTCCAACACTGAGCCCCTACTATGTGTCAGACACTGTTAGACATTTGGGAAGAAACAACAAATAAGGCACAGCCTAACAGAATGCTTGTAACGTGAACACTTAATAAGTGTTTACTGAATGAATAAATATGGTCCCTGGCTTGAGGAGCTCCAATTCTACAGGTAGAGACAGATATGTAAACACATAATTATACTTCAGCATGACAAGTGCTAGAATGAAAGCATATGCAAAATGTAGTGAAAGCAGAGAATTACCTAGTCTGCTTCAACGGGAAAAATAAGGAAGGCTTCACAAAGGATGTGGCATGTGAGTTATGACAAACACTTGAAGGCATGGAGTCCAGAATTTATCCTTGAACATCACCCTCAACCAAATAAACAAATTCCAAGCTGATTCCTTTTAAAAGTAAGATTAAAAGTCAAAGCTCACTTGATTTGTTTTGTTTACGCTTGGGGCTGCCAATAGAAGCTGCAAATTCACTATGACTCGCGGGTCCTATTCCATTTCGGTCTCTCCAGTTATCAGATTCGCTTCCACTTCCCAAGTGCTCACGACTGTTGGACCTCGAGAGGGACATTGATGAGCCCTGTAAACAATCAAAGCCAGATAAGGAAATGTTTAATAAGGTGGGTTTCTTGGGGTGCGAGGAGAAAGGAATCCCCATTAGACCACTGCTATTTACTTCTGCTAACCACTGCAGTCACCCATGAATGCTGATTCTCGGAAAGAGGCTGTGGCACCTGTCTATATAGCCTTTGCCCTCCAGCCACCAAGGACACTTTGGTAATATACACAGTGAAGTCCTTCATTATGGGGATGCCCAGCAGAGTTCTGAGAGCCCCTGGTGTAAAGACACACTCTTAGGAGATTTATAGGAGTGGATGCTGAGATTCCACTCTAGTTTCAGGAACCACAAAGCAGATCTTCCATCTGGTATAGAAGAAATTCTCTTCATTGTATCACACAAGAAAAAGAAATGGGAAAGAGGTATAGCTAGACGCAGCGCTTTGACAGCAATCGAGCTCCCAGGCCAACAGAATCGGAGGATAGAGATATCTGGCACTTCTCCGTGTTGGCCTCACCTAAATACGATCTCTCCAACACATTACAAGTACCTGGAAAAACTACCATTTTAATTCCCTCAAGTCAAAATAAAAAATAAAAGATCTCACAGTTTACACTGAATTTGCATTTATGCATTCCTCTATTCATGTAATCACCATACTACAGGTACCCTACTTTGTACTATATCTAGGGTACTAAAGTCAAAGTTCTCTGATTTTCAAAATTGTATGTTGGGGAATTCTAAGAGAATCCTATATCACGCATTTCAATAATCTCACTTAGTTCAGCCTCACAGCAGCAAAACCACAGCGGACCACCCCGCCTTTAACACTTCCTTCTTCAAGGCCTCATGACACCACAGGCCAGGGTTTCCACCTAGCGCACGGCAGCCTTGTGGACCTTCCTCCCCTTTCCCACTCCAAATGTCACGTTGCCTGAGGCTTGATCCTAGCACTCCTTCACGTCTCTCTCTACACTTTCTTCTTAAGTAATCTCAACCTCTTTCAAGGCTAAGGACAGCCATGACTCCGAAATATTTACCTTCAGATTTGATTTCTCTGTTCAAATGTAGTATCATAGAGTTGTCAATCCAACACCTCCATTTGACTGTCTCATAGGCATTTTACCTCAGTGCTTAAAATCAAATTTCTGATGACTCATCCCCACCAACTACACCCAACCCTATTCCTCCCCCAGAATTCCTACGTCAGTAAATGACTCTACTATTCACCCAGTTGCTCAAGCCAAACCTCTAAGGGTCATCCACATTCCTCCTTCCCTCACCACATCCAATTCATCAGCAAGTTCTATCAATGGAATCTATAAACACATCCTGAATCTACCTGCTTCTCTCCATCTCCACAACTGTTACCAATAGCCTGCTTAATGGAAATTTTGATTCTACTCTTGCCTCCAACCCCAATAATCCATTTTCCATAAAGCAACTAGGTTGCTATTTTTAATGCAAATTAGAACAAATCATGCTTCTGTATAAAATCTTGTAATGCTTTTCCAGTACTTTACAATGGGCTGAGGTGCTCCATAATTGAGCCTCTGCCTATCTCTCCAACCTTATCTTCAGTGCTCTACCACCCTATCCACCTCTGCTCCATGAACTCACCAGCTGGTTCTGACTTCAGGATGGTCATGCCAACTGTTCCCCTGGCCTGATACTCTTTCCCTAGATCTTTACAAGGCTGGCCCTTTCTTGTCATCTAGGTCTTAGCTTGGATGTCATTTCATTAGGACCTGCTATGACTACCCCACCTAAAGCAGCCTCTGTTGCATATTTTTCAGAGACTTTTATTACCTAATGCTTTCTTGTTTGCTTGTTTTTTATCTATACCAAAGAGAAAGCTCTACCCACGAAAGTAAGAACCTGAATACAAGCATTGTATCTCTAATGCCTAGAATTGTGTCTGGAACACAGAAATTGCTTAATAAGTATTTGTAGAATTATTGAATCTCATAGATGCCTTTTCCTACATCTATGGGATGTCCTTTGCTGACTTATGGAAAGGGGCACAGGGAAAGGAAGGTTCCTGAGACGCCCCCCCCAAAAAAAATGGCTTTTCAATTAAAAACCATCTTTAACATATACTTTAACCAGATAAACCCAATGCAGCAAGGGAAATAAGAGCATGCTCAAAACTGGTAACTACCAGAAGCATTAATGAGATCATTATGTGATATATGTGTGTGTGTGTGTGTGTGTGTGTGTGTATACATATATATATGTATATATGTATATACATATATATATCTTTAAATCTGCATCTAAATTCTTCTTGAGAATTAAAAACACCCACTCATCTAAGATCTAAGCCAACTTAATTCACATACTATGTCAGACCTAGCTAAACATTAAAAAATAATTTTGTGATGTCTACTAGTTTGTTATCTACTAATTGAAGTAGCACAAAGAGCAGCTCACCTCTACTCTTAGATTTATAAGACTTAAAATAATTAGACAACCTCATTGCTGCTAGTGCTGGAAAATGAAAACCCATCTTTGATTCCGTTGCAGGTTTTTATTTGCTCTAGAGAATGTAACCACTACGTATGCTTTTAAGAGATGAGTGGCAAAAACAAAAGGAAAATCCCAAACCTTTTGTAGTTCTGTTGCTGTCACAGATGTATTACTGGTCAAAGCAGCCTTTTGTTTGACCTTTGGTGTCCCAGTACATCATCAAGTGGACAGGGTTATATTTTTGAGTCTTGAAGAAAACAAAACACAGCCTCAAGCTGCCTGTTTCTTATCTAAAGGAGCTCTTTGGAACAGGCTAATTTCTCAAAGCTGCCCTCCAACTGGAAAGAATTGCTCAAGTGTAGCTTCTCCGACATCTGAATAAGGAGCTCAAAGCCTCAGCTTCTTGCCTCAAGCAAGGTTCCTGGAGCAGGACACGGTGTGCCGGGTCCCTGGCACACTGAGCGAGCAGCTTGCACCCATCAGGACCTACTGGCTAAACATAGATTCCTGTTCTACTTACCCATTTGATTGTTTCTCTTTAGAAAATAAATAAGGAAAAAGCGTGTTTCTAGCCAGCCTCTAATTTAAAAATATTAGTGCTATAACTAAAGACATGGTCAGTCTTTTAATAGAAACTTTTAACTTCTCTTTTCCCCAGGTCCTTTTGCATCCTACCTTGTCCCCAAGTCCTAACCCAAAGAAGCAATCCTCACTGACTGCCCTAGCAGGATAAAAGGAAAGGCATGTACCTGCAGATGGCTACTGCTTCGGAATAGCAGATCATGCTATGGAAGAGGACCTTTCGTCCGCTTTCGATGGATTTGTGATGCAGGAAGAAAAATTCAAGTTCTACACACCAGGAAGAATCTACAACACTATTCCCAAAGAAAGCTTGATTTTGTCTTTTCATCAGCACCAGCAGTGTGTAAAGGGGCTTTAATGAAAAGCAGGTTACAAGGTGAACACCCATGCACTGATCCAGCTGGTCACGCCCCACCCCGTCAGGGTGAATGGGCCAGGAAGGTGGAAGGGCCTGACCCAAGAAGGCCCAAGCAAGGAAAGCCACATGGGGGTGGGGGGGGTGGGAGGTTCAGCCGCTGAGTCACGACCTGCACATACCTGTCTGCAGAAAGTGGTCTACCTATCCCTGGGCAAGTGCCAGAGCAGACAGAGCAGGTTCTGACACCTTTTCTGCAGCATCCCCCTTAGTGGTAGGTCCCTGTGAGCAGTATTTCCAGAAGATGCCTACATCAGAATCATACTAGACTTTTGCTGAAAACGGAGATACCCGGTTCCCGCTCCCTATCTGATGAATGAGATCCTAGAGCAAGAGTATACGTTTTTATCAAGCTCTCCAAGTGATTCTTCCATTTATTAAGGTAGGGCAACATGGCTCTAGATTAATTTCATATCACCTTTGCTGTGGACCCTCTTGGGTGAAACCATTAGAAGGAGTGTGAGGAAATCTTGTAAAATGAATTCAAGTCTTTTCTGTGACACCTACTGCCATGACCTCAAGTAAGACACTTAACTCTTGTGGCCCCCATTTCCTCCATGGGAGTTTGCAAGGATTGAATAAACTTGTGGATGAAAACGCACCTTATACACCACAAAGAAATAAATTAATGCAATTTAAGATAATTGTCACACATACATTATGGGCTGATCTAACACTCTGAGGTGTTCTTTTGGCTATAAAAAACACACCTAGT
The DNA here is from genome assembly GCF_036562045.2 of Rhinolophus sinicus. NCBI lineage: Eukaryota > Metazoa > Chordata > Mammalia > Chiroptera > Rhinolophidae > Rhinolophus > Rhinolophus sinicus. The sequence goes on along the minus strand of NC_133757.1, from coordinate 39,115,751 downwards.
TCTAATGTGCAGAAATACTTCCAGCAATAAGCATTCATATACTTAATCTCATCTTTCAGCAGGCTCTTGGTTTTCTTCATGGTCAAGTTCTCCAGTGGAACTAATACTAACTGCAGAACTTACTGTACACCATGCTATGCCCTCAACGCCCTCTCCCAAGTCATCCTCGAAAACTCCAATGAGAAAACAGGCTCAGAGGAGTGAAGTCACTCTTCAAAACTGTCACTCCTCTATCAACAGTGGTTGTCACAGCCCCATATTATTAGAATGATCACCATTTCAAACCTTCATATGGTTGGTCTTTGAGAGCAGAACTGAATTAGCATTTCTATAGTGAAATAGTTCACCTCTGAAAGTACAGAAACACAGTCAACCACCTAACGCTCCACTGTGCCAAAGCCAACGGTGAGTGAAATGGACAACTATAGTTCATCAGTTGAAAGAATTAGCACAGTAGTTCTGAGGTCTCTGCCAACAAAAGGAGATGTTTAGTTTCTCTGAGCACCATAATGACAGAAAGAGTGTACCTCCTAGAGCCTCAAGATTTTTCATCATGGTCCCTACATTCTAGCTGCTGACAGCAACTTCAATCTTTAAATATAGCCTGCCAGGTTACTACTGTCAGTGTAACAATGACATTCACAGAAGACTATTCTTTTCAGTATTTCAAATAGTATTTTCTTTTGCACTTACTCGAAGAGACAAAGGACAAAACTCCCATGTTTGTTTTTGCCCTTCATCAACAGTCTAATTTATTACAAAGAAAATAGGTGGAGAAAAGAAGGTCCCTCTACAAATGCCAGTTATTAAACTAACAATTGTGAAACCCTTATCCACTGTTTGTTTTTCAGTCTACAGTGTTCTCGTTGAACACTGTGGTTCTTGGATTAATGATTTTCACCCATGTTTGAGTTTGCACAGTCTCCCCAGTATTGTGTGCGTATGCGTGAGCTCTGACTCCACCCCAGCTCACAAAAGGCTTACAGCCAAAATCTGATACTCTCGAACTGAAAAGGCCTCGCTGAGTGAGTCACGTGTAGCCTGGCTGGGAAGGACGGAACTCTGGACCCTTTCTTCATGTGGTACAATGCCAGCTTCCCAGTCTCACTATGAGCAGTGCAGCCAACATCTGGGAAACATAAAATTTTGGAGCTCTTGTTTGTGATACTTCCTGCTGTGTTCCTGGCACATCTGAATACAATTTTTAACTCATATCTGAAAACTTGTTTTTGTTGAACATTTGCCTTTTCGCCCTATGGTGGGTTTGCTGGTGATACCTTTGGATACAGGGATTCTTTATACATTTTATGGACTATTACATCTGTCCTTTGCTTAGTCTCAGCTCTGCTCTAACACTGATGACACTCTTCCCCCTAACAAAAATGCAAAGCACGTTTATCTACATTTACATCTCCATAACAGCTGATCAACAATTTTAAGAGAAGATACATAAAAGACCATAATATATTAGACTGCATCAATTTTATAGCAATGTGTTTGTAAGAACAGGAATTAAACCAATCCCCACTAATGATATTTCCTTATGTAAATAAAGAATGGGAGAGATGACTGTTCTCTTTTCTGAAAGAACACACAGGAAGGATGAGTAGGGCGTGACTCTACAAACCTCAAAAGTGGTTGTCATTGTGGGCTTATAAGATACGTGGTTGGCCCTTCTCAGCTCCTTGATCGTTTCAGCTGGCATGGATTTCGAAAACCCGAGGCCACTCCAGGTGTTTGTAGGTGTTCTGACCTCTGTCACCACTGGTTTCTTTAACATAGCTGTGGGAAACAGAATATAAAACAAATGCTTGGCATTTAAATATATCTCTTAAATAAAACATCGATGAGTGTTTTCTTTGATGTACATAAAGAAATCATCACTGAATATTATTTTTTTAACACAAAACGCCTTAAAATATCTTCACAAAACTTTCTATACAAAGTAATGGTAAACATTAAAATGCTACATTATTTCTTAATTGATGTAATGTTAATCTATTCAACAAAATATATTCAACCACAATGAAATGTGTGCAACTTTGATCCTAAACCTTTTTATGAAGGTTTAATTTCACAATTCAGTATGAATACTGGAAAACCTTTTATGGGTCCACTAGAAAAACAAAAACAAAAACAAAGTATATAGATCATTAACGTATCACATACCTTTGGTTGCTAATAGCTTCTTTTGTTCATAGTCAAATGCCTGAAAAATGAAATGGAGAAACTATCTTTATTGCCAGTTTATCCAAATGCCACTCCAATGTCCCATGATTAGAGAACAAAAGTTTTGACTATAGCACAGGAATCTGCCGAGGACACATGCTAAGTCTTGCACCATAATGTGTCAATACTTCAGTGCAAATCTGACAAATGTAAATGTGTTTTCAAAAATAATTAGCATACTAAATTACTACTTCTGATTTTAAGTCATGGCAGTGACAAGAGTTAGACATTTTCTGTCAAAAGGAAAAAAAAATATCCTATGTATACTCGTAGTATGAATATTTAACACACCAGGACAAATATATGCTAAAGTATAGTGAATAACCTAATAATAGTTACGTTAAGTTTCAAAGTAATTACCAAAATGCTTTCAGGTTATCTATTGGCCTCCTTTGTTTCTCAAAATCCCCTCTTCATTAGGTAAAGCCTGGCCTGAAGTAGTATAATGTGGAGACAACTTAAGACATTATTTAGCCTAACTGGAACAGGCTTTGCTTTTGAAATGAGATAAATGGCAAATGCCTAGCTTTAAGCTATAATAACATTAAGCAATACAATGCAATTAAACCTCGTTACCTTAATTTATTGCACAGGACTAGGATGGCACAATTTAGTTTCTTTCTATTCACATTGAATAAGTGACTTATGCCACAGTCAGGTCAACAAAGAAACCAAGATAGGTCGTTTTGAAGAAAGTAGTCTCGAAATAACTACATCCCAAATGCTAACCCAGTATTCTCAACTCCCCAACGTAGGGACTAGCTAAGACTTGATTTAAGAATGTCTCAAAGGCCTACCAGGATGGTCAAGAACCAACTGGGAAGAACTTTTCTGACCCTTCTCCCAAAAGGACTATCTCCCCATATGTAGAGTGCATGCCCAGGTAATTGACAGTCTGAAACAGGATATTTCTGAGTGAAATGTGCCACAAATAATAATCAGGTCAGGATAATACAACTAAACAGGCTGACCCAGACAAACCAAATTGCATGATTAACTTTAAGAACACAACGGTAAATCGGGAGAGCCAGGTTTTTTGATAACTGTTTGATGATGTTTTTGAAATCCTAGGTATAAAATGGCATTGGGAATTAAAATCAACTTTTAATAATTAAAGTCTAAGGGCAAAATGTGGGGAGATCCTAAATTCATTTGTTCAATAAATATTCACTGAGTGTCTCTGGTTAAAGAGAATGTGCTACACTTTGTGTAAAAATACAATTAATTAATAATCTATAGCCTTAAAGTAGAGTCTTAGGGATGGGTAAAAGAAAAAAATTACAAAAAATAACTACTAGGAAGTGAGATAGGTATGAAAAGAGAGTTGGAGCAGCATTCCAAGAACGGTCAGGAGACAGAGATGATTTTTAGCTGAAGGAATCAAGGGAGTCTTCAATCTTTCTCCCTGTCAATGCTCAGTGACTATTATCATTGATTTCCTAGTGATTTTAAGAGTCAGCTCTTTAGGAATGGCATAAATACATATATTTAAGTTGAAACCAGACCACCAAAAACATGTTTTATCCATCCTAAAAGAAGAAACATGAAAATGGTTCACTGTAGGTATAAACCCGATGGAAAAGACGAGAAGTACAAGACGGATGAAAACCATAAATGGATCGTAAAGCAGATTTGATACTTCTTAGATGAGAGAATTTTAATCTATATCAAGTGAAAATAAATCCACCAGAGAAAATGTAACAAATGGCATTTTTTTAACTTTGACTCTTTATAATGACTATGGCTTTTGTAAAAACATTCCTCTAAAAACTCATGGAAATGTTTGAATGCAAAGGATTAAAAAACAGACACGCAGGACTTAACTGTAGTTTTCGCTGGAATGACAGAAGTATAATTTAGTTTCACGAATTAATTTCTTTGATATATCTGTGACAACTGCTTTGTTTCTAGGATTTTGTGAAAAGTTTTTCTTTCATTTTTTTTCGGACGTGGAAGGATGGAGTGATAAATATCTTACTATGAAGCAGGTAAGTCTACCCAGTAATTCTGATACTGAAAGCAAATGTTAATAGGAATCTCTAAAAGCACAAAGCACAAAATCCTTATCTTTCATATTATGATCTACATGGAAATCTGATTTCTGACTTTTATGGTCAATAGTCTATTTTGAGTAATGAGCCCAATACTTTGAAAAATGGATACAGAGAAAATCCCTGCTGAGGAAATTGTTTAAAATAATCATGGAAATCTGTAAATATAATCATCAATAATATTTAGCATCTTCTTTCAAAAAACTAAAGATTCAGATGAGTTATTTTTATACCCCTCTAAATGACACCAAACAAATTAATCATTTCCATTTTATAGATAGAAGGATATTATATCTATTTATCCAAGACTATGTCATGAGGCAGAAATACTTAGAAATAACAGCTCTGACATTTATCTAAATTTTCTTAAAACAGATGAATAACATCATTTGCATAACACACACTGGCATAGGCCATTTATGTCACTCTTCATATTGTAAACAATTCTTCTCACTTAAGCTAAATCCTGCATTTCAAAACCAATTCCTAACTACTGCATATATATTTAAATTTAATTTTGACTGGAGGACAGGAAGAAAACCTAATTTCTGCTCTACTGCTAAATACCGAATTCCCCATTTCCTAACCCAACATTCTACATTTGCATGGCCTTCCCATTTTTATTTTTATTTTTATCATTACCTGCATGTTGACATATGATGGCCGTGAGGCCAGGCGGGCCCTTTCAGAGTTTTGCTGGGCAGCGGCCGCCCTCTCCGCAGCACGCTCACTTCCTGGAGCCTTCTTGTCAGCCAAAGGGCTTTCTGTAGCATTCAGTTCAGGATCTGAGAGCAACCTGTCAGTGCTGCTGTGAAACAGAGTTTGGAATTTAACACTCCACCGTGATACACAAATGTATTGAATGTTTCCTGTATGCTACATTTACTTTGTATGTTTACTACTGTCAACTATTTACCTGTATTAGCTCATTTCATCCTCACAACACTGCTCTGAGGTCGGCAGTATTATTATCCCCATTTTATAGATCACAGAAGTACCCTGTCCAAGGTCATACCTCTGATAAATGGCAGAGCTGGAACCCACGCATTCTGACTCTTAAGAGCTGGAGCTAAAACTATTTCATGACAAATATTCACACACATTATATATAGTATATATGGTATTGTATATGGTACATGTGGAATAGACAGACAGACAAGATTTCTAATTTGTATACATCAAGGAGATAGCAGTGGCCAATGAATACACAGTCTAAACAAGACTCAGTCAATCTGAAGGCATGCAGATGATCCGGTTCATATGTGTGAGATGTATATGATATTGCTAACAAATCTGCTATGATCAAGGTGGCAGATAAATAAGAAATATTCGCCAACACCTGTTCAAGGGCTATGGGAAGGGCATGAAACTGCTTCATAAAATGAGGAACAATGATCTGAATTACAAAAATTGATAATGCCCTATGCATACACCTCAAGTTCAAATCCAACTGCATGTTAAGCTCAAGTAAAAGAGAAGTAAGAAACATTATTAGTCAAAGAGCTGATTTGTTCATTCATTCTTTCTTTTGTCATTCACTACTCAGTTGGGCCAGGGGACATCCAGGGAATTTAGAAAGGACTATTGGAATACAAAAGGGGGTGCAATAAACTTTGTTTCCATGACAAAAGTTCACAGAGGCTTCACAGATGACATCTGAACTGGAATTCAAAGGGCATCTATAGGTATACCAGTGCAAAAGGCCAGGAGAACAGCAACATGGAGGGAACAGCATAAGCAAAAGAAAGGAAGCTTGCAATACAGATAGTTGGTGGTTTTAAAGCCAGAATATGCCAAGATCAGACTTGTGTTTTCAAAATAAAGAGACAATGTTAAATTCACAACACATTTAGTGATAAAAGGAATAGGTATATACTTCAAATGTTTCAATATAGAGAAGAAAGCAAAATCATTTCTTAACTTATACTAAATAATGTTAATTATGGGTATTAGTACCATGTAAAGAAAAATACAAATATAGCAGCAAATTTAGACAAAATGGGAACAATAATAATTAATTGACCAAAGAGTTTATAAAAACTAATCAGACTTTGGTAAACTAAAGAGGAAATAAGACTGTATGTGCTATATGTGCCTATAGACATTCTACATTGTAAGAATATACAGCTAAACCTTGAACAGCATGATTCTAAAATGCATGGGTCCACTTATATGCAGTTTTTTTTTTCAATAAATGTACAGTTAGCCCTCCATATCCCTGGGTTTTGCATCCTAGGATTCAACCAATAATGGCTCCAAAACAGTATTTTTGATCCATGGTTGGGAACTGGGGATGCAGAGGGCCAACTGTACGCATTGTTCTGTGCCATTTTATATAAGGGACTTGCGCACCTGGGGACTTTCTTATCTGCAGGCACGGGGAGGGGGATCCAAGAACCAATCCCCTTTGGATACCAAGGAAGGACTGTTGGTAAGTTTTTGGGAAGTCAAAGTTATATACAGATTTTTGACCACACAAAGGGTCAGTGCCCCTAACACCCACGTTACTTGAGGATCAACTGCGCAAAAAAACTAATACGACAGTAGAGGGAATTTGGTAGATGGGATGGGTGGGAGCAAATCTTTTCTATGTAGAAGCATTTCATTGTTTTTCTTTTTACAAACACGTGAATAGACTGCCTATTTGAAAAAACAAGATAAGTGGAAAAAGACAATAAAATAAGGACAGCACGTTTGTAACCATCCTATGGTAAAGGAGAGCTATGTTTAACACAACGTCTGTATTTATACTCACTGTGATTTGTAATGAGTGAAATCATGATGCTGCCAAGTATTTAATACCAAAGTTAGTATTTGGAACAAGGGAGTCATAGTTTAAGTTAGAAATACAAAGGCAAATGAAGGAGAATGCACAGCAGGAAAATATCTGACAGCAACAATCAGAGAATAAATATTGCCTTGCTGATTACTGAAGAGCAGAGAGAATGTTAAAGTTTCAGAGCAATATAGATGGGTTAGAGGACCCAGATAAAAACCTAACCAACTGACAAGGAGATGGACTATAGAGAAGATAACAAGGGTTAAAATTACCAGATATTATTCCTTAATAAAATTGTTACCCACAAAAACATCACTAAGATCAAAACAGAATACCACTCAGCCATAAAAAAAAAGATGTAATACTGATATTTGTGACAACATGGATGACTTTGATGGCATTGTGCTAAGTGAGATAACTCAGATGAAAAAAGACAAGCACCATGTTCTTTCACTGATATTTCACCATGTCATTTGTTTTTGTATAAAAACAAAAACAAAACAAGTGAACAAATAAAAACAAAAACATAATCATAGAGGCAGACAACAGGTCGATGTTACCAGAAGGGAAGTGGTGTACAGGGGGGCAAAATGGATAAAGGGGGTTAATTATATGGTGAGAGATGGAAAGTAGACTTTTGGTTGTAAGCACGATGTAGTACATGCAGATGTTGAACTATAATGTTACACACCTGAAACTTATATAATGTTATAAACCCATGTGATCTCAATAAAAACATTTAAGAAAAATGAAAAGGTATAAAGAGAACTGAAAAAAAAAAACAAAAAAAAAAACACAAAAACTCACGGATGAGATGAAACTCACTTGAATCAAAGAACACTAACTGCTGAACAAATCCAGTTTTGTTCCACTAACTTAAAACAAATCCAGCTTGTTGCACAATGTCTTTCAAAGGATCAAGGACTTTTAAGGATGAAATACATACTGTAAGTGGGAGTTTTTTGTGCCATGCAGTAGTTCTACTGTCTGCCTCTTGGCACAGGAAACTTTGGAGGAACCCATCATCTGTTTCAAGTCACCAGCGTTCCCAGAGTGGGAAGGACTTCGAGGCATGCCTACTTCAACAAAAGCATCATTACAACCTGCGGAGAAGAGAACAAAGTCAAACTCCAAACATTACCTTATCATCAACAATCACCTGCGATGGAAACAAACCAGAACCCAACTCTAGGGAGACACAGAGGTAACAGCTTTCACCTGCAGAGACAACACCTTAAATTCAGGCTGCCTCCAAAACTCAAGATGAAATTTGAAGAGAAGTCCTCATATTTTTTAAAGATTGTTAGGTGTCAAAGGGTTCTACAAAGCAGTTATCTACTTAGAAAAAAAAATCATACATACACACACACATATATATGTATTTAGTAAACTGATATTTTCCTGCTACACAATTACATTCACTTTAAGAAGTCCCACTGTCACGGGAAAGTGATTCTGCAGAAAAACTTTTTTGATTTTTCACCATGTTCTTTGGAAATTCATCCAAGATGTTGCCTTTCTGCATTCTTGAGGCAGGATCAGGCATATTGGTTAGCAAAAGCAATCTGAAATCACTTCACAGAGTTTCTACAATCCCTTTTATCCAAGTAACAGACCAGGCTCAAGTTCAAAAGGAAAGATAGATACCTTCTGCAGGGTTTGATTTGGGTGAGGCCTGCTCCGATCCACTTGTTTGTCTGGAGGGATCACTGTGATTTGCACTCAGCACTTTTTCTCCAAGTGATGAAGTGGATATTGCACCATATTTTATATTCGGAGACTGAAATAATAATAGAAAATAACATACAGATATGGTCACAATTCTAAATTTCATTTCAGGTGACAGTTTAAAAGTGTTGCGAGTAGCTTATCTCTTACGAACAGCAGAGATCACCTTATTCTAGCTGAAGGGCATTACCTGTGCGTGTCCATTTAAAGAAGCAGAGATTTTTTTGCCTTCTGTCTGCATGCTGTTGATATGGACGTCAACAGGAGTCAAGCCAGGAGGGGGAGATGGAGCTGTGTGCCCATAGGCGGGCACTCCAGACAACAAAATATTGGTCAGCGTGGCCTGGGCCGTAGGTGGGATCATAAGGTGTGGTATGGCAGAAAAACCTAGAACAACATTTCATGAAGACAGATATTAGGGGAAAAAACTCAGAATCAACAAGCATTATTTTATTATTTTCAGTAACAACAACTGACATCATTTTTGTTGCTGCAAATTCACAAGAGAATTTGATTTTGATACCTCTCTGCAAACAAGTTTAATGAACATTTCTTACAAAACGATGTTAAAATGGAACACTATACTCTAGAGCAGGGGTGTCCAAACTGTAGCCCGCGGGCCAACTGCAGCCCGCAATCCATTTTTAATTGGCCCACAGCAAATTCCAAAAATATATTTAGTTTACTTAAATAAACCAGGTGAGGCAATACGTACTTCACCTCGAGTGAGTGGCCCGGCTGTTTGTGTATTTTACTGCATATGGCCCTTGGTGAAAAACGTTGAAAAAAGTTTGGACACCCGTGCTCTAGAGAATACTTATGCAAGCTCCTCCCTGTGCGGATGAGGAAGCTAGGTAGATTTAGTGTGTGCAGATGACTACTATGCAAATCTGTCCTTCTAGAACCTCCATTTCCTAATTACCAGGTGAGTGACCTTCATGTGCCTCTGTCACTGCTCCCTGCACATCAGGCTCTTTTTCCTGATCTGCGTGTCAGGTTGGAAGAGATTTCACTTTTATGAAAAACTTTCTCGTGCATCATTTTAACTACATATTAGGGGATTTCTGCTTGGCTGCAATACGCTTGGAACTGTAGCTATTCCCCTAAGGACATGGACCCACTAGTAAGTTTTATTTAAAAGACATGCCTTTGATTGTACTAAAATGATACTGACCTGTTGCACTTGAAGTATTAGCAAGTGAAGGTGCCCATAATGTAGGGCTGGGGGTGCCAGAACTTGGACTTTGCAAAGGACTGACTGAACTATTAAGAGCATTCAAGAGTGAGTTCGGGGTTGTCGACGTGTTCAGAGATAAGGTGGTGGGGCCCAAAAGACCTGTAATAGAGGAATGGAAAGTCAGTATGCGTAAATTCAAGATTTTACAATAACAGATGGCACCAATATCACCATTTGGAATACACAGTGATAGAATCTGATATCTTCTAAATATGAAATGAGTGACAGGTTACCTCCTTTCAAATATTCCTATGAAATATTGCATGCTACGACTCCAACACAGGACCCAGTTTATCCACAGACAGGTGCTGATGGGAAAATGGAAGACATGTGTGTACTCAAACCAGGAAGCCGTCAGGGTCACTGACCAACGCCAGCTGCTTTGCATTCATTTCAGTAGCCAAGATGAACAAAATTTTGCTCAAGTGGAAACCCATTTTTATTTCTCTGCAAGAACTCAGTTGCCATATGCTTTCAAACAAACTCTTTTCAAACCACTTACAATTAAAAGTGAACGAGGGACTGTGTTCCTGCAACAGAATGGCTCCATTTGGCCGATGTGCAGATGGGCCGGGCTCCCTGGACCAGTTTTCATACTATGTCAAAACACATACATGACTTCTTCGTGCTCCATCTCAATGTGTATGAAAGCTATTCTCAGGGGAAAAAACATGTCTTTTTTTTTTTTTTTTTGGTTCTTCCCTTGTTTTTAAGGACTTAATGCTTGATTTAAATGATGAGATTTCCCTTTGGGCATTTAAAATATGTCCTGAAGTAAAATGTGGATTTATATACAAATTTCCAGGAATACTTAAAGCATGAAGTAGTATAGGATAGGCATAGCCATGAAAATGTTTTAAAAATCGAGTAACTGAATCTCTGCTGATTTCTTTTCTCTCTAGTACAGCAAGGAACTCAGTTCCTCCTAAGTTATGTGACACATTTCCAGATAAACTGCTGTATTACTAGGGCTATTCAGCTCTTCAGTGGAAAGCACCACTGGGAGACTGTGGGCCAGGAGAAAGAGAGAAAAATCTGCCTTTACTTCAATGACGTCTAGGCAAGGCTGCTTGGAGTATTAATTGTATTATTTAAACATGTTATATATATATATATTTTAAAGCAAGAATAGCTATTAGAAAAAAACCTAAAGATTGCTGTATTTTTTGTCTCCAATCTACACTGAATGGGGCAGAATGATTTGCTCGGGTTATTGCATTAACTTTTTATATAAAGGCTACTGAAAAAAATGTGCAAGAAAGTAGTGAACCTAGCATAGTTTAATATAGCAACTGACTTCAGCCTGTAAGATGGGAATCCATAAATGAGGCAATAAATATCACCATGACTATTACGGGGCTCACTTGACTTTCTTAAAGGACCAAAGCACTGAAATGTTCTTTCACCTTCCTATTCTCTGCCTTAGATACAAATACAGGTCTGTTTGCTCCCCTAGCTCGGTGGCCAGCCGCACTCTTGATTTCCTTTGTGTCTTAGCAGGAGGCAGGCTTAGTCCCTGGGAGTGGGGGTTCTGCATGCTTTCACCTCCCCCTCTCCCCACTTCTCATACAGATTTGCAATTACTTTTCGAAACACAAACTGGATAATCTTTATCTCTAGGGACTGATGGCAATATTGCAAATGCAAGAGAGAACAAACACATAAATTATACTCAGCCGCTGACTTCACTCTCAATGGCATTCTTAATTTAGCAGAACAAACACAGCCACTGAAAATAAAAGTCAGACCTTGATTTTTTTATGCTAAAAGAATAAGAATCTGGGAAACAGGAATCCATAGAGTCTAACAAACAAACAAAAAAACCCAAAATAGATTGATCAGAGTTTTGTTGCTTTTCATCTGATTTTAGGGCTTGAAGCGGGAAAATCATAGCCTTTAAAATGTAGCCCCAAACCAGAGAAAGAAAGGGAACTGGATAATCAATCCCCCAATGACTGAGAAGTGCTATAATAATAAATGTTATACCTAGTCCAGTGAGTCCGAGGCCTGCTGAGGCTAAGATATCCAGGCTGGGACATGCCAGGCCGGCAGGGCACGATGCTGGGGACGGACTGGTTGCTATGGTAACCCCACTGCTTTCAAGTCCGAGGAGACATTTCCTTGCTTCATACATATTTAAGGCATTTCGCTCAACACTTTTCACAATCACAGACTATGAAAACACATAATGGGAAAGAAAAAAGTGACATGCAAGTACTCTACAATGAATTGGGGAGGTGGGTGAGACATGAACGTGGTAATAAAAATTTTACTTAAGGAATATACTAATGCTGCTTTAAAATCAACTGCAAATTCTAACCACTTACTATGCTTCCTCCTTTTGGAAAAACCATAAAATGTTAGTTACCATTTATTGGGTGTGTCCTGTGTTCTAAGAACTGTGATGGAAGCTGCACGTATATTCCAATTCCCACCAAAACCTTATGGGTTAGAAATTTATTCATATTTATTGAAGATTAAGGGATGTACCCAAGGTCACAGTGCAGCTGTGGAGGGACAGCGAGAGGACTGGAAAAACAGACCATCTCTAGAGTCCATTGTCGTTTACATCGTCCTGTCGTTAAAGCTTTTCCCCCTTGATCTCTTTTTTTACAAAACAAATCAAACTTGTCTCTAGACAGTGTATAGACTGCAAAATAATAGTCACTTACGTTTGACATTTATGGTCTACTAGTTAACTAATAGACCTTGACATACCACTATTCCTCATTGATGACATATCTATGGCAAAGCTTATAATAAAATAAATTTCTAAACAATAAATCTTTTTTTTCCCCTCAATGGACTCATCTAGAAAATTGGAAATGTGAACCCAAGGGGGAAAGCCTTCAATGAACAATAAAGAAAATTTGTGGCTGAGAATCCAGTTAAAGCAGCAGTAAGCATGGCGGCCAGCAAGGCAGAATTAAATGGCCTGTGATGCTGCAAGGCTTCCGAATTCTCACTTATAATCTATTCTCCCCCGACTTGTGCTCATTTGCTACTGAACTCCAGGAATTCTTCTTGTGTCTGTCCATGTTATATGCACAAGTCCTCAGAAGTCTATTCTGTCTTTATCTTTTTGTCCTGGTATCTCAGCGACTCCAGTCCACTCAAATTAGTCAAGCATGAAGCTTCACAACACGTGAAATGAATGTCCTCTTCTCTAACTTTAAGCTCATTATACCAAGTTCACTTAGAATCAATACTCCTTTTCCTTTCAAGTTTTCTTTGGAAGAAGGCATGATTGTTTTTGTTTTTTTAAAACTGTACACTGAATACATTATTTACATATATACAAAAATGTATGAAATGTATTATACATATACCATTATGCATATATAAGATTTGTGGTTTAGAAATTTTAAAAAATAGAAGGCATAGCTGTTTGGTATTTCACCTACTATAATAAAAATATGCAACTTGCTTTTATTACTAAACCCCATTCTTTTCCTTCGACTTCTGGTACAAAGGTTTCTTCAGAGTGTATAACTAGAAGCAGAATTGCTGGGGGTAGGGTATTTTCAGTGTGATCAGATATTCCCAAATTGCTCTTCAAAGTGGTTGTGCCAGTTTATGAAATATTCATATAGGAACATTCCTCTTTCCTCAAATTCTCACTAGCACTTAATATCATCAGTTATCCCATTAAACTGTTACAATATATGTAAATACTGAAATTTTGCAACACCTTAGGGGAGAGGTCCCAACCAGGCTGAACTGGGTATAATTCATTACTAAAAGTATTCATTAATAAAGAGAATGGACACCTATTCGTTACATTTCCAGTGCTAGCACAGTGGCTGCCAAATAATACGTAAACTAAATATTTTTTGAATTGTACTGGATATGTACATATACACATATAACACGTTTGTCTTATCAACTCTCTGGTAGCTTAATAATCAGATGCAAATTGATAAAAAATGTTTTCTCTTTCCTTCATATATATATATATATATATATATATATATATATAATTTTTTCTATATATATAGAAAAATAATGGTCACTAAAAATGGACTCCAAACTCAACACACATATAAAGAAAATGATGATCAATAATGAATGTTGTTACAAATTTATACTTGTATAAAACAGCTAAATATAATACATAATGACATATGCTATATAGGATATTTACTTCCTTGAGTATGCAAATACACACTTATATACAAATAAAACAGAATGTGATATGATACATGGTTCTCCGGGTCCAAACTCTGAACCAACCTTGCTCGGCTGTTTTGGCTTTGGTTTAATACTAATGAAGACATCAAGCTGTTCCATCAACTGAGCAATGAATTGTGGATCAACTTCAATTTCTTCCTTCATATCAAACATCAACACAAGAGGAAGACAACCCTAGGAAATGCCACAATAAAAAGTGTAGGAGTGTCATTCATTTAAGCATCCAATAATTTAACATGCCTACAAATAATGCAGTATTTTACAGATCTAAAGAGTAAACCAAAGTATTAAAGCTAAACTATATATCTACACATAGCTCAGAGGGCTGGTGGCAGAAACCATTTTTTGGGTGACAAAATTATGTGTCTTAAGTTTCTATTTTTGGCCCTGAATTTTTTACTCATTCTGCACCTGGGAAAATTCCTCTATCCTCTGACTTCAGTTTTGTGAGTGATGGCAGAAACGAGATTTGCAACCATATCCAGGGTACTCATCTTATGCCCTCCTCAAAGACTGAATGGTGGCTCTTATTGTCTCCTGAATGAAATCTAAACCTGTATGAGCACTTAAAGATCTTCACATTTTCGCCTGGCTTTGCTTGTGCAATCACAGGTCTCTATGTCTGTCCCTTCTTCCAGACTAGACCAGCCTCTTGACTGTCTTTTAAACAGATTCTGTTTATCAGCATCTTAACTCATCAAAAGACTTCTTCACCAACCCAAGTGCTACTTCTCTTCTGATGCAGCTCAAACCTTACCTCCTTTCTGCAGAGTTTAGTGTGGTTTTTTTTTTCTGATGCTTTCTTCCTGACCCCTAATCTACTGAGTATAAGAACCACATCACACACATTTTTTGATGCACAGGATACTCAGTGTTAGCCTATTGACAGATGGGTTTTGTACATAAGTATCAGGAGAAGTTATCATGAAACATACTAGAGTTAAAATGAAATTACTATGTTCCATTTTTCTTGTGGATAAAAGTCATTTCTGTAAGAACATGGCTATAGAAAGGTGATGGTATTTAAAATATAGGTTAAAGCCTTTTAATTCATCCCTCTGTCCCTCACTTCTTTTAATATTGTACAATAATATCTCTCATGCCCACCTATATTTTTGGCAGGTATGGTTAAAATACGTATATGACTTCATAACTGTGAAGAATGCTTGAAAAAGTTCACTGAATTCAAAATAATACCTAAAGAACTTGAAGAGCAGAAAAAATATGAATAAGCATAATAATGCTCAGATATGAATATGCCATCTGATTAGTAGTATATTAAAAATAGCCTGATAAAGTGAACTTGACTTAAAAAAATCATTCACAAAATAGATTTCCTAAAGTTATATATGATACGCCTTATTAATTATAACAAGTTCTCTTCTGTCAGAGGAATGGAGTCAACAATGCAAACTTGGATTTTGTAAACGTTTCTCAAAAGCGAATTCTGCAAGTTAATAATAGTGATGGTCATACCTGGAGCTTACTGATTCAAATGTCACTAAAGGTCACGTTCTGAACAGGAGAATACAATGATGTTTTTAATAAAAATATTTGTGAGTCCACATTATGTCAATCCATTTTGTAACTATGTATCAACCTACACACTGGGTTTTTAAATGAATATAGGAAGAAGTATTTCAAATTATAAACTGGAAGTAGTACTGAATTATATAATTCTGCTATTTTTCTTCAATGCATGACACTCGAATTCATGGCTTAAACAGCATTTTTTAAATTATGTCAGAGATTTATGAAATGTTCAAATGTTTTATGCTACCAAAATTTACGTCTTTGAGGGTAATATTTAAAAGGTATTTTTACTTTTCTGTTTAAACTGACTTTCTTCATTAAATGAAAACTGAAAACTAATATATCTTATGAAAATAATCACCTTCCACAAAATACAGTCAATTATTTCATTTGAACCACTTTGTTTGGTCTAAGTTTAAAAGTAATAATAATAAAATAATAATAATCCTGCAAGGAAATTATTCACCTATGTAATGAAATTAGGCCTGTTGAGGCACTATCTACCTTATTCCTTTATTTCCTTATTTGACCAGGCTTCCAAAGTGATTTCATAAATACGTTAGTATGATATGTGCAGCAATATACACTGTGCCCAAAGAGATAAAAAAAAAAAAATTATAACACTAATTTCACTAAACCTACCATGAGATATTGCCTTGCAAGACAGACAGACTCAATGGTGCCCTGGAGGTAGACGGTGGATTTCTTTTGTGGGTTACTGGGATCAGGAAAGTGGATCTGAGCACCCGTTCTCTGCATGATATGTTTGATGTTGCTTCCATTTCGACCCATCATAAAGAGATGATGTTGAGCTGCGATATCTAGTTGCGTGCTCACGGGAATAGCAGATGCCAAGCTCCCGGCAAGATGTTCCAACAGCATGGCAGTTCCTTCCTAGGAGAAAAGGGTGGGAGAGAAATAATCCTATAAAATAACTGTCCACGCACAGGGAAAGAGTCCAGTGCACTTCTAACAACTATGGAAAAATACAACACATTCTATAAGCCAGAATGTAATACAAGGGAAAATTCTGGCAAACAGATTAGTGGAAAATCCTTTAAAAAGAAAACGTGAATGATTTGTGCATGTACGATGTTTGAAATTATCTCAATCTCTTACCTTCACAGCACTAGTGTTATTCTGAGACCCTCGTACTATCACAGTAGCACCATACATTCGGGAACGCTGTTTAAAGGACACCGAAATGTTGTATGTTTGTGATATGTGCTGGATGGAGGGGGAATTAGGATCGGGAACTGGCTGAAGAATTCCAGCGATCGGTAACTCAAACATCAGCACCAAAGGAAGCAGCTCCTAAAATGACATTATGAGAACCCAAAGCAGATAGTTACATCATTATCCATTTAGAAATATGTATAATTCATTCATTCTTTACTAAGGATGGCATTTTAAAACATAAATTGCTTTGATTATAAACATAAGCTTCGGTAGAATATATAAAGTTTCTTAAATGACAGGATCCTTTTATGAAACCTCAAAGTTTGTAACTGTAACTACCTGTGGCATTTTCCTCAGGCTTTTCTTTTTTTTTAGTTTCAAGTGTACAAAACAATGTAATAGACATTTACTCCCTTCACAAAGTAATAACCCCCCTTCCCCAAGCTACTATCCCTCTGACATCGTATATAGCTGTTACAATTCAATTGACTTTATTCCCTATGCTGTACTCCACATCCCGTGACTATATGTATATTAAATTATAGTTGACATTCGATACTATTTAGCTTCAGGTGTACAGTGCAGTGATCAGGCATCTACACTGTCCATGAAGTGGTCTCTCTAATATGACAAGTGCCCATCTGACACCCTACAACATCTTGACAACAACTGTCTTTCGTATCCCCGTGGCAATATTGTAGCTACTAATTTGTACTTTCTAATCCCTTCACCTTCTGCCCCATCCTCTTTTTGATCATTTCAAAATCACCAGAGAAACTGAGTCAGGCAAAATCCAGAAAGTCTTTAAGACACATTTTTAATGTCTTAAACCGACTTTTGTCACTATTTCCTTCATAATGGACGTGACTGTTATAAATTGATGAATTATGATTTTTAACGCCCTGTAATGAAAATGTTGCTGACAATGACTTACGGTACTAAAGTAATAAATAGTTACCCGAATTCTAACTCGGGCAGATTCTACTCCTGCCGGTTGTCCTGCTATAGATACCTGCAAAAATAAGGAAATACAGAGTTAAATTTCTTTTAATTGAACCCACATCTGCTTTTCCAGTTATCTACATCTTTGCTACTCAAAGTGTCCTCCAGGAAGAGACAGCATGGGCACTATCTGTAAGCTTGTTAAAAATGAAGGATCTCAGGCAGCAACCCAGACCTGCTTAATCAAAAATTGCACTTTAATGAGCTCCTCAGGTAATTTGTGTCAATTGATCTCCATTATCCCCTGGAAGTCCTGAAACCTCACAGCCCCAGTGAGTTATCCTGCCTCCTTTATAATTTCATTTGTTCACTGCATTTTTCTCCCTTTTGTTTAAACTCCTTGCAGACTAGATGCATATCGATACAATGATACTGCTGAATGAACTACATGGGAGCTGGTTGGTAAAAAATTGTTCCTCTAACACCCACCCCCAGCCCTCTGCTGGGACCCCTTGGACTTTCCCAGGATCCATCAACTAAAGAATTAATCTTGGCATGAGGGTCAGAATGTGGGGCTCCAGGACAGTGGTCTCGAGCATGTGCCTATGCCACACTAGTTATCAAATATTGTAAACACTGCCCTTGCTTTTTACCATGACCTTTGATCCAGTTCTTTGTGAATGTGTCCCACTATCACATTAGTCCCCATAGAGAACAGACTATTTTATTTATCTTTGTGGCCGACAGCTTCTAGTATTGTGATTAGCTGAGAGAGAAAAAAACTTCCAAATAACACAAATAATATCTGTTCTTCAAGTACTGAAAATGTTTTCATGTGGATAGGTGAGTTGATTTGTTTCCAACCATAAGAACTGGGAAAAATGTGTATGAACTAAAGAGAGACATAATTCAGTCAATGTGAGGAACAGGGCACTCATGGACTGCCCCTCAGAAGGTGACGTGGTACCGCCTGGAGGACCACTCGTGGGATGCTGCAGACAGAATCCCACAAGTGTTGCTCGGCCTAGGCAAGCGTTCAGGTCCTTTCCTAGTTCATACGTTCTCTGAGCCTTTCCTTAGGAACTTCATTTTACGTGGCCATCACTTCCTCTCTTCTCTTCTACCAACCACTGAGAGATCAAGAGTTTCGGGCCCACCTACAACTCTTTTCTTCAAAAAACCAGAGCACTTTCAATCTTCTTGTGGCAGGGGGGAGGGTCATACAATCTATATACTACATGCCGTCTCCATGATTACTTTTTTTGCACTCATCTCCCCAAAAAAGCTGTGCATACAGCAAAACTAATTCTGTAATTTGTCCCATAAAAGTTCATGTGAAAAGACTCAGCACCTGGTTGCTTTTTTCTGCTTGGTTATTCCTGTTGGAATCTGGAAAGTGGATGTGGCATCCTGTTTCTTCCATCACTTTTTTAATATTGTTGCCACCTTTGCCGATTACATGAGAATGTTCTGTATGTGAAACATCCATCTTCAAGGTGACCCGATTGCTCTAGGTGGAAATAATGTATTATTTCTTGAGGCATGAAAAAGGAAGGAACCACTCCCTAAAGCACTTTCCCGATAGGGAATAACATTAACAAAAAGTGAGCCAGTGGGAGACTACAGATTTTTAAATAAGATCTTAATCTACAGATGTTCCATTTCTATCTATTTCTCTTTGGATATTTAAAAAAAAAGAAATATTTTCAGACAAATTTGTCAGAAGAAATACAAAGATATACTCTTTACTAAGATAATTTTTTGGAAACTAGCCTTTAAATAAAATAAGCTACAATTACAAATAAATTACTCATTTTTTTCTTTAATAGACATTATTCATGAAACATTTAATTCAAATAACTAAAAACAGATGAAAACACAATTCTAAGACTGACTATATATACATGCTAGTAGAACTGCAGAAGTAAGATGATAGAAAACTAGAAATAAAAATAAATCTCAAAACTGAATAAAGAAGTATTTACAAGTGTTTTCACAATTGCTATATTATGGTATGTCAAACTTTACAAAGTAGATCTATTATTCTTGCTGATAGGAAGAAGAATGAGGAAGAGATCACAAAGTACAGATTTCTAACAGTAAAATGGCTTAAGTAAACCAATACAAAGTATGAAATTAGTTATAGCAAAGCAAAATGTAAAATTCCAAGACAATGGATAACTATGGTCATACAAGGATAATTGTATTTAATTTGGAGAAGTTTAGTGTTATAAAATTATAACCACGAAATCTTTCTCTTTACAAGATTGATACTGAAATTCTTCAGTCCTTAGAAAGTAAAATTAAAAAGTCAAAAGACAACAAGGTATTAAAAATATCAGTAGTTTTACATCTTCTGAATTCTTAAATTTTAAACATATCCATTACATAGTTAGATTTTTAAACTCAGTTCTTTTAGTTTAACATTTCAAAAACAGGAAAAAGACATTCTTTTCTGGAAAAAAAATTCTGAAATATTTAATAATTCTTAAAAATAAGAATTATTAGGCAAATAATTCTTTAAAATAAGACAAAAACAAAAAAGAATGAGAAAAGATTTTTTTAAAAATGGAGGAAGAGGTCAAAAACCATTTCCATGACATACCAGGTGACAAAACATAGTGGTGAAAAACCAGAGAGCCTGAATTTAAATCCCACCTCCCCATTTGTCAGCTACTGGATCCTGGGGAAAATCCCTAATATCTCTGTGTTGAGTAAGGTATGAGGATTAAACAAATTAATATTTGTGAAACGCTTAGCAAAGTGCCTGGCACATAGTAAGTGGTTTAACGTATTTATTAAAGTAGATTCTCACAGATGAGTACACATTTTTAGGTATTTAAATTTCCCTATTATCTCTCTATACATACTTGCAGAGCGAGAAAATGTACAAGAGAACGTGTCAGATTTCATGCCATCCCACATACAGAGCCATACAGAAGATAACTTTGGTTTTCTATTGGCATCATAAAAGCAAATATGCTAATTATTATAATCTTTATTACTTACGTGCCCTATACTAATCAGGCTCACTGTCTATTTCTGAAGATGGCATGTAAATACACATATATGTAAATGATACAATATTATTCGATTACCCAGCATGAGAGAACCCATTTAGATTTTAAATAGAACTTTACATCCATTGAAGCATCACAGGTGCTTATTTTAAAACCCACCATTACTTTCTCCTGGTTTTTCTTCTCCAAATGGTTCTTTCAGAACAGCATGAAGTAGCCCTTGCAGAGACAAGGTTCTGACATCTGAGTGTCCTTAACATTCACTTACTTTTGTGTCTAAGACAGACATGATCATTTCCTTGGCTTCCTTAACATCTTCTTTCTTTCCAGAAACCTTAATATGGGGATCTATAAGAAATCAAACACAAAGTGTGCACGTGAAACCCCCAAACTCTGTTTTAAAAACTGATGTCACAATATAAGAAAAGAGATTCCATAATGAATTCAATATTTGATTCATTCTGTGTTATTATTGTAATAAAGACAGGAATATGAAAAATACGTAAACTGCATTCATCCGTGGCATCGTTCCTCTGAAAACTGGTTAAATCATTTAATTTTAAATTTAATTTCAAAATAAGTATATCATATAATTATTTTTATTGGTTTTTGAATATGTAAACTTTTCGTTTTTTAAAAATGCCTACAAATGTATAGTTTTATATTTTCTCCAATCGATTGCAAAGAAGAAAACATCTCTGTATCACTGTACTAACAGTAGATCTGATTTTAAACCTTAGATAGTTAAGACCTTCACCACCTCTCACCCAGACTATTGTAATCACTTCTTCAAATCCTGTCTCTCTCTTGTGGGTGGCCCTCTATAATCTGACTCTTACATTACGACAACTAACAAGGTCTTTTTTAAAATTAATTTTTCAATTACAATTGACATACAATATTATATTGGTTTTAGGTGTACAACATAGTAATTAGACATTTATATACCTTATGAAGTCAGTAAGTCTAGTACCCATAGCCCACAATTTTTTAAACAGGTGAGGGGTCTATACGTTCAATTTATTATTTGATCTCTTGCTATATTCTAGGCACTGTTCTAATGCTTTAAGCGCATTAACTCAATCTACTCCACAGTTTTCTTGGTGAGGTTGTTTACAGAGGAAACTAAGGTACAGAGCAGTTTGGTAACTTGCCCCAGAAAACCACTCAGAGGCTTGTTCACTCTAATCCAATGTCTTCCAACACTGGATCCACACTTTCAACTATGTGATTAACTTAATTTATAAGATAGAATTATAGGTCAAGTTTAATAGAAAAAAAACCCTTAGTCTTCATTAAGGAATATTTAATATTTATGTAAAATTAGTATTAAGTGATTAATATATGTCATGTCTATTGTTTATTACTGCCATGGAATTTGATGTAGAAAATCATTCATTCATTCAGCAAATAGTTTTTGAACCTCTACTATGTACCAAGGCACTGTTTTAAGGGCTGGGAGATTTGTCAGGGAAGAAAAAAGACTCCTGTCCACATGGAGTTTACAGTCTTGCGCAGGGAGACAAATGTGAATCAAATAAATAACCTAATATATTAGAACATAACTGTTATGAAAGAAAAGAGGACAAAAGGACCAGGAGTACCAGCTATGGGAAGGGGTTAGGGGCTTTAGGCCTTACTGAGAAAGGCTTAAAGGAGGTGAGGCAGCTGGAATCTTCCAGTGGAGGCAAAGTGAAAGCCAAAGCTCCAGGGTGGGGATGTGCCTCTGCAGTTCATTCCTTAATCAGGTTTTCACATCTCCCCAGCAAGCTACATGTTCTGTTACCATATAGGTCAGCCTGACCGAGTGTAAGACCATTCTGGGGTAAGCCAAAAGTTGTATGCCACTCACTTTAGTGGTAAAGCTGCATAACAGAGATAATTTACGATTGATTGTCATCACCATCATCACAATGATTACTAATGACAATCTTACTGACTGCCTTCTTTGCTGAGTCCTTCATACACTGTACATCACCCCAGGTCGGCCACAGAGTCAGCAAATGTTTGCTGAGCACCTCTCACTATTAACAAGCAGTTCTGCTGAGTCCTAAACCATTAATTGTCTAGGGTAAGAAGTTGGTCACCTGGTGAGGATTTTATCAAGTTACATATGTTTCCCTCATATTGGGTTTCACCCATCCCCATCTCACAGTCCATTTGAAAAATCAATGTTCTGACGAACATATTTGTAAGGTGCAATCGAACAATTGAAAAAGAGAGAGAGAGAGAGAGAGAGAGAGAGAGAGAGAGAGAGAGAGAGAGAGAGGTGAGGGGGTGGAGAGAGGGAGGGAAAGGGGGAGGGAGGGAGCAAGAGAAGAAGAGGAATAAGAAGAAGGAGAGAGAGAGAGAGAGAGAAATGAAAGAAGAATGGGGAGGAGGAAACCATTCTCTAAAGCCACCCTCTCTGGGGACAAGGATGGAGCAATAGCTTCAAAGTTCAGGAATGCATCTGACCTCCTGGGGCAACATCCCAGCAGCTGTGCTTAATATGAGTCAGTGCCACCACTTCCAGCCCCCCTCCTTCTCCCTCTCCCCAGACTGTCTCCAGGTGACTGCTCTTGGCCTTGGGCACTTCTCCTTATTTTGTTCTTTAATCCCCCCTCAGACATTAACCCTGTCAAAGGGACATCTGAGGATCAAAGACTTGAAGAGTGGTTGAGACTTTCTAAAATGTCTAAGTGTCATCAGGTATTATAAGGCAAGGGGCCTAAAAGCAGGGCAAAATGAATGTCCAACAAGCTGGGAGAGCCTCCACTGTAAGGCGTTAGGGTGTCTTGTTCACACTGCTTGCTCCTTAAGGCCTCCTAACAGGGAGGACTTTTCTCTGTAAGTCTTTCGCCAGCTTTAGCACACTTATGTAAACCAACAAACCATTTTCTTCAATAATTCTTATTAAATCCATTACAACTGCTCTAGGCAATATTTACATAAAGAGCTGTCCTACATTCAAAATTTTGGTCTCAACTCTCTTCAGCTATAGTTTGAATTACTGTAGGCTGACGTGGTGTTAATCTCTACTGAACATGCACTCTCCTGCACAGGATTGGAACCTGGATCTAACCTGTACAGGATCAAAACATGCCTGCATCAGACTTCTAGCACTAGCTACTATAGGTTCCTGGGTCTCCAGGGCCCAGTAATCAGCATTTTGTTGGTTTCCCAAGTAATTTTTACATCACATATAGACAGAGCTTATTAAACCACATAGTACACATATAACTGTAGTCTCTTATGTATGGATCAAGTATATACAACATAAAATGCCTCTACAGGAAAAATAGTGCATTTTCTCACAAAATAAATTAACAGTAAGTATCGAGTGGTATGCTAATCTGAAAACCTATTACTTTACAGGCTGGATAATCACATTAAAATTCCTAGGCATCTGTAGAGGGACAGGAAACCTCAGACCCAATTTAAGATAGAATTTGCTTTTCCACCATCTCAGCATAAATAGAACAATAAAGAAAACAGAAAGGAAAAGCCTCAATAGAAAACACATTTTATTTCAAAGTGAAAGAGCACCATCTAGTGACCCAAAATTTAAATTATAAATGGACGCAAATAGAGACACACCCACGACATACAGTCACCAACATGTAACAACGAACTGTCTCTAGGACCCCAATCGGCACTTGTTTGGGAAATGGTTTTTAAAATAATCAAGTCTCACAAGTACAGAGAAAAACAAACATGACAAAACTCTGGTTTAGATCACTAGTTGGCTAGAAAGATTGTATTTTCACCCCCTCTTTTGCCCTCGTTTAAAGGATATGAGCTCCAGATTGAACTTCATGTGCTCATTCCAAATCCTGAAATACAGTTCTCTGCTTTCTGAGTGCTACAGTGTACAGTTCAAGCTTGTCCATGTGCTCAGGTTACATCCAGACCAATTCTGAAAATACTTGATGGAGAAAAGAAACACCCAAGTATTAACCATAAACATAAAAACAAGGAAAATGCCCGCTATGAAGATTGTTGGAAGGTGGTAGAGAAATAGAGAATAAGTGTATATAGTTTCTCCCCCCAAACTAACTGCTTTGAAAGACAATTCCAATTTGGGCATGAAAGTTCTGAGAGACATTTGCTCTAAAAATAATACTCATTGATTTATAATCAACCCTCACACTCCCTAAATACAGTGATTGTCTTAGTTTTGTAACTTTCACAGGGCAAAACAAGTAGCAGATACTCAATAAACTGTTGTTGAATGGATTGATGGCTCCCCTGTTTGGGGAAAAGGCTAAGGAGATGGGAATCTGTGAGAAGAGCCTAAACCTCATATCCAAGGTGACCCCATGTACTGCACTTCCCAAAACAGTTTTGACTTCAAATATTCTGATCTTAGTACTGTTGTAAAAATACAGAGAATTGTCAGATATTCAACCAGTATTTCAGATTCCTGTCCCACCAATCTGCTCACAACTCTCCGGTGTCATCCTATGGAAGAGAAGATGACCAGATGATAACCCAACCTTCAATAAGTCATGTGAAGCTCTATGGACATGGGTATGAAACTGGTACTTTATATGTGTATATTGAGCACACAGATCTTTATGACTTCCATATATTCATAAGGACTTGATAAGGCAACAATTGTTTTCATAAGAACACATGCTAAAAATCTTATCTTCAGTAAAAATAAATGCTTGAAAGAGTTGGGATGATTACATGACCTTAAGTGAAATTTAGTTCTATCTTTACAAGATGATCTCTTGGTACCCTGGTTTCTGCTCTCTCGTTTTCCGTCCTTGGAAACATCTCCATTCCTGGAAACATTAGTGAATGTTTTATTGCTTTTTCCTTCTCTCCTCAAGCTTATGCCTCCTTCCCCTCTCATTCCTGTCCCACGGCAAAATCTATAGAAAATACTCATGTCAGCCATTTCATGGTGTTTATTATGCTACAGAAAGTGATGTGCTATTGACATATGATGAATTTAAGCCATCAGTGTTTCACCAGTGATCTG
Source organism: Rhinolophus sinicus (assembly GCF_036562045.2). Lineage (NCBI taxonomy): Eukaryota > Metazoa > Chordata > Mammalia > Chiroptera > Rhinolophidae > Rhinolophus > Rhinolophus sinicus. Next base: position 39,089,890 of record NC_133757.1, on the reverse strand, counting down.
TTTGTAGCTACTTTCCTGAATCCATGACTGATTGCTGTGAAAGGAAAGATTCAACCCCCAAAATTCAAAGTAATGCTTTCGTTCTCAGCATGTTCTCTTGGAGAAAGAAAACAACAGAAAATTCCTTGTTTGACTTAACCCCACTCTTCCCACCCACAATGCCCCCGAATAAAAGATATCTTATTCGAGTTGCACTTTTGTTTATGGGGATAAGTTCTACATCACAACGTGAAATCAGGAAGGCTTTGGTACGTTTTATGTATGCAAACAAAACTGTCAAACTGGCCTTAAATCCGTAAGAAGAGACCAGGGACAGAACTCACTTTCTCCTGCCTGGGCGCTCTTTTCACTTTTATTTCAAGTTCCTCCTGAGTCGTAGACTTTAAAACTGTCTAACCAAGAAGGACATGGATGGGGCCTGGGCAGGGTCCATCAACACTCCTGGGAATGGTCAGTGTTAACAGGCAGAGAAGCATCTCGAACCTCCTCTGAAATTCCCTGCGTCCACAGTTGACAAGTAGTTCCACGGCAGAAATGGCCAAATTTTTTAGATAAGGAAGACTGTGGCTCTAGGGTAAGGATTCTGTCACACAGCCAATATGCATCAAGTCTCAGAAAAAGCCCCAGACATGTCCAGGTCACTGGTTGACTTGGATCACACAGGGATAGGCTAGGAAAAGCCCGCCACAAATTGTGTTAAATTTTAACAACTTTGACTCTGCAACAGGCTACAGATTCCCTTCATGTTGTGGGAAAAATATGCAGATTCCACAGTCATGATAATAAGTTCTGAATCCCAATTAAGCCATAAAGAAGCTTTGTTACTGTGGAAAAGTCTCTGAATCTCTGGAGTACAGTTTCCTCAAAAAAGAAAAAAAAAATGAGGGAGTTTGGTCCCATCATTGTTATACTTATAAATCTAAAATTCTTTAATGTAAAGAAGTACTATGAGGTTCTTAAATAAAACTAACGTCATAAGCAACTTTATTTTCAATTTTTTGATATCTCACAATAAGTAGCTCACCAAAAGTATCACAATCTAAAATGTTGCCAAGAACTTAAGCTGCAGGCAGTAAACACAAATGGGTCTGAAATAGCAATCTGCTTCTGAGCTGAGGAAAATTAGCCTCTGAAACCTGGTGATGGATCCATAACTGGCTTCAGAGATGGCAGCTTGGGCTTTCCTTTTGTTTCATATGCTCTACAAATGTGTAATTCTGTATCAAAGTAGATGAAATCCAGTGTTCACCCCACTGGCATTTCCTGAATAATGTGCTTGCAGGCCCAAAACAAATGCAGTGATGGCCCAAAGGGAGATTGCATTCTACATCAAACCCTATTTGAGCCATGTCACAGTTCAAAACTGATACCATCCAACACGTCTGCTTTTTTTTAATCACTTTTCCTTTAGGCTGGCAAGTCACTTTGCTATTAGCAAAAGTTAATTCAACTCATAGTCAACTGGCCATGGCCTGTGTTTTCCTGTGAAACAAAGAGTTTCCCTCTGACCTCTTGAGAAATAAATTGTCCTTTATAAACAAAAATGTTACATGGGTCAAATAACATACCATAAAGATATATGTGCTCCAATGTTCACTGCAGCTTTATTTACGGTGGCCAAGACATGGAAACAACCAAAGTGTCCTTCGACAGATGATTGGATAAAGAAGTTGTGGTATATATACACAATGGAATACTATTCAGCCATAAGAAAAGATGAAATAGTACCATTTGCGACAACATGGATGGATCTTGAGATTATTATGCTGAGCGAAAAAAGTCAGAAAAAGTTGATAACACTATGATTTCACTGACATGGGGTATATAAAACTGAAAACAACAAAAGAACAAGACAAACAAATGAAGAAACAAAAACTCATAGACACAGACAATAGTTTAGTGGTTACCAGAGGGCAAGGGTGAGGGGGAAGGTGATAGATGAGGGTAAAAGGGATCCAATATATGGTGATGGAAAGAGAACTGACTCTGGGTGGAACACACAATGTGATATATAGATGATGTAATACAGAATTGTACACCTGAAATCTATGTAACTTTACTAACAATTGTCGCCCCAATAAACTTTAATGTAAATAAATAAATAGATAAATTATATACCAATATCACATTTTTAAGTGAAGGCATATACTTTATCAAGAAATAGAGAAAACCTGAACTGACTCATTAAACATGACTAGAAACGACTAAAAGAACAAAACAGAATGACAGGAGACCGATGCACTTTCAGCTTATTTTATAGCCAGTAATATAGAATCCAGATTCTTTCAAGGAATGCTGTTTGACAACAAGAATTCCAATAAATGGAGTTAGAATAAAAGGGCAAGAAGTATATTTGGAGAGGCAGTGGAAGACCCTAAGCTCTAAGTATTGAAGGCAAAATGTTGGTGAACAGCCATAATACATCAGCTATTACTACTGGGATCAAGAAAAAACAAGTCCACCTGTTTTAGGCATTCCTTAAACTGTGTTACTTTAGGAGAAGGCATAAAATCATCCTTATTTACCTTTAAAACAGAAAATATTAATCTCCTTACTAGTTAACTAGAAGAGCAGGGAAACGGACAGTGAGAAGTGCCAAAACAAATACCGGGGGTGCCAAAAAATGTGTACAAGTGGACACTTTGGTCAGCGTTGCTCAAGCAGTAGTTCGCCGTAATCAGAGGTGTCTGAATGCTGATGGTAACCACTCTGAGCACCTCTTATAATTGCAGAAGTCAAACATGACTTGTATTCATTTTTTGTTATTTGTATATATTGAGTATTACAATATTAATAGTTTTTTTCTTCCTTTTTTAAAATGTGTATACATTGTTTTGGCACCCTCTGTATATTTTAAATTCAAAACAATATTTCCATTGGTAATCACAATCAGTTCACAAACCATGATGCGCTGAGATAACTTCCAATCAAAATTCCATTTGGCAGAATGAAACCTAACACTCCACAGAGTTAAGAGCACTCTTGACATGAGAGTGGCATGAGTGACATGGGCAAATCCACAGACAGAAAGCATGGCAAGTTCGTCACGATGTTTTCCAGTTCAACGCTTTGACAATGACTGGAGACAGGGTGCTCTCATCACTAGGGTAATGAGCAGCTCGGGGAAGTTCTTGCTGAATGAAATAACCGGATGCGCTCACACACAAGGATGGAGCCCACGGACCCTTTATCAATTAGGTAGAAAAGAGCTCTCAGCTTGAGAAACTTCAAAGGTAAGCTAGCAGACCCACAAGAGCTTTTGCTGATAGAATACCATCCTTTCCAACTTAATCAGCAATAAAAGTTCAAAACACAATGATAATAAGCTATAATAATTGTTCTCCCCTGGTGTCTCAACTGCAGGAGGAAATAAGGCAGAAGAGAGGGAAGAAGTAAATCTGGCACAGGCCTCTTCTTTGTTCAGATTTTTTAGGTGCCTTATCAAAGCTGTTTATTTAATCAGAAACAGAGTTATAGGGACTCAGCAAAAGCCTAGAAATAAGCTCAAAGAAGAACAACGAAATGCAAACAAAGTACTAAGCAAATTCAAGGCGTAGCAGATGAAATAATCAAGAACAGATGTATTTAAGGAGTGTGCGAATTGGAAAAGGGTAAACTACCTTATCTTATAAACCACCTTATCTTATGCAGTGTAAACTAAACTCCGGGCATAATTGCAGAGTTGCTGCTCAGGTAGAAGGGGGGCAGAAAAAAATCCAAAGCACAAGAGAAATGTAGCTTTGGAACATGGAGGGTGGATAAAGAAAGTTAAAAACACAAAGCCTAACTCAGTTTCTTGAAGCCTTTTGGCATCGGAGTCTATATTCCAGAGATAAGGAAGAGGATTCTGGGAAGTGGGGAGGAAAGAAAATTAACTGCCAGGAAGAAATCTGGAGTCATCTGAATGGTTTGTTTATAACAATTCTACACAAAGCATGGGCACTGCCAGGTTAATGCGAGGGAGAACGTTCACATATGTATGAGCTACAGATAAACAACTCTTGTGACATTGGGAACAAAGCCCAAGCCACAAGGCATGACAAAAGTAATAATGCAAGGACCCAGGATGAGGAAGGAGCGGTAAAAGAGCTGAACTGAACACAGGCCCTCTGGAATGGAACTGGAGCTGCGAACCTATACACAACGGTCCGTTTGACAAAGGAGGGAGCAGTGAAGTGGGGATGGAGGCATGTGCCAGCATAAAGTATCCTCAGGAAACTGCACTGAGATAGCAGCATGTTATGCAAGAATTTCTAGGAGCCAGAAGTGACTAATCTTCCTTCTCTCTCCAAGGAAGACTGATGTTCGCAGTGTATATGGCAACTCCCAGTGGTATTGCCTGTGGTCTAAAACCGGAGCATGGACTCTGTGGCCAGGGCAGATTGTTCCTTTTTACAACAGCTAGGACTATTTGTGAAACATCGTAACACACCACTGCTGGTTGCCATTACAGAAAAGCAACCATGGTTCAAGGGTTCACACACATTAGACAAGGAAAGTCCTGTAAATGAAGACTTAGCCACATTGTATCACATACATGATCTCTTTGTTTTATTTCGGGCCTACAAAGAAATTAAAAACCAGAAATTCTGCCTTTTGAAGATATTTGAGGCACAATTAAGGGTGTATGTAAGAAACAACAAAACTTTTAGGAATTCAGTTCTAAAAATAACTTAGCACCTAGAGACTGGCATTGAAACTCTCCACCTTACAGTAAGATCTAGTGAGAAAGTTGTACAGATTGCACTGAAGAGCAATTAATTAAGGATTCATATAACTCTGGGTGTTAAAGATTTGTTTAAGTTTGTTCATGATCTCAAGAAAGTAATTTTCGCAAAAATTAAAAGTACCTCATACTAGGTAAATGAACCTTAAATAAAATTATTTGGAAAATGCCGATTCTTACTCCCAATTTTTATGGACTAGCTAAAAAGCTGTTAGTAGTTTTTTATGCAGCCACACATACTGGAAACTAATATCCTTGCCTCCAACTGGATATTATTTGTTTCGCTCACACTTTTTTGGTGACAGGAGTAAGTAGGAATGAAAGGTCTTAATCTCGTACTCCTAAGAGTTTTACATCTTTTGGGAGGAAAATATAATTTAAAACATCAAATAACTTCAAAATGTCCTTTATTTTTCTCAATAAAAATATTTAAAGTTACCTTAAAGCCTAACAACTTCTAAATCAGGATTCACCAAATATTTATCTAAAGGTAATACCCCTGCTTAATTATCTTAAATAATAAAAAATTTGAGAGTTCGGTATTTTAAAACTTGGTTTTCTTCTGAGAGCAAGAAGGCAGGAGCTTCTCACCAAAAATCACAGAAAATGACCATCACCTGATAAGGGTGACCAATTAGTCCTATCCTTTCTAACAAGAAAGTTGATATTCTTAAAGCTGTTTCTATACAAAGTCCTATAAACCAAGAAAAAAACAAACAAAAAACCTAATTGTCCCATGAGAAAAATGGGAAAAACACATGGATAAATAATTCAATAGAAAAATGGTCAATAAATACAAAGGGTGCCAAAAAAATGTATACACATTGTAAGAACGGAAAAAACTGTATTAAAATTGTAATAATATATACCGATAACGAAAGATGAATACAAGTCATGTGTATACATTTTTTGGCACCCCAAGTATATAAACATGAATAAAGTTCAACCTTACTAATCATTTTTTATTTATAAAATGGGGAAAGATTTTTTTTTAATTACATATACGGCTCACAAGGATATAACTAGACAAACTAACATACTCTTGATGGAAATAAAAGTTGGTGTAACATGTCTGGAGAGCATTTTGGAAATATTAATGAAGAATCACAATATCATAATTTCATATTAAGGATACACACATATTTAGCCAAATAAAAAGGAAAACTCCCAGTTACCAGAGATTATTTCTATATTTTTTATTTTATTTTATTCTTCAAGCTCTTCTATAGTTCCTACCATGAAACGTATACATTTATAATGTGGAAAAAAAACACTCACCCCCTAAAAGATTATCTGTATCAGTCGAGTCTGAGATAAATTTGCATGAATTACATCCTTATACTTGAAAACAAAATGTATTTCAGTCCTAATGCCTTGTTTCCCCGAGCACAATGTTTCAAGAATCCCCTTACAAATTAAGACCTTTAAACATGTTAACGATAATGACAACAGCACTTTCTCAATTAGAAAAGTTCCTTCTTTCTCATCTACAATTCCATGACAGGCTTTTTGCCATGCAGTTTCTGAACTTTGGCTCTTTCTATTTGTTGTGCCATCGCTCTTTAATATTTTATCAACAGACTTTGGCTCTGAACACAGACTTCGCAGTGAAACTGGAGCAAAAATACATAATGATGGGGTTAGCTGCAGTTGAAAGACACAGTTGGAACAGAGTCCAAATAGCTGGTGAAGGCCATATGTTTATGGCCACCACTAACTACTCGTGAAACTCTTTCAAACATTCATGGCCCCATCTCTCTTTTTCTTCATCAATTGTTTCCAAAATAAATGGAAACAAGAGCAAGCCTGGTAGTGGCGGTACAGTGCTCTTTCTTAAAAGAATGTTCTAATGTCCCCCCAAGTAAGGACATTAAGAAAAGCATTATTCATGTATCATTCTCAGAGTGTGATTAAACCACTCATTGATGTCAGTAAATAACAACCTCAAAGGACAGTGCCCTCATGACAAATAACTTCACCAGGATGGCAATAACAACTTATTTATCTCCTGAGCAGAGAAGTCCCAGTAGAAAATGGTACCTCGATATGTTCCACGGGCCCCTGCTCCAGGGATAGTCTCTTGTCTTTCACTCTGCCCTGCTTTGTGCCCAGGAAGCTGAAGCATCTCTGCTGGTAGCTGCAGGGCTCCGTGACCCAAGTCCAACCAGTACCTTCTTGCCACAGTCCGTTTTCCATGGGGCTGTCCTTGTCCTTCCACCTTTGGGTGATAATGGTTTCCAGCTATGGCCAGTTTTTATGCCTCATGGTCTATTAATAACTATTTGCTCATCCCTTCACCCTGTCTACTGTTAGTAGCTCCGTCGTTAAGAGTTTATTTAAATCTTTTGAAGTTAATTCTGTTTTCTGTCAGACCACGGATACAATACCTCTTCCACCAATTCCTTTTCTTACCTTGATGAAAAAGTGTGCAAGGGTGGTGGTGAAGTGGAGAATCCTATAGTCAATATTTGTGCTGTCTCTTTTCTCCACAAAAAGAAGCTTTTAGGGGGCACACTCCATGCCTTTACAGGTTAAGAATAACATTGCTTAGGTCTTTGCAGACACTTGGTTGAAAAGATTGATTTCTTCTTATTGTTCAGCACAAGTCAATTTCACAACCACAGTAGAGAACCATAATGCAGTTTTCTCTTTATTTTCTCTCCTCTCTCTCCCTTCTTCCCTCCTCCTTTACTTCCTCCCCCTTCGACCCCCTCTTTCTCTTTGCCTCCCCACCCGGCCCCCACAGGCTATGAAAATGCATTTTCATCATATAATCATGTTTATTCTGGTACATTACTGGAAGTATCTTGGCACCTTCAGATGTTCCCTGATAAATGTGTTGTAATGTTTATAGGACCTTTGAGAAATATGTGCGGATTCAGCAGCATTTCTAAATTTCTTTAATATTTTCTTGGCTTCCATACAACTTTTACCTCTAAAGGCATTTGTTTGTATGTTACATCCAAAAAAAAAACACCCAGTTTTAAATGCTATAGACGTGTATCTGTTTTGTGCCAACTTCAAATCTACAAAAGTGTTTTTTTTTATAAACCAGGGTTTCTTACTGGGGCGGGAGGAGGTCTATGGATTATTCTGTGAGGCTGCGAACCTGCCTCTCATCACATTCAAAGAGGGTGTACATATGCAATGGTACAATTTTCTGAATGGTTCTATAGATTCTCAAAAAAGCTAAAAAGTTTAAGAAGTCTTTGTCTAAGTAGAATGGAATGTTATAAAGACACTAAGAGAGCATACTTTAAAATACTTCAAGGATTCACTGTGTTTGGCATTACTATAGGCTGATATTTATCTTCTATTCAGATATTTTCAACATTTTTTTGAATATGACTTCAGGAGTTATATTTAAACATGAATGCTAAACAATAAGATAATGCCAAATTTATGTGCATCATTACTTTCTTTCAGCCATTATAAGAGACATAGGAGAATACAGTAACAAACAGAAAGAATACAAAGTCTGTGAGGGAAGTCACTACTGAATCAAGTTGTTTAACTTTTATAAAAAAGCAACAAACTATATTTTATTAGAGTAAAAGTCCTAGAAATTTTATCATTCTGCTACAGAAATAGATATTTATTCAACAGATGATATGACACCTTGTTTCAGAATAACTCCTAGAATTATGTCAAAGAACTTCAGACCTGGAATGGAACAGAGTTCTAGTCTCCTTTCCCTTCTTTCATCAAGGTTCACCGAATGCCCACGTTGGGCCAGGCACATTCTACAAAGTTCAGCTACAGCGAAAATGACAGCACAGTCTGAGCCGTATAAGTGACCACAGGTTTTAAAACTTTCCACTCCCAGGATGCTTTGTTCCATATAACATTCCTCCCAAACTGTCCTCTAGACTGCCACATTTTTAGCGACAGAAAGTGTACTGCTTTACCAAAAAACAAACATTAGCTGTCAAAAATTATTTCCTTAAAACCATCGTTCTCACATAAACCTTCAATGATTCCCTGACCTGATAGAATTAAAAATTCAATCTGTTTGATGTGGTTTTCAAAGCCTTTATGATCAGGACCATGCCCAGCTGTTCAGCTTTCACTTCCTATTTCCTTTTACATACCCCACACTACAGCCAAACCCAAACACAGACCATTGCACCAAAATGCCCCATCATTTCCTATCTCCATGCTTCTGTGCCTGAAGCCATCAGACACTGCACTCTTCCTAATTTTGGCTCCATCTGTCCAATCCTCACCACCTTAAGGTCAACCCAAATGTCACATTTCATCAGGTCCATCCAGTGCAAAGTAAATCTCTGCTGGCTTCCCCTATCACTGCTCAGTGCTCCAACAGCCCTATCACATGCTACCCTATTATTTATATACCTACCATTCTCCTTAAGTCTGTAGGCTCCTTGACCTGATGGAAGACACTGTGTCCGGTTTTTGAATCCTCCACAGAACATATTACAGAATCTTAGAACACAGGCGTTAGCCAGCTATCTGGATTTCACTAGAGTGAGCAATATAGGCTTCCTGGTCCTTTTTATGCATGTGTCCCCTCTTCCTCCACACTAAAAAACCCACTCCTCTTGGCACACCCATGGCAGCCCTTCAGACTTTGGCACAGCCACCAGCTATGCTCTCGATCGTTTTGTCTTTGGACATGCACTCCCCCGTCCCTCAGTTAATTCCTTCTATGAACTGACTTTTTAAGTGAGGCAACTTTCATTTTTTGACTCCTTAATCTCTGGCACAGGTTATGGAATAAAGGAGGTGTCCCATTCACAAGTGTAGTGGTGGGGATTAAATACCAGTACATGGGCTAACATAATGGGCTTAGCACAGTGTCTCTGACATGGTCAGTACTCCATAAATGTTAGTTACTACTACTGAATGAAGGATTACCACAACAGTCGCCATTCTAGCTCTTTTCTAGACATATTCTTATTTGCTCTAATCTCTTGTAGAGATGTGCTCTGATTAGCAGAGTCCAACAGCTCTGTATAACCTACTGATCACTGTTAAAGCTGCGTAAAATGGCATTGATGGGAACATCTCACACATCACTTCTGGTGCAGGGACTGTGAACAACCCAAACCCTGGAACTTTCTCACATCAACCAGTAGAAAGCCCTGAATTTTCCCTCCCTGGACTGTCCTGTTCCATCAAGTGCAAATAACTTCTTCTTCTTTTTTTTTTTTTTTTTACAATGGTTTTAGTACAAATTATACTAAAATGTTTCAGGTTAGCTTTATTATGTTAGTGTCTGCTTTTTGTTTTGTTTGTTTCTTTAATGGGAAACTCCTATTGGTAGTATCATCCACACAAAGAGAGGCAGGATAAACAATAAACTAAACTCTTATTCCTGGCTTCTTAGAGAAATTTTTGTGTTATTTGATATCTGATATGTTTATTTTCCCTCACTTTTAAGGAGTATTAGGAATGTACAACACATCAGCATGGTAACTCCTTAGTGAAGATAGGTTCCTTCTGCAACTTGTGAGGGGATAACATTTCAAGAGAGAAAGACAAAAATAAAAATGGGATTATTTACTTTGCCATCACCTCACTATTCCGCTCAAAGAAAAGAAAGAAAGAAAGAGAGAGAGAGAGAGAGAGAGAGAGAGAGAGAGAGAATCAGATTACATCATTATGACCACAACAGGAATTCTAAAACTTGAAAATCACTAAAAAACTAATTTAGCATAAATCCATAACACATCTACAATACATATTTTTCACAGCAGGGTTTCTATGATACTTATATATTAGGAAATATAGAAAAAGTTTTAAGCAAGACTTCTAAATTAATTAAACTAGAACGTATCCGCTAAATATTATAAAAAATTACTCAGAAAAATTTATAGAATTTACATTTTGCAATTATAATTAAAAACACACGAACTGATTTAATAGCTTTGGATAAACATATAATAAAGACATACATGTGAAACACTTTGCAGTTCGACTTTCAGACTTTTCATGTGTTCATATTAATCAGTACAATAGCCCTGAACCCCCACTACTTTAACACTTCTTATTTTGCTGCCATCATTTAGGAATTTAGGCCCCATACACTAAATAATTTGGGGTCCTCTCAGCTCCATAGCTGATAAATATAACATGGTTAGTTAGTAAAGTACAATATATATGATGAAGGTGAAACTGCAAAATGAAAAGCCATCAATGTTCACAATCTTTTTTTTAATTCACAAAAATATTTTCCACAGAAAAATAATTATTAAATCCTTGAGTTCAGAACTATGTATTAAACACAGTTGGGCCAACAGTAGTTCAGAGAATACTAGTTAAGATAGAGACAGTGGTTTTGCGGACAAGATGACAAGGTAAATGCTCTGCTCACCTCCTCTAAAGACCACTAAACTACAGAAAAGCCATCACAGAATCGCCTGAAGCCTAGCTTAACCAAAGCCCTACAACTAAGGACATACAGAAGAAACCACCTTCAGACTGGCAGGAGGGGCAGAGACAGTGAATGGGCTGATCCCACAGGAGATTAGATGAAGCTGAGGATCGAGTCAGTGATTTAGAAGATAAGGTAGCAGAAAACACCAAATCAAAAGAGCAAAAAGGAAAAAGAATCCAAAAAAGTGAGGACAGTTTAAGGAGGCTCTGGGATAACATAAAACATACCAACATTCGTATTATAGGGGTAACAGAAGGAGATGAGAGAGAGCGGGAATTGAAAACCTATTTGAAGAAATAATGAGAGAAAACTTCCCTAACATGATGAAGGAAACAGACATACAAACCCACGAAGCACAGAGAGTCCCAAACAAGATAAACCCAAAGAGGTCCACACCAAAGACACATCATAATTAAAATGCCAAAGGTTAAAGACAAAGACAAAATCTTAAAAGCAGCAAGAGAAAGGCAGTTGGTTATCTACAAAAGAGCTCACATAAAATTATGAGCTCTTATTCAGTTTATTTCTCAACTGAAACTTTGAACCAGAAGGGATTGGCACAAAATATTCAAAGTGATGAAAAGCAAGGACCTACAACCAAGATTACTCTACCCAGCAAAGCCATCAAATAAAGACAAATAAAGAACTTGCCAGACACGAAAAAGCTAACAGAGTTAATCACCACCACACAAAGGAATCTAAGAGGGACTTTTTTAAGAAAAAAAAAAGATAATTAAATATGAATAATAAAATTGCAATAACTATATATTTATCAACAATTATTTTAAATGTAAATAGATTAAATGCTCAAATCAAAAGACCCAGGGTGGCTGAATGGATAAGAAAACAAGACTCTTACATATGCTGCCTATAAGAGACTCACTTCAGATGGAAAGACACACACAGACTGAAAGTAAAAAGGTGGAAAAGGATATTTCATGAAAATGTAAAAAAAAAAAAATGCTGGCGTAGCAATACTTATACCATATAAAATAGATTTTAAAACAAAGGCTGTAACAAGAGACAAAGAAGAACCCAATAATCTTCTGGTATTTATCTGATGAAACTCAAAACACTACTTCGAGGGGACATGTGCATCTATGTTTACTGCAGCATTGTTTACAATGGCCAAGATGTGGAGGCAGCCTGGGTGTCCGTCAATGCATGAATGGATAAAGAGGAAGTGGTACATATATACAATGGAATATTGCTCGGCCATGGAAGGGAATGGGCGCTTGCCATCTGCGGCGGCATGGATGGACCTGGGGGAGACTGTGCTGAGTGGAGTATGTCAGACAGAGAAAGACAGATGCAATGTGATTTGGCTTATATGTGGAATCTAAAGAACAAAATAAAGAAAACAGAAACAAACCCATACATACAGAGAACATTTTGATGGTTGTCAGATGGGAGGGGGATTCCGGGGGTGAAAAATGGAAAGGGATTAAGAAGTGCAAATTGATTGTTACACAGTCATGGGGATATAGGTTATAGCATAAGGAATACAGTCAATACTATCATAATAACTATGTATGGTTCAGATGGGTACTAGATTTATCAGGGTGATAGATGGGGGGGAGTTAAAGAGAAGGGTGAAAAAGGTAAAGGGATTAAGAAGTACAAATACGTAGTTACAAAGTAGTCATTGGGATGTAAAGTAAAGCATAGGGAATATAATCAATAATATGGTAATAACTACCGTGTTTTCCCGAAAATAAGACCTAGCCAGACTATCAGCTCTAATGTGTCTTTTGGAGCAAAAATTAACATAAGACCCGGTATTATATTATATTATATTATATTATATTATATTATATTATATTATACAGCATATCACGTCATATCATATCATATCACATCATATTACACTATACTGTATTTTATAAGACCCGGTCTTATATTATAGTAAAATAAGGGTTTTATATTAATTTTTGCTCTAAAAGACACATTAGAGCTGATTGTCTGGCTAGGTCTTATTTTCGGGTGGGTACTAGACCAGTGTAGGGGAATCACAAATTATATAAATGTCTAACTGCTATGCTGTACACCTGAAATTAATATAAAACAATATTGGTTGTCAACTGTAATTGAAAACTTTTTTAAAGGAGGGGGGAAAGTTGAAGGGGAATAATAGGTTCAAATTTCCAGGCATAAAACAAATAAATCATAGGCATGTAATGTACAGCATGGGGAATATGGTCAATAATACTGTGATAGCATAGTACAGTGTCAGATGGTTGCTGGACTTATCATGGTGATCACTTCTTTAGGTATATAGATGTTGAATAACTATGATGCACACCTGAAACTAATGTAACATTATATGTTAGCTACATTTTAGTAAAAATCTTTTAAAAAAAAGAGAAAGAGAATTGAAAATATTAAGTCCAAGAAAATATGAGACATGGTAATTATATTCATAATGGTATAAGATCCTTCCCTAATGAAAGTGGGCATGAAAGAGAGGAATACTTTGAAAATGATGAGCTTTTATTGTTGAAAAGATATCTTCCCAGCTCCTTCAGTTAATAACTCTGAAACGATCTAAATTTTATTATAACTTGCATCATCACTAAATAGATTAATATGCATATGCTAAAAGAAATAAAATATTTTCCTGCATCCACATATACACATATCCACATATACACAGAGGGTTTCAAAAAATGTAGACATTTTTTAAGAAAGGAAAACTATTAAAATTATAATACTCCGATAAAATTATAATATACACCGATAACAAAAGACGACTACAAGTCACGTTTGACTTCTGCAATTACAAGAGGTGCTCAAAGTGGTTTACCATCAGTGTCCAGACACCTCAGATTACGGTGAACTACTGCTTGAGCAACAATGACCAAAGTGTCCACTTGTATGCATGTTTTTTGGCACCCCTGGTCATTCTTTGGGGTCATTCTTCCACTGTTTTACTCCGTCAAGTTCTAGCAATCCTGCTAGCCAGTGCCCCTACCATACCCAAGACTACATTTGGCCTTAATCTGGTTCACAGATTGTTTGCTCTTGGAAAATAACACAGCGTGAACCTCCTCTGCAACTACCAGACATTAAGCAGTAATATAATCGGAGAGCAGTATCACTGTCCTGCCAGAAACTGTCAAAATTTTCAAACCAGCAGGAGGCAGCTTTTTGGAGGGAGGTGGCGGTGTGTATGGGTTTGGGGGGTAGGGGAGACTAGGAACTGAACTGAATCAAAGGGGAATATTTCTGTGCTGCATCCAATAACATAATGCATACGCTAAGGTTATTGAGGACTAGAAAGATTTCATACGTCCTGTGGACCAACTTTATTGTGTGTCTGGAAAAGAGAGGATAGTTGGAGTCACTGGCAGCTTTCAATGGATCTACCCTTCTCCATAACACCTGCATTTGTTGACAGAAATTTAACAGGACTTTTTTCTCTTAATAAAGTTCAGGAGAAGAAACGGAATTGGCATCAGCTTTTCTGACATGATTATTCTAAGTACAGATGCATTAGAAGCATCCTTTTAGAGCAGAAGAAAAAGGATACTTTTTCCCTTCCAGGTTCCTATCTTAGAATCCAAACTTTTAGTTGGAAAAGAGTTAGACTGCTTTGTTTGTGCTCTGGCCTATCCAGAACGATTGATAGACAAGTTGTCAAATCTTAGGTGTGATTGATTCTCCTGTCCTTGATGGAGAACATGTTTCAGGATTCACACAGGGAGTTCAATATGTGCAACCTCATTAACACGGAAGTCACTAATTCACAACATGAAAAGTTTTGAGCTAGGCTGGGATTTATCTTTACTTTGGATATGAAAAAAGTGTTTGATAAGTAAATGTATATAAAAAAATGTTTGGGCAAGAAAAATGCTATTCAAACACCACCAGGTCCTTTAGAAGCCAAATGTATATATTTTAAATCACAAACTACCTATAAAATCATAACTAAACTGGTCTCCCCAGGAATATTTGGCCATAATTTGGCCACAGGAGGGAAAGAAAACTTCCTTATAATAACAGCTTTTGGATTCCTATCTTCCCCTGATTGACAGATATCACCTTGATTATTGCAAGGTGATAATGATAGACTGAAATGTCTGTTCTCACATTATCTCTGGATTATTCCCGGGCACACTGATGAACTTCCCGGATACATTATTCCATTTTCATTTCCTAAGTGTCCCTAAATTTCAGCCCACTGATTTTATATTTTTATCTCTAACAGGCAGGGATTAAAGGCATGAAATTTAAAACCAATCCCTTTTCCTATTTTAGGTGAACAAAGTGGGAAGCACCTGACCTGGAACGAAAAAATGGATATTACTGATCGGTCTCAAGCCTCTGTGCTTCTCGTCCCTGAGTCTGGAGTGGGTTTGTTTTATGCTTACTCAGGTCTTTTTGCCCTTTTGCAATATCAGCATATACCCATGTATCACTTTCTTCACTTTCTATGTGTTTTTACTGCCGTAAGCATTTATTTCTTTAGCTTTTCATCCACAAGTGAATTTCAGGTTCTTTCCAAGTTAATAGATCTCTCTGCCAATAAGGTGTCCGGAACAGGATACAGAATTCCAAGCACTAAAGAATTTTCTCCATAGTCATATAAACCAGATTTTTTCCACTTCTGCTGCTCAGTCTAAAGACTCTGGGTATGTAAGCTAAGTTATTATAGATCCTTGATAGAACTGTATTTCTGGCAATTTTCAATCGTTTCTAGTTCTCTTTGTTTGATCATCGGTCTAATTAAACATTCAAAAGCCTAACGTGGGCGACTGGTTATTATCAGAGTAAAATAGGTACAGGTCCTGGTTCAACTAATGTGTTCTCGGTTCCTCACTCATAAAATGGTCTTGGTAGTACCACCTGTTCCATAGTACGTGCTTAGTAAACATCAGTATGTGTTACTACACCTATGTTTTAAGGGCGGGGGAGGCACAAAACAGCACTAGACTTACAGCAATTCCATGACTTTGAATCTTCACTTTGTATCCTTCTCAGTCTCTTTTCCTGCATTCTCTGCCTCTACTCCCAAGGTACCCTCTGTGGCATTCTTCTCTGTCATTTACCTGGACAATCCATCTACTCATGTAGCTTAACTCCCATCCAATACTCTGATGCTTTCCAATTCTAGTTTCCCAGCTTTGGTCTCTCTATAGTTCCAGCCAGCTTGTAAACAACGTCTCCACCATCCTATGATCTTTCGTTTCAACATGACAGATCCAAAATGCATTACCGTCCTCTATCCTTTTGGGAGAAATGGGGATCTCCACAATGGAGGAAGGAAAATGCTTGTGTAAAAAGCAATTCAAAGGTTAAAAGATCACGATCAGCATGTGACCTTGTTCTACTTTAATACAAACACCAGTCTGGGCTCAGAACTAACACCTCCTGAATCTCTCCCATGTGAGTAATTCAACTTCAGCAGTACCTGCCAGTGTGACACTGTCCATTACTCGGAATCATCGTGCTTATTTTTTTCTTTGAATGATTCCAAAATTTGTTGGGTTTGGAAACATTTTCTTCCTCCATCTAAACCAGATTTAACTTGTCATTTGGGATGCTGTCTTAGGAAAAGCTCAAAACTATATTCTCATAGTTTTTAAATCACCTTTGAAGTTTGACCAACCTACGATATCAGCTACAGCAGCTGGTATCTAAACAACATTAAATAATAATGATAATAAACATATTTTAGGCAATTTTTCTCAAATTCTGCAATATTTTTAAAATAACTACCATATCTTTTCTGTGCTTATGTATTGGGAGACTCTGTTATTTTTATCTATGTAGAGATGGTCAAGATTTTGAAAGTTTGAGAATTTAACAGAAGTACATCTGGGTATTAGGAGAGAAATCAAGTCATGTTAACAATTCATTACACAATGGCTTCCCTAGCTTTCCCTCATTCACAAAGGTAAAAGATCATAGGACCTTGAAACAACAGACATAATACAAGCTGGCTCCATTTTACATTTAGAACCTACGAAATTCTAACAGACAGACTTTCTACTCTTTTAAGTCGACCACTATATGGGGATTTGCTGTAGCAGTGAAAAATGTGCGGAGCATCCTATGTTTAAAGAGGAAATCACTCAGGTACTGTGCTATTCTTGTGTAAAATTAATCTGAAAACCTTTATACCCTTTGTTCTCTAAGGTTTCCAAAGTACACGTGCAAGTTTGGCCAATACCTATTAACTTCCATCTCACAGTAAAAACTCATGTCAACTGCCATGTAAAGAAAATTTCGAAGAGAGAACATATAGAAGCTTAATGTCATGTATATCACCTGGCACTGAAATGGCCCAATAACCAATCCACCCATTTAACCAGACAGACTAACGTTCCCTGCAGCACAGCGGACTCAGACCCCAAAGTTTGTAAAGAGGAATGTGGCCATTTTATAACCAAGTGCTCCATTTACCACACAGTGTAGAAACAAAAGAAAACATAAAGTTGACTACATTTTTGGCCAGATACTACTATATAATATATCATGTAAAACCTTATGGATCTTGATTTTGGCACTTCCACTGTATGCTGAGATATTTTTTTGCTGTATTCAGCAAACCCGACAACTACATTCTCCATTATTTCATAGACATTCCCATTAAGCTTGGCTGCAAATCAGATCTCATTGTCTGACCATATTTCCTCACTTTGGTGTCACCTCTTACATTCTGTTTGTTCTCTGCAAGTTTCCATGATTTTTGTTTTTCCATGTTTGTACATTCTTCAGCTTTCACTTACTTGGCCTTGAACTTGATCGGCTCTGTGAATCTCCTGGCCACACATTTCTATTAGAGTGAGAAGGAACTGGCCATACCAGGTTGGGTGTGCAGGATGTACAGGCTCTTTCCGACATAAATCAACAACAAAGACGTGTGGGGAAACGAGTTTCATGAGGGAAAGTAATGCCAGGTTAAAACAAACATTTGAAAAGAAGTTTGCTTTCAAACTGAATCCTGAACTCACACCTACAAGACGAAGTTTAACCTCTGCAATGTGACTGATTTTCACCAGGCTTTAGACTCCCAGTTCTTTCCTTATAGAAACGTCTCATAGAATTGTTTTCTACAAAAGTCATTAAGGAAGTGATTGTTTTTATTCGTGGCTGATAGGAACTTCCAACGTATCAGTTCTTGAAATGTGTTCATGAAAAAGATTATATAGGCACTTACTCTAGGCTCCTGGAAGATGACTGTATACTCCCAAGAATCAAAGATTCACATGCCAGAGTTTGCTTTGCAGTCCGTCTCCAGAAGCGTAGCCCAAATCACTTCCTTCTGTTTTCATTTGTTTGTTTTCTTACACAGACAAGGAATCAGCAACCCAAACGGTTTGTTAGTCATCCATTCTCAACAAGCTTTATCCATAGGATCAAAACTCCTTTTCTTGCTGTATTATAACATTTAAGCACAGAAACACTTCTACATTTTTCTAAGTGATTTTTATCAGTATAAATAAAGGGAGACAGATGGAACTAATTAATACATGAGGGAAATCACAATAAATTATCTCTAATACTCTGTATTGATGGGTATCTCTGCCAGTTCCTTTAAATGGAGATCGATTTAGGTCCATGGAGCTTAAAGTCTTTCATTGACTCATTTTTCAGTGTTTCTTTCATGCAAATGTTACATCTTGTCACTGACCCCTCCCCTAGAACTTATACACCTCTTTCAATTAGAAAGAAATCAACTTTCTTCAGTTCTATCTTTCTCCTTCTGTAGACAGCTAGTACAAGGTTAGTGACCTCCATTTGTATCTCAGCTTTGTTTATCACACAAATCCATTATTATGTTCATCAATTCTTAGTCCCTTACCTTACAAAATCGTAAATCATACCCTTAAAAATAAACTTTGCATTTTTTATAACAGTGACTGAAGAAGTCTTTGTCTATAAAGTAATTATAATAACCTTTGACTTTTCAGAAAATAAGCAAAGGAATGCTATTTGTTACTCCTCAACCAGTTCCTCTGGTACCATCAAATGTTCATTTATATCACTCGTAATTAATGTAAGGAAATGATAAGCAAAAAGGATTACTGGGTGTCTCCGATAGAAAATAGACATGACTTAGACCATATCCTTCCAAGTTCTCTGATTCTAGCACTGCATTGCCTTTGAACTATTTTATAACCCTACATTTTAGGATAAGTGAAAGCAAAACAAAATAAGTGTTGTCTACAGACATGCGAATAAATCCTGCCCTCTGGTGTGGTCAGTTGATTTTCCCTTCCCCCTCACAATAGAAAAAGCCAGCTTTAGGTCCATTTGTAAATTCACTTGACATTTCTTTATTCCATATGAATTTGTGCTTTTCCTTTGAATAAGTATAACATCTGCCTGGTTCTCTCATCAAAAATGACCAAAAAAATCTTTAACACGTGTTCTTATGTCTGTATGAGAGTCATAATGTTCCTTTCTTTGTCTGTTTGTTTTTTGGAAATTTATCCTTTAACACTAAAACAAATAATTCCCAAAGCCATTACTAAGGGCAATTTAAATCCCATTACAATAAATTCCAAAAGCACATTTTTGCTCACAGAAATGTCTCTGCATTGAGTATCAGTATAAATAAATGGCTTAGAAAATCTATTCTATGGTGTTTGGTGGTGATGTATTTATTGTGCTGATATTTTACCTAAAATGTACATATGAGCTTCTCTGTGGAACAGAACATAATACATGAGTTCTACAGTTTAACAAGAAGCGAAACTATTAGGTAAAGATATACTAAGGAGTTGGAAAACAGTGGAAACTGTCATTTGGGGACTCACCAATATGCTGCATGGATGTGATTTACAGTAATTTCACACCCTTCATGGAATAAGGGTTCCTTGAGAAAACCATTCCCATTCTCAGACCTGGCAGCAACCAGGCTTCTTTTAACACCGTTCGTTCTTTCCACAATATACAAATGCACAGTGGACTTACTATTAAAACCAAACCAGAGCTAAGAACACGTTTGCTTAAAACATGTTTATGGAAAACAGCAAACATTATGTCATATTTCAAATGACTACAACTCTCTCAAAAGTGAACAACCTTTCTCTCTCCTTTGCCCTTCTTAATATAATTCTATTTTTAGTTTTCACAAAACAGAAAGTCAACATTGAGTTTCTTTCACACCACAGAGAAAGAGTAAACAGAAGGTACTATCTTAACAATAAAATAATAATTTAGCGTTTTTCATTCCTTCATTACTTTGTAACTTAGCAAAGAATGTTTTACGGCACTATATAAACACCAGGGTTGCCAAAAAAAATGTATACACATGAGTTGTATTCATCTTTTGTTATCGGTGTACATTGAATATCACAATTTTAATACATTTTTTCCTTTCTTAAAGGGTGTATACTTTTTTTTGGCACCCTCTGTACATACAGTAAATACCCAACACTGTTCATATCAATTAATCCTTTCTATGTGCCAGCAAAAGGGCTTAAAATGCCTACTTCCCATATAGTTAGCCTGATATTATTTCTCTAGAAAAGTTTATAACGATTTTAGGTTTTACATCTTTTTAAAATTTACATTGAAATATGTTTACAGTTCTCTAAATATTTTAATGACTGAAGCTATTGTCCTTGGAATCTAAATTGGGCTTTCAGCAAGTAGCCAGCTTAAAAAAAATCTTCCTTGGAACAAACATTCACTTATTATTTTAATTTTAGTTTCCTCTCTCGGATCACACTTTTATTCCCAAGAACAACAAAAAATTTTAATGAGTAGGAGACAAAGAAGCTAGTCCCCATTTGTTTCATTATCTTGGACCTATACATGGTGAGAAGAAATAGCTGATAAAACACTTGATGCTTCACAGCTTTGGGTAATGATCTAGAGTCAAAATAGAATTACTACCTAGTCTGACGGTTTGGTTATTAGAACTAACCTTGTCTTTGCGGATGTGGGACCAGAGAAATAATGGGCTCACGTTTTGTCACAGCCCCAGTAGGGGAAGGGGGAAAAAAATAGATGAACTATGTGACAGGAATGCTTTGTTACTGAATATCAGACTCATGGTAGTAATATAACTGCCTCTACCAGGATCTACCCCAAACCCCATTTTTTTATTCAATAGAATTGTCAAGTTGATAGTGGAGAGGGCATCAAAAACCATTCAGCCACTTTTAGGCACCTACAGTGCAGGCACCTGCATAATCTCATATCTAGACGTATGTATGACACACATTTGGGGACCACAAGCTTATGAACAGGTTACATTCTAAAAGTGTTTTTGTGAATTGGTTGTGTAAAATACACAATATATTTTCCCAGCTTAAGAAACAACAACAACAACAACCACTTTTAAATGATGGCTCTGGTCCCAGATTTGGCTTCCAAAGGCCTAGTAATCCACAGAGTGACTAAGAAACTAGATATATAATTTGTTACGATATTGGAGAAAACATATTGCAGATGTATGTCAGCACATTCTGTCTTCTACAGAATAGCTCTGGAAACCAAGCACCATTTTTAAGGTTGTTTTCTATGCATTGTTTCTGATATAGGAAGTACAGCTTCTCAGCGTTGTCAACCTCCAAGAATTTCAAACGTTTTGCTGTCACAGCAAGAGAAGCCTTTGATGTGAGGGCCAGCTGCACACAGCTGATCTGAGTTGGAAGTGTCAGGCTTCAGGACAGACTGCATAGATATTTATGGCATCTCTGGTCCCAACAAACTTTACCCACCAGTAAATTTAAATATGCAAATAGTCATTGACAGAAGTCATAGCTGGTCCTAGTCATGTCACCTCCTTTATTCTTTAACTCAGAATACCTGGGAATGACTGATGTGGATGGGGTTCTAGCCCTCCCCACAGGGCTAGAAGTTACACAGGTACATGGAGTTTTAAGAAAAGGTCTGTGCCCTTCTGCGTTTTTTTATGGACAAGACCTCTTAAAGTAACTGAAACTTTAGTCAGAGATCCTGAATATACATCCTTTGTAACATCCACTTACTGGTCATAAGCTACACTCTGGCATGGACTCTCTGAGACTTAGTTTTGCATCTTTAATGCATAGTGGTGCTAGTCACACAGAGGCACTTTAATATTTTTTGTACCTTTGGCCTCCCACATCTCAATCAGGGGTGTATTTTCCAAAAGAAACATAGAAATGTGATAGTTGGGCAGATGAAATGGTACTACACTTAACTGTAATATCAAATACTCTTTTTACAGAAAATGTAGAACTTATTAAAATCTATATTTCACAGTTGAGAAATGTCTACATGCTCATATAAATCCACAGAACATAATGTACATGTAGGGTTAACATTCAACAAGGAGACTTGATCTCATGCCAGGGTCACAGAATTGATTTCATTATTCTATATGTACTCCAATATATTCTAAAGGGATGCACCTGGTTATACCTATAAATTATGTTTAGCACTGCATATTTTAATGACATATGGTTATAAAAGTTGTTCTTATCACAGCAATTAAGAAATTAAAGCACCAAAAAAGTAAATTGAAACTTTTAATGTTAGCACCTATGTAAATTTTTTGAATACGAGGTTGGACACAATGATTAAGTTCACAAACTCATCCTGGAAAAAGTGCTACATACCTCATTGCTGAATATCACTATGGTCACCTTTTTCACACAGCCTCTTCAGCACTTCCAAATAGCAAACTTGGTTAACTGTCCACTTGGTACAAATTCATAATGAATAATCTTTCTGATATCAAAAAAGGTTAGCAACATCATTGCAACAAGTTCGTGAACTTAACTGTCAAACCTCCATACAAGCATTCCTCACTATCTGTCTAAGAGGTACTGAAATCCTACTGCAAGGGACATCATGTTATCCAAATCTATTACATCCCTGAATTCTGGACAGTGTAACTTCCATATGCATGGTTTGCACAGCACTGTACAAAGTCTAGAAAGTTATTTATCTTTTGTTTGTGAGATGGATCCATTTTAAAAGGCATTTCAATGTTGACAAAGTGTTAAATCAAAAATATTTGCTCAAATATCATTTTGTTTAATACATTCTGCTTTTCCTCACAAAAGAATGAACTGCTGCCTTCATATGCCATTACTGTTCCTATGGAGAACACTGCAGCAAAACACTAGTACGTGCTAGCGTCCTAAACACCAGAAACCTCTGTGAGCAGGGGTGCGATCATATGGAATAGGACCAGGGCAAGAGGAAGCAAGCACATAGTCCCCTTGGGTGTCCTGCTAGAGAGGGAATAAGTACACTCAGTAAACTAGTCCTAAATATAGGAACAGCTTAAAATCAGCAAATGCTACCAACCTCGGAGAGGCAAAGGCCAGGCCAGTGACTCTAAATATTACCATTCCCCCTGCTTCTACCTGCACACTCAAAAATCTCAAAACAGCAAGTTTAATTTCTCACAGAAATGCTTGTGGTTTCTCAAGTAAGCAGCCATCCAGTCTACTTGGGAAAGGCAAAAAAAGCGGAAAAGCAAAAAGCAGGCTTTTCAATTGCTCTTTAAGTGAGAAGAGCCACTGGCTTCTAAGGTATGAAAGGGAACTAGAAAAGAAATCTCCATCTTGATGATGTTGGAATGAGTCACATAAGAGAAAAGGAACATTTTTAAAAGGAAAAGATGCAAAACTTCCAGACACAAGGGAAAATGGAACCAGTAGAGGTGTGATGTTGGAAGGCTGAAAAGAAAGGTATAAAGAAATGTGAGGGGAACAAATCTAGAGGAAAATGGAAAAAGCAAAGGTGGGCGAAAACAGACAGAGTGCTTACTCATGAGCACCGAAGGGGAAAGTAAAATTATCTCACGGTGAAAACCGCAGAACTGAGAAGGGCTAATCACCAAGTCGTGGAAAATATCCATAAGCAATGTCTCTCAAGCTAGCAGGTGCAGCCGATGCAGAGAAGCTTCCACTGTTAACCATGGAAACTAATCCAGACTCAACCACCACTGCCAAGGTTTTCCCCAAACACAATTTAAATTCACCTTCCAGAATGTCATTCAATACTCACAACAAAAAGAATATATATATATGTATTTATATAATCCAGGAATGTAATTGAAAAACAACCTTTCAAACCTAAGGTGTTTTTTCATTCATCCATTAAAATTTTGAGTTTCCAAGAACTCTGTGCAATTTTTCCTGAAGACCTCAGACGGAAAATCCCTAATACAGAGGAAGTGGTGCGGAGTTGCCAGAGCCGAAGAAATAATTCACCAAATGGACTGTAACGTGAAACCCAACCAAATGTAAACCCAAATCACATGAAGAGTCTCAGCTGTCCACCAGCTGAGGAACCAGCTATTCTCAGCTTTTAATGTGACAGCCCCACTGCCTTTTGGGACCATGGTGTGTGGAAGCTGTAAGGCTGAGTGGAATTTAAGGAGAAATGCTCTCATCTCCATCTTTCCTCAATATGACCAAAAGCAAAACAGTACAGCTGAAGACAGAAAGCAGGGGAGACACTAAAATGTGTACTCT
Source organism: Rhinolophus sinicus (assembly GCF_036562045.2). Classification (NCBI taxonomy): domain Eukaryota; kingdom Metazoa; phylum Chordata; class Mammalia; order Chiroptera; family Rhinolophidae; genus Rhinolophus; species Rhinolophus sinicus. The sequence continues at coordinate 39,065,331 of NC_133757.1, read as the reverse complement.
GGCAGTTTGTGAAAATAAAAACAGGAATCCAACAAAGTTCATAAGGCTAAAATAAGGGTGTCTATTTAGCTCCCTACATTTGTACTTGGTTTAAATAAAACAGTCATCAAACCCAGGACAACTCCTCCATGAAAACAAAAACAAAGAAAAATCTTGTGATCTGGATACAGCGACTTCTCAAAATTTTCAGAGTCAGGCTTCTACTCACTAACTAGTTTCGGTTTACCAAGGAACTTTAAGAGAAAGCAGATGTAACCGAAAATACAATGACTGCAATACATACTGTAATTCATCTGGTACTGCAAGCAATAAACCTCAGGTCTGTAGGGGACCCACTTGCAATTTTGATCTGCTACAAGAAAAGCATTTTCACATTCAAAGTCCCTTTTCAGGCTTCTGTTTTTTCTTTCAAAGTTATTTGGAAGGTAAACAATTTCAGCTTGGAAATTAGAGCTCAAGTAGAGTGTTTTTCTCTCTCTCTCCGTCTGTCTCTCTGTCTCTCTCTGTGTGTCTCTCTCTCTCTCTCACACACACACACACACACACACACACTCACTCACACATACACACACATTTGTCCTTAAGGCCCGTACAGTACAAATGTCCACAGAAGGAAAATTTCCCAGCCACGCCTGAGGCATCTCTGGACTCCCGGGGGGGACCACCCACTCCAAACACAGATGAGACATTGCTTCTGCTCCTGACAGTGTGGGACATCAACTGAGTGGAGGTTGCCAACCTTTGGCAAGTTATGAAGAAATGAGAATAGATCTCCAAGAAACTTTGGATTTCATTCCAAGAGGAAACACCCACTTTCAAACAGCTGCAGGTTGCTTTTTTTTTGCTTTTTTAAACAACTTGTGACCAAAGGTGCTTTAATCCTGTGACTGATTTTTGCAGAAGCCTCACGTTTTCAGCTTCAGGATTAACCAGTTGGCTTATGGAATTCACTAGTTTTATCCAGAATCTTTCAAGAACTATTCAACCAAATCGAAAAAGCCACTTTCTACTTAGAATACAAGAAATAAATACTTCCTCTCAAAGTTATTCATTCTAAATTTCCAACACACCATTTTTAGTCAGATAAGGGATGTGAGGGGACAAGAGTTAAAAAAGCAACACTGTACAGAGCTATTTTGTAACTTTAGGTGAACACTTGGCTCCATCTGGTAGTAAAACACAAAGCAAAAGCAAACCAAACACTTCTGTAGTGGCCAGTATAGTGATTTTCATATTGTTGTTTTTCAGTTTTTATTGTTGAATCTAGGTTTCTTACACACTTAATACCTCAAAATAGATTTTTCAATTGGTGAGCAATGAAAGAGAAACAAAAATTAAGCCCTATCACATAGTAAGCATGTTGAAATACCATCCACTACTGCGTTGGCAATTTTAAGGCAGGAGAGGCAAGAAAGAGAAAAAAAGGAACAGACAAGGAAAAGAAAACATTAGGATTGAATATAACAGAAAATGGACAGCACAGGAAAGGAAAAAGGGGCCTCTGCCTACCATATATTCAGACATATTACAAAGTCTAAGAGACAGAAGAGAAATTCAAAAAAAAAAAAAAAATGAGGGAGGAAAGGAGTGAGTGTGTGTGTGTGTGTGTGTGTGTGTGTGTGTTGTGTACACACCAACATGGTTAACGAGAAATGGCAGCACACATCAGTAGGAAAGGATAGAAATTATTTCTGAGAAAACACTTTTATGGAAATAAATTTGGATTCCTATCTCCCATCATACACGAAAGTACATTCCAGATGGATCAAAGATCTACATGGGAAAGGAAAAATCAAATAGAAACAAAAATTAAGGTAACTTTGAGCTTTTTCAGCTGGTGGAAGACCACCAGAAGCCATCCAAATTTCCATCAGCAGAAAGGAACAATAAAACATCATGCAGCCCTTCATTCTCCCCCTTCCCGCTGGTCATAGAGATGCATCTACCCTCTTATGACCTCATACGACAAGCATAAAGAAAATCAGCACACAACAAAGAGAGAATAGACACCTGGGTACCTGGCCACATACATCATTAGTCACTGGTACCAGCCCTGGACTGCTGACTTCCAGATCTCTTGTGATGGGAGGAAAACGTAACCTGCTTTTGGAAACTACTGCCGATTAAGGTTTCTGTTCCTTGCAGCCTGAAAGTACATGATCAAGTAAATGTTGTGTACCCAAGGTAACAAAAGAATGCTCACCACAATGTTTTTGAAAATGTGTCCTAATATACAGAGCAGATGTTCTCTTGAAAATAATCAAGATGGTGCCTCTGAAATATTCAACATAGCATCTGAGCATCAGAGGAAGATTCAGGAGGAAGAGACATGAGACAGACTACTAGCAGCCAAGTAGGATAATGATGTTGGAGAAAAACTGTTTTTTCATCAGCCCTGTCGAGGTCTGGTTCAATTGCCGCTAACCCAGGCTCTGACGGTGGTCAGGGTAGAATCAGCCTCAGGAGCAGAACAGCAGGACTTGTATTTGTGGGGGAAAATCAGGTCCATCTACTGAGATCTTTTGCAAGCAGATATTCAAACTCTGCCCCTGAGCACTTCTGATGTCACACAATTGCACACCAATACATTGAAAATGCCAAAAATTACACATATATGTTTAAATCAACAACTCCACAACAGCCCACATGCCACACAGTGGGCCAACCAGGCCTCAGGTAAGCTCTTTCCAGCTTTCTTATGCCATTGAGAGATGCCTTAGATTCAGAACAATAATTTTACCAAAACTGGGTTTTGTTTTTTGTTATTGCCATTTTCCCTCTTTACCTGAAGAGGTAGAAAAGAAAAATGCACTCAACATTTCATTCTATGTCTAAAAATAAGCAAAACTGCAAACGTTCAATGGCTCATGCTAAACCATCACGATGATATACCCTGTGAAGAACTGTAACAGAAAGGGAAGGCTTGTTTCCATCCTAACACCTTTTTTGTGCTTGATTTTCTGGAAAAAAAATAAATGCACCCTGTAAGCACGTATATGTACAGTCTCAATTCCCAAATGAATTAGTATATGTGCTGCCGAAGCGAGCACAATTCCCAAATGAATTAGATCACCTAAAAATATTTAGCCTCTGCATTTGATTTTTGGTTCCAAACCTACATGTGCATGGATAAATACTTCAGGCACTTTAAAAATAAAGCTGAACTTTAATTACTTCTTAGAAACAAAATTTGAAGTATTCATTGTTCAATAAAGGAAAATTAGAGTACGCATTCTGACTAATAATAAGCTTCAGTTATGTTTTGGGCTGTATTATTTTCTTGAATTATTCTTCTCTAGCTGTACTGATCTGTTTGCTCTAATAAAATATTTTGCATCTTAACTGATAAGTATTGAATTCCTAACACACACACAGAGAAAGAGAAAGAGAGAGAGAGAGAGAGAGAGAGAGAGAGAGAGAGAGGAAATAGTTACTACAAAACATGTTATTTCATAAATACAAAATATATCCCAGGTATTATTAATGAAAGTCTTAGTTCATAAGGAAATCTATGGTTGACATAGCTTTTTTTGATAGCTACATTTTTATTACAAATATTTACCAGTAACATCTCAAAATTGATAGTACATGAGGCTGACACCAGTTAAAATCACCACAGTAGAGATATTAAGAAAAGATTGTGGTCAATGTTTCGGCAACTGCACCATTTATGTTCAATCACTTTACTAGTATAAAAGTGAAAAAAGAGGGAGAGAGATTTCAGATAACTTACTGGAATGGGTGGTAAAAAAAAAAAAAAAAACAATGGAGAAAGGAAAAACAATCTTAATCATTTGGAGACTGTGGTTCTTCCTGTTTTTCCTGAATTAAGAATAGTTTTTGGAGATGTGCAGCCCTGCTCCACTTCTATTGCTATTGATTTAGGTGTGTGCAGCTTCCAATTCAAAGCTCTTCAATCAGCCCTGTGATTAATAGTTTATCCTCTAGGGTTGTTCTCCTATTCCATTAATTCTTAACGTGTCTTTTCAGAGCGAAAGAAGAAAAAAAGAATGATTTCCAAGGAAGAACACAAACAGGAATAGGAATCAGCTGTGTTCAGTGAGAACCACTCATGTAAGAAAGTATTTGTGGCTTCAAAAGGGTACAGACTGATAACAATTAAAAAGTAGGTGCCCTTCAGATTTCTAGAACTTAGGTATTTCTTAAAACTTTTCACTTAAAGGTGGTAACAGTCTGATAGTAATGGTAGTTATGATCTAGCTGTTTACTTTCAAAAATTTTCTACTCAATCCAGGTTATGGGTAGAAGGATAACATCCAGTATGTAGAGTTTTTCACCTACTGTATTTCATTGATTGTAAGACGCACATTTCAACACCAGTGAAGTAGAGATGCATCTTAGAATTGACAGCTGTAATAGCTGTTGGTCCTGTGGCAATCATGACACCATTCCGTTGCCTGTGCATACACAAACTGGCACACAAAGATTCAGATTTTCATATTTCTTGTAACAAAACATACCTAAGAGTTCTTGTAAGTTTAAAATAATTCCAAATGACAAGACACCATTGTGTCATATTTTAAACAGTACCATTTTTTCCTCCTTAGTGCTTTATATGTTTCTAACATTCAGTGGCTTTGTAGAGTCAATGAAACAGAGCATATATATATGATCCAGATAAATAGTACTTGTCTATGACTGGTGATTTGAGATGCCTAACAAACCAACTATAAAGCTTTCCCATTACCCATCATGGCCCCACACAATAGAATCCCTACTACACTTACCAGGCTTACCTCTCACTAGCTACTATTCTTGCTGTCCTGCTGTTAGAAACAAACTGTTCATGATGCCCAAAACATTTGCTCCAACTACCTGCCTTAGTACTCTCTCCTGCTAGAACTCACTATGCTCACATTGCTCTAGATTTTGAACCTTTAGTCATCCTTCATAGTCCGTGTCAAATACTACTTTTCTAAACAGTCTTTTTAATCTCTTTATCTAGATTAGTCCTCACCCTACCCCTGTGAAACACTCCAAATATTAATACTATGTCTACATGATCTATATTTGAACATTATAAACTTAAGCCTGATGTCGGAATTCAGCCGGTAAACCTAGGTTTTGTTGGTCCACATCATGCTTTATTTTTGTTTGCTTCTTTTTAACTTGAGCCAACAGCAAAAAAATAAACTCACAAAAATCCAAACTTTCAAGTACGGAGTGCCCAGTTCCTTAGACATTTGAGTTTGCAGTCCAGGACTTATCTAACTAAGGGCCTGGAAGTCTCTCAATAGTAGAAATTTTATCTTACACATCCTTGTAAACCCAAAGTAGGTATTTTATAAACAGAGGTTGAAATGAATTTTTTTTTTAATTCATTCTAATAATATTACAGCTTTGGGGCATGCTCTGTAAAAGTCATATATAAACAGAAATGTCTTGAATTACATTTAATTAAGTGGATAACTTATTATATATAATGGAAAATGTGGTAAAGTTTTCAATATTATGCTAGTTGTTTTGTATTTGCTTGTTTGTTTTGCTGTACATTCAGACTCAAGAGAGGAGACAGATTGAATATCAATGAAGGTTTTGGGGAATTTCTATAAAAATAGCAACACTAGAATTTTCAGAAATACAATACTTGTTATAAATAGTTTTAGAGTTTTGGCAACCGGTGGAATTAGTGTTTCTTAATATTAAATGAAATTTAACAGAAAACAACAGCAACTCGGAAGATGACCTTAACAAGCAACCTGTCCTCCTATGTTTAGGTCAATTAAACAGGTTAGTATTAAATACCTACTGCACACTGTGGACACGGGATATGAAGAGGAAAAAATCAGGAACAATCATGGTCTCCACTCTTGGAATTTACTGTATACTGATTTTCCCAAAGAAACCATATAAAATCTACTAAATATGGCTATCTATCCATGTGACCAAAGCAAGTGTTTAAAAATTTTCATTTCTTTGGAAGCTCTTCCTCAGTCAACAGCACTGAATACAAAGTAGTTACCTTGGCCAAACTATTATTTAGTGGGATCTTCCTAGGCTAGTTCAAAGACATATAAAGTTTTTTCAGAGAGTTTAAAAATAATGGAGGAAGAAAGAGATTTAAAAAACAACCCAATTTACAATTACATTAAAAAAAAATACCTAGGAATAAATTTAAGCAAGGAGGTAAAAGACCTGTACTTGGAAAACTATAAAACACTGAAGAAAGAAATTGAAGCTACAAATAAATGGAAGTATATACCGTGCTCATGGATAAGAAGAATTAACATTGTTAAAATGTTCACACTACCCAAAATAATCTATAGATTCAATGTAATCCCTATCAAAATACCAATGGCATTTTTCACAGAACCAGAACAAATAATTCTAAAGTTTATATGGATCTACAAAAGACTCTGAGTAGCCACAGCAATCTTAAGAAAGAAGAAAAAAGGCAGAGGTATCATGTTACCTGATATCAAGTTATAGTACAAGGCTATATAATCAAAACAGGATGGTACTGGCATTAAAAAAGACACACAGATCAATGGAGCAGAATAGAATGCCAGAAATAAACCCATGCTTATATGGTCATTTAATCTATGCAAAGGAGGCAAGAATACAAGAATATACAATGGGGTAAAGACACTCTATTTAATAAATGATGCTGTGAAAACTGTACAGATACACACACAAAAAAATGAAACTGGACCACCTTCTTACACCATACACAAGAATAAACTCAAAAGGTATTAAAGACTTAAATCTGAAACCAGAAAGCATAAAACTCCAAAAGAAAACACACGCAGTAAACTCTCTGACATTGCTCTTAGTAATATTTTTTCTGATATATCTCCTCAGGCAAGGAAACAAAAGAAAAAATAAACAAATGGGAGTACATCAAACTAAAAAGTTTTTGCACAGCAAAGGAAACCATCAACAAAACAAAAAGACAACCCACTGAATGGGAGAAGATATTTGCTAATGATATAGCTAATCAGAGGTTAATATCCAAAATTTATCAAGAACTCATACAACTCAACACCAAAAAACAAACAAGTCAATTAAAAAATGGACAGAGGACCTGAATAGACATTTCTCCAAAGAGGACATACAGATGGCCAATAGACATATGAAAAGATGTTCAACGTAACTAATCATCAGAGAAATGCAAATTAACACCTCAATGAGCTATCATCTCATACCTGTCAGAATGGCTATCATCAATATATCAACAAACAACAAGTATTGGCAAAGACGTAGAGATAAGTGAACCCTCGTGCACTGTAGGTGGGATTGCAGACTGGTACAGCCGCTATGGAAAACAGCATGGGGATTCTGGTCAAGATGGTGGAGTAGGTAAATACTGTGCTTGCCTCCTTTCATGACCATATTAAAATTACAATTAAATTATACAACTATCAACCTGGAGAACCATCTGAAGACTAGATAAACAGAAGTCCTATAACTAAGGATATAAAGAAGCCACATCGAAACGGAAAAAAAATATAAAGAACAGTGTGGAGGTTCCTCAAAAAATTAAAAGTGGAACTACCTTATGACCCAGCAATTCTACTTGTGGGTATTTATCAGAAGAAACCCAAAGCACTAATTCAAAAAGATATATGCACCCCAATGTTCACTGCAGCGCTATTTACAATAGCCAAGATACGGAAGTAACCTAAGTGCCCATCAACAGAGTACTGGATAAAGAAGATGTAGTACATATATACAATGGAATATTACTCAGCCATAAAAAATGAAATTTTAGCATTTGCGACAATATGGATAGACCTAAAGAGTATTATGCTAAGTGAAATAACTCAGACAAAGGAAGACAAATACCATATGACCTCACTCACTTATATGTGGAATCTAAAGAACAAAATAAATGAACAAAACAGAAACAGACTCATATAGAGAACAAACTGATGGTTGCCAGATGGGAGGGTGGTTGAGGACCTGGGTGCAAAAGGTGAAGGGATTAAGAAATACAAATTGATCACTACAAAATAGTTATGGGGATGTAAAGTACAGCATAGAGAATATAGTCAATAATATTGTCATAACTATGTATGGGTACTAGGTGGGTACTAGACTAATCGGGACATCATTTCGTAAATTATATAAAAGTCTAACCACTATGCTGTATACCTGAAACTAATATAAAATAGTACTGAATGTGAACTGTATTGAAAAATAAATTAAAATAATGGAGGAACTGAAAGGACCTGCACAATTATTTAGGGAAGCGGCTCTCTAAGTGTGGTCCCCAGACCAATAGCAAAGCTAAATTCTCAGGTTCTACACCAGACCCACTGAATCAGCAAGTCAGGGGGTGAGAGCAGCAATCTGTGTTCTAAGAAACTCGGCAGGTGATTCTGACGTACTCTCAGGTTTGAGAAGCACTGATAGACTGCAACCTCCTACATGATGAAGAGAAGTTAAGAACCTTGACAAGGCCATTCAGCCAAAAAGAGACTAAACAGGGACTGATACACAGATTTCTTGTTGCCCAAATATTCTTCTACCATTCCAGAACACATATGTATTGTTTGCTACTCTATATCAACACATAAACATAATTTTGAACAATGCGTAAAAGCTCAGAGAAAGAATTATTGGTTGGAGATATTTTCATTCTCCCTTCTCTTCCCTTTTTAAAAAATCTGAAGCTCATTAGAGATGAAGATATTTAGGAAAATTAATTTATTGCTAAAGACAAACACCATTAAGTGACGTGGGCTTGAATCTCAATATGATATCAAAATATAACACAAGACACTATACTATATGTTAACTTCTTTAATCTGCCTGTTCCACTAGGCTGTAAACTCCACAAGGGCAGAAACTGTGTCTTCTTTGTTTACATTTATGTCTCCAAGTGCTTATAAACATTGTCTGGCACATAGGAGGCACTCAAAAGTCACTCAATTTGAGTCAACAAATAAATGAATTTAAACTTGACTTGTACTATCACTTAAGCTTTGTGATGTCTTTTCTGCAACTATAGCGTAAGTTATTAGAGACTCAGCCTTAAATAATTTTTGAACCCACATCACCTAGTATGGTGTGATGTACTATATCTGTCTAGCAGTTGACAAATATTTTTATGGAGGACCAGATAATAAATATCTAGGCTTTGTAAGACATATGGTCTCTATTTCAACTACTCAACTCTGCCTCAATAACGTAAAAGCAGCCACAGACAATATGTAAATGATGGATATGGCTGTATTCCAATAAAACCTTTTTACAAAAACAGGCAGTGGACCAGATTTGGCCTGTGGAACATAGTTTGCCGATCCCTGACCAAAACGACAGAGCTAACAACTATTATTAGCTTTATATTTTATAATCTAGTTGAGAGATACAAATAAAAAGCTATCAGCAGCATTCAAATACCTATCTTTAGAGAGATCAGATTAATATTTTTATTTAAAATTTATATTCAAGATAATTTAAAAAGAAAGTTCTGCAGACTTATTTCTTACATCAATTATTTATACATGATTTTGCTTTCTTATTTTGCTTTCTTATTTTAACAAAGTTCATTCCTGTATCTTTTTATTTATTCATTTTTTAATACAGAGATACACTCAAGGTGAACATTAAGGAAAGGTGGCCTTATTCATTTCACCAACCTTATATGATTCAGGGGCAATCAAGACAGTAGTAGACATGACCATTCTTGTATTATTTTCAAGTTTACTCTGGCATCCCAAAGCTAAAGTTAATGTTCTACACAGCATCCAAGAAGGGTATGGTAACAAACATATCATCATATAGTTCTCCAAAAACACTATGCTTCCTTTGCAACCATAGCCTCAGGAAGACAGACCTGACCCACCAACCACACTGTGTGGTCCCATGAACCTCGGCAGCTGACACGAGCAAAGATAAATCACTCGGTTCTGTTGTTAGGGAGAATGGCCTTTGGAAATGGAGGAAAAAGAGAGAGCCAAGAGCTGAAAGTCACCCTTCTCAGGCACTATTCTGTTGCCAGAATCATGGCTATTGTTATTGGCATTCACTTTTCCAAGAGAGAATGAATTATTTCACTGCTGTTGACATATCAGCTGACTTAAATTTTTTTCTTTAGTGAGTTTTATGAACTGAGAACAGATTTTTTTTTCCCTCCACCCCCTTTTTATTAAATGTAATCAGTGAGTGTGTTGGTAAATGTACACTGAACTAGAAAACAATGGCTTAATATATTCATGGCCTTGTTTAGGAAAGGCAAAGAATGCCTCTCTCTCTCATCCCACCCCTGCAAACTGATTCATGCTAAGGAACAAAGAGAAACAGACTAAGATAGAAACACAGCCACAACCAATGGGCAGCAATCATATTTGTCCCCTCAGTTTCCTCAGCTGTAAAAATGGAAATTCATCTATTCATTCATTCCTGCCTCTTCCCACTGATAATACGGCTGCCAAATTTTAATGAAGGAAGAAGGTACGTGTTTTTCTTATCTCTGTCTTCCTTGGCAAAATAAATGAGCAAGCAAATCTCTAGAGATGACTCTGTTGTCTAAAAGATTTCAGCTGCTTCACTTCTCAAAATGCTGACAAGCTCCATAAAATAATTTTTATGAAAACATTTGTAAACTGTTAGACACCTCACAAATATTAATATACTTTATTTCACTGTTTTGAGTCTTTGCCCACTCTAAATAGTAATATTTGATGTAGTCAGGTCATAGTTTATGGATATAAGCAAAAGAAAATAAAGTTTCACTAGGAAAACAACCTCTTAAGGATAAATGGATTAAATGTTGTCCAGATCTTCTTAAATGCTGTTTGCAAACCTTCAGAGGCAGTAACCAAAGGGAAAGCCAATTTGGACGGCTATAAAAATATGACAACAGAATTATCTCTAGTCTCTGTAGCTGCAAAAAATAACATCAGTACATAATTCTTCCCACTTCTCCCTCTCTTTGGCACTTATCATCTGCCTGTGATAACATGTCTGCTGCAAAGTAGAACAGAATTATGGGAAAATATAAACATCTACCCTACAACACTAGGAGAGCATGAGGTAAAAAGGGGAACTTGGACAGAATAATGCCCCACCCCCATTCCATCCCAAAGACTTCCGCATCCTTACCACCTGGATCCAGTGAATATGTTAGGTTACATGGCAAAGGATATTTACGGTTACAGATGGAATTAAGATTGCTAATCAGCTGATCTTAAAATAGGGGAAATATTCTGGATCATCTAATCAGTCTCAATATAACCACAAGGGTCCTTAAAAGTAGAAGAGAGAGGCAGAGGACAGTCAGAGGGAAATGTGACTACAGAAAAAAAAAAAAAAGCCTTTGAGGATGGAGGAATGGGGACATGAGCCAAGGAATGTGTGTGGCCTCTTGAAGCTGGAAAAGTGAAGAAAAGGAATTCTCCCCTAAAGCATCCAGAAAGGAACAGTCTAACCAATACCTTGATTTTAACCCAGTGAGACCTATGTTGGAATTCTAACCTACAAAATTGTTAAGACAATACGTTTGTGTTGTTTTGTTACAGCAGCAATAGAAAACTAATACATTAGACATCTCTGATATATGAACTGTAATATAATTCTATGAGATTGGTACCATTGTTATTTCCACTTCACAGGTGAAAACACTGTGAAAAGAGAAGTTAATAACTTGCCAAAGGTCACAGACCTGTTAAGTGGCAGAGCTAGAATTCAAACCGATGTAGTCAGGCTCCAGTGCCCACCCTCTTAGTCAGTACTTCACGCTAAGAACGATATAATGCTACAGAAAACATCTTCTGGACAATCATATCCTGTGGTTAAAATGTGAAATTTTGTGATGGAGAGTCATTCAAAGATTAGAGTCATCATCTGGTCAAAGGAAGTGAAGTGGGTTGTTATAACATGTAATCAGGAATATGGATGTAGCAGAATAAGGTCATAAAGAAGACAAGAGAAAATCTAATTTAAGGCCCGACCGAATCTGTGGAAATAGACTAAATAAAAATACCTTTGTAAGAGCTGTCGAGACTAGTCAATCTTTCTCATTTCTTCCAGATTATCAATCCCATCCATTTGCTGTAAGTAACTTCCTTTCCATGGTTCAATTCCTATAAAATGACCCCTGCTCACCTTCAAGTGCCCCCCATGCCCCAATGTCTTCGCCATGACTTCCTGCATCAATCCTAGTCCTGAACCATGGTTCAGAAGTAGAAACTACTGAACACCAGATATAGACATCTGGATTTGATAAAGGGAGGCTTATCAGCAAATGGTTTCTTACTCAAGATAAGGATAAAGACATCAAATCATGAAAGGTCATCATGGCATTTAAGATTCTATGCTTTTCCCTCAGTAGTCCATTACATAAAATAGAATATTTAACAATAAACAAGTACAAGAAGAAAAACTGTCACTTTCAGAAACAAATGAGCCTATTAAAATTCAAGTTATATTGGTTAATGAATAAACAGCTTAGTTTTTAGATGGCACCTCATTCATTATATCTGGGTACCAGTTTAGTCCTTTGAAAAGCTTTAAAAGGCACATATATTACAATGGCCGTTGAACTAAAATGCTAAAACTATTTTTTAATTACATCTTTTAACAAATGTATGGCTTCATCAGGTGTTAGTTTGAAAATGAAATTTTTCTTTGGTAGAAAAATTGAGGGGAAAATGTATATGTCAGAACATTGAGAGAAGTAGTTTATTACACTACAGTATCAGCATTATTAAAATAGCAATCTTCTGCAGTGCATAAGAAATTTAAAATTTTCTATCATAAAACAATATTTTAGTTCTTTTTCCAAATGGCAACTGGAATATCTATTTGGTCTTAGTGAATAAAACATCAATTTAAGAATATAATACAGCCTGACATCATCACTCAATTTTTTTAACAGTTCACTTACAAATGCAATTTTATTAAGCTTTTCACCAAAAAAAAAAAAAAGGATTTTGAAATATTTGTCCATGTAGCACTGAAAAAGCTAAATTCTCCTGCCTTAGTATATTAGGGTAGCATAAATGATGAAAGGCATTTTTGTGGCATGAATATTTCACAGTAAAGGTGATACTCAATACCTGCATTGAGTTTGTTGTCATGGGGACCATCTAGGAGAAACCATTTAAATGCCAGACTTTCAAACTCCTTAAAACACTCCCTTCAAGTCTGGCTTCACTTATAACTTGGAAATCAACACTGTAGTCACCATTTTTATTCTTAAAAATGTATAACGTATCTACTTAAAAAAAAGTTTTGACTTCACTCTTTGAACAGTCTTGAATTTCCTTTCCGTGAAAAATTCTGACGCTAGAGCATACCAACCTAGGGGATTCTGCTGCCTAGCAGGTAGCCATGGAAACAAAAGTACACATTGTGAGGCTGCACAAACGCTAGCATGATAAGACCATAACTGAGACGTTTGACATATGTTTTCACAGCTGCTGTCTCCTTGTTTTATTTCTGTTGGTATTGTAAAAGAAATTCAGCTAACTTCATCTTTTCCTTTAAGCTTACCTGAAAATCATCATCAAAATATCAGAAAATTTGCCCAAATGGTGAAATGGAATGGTATCAGAGAAATAACAATTCAAAGTGGGGAGAAGGGAAGAGGCTCTGACTTCCAATTTGTTGGAAGGATATGTGCGCCATTTTATCCACTCAAGCTTTGTTGTTGTCCTGGGAGACTAAAACGAGTCCACGGAACAGTGATAGCCAGATTAGTACTAAGAGACCTGGAGATTGTATTTCCTTAAGAAATGAGGTATCTATCACAAAGTCCTCCACAATTTGGCCCCAAGCCACCTTACTATACACCTGTCTCCAACAACACTAGTCTATGAATTCTGCATTCCAGCCAAATTGGCATGCTTGCCATTCCATAAATATGCTGTGTGCCCTTCCGACTTTCCCTCAGCATACCCACCACCTCCATGAATGCCCTTTGAGTCACCATCCTACAAGGAATAAATCATCTATAAAACCATGACCAATTCGCACCTAGCAAAAGTGCCTTCGGAACCGATACAACTGTTTTATTCATATTGCTTATTTGACATTTACTTTATGCATCCCAGAGTATTCAGGTGTCTACTTCACCTCTTTATAACATTGACCATTAAGGAGGGGGTATAGCTCTTGGTCTAAGAGTTCTCCTTAACTTGGACAACAATAATGATAATGGAAGGAATGGCAGAAAATTAAGGAACATTGATTTCAATATCTAATAATATTGAAGTATAAACCTTTAAGCAGATCAATCCAAAGCTGTATGAGACATACTATTAGAATAGGGATTATTTTTTTAATCATACAGATAATGATGGCAGAGGTGAACAACTCTTGAGAACACCACTCTGATATAATCCATTCACATGAGCATTTAATGGTGTCAAGAAATCCTTAAAATACTCCATAAGATCTAGAGACTATAATTTTCTCTAAAGAAAATTATTAGAGATATTTTCCCCTAAAGTTTTCTCCAGACAGCTTTCTGAAAACACACACACACACACACACATACACATACACACATACACACACACACACACACACACACACACAAATGAGATGTGATATTCGGGCATGAAGGAACAATTCCGTCTAGAAAAAACACACAAACATTTTCTAAGTGACTACTTTGGCAGTTTGGATACCAACTTAGAAATATTTTATTTAAAGCCATAATAAAATCGAATATCCAAATTTCAATGGCCCATTTTATAACAGAAAAAGTTACAGTTCTGTCAATTCCAAAAATATACCTTCTATTTTCTGGTATTCCAACTGCTTACTAGACATCTCTACTACATACCTCAAATGTAACAAGTCCAAAGCTTAAATGATTATCCATTCCAGTCCCACATGTACAAAACAAAAACAAAACTGTCCATTTCCTATTTCAGTTAAAAATGCCAGTAACTGCAGTCACTCAAACCAGAACCCTTTAACTCAGCCTGACTTCTTTCCTAGCCTCAAACCCTAAATCCAACAATTTCAACAGGGCAACAGTATCCTGTAAAATAAAAAGCATGGATTTCGATATAAAGTGATTCTTATCTACTATAAAATCCTTGGACAAGGTATTTAATCTTATTAAAGTCTCAGTTTCCCAGTTTGTAAAATAAGGATATAAAAGTGCTCTCAGTATGAGTCCTATAAGAAATTTCCTTAAAATAAAACAAATAGGTTTTGAGGTATACTTTTATTATTCTGTATTGTTCTCTTGGAGTTCACAAAAATAAAAAAATAAAAAAACATTATCAGATTAAAGGTTATGAGAAATAACATAATTAGAGCAAAAATGATTTCCCTTTCTTGAATCAACTCTTTCCCAAACTTATTTGACTGAACTATTCCTTTGTAAGGAACGTATTAATATTTCTTCTAAAAAAAAAAATCAGTTGCAAAAAACTAGCCTATTTCATGGGATGTTATGAAGTTAAAGCTCATGTTACATCGTATGAGTATACATCCCATACATATTAACTAAAATTCTTTCTCCTTCTGAAAATCAATTTTATTGCCTAAGTATCCCACTCCTAATCTTTTTTGTTCCTATGTCTGTCACCACACTTCCTCATCTGGAAAATGGTCAACACCTTCTAACAACTCATCTATTTTCTCATCTCTTCAGTTTATCCTCCACCCGAAAACCTGTCTAAAACAGAAATGTGAGCCCTGCCTTTCAGGTAAATAACAAATTCCTTAGGATACACACTCTTTTCAACTTGGCCCCAAATCCTTTTCCAGTATCTTGACACACTCTTCCCGTTTCCGGCCACTCTTGCCCAGTCCTGGGGGCGGCATCCACACTATCATTTCTTATGGTCCCAGCAGCTAATTTCTCATTGTTAATGAAATACGTGTGCTTTCAGGGCTCTGCCTTTTCACATATCACTTCCTTGGTCGGTAAAAACCACCCCACACCCGTCCCTTTCTCTGTCTGGCAAACAATTAGTCCTTCAAAGCCAACCCAAATGTCATTTCTTCTATGAGGTCTTCCAGAATGAGTGTTAGTCACTCCTTCTGTGGATTCCCATGGCACTTTGTTCTCAACTCTGTCCTGGGGAGCTGTTAAAACTCAGGAACAAAAGTGAGAAAATATAAACAGTGATTTAGATATTATTCATTCCTAAAGAGTTTTTTCACCAAAATCCCAGCCACTCCTCTCTCTCTCTCTCTCTCTCTCTCTCTCTCCAAAGAATTACTAGGAACAAAAAGCTTCAACATAATCAAATAAATTCAAAAACTATCAGATTCATCCAAATGAATCAGACCTGATCTCATTCTGAAATACCTGATGGTGTCTTGACAACTTTTAAATGTCAAAGGAGTTTCAGGGAACAGCCAAACATTTTAAGACTCTCGTAAGTTTCCAAAATATAATTTCTAAATTGTAACAGTCTTTTCTTTATACATGTGCAAAACTTTTAGAATTCAATGGGGAAATAAACCTTCATTTTAGAAATTAACTTTGAAATTGGGAAATAAAAACATATGCTATTTCCAAGCACTGGTCATAATAATAATCGCTACCATTCGCTAGGGGCCTGGTGCCAGGCCTCCTCAGGCACTCCCTGTAGATCTCTGCCTTTGAATACTGCAGCTACCCGAGGAAGTTGGAGTTAGGACTCCTATTTTACAGATAAGGAAGTTGGTCAAAGAGGTTAAGTGAATCCAGCTATATATTGGCTGCTGCAGATTCAAATCCTGACCTCCTGACTCCCTGGCCCATGTATACGTTCTGTAAGCTACAATGATGTACCAAAATTTAGGCCTATTCGATGGCTTCTCTATAGAGCAAATAACCAAAGACTTCCTCAGACTGTCAACTTCAAGGGCAGCCTTCTTTAACCAGGGTGTTTAACATGAGCCATTCACCTAAGATTTATATATTAGGTTGGTGCAAAAGGAATTGTGATTTAAAAGGTTAAAAATAATTGCAAAACAGCAATTACTTTTGCACCAACCTAATACTACTCTCCCAGAGTGCTAAAAGACGTTATCAAAAGTATTTTTATTTCCTCATAAAGGGAAAATCTATAAAATTTCCTTAGAAAGTTATATATTTTTTTAATTTGACAGACTATAAACTCAATTGAAAGAACATCAGATCTTATTTAAAAAAAGGAGTCCTTAAACTAAAATTTATCTATAATATCTCAAAAACAAACAAGGGGCAAAAGTCCTGCAGGTCATGTAAGAATTGTTGGAGAGCAATTGGATTTGGAAATAAAATACATAAAATACCAAACCAAGGTTTTGTAAATGTGGTTCTCTTTTCTTCACTTCGGTCAAATTAATGATTCTCATCCCAGCTGAACATGAGAAATAATTTAGATTTACATTTTCCTTGAACTACTTGACTCCCTTCTCTTTGTCAAGTACTGGGCAATTGTAAACCGAGTATTGTGCTTTTACTACTAAGTCTTCTGGTAACACTAGAATTCCATACCATAACAATGACCTTGAATTTAACTACTTTGTAAATACATATTTATTTTCATACACAGTCTTTCTTTAATAAGAATGGAAATAATTTTAAGATTGTTTGCTTGTTTATACTTTCTAAAAATGCATCGCTAAATCACAGAGCTATCCAATGGAAAGATGGCAATGTAGCGTTTCTCAAATTTATGGAAATTTGCTCAGTCATAAATACTCTGAACTGACCAAAATTTTTACCTCTGTGATGACTCACCTGAGTTACTTGGTACTTCATTTTCCACAATAAGAAGCTTAAGAAAAAATAGCATGCTACATTTGGCGAAGTACCGAATAAAGCAAGTATCAAATGTAATCACAGAATTCTGCACATTGCTTAAGTTTAAATAATTTTTTATGAGAAGGAATACTTGAAAAACAAAGTAATTTTTTTAAAAAAATTAATACTCCGTCCCATTTTAGTGAGTCAACATCTATTTGTTGAGTGCCTGTTATATAACACGTACTACCGTTTAGGGATGCAGTAGGACATGCCACCACCATGCCTCACATGGGGGACTTTCTTAGGGAATAAGGAAGTGCAATGGACACGACAAAGGTGGAGAAATAGGTGCGTTGGATTTGCATAACAAAGAGTTTAGTCTGATAAGAGATTTCCTGTGGAGAAGACTTATGAGATAAATAGCAAACAAGAAGTTTCCAGATGGAAGAAATAACAGACAAAAGGCCCAGAGGTCTGCAGGGAGAAGTCAAGCATGGCTGGAGAGGTGCTCACTGGCTGACCAGATCTCCCTGCAGAATGGAAGGACTCATTCTCCCAAGAAGCTGGGAGCACCTCTGTCTAACAGCCTTCAAGGGTTAGCCTCCTTTGGGGTTTTCTTCTGCTGAAGAAAACTACCCTGCCTATTCACGCCTACTTCCAGTGGCATCCAGGGACCATTCAACTCAGGTATAAAGGCCTGTCCCCTTGACTCAATTTGAACAGCTCAGAAGAGCCTCCCAACTCCAAAGCATCCTTTAGGGAAAGGGGAGATTTTTCTCAGGATGGCTCAACTTCTCCTCTTCCCAATCCTGCTTTCATCTTCACCCTTCCTTTCCACAGGTGTTGATCTCAAGGGCATTCCCCCAACAAATGTCTTGCACATGAAACTTCCTCTCAGACTCTGTTTTCGAACTCTAGGATCTAGTGTGAGTTGGGATGAGAGGCTAAAAAGTGGAGAGGGGACAGCTCACTCAGCACCCCATCTGGAATTCAGCCTAAGGGTTTACAATAAAGGGTTCACAAGATCATTAATTAATATATCATTAAAGGTGAGTCTAAAAAGAGGACAAGAGGGAACATGAGGGGGGAAAAAATCACCCACTATGGAATTTTCTCCTCAAGTCTTCAGGCCTGGTGATCATCTAGGTGAACCTACCTAAAGCCCTATATGGAAAGGAAATTATATTGAAATCCTAATACTATAGGAGTATACCTCAGTATGCGTACTGGTGGCCATCCAACCGTGGCTGCCATACAGGTATTGTGATGTTCAAAGGCCTTAAGTGGAAAACACCAGAGGCCTAACATAGTATTCATTTAAAAAATCTTATATGGAACCACAGAACCTGGATAAAATATATCCCATTCCATGTGTCACTGCAGGATTTTCTGGTAGAAACACTATATCAGAAAGAAAAGAAAAAGAAGAACAAAGAAACAAATGCTTCCATGCTAAGACTTTTCGATTTTAATATCTCATGCAATGCAAGTCACACCAGAGAAAGTTTATTGAAAATTTCTCCCCGTTGCCGTCATTTGGTATTTTTGTATATGACTCCTTTGGGGGCTCTATCACTTGGTTTACAAGTTACTTAAAATGTGTTAGCAAATAAGCCATAGTCTGCCAAAGAGAATGTATTCAATGTGACTTGCACAAATCCGCTTTAAATATAGTGTTTCCTCTAGATCTAGCCTATCAAGAAGCAATTTTTTATTTACATTTGTTAAATAAAGCCACCTCCTTAAAAATTTCAAAAGAAAATGGCAAATGTGTTACAGGGGAGCAAAAATAGGACTACTGTAGTCTAGGTGAGCGGGGAAGGCAGCTAACTAAGGTCTGGGAGAAGCAACTAGGGTAGAGGGTGGACAATTGGAGTGATGGCGGTGGCCACTGTGTGTGCTGTTGAGATCTCGCTTTAAGAAAGAATCTGTTGTACAGCAGCAGGAGGGTGATTAGCAGAGTGTCTCCCACTGTAGCACCTTCAGAATTCACCTCAGCTTTTAAGCCCTGGCCAGACTTTTCGAGAACAGGCCCCAGCTAGTGACTGACCACAATGGCACATTCAGATTTTATCATTTCTGCTCAAAATGGGATTTCTCTGACAATTTTTGCTGCAGAACTCTTCTTGGAGCAATCGAGGCACTGTTAGAGCTGCGTGACAGTCTGAGGCTCCGCTGGCCTAACCTTGCCCCTATAAGACTCCACACACTTCCTTTCATAGGTGTCAGATCTGACTTGTGAGCTGAATTGGACCTCTATATACCCTGTGACTTTCACAGACATTCCTCCAACTGACACAGGTAGAATCAATGGTACTTTGTACCTGATGACACGTGGAGTTTAAGAAACAAAAAAGGGTTAAGGATAACTCTGGAGATTCTGGCTTGAGCATCTGAAATGTGAACTCTGAAAGGGATAACAAACTTAGGGAGGGAGACTGAGTTCACCTGGGGTCAGACTAAGAGTGAAACATGTATAAGAAATCCATTTTCGTCCAGCAACCTAGTGGTACAAAAAACATATTTAGTTTGGGACACAAATTGGAATTTTGTGCATTTCTTTCCAGCTTGACAATATTCACTGATGACTTTGAACATTTCGCTTTACTATGACCCTCACTGAGGTGGCTGATGTGGAATGTGGACTTTAGACTCTAAAAGATGCAGGTTTGAATACCAGCACCTGTTAGTTGGAGAGTTTGCCAAAAGTGCTACAAGTGTTAGTTTCCCAGTCGTCGGGAGGGGGGTAACCCCTCCCTGGCAGAGTGGCTGTGACGGAGCAAGCACAGTGACTGAGTTGCAGCAGGCACTTTTAGAAAACCTTTATTTTGTATTATTTTTCCTATCTCAGTGAATATATTTGCTAAGCACAAGTAATACTAACCCCTTTGTTATTAGGTGACTATAAATGCATGTGTAAGGGATCGATTGAAAAACATCCTAGGAGGCACTGCGCCCTGTAAAACATGGCTGGCATCAAAAGGTTCTAACAGTGTGTGGTCACAGTTGAAAGTGCCTCCATTTACACGGCAGCTAATGCAAAAGGGGTGACTATTTCCAGTAACACAAAGCGGGAAGAAGGACCCCGTCCTCAACTACAGCATCCAAACAGGAGACTACATCTTCCAACCAGTACCTACTGGAATCAGAAACAAAGAAATGGCCCAGAAAAGAACACAGTCGATCACATCAGAGATAATGCATGCTTAGAAGAAACTTGCACAATTTTTTTCTTTTTTTATAGTTTCATTTATAGAAACAAAAAGCAATTTATGTCTGCTTAAGAGTGGATTTACTATATCATCATACGATTTTTCACTGTCTACCTTTGTCAGAAAGGCTACTGTGATTTATTTCCTGGAGAACTAGGATTTGTATGGCAACTAGTAAGGGAATGAAAATTCATTCCATAAGCTCTGCTTGACTGACAGTTACAGAAACCAAATCTGCTTGCAGATGTGGAAATACATACGGCTGATTGTGTTTGTGCTCATGCACTACATACCATGCAGTACCCAGCCTTCCCTAAATATTGATTTAATATTTAGACAAAGAAAACAATTTCTTGATGTGCCAAAAGGTCAAGTAAAGCCTGAAGCTGCTGCGGACCTCTTGGCAGCAAATTCCCTTGAAAAATAAGTTTTTGCTATGAAAAAAGGATCATTTGCCTCTTCACTGAGAATTTTAAAATTCATTTTTCTCGGCTAATATAAAGTTACCACCGATTTCCTGAAAATCCAAACACAATTTTGAAACCCCCAAATTATGATGACAAAGAAATATTTCCAATTCACTTCAGCATGAAGCTAAATGAAGAAAAATGTGCAGGATTCCCCCAATCACAATCGTTCCTCTTCATCCAGTTCACATATACAGTAAGCAGAAGCAAAGTATTTATCCAGCCCATGTGGACACTTGGAAATGTTACCAATTGTACTTAAAACAAAAATAAATTCAACTCGGTCAGCATTTCAGGAATTTAGAGCCAAAGACCACAGTGAAAACATGCCAAAAATCTCATTCTAACCAAAAAGCATTTTCCAACTTTTCCAGAATGAACATTTTTATCATAATGATCACAGAGTCTGAAGAGTCTAATACTGGCACCTGGGTGGAAGCAGTGACCTAAAGTTCTTGCCAAGTTGGCAAGTCACAAAGAGGGGGTGTTCGCTCCCCAATAGCTGCAGATGACTAGAGGTAGGGCACCCAGGGAATAAATACAGCCCTGGCCCCATGTTAAAAATTGCCCTCATTTTTGTCCAGACCCCTGTGCAGGTTTGTGACAATACTCAAAGACTGTTCCCCTGGATGGAAGTTCAGCTTCGAGTATCTAAGGCAAAGATTAATACAAATACCCTAAGAGGTAGCTACTACATGTGTTGCCATTTTTCAGATGAGGAATCTAGAGGTTTACAGTGAGCACACTGCCCACTGCCTCATACCTGGTAAGTAGCTGAGCTAGAAGTCCAATATATGCAGCTCTGGATCAAGACGGCATGCTCCTAACCATGACCCTGCACTAAAGAGCTTTAGAGCAGAAAAGAAAGGACTTCCAAGATAAACAAGACCAGCTAGATGCCCATTCACGGTGCCAGGCTGACTAACCCTGCCTACATCACCTGCAGCGCCCAATTAACCATTTGACTTATTTGGCTTGAGCTGAATCCAGGAAAGTGGGTAAGCATGTCACCAGGAGTATAGCACCCATAGCTCAATCAGCAGCAAGCCACAGAATTAAGCGAGATCCCCTAACATCAGGGACTGAGACTGTTTGGGATTCTGAGACTCCTCCAGGTGAGACTTCAGTCCTATCAACACCACTCCCATAACGTAAATCTCCACTGAAATTTATTTGGACTTTGTGCCTGGGATTATTATTCTAGTTTTGAGCCAGCATGTTCTCCGAGCATGAATCTAAGTACACCAGAGAAAGAAGACAGGGTAGGGAAGGGAGATGATTTGTTGTAGAACAGAATCATAAGAAGTTGCACTAGCAGCAAAAGGCGTTTAGCTCAAGTAATCACACATCAACTCATTGATCCAGACATCAATCACACATGCACTATTTAGTCATAACATACACACAAAATGTTGTGTCTACCTACTATGAGCTAGTGATTAATTCACAAAGTCCTATTTTCAGTAACTCATAAAAATTAGAAGAATTACAGGTATTTACAGAGTTATGCTTATTTTAGTTACATTATGATTGTCTATCTAACCTCCCTACATATTAATAATATATTACTTGATTAAGAAGCTGTGAAATGGTATTATTCAGGCGTGCTGCTAAATGAATACAAATCCAATTTCTAAAGAGAATATTGTAATACAAAAAATGAATATAAATCCAGTTTCCAAGGATTGTATTTTCAACACAAAAAGGGATCCACTTTTTAACAGAATTTTGCTGTGAATCCATTTGCAATTCTAAAGTATAAAAACTCTTTTTTAACTACTTGGTTACAGACTTCGGATATACACATTATACTTGCTCAGAAAGAAGTAAATGCATAAAATATAGCCAAAATTACCATTTTAATCATGTATATGTTATTTTGTTGCTCTCCCATGGAATATTCCATTTTCTCTCAGTAAAATTCAATTAGGCTTTGTAACAAAAAGAGCAAAACTAAATTCTATCACCTTTTAAAGGAAAGCGTTAACATTACTGAGACAAAGTTATAAAACGCTGAAAGATTAGCATTTATGCTTGCTTTTTCATCAATCGCTTAAATTTTTCAGTCAACTTCTTCACATTTCCTCAATCTCCCACCCACACAAATACTCTTTTCCTCCTGGACTATAAATTCTGCCAAGTTCTAGGAGAAAAAATGTTTCACTTTACATAACAACAGTCTGAAAATCTGATTTTCCCTGGAGTCAACTTGCTCCTTTGTCAATAGATTAAAAGATATTTACCATCAGTTGAGTTATTCAACCTTTAGAAGCAACTGCAGAACTTTCCATGGTAATTGATGTATATTTTTAAGATGACAATATATATATGAGGCCAATTCCAGCTGTTCCAAAAGAAAATGTAACCAGTTCATTTCTTTTCAGTGTGTAATTAATAGACATAGGATGGATGGGGGTTGCACAGCCATTTCCTATTTGTGCCTATAACGTGTAATAAAAACATTATCTGCTAAAATCAGAAAGATTTAACTATTACAGTGCTCAAAAATATACATGTGTTATGCTAGTACATAGCATCAGGTCCAGGGTTCTATTCCAGAAGCCCTAAGCATTGTGAAGAGGATGGATTACCCAGCAGAATGAATTGTTGGTGCAAATCCCAGTCAGGGCACCTACAAGGTGTGTAACCAATGAAGTTCTCTAAGCCTCTATTTTGCAATTTGAGATGAGATGTCCATCTCAGAATTGTTAGTCATAAGAGTGAGATAAATTATAAAATGCATATAATCCAATGCCTGACTTGGTAGGTATTTTTATCATCATCATCATCATCAAAACACGTTAAAATATTAAACCCATTGTTGATAGTAATATAGTCTTATCTGGATGAAAAAAGACATGCTTATCATCTGATCTCACTTTTAATTCTTCCCATTCAAGGTTGCAAAGTTTGAATTTTTAATAGGGAGGAAAGACTTGGTCAAATTACTGAATTTTCAGGCAAATTAAAATTGTATTACACAAGGAAGAGTTTCTAATCTCGTGTTGATATGAGAACACTGGAGACATTGTCTTCATAATTAAATTTTGTAAGTAAAAAAGGCACTAACGATCTACATTAAAGTTGGTCTTGGCATCCCCCAATTATAAAGGGCATTCTTAATGCACTGAATGTACAACCATTCCCCCACAAAGTTGTTAAAAAAACATCAACCAAAACAATAGTAAAGTAAGTCTTCAAGAACTTTTCCCTGAAAACATGTTTCTGGGAAACCAAGAGCCTATAGGATGTCTCCTCAGATGGGTACCACATTTACCGGATTAAAACTAGCAATCCGGGCTGTCTAACAAGGCTGAGGGGGCCAGGCAGGCACCTTGGATTAGGTGAGGGTCCACAATCTGAAAGATTGACGTGGATTTGAAAAGGCAAAACAAGCAAACTCACAAACAAAAGCACATGCTGTTTAATTCCCAAAGTAGCTTTTTCTGCCTTCTGATAAGACATCTTCATAGAACCAGTAGTGACATACATTTCCTCCTTGCTCCTGTCCCCTTTTAAAGACTGGGAGGGGAGAGAGAAAATAACTTTGCAAGCTAGGACCCACAGTAGATGATCCATGCATCAAAGAAGCCCAAATGAGGACCAGACGCAAGGTGAACGCTTAGAGATAATATGTTTTAAAATGTTTGCTGAATTAATTTGGGTGGAGCCTGGAGTAGGGTATTGCAGTCGGGTGAGGGCTGCCAGGAAGCAGAATGTCTCAGACAGAAAGACCAGGCCAGGAACAATCTCTTGCTGCCTCACACATTTAATTCTGCCTCAGTGCACATCTTGTACAGTTGATGTTTACGAGAGGAAAACCCAAAAGGAAAAGCTGTGGTCCTCACCATTAATGCCTAGTAACAGGCACATGACAGTAAATTAAGCCATATTTTAAATAAGGTAGAAAGGACCAGGTGAAAGTCTCCCAAAACCCACTCCCACCAAACTGCTACAGAGGATCCTGGATTTTCACTGTAAATGGGGAGTGATCTAAGCAAATTGTATTTGTATTTCAAAAGGAGGTAAGGTGCTTCAGCTTACACCTCCATTTAGATAGACAGCCAGGACAGGCAACAAGACCCTCAGAGATTTATTGGCCTTGATCTCCTGAACTTCCTTCTCAGAAAGTAAGACCCGACCCCATGATGAGATACAGGAAGAATCAGAGACCTGAAGGTGTGCTGTCTGCCTCATTGGGAGAGGGGCAGCCATGGCTTTGGCAGATGTGTTCCACAGATGGCGAGTCTGTAAGCCAAAGCCTTCACATCCTGGAAGTCACCAACAGACCTTGCTTCGACAGCAACCAATTCAGGGGATGCTGGAAAGGCAAGTAGGGCTGAGCATAAATGGCCACACATGCAGAATCAAAGGCAAAGAGTAGAAGGTATGGCTGGGAGGGCAGAGAACATGCCCTGTCACTCCAGAGAATCCTGTGTGTAGCTCTACGCTAACACTAGTCACAGCTTTTGATGATATAGAACTGAAAGGTGACCTAGATGTTCACTGGGATGGTAGAGGGAGCAGCCAGAGAGATGGTCAGATCAATTCTAACTAGTACTTAAATATTTGTGTATTTGCAAAATTAAACACACACACACACACACACACACACACACACACACACACACACACACGTTCTTTAGCCAATGATTCTATTGAATTTCTATAAGAAATGTAACTTTTGCCCCTTGTAAGGAGCTATGAGATTATATAATGACTTCAGATTATGTAACTAGGAAGTTATGAAGTTCTTAGATTATGTAACATCTAAGAACCATGGATGCATTTATTTTCTTTCGACCTATGATGTAATTCTCACTGGAAAACATGCATAAGTTATGAGGTGTTTGCACATGTAACATTTTAAAACTGGCTAGCAAAAGCACCAATCGGATGTTACATAAGTCATTCTTCCATACATGAAAGTCAATTGCTAAAGGAGTATTAGCTTGGCTACTCAGTTTTAAAAATCACATAAAATTTAGTAAACTAGAATCATATTGACACTAAGTGTTTACATCTTACTTGATTTTAACTCATTAATTAATAAGATTCTTTTTGCTTTTTTAAAGAATCTAATTTAATTTTGCTAAATAATCCTAAAGGTGCTGAGAATTACTAAATTATGAAACTAATTATACACCAGTAACCCAGCCATACACTGGACCTCATCACAATCGAGACAATGCCACTTCCAAGACTTGCCCTAACTTGTCATAACCTTCTGTGGCTACAACCTCCTACCAATGCAGCTTCTGAATACCCTCAACAAGTTCCCTAAGTTATTATGACTCCAGGTTCCCTGTCTTCTCCGGCTTCCCTGCTGGCTTCAATTTTCCCTGTGCCATCACACCCCAAGGTCGACCATTTCACCCCCTCTCAGCTCACACCCTATAAATCCCCACTCGTCTGGCTTTCTGCCATACTCATCTCATCACCTTCCACCATAGGTAACCCCCTATGTTCTCCACTTCTGAGTGACCAAAGAACTGGAAAAAGGCATATAACTGTCCTAAGAAATTTGACTACAAATTCATCCTGTGTCGCCTCAGCTGGATACTAATTTGGTTTGGCAAGTTTTTTTATTCATCTCTATTGCACTTTCCATAAGCAACTGTTCTGAACCTTCCCCAGTTTCTTCAAGTCTCCAAACCATCCCCCAGTGGTCCCAGGAGCTTACTTCATCTCAAAATAGACTAAGAAAGATAGAGGAAATTTACACTCAATTTTCTACCCTTTATCTTAAATCTATCATAATCTTTACTCTTCTTTCCTTCTCACCAAACTCAGGAAAATGTGTTCAAACCAGTTTAATAAACATTTACTGAGGACGTACTACAAGCCAAGAATTCTATGGAGCTTGTGCCAGGCAGAATCAAAGACCTCAGACATTAAATTCACAACCATACCAACAGAGTCTAATGAGGATTATAGAAATCAGAAATTGAAAACAGGTAATTGCACTAAAATGAGCAGAACGTCAGTGGAGTGACTCACAAAGTGAGGTGAACAGCCCAAGGTGAATTAACCCCAGTCCCAACACCTGTTATCTTAAATCTAGCCCTGCAAGGGGTAACTTCATCCTGAATTCTACTCTCCTATAGTCTCTAGTGTTGATCTCTTCTCCATAGTTTCTCAGTCTAGATATTCACTCAAGTGACTTTGCTTCTTATAGAAGAAAAAAATGAAACAGTAAGTGAAAAAATAAACTAATTTCACCTCAACCCTGTGTCAAGTAACCACTCCATCTAGCACCATTTTCTTTTACAGATGGGCCCCCTTATATACTAGTTGCTGCCTCTTTCATGATCATTGTACTCTAGCTTATGTTGCTCTCTCAAAGGTCAATAATACGGTCATTAATTAGTTTTACTTTCCTGTATATGACGTTTCCAATAAGGGAGGTGAATATTTTCTGATTAAAAGAATACATGTTCCTAAAAAGAATTCAAGTTTTATTATTTTATTCCTTAATTCATATAATTGATAAGAAGATAACAGATTGATAATACATATGAACTCCCAAAAATTTATTAAATGGTGAACAAACAATGCATGTTTTAAACTCATTTCAATAGAATTAAGAATCTCCCACTAGTAGATTTGGGAGGTGGGAGGAAAACAATAAACACTATCCCTTCCCTTCTAGAATAAGGTTCAATGCAGAACACAGGACCAAGGAAAGCCAGGGTTTCATTTCCTCAGAGAACGTAATGGACAGGAACACCCCTCTCTGGGCATCTATTCCGTCAAGCATCAGTTCCAAATGGGGACGAACGCAGGTATGATTGTTCATGGAAACTGGGTGGATTCACTGCTTCCTTTAGTAATAAGCAATTTTCTTGCCATTTGTCTATAAAACTCTATCAAGTGCTGACTTTTAAAATATTTGGATGCTAATGTGATCATGAGGAAAAATAGGAAAAGGATGAAATTCTAATGCTTATTACTGTCAAGTAAATATTTCAGAATCCCCACGGAGCACACTTAACAACTATATTGTTAGTAACGGAAATATTTTTCTTAACTTGGCTCAAGTCGTTCACTATGACTTTCAGTAGAGTACAAGTAGACAGAAATGATGCTATGGCTGCGTCCTTTCCCCTATGATTGATCGTCAATGCTCCCTAACCTGGCAAGCATCACATCACAGCTGCCAGCAGCCTGGGGTTCCTACACCACCTGGATGACAGTCAGATGGGGGAGCTCAGGGCTCCTGCCCTGCTCACCCACTGACATTCTTTTTCCTGAGCTGCTAAAATCATGGGTTTCCAGAACCTTTCTCTCTTCTTTCTTCACCCCCATAGTGTATATTTTTCTTTTTGTTGACAACAATCTAATGTGCCTGGAAACTGCTTCAAGTGCCTATGTTCCACTTGGGATCATTGTAATACTTTTGCAGATGGTTTGGAGCATTTCTTTTTTTCTCAAAATGAGCCACGAACTCTAAATCCTTTTGCCATATTTCTTTACTAATATGTAAAGTACACTTGAGATGACTGCAGTCATTTTTTCACTAAATAAGAGAGTCATTAATTAATGACAAGGACCAAATGCCAAATTCATTTTTCCACGGCGGAATGATTCTCCCAATCATCCAGTATACCCATCTTAGTTTGGGTTCCCCTCCAGAAAAGATGCTGAGACAAGGACAGGGGTTAGTGTGTGCGACTTGGGGTAGTTTATTCAGGAGCACAGTCAGGGAGGAAGGAAAATATGATTGAGGAAAGAGGAAAGCCAATTAAAGGAGTGGTATGGAGCCGTCCCTGCAGAGGCTCAGTGCCCCTGGGGTATTCTAAGGAGACATGAATAATGTGCCTTAGACTTGCCCCACAGACAGAAGGGAAACTGGACATTAGTTTTCTGACTCCAGTCCTTCAGTGGTTGAAGGCGCCCCCCGGGAGAGTTCAGTCACGGGCACCATCACCAGCACTTACTTCTAGGCTGCTCTGCACCCGAGGAGTTGGCTCCTCCGGTGCTGGACAAAGTGCCCCAGGAGAGAAGCTCAGTGACCCGGCACCTGAGGTTGTGCGCTCGCAGTGTGCATGGGAAATGTCCACCATAGGTAAACTCACAGGTAGGCCAAGCGCTTATGAATAGCACCTACTATAGCAACCAACTACTCAATTTCTTTGACATCCATCTTCACACAACCACTTCCGATTATCTCCTCCGATCTCCCCGTACCCCAGGCTTTCCACTGTCTACAGGATGGATGAGGTTCTCATGAGGTCATGGTCTTCACTGATCTGTCCTACCTGGGTAACCTTATTGGCCACCAGCTCTTTCAACTCTCTCCCTTTCACTAGTCTCCTCTCTTCCTCCAGCACACAGTGGTCCTTCTCGGCTTTGAGCCTTTCTCATACAGAATGCCCCACTCCTACCCACCTTTTTGAGAGCCACAGTAGGAACCAGCAATCCCTAATGAGTATTTTCCTTGGCTGTGGCTTGCACGTCTCTCCTCATCCTCTGAACTATTCTAGTCCTGACAGCAAACAACACCATTTTTAAAAATTTGTTTAAAGAGAGTGGGGCAGGAAACCCTGGCCAAACTGTAAGTATCCAAAGGGCAGAGACTAAAACGAACGCTTTTTTTCTTAAGTGCCTCCAACACTCACTATAGTGCTCACCAGCCAAAAACCACCAGGAGCATATGTGTAGTAAATACTAAAACAAGCTTGCTTTCGTTTGCTACAGCAAGAGAAAGCATACATCAAAGGACCTGGGGCATCTTAAGAGGAAATTAAGGGAAGCATATTATACAATTTGGATTTGTTCTGGGTGATTCCAAGGAAGGTCTAAGAAAGCAGAGACCAGATTTGGATTGAAAGCTGTCAGAAAGTGGAAGACAATCATTGACTCTCCTGGCAAATTTAATCTAAAAGGCAGAGGATTAATGCAGAGTTGGAGTCATCATTGATAAAGCAGCAGGTCACTCATGCCAGTCACGAGAGGGATATTTCATTACTTTCATGGCTGCAGTGTCCGTGTCTCAGTCTCGCTTCAGACATACTCAAGGAGTAGCCTTGTCCGCTTATTTATATTATGTGAGAAGTATTTATGTTCAATTAGGAACACTGCAGGGTAGCTGCCAGGGCCATTTTTCACTTTCTTCAAAGTTACTCAGAAGATACCAGAACGACTTAAATCATTGTTGAATTAATTTCAAATTTATTCTAAACCTAAATGAAAATGTAAACTTCAACTCATAATTTATAGCTCCACCTTCCTGGCAGGCACCATCCTCACAGAAGGGAATAAAACATGTTGGTCTTTGACACGGGTCCATGAGCTCACAGTCCAGAAGAAAAGGCAAATACAACACAGTGTGAGAAGTGCCAAAATGGAAGTGTGTATAAGGTACTGAGTTAGTGCAGGGAACAGAGTAGTAAACTCTTTCTGCAGAGCAGGTGAAGCTTTCCAGGAAGACATGTCATCTGAGATGGATGTGGAAGGATGACTAGGAGTTGAACATTTGGAAAAAGAAGGGTGGAAGATGCCCTACAGCCACAAACACAGCTTATGTAAAGGTGTGAAATGGCATAATGGGTCGGAGAACAGACGATAAGTCTAAAACAAACTTTACTCCAAACAGACAAACCAAAAAAAATTGCAATGACATTTTAATGATTTTTCAAACCTAGACTATCTAGATAATTACATTTTGCAGGTGTGGAAAGAGTGTTACATAAATTATGACATCAACTCTATTAGGTGTTGACCTAAGGAGAAAAAAAATCTAACCCAAGAGGATTAGATTAGACTATACCATTTGTTGGTGAAAGCAAAGGAAATAGGAATATTGTTTGATTTCAAATATGTGTATCTTTGGTGGCTGAAAGTCCTCTTCCCTTTCTTCTCCCTTCCTTTCCTGAATTCACACATACCTCTGAGCTTAGGGAAATAAATTAGGACTCTGCATTGCTGTGTCAGATTTGAGAAAGGGTAGACCACACAGCAGACCACACAGACAAAGAAAAGCAAGGGGCACTTCTGAAAAAGAGCAATGCAAAAAGCGGTTTTTGTTCTGTTAAGTAAACTGAGAGTTAAAGAGGAAGTAAATTATACCAAAGACTAAATACTCTTATTTATGGATCCCACCCTAGAAATGGAGACAGTTTAGAAATGGAATGCAAGTCAATCCAAAATAAAGAATTTAAGTGTCCTACCCTTGAATATACGGGACTGGAAAAAATTTCAGAAACGTTTTCCACTAAAATACAAAACCAAAACCCAACATGTGGAAACAAAGCCAAACATCTTACTGGGTCTTATTTCCGTTACACAAAAAAAACTTAAAAATTTGATGACTCTTATATATAGTACCACAGGTATTTCTCATGCCTTGCCACACAAACATACACATACATACACATACATACACACACTACGTATGTGCATAAAATTTCCATGCTATTCGTATTAAAGATCTAATCTTTAAACAGTTTACTTTGGAAATACAATACTCTTAAAGTTAATGCATACTTTTCTACAGTTCTTCAAAAATTAATACATTTTTACTATTTAAGGTCAATTCATTTCTTTCTAGTTTGAAATGGAATGGTCTATGTATTACTTGTGAATAAACATTGATGGTGAGAAATGAGCCATTTGGATAACACAATTAGAGAAAAGCGTAACTAATCTTAAACTTCTGAGTAAGAAAAAAACAATTTAAATGTCTTTATTTTGTTAGAAAAAAGATGAACACTCAATAGAATACGGGAAGGATATGAATAAACAAACAAAATGGAAAAACAGACAATTCACAGAGTAATACAAACAAGTGTTCCACAGATAGATGAAAAACGCTCAGTTTTCTATTCATTAAGGCAGGGCATGAGACAACATGATGTTCACGATTTTTACTGGCCAAGGAAGGGAAAGCACAGAGTTGGTAAAGATGTGGGAAGAGCCATTCCCTTTCCAGAAGCCAGTCCCTGCCAGCTAGGAGCTCAATAGTTGTTTGAGAGGACAAAGTGGCAATCCTAAAAAACACTAAAGTTACCTATAACCTAAAAATTACCTGTAACCTAAAAATTCTACTTGTAAGGATTTACACATCAGGAAAGTCTTTACAAGTAGACAAATAAATTTGACATTCATGGTAGAAAAAAATAGAAGACAACCCAATGTCCATCAAAACAGATTTGTCAAAGTATGATATATCCACATCCCACATACACACAATGGTATTTCACAGCACTACAAAAATAATCATATTATTATTCATGTGCTTATATGGAAGATGTCCTCTCGCTTCTTAAGAGGAAAAATCCAATTGCAGAAATGTGTGTGTGTGTGTTATTTTCATAAAATAATTAACACATAAGTATTTGCATAGACCAAACAGCCAAAAACTCTACTGTGTTCTCATTTTATTTTTATTTCAGGCAGGACTTATTTTGCTTTAATAGTAATTGCTGGCCACAAGATGTAAAGAGAATGTAATTCCTCATTCCTGAATTCTCTCTAATATCTTTTTATTAAAATGTCTGTTAGTACCAAGGTTTATATAAAGACATTATAATAAGCCATGAACCATGCTTTAATGGCATAAAATGGTATTTGAAGAAATGAGGATGCCGCTATGATTTAAGTTATTTCCCTTAGCTAATGAGAAAAGTCACACGGTAGCTCAATAAGGTTTGCAACTGCAAAAAAAGGCTTCAGGAGAATTATTTAGCTACTGCTGGGCCTGACAGACGTCACTGAATTCTGTCCAGCAATGCCATGACTGGACAGAGGAAAACCAGGGAAAGGCCACACATGGTTTGGGAAACCATCAAAATTTGGTGCCCATCTCCAGGCCAATGCAACACCATCGTTGTGTTCAAATATGGTCATAAACCTTAGAAACTGTCACAGTTAATCACAACTACACATTCCAGAAAATGGGAATGGAAGACACAGGCAGTGGAAACCGGAAGGGTAGCTGGTCAGTCCCCCAGCACTGAAACTACAGGCAAAGCTACAGGTACAATTTTAAACACTGGTTGAAACACTCATGAAGAATTAACAAGCAGTTGAAGTTGACAAACTAGGTAATTCAAAATTGACTGCAAAATGGCTTTTAAGATGTGTAGACCACCCTCCCACCTTTTCTCTCTTTTACTGAGAGTCGGTTAATTCACCTATATTGTCACATATGTACACTCTTCCTTCAGGAGTCCGAACACAGAAAAACTGTCATTCTCAAGCTGCAAAAGCAAGCCAGTATACGATACACCGAGTTTCATGAAATGTTCTAGTAGGAACCCAGTGCTATGCAGACTGTGGTCTCCTGAAATCATACCTGCTGCTCCAGCTCAGCGTTTCTCAACCTCACACTATTGACATTTCACGCCAGATAATTCTTGTCGTGAGGGCTATCCTGTGCATTGTAGGACATTTGGTATCATCCCTGGGCTCTACCCACTCAATGAACAGTAGGACCACCTCCCAGCTGTGACAAACAAAATTATCTCCAGATACTGCCAAATGTTCCCTGGGGGATAAAATCATCCCCAGTTGAAAACCACTGCTGTAGATAAAAGTATATAAATCCTAGTAAAACCACTAATGAGTCACCAAAAAAAAAAAAAGAAAGATACTGCAAAAAGTACAAAGAACGATAAAAATAAATCTAGGTTGAAATTTTTAAAAATAGACATCCAGCAAGCTTCTAGAACGTGGGTAAGTGGTTAGGATTGCCTTTCTTCTAGAAAATAATTAGGAAACATATTCTTTAGTTTTCTTAAGGTAAATGTTAGTGAATCTTCATTCCTTTGGTGACCACTCACCAACATGCTATGTGCATGTTTATGGAGTGGGGAGAAATACCCTGATGTTTGAAATCAAGGATTATGTCCTAACTCCATCACTTCAATCTCTATGACCTTGAACACATTATATCATCTCTCCACATCAGTTATTAATGTGTATAATAGGGATTATAATAGTCATTCATCTGGGTTATTGTGAGGATTAAAAGAGATAACAGGTAACACACCTACCCAATGCCTATTATAAGGCAGGCAAATAGAAAGTATTTTCTTCCCTCCTCATTGGGTTTAACAGAAGAAAAAGGAACTGCAGACACAAGGGATCCTGGGGTGGCACTTTCTTCGCTAAAGGCAAGGGACTTAAAAGCATCTGCTCAGGAGATAAGAAGACTGAGGGGGAAGGAACTCTTCCAAGAAGAGAGACAGCAGTCACAGGGGCCGGTGAGCTAAGAAAGATGAGGATGGGGCTCCACTCACCTCCTGGGGAACAAGAGTGTGATTTACTGCTTAATTCAACTCTATCTATCTATCTATCTTCCTTCTTTCCTTTCTCCCTCCCTCCCTCCATTTCACAAAACTTTTCATTTGGTTCTTAAGAGATTTCATGCTGCTTTTAAACTCATATGTTAAAGAATTATTATTGATTATATAACATCTTTGCATATAGTACACTTTAAAATGCTGATTAAAGTGTTGTAGCCAGTATCTATGACTATTTTTAATATAGACTTCATTTTCTAGATCAGTCAAGGTCACAGCAAAATTGAGTGGAAAGTACAGAATTCCTATATGCCCCTCCCACACACAGGTACTACCTCCCTCGCCATCAACATCATATCAACATCGAAACCTATTCTGTGGGTTTTGACAAATGTATAATGACATGTATCTACCATTTTAAATTAAACAGAATATTTTCATTGTCCTAAATATTCTCTGTGCTCTGCCTATTTATGCTTCCCTCCCCACTAAACCCCTAGTAACCACTAATCACTAATCTTTCTACTGTCTCCACAGTTTTGCCTTCCCAAAATGTCATATAGCTGGAATAATACAATACATATGATTGGCTTCTTTCACTTAGTAATATGCATTCAAAGTTCCTCCATGTCTTTTCATGGCTTGATAGCTCATCTTTTTAATGCTGAATAATATTCCATTGTCTGGATGAACCACAGTTTATTCATTCATTCACCTACTGAAGGACATATTGGTGACTTCCAAGTTTGGCTACTGAATAAAGCTACTATAAATATCTGTGTGAAGCATTTTGTGTGGACATAGTTCTCAAGTCATTTGGGGAAATACCAATGAGGGTCATTGCTGGATCATATGGTAAGAATACGTCTAGTTTTATAAGAAACTGCCAAACTGTCTTCCAAAGCAGATGTACCATTTTGCATTTCTATCATCAATGAATGAGAGTTCCTGTTGCTCCACATCCTCACCAGCATTTGGTGATGTCAGTATTTTGAAATTCAGCCATTCTACTAGCTGTGTAGTAGAATGTCACTTTAATTTGCAATTCCTTAATGACATATGATATTGAGCATCTTTTCATATGCTTATCTGCCATCTGTCTATCTTCTTTGGTGAGGTGTATGCTCGGATTTTTTACCGATTTTTTAATTGGGTTGTCCATTTCCTTATTGTTAAATTTTACGAGTTATTTGTATGTTTTGGGTGATAGTCCTCTTCCAGATATGCCTTGTGCAAATATTTTTCTCCCAGTCTCTGACCTATTTTCTTATTCTCTTGATGCTTTCATCTTTTTCATTTACTTTCTCACCTCTCGATTCCACTCCAAATTTGTTTCCTTGCTAAGTTGATGAAAAATATCTTTTCATAAACCACCAGATATATTTGCTTATTTCAGGTTTGATAGGACAATTGAAAAGCTAAGGCCATCATCCTCTCTGGCTCTAGTACAGGAGAGACAGAAATGATTGGAAAGAGAGGCTAGCTTGTGGCAGTTATGAGATGAGCAAGTGAACCAATCCTTCAGAGGGAAGTATGGGGAACCAGTTGGATATCAAGAAATGAATCGAAGCTCAAGTCTTTAATCCTGATAATGTGTCACATTGCATGAATCATCTCACCTGTAAAATGGCGTGTGGGTGGGGACGGAGGGTAAGATATGCCTGTGTGAGAGCATCGAAAGGATCTCAAACTTGCATATTTAACAATATCTACAAATGAGGCTTCATGTAAAAAGGAATATAGTGACAGATTATACATTAAAACATACATTAATTTTTATAAGCTTTTATTGTTGAAGTATACTGGGAGTTTCAAGAACTAGACATAACCCAGGTCTCCATCCTCATGAGAGGTCGCAGTTAGACCATGCTTTCTCTAACCAGTGACTATTAGTACACTGCAAATAACTTATCCAGCTCTTTGGTTGAATTCCTACTCTTAGCTCCCCATCAGCACTCACTAATTGATGATCAGTCACATTAATAATATATATAAAAAAGTTAAGTACAAAATTTTTCTACCCAGATGAAATACAATGGTTTCTGGGTAGGTCAAACAAACTACTTTCAAAGACTGAAAGCAAAAAAGTGAGGGGGGAAAAAAAAACACCTCCAAGCAATTTATAACATGTTCTGAGCTTATTTTCCCTTCAAAACCATTTTAGAAGTTGTTTAGCTTAATGACAAATAAAAATGTCTGTTCCTAAGGAAACTGCATATAAAAACATGATATATCAAGTTAAAATTCAGAAGCAGGCATTTTTTTTAAATGGGCACAGCTACAAGTGGTTTCATATTTTTAAATGTTAAATCCAACTTAAGAGTAAGGATATGCTAAAGTTAGCCCACCTTTAAGTCTCTGTAATTCCCAAGGACTGAGGCATTATGAAACTGATTATTATTATTGATTGTAGTCAGCTATACCTGGCAATGATCACTGAAGTAATACCACATCAGAGAATGATATGGATTAAGGAAAGACATCAAGAAAGGTATTTTCTCACCCCAGGCGAGAAAAGTACAGTGATTAAGATTTGAGGCTCCGAAAATGAATCTGAGTTCGTTTGGGGTCTGCTACTTACTAACTATAAATCTATAGGTGAATTATTCTACCTTCATGTGCCTTAGTTTGTTCACCTGCAAAAGGAAAATATCATCACCTACCTCATAGGGTTGCACCGATCATCAGATAAGATTACATATGTAAAGTATTTAGTAAAGTATTTACTAACAACAAATGGTAGTGCCCAATATTACTATGGCTATGTCAACTATGTAACCAAATACTAATTAAAGTAACTACAACCAAAACAACTTGGTTTGGAAGACAATCAGGAAGCTGCATCTTGGTAAGTCTCACTTACAAGTCTACTAATGATGGCACCAGAGTTTCACTTATTCGGGTGTCCCATGAATAACAATGAACAGGTCATTTTCCTTAAGTTTCTTTCCACTTCCCTCACGAAGACTATGGAAACCACTAAAGGAGCATTAGCCACATGAGCCTCATCCACAAATCGTGTCCCACGTTAGTTCACTTAAGAGGTCTACTGGAAAGACATCATTAGTTGCTATTTTTCATAGCAGTGACTGCCACCCCAGTGCGAAGACTGTGATTCTAAGTATTTTTCCTACATAACACTCTTTAGTGATATATAGCCCCATCTGTAATAATGGATCCACTATAATCATGATTGAGTTGAGTTGAGGAACAATCCACAAATATTTATTTAGCGCCAATAATGTACTGGTTAGAGTGCTAGGGCTACAGTGAGGAACAAAACGCATATGCTCTTTACCCTCAGGGGAACTGACCACCTACAACAGTGTTCTCTGACCTCTCTTTGTCACACATTCTACATCATAACCTAGTGATACATATGTGTGTATGTGTGTTTGTATACATACACATAAACAGTGACACATATGACTGAAAGTATCACAAAACAATACTCTTACAGTAACCCTGATGTTTTCTTTTCTAATCGAATTGTATATTTTTACATGCTGGTTGGGGTCCACTAAATTAATTTTTCATACACTAAGATACAAGCCACCATGGAGAAATTGTGGTCCAGCATACCATGCCATGCTTCTTCTCTGCCATCTGCCCTTTAAGCAATACCATGTTAAAGGCCTTAAATAGTCCAACGTGAACACCCAACAAAAGTGTAAATACCCTCAACAAAATACTTTCCCCTGGAAACAAATCAAGTCAACAGTCTATAATTTTTCTCATGCTAAGATTTTCTATTAGATATTTATTTGGATGGAATGCAACCAAAATTATTAAAACCTCATGGGATTTTGATGATTCTCTTGTTTATTCTAGGAGGAAGAATAAATTTGGCCAAACTTGGTGCCAAATTGCCTCCAAACTAGGACACATCCAGCAATCCAGTCAACACCTTTCATTCCAGCTAGTCCTGGGGCATCCTCCATTGTCAAAGGAGAAACACTTGCAGAGAACAGTTTCTATCACTTAGTTAAACTCTGCAGGACAACTCCTTTCCAGAACAAAAGGCAATAAAGCTTTGTTAATGCTGACTTTATTTATTTGGAATTTGGCATAAAAACTTTAAACAATTTTTACCTACATTTACCTTTGCCAACCTAAGAAGAAAAATACTGATGAGAAAATTAAGAACAAAAGGAAGACTGTAAGAAAAATGTTTGCCTTACTTAAGAGAACTCATATAGCATGGTGGGGCATGCAGCACAATCATACCAGCTTAATAAATTCTCATTACAAATCACTTTTATCTATTTGTTAAGGCAGATCTGGCAGGACTTTATTTGGCAAAATAGTTGAATGCGTTCAAAATGCTATTTGTACTTTAATGAAGCTGCACGTATTTTAAAATAGGCTGTGATTCACAATAGCATATTCAAAATCTTAATGAGTGCCTGAAGTTATTCTATTTTAGTAAGGTTTACCATATTAAATGCCTTAATTATTAAATACCAGTCTCACAGGCACAAACCTCAGATTTTTCTATGTAAAGCAGAATGTTCTAGTATTCTGACTCCAAAAGTTAGAGTTTTATTTACTTCCACTCAAAATAAATTTATGTTATACAAAGAAATGAATTAAGAAAGGGAGGGAGAAAGGGAGGGAGGGAGGGAAGAAGGGAGGGAGGGAGGGAGGGAGGAAGGGAGGGAGGGAGGGAGGGAGGAAGAGTCCATCCATGTATTTCATTATATCAAACAGTTAAAGAAGATGATATGTATAGTCAATTCTATAGATGCTGAAAAATTCTATTGATGCTGATAAAATTCTACAACCATTGCAACATAAATAAAAGGTGAGAACAAGAATAATTGCTCTCAGCATTAAAATTCAGCAATATATTCACAATCACAGCCAATGATGCAGATAAGAAAAATAAATAAATCTACTGTCATGAAAAAAAAAACCAACTACTAAGCATTGCTTTACTTTTCTTAATCATGGCCCACATTAAGTCAATCTTAGAGTTGCCTATTTAAATGTCCATTATATTGAACCTTAAATTCTAAGTTCTTTCCAGCTCTAATGAACATTCCATCTTTCAATAATTTCAAACACTCAGGAATTTTTTTTCTTTAATTCTATAGTCCCTGAGTTTATATCAAAAAACATGTACTTCCCCCAAATGCCCTGCTTACTAAATGAAAATGTTTCTATTACAATTTTCCTTATATTCTATATGGTTAAAGGGGAATGGAAGAGGAATAAAAGGAAAAAAAGAAGAACAAGAAGGATGATGAAGAAGAAAGCGGGGTAAAGATAGGGGACAAACACCAGATGGTCTGTTATCCAAAATTATATTTCAGCACAGGCACAGAAAAATGAGGCTGTGATCCCTCTAAACTTACCCACGTTACCTGACTGCAAAGATGGCAGAAGCTTAAAATCAACAAATCCGTAAAAATGCCGTTCTTTGAAAACCAAGATGGACATCCTTCAGAAGCAACTGTTGAAACACTTGGCCTGTTTTTCAATAGTAGTCATCATCCATTGCTTTTTGAACACATAGTCTCTTTACTGACTCAAACATGATATTTCCATGTCATATGATGAGATTTTTGTTTCTCAAACTCAGTTTAACCATAAGAACAAACCAGGGGAACTTGTTAAATATATGGCTTCCGTCTCCCACCTCAGAACTACGGAACCAGAATCTCTCAACAAGGATCTGAATTGTCTGAAGGCAATTGGCTGTTGGCTTTCTGTCTTTCTGCCAGACAGCATCCTACCACAACTTCAACCAAAGGAACCATACAGTCGCTCAAATAACTGGTCTGATAAAGGATTGATGGCTGAAAAAATAAGATTTGGACAGAACTATTAGAAGTTCATTGAAAAGCATAGGACTAAATTCCAATAAGGTGAAAAAAGGCAGCAGACTGTGGAAACAGTAACCATAAAAATGCTGTCTTGACTCAAATATTTACCCAATAAGCATTATAAATCTAGAAAGTGAAATACAACACAAATTCATGGCTATGTTGTCTCTCTAACACAGTCTGGGGATTATCTGTATATTCCAAATCTTCACATCACCACCACAAGATGTGGAATTTAATAATCATGCAAAACATGGCACAAGTCCTTAGATATAATAATAATAATGTTTGGAATGAAGAAGGCTTAAAATAAAGACCAACAACTCTTTCCTATACAAAATTCAGAAGGAACAGCCACATTGGAAGAAAGAGCAAACAATTACCTTCTAAAGCTCCTCCTGCCATTTTTATTTTACTTTTACCAAATACAAATTATAGACAAACTTCATCTCTGAATTAAATCATTCAAAAAATAATATAGGAATATACATATTAGGGATGGTAGCCAAGAACTAACTCAGCAGCTGTGTGTTTAAATAATAAGAGCAACTCAAGTAAATTCTGAACAGTAAATTCCTCTGAGGAAAACTCTTGACTTTTCTCTCTTCCTTGAGCTCCATCTCTCTCTTTTGGCACATTCTGCTCATCACACAGTACTGTGTACATTCATAGCACTTCATAAATAATAAAAAATAAAATGATGTCTGTAGACTTAAGCCTGGAGAGATCAATTCTTAGGCACAATTCCAAAGGTTAACTTTAACCATATGGAAATGATGTGAAATGCCCTCAAGTGTACTGCTAAAATACTCTTTTTTTCAAAGCAAAACTTACAATCAAAATGTGAAATATAGTTGGCCATTCTGAGTGGGTTGTGTGTCAATGACTGGAAACTAATCTAAAACATTAACCTAAACATATTATCTAAAATCTCCAAACTTGTCATCACATTTTGAATAAAAATTAATCAATTCTCAGTTTCTCATATAGTAGGGGGGAAGAAAACTAGCCTGGGTAATGCAAGAGAATAACCCACCCAAAATTATCTGGAATTATTTTAATATTCATATTTCCTTGGGGGTTTTCTTTGGGCACTGATCAAATTACATTTATATTAGGATAGTAATGAAGCTCATTTCATCCTTTAAGTAAAAATACCTAACGATAGGAAAAGAGGTTCCAGTTCATGTTCAAGTTCCAATTTACTCAAGTACTATAGTAGGTCAGGGATTTTTAAATGGCCACAAACAACCAAGTAGATAACCCACTAATGACAGTTTCTTCTTCTGCATAATAAGTATAAAATATCTCAACATACTGAAGATTAATTGAGAGTATATCCTATAGCCCTTGGCAATTGCAAGGTTTATACAAAGTTATGGAATTACACTTGGAAATTCACCACGTCTTATGACTGTCTAGCACATCAGATTCCCACTTCTTGCCACCATTATCACAAGATTAAAAGAACACAATCTGGACTAAAATAAGACAGGAAATTGAGAATTCTTGCAGTATTTAGCATCAGTTACTGATAAAAGTGATAGGGAGAAGGAGCAGCAAATGCAAAGCTAAACAACAAAAAGCTAGACCATAATGGATAATGCTCAGTTTCCACAACTATTGTTTCCTCAATTGTTTGATGGTACTCTTTATTACCTCCTAATGACTACATGCATTCTTTAATGAAGTATACACAACAAAGTTCATTGAGACTAAGGTTTACTTTAAAAAGA
Organism: Rhinolophus sinicus; assembly: GCF_036562045.2. NCBI lineage: Eukaryota > Metazoa > Chordata > Mammalia > Chiroptera > Rhinolophidae > Rhinolophus > Rhinolophus sinicus. The sequence continues at coordinate 39,023,188 of NC_133757.1, read as the reverse complement.
AAAACTATCCATAAAAATATATACTAGCAGGTTATTTGAAAATAGTATGTAATCTTGAAAGAAATTTAATGGTACCTCGACTTTCACTTCTGACCATCCATGCATTGGGTAGTGTCCTCCAGATAAAGCAGAATAAAGGCCACATGAGGGAAATGCTCAGTCTAAAAGAGAAATCTAGTGAGTTTTTCACTGTCTGATAGGAAAAGAGGAGAAGAAACAGCCAAGAAAGAAAATCTAAAGTTTGTATCACATTGGAGGGGAAAAAAAAATCAGCTATTAAATCTGTTTGGTACAGAGGAGAGGGGAGCAAGATAGTGGGGTAAATAAACATTGTGCTTGCCTCCTCCCAAGACTACATTAAAATTACAACTAAATTACAGAACAATAAACCTGGAGAACTATCTGAAAACTAGCTGAATATAAGTCCTATAAGTTATAAAGGATATAAAGAAAAAGCTACGTTGAGACTATTATTTTTTTCTGATATATCTCCTGAAGCAAGGGAAACAAAAGAAAAAATAAACAAATGGGACTACATCAAACTAAAAAGTTTTTACACAGCAGAGGAAACCACCAACAAAACAAAACGACATCATTCTGAATGGGAGAAGATATTTTCCAATGATACATCTGATAAGGGCTTAATTTATAAATAACTCATACAACTTAACGTCAAAAAAATGAACAATTCAATTAAAAATGGGCAGAGGACCTGAATAGACATTTCTCCAAAGAGGACATGCATATGACCAATAGACATATGAGAAGATGCTCAATGTCACTAATCACCAGGGAAATGCAAATTAAAACACAATGAGATATCACCTCCCACTGTCAGAATGGCCATCATCAATAAATCAACAAAGAAGTGTTAGCGAGGATGCAGAGAAAAGGGAACCCTTGTTCACTGTTGGTGGGACTGCAAATTGGTGCAGCCACTATGGAAAACGGTTTGGAGGCTTCTCAAAGAATTGAAAATAGAACTACCTTATGACCCAGAAATTCCTCTTCTTGGTATTTATCCTAAGAAATCCAAAACACTAATTTAAAAAGATATACGCACCCACATGTTCACTGCAGTGCTATTTACAATAGTCAGGATATGGAAGCAACCTAAGTGTTCATCAACAGACAAATAGATAAAGAAGAAGTGGTACATATACACAACCGAATATTGCTTGGCCATAAAACATAATTAAATCTTACTATTTGCAACAAAATGGATGGACCCAGAAGGTATTATGGTAAGTGAAATAAGTCAGACTGAGGAAGACAAATACCATAAGACCTCACATATATGTAATAATCTAAAGAACAAAATAAATGAATAAACAAAAAAGAAGCAGACTCATAGATACAGAGAATAAACTGATGGTTGCAAGATGGGAAGGGAGTTGGGGCCTGGGTGAAAAAGGTGAAGAGACTAAGAAATACAAATCGGTGGTTACAAAATAGTCACAGCATTGTAAAGTATAGCATGGGGAATATAGTCCATAATATTGCAACAACTATATATAGTGCCAGGTGGATATTGGATTAATCAAGGGATCACGACATAAGTTATATAAATGTCTAACCACTACGCTGTACACCTGAAACTTACTTAAAATAATATTGAATGTCAACTGTAACTGCGAAAATAAATAATTTTTAAAAGATACTTTTATTAAAGCTAGAAAAAAATCTGTGTGGTACATAAACAAGAACTAAAGTGTAAACATTTGGAGTTTATATGTTGAAAATATGTTATTACAAGTGGAAAGTTACCATGCCATCAAATGAAGAGGCATCCTTGAAACCATCATTTGCTATGATATCTTCTATAACAACATTTCTATTGTAAGAAAATACTTTAAAACATTGTTTTCTGTTGTTGGCTAAAAGGCTCTACATTATTTTTGATTATGATACACTTCCAAAAAATATTGCTATTTGACAAATATTTGGGGATAAACATGATCAAAATAAGGGTTCATTTTCTCCCTGGCAATCTTGTAGTAATCCCACAGCCTCTGTTATCAAAACCAATTTCTCCATGTCTCACAATTTACCTTTCTTGGATTTGGCTCCGATCTTCAGCTTTGATGGCCAAGCAATCTGCGTATTTGTTTCCTCCATGATCTGTAACAAAAATTGAGCGAAATATTGATTCAATTAAGAACATATTTACAGATAAGACGTTCTCAAACAGAGATCATTTTCAAGTCTTTAGCGTCATGTTGATACAACTAAACGATCTCATTTTAAAACAATGCAAAAAAAAAAAAAAACCCTGAGAAAAAACAAATTTGTTTTTTGTTGTTGTTGTTAGAAGAGTATCTTTTTAGATGCATTTTTTATAAGTGTTTCATCTATTAGAAATATTTAAGTATATTTTGTTACTCCCAGTGTTCTTCTCCGTGATGGTCAAGAATTTTAACCTAGAGACAATAAGACCAAAAAGTGCATGAACAAGTTATTTACCCAACTTGACACCAGAGATGCTGATGCTGAATAAATTCCCCAAGACAACTGCCAACAGATTACAACACACCAAACATAATCCTTGTAACACTACATGGTTTAGGCCATACTAAATGAAGTTTTTTGGGGGGGAAAAAAGATAATAACTTGCTTTGAGCACATTTGTATTTCATTACAACTGATGAAAAGCCTCTAAACATGACATCACGGCATAAGGCTGCATTCCCATCATCATTCGCCTTGTCCAAAATGTCATTTTTGCCACAGTTCTTTCCCATATACATGCAGCCTTCCTGGCCAGCAGACTGGAGACCCAAATGTGCCAAAGTGCAAACACAAGTGAGGGAAGCAAGACTACAGCACAAAGGGGTAGACAGTAAAGAAAAAAAAAAACAATGGGATCACCAAAAAATGTTCATCCTTTGTTCTTCTCTACTTTATCACATGAATTAGACTAATGTTTACTTTCATTCAGTGAAAACAGAATTCACCAAATTGATAGCGAAAACAACTAAACAGATTAAATGGCAAAAATAGCAACTATCATATATTAATCACTTAAACTAAAGTAGAATAATATTTACTTATTAATATGGATTTAGAGTTAAGTAAACAAATGAATGGTGAAGACAATTAAACACATTAACCTGTGCAATTAACAGAAAGCACCTCTTCCCCCCTCAGTATTGGATATGCTCTAGGCCTAAGGCAAAATGGTTAACATGCTAACGTGCACCATACTTCATTTAATTCCCTTTATCACAGCATAAAAGGGCTTTCAGCAGCTGTTTCAGAGAGGCAGCTCACAGATGCATTTTGTGTATCCATTGCAAGATTTGTTGTGGGTTTTTTTTTTAAAGAAAACATGAGCCAACATTTTTTAATCTGGGAATTTCCCGCAGAAATTCAGATTCTGGTTCTCTGTAAAACTTGGCAGATTTAGCACCTGGAACCCACATCCCCACCTGGCCACACCTGGGTAGCACTGAGGAATAGACACCCTCTTCAGTCAGGCCCAGAAGGCTCTGAGCTGACCCCAGTCCACACTGGGTCTCTCACTTACCATTACCATCATGTTTGGATCACCTCACTTGCCATTTATCATGGTGTTTGCACTGCTGTAGAGAAATATTTCTCTACACCTGTGTCTCTATTAGAAATCACAAACCAAAGGAGGTCTTCACTCAGTCAAGGTATTGGCCTGGCTCTTAAAGTAGGTGAGCTTATTACCCCAACCCTTCAAGCCCCGGCCCCTGCCTCATCTCCCCCCATCTTACACTGTCCTTCTTAATGTGTTTCGTTGTCTTCACCATTAAATTATTTAGTTAACTCTAAATCCATATTTAAAAAGAAAATAGATATTACCCTCTTCAACATCCTCTCTCAAGCCATACTAGCCCCACCCCTACCCCAGAACAGGCCCAGCAGACACCCTGTTCAGGGCCTTTCTGTTTACTGTCACATCCCCAGCTGCCACCTTCTACAAATCCCCCACCCCCTTCTACTCTCGCATCACCCTCACCAGAATTCTCCTTCCCACCTCACTGTGTCTATTTCCCTCCTAACACTTACAATCTGAAATTTTCCTCTTTTCTGGGTTTACTTGGTCATAGTCTGTCTCTGTGAAATCAAAGCTCTCAACCCTGCACACAGCAAGCTCAGGATATAACTGGGTGAACGAATCTTCATAACACCCTTATGAAGTAGATTTCTGTATTCCTCACATAGGCTAGGAAGCAGCAGAGTGGATAAAAACCCCAGACTGCTTGCAAAGACCACACTTTTAACCACTATACTATATTGAAAATATGGCCCCAATCTGTTTTAAACGCATATATACAAATTTTAAATTTTGCTCTAGGAGCTATGCATACTAACTGCTTTGAACATCCTACAAATATTTATCAGAAGCCTACTTAGGTGCCACAAGTGCGGGGACCCACAGCTATGAATATTACATAATTCCTGGGGCCCACAAGCTTAGAATCAAGTCAGGTACACAGAGAAACATAAAAAGTAACTGCTTGACAATGGCTTGGGAGCTGGCACAGGATCTGCTCACTAGAGCAGCTCACAGCCCCTATCTTGAAAGGTCAGAGTAGGGAGGTAGTTATTAAGGGATCCCCAAAATGTAATCTGCAAAATCACTCAAGTGCTGAATGTCAAGTAAAAGTAAACTTATGAATGAGTTCATCAGTCCCCAAACAAGGGCAGGAAGGCCCAATGAAAAGGAACTTCTCATTGGTGACATTTTATCACCTATTAGTTCCAGCTACTATATGTACACGTATCATCAAAGTGACTACAAGTGACTTCAAAGTGACTCGTAAAATTAGATTCAGAATTTTCCTCTACGTTAGCTAAGACACCTGAAGAGATAAAAAAGAAAAAATGAGATCTTACTATAATACTCTTGGTGAAGAAACAGTAAGAAAATAATCTACAGTGTATACTTTTCTTTTTCTGAATTAAATAATTTGGCCATTTAACCCAGTAATTTATGTCAGGTGCCACAATTACAATACTATGATAGAGAAGCTTCCCTGTCAACATATGGTTGGAAGACAGAACTATCTGAAATCTTAATCATTTGCAGAACTTCCCAGAAATCAACCTGCATATGATCTCTTTTTATTAAATACCACTAGATTCTCCATGACAGAAAAATAACATTCCAGAGAAAACATCCTAGTAGGAGGCAATATCCATCAAGTCGAAATGCCTACTGTACACGCACTCCTTGTGAGACTCACACCACTCCAGTGTCTCTACTGTGCAATGAAGTGGTGGGACTCGGAACAATCCCCTTTCAACCTACCCACATCAACACTGCCTGTGAGGGAAAGAGAGGCTACCCCAACCTTAGGACCCCTAATTTAAAAACCAGAGTTCGATCTTCTATACTGCATAACCTCCCAAGTTCTAGGAGCCACAGTAAATGTCACACCTTAGAGAAAACAAATGACTAGTTATGGGAATTTGACACCTGTCGCAGACCTGTCCAATGTAACTAGGAAAAAAAGCAACTCCATTGAACAACATTTGTGGCCAGCCAATGCCAACCACACATGTCACTCACTAGGCTGCAGTCCCTCTAAGGCGCTCCAATTGGATGGCTTTGCTGACATCCTTTTACATGTTTGTTTATCATTATGTGTAATCGAGTCATTAAAGCAGGTGGCTCTACAGTCAAGGACCAGCTTTGCCACTAGCTATCACATTGGGCAAATAATTTTGATCAGCCTCACTTTTCTCCCTGTACAATTAATTATCGTACTTACTCATACAGTTGTTGTGAGGTTTTGATAAGAAAACATGTGGAAAACCCCAAGCAGAGAATGTGGCACATCCGGAGTGCTCCATAATATTGGCCCTTGTTGTGTTAATTATACATTGATTACTTTGGGTCTGTCCTGCATACTCCTAATACAACAGCAAACCAAACAGTGCTTCCTTCCAGCAGCTCACAGTCCAACAAGGGAGAAAACAAGTCAACTCACCATTATGTGCTAAGTTTCAGAACAGGGCAGGACAATATGAGAGTACACAGTGAGGATCCTAACCCAGTTGTGGGGAGTGAAGAAACGTTAGCTCAAGGAAATGCCTATTAATGCTGTGATGCAAGGAGAGAAAAAGTTGGCTAGCTAAAGAAAAGGGGGAGAAAGCGTCCCAGGCAGAAGAGGAGTGCATGCAGAAAGGTCTAGAAGGAGAGCAGGCAGGTACTCAGCAGAGCCTGAGGGTGATTTGGTGTAGCTGAGGTGCATCAAGGCTCACCTCACCCATCCAGGATGGGGAGTGTGTCTTCTCCGCTCTCCTACAGCTCTGTACATGAACATGCTCAATACAGAATTGAAGACATGACACCAAGCAAAGCCATCCTTGGCTTGGCTGTCACTTGCTACAAATGAGTCCTGAAAACCAGTGGAGTAACTACAAATAGGAAGGGGCCATACATACATCACTTTCAGGAGGTCAAAATTACCCCTAGGAAGTTATCAGTGAAGCTTTACAAACCATCATCTACAAAGACACCAAGTCAGTTCCTACAGCATAGCCACTGCGCACTGTTAGCTGGTTTTCGCCCCAGCCAGTTATGGGCGTGGTACAGTGTGAAGCAATCCCATGAGCAGGGCAAGGAAGAAGCACAGTTCTCGAGGAGAGTGCGTGGAAGCTGGCCCAGGAACCCCAGGACTGAAGCTGGACGGCGGAGCAGGGGGCTAAAGCACGAGGCTGAAGCATGGCCCCTGGGAGAAGAGGGATAAAGGTGGGGCCGCAGAGGCAGAAATCAGGGCACTAAGCAAGTCAGAGGCTCTGTATTAAGAAAGCTATGCTTTAAAAGATGTCCTAGATGGTCAAGACAAATACGGAGGTAAGTCAAGGTAGATAGGGCAACTGGAAAAGTTGAGGTCAGGAACCTGTGGCTGAAATCAAAAAAGCCACAAAACCTCTGAGAAGAAAACGACATCTTATGTCTTATGTCTCAAAAAAAAAAATACTAAAGTGAGTTGCAGCTGGCTTTTTTATTTTTTTAACCTTATTATGGCCTCCATTTTCACCTTCACAAAACCTGAGTTAAAAGAACCACTAATTTTAGATTGTTTTCTATAAAGATTAAAATAACACAAATATTTCAAAGACTTGTTTTTGGGTTTTGTTTTGTTTTTTCCAATAACAGTTGACACTCAATATTAGTTTCAGGTGCACAGTATAGTGGTTAGACATTTATATAACTTACAAAGTAATCTTCTTGAAAAGTCTAGTACCCTCCTGGCACCATACAGTGATTAGAATATTATTGTCTATATTCTCTATGCTGTACTTTGTATCCCCATGACTACTTTGTAACTACCAATTTGTACTTCTTAATCCCTTCAACTTTTTCACCCAGCATCCCCCAACCTCTTCATCTGGCAACCATCAGTTTCTCCCTATATCTATGAGTAAAGACTTGTTTTAACTCATAATTATGAATGCTGTATATTAATAATGCAACTAATGAATAAAGGTGAGAGGTAAAGCTGTGATTTCTCCTAGAGGCAAGGAAGAGCTAGAAAGATTAGAGGTGAGTTCCATATGTTTTTTAAAGATTTTTAATAAAATATAGCTAACATACAATATTATATTAGTTTCAGGTATACACCACAGTTATGCAACATTTATATATCTAAAGAATTGATCACCATGATAAATCCAGCAAACCATCTGACGTCGTACTATGCTATCACAATATTATTGACTATATTCCCTATGTTGTATACAAGGTCTGACAATTAAGTTCACAAACTTGTTACAACGATGTTGCTAATGTTTTTGATATCAGAGAGATTATTCATTATGAATTTGTACCAACTGGATAAACAGTTAACCAAGTTTACTATTTGGAAGTGCTGAAAAGGCTGTGTGAAAAAGTTAGATGACCTGAACTTTTCGCCAACAATTCATGGCCAACAATTCATCACGACTATGCACCAGCTCACACAGCACTGTCTGTTAGGGAGTTTTTAGCCAGTGAATAAATAACTGTATTGTGAACACCCTCCTTACTCACCTGATCTGGTCCCCAATGACTTCTTTCTTTACCCGAAGATAAAGGAAATATTGAAAGGAAGACATTTTTATGACATTCACAGTATCAAGGGAAATACGATGACAGCTCTGATGGCCATTCCAGAAAAAGAGTTCCAAATCTGCTTTGAAGGGTGAACTAGGTGCTGGCATTGGTGCATAGCTTCCCAAGGGAAGCACTTCAAAGGTGAGTGTAGTGATATTCAGCAATGAGATATGCACCATTTTTTCTAGGATGAGTTCACGAACTTAACTGTCCGACCTCATATTACAGCCTTATGACTCATTTGTTTTATACTTGGAAATGTGAACCTCTTATTCCCCTTCACCTTTATCCCCTGCTTTAAAAAAATTTCAATTACAGCTGACATCCAATATTATTTTATATTAATTTCAGGAGCACAGCATAGTGGTTAGATTTTTATATAATTTAAAAAGTGATCCCCTTAACTAGTCTAGTATCTACCTGGCAATATATACAGTTATGACCATATTTTTGACCATATTCCCTATGCTTTACTTAACATCCCCATGACTAGTTTGTAACTACCAATTTGTATTTTTTAATGCTTTCCTTTTTACTCAGCCCCCCAATTCCCCTCCCATCTATCATCCCGATAAATCTAGTTCCTATCTGACACCATACATAGTTATTACAATATTATTGACTATATTCCTTATGCTCTACTCTACATCCCCATGACTTTATAACAACCATTTTGTACTTCTTAATCTCTCTCCCTTTTTCACCCATTCCCAACACCCCTCCCATCTGGCAACCATCCAAATGTTCTCTGTATATATGAGCTTGTTTCTGTTTTATTTGTTTATTTAGTTCTTCAGATTCCACATATAAGCAAAATCACGTTGCATCTGTCTTTCGCTGATATACTTCACTCAGCACAATATCCTCCAGGTCCATCCATGCTGCCGCAGATGGCAAGAACCCATTCTCTTCCATGGCCGACCAATATTCCATTGTATATATGTACCACCTCCTATTTATCCATTCATCCATCAGTGGACACCAAGGCTGCCTCCACATCTTGGCCACTGTAAACAATCCTGCAATGACTATATGGATGCACATGTCCCCTCAAAATACCATTTTGAGTTTTTAGGATAAATACTCAGAAGTGAGATTACTGGGTCCTTCTTTGTCTCTTGTTACAGCCTTTATTTTAAAGTCTATTTTGTTTGGTATAAGTACTGCTACCCCAACTTTTTGTTTGTTTCCATTTTCATAAAATACCTTTTTCCCATCCCTTTACTTTCAGTCTCTGTGTGTCTGTCTATCTGAAGTAAGACTCTTCTATGCAGCATATACAATGTTTTCTTATCCACTCAACCACACTATGTTTTGATTGGAGCATTTAATCCATTTCCATTAAAAGTAATTTTTGATAGATATGTAGTTATTGCCATTTTATTCATATTATTTTTTTCTTCATCTTAAAGAAGTCTCTCTGAGATTCCTTGTAATACTGATTTGGTGGTGATGGACTCCATTAGCTTTTTCTTCCCTGGGAAATTCTTTATCTATCCTTTGATTCTAAGATAGCTTTGCTGAGTAGAGTAATCTTGGTTGTAGGTCCAAGATTCATCGCTTTGAATTTTTGTAACAATCCCTCTGGCCTGCAAAGTTTCTGTTGAGAAACAGCTGACAGTCTTATGGGAGCTTCCTTGTAGGTACTAACTGCTTTTCTCTTGCTGTTTTAAGATTCTTTGTCTTTAAGCTTTGGCATTTTAACTATGCTGTGTCTTGGTGGGTCTCTTTGGGTCCATCTTGTTTGGGACTCTGAACTTCTGGGCTTGTATATTTATTTCCTTAACCAGGTTAGGGAAGTTTTCTGTCATTATTTCTTCAAATGGGTTTTCAATTCCTTGCTCTCTCTCTTTTCCTCTTGGTATCCCTCTGATGCAAATGTTGGTGCACTTCATGTTGCCCCAGAGGCCCTTTAAACTATTCCCATTTTGGGGGATTCTTTTTCCTTTTTGCTGTTCTGTTTGGGTGTCTTCTGCTACCTTATCTTCCAAATCGCTGATTCAGTTCTCTGCATCATCTAATGTACTGTTGATTCCCTCTAATGTGTTCTTCATTTTAGTTATTGTAGTCTATTTCTGACTCATTCTTTTTCATGTTTTCTGTCTCCATTTTTATGCTTTTTATCTCTTTGTTGAAGTTCTCCCTGAGATCATTGAGCATCCATATAACCAGTGTTTTGAACTCTGTCTGGTAGATTGCTTGTCTCCATTTTGTTTAGTTCTTTTTCTGGAGCTTTATTCTGTTCTGTATATTAAAAGGGTACCTAATAAACATGGAATCCTATGTTCCTGTTTTGGTTTTACTTTCTGTGGGGAGTACCAGAGGGAAAGGTAGAAGGGAGATGAATGTTTACATAAGCTAGAATTTGGATTTTTTTTTTAATTGGAAGACAGTTCTATCGCTATTGAAAATATTTTTCATCACAGATTTACATGGAATTATTTAAATGATTTCACTTTCCTAAAATAACTTGCAAAATTAGAAAAATATAAACAAGTAATATCTAATCAAATTCCACATGTAGTTTCATCCATAATAAAAAATAATTTCCACTTATATTCTTCAATGCCCAAGTAATAGTAAATGTTTCCCATCTCCAAAAAATTCCAGATTAGCACACCATGTGGAAAGAGAACATATCAACCAATGTTCACTGTACTACACATTTTGCAAGTTTGCAGTAATTATAGGATAATATCTTACAGATGAAGGAAACCTTTGCCAAACCAACAACATTCAACTTATGTGCTTATTTCACCAAATTCTTCAATCCAGACGTAAAGTAAAAATCCACAGGTAAGTAATCAGCATCTCAGATCAACCCAAGACATGTCTATTTATGCTGACTTTACTTGAAATATTTATTCTTGGACCAGGAAAAGAACGTTGAACACTTTAACTTGACATTTATACTCTAAACTATTCAAAATTCATCATTTAAAATGGCTACCAGCTGGGAGCCATCTGCAGCCTACTTCTCCAAAAGACCAACTCATTTGAGCTCTATTTTTCTTGTATCAATACAGAAATAAGGTCTATCCTCATGTTGGAGGCTATTTAAAGTTACTTCATGTACTAATGGATTTGAGTCAATATGCTGCATTTCACCATAAAGGGAGCTAAGTGAGAAAACAGCCAACTAGAAAACACTGGAAAGTGGAGATGGGAAAGTAGTGAACTTTTTGCATGAGAGGGTGTCTAAAAGCTGAGGATGTTTATTTTGCTGAGACATTAGAGGACTGTTATATTTCATTTTAAATCCAAGAAATGCATCTCAATGATTCAGTTATTCATCATCTCCAGAACAATTCTCCATGTTTGTCTAGTACAGTTTTCATATATATTTCCCATGGACTCCTCACAATAGACTTGTAAATCAGATATGTGAAACCTATTTTACAAATGAGGAAATTAGGATTCAAAGAGGTTAAGCAGCAGATAGGTATGTAGCTAAGTCCAACTAGAATCTAAGTCACATAACTCCCTGGCGAGGACAATTTCTGCTTCACTTGGCTTATGAAGGAAGTGGGAGGCACCACCAACTTATGGGGAGGTCACTATGAAAGTTCAACTGCCCAGAACTCTGCCATGAACACTCAAGTAAGCAGCAGAGTGGTTACCCCTCAACACTCTATAACTGATTAATAACAAAGTGACTCAGAGGTCGTTCTAGCATGGTTCAATCCAAGGAACTATCCCCATCCCAATGTACATAAGGAAAATGTGCGAAGCATTTTGGTTTTCACAGTGACACAAAAGGGGTCACACTGGCACTCAGTGAGTAGGGCTACAGGTACTGAACCTCCAACAAAGGGCACAACAAATTACTCAAGATGTCCATACAGACAGTCCTGGCTTTGCACAGTTTTGAGATGCACAAATTTCAGGTAGTTACCACAGCTTCTTTACAACCACCAATCCACCCATACCCAAGTTTACATTCCAGTTACCAAAGTACACTAATTGTGAGTACCTGCGTCAAATGCAAATTCCACTGCCAGTTTTTTCAGGACATAAATTACTACCTACAGATGGTCACTTGCTCTGTGACCAATCATGTCACTTCTGTAAGTCTGTCAGTGATAACTCACTGCATATCTGTAATCAGTTCATGTACAGACAGCAAAGCAAGGATTTGTGCTTGACTTCTTGTCTCTCAGTGATGAAACCAAGCAATTTTACAAAAATGGATAATTGAAAGTGGACACTGGCCAACAGAAATAAAAGTGCAGCAAAGAAACAAAAAAAAATGATACCACTGGAAGTGAAATTTGAATCAAATGTCAATGAATATAGAATCAGTAGCTGACTGTGGGAATGTTGACACTGCCGCTGTTTGAAAGACTGCAGCCAGAGGAAACTTAGTAAAGACAAACTGATCGACACAAATAACAAAAGCAGTTGAGACAAAAAGGATTAAGATGCCCCAAAGGAATTGATGTCGGCAAAAACAACTTCACATTCAAGAAACTCTGGGAAATATTTCTGATTATAACAATTCACCAAGGCATAGAAAAGCTGTTCCTTCTGTACTATCAGTTATATACCCAAAAAAGCCAGCACTGTTCCAACTATTCTTGACAAGTATTTAACAAAGAAATGAAACAGGTTAATTCTTAATATTTCTAACATTTAAATATAGTGCACTAAATTTTTTTCGTTTTCCTATATATTTATGACTGATAGACAAATTTTGAGTGTTTTGACAAAAATCTTTTAAAGATTGATCATTCCATTTTCCCATTGATGACTAAAAGCACTTTCAGTTTCAGCTTGCATGGTCATTTTTATGGTCCCAGATTTCTATTCAAGGTGAAGAGTACCTTTTATGGCCCATTGAGAATCACTGACAAGGGGTTTCAAGCTGTTCCACACTCTAGACAGGCTTAGCTAATGTATTTCAAAAAGTTCAGAGGACTCCCACTTATCAATCAAAACCTAGTTCAAATGTGCCCTCCACTATGAAAACTCCTCCAACACTCCCAGAGTCACCTTTCTTTTGCCCCTCTCCATTCTCACTTTGTTATGGCAACATTATAGTGCTTATCGCTTTACTTCTTTTATCAACCCCACCAATGAGTTGGGCTCCTGGTGGCTAACAACTGTATCTTGTTCATTTTTAATATTAGAATCTAGCTTAGGATCTCCATCAGCATAGTTAAAGTAAGTAACAGTGAGGAGGTGATAACATGATGGGGACAGAAGAGGCAACAATTACATAGGACTTCCCAATCACATGGCACTTTGTGTATCATAGAGTACAGCTGCCCCATCTATAAAATTTCCTTTAACTCAAAAAAAATGGTATTTTTGAGGATCCTACTTATCAGAATAAATGAACTAAGTGAATATTCATTAAATGAGAGTAAATTCTAAATCACTGACAGAAATAATTTTCCCAGGGTATATCTTCATTATAAAAGAGAAAGAAACTCTCCAACCAAAAACTGTGAAGTGGTGGGATAAGTACGGTGAGTAGCTAGCTGGGCAAAGGATGGGCTATGGAAAGTGGGAACCCTAAGCTGTGACATTTCTGCTCCAGCGTATGGCTGGCACAGACTCAGGGGAGGGGGCCACACCTATTTTAAAAGATGAGCCAGATTTTTTAGTTAAATCTCCTGATTTCCAAATGTTGGCATCTATTTCAATCATGTAAAAAATACTTTGTGAGCCAAAGAAAGAATGGACTCCATTTTTTGACCTGTGCTCCAAACCAAAGAGAATTTTCATCAGGTATGGTTGGGTTATTCGTGATGCCCTAGAATGTTAGTGAAGAACAGGTTTCTTGGTTCCTCTGGGACAGAAGGATCTGTGACTCTTAAGGCTATTAGATTTTCCAAGTTTCACTCTATTACAATTCCTCAGAAGAATTAACCAGACCTCTTGTCTGACATTTTGGGTAGTTATAAAGAGATTTATTAAACTTGAACTGTCTGAGTATAACTTCAGTATAACTTGAGTGTAACAGTGTAATAGTGCGTAACTTGGAGAAAACTGTAATAGTATTGGTATCTTTAACAAAATCAAGTTACTAAAACTTGATTGCAATTTTCTAGCCTCAAATTTTCCATAAGCCTAGTTACTCTACATGAATTCACGTTATATGCTTCTTCAGGTAATACATTCTACCATCTTAATCTTCTTAAAGCTACCGTGTTTCCCCGAAAATAAGACCTAGTGGGACAATCAGCTCTAATGCGTCTTTTGGAGCAAAAATTAATATAAGATCCAGTATTATATTATATTATATTATATTATATTATATTATATTATATTATATTATAAAGACCGGGTCTTATATTAATTTTTGCTCCAAAAGACACTGATTGTCCGACTAGGTCTTATTCTCAGGGAAACACAGTAACAATCCTTCTTAGCTCAATAAGCCCCAGTGGCATTGATGCTGGTGAGTAACGACAGATCAGCACAATAGCAGATCTATAACAACGTTCAAGTAATCAAAAAAAGATAAAATTCTACACAGGCTATATTGGGTGAGTAGGCAAGAAGTGACTATTACGTTCGAGAAAAGTTTGTTCCAAAGAAAACCAAATACGTAATAAAAAGAGGTATATATTGGTTATGCCACTGAAACAACTCTAAACATCAGTGGATGAACACAACAAAAGTTTATTTCTCTCTCACGTTGCATTTCTTGCATGAGTCAGCAAGGGGCTTGGCTCTGCACAGGCATTCAGGGACGCAAGCTGATAGAGGCCCTTCCATTTCCTAGCTGCCCACGTGAAATCTATGGCCTCCTCAGTCTCCAACAGAAAGAATCCTACATCAATCTTTTACTGCCTTGGCCTGGAAGAAAAACACACAACCTCCTTCACAACCCATAGGCCATGGCTAACCACATAGCTCTGCCGATTAAAAGGGGGCTGGGTCATGCAGGGGATAATTAGTACATTTGGGGGACATTCCTGCCTCTGCCAGATGGTTCTTTAAAACTTCAGCGTGAGTTAGTTGAAGAACTTATTCCAAAGTAAAACCTCCCCCATGCTTCTTTCAGAATCCAGACTCACACCTGTAACGCTGACATCCCACCAACTCCTTAGACATGTTTAAACTGAACACAATCTTCTCCACACAACTGGATATTGTAAGTTGTCTACCCAGGATCTAGGAATCAACCCAATTATCTAAGAGTGATGCCATTCTCAATGCCAGAAATTGGTCCAAGAATCGCCAGGTTCTGCAAGGCCTAAATTACTGGGAAAGCCAACAACAGCTACCCAATTGTTTAGTGATGGACAGGATTTCTGGGCACTTTATTTTCAAAAGAGTTGGAATCTTCTGGGAGAATGACCTGCTGTCCTTTGAGGGACCTGAAGATGGAATCATTTCCCTTTCATAGAATCAGGCATCTAAGTCGGGAGTCCCTGACAAAGTCTATAGGAGCCAGGCAAGGAACAGTTAGGAATGAATGGGCACCATGCATACTTTTTATTCAAACACACGATCCACAGAAGAAAAACAAAAACAGACACACAAAAAAAGTATTCATTTCCCCAAATAAACACACCTTTTCTCTCTTTCTTAGAATTTACTGCCCCCTTCACTCATATTTCCCCTTGACCTATAGATGTGATTACAAGAAGAAATTTTTTTACTCCACCGTGAGAAAACCAACAGTACAACAACAAGGATAAATGGTAATGGACACCTGACCTCAGTGTGAGGAAAATACAAAGTGGTAGAGGGTGCAGCTAACAGGAGGACACCTGTCCTGCCCAAGGTTGCCACCACTAGCTCCAACTAGCATGTATGGAAGCTGGCCCCAAAGTAGCCAGGCCTTTCAGATTTTTCAAGAAATGCTACCAAACCAGATTGGTATGCAAAATCTATTAATTTTTAAGTGTCGGCAGCTAAATAAACTTATTTCAAAATCACTATTCAGATGAATACAATATGGCCTAAACAAAACTTGTATGTCAAGTACAACCAGCAACTATTCATTTATTCTGTTTACCTGAGACTGGTTCAAAGAAATACAACAGGAATATGGTAATACTCAAAAGAGTAAGTACATGGTGCTTCTATCAGAATCAGTAAATTTTGTGCCCCAGGCATTTTACAACTAGCTGAGCTTTGATCTTAGGAAGAAGGAATTGCTACACAGCCCAGCACCTGACTCTGGCAAACTGAGGCCAATTAAGTCTACCCCCAAGGTTGTTTGTGAATCCCTTGCACATGGCAGAAATGTAAAAACCACTAAACTTTCCTGAATTAATGTTGGAAATCACTCCTTCCAAGAGGATGCCAGAAAGTGTTACCCTATTGAATCTGGTACTGCATGGTAGAAAATATCCACTGTATTCTAAAAGTACTCTTCTGCAAAAGTAATATTAAATCTCTCTGATGTAGGAAAAAAGTGTGGACCCCATAAAAAATTATGAGTAATATTTAAAGAATTTATGTATTTCAAAAGTAAATTTAATTGATTATGAAAATTTCCAAAGAAGCTACTCTGGAGGCCTAAGTGCACTAACGATGTCACAAGGGAGAGTTGGAAAGACAAAGACGCAGATGTACTAAGATTTCATTAATCCGCAACAGTGCACAATTGGATTTGGCAATATTTCAGATGTCTACATGTGATTCTTAGAGTAAACATTTCAAAAGTTTTTCCCTTGTGAATTTTTAGGTTGTTAACATCTAAAGGAGAATCCAATTATAAAACACTGTAAAGTTCCTAAATTCTGGTTTCAAAAAATTAAGATTCTCTCACGACATCCTCATTTTCCAGCACCTATTTATATCTGAGAAAATGACATATAATTAGCCTGAATTATGAAACATGAACTAGTCAAGTATAGTTTTACCACTATGCATTCATTTACAAAACCAGATGAGTGCGAGACACTATGTTCAATCAGTGGGAAACAACGATGGAAATTGTTCTCATAAAGCTGACGGTACATAGTCAGGGAAACGATCATCCGATGAATCTTTACGAATGCATAATTGCAAAGCCTAAGAAGTTATATGAAAGAAACTTCCAAGTTGCGATGATATTATCTAACAGAGAGATGTCATGTAGTCTATTAATCAGAGAAGACTACCTTGAAAGGGTGAGCTGCAATATGAAACAGGTTACATCAAAGGAGGTAACACAAATCATGCCAGGGAGAGGCATCAGCATTTATTCATTTACAAACATTTACCATATACCAAATATGTGCCAGATACTGTGTTCCATACTAGGCATGTAAAACGGCCCCTGACAACATCTACAAAAGTGAACAAATAAAAAAATAAAATAAACCGACTAGGGGAAATGAAGAAAAGGTAGTGGGGAAGAGATCATTTTTTAAAAGTGGGGGAGGGGTTAAAAAAGAACAGGATATTCTGAGTCAGAACAACTGTAATTGTAGAGTGTAAGCAATAGATATGTGGTATTCCCTGCATAATTCTTTCAACTTTTCTGTATTTTGACAGTAAAATGTTAGAAAAGCCTTATGGAACTAAACTGCACTTTTTTAAAAGCAGTAACTAAAACTTTACAATAATATAGATGAACGCATGTCTACTACTAAGGGATTTATACCCAATTCAATCACCAAAAAAGCCTAATATTTTAATGCCATTTGAAATCATTATCAAGAACCCAAAATATGTACTTGTGTACTTGGCAGAAAAAGAGTTAAATAGAAATATTTTAACACATTTTAAGCAATGTAACCATGATAATTGACTTGATCTTAGCCAAAAGTCTGAGAAGCTTTTGGCTTCTCAGGGGGGGAAAAAAAGATGGGGGAAATTCCAGCTAATACAGGAAAAATAATGATCCTTCTGAATTAGGTAACATTTTAAGAGTACTGTTTTCTTTCTTTTCATACTCTGGTAGCTCTTTAGGACCCATTTAATAAGTAGATAATTATTACTAGCATACCAAGGGTCACAGTATGTTACTCATTAATGTGTTTTTAAATATTTCCCTAGGAATACTGTTTATATCCTTAATTTCCATGATCAAACATATTTTTTTACTTAAAGAACACCCCCTAGGTCTTTCTTTGCAAACATTAGAAACTATAAAAATAGCAAAGGCTTAGTTAAATTTTACTAAATATTTATCTTCAAAACAAAGGCAAATTGTCCCCCCTCCTTTTTTTTCTTTTCTGCAAAGGGATTCTTGAGGGGTGATTCAGTCAAGGAAGCATTCCAGGAACCTGAGTCCTGAGGAATCAGGCAGAACCCCCAGGGGGACTGAGCAGAGCTGATGGCATGCAGGGGCAAGGACCTAACTTTTGTAGGGCACAGGGCACTGGCCAGGTCTGGTCCAAAACAGCACCAGGTATCGGCAGAAAAACAGACACGTAGACCAATGGAATAGAACTGAGAACCCAGAAATAAAACCATAAATATGGACAGATAATTTTTGACAAAGAAGCAAAAAAACATACCATATAGAAAAGACAGCCTCTTCAATAAATGGTTCTGTGGTTCTGGGAGAATTGGAAAGCCACATGCAAAAGAATGAAACTGGACTGCTATCTGTCACCATGTACCAAAATTAATTCAAAATGGATCACAGACTTAAGCATAAGACCTGAAACAATAAACTGCAAAGAAGAAAACATAGGTACAAAACTTATGGACCTTGGGTTCAAAGAGCACTTTATGAATTTGACTCCAAAGGCAAGGGACGTAAAAGCTAAAATAAATGAATGGGACTATATCAAATTTAAAAGCTTCTGCACAGCAAAAGAAACCATCAACAAAATAAAGAGGCAACCAACTGAATGGGAGAAGATTTTTGCAAACAGTGCCTCCGATAAGGGGCTAATATCCAAAATATACAAGGAACTCATGAAACTCAACAACAAAAAACAACCCAATTGAAAAATAGGCAGAGGACCTCAAGAGACATTTCTCCAAAGAGGACATACAAATGGCAAATAGACATATGAAAAAATGCTCAACATCACTAATCATCAGAGAAATGCAAATAAAAACCACAATGAGATATCACCTCAGCCCAGTTAGAATGGCTATCATCAATAAGACAAATAGTAACAAGTGTTGGAGAGGCTGTGGAGAAAAAGAAACCCTCATACACTGTTGGTGGAAATGCAGACTGGTGCAGTCATTTCGGAAGGCAGTGTGGAGGTTCCTCAAAAAATTACGAATAGAATTACCGTATGACCCAGCAATCCCTCTCCTGGGTATCTACCCAAAAAATCTGAAAACATTTATACATAAAGACAAGTGTGCTCCAATGTTCATTGCAGCTTTGTTTACGGTGGCCAAGACATGGAAACAACCAAAATGTCCTTCAATAGATGAATGGATAAAGAAGTTGTGGTATATATACACAATGGAATACTATTCAGTGGTAAGAAAAGATGAAATAGGAACATTTGTGACAACATGGATGGATCTTGAGATTATAATGCTAAGCGAAATAAGTCAGACAGAGAAAGCAGAGAACCATATGATTTCACTGATATGTGGTATATAAAGCAAAAACAACAAAAGAACAAGACAAACAAATGAGAAACAAAAACTCAGACACAGACAATAGTTTAGTGGTTACCAGAGGGTAAGGGGGGTGGGGGGTGGGAGATGAGGGTAAGGGGGATCAAATATATGGTGATGGAAGGAGAACTGACTCTGGGTGATGAACACACAATGGGATTTATAGATGATGTAATACAGAGTTGTACACCTGAAATCTATGTAACTTTACTAACAATTGTCACCCAAATAAATTTTAATTAAAAACAAAACAAAAAACGGCACCAGGGTTAAAAACAAGGTGGTAGCCTAGTTGTGTGGGTGGGAGTCGGATAGGCATGAGAGCCTGACTGGTTTGCAAAAGCAAGAGAAGCTCCAGACGGAGGTTTGTGGGTGGGTATCGGCTAAGGTGTTCCAGAGGACAATGACTATAGTGATGGAGGAGGCCATGGGGACCAGGGTGTCTGTCGTGTGGCTCTACTGCACCCAGAGCTGGGATTCAGTCATTCATCTTGAGCAGAAATATAGTGCAGCAGCAGAAGTATCATCCTGAATTGGGCATGATTCTCACTTTCTGCCAGCAGGTAAAAGGTGAGGTCACTGATGGCTACCAGAAAGACACTAGGGACCAGAAGGTTTGTCACATAGAAGCTGGGACCGTGCCTGATGGCCACCTGTTTAGATGAAAGAACTGAAGTGAGCGTGCAGTTGTGTTCATCCAAGGGGAAACAGAAGATGCCAGGTGACAGATGCTGACCACCCTCCTTGGTTAATCATATCTAATGTGACCTTCACTGTTGACATAAGCCATAGACCTAAAGGTGCCTGATCCACATCCATGAACTCCTTGAGGAAGCGATCTGGAAGCCATAGGTTTTCAATTGCCATGCTGAGCCTCCTGATGCCCCCATATTCCACTGCATTCCACCTGATGAATGGATTATACCAAATCGTATTTAGCCACAAGAACAAGGCCATCAGTGAAGCTGTGCATCCACTTCCAGGATGGCAGACAGGGTAAAGGACATGTTGACATAAGTGGGGATACTGGAGTTGATGGCTGGACAGCAGCCTTTCTTTCAAACACTGCTTGACAACAGGCTCTACCCCATGTTGGTCAAAGACAGTGTGACTAATAGTAAAAATGTCTCCTCATCCATGAAGCAGCAGGTGGAAAATGAGGCAGAGAAGGAACCCTTCCCTGGGGAGCCAACCTCTTTCCATCTTCCTCTCCTTCGCTCTTCTCTGGAGACAGTGATGAGTGTGGACCTTAACAGACCACAGGCCACATCTGAAGCCTTAACTCAAATTGTCTTTTTAATTAAAACTGATAAACGGTATTTTCAAAACTGACTACAAATTAAAATGTTCATTATCAACTCTCATGCATTCATTCAACCAGTACTTAGCTTATTATATGGCAAACACTACTATAGACACTATATAAGAAAAACGTTTTCATTTAGCACGCAAGTATTTTAATTACATATTCATATACACTACTTGGGAAACTATATTTTACTACTCATTTTCAGCACATGAAGTTTTGAATATATAGTCTGGTGAATATTCTAAGACAAGTAGCTTTCCTTATTGCACATGCTATCAGCTTGGACTTTTACTATAAAAGAAACTTTTTACAATTCTTTTAAACTCTGAAAAGAGAAAGGTTTATTAATCCCTCAAGTAAACATCTGGACACTATCTCTTCTTAGAGCCCCACTGTTAAAGGAAAAAGAAATAGTTAAGTGAACCCAAGGCTGGTCCTAAGTCCTCAAGTTTCTAAATTCTTCTTCAGTCTGATCAGGAAAAATGTTAAACTAGGTACACCCACCAGTTTTAGAGAGGACAGAGAAATCTTGTTTTAGAAGTTGACATGCTGTCATTGGCCCGAAGCAAAGTGCTTTCAATAAATGTGGTAAACAAACACCAGAACTCATCAATAAAATGTCATCAATAAAACTGAGTTTCCCCATATAAGAGAATGTCGAATTACACACTTCACCCATTTAAATTGATGCAATCCTTGGAACATGTGTTCAGTAAAAGGACAAAAAAAACTAGTATAAATCTCAAATGTGACTATTGGGATACAGGCTGTCATGGCAAAGCAAAATTTTGAGAGTTTTTTCAACCATAGTCAGACCTACACGTGAGATTCAGAATGCTGTGAATTCATCGAGAACCAAATGGGGTGGAAAATGTAAGTTTTCAACTTTATTGATATTTTCCCTTTCTTTTATAAGGTCATTCAGTGAGGATCAAAAGCACACACAAGAGGAATTCACAAAAGAAAGGGCAAGAAAAAGTCTTCAAAACTTCTTTTTGAATAAATGGGTGTACCTGACCCAAGGCAAAACACATTGACTGACATCAAAGCATCTAAATATGATGTAAAACTTCTATTTTTTTAAGCTAAAATAAATTCAGGGAATCTTCCAAAAGAATTTTTACTTCCAGTCTGCACCCTGTGTATCGTGTTAAGAAGTGGAAGACCGTAAAATACTTAATTCTGTATTTATTGCCAATTTCTTATTTATTATGTTCACAGAAAAAGTAATTTCCAGTAAGCTAAGATGAGACAAACGGGGAAAAAACATTTATTGAGCACCTGGTATCCATCAGCACTTCATAAACACATATACGTGATCTCCACTTCATCCCTATAACCTTATAAAGCACGCAAATCCCCCTGTGACACTGGAAAAGAAAGTTTAGCGAGATTAAAGAACTAGCTTAGGATCATGTAGCTATGAGAGCCTCTTTTAGTCCTGGCTTTGCCATTAACTAGCTCTCTACCACTCCAGTGCCTCAGATGCAAAAATAAAAAGGCTCAACTAAACATTTCAATTACATTAAAAGGTGAATTTGATACCTTAAGGACTGATGATGAATGGTCAGAACTATTTCTCCCCCTCCACCTCTAAACTGTCTTCCTTGCCTTTACCCAAAGTCACTGTCTTTTAACCCATCCCATAAGATGGTAGGAAAAGAAGATGCCACACACATCACAGAAAAAGAGTACTTAAAAGCTTTGCTTTGATTCTTGATCACATATCTAATTTTTAAAGGAAAATAAATCTTGAGCAGACAAGTTATAACTACTTCCTACAATTAGAGTATTAGAGAATTCCTCTTGATGCTATAATTTTGTTAATGATTACAGTGAAAAAATGAAAACATCATAAAATTCCCTCAAATGCCTTGCATCTTCACTGAAAAAAAAAAAAAGAATCATTATTGTATCCTCATACTAAGAAGTTTGGTAAAGAAGCATCATTAATAACTAATGAGAAATTATATATCTAAACTAAATTTAAATGTCAGCCTTTCTGAGTTAGCTTTTAAATGACTAGAAGTCCTAGGAAAAAAAGCTAGTACTTTCTTCTGTATCCTGTTTATAACCCACAGAGGTATAAAACTCATAGTAATTAGTTAGAAAATAAAATTCTAGTGTGGTGAGTAATAATCTGTGCCTTTCTTGAAACTGCCAAGCTGCAATGAATTGAGATTTTTCCATCTGGACTAATTGCAAACCTCTCTTATCTAGTTCATTATTAAAATGTCAGAATAAGCCATCACTTCCAATATATTTGTCAGAGGAGTTTAAATATTAAATAGACACGACAGGTTAAATAGGAACAAATGGCTGAGATATTTTTACCACCTTATTTAAAACTCCTTGCAGGGGAAAATATAGTGTATACTGAATAATTCTTCTGGTATTTTAAGAGAGGACGAGTTCAATATTAACATTTTAATGCCTACTACGTGACATGCCAGGTGGGAGGTTTTATGCAAATTTCTTTATTTATTTAGTCCTGTAAAAAATAGGAATCATTATCCCATTTAACAGATGAAGAAGGAGACTCAAAAACTACATAATTTGCCTAAAGTCACAAAGCTAATAAATGCTTGATGATATATTTCCAGCTCAAATATACTTCAAATATACTTGAATGACAAACTCAAGTTCTGAACACTACCTTCTGCCACCTTTTCTGAGCTTGGCCAGGGATTCAAAAACTAAAAAGTCACATTCAGCAACCTATTAGAATACTAGTTTTAGCTGGAGAAAAAAAAAAAAAAAACATGACTATGCTATATTAACTGCTACATACCAGAGGTATGAAAAGACAGGACATAGAACTTGCACTTCCAGCAATAAGGTAAACTGGATATTCAGACAAAGCTATTTAAGTAGAAAACAACTTAAAATGCTGAGTAAGATATAAAAATGTATTTCGGAAAGAGAGGAAATTCCTTAGAGGTCAGATATAAGAAGGAAATAAAGAGGTAAAGAGAAGGTTGGAGTCAGCATCTGCCATAGACATGTCTATAACCTGGTCCTATAACCTGAATTTTTAACAAATCATGTTCAGAGACTAGAAAATAAAGTTCACATCAGAAACACTCACACAAAGCCCCAGAAGTCGAAGTAAAATAAAACTTCCCCTTGGTGATCCACAGTCGAGATGCGTACCTGGCTATCCCTGGGTAGAACAAGGGAACAGAAAATGCCTCCCCCGAGAATTCCTAAGCACAAATCTATATTCACATACTCTTGGTGATAGAACTCACAAACAAAACCTATTAGTTTAAGTTGTTCTAAGCCCAGTTGTGCTCCCAGGCCAATAAAGACACAAATACTATCTGTAGCAAAGCAATTTAAATGTAGTTTTCAAAGAAGTCTCATGGATAAAATTCTAATGAACATGCGCTCACAATAAAAAACAAAACCACTAGAGATATGAAGGGAAAAGTTATGAGTAATGAGAGTCAATAGAAACAATAAGCTACAGATAAAGACCACCAAAATAATGCAAATATTATAATAATATGATAAAGAATATTTATGGTTAAAGATATAAAAGAAGTTTTCAAAAGCACGTTAAGGGAATAAGACATTATCAAAATCTATTATGCAAATTTCAAAAATAATTATGAAAGGAGCAGGAACACTGAGAAAGACCCTCTCCTCAGGCTCTGGCACACAGAGCCTGCCTAAAGTGAGGCTGGGAAGGAAGGGAGAATACCAACCTACCCTCTACCCACCACGAACCTTGCACCAAATAACAAACATCAGTAGTCTACCACTGGGTAAGAGGAAAGAACACAGAGAGAGCCCTGGGGCCCAGGTACACAGCCCTGACTGAAAATTGAAGGGGGATCAGCAACACCCAGAAAACCTTCCCACACTCCAGGCCTCATACTAACGAAGCTCAAGATAGCAGCAGTCCGCCACTGGAGGAACTGGAAGTCTCACAGTACTCGTGGTAACTACACCAATTACAAAATTCAAATCCAGCTCAACTACTGCTAACACTAACAATAATCTATAGTTAGGTCCTGAAGAAAAAAAGAAGTGACCATTTATAGATATTGATATTATTTACCTCACTCCCCATTGTTATTTAGCACAAAATACCTGACATTCAATTAAAAAATTACTAGACACAAAAAGCCATTGCCAACAGATGACATAGTCAACAGAACCAGACTCCAAGATGGCCCTGATATTATAAACAGCAGACAGGACATTTAAAATAGTTATAAATATGATAAGGATCTAATTTAAAAATGATCAACATGTGCATATGGGGGAGGGGGGGACTTTACCAGTGAGATGGAAATGATCTAAAAAGAGAAATGGAAATACATGAAATGCAGAACAAAGCCAGACTTGGAAAAAAATATTTACAAAATATATATCCAATAAAGGACCTGTATCCAGAATTCTTACTGCTCAATAGACAACCCAACAAAAAATTAGCCAAACCTTGAACAAATTCAACAAAGGAAGCCATAAGAACAGCCCACACATACATGAACAACTGCTCAACAACACTGGTTATCAGAAATAAAGAGTATTAAATAAATCCACAATGAGAAAGTACTACGAATCCACTAGAAAGGTGAACATTAAAGAGATGGACAATATCAAATGCTGGAAAGAATGTGAAACAAGTGTAATTCTCATACATTGCTGGTGGGATTCCAAGGTTGGATAGCCACTTTCAAAACAATTTGGCAATATCTGATAAAGTGAAATATGCACTTACCCCATGGACCCCAAGGCACTTATCCAAGAGAAATGAAAATATATGTCCACACAAAGACATATGGATTTTACAGCACCTCCATAAATGATAGCCATAAAATGTAAACAACTCAAATGCTCACCAAATGGTGAATGTACAACAGAAAAAGTAGTCAATCTATACAACAGATTACTATTCAGAACCAAAGCAACAAATTACTGATACACCCAACATCGTAGATGACTCCTGAGAGATTTATTCTAAGTAAAAGAAGACACAAAAGACTAAATACAGTATGATTCGACTTAAATGACATTCTGAAAAGGCAAAACGTAGGGAGAGAAACATATCAGTGGTTGTCAGGTTCTACAAGTTGGGATAAAAGAAACTGTTCTTTTAAATAAAACCTATAAATTGAATTTTCAAAACCAACTACAAATAAAAATATCTTTGACTTATTTATTCAACAAATACTTACTAAGTACCTACAATGTAGCTTGCACTACTCTAGACATTGCACATACCAAAATGTTTCTTTTAGTTTGACAGTTTGAATTTTCAGAAAAGTAACTGATGAGAACAAATGCATAAAAATTCATTTAATAGAAGTTTTTCACATGTTGACTGAATGTTATCAATCAGCCCTCAATACTTTTTCCATCTTCTCACCAGATTGTTAAAAAATATCCTTTATTTTCTCCTGATAGTTTTATGTTTATTAGGGTGAAACATAGGAAACTGCAGTGTAATCAACAAAATAGTTCTTGCCTATGTTTCCACAGACAAGAACTCAAGCTAGGAAAGCTGTAAAAGTAATCAGTGGTTGTGTCACACCTTCTCATTGTAATGTAAAATAAGGACTGAATTTCTAGTCAAAACATCTGATATTTTTTGGTGAGTTGTTTGTTTTTGTTTTTTTAACTTTTCAAGCATTTTCCCAATGACAGGAGTGAATTTTATTCATCTTATAAATGGAAATGAATGCTATGGCTACTTAGCTGACTTCTCGTTTCATATTTCTTTTTTTTCCTTTTTAATTAATTTATTGGGGTGACAACTGTTAGTCAAGTTACATAGGTTTCAGGTGTACAATTCTGTAATATATCGTCTATATCACATTGTATGTTCACCACCCAGAGTCAGTTCTCCTTCCATCACCATATATTTGATATGGTTTCATATTTCTAATGTGAGAACTAAAGGACAACACAATTCTTCCCATCTTTAGTTAAAAGTCTTTTATTTAACTTCCTTCTTTATCATTAGTGGAACACATGAAAATCCTTGTTAAAAGATTTTTTTTCAGCCTTTTAAAATGGTATATCCCTATAAAAAATAAACTTTCCAGAATCCCTCCCCACACACACACACAAAAAGGAATATTATTTGGTTGAAGAAGTTCTTTTAGATAGTATAATATATTAAGATAATTTGAGGGGAAAAATTACCAATTTTGTGCTTTAAGACTATCCTAATATTTTTTATAAGCCATTGGGATGTTTATAATCTTCTAGTAGAATATATCCATGAACTGAGGCGATGGTATTTTGTCCTGGAGGCACTACTAATTCCATAGTCACTGCAGTTTTCTTCAGGTACACTACATGACGGGTGCCACTCAATATACATGCACACACTAACACAACCGAGCTGCATGGCCGTATGTGCCTCACAAATGACTTCATTACAGAAAAAACACAATGAACAGAAATCTAGAACATAAGAGGTAAAGCATTTTACCCCCATTTACAATTTTTCAGAATTCCAACACATGAAAATTCTCAAAAAGTATAGTTCTCTATTTTTAGTATTTTTTTCTCAAATTGCACACTAACTTCTATGCTTTTGCTTTCTTGATTTCATCATTTAAAACTATATCAAATCTTAAAGTTATGGAATTTAATATTTAGCCATATGAGTAATACTACAAACCATCATAGTTTAAAATCCAAATTACATCAGATTTAAAATCAGTATAAAATCAGTAAGACTTAATCCAATTTTTTAAATAAGTGAAACTGTACTCAAGGTACTCCTTTACCCTCCAACTGACTTCATATTATTTTCCACTATGTAAGAGATTATCTAAGGTAAACTAGTGCCATATAACCTTTGCAGAATGAACTTGTGCCAACGATGAGCAAAACCTGAACACAGCATACATAGGTAACTCTACACCTTGATTTTAGTGGTTTAAACCTAAACATTGTCAATAATAGCAACCAACTTAACAATCTTCAGAAAATGAAAAACAGATGAAAAGTCTTAGATCATCATGAATCACACAGCAATGGAATTTAGCTTTAGATCGCTCTAGGATAGGATTCTTCTGACTATAATCGGGTTTGGGCCTTTGATTTTTATAATTTAGGCCGGTGGCTCCCAACCACTTCTCCCTCTAGATTTTCTAAAGGGGCTGGTGGGGTTAGGCTAGGGCTCTTCAAAATGCCACTTCTAAACTCCAGGGAGAAGGGACATGGAACTGTCTTGATATCAATGCTTCTGAATTGAGTGAAGAAGCAAGAGCAGACAGGGGCATGAGAGACTTCAGAAACTAAAAGAAAAATGCAAGCTCAGTATGTGAGAACTTTTAAAATCACAAATTTGAAGAAAAGAATCTCCCCCTTAAAAAACCTGACAGCACCAGGCTGCTACCAGTATATGGAGCACGCCACTCTGGAAACCTTGACCTACTACCACCAAAGAAATTAAAAACAGATTAAAACCTCGCTATCAATATCCCACTACAGTCTCAAAATTTATAAAAATGTACCTCTATTCTAACAATGGGAGAAATTCACAAATTATAAAAAGAGAAGGTGATAACAAAGATATATTCTTCTTAAATCTCAACTACATCTTGAGGAAAGAATACGGGGTTTGAATGTTTAATAAGACATAATGTATGTTACATGTTAAGTACATTGGCTGTTTAACTTTTGCAGCACATTAAATCACCAGGGGAACCTTCTCTATGTCTCTTCCCTTCTCCTCCCTCCTGGCATGAAGATACTGAAGTCCAAGGAAGTCGGGGCCATGAGAGGGAGCGGGGGCCACGCAGAGGCAGCAGCAGCAGTATGCTGGCAGCCGAGGAGAGGGGTCGTAGGGGAGCACGAAGGTACCAGAGAAAAGAGGAACATCGGTTACATGAAGCAAAATTAATGAATTAATTAACTGGGCATAAAATTAGGATACTGAGGATAATGAAAACCAGCTTTCTCAATTTCTGAGAAGGAAGTCTAGAAAGAATACTGTAATATTGGGTGAGAATTTGAACTGCTATCAGAACAAACTCATTTTTCAAAAGTTATACAGACACAGATATAGAAATAGTCATGGATGCACATGTGTGTATGCACAAATGTGTATAAACATCTATAGTTCCTAGTTGTGTCTGCTGAGAGGGCCCAGAAGCAATGACACCACCGAGACCCAGATCATGATTCTAGTTACTGTCTTCCACTCAAAAAAAAAATCAAGGGTCAAAGTTGGGGCAGGAAAAGTACAAGATAAGCCTGGAACATCTTGTTATGCCAGAAAGTAGGAAAATGCTCAAGGAATGATGGGAACATGTCAAAAGAACACAGGAGTCAATTTAAAAGGACATAAATCTGGGACAAATCTGGGACAATTTCAGAATCAAAATAAATAATGAGATTACCAGATTACAGTCCACAGAATAAAATGGGAATCCATAAATCCTCACTGATATAAGTAAATGAATAAGTTGATAAATAGGAAAGAAAAGCAAGTTCTTTCCTATTGAATGTTAACTAAGAAATATAGATGGAATAATGAAAACAATCACCATTGACAATTATCATAGTGGTAGTCTAAAAAGGAAGGAGTCATTAATGAATGCTAGGGCTTGAGGTAGAGACTTGATAAACAGGACACTGGCATAATAATGGAACATCTCCTCACAAAATACGAGTTTAATACAAAGGGAACAATGGTGACTTCATAGTTGAGAGCGTAAGCATTCACCATCTTCACCACGTGATCATAGCTAACATCACCAGTGGTGAAATGCATTGACACAGCATGTTTCTTGCTGTGATAGAATTTAAAGAGCATGGCATCATTCTTGCTAAGAATACGTGGCCTGAATGTGGTCCTGAGAAAACACTGGACACTCCCAGTTGAGGGACGTCCTACAGAATGAAAACCCTGTCAAGGACACGAAAAACAGGGAAAAGGCTAAACAATGGGTTTCATACTGAAGAAGACTAATGGACATGACAACGAAATTTAACACATGTTCCTGGATACGATCCTGGACCAGAAAGGGAAAGAGAGACATTATGGGTACACTTGGTAAAACCTGAATGGGGTGTGTTAATTGTATGGTTTTCTATAATATTCATTTCCTGACTGCTAACAGACCACCTTTCCTATTCTCCCTCACTTTCCTTTGTCTTACCCTCCCCAGCATGGAGATGCTGACATCCAAGGAAGTGGGGCAGGAAAGGAGACAGGGTGCCAGTCTAACTAACATCCAGGGACAGGGGACAGCAGTGAAGGTGAAGCATGGTGGTGAAAGAGGAAGGAGGCTATAGAGTGATCATTATAAATACGTATGCAGGAGAGTATCCTTGTGTTGGGAGAGGTACACACTGCAGTATGTAAGGGTGATGGAGCAATCATGTCACATAAAAAGACCAGATAGAAAGATTAATAGAAGGGGGGAGAAAACTCAGTAAAATGTTAACAATTGGGAATCTGGGTGACAGGAGTGCAAAAGTTCTTTGAAACATTTTTGGATGTCCAAAACAATTTTAAACTAAAACACACTTATTAATAAGGAATCATTGAAGAGCTTGCTATAAATCCTAACACCTAGGGTGCCCAATTAAATCTCTGGGGGCACCAAGAATCAGGGACCAGTATTTAATGCTCTTAGGAGAATCCACTGACTTTGCATTTCACAATACACAGTAGTTGCTCAATAAATGGTTGTTCCAGACGCTGAAACTTTTATACTTAGCATAATCTAACATGTATGTATGCAGAACATAATTCTTTATTTTGACATTATTTTAAGAAGACAATCCTGAATAACTGTGACCTATCTTGAGCTGCAAAAATCCACCCCAAATGATGAAACTGATACTGTCAGCAGAGCCAGCACTAAGAAGATTATAAGGAAAATATTAATAATAACGGAAAAGCAAGTCTTTAACTCTGAAGCGCTTATTAGTATCACAAAACAATTATTAAATGGATCTCAGATAAGGATATAAACTATTGCAAAGATTATTTGTCCATAAAATCCTCAGAAATTACAAATAAAATATCAATTTAAATAGGAAACAAAAAGAGCAGATGTAACTGACAGCTACTTGTGCCAAGTGGGTTTTTAATTGGATCTTCGAAACTAAAATTTTAGTGGGTTTTTTTTTTACTAG
Organism: Rhinolophus sinicus; assembly: GCF_036562045.2. Classification (NCBI taxonomy): domain Eukaryota; kingdom Metazoa; phylum Chordata; class Mammalia; order Chiroptera; family Rhinolophidae; genus Rhinolophus; species Rhinolophus sinicus. The sequence goes on along the minus strand of NC_133757.1, from coordinate 38,992,199 downwards.
AAAGGAATATTCATATAAAACAAGTTGGACCTATTAAAATTGTACTATGTTCAGAAGCTATTCTCCTCTTTGTTCAAGATCTTATACATCTTCTAGTTTTTCTCTTCCCCTCCTTCTCTAGTTGGTAAATGGGGGTGCAGATTCATTTCTGTAACAATAACAACTTCCCAGTGGAGAATTGGTTGCCTAACATATTGCAATGTAATGACATGTAGTATGGCACAGGAAGAAAAAAATGAGGGTAATCTTTAAAGATTCCATTAGAATTAGTCCCCAAATATACTGTTGAAGCTAATAAAGCAAGTTGCAAAACTGGAAATGTTAATTGCACACTGGGAAGAGAAAAGAAGCTAAAAGATCTTTTAACTTTACAGGTATACTTTTGTACATTTTGAACCCTGAATCCTGTAAACATGTTAACTAAGCAAAAAGTTAAATTAACATATACACAAAACAATTTTACATTCAAGAGCTCTTCCTACACCAAGGTAACTTCAGTGGCTCCAGACTATTTCCATTCTTCTCCAAAATCACTGTGCACGTTAGGTGGGTGCCACTTAAATCACAGAAATGTTTGTTCATTCAGTGATATCGCGCTCCCACTCTCATAAAGAAACTACCACAGGACACATTCCTTTGAAACATACAAAAAAAGCAAAACCAGCAATCCCTGGCTTTGTCTGCATATAGCACATCTATCAGAATACAGTGCAGAGTTATAGGCAGGCGAAAACCCCAATGACGCAACTATGGTGTACAACACAGCATTTGAAGAATCACTTCCAGTGATCAGGGAGGACGTCATGACTAAGAGGGCACTTGTCTTTCCAAGAATAATGCATCAGCAGGCAAAGCTGGGAAAGAAGTAGACCATTCAGACGGAAGGGATGGCATGCCTGAGTGGCACTTGGAGAGAGCTAGCAGCCCATCTGGCAACAGCGCATGGTTAGTACAGAAAAGGTGAGGTAGAAGAGGCTGCAACATGGGCCAGCATAGAAAGCAGAGGCATGTAAATAATCAGGCAAATCCGAAGTCCAGGTGAGTGCCTGGCTCGTAATAGATAGTCAGTAAATGTTTAACATTGTAAGGCATGATGGAGACATTGTCAAGATTATAAAGTGTCTGTATGCCCAGATGCAGTTAACCATCTGCAATATATTGAAGGTTGGAGGCAGTCCTGGCAGTGTGCGGAGATGTCATTTATTTTAATTTTTCCAGCTGGTTGTGAAAATGTGAAGAAATTAATAGAGTTGCATTCTCAGAGCAAGGAACGTAAGGAATAAAAATTCTGCAAGACCAAACTTCTTAGAACCTCTATGATTTAAACAATTGTTTTCTTACTGAGGTCACAATCTGTACAGGCTAAACAGGTACTTGCTGAAATAAAGCAAGAGCAATGCTCCTTGGTAAAGGATACACACTGTCCTGATTCCAACAGACCTATGGATTGACCACATGGCAACTGAAGGCTAGACTTCCACGGTTTTCCATGCTGGACTATTTTGAGTTCAAACTTTGCATGCTTTGAAGAAACGGTGCACCATGATTTCATGGAAATAAAGCCACTCTTCAGAAGAGAAGCCTGGTGCTTATGAAAGGTGCTTTAAATTTCTGCTACTGCCTTGGTGTGCACAGTCTTAATGTGGGTGTGATTTAGTGAGCATTTATCCCACAAGTGGGGCTCAGTTTCAAAAAGAACTGAAAACAAACCAGACCCATGAAGATGATGCAATAACCCTGGAATGTTGGACACAACTCCATGAATCCCAAACTATTTCTGGCTACTTGGCCAAACTCAGGGCAGGGTTTGTGTCTGCCCAACTCAGTGAAAACGCATTGTTTCGTGAAATATGACAGCTACCAGCAGCAGGACAAACCAGCAAAAGTCATTCCCCTTGACTAAACATACATTTTAGAGGGTAGCTAGCCTTTTAAATACAATATTTGCATCCACCTTATTAAAAGTAATCAATGATTAGCTGTAAGGCGATAACTATGCACTATTGTGTGATGAGTCTATTCATCTGTTTTCTGTATGTCTCTTGTATTAGAGGTTAAAAATTTTTATTGGCATGGCCAAATGTAGTAACAGGCTAACAAGGAAATCTGCTCAGGCTCCATGTGTATAAATTTCAAATTGTGAAGCTTTCCACTAATAGCAAACATTCATTTGAGGAAAGGAAGAAAACAACTATCACTTACTAAGCTCCAACTATGTCCTAGGCACAATGCTTGTTTTCTTCTACTATACATATCAAACATGTTTAAGAGTTCTGTAATAAAAATAAATAAGAAAAAACAAGCTACATCCTGCCAGACAGTATCAACATTAAATATTGTCCCCAAAATCATGGAACAAAAATATTTCACAACGTAGTAAACAACGTTAAAATGTCCTTTCTAACTTTAAAATGTTATGTCTCTATAACATGAAAAAAATCAATTCCAAAGTAAGGTACAAGACATTACATAATTGATGATTTGAAATGGATAGTGCTGTAAAATTCCAAGTCAAAACAATAAACATTTATTGAACACCTACGATGGACATATTAAAACCAAGAACATGGCTAGGAGTAAATAACGATAATCACACAAATCTGCATGTGTGTGCCACACAACTTCTTTGATTTGCTTTACCAGAAATTATTATACATCAAGTTTATGAGAAAAACACCTGGATATTGGGTCTGGAGCCCCAGTTATTGTGTCAGGAAACAGCAATGAGGGTCTATGAAGTCATATGTCAATTCAGTTACCACAAAAGGCACAAAACTCAGAACTCTCAAATTTCCACTTACACACGTAGTGATGGGAAATTCTTTTTTCCAGGTTCTATTGTAACTGCATCTGAGACATCACAGAATTTCAGCAGAGCTGTTATGTCCATTTAGTCTAGTTTCTTCATTTTATAGATGAGATGACCAATTTACAAAAAGAAAAATGACATCTCAAAGTAACACAGTAAGTGTCTTGGTTCTGAGTATCAACACCTCTTATCCCACCTTTCTCTTCTGAACTGTTAAGTAAGCTTTCTGTCCCATTAAATTACTGAATTTGGAATGGCCCTCTGGGTGGTTTCTTAAAATTTAGTATCTGCTAACTCTACTGAGTACCTAACATGACTTTTCAATCATCTTAATCTTGTTATCTCAAGAAAAATTCACTTTTATCTTAGTCATGCCTACCGTGGAACAAGATTTCAAGGTTTGTAGAAAAGCTGTAAGCCTGCTCTTCCACTATAAATTTGGGGCCATAATTTATGTTCAACCACAACCACTATTTAAAGCAGTAGATAAAAAAGGCTAAAGCTTTAAAAACATGTTATATTTACTTGCGAACAGCACGGATGTATGTTATCTCACCAGAGGACTGGAAGTGCCTTAAAAAGCACCAAATGAAGAATCAAGAGAATCCCCGAAGGAAAATGGGGCTAGGAGACTAATAAAGCCAAGGAGAGGGTGAGAACATAGAATCTCATACCCCCAGGCTCGAATAGTCACCATCTTGGGCTGTGAATTTGATCTCTGCCGCCCTCAAACAGAGAGAGAAACCATCTTTATACAGGGCTCACACTGTCCCTAAACTGAAAAGTAAGCCAAGTTTTCAGGGTGGGAGCACAGAGGGTGCTGGTAGGAAGATCTGCAGGCCATTTCCCATGGTTCCTCACAGAGTCCAGTCTGTGATATGGTGGACGGCCTCTACAACACTGGCGTGTGCTGGGTCTTTTCTGCTCACAGTCCTGCAACACGGGCCGATGACACAGTGCCAAATAAAGGAGACACAGACACCCATCTCACTAGGCCACGGAAGCACATGCAAGAAAGGCCAAAACCTGTTAGAGAAGAAGAGACTGGCTTTCCTCCAACTCCCAGACAAATGGGCGATTAAAGTCACAAAACTTAGAGCCTGGACAGAATCATTTCAGCCTGGCAAGTGTTCAAGGCAGCCATTCCTCATCACCTACAAAAGTAATCTGTAAGTTGGGGGTGGGGTGAAGAAGGAGCCCAGTCATTTTTTTTTTTTTTGGTCTCTAAAAAAAACATAATTCAACAAACTCTAACAGAAGTTTTGCCATTAACATTTGTACTTCTGTAAATTTTCAAGGACTAACTGCAGTTGGTTTCATCTTTTCCTGCTGAGATATCTTTTCATCTTGACTTATTTATTTTTAACAAAGGGAGCTCCAGGTTGACTTTAAAAGCTTATTAAAAGGATATAGGACCGGCCCCGTGGCTCAGGCGGTTGGAGCTCCATGCTCCTTACTTCGAAGGGTGCCAGTTCGATTCCCACGTGGGCCAGTGGGCTCTCAACCACAAGGTTGCCAGTTCAATTCCTCGAGTCCTGCAAGGGATGGTGGGCTCCGCCGCCTGCAACTAAAGATTGAACATGGCACCTTGAGCTGAGCTGCCACTGAGTTCCGGATGGCTCAATTGGTTGGAGTGCATCCTCTCAACCAAAAGGTTGCCGGTTCGACTCCTGCAAGGGATGGTGGGCTGCAACTAGCAAGGGCAACTGGACCTGGAGCTGAGCTGCGCCCTCCACAACTAAGACTGAAAGGACAACTACTTGAAGCTGAACGGCACCCTCCACAACTAAGATTGAAAGGACAACAACTTTACTTGGAAAAAAGTCCTGAAAGTACACACTGTTCCCCAATAAAGTCCTGTTCCCCTTCCCCAATAAAATCTTAAAAAAAAAAAAAAAAAAAAAGATATAAAAAAGGCTGAGTCTCATTGAAAAGAAATTATAAACCAAGGAGGAATGAAGGAACATGCTGTGCTTTCAGTAATCAATGCAGTAATAAGTAAGTCTGAAATTAGCAGAATCAGACATTTCAATGAAACCTGCCCTGGATAGTAATGCAAAATAGCTTGAGCTCTAACATCAGAACCCCACCAGCTCCACTTCAGCCCTGAAGAAGAAGAGCATGGCTTATGTTCCATGGATAATGTACACACGACCCATGGAAGACGGGGCTGTCTTAGCTGAATTCCAGGCCCTTCGTGTACTCCCAACAGTTGAAGGCAGATAGAACTAGCTCACAAAGAAGGTACTATTCGGGGTGCGGGTAGGGGGTTAGTAACATGAATCTCATCATGACTACTTTCAGCTGTCCTCTCTGGCATTCCTCTTCCCTCTCTCGTATCATGAAGGTAAGAGCCCCAAACGTACTGGTCACTTCTAGTGTAAGAAATTCAGTCCAATGCAGTGGAACACTCACCTCTGAGAACCAATTCAAACTTAACCCCACTCTCCACGACCAGCTGGAGTTACAGCTCAGGAAACTCCGGGCAGCATGGGAGAAGGGAGAGAAAAAGAAAGGGCCAGAGAGAAGGCACACAGGGAATGGGGTGCTGTTTCCTCCCCACTTCATACTCTTCTGAGCCTCAGATCATCTATTTACTAGGCGGTAACTGGCATTTTTTAATATTTATTTCTGCAAACCTTTTCAAATTAAAATAGGGCATGAAAACCTTAGATCAAGTTGAAGAAAGAACTCGGCATGTCCTAAAGCTGGGGGGGGCGGGAGGGGGAATGTGATTTCTGGAAAAGAATAGAAAAAGATCACGCTGTAGTACATGAAGTGTTATTTCATTAAACTTTTTTACTTATTTATTTTTATGTAGATGTGTACTGGGTTAGAATGTAACATGTATTCTTAACTGCTGGTTACATTAAAAAAAAAAAAACTGAAAGACAATTCTTTCAATAGCTAATGATGGGACAGTACAATTGGATGGCTTACAGCGTGGTCTTGGGAGCCAGACCACCTGGATCCAAAATCCAGGTACTGAATTTCTCTGTGCCTTAGTTTCCTGTATATGGAAACTGAGAACAATAAAAATAAAAAACAAAATAAAATAAAATAAAAACCTGTATCATGGGGTTGTTGGGAGAAGAGTTAACACATAGAAAGCCTACAGAATATGCCAGTAGAGATTAGCTATTTAGGGGAAGAAGGGATGGAAGCAAAAGCAAATGCCTCCTTACTTGTGGGAGTGCTGCACAGCAATCCTCTCTGCCATTTCCAGTGCTTCTCTGACTAACACTAAAAGGTTGTTGACATCCTCTACAGGGAAGGTTTGCAGCTGTGGCTCTCTTGTGGAAAGTCTGTATGAGGTTCTGAGAGGCATCTATGAGGGTTAGCATTGCCCACTTCCCTCACATGAGATAAACAAACATCCTCCATGTCTGCTTACCCCCCAGCACCAGCAGAATACCTAATGGTCTCTAGATGCTGGGCTCTACTCACTGGTAGTCAGGCTTCATGGGGGCTTACCAGAGCAACAGCTGAAGTTCATCTCCCTTCAATGGTATCTGCTTGACCCCCACTAAACCATGGGAGAGTTTCTCCCCAGTTCTCTTTTCAAATCTCACACAGGCATTGGGGCACATGAGCAAGTCTGTCACTTAAGGAGTTGTGCCACCAAGTAATGGAACACTGGTCTCCTCTTGCAGTTATACCCACTCGTTATGAGCAATTTCCTTGGAAAATCTCTTTTCCCAAGAGCTCACCTTCTCAGTTCTTATGGCACCTACCCCATTTCCCACCAGCCCAAAATCCCAAATGACTCTCCACCTCTTTCTTCCTACTTCAATCTTCTTATCAGGGAGGAATTTGCAAGGAATCGGGGTGGTTTGTAGTGGTGGTTGTGGATATTAAAGCAGTTTCTGCCACTTCTTACGTGTGAAGGAGAAGTGTGTGGACTCAAATGTTGACAGTTCCTCCGAAGCTCTCTCTAGAATGCTAGGGCCACATGGCCCTCCACTCTGAGTCCTACTTGCCAACTATGGGGTAACAGGAAGCCCTACTCAAATCCTGTGTAGTAGAACTACCAAAAAAAAAAAGCAGAAAGGAAAAAGAAGCAAAGTCGTAAGTCATCACAAGTCATCATGATGAGGAGGAGAGACAGGAGTAGTAAGCAGTTTTATGCTCAGACAATGGAGATGTCCAACACCGTAGAAGCATTCTGTACCACAGTGCTCGGGCAGTGCGAGAGACACTAAACATGGCATGGCACTGTTTTCTCCATATCAAAGCCTTTCAAATCATACGACATCTCTATATTCATAAACTAAGTCATGGCAGAGTGGCTAGAACGTAAGAGTGTTGTACATGCCCAGAATAAAACTGTGGATGACACATGCCTTTAGATTCAAAGCCTTCACTGGCAAAAGGCAGAAGGAAATGGCATTTAAAATGGATGAACACAAGAAAATGTTGAGGGATCAGTATAATGTCGGAGCACTGAATCCATGTGCTGCGATGCCTATGAAAGCACAGCTGAGAGAGGACACTTGTTGACATATTTTTATACAATGTGAGCATCTAACACTGCCAAGTACCACAAGCTCCTAAAGCAGATGACGTCAGCCACTCTCTATTGTAGAAGATCTCAGTCAAAAGTGACGACACTGCCCTTAGAGATGACCTCATGGTTTGTGAAAAAAAAAAAAAAAAGGAAAGTAGCTGTGTTTTGTTTTTTTTTAATGCAATTGATTGTGTCATGTTTATTTCTGTCAACCTATTCAAATTAAAATAAGGCATGAAAATCAAGATGAAGAAAGAACTCAGCATGTCCTAAAGCTAGGGGAAAAAATGTGATTTCTGGAAAATGTACTGCTGAATGCAGCATATCCTCTCAACAATTTACAACACACAGAATCAGTCAACCAGGACAATGCCTGTCAACTTTTCTCTGTAATTCTAGTCAGAGCTAAACACCAAAGTGAACTGGAGAAACCGTTAGGCAGTCTCATGCTTGCCGAGCTGTGCTTCCCTCCCAGGATTACACACACACACACACACACACACACACACACACACACACAAACTTTTTTTTTTTTTTTTTAGAAAGCTCTTCTCGACTCTCTGAAGCACACATTCATAGAAAGGTGACGGATAGTCTTTTATAGCCCATCAACAACACAGGAAAGTAGTTGTGAGTAGTAGCCAAAGAGGGTTTTGTAACTTGGAAAAGTCTCATGTTTTCAAAGTGCTGACAAGCCAAAAAACAGAGATTATTGTGAAAATGATGGTTTTCAGGGGTATAGAAAATCACCTCGGAAAAAAAGAAAAAAATCACTCCTTCAGTCCTTGATACTATAACCATTATGATTCCTCTGGATTCCAGATAACTAGTCTTTTATAGCATCAAAACACTTCCTAAACTCATGAATTATCTTTAAGTTCTTTCAAATTTCTGAATTAAGCTAAAGGCCAAGGATTTCTCATTCTCTAAAGCAGCAAAGAGATTTTGACATTCATGCTATTTCCTAAAACAATATAATTTCAATGCTTTATAAACTAAATTCTCACAGCAGAAACTTGGCATCATCTCTTTTCAATGGTTACTATAGGCAAATATTCAATGTTTAATACTACTTTTCTAATAAAAACACTTTCATATTTTTAATGGGAAAATTATTGATTCCATGATCGTCAGATAGGCTGTTGTAAATCTGTTTTTATTAAAATGAGAAGTTGATGGCTAGAAGAAAAAAGCAGAAATAAACACTAGCTTGCAGAGTAAATGACAAATATAGATATATAGATATAAAATACATATATCTATATCTATATCTATATCTATATATATATATATATATTAGAGAGATGCTTCCAAAATGTGACCAGTATCTTTAGGGAGGAATTTGGCTTTTCTTAGTTTCTGGTCTGTAGTTTTCTATACTCTTTTTTTTCCTTCAACAAGTACACACCATTTTCACAAAAAAAGGAGGGGAGGAAGGAAAGGCTATTTTTCCAAGTAGAATATAAACTTATGAAACGAAACCTTTTTGTTGCGTTTGTTTTTAAATGCTCTAAAATAGACAGTGGTTAGCAGCTTTAAAAAAATTAAATGGGATTTATAGATGATGTAATACAGAATTGTACACCTGAAATCTATGTAATTTTACTAACAATTGCCACCCCAATAAATTTAATTTAAAAAAAATTAAATTCAGAAGTGGGCAAGAGAGACCCTGTCATGTCTCCCAGATGGTACCACTACCTCTTGTACTTTTCACAAGAAAATCTCCCAGAGCCTAAAATTAGATTGTTACTTCCATTATTTCTACTGTGAGTTTCCTAAAAGGTACTGTGCAGAAGGCACACAGACATGAGACTAAATAAAAAGGGTTATTAGCAGAAGGAAGCTCATCTTTACATCAATCGCCATTGCCTCATTTCTATGTAATAATATCCAAACCGATAACGCAGACAGTCTGCAAAAGCCCTAGGCCTTTTCTGAAGGCTATATGGTAGTCAGAACTCATTAGGAAACACGATAAAGCTAATTCTGTTCGTGTATTTTGAACATTTTTGCCCAGATAAATAATCGGTTATTCACTCCTATTGCAGATCAATGAAATCTCTTAGTTCACATTCTTATTATCCCAACTTTGCATGTTTATTCTATTTGGGAAAGCAGAAAGGAGAGTTGTATTTATCAGTATTTTGCCCCCAACATGACTGACACATTTAAAAGTTGCTGTCTTTTAAACTTTTAGCCTTCGTAATTAGTCTGTGTACCCCATCTAACAGTAAATGACATAGTACAGTCCTTGAGAACAGTCAGCCTGGAGAGACTGTGCAAAACAAAACAAAGATAAGTAAATAAACAGACCTATGGTGAAACAATTACTTTTAAAAAATCTTTGCACATCTAATCACTGGTCCAGAAAAACATGTATTTCTTCAGTTTCACTGGCATTGCTCCACATTCATCTGGGAAAGTTATTTTAAGTAAAAAACTAAGTATAACTGAGTATATGAAAATTTTGTTCATTTGCCAGAAGAAAGAGAAAGGTACAAAAAGCCAGCATATACTCAGCAGGAAAATCCAGTCATCAGAAAGGAGAGCACCAAATAAAAGGCAAGTGCTCCTGGTGAGAGGGAGTTGTTTTTGTCACACACTTTCCATTCACCTTTGTGCGTGTGATCTGGCCTACAATCTTGGTCAGCCGGCCCTTGCTTAAAAGTCAGTCAACTGGCCCCCTGGGGAAGAAAATTTAACTTCACTAGTGCCTCAGAATGCCAATGGGATCGTTGGCAAAATTCTTTATTCCAAGTTCAAATAGTAATCGAGTTTACTACATTTTGAGCCAGGATCACGAAATTTAAATTGAGAAACCAGCCAGGTTGGATGCCGGGGTAATGTCTTTTGTGTTTGTTGAAGTCTGCCTAGCAACTACTGGCAATTTCTGAAAGCACATTCACCCTGGAAAAAGAAATACCTGCCAAAATACCAGTATGATTCTAATGGCATACCTTGTCCCTCTTTAAAACACATCATCAGCTTCCCTACCTTAACCTACCATACAGCAAATTGTGGTGTGTGTGCTGGGGTGGGGCAGGGGTGGGGGGACTCCCTTTCTGTCCATATAAAGCAAATGCTTTGTTTAAACACAAACTGAACCTTTTAGAATGTGGACATACTACTATTCCGTGAACTTTATCATTCTTAAAATTTGACATTTAAAAGTAAACTTGCCTCTGGCTTAAAATACATATAGGCATATTAAAGATACTTTTAAACATATACTAAACCGTCAAAATGATGGAAGGGATATATTGTTTTTTAGCTTTGTAATCAAGAGGACATGCTAGGAATATTATCAGATTTCAAATATTGTTACATGGAAGGCTTTTTATTTCTCTTTATATGATTTTTCCCTCCTGACAACATTAGCCAAATTCAATTCAATTATATTTTCAAAGCTTAAGACTATTTAAAAGTCAAAGCAAGAAAATCCTTGTTCTTATCTAGTTTTTCCAATCACTCTGATGTGGCCCTGGATGCACGATACTAAGGAGTCTTAAAGGGAGCCAGCTGTGGAATGCTACAAACTATGCATGCAGCACACATGGGGCTCAACAGAAAACAGGCATCCAGGCGCAGGGGCGGCCCGGGGTCCATTTCTGTGCTGCATGAGCTGATGTGAGGAAAGGCTCCCCAGGCTGTTTTTGAGATTTGGTTCAAAAGAGCTGAATTGTCTTCGTTGCCTGACAACTTGTTGGTTTCAGGTAGTGGAATCAGTACAAGGCGCACAAGCGGCAGCAGGCACGCAAACCTAGCCAAGTCAGTCAAAGTCTCTGAGCCAATTTCCTTTCTCTAAAATAAGAATAAAGCCACAGGGTTTCTGTGGGGATTAAGAGATCTCTTCCACGGCAAGTGCCTTACTACAACATCTGACACATGACAGGCACTGGTGTTATACGTGGTGCTCTTGTTAAGAGTTCGGAATAATAATAAAAATAAATAATAAAGGCTAGATAACCACCTTATCTCACTCAGCTGGGAGAAATAATATCCATGGAGGATTGTCCGATACGTGTATGGGTCATCCCAGATATTCTAAATTTCTAACTTTTGTAGAAATGCTTTAACTCATAGTAGTAAGTACATAAGCAGCAGCAACTATACTTTTCGGAAACTGAGACATAACAAGAAACAACCATACTGCAGCCTGGGAAGTCACTGTGGGCAACATAATCTACTAGACACATATTGCAGTGTGTCCTTTAGCAAATTCACAGCAGCTTTTCCCGAGGTTCCTGTACCAATAAAGCCTGTGATCTTCCGGAGTCACTGACTCAGGTTTCACCTTATGGACCTTGTGATTCTTGTAACTGGCCAGGTTTCCTTTTCCGCTTTGGCCATGGCAAGGAAGCTCAGAATCTGATCAGTGTGTTGTATACAAACCTTATTGGTCCTCAGGTCAAATTATTTTCCAATTCTTTATTTCCCCGTCACACCGATTTCCTCTTGCATTTATCTTTCAAAAGTCTGTGTTACTAAATGTAGATTATTAAGGCACTTCAAATCCCTTTTGGAGCAAGGGATAACATATCTTAAAGCAATTCAGGATTCATACTAAAAATACAAGAATTCTATGTTCAACCTAGCCCAGCCAAGCTCCGCTTCAGTGGTAACTAAAAAATTTCTCTGATGGACAGATGTTGATGGACAACTAGGGAGGAAACTGCTTCAGGAAATATCTGGGATATTTGACAAAATTCACCACAAAGGAAGAAGACAGCAAAGAGCTCAGTAATCAAAGGGGGGGATTTAAATCACTGAATATCGCCAAATGCTCTTGGACGCATGTAGTCGTCACACACGTAAATGAGAATATTATCCCTACCTCGAATGCTCATGCCCTGATCTGAGAGTGGCACCGTCACAAAGCCTTCAGGAGACTGACCAACCACAGGGATTTCAATTCCCCAGTTTTTAAGCTGAGAAATTCAACTCTGCTTTCCTTTAGGTAATGGTTACTTGAAGAAGCCAAAACACATAAAATTTAATTTGCTGGTGTCCGAAAACAGAGAGACCTGGTTTACGAGGCCCATTAGTAAATATCACCACATAGGCATCAAGGCAAAAGAATAATACAGAGGAATGGTCCGTATGTTCAGGCGCATGTGTGTGTTTACGGGTATGTCCAATTAAATGATGGGTTGTACACTTTCCTGTGAGACCACTGTCTGCATACAGGACAACAAGCTGGATCAATGAAACAAATAATGACTGCATGACCCACGTGTGAGGGCAAGGTTTTGCAAATGTTCTCAAATCACCAAGAACTCGTTCCAGAAATAGTAGTTCCACAAAGTTCCAGGAATAATGCCTGCCTAGAACTCATCTCTCTGACCTCTTCCTCTATCCTACCAAATTCACTACTCTGCATCCTGGAACACTCACAGATTTAATAAACATTTCAGGGAAGATGGGCTGATTCCTACATGTGACAGTGGGCCCCTCTTGCCCACTAGCATCTTTCTTTCACAATGCGGGAATAAAAAGCCACAGTGAGTAGCTGCTGTTTATGTTTACTCACCCCTAAGTGCAAAGCCTATTGTACCCCTCGCAAAATGCAGAGACCTCCTCATGCTTCTTTCTAGGTATTCAGCACCTACCAACTTTTTAATCATTATAAATGCCAACTTCAGAATGACTACTTACTGTTCATTTAAATATGTGAAGCTGGCCTCTAAGAGCCCTGGCTATTTCAGCTTTAAGTAAATTTGCAGCAATGCTATTACAATTTCAAATTTTGTATTTTGAGCAAAATATTTTGTATCTATGTTTAAATTTTAAATTTTTTTCCATCTTAATGTCAAAATATCAATTCAGGTGGGTCGTGATTTCACAGCAAGAATCTCTTAAGTAGCACAACAATGTGAATGCACTGAATGACACTGAAGTACCGTGTTTCCTCGAAAATAAGACCTAGCCGTACAGTCAGCCCTAATGCATCTTTTGGAGCAAAAATTAATATAAGACTGGGTCTTATATTATAGTAAATATTGTATTATATTATATTAATATGCTATATTAATATAAGACCCGGTCTTATAGTAAAATAAGACAGGGTATTATATTATATACATTATATTATATAAGACCTGGTCTTATAGTAAAATAAGACCGGGTGTTATATTGATTTTTGTTCCAAAAGACGCATTAGAGCTGATTGTCCGGTTAGGTCTTATTTTCAGGGAAACAGGATCTGTACTTAAATATGGTTAAAATGATAAATTTCATGTTATGTGTATTTTGCCACAATAAAAAATAAAATAAAATAAAATACAAAGAATCCCTGAGTTGAGGTTCTCTCTGTATAACCATGTTATTAACATGTGGCTAACTGATTTTTCATTACAAAGTGTGGAAACTATTGGTTTTCCTCAAATACATGTAAGTGATAAGCTTACTGTATTATTAGAACTTAAAATCACAAATCATTAGCCTCATTAAGACTAATTAATACTTGACTAGCCCCAGGCATGAAGTCACCACCATAACATTTCCTTTCAGCTGTTGTCACTGCTTGAAACTATTCAACAGTATTCAGGGAAAAGGCAAAAAAAAAAATCAGCCTAGATGGCGCCAAATCATCCCTGAACCTCAGGAAGACAAACATCTGCCTCTCAATTTGCAACAAGCCCTAGAAAAATCCAAACATGAAGGAAGGGCAGGACAGCAAAACCACAATCCAAGTGTTGCCCTAATTTAAAAGGCAAACAAAACCCTGAGTCTATCCAACACAGAGTAGATAATGAATAGCAGCCATCACATGACAGAGCTGCCCTAAATCATTTCCTGGGATCAGACTGCTTAGTTTGGGTTCAATCTTTTTCTCCCTCTCCCTCCTCCACTTTAGTTGCTCTATAAAAAGAAATTACTTACTGTCTTGCCATCATAGGTAATGGAATAATACATCAAATGAGATACTTCATTATTCCTGCTGAGGCTTAGCCCTGAGGAATGTATTATTGTTTTGGAAGAACTGTAAAAGCATTCCATTAAAGACAACTGAAAGAAAATACAATTATATCCTTAATGGATAAGATTTCTTAAATGTGTTGGTCTAAGTGGGAGGGTAAAGAATTGCTTCTGTAAACTGAAGTAAATACTTAAGAAAGCTTTTTGTCTATTCAAAGCAAATGATTAAAATTTAGCGGTCCTCTGGAATTACTTCATTTAAAAAAATTGAAGAGTTCTTTTTTACTTGATGTGTTCATCCACTTTAATAAGACTTTCCTCATTTCAGTACCTTGTATATGTCTTTCCTAGATGTATTAAAATTAATAATTATTTTATTTGCTTGTTTCCATGTACTTTGTCTATGTCCTTCAGTAAAATTTCTATTTGCTCCATTATGGCAGGACTTACGTCTGAATTGTTCACCATTTTATTTCAGGCCCAACACAATGCCTGGCATACACTTAAAGGGCTCAAAAAAATTTTAATACATAAATTCATCATTTCATTTATCTGATTAAGAAGTATGTAATGAGTAATGATTCCACAGCTGCAATAACCATCTTAAGATTTAACAAACGTCTATATATGCTTATATAAACTTTTTTGGTCTCTGGGATGAAAGAATTCACAAAAAGAACAGAAGTCTGTATTTTCTTTAGTATCTAATGACTTAAAACGTCTTAAAATTTTACACGTAAAGAAGCCACAATACATACAGGTTTCTTCACTATGACTAGAGACTAGTTAATTCATTTCATTATAGGCATACCTGTTTCTGGGTAAACATTTTGGTATAAGCGGTCTACAATAACTTTGGTCTTCGTACAAAACCAACACCTCTCAGTACCCAAAAAGTAAAATCTGCAAGTAATATTATCCCTAAACAAAGGTAGGACATAAGGTGTAAACCTGGAACAAAAATTACACGGTGGATTCAATTCCTGTCTAACTCAATACTTTCTGAGACACTTATATTGCTTAACTTACTATATGCTGCCTCCACCAGAAAAGGAGTACAAAAATAATGTTTTCTTATGGGTAATCAGAAATTACCATTTCTGTCCAAATTTAGTTAACAAGAGCTAGTCTTGAGGCTCGGCAAATCATGAGTTTCTTGTGCCTGACCCCATTTCTCATTATCACAGTGGTTTCTGAGAAGATTAACCTGGATTAATTTCAATGGCGGGCTTGCTTATCGACTGCTTTCATAGTTGAAGATCTTCTTGTTGCCCTATCTTACTGTGGAGTTTAGGAAAATAAAAGTCTTGGCAAATATAAGAGTGCTGCATAAATCTCACATGAAGAACAAATACGTTTATGAGCTGCTACTGGAACCATGTTTTACTTCATTGGGACCACGTACAGTATGGATATGGATCTTACTTCTGTGCACTAAAAAGAACAAAAGAGTATCAGAGCTTTAGAGACCAGATAGTTCTGCCACTCTCTGAATGAATAAGGAACCAGAGACCTAGAAGAGATACCCAGCACTGGGATTATCTCCCTCTTCTTTCCCCTCATCCAACACTCTTTTCATAACAACTAGCTGCTAATAAACTAGTACAGTAGCCATGGGCTCCTTTCTCCTCACCACCATGCCACAAAACCACGGGGGAGGCTGATGTGACACACGCAGCTCTCTGGAAGAAGGAACTTTCTGTAAACTAGGTGACCACATATTGATGTGTATGTGGCAGTGAGACCCTGGTCTACATCTCAGAAACACTGAGACCAAAAAGCGGGCAGGAGATTGGGGGACAGGAGCCTGAGACAGGAAGACAGCGAAGATGACGAGCCAAATCAATGAGGCGTTCTTCCTCTAACTGCAGCTTAAGTTATTCCAAATTCAGATCCACATGTTAAAAAGAATACACATAGGCCCACATTTCCTATTGGATATTTTCTAGCCACTTTTTCAAATGATCTTTAAAAAACAAAAAAGAAAACCTTCCACAATTACTTACCATAAAATACAACTGCTATTTTCTGTAATAATAAGGAGATGAACAAGAAAACTCCCAGCTTCCAGGCAGTTTCACATGAACCACTTGATTATTTCGGGAATGCAAGTGATTTCTAATAAGTCACTATTTCTAGCTCTGCTCTCTCTCCTGAGCATACCACTAAACATCTTCCCCTTGACTTCAAAACATTTTTCTCCAAAACAACTCTCCTCCTCGATATTACTGTGTCAGTCCTTTTCATATGCAAACCTTCTAGTCATCCTAAATTCTTTCGTGTTCTTCTTTATTCCACTAGATCAAAATTTTTCATTACCACTTCCTTATGTCTGTCCCTTTATCTTCCCTGTCTCATACCTTCCCGAAGTTCCCAGGCCTTCTTCACCTTATAAGTCCTTCGTGTTCTGGTGGCTTCCCCTGGCCATCACAGCATTAAGTTACCTGACCCCATTCTGGTCCATTGTGCTTATACCTACTTTATCGTCAGTTGTACCATCTGGACCTACCCCAAAAAGTACCTCCACTCACAGTCAGCAGTGAACAGAATCCACGGTCTTATCGTGCCCCACACGGGCCAAATGGTGCCGAGTTTAATATTAAATAAAAGTTTTTACAATGACGATGTGTGGATCCCACTACCTGTCCCAGCAGGCCAATAGAATGGGAGTTCATGAGTACCTTTCGAAGGACTTTCATCACCTCAAAGGGCCGCAAAACCACAAATTGGAAGCAGAGCTCACGTGAGGAGGGAAGGAAATGCACATCAGAACCAAAATGGCAAATTCTTGTGGCTGACACATGAAATGGTTCTTGAGCCACAAAGAGAACCAGCAGCTCCTGAATCAACCAGGTGCTCGGATTCTCTTTTTTATCCTCTTCTGACAAGCAAAACACATATTTTTGCATCAGAAATGCAAGTGCAGTTTGCCCTGATAATTCTTTATTGGTAGCAAACCTCAACCAGCCACAGCCTATCACTTCCTGACAATTTTCCATTTCATGTCGAAGGAATAACAGTATTTCTAATATTGAAGAACTACCCTGTTGCATAAGAACTTAACACCATCATCATCTCAAGAAAAAAAAATCTCCACCAGAGAACATTTTTACTCTAAAACGCAAAAAAAAAAAAAAAAAAAATTATATATATTTATAGATATATGTATATATCTATACACACACACACATACACACACAAACCAACAAATAGAATCTTTTCCTAACCTACAAATCCAGAAAGTAGCATCCCAAAATAAAAGTTACAATCATTCGACTCTAAATTGAGAAGACTTGCCAACAATGCTATAGAATTGTGTGTGGTTTATCCAAGCAAGACATGGCCCTTCACGCTAAAACAGTAACAGCCTTGCACAAGCCTTCCCTCAACCTCAAAGATGCAAGCATTGGCATGGAAGGGGCTCTCTGAAGAATCAAATAATCTCTCATATTTGTTCAATGCTTTTCAATTTCAACTGATTTGAATTTGTTCTATTTCAACTGATTTTAACACCAATTCTATTAGGAATTGTCCACATTTTGTAAAACTAAAAGAACTCAGGTTCTGCTGCCAAATGACTTGCCCAGGATTTCATAGTTACTGACTGCACTTGGTCTCGAACCCACATTTCATGGCTCCTAGGTTAGTGTTTTTAGTGTTTTTTATAATATTGACATCTCTTAATTTGTTTCATTCACTGACTGATTCAAGACAATGTCATGGCATGAATCGGGGTTGGAAGAAGAAAGGAGGAGGAGACAGTGATGTATGAAAGAATACCAACTCTAATCATCTCTGGACCATCCAAATATTAAAACTCAGACTCCTTACGAACCTCTAAAGCATCTTTTTTGTGCATTGGGAGGGTGGAAAACAGCACTATCTCTTATTGCTTTGATCTGTTTTAAGTAACAATATTTAATCTACTGTGTTTTCCATTAAAAAAGAAGGACATGAGATTTTTATTTTTCTTCAAAGAACATCTGGATTTTAAAAAGATGTGAACTGTCAGTATAGTGAGAAAAAGAAAGGTGAATTGAATTTCTTCCCAAGCTTCAACCATGAGATAGTATATGACTCGGACAAATCATTTAAATTCTCTAGGTCTTGTTTTCCTCAGTCATATGCTGAACTAAGAAATATCTAAGGTCCCTTTCAATCCTACAGCATCATGATTCTAAGGAATTACTTAGCCCCAACCATGCACACAGAGCAATGTGTTAGGCCCCCAAATTCTTGAGTCTCTCAACTCGAGAGTTCAGAAACTAGTTGAACCATTAGCATATCATCTCAAAAAAACAGAATAATATTATAAGAAAATCAACGTTTTAATAAAATCCAAACGAAGTGAGGTGAATATGGCACTGTAACGTATACAGAAATGAAAACTGTCAATGTAGGCTGGGCCAGTCCAGAATATCCCACAAAACCATGAGACTTTTAGCAACACACATCTGGAGAGGATCAGAGATCAAAACGAGATAAAACTTTCTAGGTGGGTATTTTTATCTGTAGCCTTCAGACTTAGGAATAATCATGGCTTGGGGATACCACTGGTTGATGCCAGGGGGATTGGTTTGAGGAGTAATGGGAGACAAAGTTAATAAGCAGGAAGGAACTGAAGTGTAATGAACACTCAAAGGCGGGCATGTAGCTTCATCTAGGAGGCAATGGAAAGGTGTGAAAGAAATTCTGAGCATGGATATAAAATGGTAACAGTTGTATTTTAGGAAAGAATCATGTACTCTGAAGTGATATATACACTCTCATCCCTATCATGAGGCTCACTGAAGAAATACACTTTTAAGCTTCCTTTGTAGAACGATCTACATCTAGTCCGAACACAGATCTTGGTCGGTGAAAAAAAAAAAAAAGGAAATGATTCACTGATTGTTTAATTCTATAAACTAGATTTTCACCAAGGGTGGAAAAAAAGATGTAATCAAGTAATATTGGAAAGGGCCACATATTACATATTCCTCTAACAAATTCACAAAATGCAAATAATTAGCACATTAAAGTCAGTACGCAGTTTTGTGGGAAAGAACCCTTTGTAACTGTACGTGACAGCACTCCTCATCTTATCATGGAACTGTCTAAAATAGGATAGTTATTAACATAATGCAGAACTAGTGTTTCACAGTATATATATACCCTCTTGTAAATTATACCATGAAACATTTAGCCCTAAGGGAATGAAACTCAACAGAAAGTGGAATCCACTAGTAAAATACATACACACAAAATGCATTCAATTCCTTTCCTTTTATCAGCATTAGAGACCAACATGAACTTACAATTTCTCTTTGCACTTTCCCATACTCCCATACTCCACATCAGTAAAAACAAAACAAAACAAACACCTAATGCCGAAGCTTTACTTCCAAGACAATTAAATCAGAATCTCTAGTTTGGGAATCAATAATTTTTAAAAGATCTTCAGGCAAACCTACAAGGAAGAGGGTTAGGAACACTGCTGTAGACTTAAGAGTTTATTATCACTAAAATGGTTAGTGGTAGAGTTGTGGAAATGGGAAAGGAAACAGGAATTCCAGTTAATAATTCAGCTAGAAAATCCACCCCTGAAAAACTGAAAATCTTGGCTATATTTATTCTGCATATGATACCAGATCTCAAATATTCTTGGCCTTCCCTTCTCTGTACTTATTTATCATTACAAACTGGTGGTTTAATGCTAATTATTAGAGTACGCTCAATTGATAGCCAACAACTTCTTTAAAGGGAATCTTTAATTTTATACAAATAGAACCAAATTTTCTATTATTTACCAAATTTCAATCATTAGTACCTATATCTCAGTAGTTTTAAATTTGATTTCCATAAAACACAGCCAGAAGTAAACTGCGAAGCCAAAACTTTCAACTGTTTTCCTGGAAAAGACACGTTTTAAAACTGCATATTATAATAGGTTCAGGACTTAGTTACATGATGCTATTTCTTTTATAGCCATCATTCCAAGCTTGGAAATTTTATCATGCAAAATGCAATAAAGGTATTACAATAGTTAAAAACTCACATATCAAAGCAGAGTTAAAAGTTAATCTTCCTGGGATGCATTTATCATCCAAGAAAAGTAGGGGGAAGAAAAAAGTAATAATACATTCCCAAACCTAGCACTCATAAAGAAGTCAGAAATTGCAAAACAAACTACATTGAAAATTGTTTGGTTACCCTGGCTATCACTTTTAATTTTCATCATCTTTGAGTAGACAATGACTACAAACAATATGATCTCCTAAATTTAATCTGGATTTCAAATCCTTTTACTCATCCTCTCAGCCTTTCACTTGAATCTGTGAATAATTTGCTCAGATGAAATGATATAATAGTATATACCACTTTTAATTCAGTTGTTTCCAGGGCCATATGACAGAGAAACAATCTCCCCTGTCCCTTATTTTGCCTTTGCAAAGGCCCACACTGGTTCTTTCTGCCAGGAATGCCCTTCCATCTTGCCTCCATTAAGATATTTAGGTCATGAAATCACAGGTCTGGAAGATAGCTTAACCTAATCTCCACTCTGCCGTCTCTTCAGAAGCTCTCCCACAAAGCCTTACCTACCAGTTATACTCTTTTACCCTGTCCTGGCAATCCCTACTCAAACACCTTCTCCTGAGGGCAGCCTTCCTTGATTCCTCTGAGTAGAACAAACTACTCCTTCTGTTTCCTCTACTATATGCTCTTGTCCGACTGGGTGGCACTTATGCGCCACCTCTCTGGAGTGTGACCCTCTTGAAAACAAGGGCCATACAACCACCTTTTCTCCTCATCAGTCCTGCATCTGGCACAGTGTCAAGCTGACAGAGAGGACAGTACATGTCTCATGAATGGCTTCCTTAGTATCTTTGTCAAGTCTGTACATAATTATTCACTCTAGCCCTTTTAGAAACATCTTTCCCATTCAGCCTGAAAGCTCTTTGAAAGTAGAAAGTATGTCTTCTTTAGTATCCCCATGGAACCTATGATACAACAGGAGTTTCTAGATTCACAGATCATGAGATAGCTCACCATATGTTTAATTTCTCAGAGGCATACTAACGTGAAGTGATATTCAAATGAGAAGAAACACATATCCACATTCCAATTAAGTACTGAAAAATACTATTTCCTTAATTTTGTTAATACCTCCCTCTCAATGTACTAGTAGAAGCCAAGAAAAACTTAAGCTTGCCAAACCTACCAACCTAGGGAATATGCCACGGAGCTTCTCAAACAGCACCTCCTGTTGACTTACACATGAATTTGGACCATTGTCTTAGAAAATCCCATTTTTCTAATCCCTGTTATTAGAAAAACATAACAGGAAGAAGTTCTATTTAAGAAAACAACTCCAAACTGACTCAGTTTAAAGTTTTCTTATTCACAGGAGATTCAGGTTTCCTGGTAACTCCAGAGTAAACAGGCACATGGGAACTAAAGCTGGATATTTTTTTCCCCCTCAAAAAGGTAATTGATGGTGAACTCAAGAAAGAAAACCAAGAAGGAAACAAAAGCCTCTGTATTTTTGCCTGCAATTGGTGTCATCCCTGGCTAAATTCCTTCATTCCCCACCTATCATCACTTTAACCAGTAAGAAGCAGAAAATTTGGATGACTGAATGATAATACAGTGTGACAAAAAGTACTAAAAGTGGTTTGCTAAGGAAGGAAAGACATACTTAAATACTCTCCTAGACCATTTTGATTCACCAAGAAGAAAAAAATAGGTAATGAAATCTATTTTTCCACCACTTAAAATGCCAAAAGGCAGTTCCTTTTAAGAAGACATTTACATCCAAAGAAATTTTAAAAACTTCAAAAGAACTAGTTTGAGACGAGCCACAACTGCTAAAGATACAAAATGAGAGAGTAACAGTCAGGATATTTAATAGTTTAATTCAAGGATCATGTTACTTAAACAGGCATAGAGTAATAAAGTGTTCTCCTTAACTATTAAGAAAAACAGAAAATGTTTTATACTGTACTAACCCTCCTGCATGGTGGCTGACTACACACTTCCCATGAAAATATAATATTGACTAAAACAATATTAGTATCAGTGGCCACAGAAAAGGAGGAAATCATAATATGTACAATAAAAGCCCACAACAAAATATTTTTTGGAAAATAAGGACAGTGCATGCTTTTTCCACCTAAGATATTAATAGCAATGACCCTATTATTCCTTGAATAATACTGGCAACTGACTAGCAAAAAGAAACACACCCTGAATAAGAATACTATTCTTGAGTGTTTATCATACACTGGAATAGTGTGTTTTCATGTTTTAAAACACCTGGTGGTCTGCTGCTGTATACATATTTTGGGAAAATGTCTTATGTCTCATCTAAAGAGCACTACTCCTTTACAGATATAACTTAAATTGAGCCACTCATTGAGGGGTTAAAGTACTCAACACACATATACACGAATTTTGAGAAAGTGTGAAAGCGTGAGCCTCTTGAAGAAAGGATGATTATGCAACTAATCAAGTAATGGAACGCCTTTTGTGTGTTTCAGTCTGATTCTTAATTACAAAGCCTCACAGCGTTTCTCAACTACATCAGGAAAAGGGGAGACAACAAGTAAGAATGCCTGTCAGTCAAAACATGAGAAGCATCACAAACTTCCAGCTCCACTAGGAGTATCCCTCACTTCTTGTATATCTGCTCTCTCTGTGTGTTTTACTCCACACTTCCTTCCATGGATGGGTTTCTTCTGCTTACTTACAGCTTCTCCCTAGTAACTCCAGCTTGACCATGGCCAACATTATCACTCCTGGCTTCTCTCCTGCCCCATTCTGCCACATGACCCTTCCCATCCCATTCCCACTACCTTGCTTTCCAATTTATCAGAGACAAATCTCACTCAGGGAGTTTGCAGAGCCAGTCTCACAAGTCATGGCCAGTGTCCACAGAAGGTGCATCCCTGGGTCTAGTGCCTATTTCTAGGCCCATCAGCTGTAGCTGATGAACTGGGAATCAAAGTTAGAACGTCCAAAGCATGCCTAGCTCCTCTCCTTTTTCATGGTACGGTGTGTGGGAAGGCAGGCACATAATCACATAAACCACAAAGCACATAAATTTAACAGCACTATTCAGAGACAAAAGCAAGTTAAGAGTTGAATTAGCCAAAGGACAAATTCTAAAGCAATCTATTTTGTCTAAATAAAATGAAAAATACTAAACATATCAAGCAAAAGGCTGTTCTTTAAAAAACAAAGAGAGTCCCAAAATTAAAGAAAGGATTGATTCATGAGATGACAACAAATCATTATTGTAAGCCTTGTAGGTAGAATAAAATAGGAAAATATCACACACAAATTTCAGAACGTCCAACCTTAATGTGATTTTGAAACCTTGACTGCTTAAACCAGATATAAGGGACTACAAAACCCATGCCATTTTTTGCTGCATTAATGTGTCTCCAGCCTTCTGATTGTCCCTCCAAGGCACCACAATGACCCCGACTCACAGCCCTTCTTAACAAAACTTGTAGCTTCAGACCGAACTTCTCTCATATGGGATCCCAGCCCACCCAAGAGGGCACAGTAACTACTGATATAAAGAAAATAATTTATGTTTTATTAACAACTGTCAAAGTCAGAAAGGCACACTCCAAGTCTTGGCCACCACTAACTAGCTGTCTAACCTTAAAAAAAAAAATCATTTTAAGACTATTCAGATTGCTGTCTAAAATAAAAAGGTAATACCACCACATCCAGCTTTAAAATGTACTGATTCTTCTGTGAACCCATTTTA
The DNA here is from genome assembly GCF_036562045.2 of Rhinolophus sinicus. Classification (NCBI taxonomy): domain Eukaryota; kingdom Metazoa; phylum Chordata; class Mammalia; order Chiroptera; family Rhinolophidae; genus Rhinolophus; species Rhinolophus sinicus. The sequence goes on along the minus strand of NC_133757.1, from coordinate 38,968,202 downwards.
AATCAATAAAGCTTAAATCTCTTTACTAAATGTCATAGCGTTCACTTGAGTCACACTAAAAGGCACAGACCCCATCTTTTTCTGGACTATCATCCTGCAGCTGAGTCCTTATCCCTAGGTAACCTTATGAAGCCCACAATGAACATAGAAAATCATACAGGAGTTCTGACTACTAAGTCACAGAACCAGGTAAAATCCTTGAGAGGGATGCTCTCCACACTTTCACGTTCTGGGAACCATGACTACCACATGGTCCACAAACCAAGTATCAGGTCAAGAGCTTAGAATGAAAGACAGAACATGTGAGCTTTATCTAAGTGGCCCTTTACCTGCCCATCTGAAATCAAGTATCCTTATTTTACATTATTACTTAGCAATGACATTGGAGTTGGGTGAAGAATGGCAAGAAATACCCATTGTTCATGTCTGTGACCAATTCAGTACCTGAAAATTATATAATCTTTGGCTACTTCTGAATCACATCCAATTGTGGATATTACAGCCTCACTATCTATAACTGTATTGGTCAGGCTATATCCAAAACATGGTACCCAGATACCATTGCCACATTTAAAATAGGACATTGATCTTGCTCCTGAAAGGGAACAGAATGGTGAGGAGTCTGAAAAGTAAGTCATATGAAAATAAGAAACTAAAATATCTATAGTCTGAAGAAAAGAAGGCACAGATATAATGTAAAAACCATCTTCAAGTTGTTCTATAACTCCAAATGGCAAAACAAAGGCAAATGGACGAAAGAAAAGGGAAACTTTCTAAAAGTTATCACTGATTAAAAATGACTTATCTTGTATACCTGTGAGACCTGTTTTGTCTTTATACCTGTTGTAGGTGATACAGAAGAAACCTTAGTACTGGAGGAGAAGCAGGACCAGGTAACCTCTTAGACTTCTTTCAACAAAATGTTTATGTTCTGTAAATTAGCAACAATTTATGAATCCACAGGCAACTTCAACCTGTTTTAGCCTTTATGATCTGCTTTTCTCCATGAGGTGGTTTCAAAAGTAATAAGAGGTTCATTGTAGGAAAGTGTAGAGAAAGAATAAAAATCAACCATAATCCCATCACTTAGTCAACATTTCTTTTGGCATAATTCCTGCCCCATGTTTCTAGGCATAAATATATATAACAAAATTTGGATCAAGCTGTTCATAGCCCTTTTGTCCTCATTTTTTGCACTGACATGATTATCATTTTCTAAATCATTAAGTATTTATAAAAGAGCATGATTTTTAATCCTTACATAGTAATCCGAAGTTTGGATATACCGTATTTCAAACATTACTGTAAGCACTCAGGTTATTTTTAATTTATTTTATTTGCATTTAAATTACAAATATTCCAATGACTGTCCTTATACAGTGATCTTCAGACACATCTCTGTTAATGTTCTATGTATCTACAAGACTAAATTTGTCTTATGCCTCCTTATACATAAAAACAATTTGAATCACATGACAATCGAAGGACGTACTTAAGTATACACCAATAGACTACCAAAGCAAGCACAGTTCCTGTGATTGGAACTAATCATCAAACTTTATCCTTCCTCAAAAATAGTTAATCTACCTTAAAAACTTGCTTCTGATCCACATAGAAATGTTTAAATTTGCATATTATCAGTTTATCAGTGTAATTTGGGTTTATCTGTGTAATGTGAAAATTGTTCTGAAATCTTCCTGTCAACCATGAATAAGGAAGTTTGCATCTCAATATTGTTCAATTAAGACATATCCCAACAACTACAGAAACTAAGGAATTTAACCCATTCAGGGAGAGCATTTTACAAAACAACAAACAAGCCTTTTAAAACTAAGACCAATAAATTATTTAACCGGACCTTCCCATGGGCCTTCTGTCCCAGGTACACTCCATGTCATTATTTAATTCACAATCCTGCCTTGCAACCCTTCATCAAAGATCTATTTCCATGAATTCCATTTGATTTTCCCATAATCCAATGCTTTGAGTTTGGTTTCAAGAAGAAAGATGAACATTTTAACCATGAACAACTAAACTTGCACCGGATATTGATTTTAAATGATTGTTCACTTTTAAAAATTGTAGTAGCAATTAGGATATATTCACTACCATCAAACACACTTTTTAAAGGAAACTCAATGCCATCTCCTACTTCCATGGTTGCAGAAAGAAGAATAAAACAGCAAATGTGGTTTCCACAAAGCACTGGTGTGAAATGACTGCCAAGATAAAAGCCGAGTATATAACATTATGATCAAACTCTACAGGTTACTGTACTACATGCTTGAGAATATGGTCTGACACCCAGGCTTCTTCTCATGTTCAAATGAACACAAAGACAGAACTTAGAAGACTAAAGAACGGATGATGAGCAAATCACTTAGTCTTTTTCTTAATCCTCTCACTAAGCCTTATTTGCTAGACTCTTGATAGATGATGGAGCAAATTATAAGATATAAAAATAGGATTCATTCTTACCTTTCTAAAAGATGACCAGACAACCCATTTTGGGGGACTTTCTTCTAAGTGTTATGCATGTTCAATTATCCCAATTCAGTCAGTAGCAGAGTGATGATCACAGATTGTCTCACTGAAACTTATTCTCAGAAACATAAGGGAATAAGAACTCAGTGTTCCTGAACGTCAGCTTCAAGGCCTAACTGCCCATTAGTGATGACATCCACCAGTGATAATCTTTGCTTAAGTTTGGAACCAACACTGTAATTCTGCACAGCCTTCTCAGTGCATCTTCTGAACCATGACATCAAATACACTTCACTGTACAGATCCCCATGTGTAACATTTGAATTGTCAGTCATGTGGATATACTCATTATGGAAACAAATACTAACATTAAAACCTTAAAATATCTTAATTTTATTGAAATCAAATTTAGCTTAAAATGTTTATGCAAAAAGACTCAGTATTAGAGAAACTATATCATGGGCTAGAGTTAATTGAATTCATTTTTAAATAACTAAGTCAAAACTTATTTCTATTATCAAAATATGATCTATTCAACATATACAAAATAATGGCTACTGGAGAAAGTAGAAGCAATTTTATTTCAAGATTTCTGCCTTCCCCTGCATTAGAAAGATTCAAGCAGTCCCCATCTAAGACCACTTAATGCATTCATTTTGAGGTAGAAGGAGCCAAATATTCCTCCCAGCCATTTTCCCCAGAAGACAATACTTGCTACTTTCCAGTCTCAAAGTGACAGAAGTAATTTGTTTGCCAAAGAATGAGGAGTTTGAAGATAATAAAAATATACCACATACACCACCAAACAGTATCTTATTTTTATCAGTCTTACTGTTAGCCCTTGTGAAAGCCATAGTTTAAAGGTCAGTGTTCCAAACTGACATTTAATTTTAAAACTATAAAATATCCCTACATTTAAAATATGCGCTGTGTACTTTGTGAAGAAAGAATGTATAGAACCCAATGCAATAGAAAACTTGGCTTTCATCAATTATGATGCTGACTAGATTTTGCTTTTCTTCAGCCATTGGGAGTTAAGATTCCTAAAGCATTTTTGCTTTGATGAGTCACATCTGTAATACAATCACTATACCCATCCCCACCTAAAACACTGCAACACATTTTCCCCTCCAAGATCTGGCCATAGTCATTTCACAAGGAAAAAAAAGAACTGATTAAAAGGAAACAGGACAGACAGTGAGTAAGCCATGAACAACTGCCCAAAGAACTGTAAAACTCCAAGCAGATCATTTCCATGTGTTTCAATTAAAGTTGCCATGGTGGACAAAGAACTAGGGAGAATATTGATAAAGTTGTATCCATTTCTTCCTTTTGTCACCATAGTTAGAACCAAAGGATAAAAAATACAATTACTGGGGAACTTGCAAAGTTTTAGCACATAAAAACATTTGGGATGTAGCCAATGCAAATGGTCTAATTTGTAGTCCCATCAGCTAATAAAAGAATATTCAAAAACTTTATGTGTATTTTTAACATATACTGAAAAAAGAACTAAAGGTATATAAACAGTAGCTGTCTTTCCAAGGCAGGATAACAAATCAGATTTTTTTCACTTTCCTGCATATCAATTATGTATTTGTTCTAAACAATTTAGAAATGACTTGTAAAAAAAAAAAATAGATTTTATATAAATGACTAAGCAGTTAAAAATCTACAAATCAAATTGAGCATTAAAAATGTAATAAATAACATTCAGTTTTAGCAAATTTTTCTGGTTATACCATGTTTCCCTGAAATTAAGACCTAGCCGGACAATCAATCATCTCTAATGCATCTTTTGGAGCTAAAATTAATATAAGACCTGGTATTATATTATATTATAATTATATTATATTACAATTGTATTATAGTTATAGTTGTATTATATTATATTATATTATACTATATTATATTATATTGTAATTACATTATACCTGGTCTTATAGTAAGGTATAGGTCCGGCTAGGTCTCATTTTCAGGAAAACATGGTAGTAAATTTTTCTATAGAATCATTTCTTCCATTAAAAGGTGTTATAGGTTGAACTGTATTTCCCAAATTTATATGTGGAAATCCTAACCTCAGGACCTCAGAATGTGACCTATTTGGAAATAGGTCATCGCAGATGTAATTAGTAAGATGTGCGTGTTAGGGTAAGCCCTCATCCAATATGACTGCTGTCCTTATAACAAAGGAAATTTGGACAGAGAGAGACACACACAGGGAGAACTCCATCTGAAGGCAAAGATCAGGATGACACTTCTACAGGCCAAGGAACACCAAACATGGCCAGCAAACCTCCAGAAGCTAGGAGAAAGGCTCTGGAACATACTCTCTCTAACCCTGTCAATGACCTGATCTTGGACTTCTAGCTTCCAAAACTGTGAGACAACCAATTTTTGTTGTTTAAGGCACCCAGTTTGTTGATCATTTGTACAGTAGCCCTAACAAAGTAACACAAACGGTTTCAAAACATAGCCCATCAAAACATTACTTTGACCACATACATTTTTCCCCATAAATCTGTCTTTTTTACTAGACAGTGCTGGCAAAATCAGTACTTCCTCTATATGTTCCTCCTCTTCTCCAACCCCCATTACTGCAGTTACAGAGACCACATAAATAAGTTTTCTCCAAGGGATGTGAGAAGTGACATATGCCATACCGGCCTGGGCCTTAAGATCCTGGCACGCTTCCTCCATACTCTCTTCCTTTTTCACCAGCTCATATTTTGGACATGGTGGTGACCACCTTCAACCACATAGATGAGGTTCATGCCTTGGAAAAGCAGAGCTACTTAAAAGGAATCTGGGTCTCTTACCGACAGCATGGAACAATGCCACCCACCAAGCAGGAATACTCTCCTTAGAATGTTACACAAAAGTAAAATAGGTAACTCTATTCCTTAAGCCACTATAATATTGGGTTTCTCTGTTATTATAGGTTAGCCTTTTGCCCTAATTGAGTGTCAGGGGAAATTAAATGTTTCAAACACATGCACTAAAGCAGTGTATAGAAAATCAGGTAGATCTCTGAAAGAAAAAAATAACTGCGTCTCTATGGGAGATGTTTATGTGTACATATCATAAACTGAATGATATTATTACAGCTTCAAATTTGAGACAATATATTTGGTGATCTTAGCAGTTGTTAAACTACAATTTAAAACCTTTCTGGAAATCTACCAATTCTTATTCTTAAAGATATTTTTAAATTTACTTTCTTTTTTTTTCAATTTCAAATTTTTTTAATGAGAATAATTACTTTAACTGAGGTTAATCATATTGGTATGATTTTACATATATTTTAATGGTACAAAAAAAAGTAACGTACGAAAAGTCTCACACTCCTCTAATCCCCTCCTTAGGGAGAGCCAGTATGAAGCTAGGAAGGTATCCTTCTAGGCTTAGATGTTTTTTAAAATAATAGCGTAGTCAAATTTCAAACTCAGCTCAAGTGGTTCTAATTTTAGTTTGTGATACACACCTAGAGTCAAAACCAAAACACATTCTAATAAGCATATAGAGCCTTTGTATATTAGCATTACTCTGGGAGAAGAAAAGTATTTATTCAAAGATGCTAATGACCACCAATGTGGACTGTTTCTTGTTCTTATTTCCCAAAATGTCATTATGTGAAATTGGAATACATGTGACTAGAACAAAGTTCCCAGAGGACAATTTCAATACTTCTCCATTACTTCATTCTACTGTAGATGAACCATAATGTCTACTTCTGTCTGGTCAAAATACTGAAAATTACTCTTCTGGAATTTGGGATGTGTGCCTTTTATTAAGTTACAGGTTATTTTCCAGGGTAAGTATCCAAATCCTATATGGACACTTGTCTATCGGGAAGACACTTTCTAATGAACTAAAGAAGAAAATGAGGAGATAAAAACGATTTAGTTATTCAGAAACCTCATTAACCTGTAATCAATAATAGATTCTACATTTCCAACTCATAGTTTGTGGGACGCACACATGTTCCTGGATTCAAACATGTGTTTCCATTTAAACTGCTGGAATGTATATATGGCTCCACAAAGAGTGATAAATATTAGCAAATCTTCTAAGAATGAAGGTCCTTTATGACCACATACACTGTGTTTTGATTCAGCTTTTAAAATGTCTGAGTCATACAAAGCTGAACAGTCTGCTTTTTAAATCTATCTGCAAGTTAAAGAAGAACAATAAAATTTTGAAAAAAATTCTCCCACAGCTAGCATCTATTTGTCCCATCAAAGCCAACCTGAAGCAAATCTGAGATTTCTGCTCTTTGCCTTCTCTTTCCTTCCCCGTGTGGCAACCCTGCCCCAGCTAACGGCAGGGCATTCTGAAATGCCCAAGTATTAAGGACAAGTTGGATATTAACCAATGTCAGATATTGCCAAGCAAAGAGCTTCAGGCATAGTACATAAATTTCAACAGCATGACCCTAAAGTAGAAACGGGAAGCTGTGGTCTGGCACATGCTGTTTGGCCGGCACAGCATTTTTAAATTTAAATCCCTTTAGAAAAGCCCCCACCCCACACCCATTCAAAGAAGACACTTCATCATATAGCATACTGTATCTCATCTTGCACTATGAACCCCTCCTCTGTGCAGCATGCCAGCCAAATGTTTGAAGTGTGAATGCCACATAAATTCTTCCACCTCTGAGCCTTCTTATAGTCTGTGTCCATGCCTAGACAGCCTTCCAACTCACCCAAGCCTAGCTCTTTGCATGGCTAACTCCTTCTCTTCTGAAGATCTCACGAAGTCCTTTCCCATCTCCTCAAGTCCCAGCCAAGTGCTTAATCCTCTATGGCCCCAGGCTCTCCTGCTATTTCTGTGACTATATCACAAGACACCAGATTAATTCCTTTAGGGCAGAGATGATGCCTTGATCATTTTGGTCTCTCTAGTGTGTAGCACACAGCAGGTGGTAAATAAATATTTTCAGAATGAAGAAATGGCGATATAAGTATCAGCTCTGAAAATATTTGCTTTTAATACATTTGGCAGAGAGTGCAGATGAATGATGAAGTTGGCTCCCACCAAAAAAAAAAAAAAAAAAATCTCACAGAGGCCTGTAAAGGCCACATCTGGTTACACATAAGTGTTTTTCAAAGGCTTGGTGACCCTCCACAGCAATATTAACAATCATCCAATAATCATCCATAGTTGCTGCTTTATTTTCACTCTTCCCTTCCCCTAAGACACCCATATATTTGTTCCTACACACATGCTTTCTGGATCCCAACAAAGACACAAATACAATAATTCCAAATGAACAAAAGAGAGAAGAACATGAACTTAAATCAATTTCTTTGAAAGGATAGGCATTTTCCCTTATACTTAATTTAAGAAATACAGCTGACTAGATTTAATCAACTGCTCTTCATCATTTCTCATGTTCATTTTTTAATCAGCTCCACTCCTATTTCCCTTTGCTATAAATGACTAGTCAGACTGGCTTCACTGAAGGTCAGACCTCTCAGAGGACAGCCAGGGACAGAACGGACATTGTCACCAACTGTGAGCAAGTAAGTCTAAAGGTACATCTTTGGTTGATTATATTATCCCGCCCACAGTCATGCTTACCGGAAATGAGGAAAGCTGTGAGGGATTCCTCTCTACCTCCCAGGTCAGGTGTGTGTTTGGGGAAGAAGGAAATAGAGGGCAGCAGTAAAAGAAGATAATCAGAGTAGCCCTCCTTGCTTCCTTACCTCCAAGCAAAACCTTCATTAGATTGGCCCAGAAAGAACCTTCTTAGAATGGTTACATGCCAAACAGGATACCACCCTTTCCTTGTTCTGAGCATCTCAAGCTGTCTTATCAAAAACCTATTCTCTTCCACGTGGAAGGGGAGCTTTCAGGGGCTTCTACTGTAGCTACTGAGACAGCTGTATTTCTCCTTAATTATCACCAAAGCAGGAGTAAAAAGCAACTTACCTTTTGAAAAAAGTCTTCCCCACTTTTGCCTTTTCCTTCAGCAGCAGCTGTAAATAAAAATGTATACGTTTAAAATAGTTTCTTTTCAACCTATGTATTCAAAAATTTTCATGTATCAGGTACGAGAATAGAAAGGTAAACAAGATGTTACTCTTGTTCCCCCAAAGCACAGTGCCTGCTAATAGGCCTTGTCTGTGATGCAAAATTGATAATAAAACACTAATCCAATCAATTATACATCTTTAGATAATTTCACACTCCTTTTTCTGTCTGGAAGTCTCACAAATCTCTATTTGCACACATAGATGGAAGTAATCTCGTCCTTTCACAGTTAAGGAACTATATGAACAAATGCCACGACCAGTAAAATTAGCTGTAGTGCTCTAAGCACTTCCTATGTGTAATCAATCCCAGGCAGGAGGTTGCCTTTTCAACTGGGGGCTCATGGAACATGGCCTGCTGAGTTTTGTCAGTTTGAGGTTCTGCGATGACTATATAATCTACTTGGATTTCTGCTGGCATCATAGGCTACTTTAATTCACTCCTTCATTGGCTTATGAAGAGAAAAAAACTACATGAGAATTAAATAGTACTGGTAATGTCACAGACAACAATAAAACTTCATGTGCAATTAATTAAAAGGTCACTATAATTGAACAATTATATTTATATCTACACGGTAGCCTATAAATACAGAGCAAACCCAGTTCTCTATGTTCAAAATTTTTATAAACCTGTGAACTTATTTTTTTTTTTTTTAAATCTGTGGGGAGAGGTGGGAAATTTGACTAAAGGGAGAGAGGGGAGAAAGAGCCAATAGAATCTTGCTTGAAATAGCCTCAAATTTCATCTGTTGGAGGGCAAATACCAAACGGGTCTCAGATTCAAATGTAGAGTGGAACAGTGGTTAACTGGAGAAACCACCTCTCACCAGTACAAAGCAAGGAGCTGGAGCCAGAACTCCTGGAATTTGTTTAAATGATTAAAGACCCAAAAAGTATGGCAGATCATCTGTTATGTGAAGGATTCAAAACTCAAAGAAATTCTCTCTGCCCTCAAAAAAATAACAAGTATGATGAATTATTTTTTTCACCAACTTTAATTTCATAAATATAAGACACCTTCTGCAATTTTGTAAAAATGTGTATTTTTTTTATCAACATGTTTCCATCCAAAAAAAGAGAGCACAGAGTACATGTTTCTGTAATTACCACGGACAATTGGAGGAAATGTAGGAAAACAGTAACTAAAAGAAATTTAAAAAAAAACAAAACAACAACTGTATTCTGATGTGTGGTAGGCTAAATATTATAACAGCCTCCCCAAGGTGTTCACATCCTAATCCCTGGAATTTATCAATCTGTTACCTTACATGGCAAAAGAGATTTTGCAGATGTGATTAAATTAAGGGTCTTGGGATGGGAAGATTATCCTGAATTATCCAGGGGGGCCCCATGCAATCACAATGGGTCCTTATAGGAAGGAAGCAGCAGGAAGGTCAGAGTCACAGAAAGTGGCGTGACCATAAAAACAGAGAGAGAGAGAAGGGCATGTGACGGCATACGGAGAGGTTCGGAGAGGAGAAAGATACAGAAATGCTACACTGCTGGCTTTGAAGATGGAGGAAGGGGCCACAAGTCAAGGAATGTAGAAGACCTCTAGAAGCTGAAACAAAGCAAGGAAATGGGTTATCTTCTAGAGCTTCTGGAGGGAGCATGGCCCTGCCAACACCTTGATATAGCCCAGTGACACCCATTGTCCTCCATAAGATAAATTAGTGTTGCTGTAAGCCACTGTACTTGGGGTAATTTGTTACAGCAGCAGAAGAAAACTAGCGCCAGTACCATTTGAACTTTATGTTTTGCACAAAGGCCACACCATCAACAGCACGAGCTGAGTACACACATTGACGTAAGCATTTGAGGCACACATGTCCATAAAAAGATTATTCGCAGTTAACTCTACAAATTACTATTTTCACTCTCAATCTTGGAAATATATCAGTATTAAAGCTTTTAAAAAAAAAACAAACATAAAAAGCAAATTTAAACAAAAGCAAAAGCCCACTCTTTCAAATAAACTGGCAAATGTGGTTGATCTTAGCTAAAGGGGCCACCTAGGTAAGATAAAAAGACCGTGCCCAAACCTAACGACACAAACCTAATAACAAGTGCCTTGGAGAGACTTCAACTGAGCCATTTCTTGGGCTGTCTTTACCTCTAAAGCTAATATTAGTTTAAAAGGGTCCTAATCTATAACACAATTGCTTGGCAATGAAAACTGCATACAAAAACATGAAGATTTTTTAAAATTCTAGAGACGTCAAGGAAATTCTTCTTTGAAATCTTAAAAATCAAAGATATTTGCAAAGGTCTATCAAGCAAGGCAGATAATCACCCCCTTTCAACCACAGGGAATGCCTACACAACTCAGAATTCATCAGTTTAAATCTCATGATACAGCTACAATTTATTACAGAAACTTCCTTTAGGACACTTATTGTGCTCATGACAAACTCATTATGTCACAATCTTGAAATGCCCCTTCATTCCAAGTCTAAACAGGCTTCATACAATGGCCTTTCAATGCCTGGATGAGTAAAAAGGCGGGAATTTCCTTAGTTAGGCCCAAACCATAATTAACTATATTCCAGAAAAACTCTAAAATTCAACCAGAAACCTGCATCTTTTAGCAACCTTATGATTTGAGAGGGAACAGGACACAGAGAGCCAGAAATGACATGCTGTTTGGCAACAGAAATCTTTGTTCTTTTTCATTCCGAGCATTTATTTATGAGAACCTCCAAATTTGAGCCTGATTCTCCCCTAAATCCTGAGAAGTATCCATTTCCCAAGCCCACAAGCACCCTCGTAAAAGGCTCTGGTTAGATTCTTGGTTAGATCTTTGCCTTAGGTGCAAACCATGGTTAGTCCCGGTCACTGACACTTTGCAGGGAGTGTCCTTATCTAATTCCCAGGCTGCTGAGTCTGCTGCAGGACTTTTAATGGCCACACCCAAGCAAAGCAGTCAAAGCCATAGGAGCTAATCAAGGGAAAGTGACATTTCACAAGTATTCTCTCTCCCCACAAACAGGGATCCATCCATCTGTGATCAAATTTGAGAGCTCAATTCTCAAACTTGCTCTAAAATCCTCAGTTATCAAAATATAAATTCCCCTGAAGAAGTAAAAGATGTGAGGAGGGTGCTTGCAGAATATTTCTTTCCCATTATAAATTTAGGTATTTAACATGTTTATTTTACAGACCCAGAAAAGAACAAAGAGAAATTCACTTTCATTCCACAAATATTTAAGTCTTATACCAGTGAATCAGAATAGGACAGGACCTGCCCTCATTTACATACAACCTTAGCCCATATAGTCAAAGCCACCCAACTCGTAAGATAAAGCCAAAATTAAAATTCAGTTCTACTGACAACATTCCCAAAAATCTTTTCACAGTCACAACTCAATCCAAATTAAACTTAGAAATTTAATTTAGCTTTTCTCATTCTGGATCGTACACTAAAAAGTTCGTCATTTCACTGTTAACCCAACACTGGAGCTGGGCAGCTACTGTTAGGCCTGAAGAATAAAGGTGGCTTCTAGGGAGAGTTGGATTGCAAGAAATAATATGAGGTATGATAATATCTTGACTCAATGGCTTCCTTTTCATTATAGTTGGAGGGGGGAAATGTTGCCTGTGAAATGAGCCAACCCATTCTTGATGTCATGGAATTCCTTGACCTTTGAAGTCTGATTATATTCTGTGGTATAACAGTTCTATTGAGTCTTCGCATTCTTCTACACTGATACACACACCCTCATCTTTTTTATTCCACAGTAACATGAACACATAATGATTTAGCAGCCTTTTTCAAACTGTCTTTGTAATATAACTTTTGCTTGATGTTCCAAAATTTAATCATTTGATTGTAAAAACACTGGATTATTCTTGCCAATGAAAGCAATTGTCTTTGTGTTCATAACATAGAATAAATTACTTCAATACTACTGAAACATGGCTTCATGGGTTGTGCAGGTAAAGCATTTCATATTTTAAGCTGAACAACTCATTTTTTATGTTTATTATAATTTCGCTAGTGCTTTGCCATATTTTATTTCATATTTTTGCTTCACAAGAAATACGGGATGGCAAAAGCCACAGCCAAAAAAAACAGCAAAAGTTGAAACAGGTGTAAACTATTACAGTCCCCTAAACTACAGGGCAAGTCTAGTTAATTACTGAATTAAAGGGGGTGGGGGGGAAGCTCGTTTTTAAATTCTTCATAGGGCATATGGAAACTTGTTTAAATATCCTTTTCATTCTGAAATGCTTTTGCCTTATAACATCTTGTACTTTATGGATCCAATCTAAAAACACAAGGGTATTTCATATTTAAAACATAGTACAGAAAACCTTTAAACATTCCCTTGATAAGCAATGGGTTTTTTCACCCCTGTAGAATTTGAGCACGAGAAAAATAAGTTCAAATTATTAAAAAATAATTGAGAAATAAATCTTCAAATCTGTAAAGATTCAGGGCATTCCTCGCTTTTTTTTTTTTTTTTTTTTTAACACAACCCAACTGTAAAGCATGTGTAACTAAGAAGGCTGCTGTAGCTAAAGGTCACCTGAAAGATAAATGTGTCATCATTAGGTAGCCTGATTCTCCTGTAAAAATATTTTACCAAAAATTTGAAACATTCACTTATTGTATCAATTTAATCCACATGCTAAACTAGCTATGCCATATATTTTATTCTGTATATTTCTATTTTCAGAAAAGTTCCTGACAATTTGGCCAGTTCTACTGAAAGAGAAATCAGCAAAAGACGTAGAAGATGCAGTTTCTATATACTCCCAGATAACTTTTTGTTCATGAATCATATCTAATACTCTGGATTGGCATGCAAACCTCTAAGAATTGATTGAAGAAAGAGTAGGTAGTAAGTCTATTTTTAAAGTTTCTTCAGTTCCCAATTAAAATCATTTCAATATTCTAGCCAACTGAAGAATACTTCCAAGTTTATACTTCAGTAGTAAATAGTGTCATCTGAACATTCTATATCACAGTAGGTATGAGGATTCTCAGACTTCATCTTCCCTAAAACTCACTACCTGCTTCCCAGAGTCCGTTGTGAGCACATCAAATTCACCTGCCCTCAAAAAAGAATGATGTAGGCCTATTGGGAAAAAATAAAAAATAAACAGGCAAAAATAAATGTAACTGTTATTTAATAATGGCTGGATATTTAAGAATGGTTTTCTTCTTCAGTTTAAATTTTTTTAATTTTCAAATTTATTTCAGTTTAAATATTGTTTCATTTTTGCAGTTAAAATTCCAATGTTAAAAAAATGCAATAAATTGTTTTTTTAAGGAGACTGTAAAACAGGATGTACTGAATGATCTCAATGCTGTATGTATGCATATACATATAGTATATATGCTAGAAAAAATTATAAACACCAAAATAATAACAGTTATTATTTGAGTGGTGAAATTATTGGGTCATTTATCACTTTTTCCTTTGTATTTTCCAGAATGCCTTTAAATAGCTTGAACTTTTTAATTAGGAAAAAAATAAGGTAAAAATCATTTGAAATCCTTCTTCCTATTTGAGCGTGAACAAAATTTTATTATTACTGATTTGTCACAGCGTAGTTTTCAGTCCCCAGCATATAAAACAATCTGGCAAGAATCTGAAGGTCAAATGTGGATATAAACTACCTAAAGAAATAGAGAATGACTAATGCAGTATCAGAGATTAATAATGAACACTCAATAAAATCATACCAAGTATAGAACATCACAGGCCTAATTAACCTAACACTTTCTAGATTGAAATATTGACTTCGTGCAACTTCCACTGGAGAAGTTTTAACAACTTATACCTATAATAAGAAACTTCACAGCTGAAAACATAAATAATCTAATACTTGGAAAACCTCTGTGATTCACATCGAAATCACAAAAGACAGAAAGAAACACTCTCTAAAAGGCATAAACCGAAAAGAGAAAAATTTTATGTATCCATTTCTCATCATAAACTATTTAAAAGAAGACTACTTTTACTGAAAGGTTACATACAATAAAACAGGTATCACCTTATTAACTTACCACTTTCTAAAAAGGCTCAATGGCTAAGAGTATGAAATATCTATGATAATCTGGGCCTAACTGAGCATGGGCAAAACTGAACTACACCAATAAGACATCCTTTAAAGCTATTTTTTTTTAAATTTCATTTTTCAACAGAACTGATAGGAATGGCAAAGATTATATGGGGGTGAGGTAGCAGTCCTGATCTACTCTAACAGGGACCAAGGCTGCCTCTTTAAGGTTTTCATGTACTAATCCCAACAATTCAGTCCTTGGCAGACTACACTTCTCAAAAATGAGGATTGCAGGAGATTTTTTTTCACATGTTAAATCTCTCAGGGTGGTAAATTCTAGTGCTGGGGACAATCTAAAACGGTGGTGGCTCTGCCACAGTCAGGGCACAGCAGTTCTCTAGCCCACCAGCTTTTAGTTTCAGAAAGTGTCTGCTGCTGTCAAATGGAGGAAAACAAATACTCACAAAAATCTGAGAACATCTAAATTACATTATTCATTGTTTCAAGCAACTTTGAACTGGAACTCTTCAAGCAACCCTGGCTAAGAGTTTATTCCGACTTCAAACTTACTGGCCTGATAGTGAAGACTTCCTAAAGGACTAACGATCCTAACATGTGTCAATGCAATCTCAGCCCAACCAATTAACAGAAACTTTGGTCACATCCAGTGTCTTCCTTTTAGACCCTGATTCTTCTTACATAGCAATCCCCGAAGCACCATTTACTCTGGCCTGCGGTCACACACACTATTTGGTAACTTTGAGTATTTACATAATATTAGTTTCCTTTTTTAAAATCAACACTCTTCTAGCTTTATCATCAGAAAGTAGAGGATGTCCATGGGCTTCATAAAGCTTAATGGAATTATGAATACCTAATACACTACAGTGAGCTTATGTTGGTCTTCCCACAGAGTTGTGCTATCCAAAAGAAAAACAACTGGCCACTTGGGCTATTGAAATGAAGCTACTCTGAATTCAGATGTGCTGTAAGAGTGAAAAATGCAAGGGTTTCAAAGACTTACTACAAAAAAGTAAAAATCTCATTAATAATTTTTTAATTATATGTTGAAATGATGCCATTTTTTATATACTGGGTTAAAGAAAGCTATATTATTATAATCAATTTCACCTGTTTTGTTGCTTTTACATGTGGTTATAAAATTTGAAACTACATTTGTGGTTCACATTATATTTCCATGGTACAGTGTTAGTATAGGAGATAACTTATTTAGCTATTACCAAAGAGGATTGAAACAATTCAAGTAGAGAACATAGCAACAGGCTACGAAGAACTGAAAACCAGGAATATTTCCAAATAGTAAGAGTCAGCAGCTTGAAATCAAAGCTGTATCTGTCTTAACCTACTGGGAATATTTTGAGGGAGGAAGAAAAGGTTTCGTTGGTATTTTGGGGACTGGTGGGAGGGTTAAAGAATTAAAGTAGTTTGAATGAAATATATAACATTAATAACCATTTCCTTAATATCCAGCGTTTGCCCAGTCCAAAACCATGAAACTATTTAAGAGTTTATGTGGATAGTTATTTAATGGAATGAAGTTTATATTTCTTTTGTGTTTGTAATAACATGGCAATGGGGCAAGCCAACTCATTTTAAATCAGAACCAAATGTGTCCCAGGAATGTTTAAAGTTCAGGTTATATGCAGAAATCTATGACAAGGTGGTGTGTTTGCTATTCTCCCCACCAAAATGGGTGGGGGAGTGCTTACTTTTATCAGGGCTACTTCAGTTCAACTTAACACTCAAAGACTCAATTATTGACTCATTTATACAACACTTATTTAGCACCCAAGGCACACAATGAGGAAATAAAAGTTGTCGAATCAGAGAAGCCTAGGTTCAACTCTAGGTTTTCCATTTACTAGCGTGTAACTCCAACCAAGTGAAGTAGTGTCCCTGAGGCTCTTTTCACCTCTAAAATATGCAAATGAGCACTCCATACGCATTTAACATATGGAAGCCAGCAACCTTGACTTCAAAGAACTTATATTCTTACTCAACAGTAAGTTCTTTGAGGTCAGTAATAAAAATGACAGGACTCTAAAGGTTGAACCAATTACATAAGAGTCACAGATTGCAGAAATTCCAAAAACGGACATGATAGGGAGCTTTTGAGCTGATTGCTTAAAGTAGGAAAGGACTGGGACATGGGGAGATGGCAAAATGAATTCTGGCCAGTGAGAATGTTTTGAATACCTATGTCTGTCTGTCTGTCTTTTCAAAATTCCAGTTTCCCTTTTGTGTGCCTTGGAGCACTTAAAACAGCACCTCTTTCTAGAACGAGTAGTAGGTGCAGGACAGCAGAGAGGAAGAGGAGCTCTCCAGTGACTGGGGACATGAATCCCTTAGTTGGTTCACACTGATTCTTTACCAGAGGAAGCACGACTCTTCAGAGGACTGTTTGGAAATATATGGGGGGTGGGGGTAGTTGTTGTCACAGGATGAGTGTCGGAGGGCAGTGGTGCAGACATTAAGTTTGATCGGCCAGGGCAGTCACAAAGGATCCAGCTCAATAAAGAATCGTACTACCCATCATGCCAATACCCCCTAGTTGAGCAATACTGGTAGGGTGTTTCTTTTAGAAACGTCCTTTCTCCAATCAATGATCTTCCAAAGAGTACATATCTATACCACTTCTCCTTTCTATACTGTCAGTCAACTACCAAATGGACAACTAATTTGCATGATCTTTCCGTACTCTTTTAAGTTGTTAATAAATTTAACTATCACAAAATTAATATTGTTTCATTGGATGCTCCCGTTAGTTCAAATGAGATAGGTCTGTTTAAGCAAACATATCTATTGGATAAGGGCTCCCTAATACTCCAGTGAAGTGTGGGCATCCCAACTTGAAGATACACTGGGGGAAAGGGGTGCTCATGAAAAAATTCATATTCTTGGGCCACACCCACAGATCCCACTGAATCTTAATCTCTATGGGAGCCCAGGAATCTGCATTCTTATAAACCTACCAGATAATTCATATACACAGTTAAGTCTTGAGCACTGTGCCATCATTGGAATCCCATGGTAAGATGGATGCTTTATATTTCCGAAATCTCAGTCAAGTTGGCTTTCTATAGGCCTGGCCAGTTGCCCACTGCTGTCTATTGTAGATTGCACTTTAACCCCAGGAATACAGAGAAATAAAATTACTCTGAGGCAGGTAAATGGTTTAAATATCACAATATAAATCATTCCAGGCATTAAAGGCATGCCAGTGCTCTGGGGGTTTAGCATAATTCATTACAATTATGAAATGACTACAGCTAGAGAAGCTGCTTTTCAAGACTAACTAAAGGATGGTAGAGGCAGTTACTGACTCACATTTTATTGTGAGGCAGTAACTGTTTATTAAAACTGTTTATCTCCCTTTTTAAACTCGCTCTACTCAAGGCCTGTTGAGCCAAAGCTGCCTCAACTGCATCTCATTAGAAGAGGTCTGAAGACGAAAATAATAATTAGCAGGTGCCCAGTGGTCCTGGAGGGCTTTGTTCTCCGCTCAAGAGGACCAAGTTCATGATCTACAAGTTTATGAAATGAGTGCAGACATGCAAAAGAAAGGCAGCAAAGGTACTTGCTCAGAGGGTATCTGACCTACGCTCCCAACATGTCCTGCTTCTATAGCTAGCTGCACAATTCAACCTTCTGGAAAACGTGGCTTTGCATAATCAAGTTACTACAGATCAAGGCATCCTCATTCAGAAGGCCTAGAAAAACATTTAGGGGAGTTCTTGTTTCTTAAACTCAGCAGTTTGCTGCTGGTAAAGCACAAACCTACTTTTATGAAATTAAGTGGATCGCCTCCTCTGGAGACATTTGGTTTGAAAAATGATAAACTCTTTGAGGGCTAAGCCATCAATTCTCATTTCTGAAAAGAATCATTTGTTTTTGTGAAAGCTGATTGAAACCTAACATCTGACTATAATTTATTCCAGTTAAAGTCCTTGGTTTGTTAGCATGAATTCATTTTTCATCAGTAAGCTGAAAACCACCTTTAAATGTGGTTTTCATCTCAAACAATGCTTGAAGAGTAATTTTAAGGTAATAGTCTTTGGCCTAGGATAAAAGTAATATGCAGATATCGTTACCTCGATTTCCTTTCATAAAATATGTGCGTATATTTACGATGCAAACATGGTGGTCATATTCTAAGCCATAGCTTTATTCTTATTCCCAGAACTGTTAACTTTGGTTAAGGAGTCACAGTCTATCTCAATTAAAATGAATCTTCTATAATAGCATAGTGGACCTGTAAGTATTCATTTTCTTAAACAGTTCTATCTTCTCAGCTGCTTTTTGTACTCTGTTTACTTTGGAAAGTTTAAACTCATTTTTCTTAAGTTCAAGGAACTGAAATGTCTTAGGCCTAGATAATTCACCAGTCTCAAAATATTCAAGCCTATCTAAAAAGGTAATGAAAAGTTCTTCTCCTGTTTGGGTTTGAGAATTGACGTCCTGTCAAGTTCTGAATGTTCATGCTTGAGGCACCTACCCTGAAATATACAGTGTAAAATATCTCTAGAATATTCTTCTGATTTTGCTAATACTGTTCAAGTTAATTTCAGAAAGGTTTGAAAATAAATTCTTGATCTTCAATGGGTCAGATATAATACCTGAATCCATTCTTTTTTAAAATGGTGTATTTTCCCAGAGAACTTAAAGACTTTATCTAAGGTTAAGGTTTTATAACTTATATAATTGTAATAACCCTGAAATTTATTAATACTCTAAGCACCCATAATGTAGTGTTAACACAATGTTAAAGTGTAAATTCATGCAATTGTTTTGGAAAATAATTTAATTTATGTAAAGAATAACTATAATTTCCATGTACTTGACCCACTATTTTATTTCTAAGAAACTAGGTCCTAAAAATATAATCCAAAACATGAAAGAAAAAGGAAAAACTACTGGCATAAAGATGTTCATTTTAGTAATATTTATAACAAGCAAAAACATGGGAAAAGCAATACAAGAATAAAGAAAATTTAGATGTAAGTACTTATTCAAATATTTTAAGGTTATTTAAAAAGATGGTTTTTGTGATTTGCAAAATCTTTGAAGTAGTAAGGAAAAATGATAATAACCTATCCAGTAAAAAAAAAGGAAAATAAGATTTGATTTTTTAGGTGGGTCATAAAAGTACATGTGCAGTATGACTGTACCTATTATTCTTTAAATATACACACAAAAACTAGAGACATGCATCAAAAAGCCAAAATGTGTATGCTAAGGAAAAGTTACATATTTCCATCTTTCCCAAATTTTCTTAGGCAGTAGCTACAGTGCTCTAAAAATGACCCAGGAATCTATAAACACACATACTCATAAAAGTAAAAACCACTTAAGAGTTTTTATCATAAGTCTAATCATTTTTCAAAGTATCTATTTGTGAGAAAAATAAGGACTCGATGAATTTTTATCTACTCATATATCTAACTGAACCCAGTAAAGTATGATACCCAAAGGATATTTTAAGATTAACAGTCAAAATGAATGTACAAAACATTGTAGCTTGCCCAAATTCTTCAAATACCTACGTGAACTAGAATGCTTGCCTTCCAATAGATCTTGCCAAGCTTCTCCCACCACGCTGTCATACAGACAGCCTCAGTCTCCCCACTTCCTGGCCTTGAATACCTATGATCTCTCCCCACGTACAATGCAGTTAGCTTAACTGTACCCACTCAGTAGTTATAAACAGAACACTACAGCTGTGGGGCTTCTAAATAAGCACCTTTTACAAGCACAATCTCAAGCCAACAAAAATGAACTTGAAAAATGGGGTGCTATGCTACATGCCTGTTATAATAACAGCAAGGGCTGGGAGTCAACTTCTCAGAATAGTGGTTCTGCATGAACCGTGAGAAACCCCATTCACACAGGACAAGGAGGGCAAAGTGGGGAGCAGAAAGGTCACCGCCAGCAACAAGGAAACAATAACTTGAGCTTCAGTGGATGCATCCTGAAGCAATTCTTGAGCAATCTTTACCCAAAGAACTTCCAAAACTGTAATGAAAAACAAAAATACAGATAAATGCAGGTGTTCCCTCCCTCCCCTCTTCTATTAGACTTCGTGAAAGACCATCCAAGTTGCATTGGTTAGAGTACCAGTGTTTCGTTGGGAAACAATCAGGTAGCTATAGTTTATGAAGAAATATTCTCATAAGAAAATGTTCTCCTACACCTGTCACCCTCCTGCACTTGAAATACAGAAAAACTGGTCTCACAATTTTTAAATAGAAATGCTCTTTAATCAAGTCATCAACATTGATTCGGTACTGTGTCCAACTCTTTTCTAGTTAGGAACAAGGACACATGGAGAGGAAGAGGACAGGTAAGAAAAAGAAAATTCACAGGCATAATTTTTTAATTACTTGATGGACTTACAGGCAGAAAAAAAAAATCAACATCATCACAGTTGATTCTCTAAAGATATTAACTCAAAATCTGTCCCCAACTTTCTCCACCATTCATCTCCCCCCCCAAAAAAGAAGGAAAAACAGGCAAAGACAAAAGAGAATATCATCCTGATTTTAATGAAAACTAATCTTCAGCCACACATGTAATACTACATGTATCTAGTATCACAACACCTAAAGGAAGGACTGTGTCCAGATAAAGGCAATTAATATAATGAATGAGATATTTATTAAAGCACATTTTTCCTCCAACAAAGTTTTCTGTGGAAATTTTCATTCTAGGAAGGAGAATCACATTCATAGGATGATAAAAGGTATGGAGAGAATACAAAGGTCTGTCATATTCTGGGAAACATATTCTATATACTAGTATTCTAGAAAAATAACACCTCATCCTGAAGAGTGTTTCTAAGCACTACGTTATATGTGGTTAGCAAACCTAGGAAACTTGAGGGCAGAGACTAGAAACAGAACTAGGTACAAGAAGAATTCAGAGCATTTCATGCACTCCACAGTCCACAGAAGCAAGGCGCGTGTTAGGGAAAGCTGGGAGTCTGCAAGGTGAAAAGAACATTCACCTCAATTCCTGACACATCAGCCTTGACAAAATAATTCTTGGTGCCTAATGATATCCAATTATCCTGGAAGTATCATTTTCTCACTGCATTTTATAACCTCCCCACCAGGTAAGCTTACCTTCCCGTACTTTTCACCACACAACAGGTAAAATGAATGTGCTTTTCAGTCATGACCAAGGGCATAGGACCCACGTCACGCCCACACTGGACTGAATCCTCCTAGCATTTATTATCTTATGACTCCACAGCACGTAAAGGCACATGAAAGAGCACCCATGTGTGTGCTGGGGGGCAGGGAGGGGCCAGGAGGGACACCTTCATAGCACCGGATGCGAAGCAGACATGGAGCTGGGAAATGCAGAGCCGGGAGTAATGAGGGGATATTTCCCAAAAATGGGCAGTGTCTGTTTAGATCTTTGAGGGAAGTAAGTAGGAAGTGCACTAGTAGAGGGGAAGAGTAGGGCCAGCTCATTTTCAATCACAAGAAGTCGATCTGGTCAAACATCACTTTCTCTAAAGCAAAATTCTTTTCTGTCTTTTTTAAAGTAAAACATTTCCCACTGATATTTAAACAGGGGCATGTGGTTATATTCTACACTTCTGCACAATCTCATTTTATTTCTGTAGATCATTCGCCAGGCAGTTGCCATTTTTTAAAAAATAGATAACCTAAGAACCTATAAACTATAAGGGACTGAGAACAATGGGAAAGAACCTTCGATGCTCAGATGAGTGGATTCACTTTTATTTTTTACTAGAGAAACTTGGAGCACTTTTGGTTAGGCTGTGGGTTTACAGTGATTTTTTTTCTTTTTTTAACATCTGGTATAATTCCCAAGCCTCTTGCTTTTCAAATAAGAAGTAAATACACTCAACTCATGTCCCAAAGCATCCATCTTTACAAGGAATTCAAGGACATACTGTAACCATCATGGCCTTCCTCAATGCACACTACATCTCTTGGCAGTAACCGGAACTAAAAGCACCAAAATTCTTTAATTAAGGAAAAATTCTACAAGATGCTCTAAAACAAGGAGAGATTTGTTTTTAATAGACTTCCTTATAATGAGTCATTTCATAAATAGCTCTAGGATAAGAGCCAGGAACCAGCAGACACAACTCCTTAGCCCAAGCAGGCAGTTTACATCCAATCCCATCAGAGACGTCGTGAGTCCTGCCTGCAGCCAAGGCAGAGGGGTCAACACTGCATCCTTAGTCAGCAACTACGCTGGTTTTGGAAACATGATGTATAAAAGATGGATTTCTCCTTAGTAAAAACAGCCCTCAATTCCTTGAACAGGAATTTTCTGGTCCACGCTCAATCCTCTGACAATAAATTTAGCAGTGACAGAATAACAGCATACCATCCCTAATCCCACTGGACTGATGGTTGCTTGTTGATTTCATATGAGTAAGAAAAACTTCAGATTTTTCTGGAAATAATTACAAACTAGTAAAGATGGGAACAAAAGCTGTATGTGATGTAGTAATTCAGAGTTCATTATTAGCTCTACTGTGCACTAGCTACACAACTTTGAGCAAAATAACTTGACTTCCCTGCACTCAGTTTCCTCTTATGTGAAATGGGGGGGGGGGGGAATAGCTCCTACTCATATGTATTTTATTGGATTTTCCCAGAAGCAAGTGACAAGACTCTGTGACAAGCGTCTGAGTGAAAGTAACTTAAGCAGCAGTTGCCCCTCCCAGGGCTCCCTGGTAGGGAGGTGGGAAAGTGAATGGGGAGGAGCAAAAAGGGGAGCTTGCACAGCGGTGTGGGTAGGTTCTCTAGTGGGCCTCAGGGCCAGTTCCAAGGATGATCTCTCAGACTGCAGAGAGATGCCTCAGAGCTGTCTCCTCAAGGGGCTCAGAGGCTGGTATTCACCCACCAATTCTAGCCCATCTCTGGTTAAGGGGCGCCTCTGCTGTGAGCAAGCTCCTTTGGCTGGGGTGCCCTCAGGCAGGACTCACAGGGGCTAAGAAGACCAACTCATCAACCAGTTTCTGCACTGACCGTCTGGGCTTCAGGGAAAACCCTCAGTCCCGAGTAAACCTGGACAGCCAGTGAGGCTGCCTGGTGCTTGAGTAGCGAGAGGTGTGGGCAGGGCTTTAGCCAGTGTCTGCTCTGTCACCCAGTCTCATGAGGATCAAGGCTCTCCTCCACGCTGAGTGCTTGGCCTAGGGCATGGCACTCAGTCAGTGTTGGATGGTAGCGATTTGGGTATACTCAAAGCAACGGAAGAATCACGGATCTGCTCTTAGTGCACAGAGACACTTGGAGCCTCTGCCCCTGTGCCTGACGGGTATCAGGGTCTGGAGCTGCGTCTGCTCGAGACTCAGGCTGCCAGGCTCTGCCTGCCTAAATGACTCCATGATGCTATAAAGGAAAGCCTCTAATACAAGAAATGCCTTTCTTACCTGCTCCGTCACTGATACGGAGCAGAGAATCTCAGCTTCAAATTAGACAAAAAGGAAGGAGAAAGAGGAAAGGAGGGAAGGAGGAGGGAGGGAGGGAGAGAAGGAGGGAAAGAGGGAGGGAGGACCAAAGGTATTAAAAACAGCAGGAGCAGCTCTCCTAACCAATCTCCACATCACCCTCCTTCTTCCGTTCCCACCTGCGAAACAAAGTGACCAATGCACACGAGGCCCCTAAACCCTCAAGGCTGACAAAAATATATCCATGCACCCCCGAGCACCTCCACTCCAACCAGGGGCATGGTCTATTTACCCAGAGCCAGCTGTATCTGTTCCCAAATATGTCTGTCAAAGAAACAATCCCCCAAAATATGAATGTTTCTAATCAATCTCCCATATTCAGAAAAGGCCTTGGCCCTATTAAAAAGTGAGTATTTATATTTTGAGGGCATAATAAAATATTCAGGGTTTGTGCATTTCTTTATGATTCCCCAATTTATTCAAGTTTATTTGGTTTCAAATACACTGGAAAAACACTTTTACTGCACACAACCACTTGAGGTACATGTGGGGTGGCTAGTGTGACTGTTCCAAGATGCCTTCGCACACAGTCTATGAGAGACCCTCTCTGAAAGTGGCAGAGAAGGTGCCAACCCGAGATCCCTCCTAGATCCCTTCCTGACCAGTTACTAATGAAATGGAATCAACCACTTCCCACAATACACAGACAGTACAAACCATCCTATCAGTTACTGCCCACCTTAAACACGCGCCCAGATTACTCAACTCCAGGAGCCTAATAAGGACCTGGCTCTTGGTCAGAATGAAATAGGGGTTCCTAGACCCCCAAAACCTATTTACCTTAGTCTGACACTTTATCTTACAAAATAACGTTTCTACACACTATAACTTGGAATCATAACTATATCAAAAGCGTTTCCAACACAGAGGCATAAAACTAGAAAGTTAAAAATCAAAATAGCATTACCATCTCCTTCCACAAACTTCACGGTATGAGCTTTTAAGTAAAACCATAAACTAATATATATAAATTGCTCAAAAATAATGTATTTTTCATAAGAATTGCAATTTATTTTTGAGCTTTGTTATACTCAAGTTTTTATGAAAATTTATACATTGGAAGATATCTACATGTGTATGCACTGACTTGAAATTTTGAAAATGAGAAATATTTTTCTTTTCCCTGAAGCTTCTGGACAGTACACTCGTGGAACTTGAAAACAGGACAGCCGTTATGTACACTTGCTATACGGTTTGAGAAAATTCAATTCTGCTTAATAGGGTAGGAAACTGCCCAATAACATAGGAAAATAAAAGGATGAAACTCATACGATGTGCTAAGGATAGATAAGTCATAAGCTAAATAAAGTAAATGACATATGTGTGTGAACACAAAATAGGATGAGAGACCAAAAGGCACCTAAAATTCATAAGGCACTAAATATACAAGAAGTCCCTAATATTCATAAGACACTAAATATGCATGAGGCACCTGGGGCACAAAATATAAAAGAGGCACCTAATATTCATAAGGCACTAAATATTCATGAGGCACCTAAACCATTAAATATTCATACTGTACGAATTATACATGAGACATGTGGCATTCAATATTCAGAATGTCTTAATTAGGCCATCGAGGGTAACACCTACTCTCTTCCTCTGCACAAGAAACACGAATAAACCCCATTGCTGTCAGCAGGCTAACTGGCAGATACCTGTGTCTCTCTCACAGAGGACAAGTGGACAAACTAGCCCAGAAAAGACCCTGGCTGCAAGTTAATAATAATTATGCTGGTTGATGCTTGATTTCTGAAGTTACCCTCAGTTCAATGAGCTCATCCATTTAGACACACACAGACCTTTTCAAATGATATACATATGTTTATGAGTACATAACTGTATGCTTGCGTGCTTATGTATATATGGATATGCATAGTGTGTATGTGTCTATGTTGTCTATGTATACTATCTGTCATCTGAGGGTAGGAAATTTGTGCAGATCTCATACACATCCTATTACGGGCACCTAACAACAGTGCCTGACACAAAGAAAATACTCAGCAAATATTTGTACAGTTAATTATCAGTAAGGGGTTACCAAGAATACTCAACTGTGGAGCTTGAATTCATCCAGACAGGATAAATTCAAATTAATCTTTTTTTTTTTTTTTTTAACCCATCCATCCCCCAATCTATGGCAATATGTGAAATGCAGCAGACATATAATGCACATTAAGTGGATGGCTAAGTGAATGAATAAATGGGTTAAGAAATCATTTTTTAGTTATTCCACTTACAATGGATTTAATCCTCAGAGAAAATTGCATGTAACTACATTTTTAATACTAGCATGTATAAACTAAATCGTTTTTCAGTTGTAGAAAAATTTAAATAATAAGGTAAGAATATCTCTTAAATAATGTTTAAGTGAAGGAAAACTATCAAACTGATGTTAATCAAAAAATTAATATTAATAAAATAATGTTATATATAAAATAAATACCTATGTGCATTTACATACATATATAAAATTATATATACATTATACACATTATATATGTACACTATAACTACATAAATATATATATTAATAAAGTAAAATATTAATCAAAAGGAATATTGTATATTTTCTTTGCAACCCCTCCTTACCTTTCACAACAAAAGTTGTATGTCTGTCAATATATAGTAACAATCCAGCTTAACCACCTCTCTGAAAATACATCATTATCTATGGTCACATAGGTAGAATGATACCTACACTGTCTAGAGTTTTTATAACTAAATGAACTAATGAATTAATAATTTATTACTGAGAAAACCAAATTATTGTTGATATTTTTAAAACTGAATTTTACAATGACTACAGAGTTGTGTCATAGTCCTGCATAGGAACAGACCACACAGACTACCTACTCTTTACCTGCCAATGCAAAACACTCTTGAAAATCAAAGACAAATTACAATACTGTAAAGCTATCTAAATATGTTACTCCAACCCTATTAAATATCACAAATAAATTATTGATGTGGTTCACATAGCATTAAGTCAACTGAATTCCACTTTTCATACTGTATAATTACTCATTACCACTTCCCAAGTACAATTAGAGATCTATAGTGAAGGAAATTAACTAATACAGATGAGGTTGTACAATGATTAATTTCATTTATTCTGAATTTTTATTAACTAAAACAGAAACGTCTGCAATCATTAATATGTTTATAACCTATGTTGTTAGCCTTTCTAAACTCTTCCATACTCAAAAAATGTTTTACATAAAATAAGTAAGTCCCGGGATGTAAAGTACAGATTGGCGACTATAGTTAATAATACTGTATTGTGTGTTTGAAAATTGCTAAGAGAGTAGATTTCAACAGTTCTCACCACAAGAAAAAATAATCTGTGTGTATGGTGATGGATGTTAACTAGACTTACTGTGGTGATCATTTTGCAATACATACAAATATCGAATCATTACATTGTACACCTGAAACTAATATAATGTTGTAGGTGAATTACATCTCAATTAAAAAAAGTTTCATACCCATTTTTTCAGTCAGTGTGCTAAGAAACAACTGAAACAGACTAATCCAAACCAATTTCCCCAGGAGTTTCCCAGTTTTAGCACTGAAAGTTCCAGGTCCTCAGAAACACCTCACTCCTAAATATACTGAAAGCACTAGTCATTCTACACTAAGAAATAAATGAAGAGAAAAAAAAAAAAAAAAAACAGACATGGGTCCTTTAGTCATGAGCTTCCCTGCCCCTTGAAGGAGGGAGAAATTAATTAACAATCACAAAGATAAATTAAGCAATAGCATCACAGCAAAGATACTCATATCCTAGAACTATGGCCAAGGCACAGAGTTAAGTACATCACAACACGGGTTCACAAAGCAGCCTGCGGAGCACCAATATTGGGGAAGCCACCGCCTCCCAGAGTTTACTAGACACACCAGGGCTGGCCCTGATCCCACCACTCATAATCCCACACAAACCCCAATCAATACAAAAAGAGGACTGCGAACGCAGGAAATGGTCACCTTTCGGGAAAATAAAATTCGTGGAGGAAGAGCTAATTTCTTCCCATCCCTGACTTGAAGACAAAGGACGTACAATGAACAAGATTGAGTCTTAAACATGGAAATGAGAAAGTTATAAAATTTGGTTTCGATATCATTAAGGAGTATGCTATATTCTATCTCACAGAAAAGGCAATTTCCACATAGCACAGTTAACAATTACTGAAATATTGTGTGCCTGCGTGTATATATAACAGTTTCATATTTACATTCAGAGTAGAGGTACACAACTACTCAAAAAAACAGTTACAATTACCAACTGTAACAACAGCTATGAGGAAAAAGTACAGAGAAGTCTGACAGCAGGAGTCCTTGATGCAGACCAACCAATACAGGAAGGTTTTCATGAGGAAGTGCATTGACCAAAACATGATGAATGCGAGTTAACTAAGACGGCAAAACATGGGGGAGATGGAAGCACTTCTTGGCAAATAGTCCATGTAAAGGCCCTGAGGGAGAGGGGAAACTGGAATAAAGACTACAGAGGAAGATGAGATAAGGAAAAAGGGGTAGAACCTCGAGGATACATCAGGGATTTTTTATCCTTAAGTTTTTAGTAAGAGAAGCAACACTAGTATCTTTGTTTTCTTTTAAATTGCTCTAACTAATGTGTGGACATATCTAGAGGAGGTGAAAAGAACATACTGATGTTGTACACCTTTAAAAACATCACATTGTATAACCTAAATATACATAATTTTTATTTGTCAACCATACCTCAATAAAGCTGACCCCCCCCCCAAAAAAAAAAAAAAAAAAAGAAACATGCTTAACATATGCATCATGGACAGTGTGGAAAACAAAAATGGAATCAAGGATAACTCTGAGGTATCTGTTTGCTCACTGATAAGACAACATTAAAGGAAGACTAAGTTTAGGGTAGGAAAACTATGAGTTATGTTTTGGTTATATGGGGTTTAGATGGTATGATAGGCAGAATAATGGTCCCCAAATCCTAATCCCTGAAACCTATGGTATGCTGGACCACATAGTGAGGGAGAATAAAGATTGCAGCTGGAATTAAGATTGCTAACAGTTGACCTTAAAATAAGAAAATCACCCTGGATTCTTTGAGTGGAAACAATGGAATCACAAGGGTCCTTAAGGTTGGGACAGTCATTCAGAGTCAGAGATGCGAAGAGGCTTCACTGCTGGCTTTAAAGATGGAGGTAAGACCACAATCCAAGTAATGCAGGTAGCCTCTAGAAGCTGGAAGAGGCAAGGAAAGGGATTCTCCCCTCTAGCCTCTAGAAGGAACACGGCCCTGCTGACACATTGATTTTAGCCCAGTGAGATCCATTTTGGACTTCTAACCTCGTAACTGTAACATAATAAGTCTGTGCTGTTTTAAACCACTAAGTTTGTAGTACTTCATTAGGGCAGCAATAGGAAACAACTATAAGTGGCCTTTGAGACATCTAAGTGGATGGTAATTAAATAGGAATATGCAACATCTAGAGAGAGAATATAAACTAGAAAGAAAAGGGCCCAAGCGGTTCACCAACCTCAAATCTAATTAATATCTTGACAGTCAAAGGTAGTTTTTTATGTTTAACCTCACTCAGAAGAAACACTGAAATACCATTTTTCATTTATCAGATTAATAAAGGTCAAGAAGTTAGTCTACGTGATGCTGGTGAAAACACAGAAAACCAGGCAATCTCACTCATTATTACTGTGAATATGAAGTAGAGAGCTCATGGAGAGCAAATTTATAATATAATTTGAAACCATTATGCATATACCCTAAAATCATTGCAACCAACAGAAATGTCTACGGATAGAGCACTAGCTAAGTAATATAAGTACATCCAGCCAGACATTAGAAAGTAGGGTTTCCAGGCGGGAATTCCCGCCCGTTCTCAGGAATTTTTTTCGCTTTCCGCTTACTGAATCCCGAGATATAAACTGTTTTCTGTTCTCCATGATGAATCGTTTCCACAAAGTGACAGCTGATACTACCAACCACCTGGGTTCAAGGAGCCGATTTTCCCAATTTCCCGACCAACTTTTCTCGGATTCAGGAATGGGAAAGCGAACAAAATTCCTGAGAACGGGCAGGAATTCCCGCCTGGAAACCCTATCAGAAAGGATAAGTACTGATCAAGGACGATCTTCAAGATATTAAGTGAAAAATGGAAAGCTGGGGAGAAAGCATGTAGAGAATGCTACAATTTTTTTTTTAAACAAAATAGGTTATACACATACATGCTTGTCTATGCCTAGATGACCTCTGAGGGGAGGGAGGTACAAGAACCTGGTAGAAGTGGTTGTGTCAGAAAAAGGGAAAATTCAATAATTTGTTGATTATAGGAATGGAGAGCGATGATACTTTTTAATGTATTGTTTTCTCTTTTGAAATCTGCCATATGCATATATTACCTATCCAAAACAAATAGATGTGCTTTTCTCAATTTCCCCAAATGGGGGGAAAGGGGTTCCTCAGCACTTCTCTTATTTCTAATGCAGTACAATGAACAGCCAAAATCCATCCCTTGCTTTTTATTTCTTTTTTTTAAGAACCACAAAACAGAAGTACATGAAAAGTTGAATGCCTTCTTTTAAAAAAACTTGGGAATATTTTTCATATAGTCTCTCAAGGACCATATCAAATCTGTGGATCAAGAAAACCAAAACATTTAAAAACAATATTATATATATATATATATATATATATATATATATATATATATATATATATATATATATATGATGATAAAGAAGTTGACCATGAATAACTTAATACCATAATAAATTGATAAATATTCTAAATATAAATATTACCATTACCGGTTAACTTTTTGCGGCTCTGTGAAGTACGTGAATTTAGGGAAAGCACTATTATTAAAAATACTTCAATTAACACTTAAAAAGATGTTTCAACATATAAAACCTTCAAGATTATTAAGCACAATTATCTGAGACTTTGTATTATCTTTATAAAAACAAGGGGACTATAAAGAGATACTTATTACCTCCTTTAATTAATGAATATAGACAATGGAAAGATTTTACTGATTTCAGGACACCAAGAAATATAGTGGCTATGTATTACTTAAAAGGAAAAAAAATACAGCATGATGACTATAGTTAATAATACTGTATTGCATATTTTTAAGTTGCTAAGAAAGATCTTAAAAGTCCTCAACTTCAAAATTTCAATAAATCTCTCTTCCCTGATTAAAATCTGTCCTAAAATTAAATACAATAGTTGTCACGTGAATTTTTCTGTTCTTACTACCATCATCAAGACATCCTAAGCAGACTTAAAAATTAAACACAAAATTCCTCTCACACAATTTGATCTTGAAAACCCTCTAGCTCTGTTATACACTGAGCTTAATTTCTCTTGTTTGTACTTCATTAGTGACTGAAGTTTTCAAATTTAATGGGAATGTTGCTTGATATTGGGAAGGGGAGGCTGATGGCAGGAGAGCTAAGAGAAATCCAACGCCTAAGATTCAGGGGAAAATACAATATAGCCAATTCTCACACAGCCATGGAACTAAACTGGAGTGATTGAGAGTGAGCAACACCATTATCCAACATAACGGATAACCCAAAAAGCTCTTCTTTTATACCTTGAAAGCATCTAGGGTTTTCTTTGCCTTGTAGGTTTACTTTTCTAATCATACTCCCTTTCACTAAACTAACCTACATTCCCCCTGAAAGCACACCAACTCAACCAACTGGGCAGAGTAATCCAGACACAAACTAGGTAGCAAGGAGGAAGGGGTGGTACTTCACAACTGGCTCAGCAGCTGGGAAGAAAAAACTCCCATCAGTTCAAAATTAGGAAGGATAAAAAATGAGCACTTCCCAACCAGCCTCTCTCCTGAAAGAAGGAAATAATCAAGTGGCAGTGATAAGATGACATCCAGCAAGAGCCCTGCCTGGAGATGGATTGTAAACAGAGCAATGCAGTCTGGGAAACACTCCTCCCCACCAGGCCAGGCTCAGGGATGTAACCATTGTTACATGGACCATTACTGTTACAGTGTTTGCCACCAGTGAGCACCTTGCACACATACAGCTACTCCTTTAGTAAGGGAAAGTCTTCTTGGACTGTGGGTGTGAGACTACCTCAGCACCAGAAGACCCAAGGTCAAGCCGTGTAACCCGAGAAAAAGGTCAAAGTGTCTTTCCCACAGCACGAGGTGGACGGTTCCCCTTGTGAACATCCTCTGGGCTTCACTATGACCAGTTGTAAGGGAAGTCCCAATGCAGCCAGAGGCATGACCAAGTCAAGGCAGCTGGTAGAAATCGAGCTCACCAGGAACCAGGCCATAGGTCCCAGGTGGAGTACAACGGGGGTTCAGTGTGGTTGACCATCACTAGTAAGGTCTCAGGGCCGCTCATCAGGTCCTCATCAGCCCAAACCTTCTTGAGGAACCAACTCCTAAGAAATATCTACATCATGAAAATTTATTTTAACACAACCACTTCCTGGCCATTCCATGTCTTAAAAGGTACTGCAAGGTACGCCTCCCTTTCTTCCCATGTACAAGACAAGAGGGAGTGCTAGCTGTCAGTGAGGAGCAGCAAAAGGAAGTGGAGGGAACTTTGCACACTTGCAACTCCTACACACACAGGTAGCAGGGAGCATGGATCAGACACGGAATCCTGAGCTTCTCTGATGGAGGGGCCGGGGACACAGCAACCAGATCCCTTGCCTCTCTGGCAATTATGTCAGAAGCTGTTAATCTCCACTCCTTTCAAACCTCCATTTACCATACATTCAAGGAGAAGTGGTATCTGGAAAAGTCGCTCTCAAACACCAAGAGGTTTTCAGCCATCAGGAGGCAATCATTTCCACTGTGCTTACTAAGGCAAGAATGTGGGCTATTATTTTAGGAACATTTTCAAAAGCCAAAGTCAAAAAGAAAAGTTTCTGCATCACTCTTTACTAAGAAGAAAAATAGATTAACTGGAAGAATACATTCCAAGTTTTCTATCAATTAGGGAGGTGCATTAGAATAAGCGGGCCCTAGCACAGGAGCTGTACAATTGTATTGGGGAACAAAAAGGCAGATTCCAGAATATACTGGTAGAAAAATAAAAAGCAATTAGATGAGATACTTTGACTAAAGTCTCAGGAACAAAAAAATAATAATAATAGCAACTTGAAAACACTCCCTAAATGAACAGAAAAAAAAAGATCAAAAGTATAGATATTAAAGCTGGAATGTTACTGAAAATATCATACAGGAAAAGAAGGATAATTAGGGAATTAAGATCACAAATCAGTAAGTCCTTTTTAGAAGAGAAAATTTAAATTGTCCTTACCCCATCCACCTCTCCATACCCTTTACAGGGTCATACGTATTATTTTTTGCCTTATGAACAAATGTAAGAGCTTTTGTTACCATTCACAAGTAGAAAAGTCCAGGACAGTTACAGTGAAAACTCCTTTTAGCCTTCCAGTAAAAAATAATAATTAAAAATTTAGGTAGGAAACATTCCATGTGTGTGTAGTAAAAGAGTGCTAAATGTAATTCAAAAAAAAAAAAAAGCGAAACACAGCTTAATATAGCTGAAATAGTAGTGAGTTCAAAAATATGTTTTTCCACTTGGAATAAAATAATACTTCAAATAATCATTTGGAGTGATTCCTTCTGTGCTTCCACCATTGTTATTACAAGAATTTAGGATTTTAAGAGCATATTTTGGTTCAAATGACCATGGTTTCAAATTCAGGTACGTATATTTTTAAAACTCAAAGCAGCTTCAGAAAGATTGCAGAGAACTAGCAGAGATCCAGAAAGTACTGCAATGTAGCCAAAAACCTTTGGATAAATAACATCTGGCATTAGTGGTTTGCTATACTTGAGTTTCTCAACTTCCTCTCTGGAGAAACTTAAGTCCCTTTTGGCCTCTCTCTGATTTCCTTAAAAATGTTTCTGGAAACAGATACTTCACCATCTTCCATCTTCTTTATCTGGAAAAGTAAGGTAGAAATTGGTAGGAAACTACTCGTTTACTGTAGCTAGTAATTAACAGGCACGCTACAGCTCTCACGTGGGCCCACATCCGTCTCAACTCCCTATCTTTTGAATTTGCAGCAGATCTGAAAAGAGCAAGAGGCTTTGGCATCTCGCTGCGTGGGTTCCAATCTCAGCCTCACTACTTACTAGCTGTGTGTCCTTCAACAAATATTTTACCTCCTTAAACCTCATTGTCCTCTTATCCTCCTTTTTGGGCATAACTGAGGATTAAGTGAGGTTATATGAAAAGGAACCAGCCCTGCCTGGCACATTTATTGGCACACCCAATAAATGCTAAGTGTCCAGAGAAACCCTAGCACTAACCGTAATAACCACAGATCCAGCTGAGAGTCGCACAGCTTGGAAACCAACCTCATGTTATGTAAAGTCGCATTCCCTATCTACTACAGCCTCCTCTGTGTCTGGCCGACCTGTTTGCTTGTTCTGTTTTCCCCCTTTTTCTCAGCAGCTACCCGTTCTGACCTGCTGTAGCTCTTTCCCTTCCCACATCCACAAGTCTTCAACAAAACGACTATGTAAGAACCCCATAAAGAAAAACTAAGCTACCACTGTTTCCATCCCTTAACTCAAGCCATCTGGGATAACCTCTCTGAATTGTTATTTTGTCCCCTCAAACAAATAAGCCTGAGCTGATATCTTAAGAGAGAAAATAAAGTTCAGAACAATGTTATTTGAACTTATGTTTGAGTGGATTTTTGTATTAATAATGATCCTTTTTAACATTATACTTTGAACATACATACCTTACTTACTCTGGTAACATAGTTTCCAATGTACAACACTAGTTAAATATTATTTGAGGAGGCAGAAAAGAATACATAAGAATTCTCTAGTTTAAGCTGAGGTTGAGGGTGGGAGGCAGGAAGTAAAATGACTAAAATTCCAGGTTTGAGGGCCGGCCCGGTGGCTCAGGCAGTTAGAGCTCCATGCTCCTAACTCCGAAGGCTGCCAGTTCGATTCCCACATGGGCCAGTGGGCTCTCAACCACAAGGTTGCCGGTTCAACTCCTCGAGTCCTGCAAAGGATGGTGGGCTCTGCCCCCTGCAACTAAGATTGAACACGGCACCTTGAGCTGAGCTGCCTCCCAGATGGCTCAGTTGGTTGGAGCCCAGGCTCTCAACCACAAGGTTGCCAGTTCAATTCCTCGAGTCCCGCATCAATTCCTCGAGTCCTGCAAGGGATGGTGGGCAGCACCCCCTGCAACTAAGATTAAACATGGCACCTTGAGCTGAGCTGCCGCTGAGCTCCCAGATGGCTCAGTTGGTTGGAACCTGTCCTCTCAACCACAAGGTTGCCGGTTTCGACTCCCGCAAGGGATGGTGGGCTGTGCCCCCTGCAACTAGCAACGTCAACTGGACCTGGAACTGAGCTGCCCCCTCCACAACTAAGACTGAAAGGACAACAACTTGAAGCTGAGCTGCACCTTCCACAACTAAGATTGAAAGGACAACTTAACTTGGAAAAAAGGCCTGGAAGTACACACTGTTCCCCAATAAAGTCCTGTTCCCCTTCCCCAATTAAAAAAAAAAATCTAAAAAAAAAAAAATTCCAGGTTTGAATTACGTGAAAAGGCACAGTGGCTGTAACCTGTAATGGACATCAGTGCTATTCAAAAATGGGTGTACTGCCATTATATGAAGTGTGTATTCCCAGACAGCAAGGAGATAATATAGAATAATGTAGATAATATAGAAATTAAGGGGAAGCATTTAGAAATTTTTATAGTAACTTGAAAGAGGAGCTACATATGTATAAAATAAAATAAAAATTGGGGCTTGTCTTTGTTGCTTTTCTAGTGATTTTCTTTTTTTTCATAATTCATCTTCTTCATTGATCAAGAAGTATCAGCCCACTGCAACTTTAAAGTTTCAAAACTCAGATCCTATACAATAGGTTTGTTTCTGGAAGAATTGGGAGAGAGACTTGTTTTGACCTCCATGGAGGGCACAAATTCATGAAGAGTGTAAAAATATAGTTAATTAGAGGCTAGGTGACACTTTGCCAAATCCACTTTCTCCCAAGGTGTGAAATGTAATCCACATAAGGTGAGAAAATAAAACTGTCTGCAAATAACTTATTTAAATTTAAAGCACAAGAAAAAAAAAAACCATAGTAAATAGTGTTGCTTATCCTTGTCATAAATGCTCATCAAACATTAAAATACTAATGAAAACTTAAGATGACAATGTTTGAAAAATCACCCAAAGCTGTAACTTTTTGCAAACAACTAATCTCTTAATATAATGCCTCACTCTCCCTGAAATCTCAGTTTAAGTAGAAGGTTGACACAAGTTATGGAAAACAAAGATATACATTGATAAAGAACAATCACACAAACAGAACCATCAGAAGACCCCCATCTAAAAAACCAAATAAATAGAAACTGGCTGCACTAGTAGCTGAGGAACTATCACAATACGCAAGGGGTCGCCTGCTGGAATCTGAGTTTTTCTCAGCTATAAAATGGAGATATTACTTACTTCTCAGGGCTAGTGTTACTACCAAATCAAAAAATGGGTGGTAGAGCATTTTTTGAAACTTTGAAGCAGAGGTTCTCAAAATGTTGTCCAAGACCCGTGGGGATCCTTAATATCCTTTCAGGGGGTCTGAGAGTTCAAAACTGTTTTCATAATACTAAGTCATTCTTTGCCTTTTTCATTCTCGTTTCCTCACAAATGTACACTTGAGTTTTTCAGAGGCTACATGAAGAGTAATAGCTCAACAGACTGAATGCAGAAGCAGGCAGGAGAACCCAACGGTCTCCTAGTCCACAAGATACTGAAGAGATCTGCAACAATGTAAAATATAATTCATCTCACTGAATTTCTTGTTTGGAAAAATCTAGACTTTTTATGAAAAACATAATTTGTTAGCATGCAACGCATCTAGAATTATGTTTAAATGTATTGATAAAGATATTAAAATTTTTCAATTTTAATTTCTAATACAGCCAGTATCAACAGCTATAACCCACATGAATGAAATCCCTTTTGTGGTCCCTAATAATTTTTAAAATGAAAAAGGGTCATGAGACCAAACGTTTGAAAATTGTTGCTGAAGGGGAAAGGGCTGTGTATACTTTAGTATGCTATCCATACACGTGATCAACTTTGTTTTTGTTAATATGTATTACTTTAGTATGCATTTATATTTTATGCAAAGTAGAAGTATATTAGCCTGCATTGTGTGCTTTTATCTCACTTCCAAGTTGCCTGCCCAGGAAAAAAAAAAAAAGCACCAAAAGGGCCTGTTCTCTGGCAACCATGTGTCCCAGGTTTTCCAGGCCAGTCTTAATGTCAAATGTGTTTCCAATTTTTCCCATCAACCACAAAAATGTTCCTTATATTTCAACATTTTTGTCTCCAAATGCATCTCCCAATCTGGTTCTCACACAGTGGAATAATCACAAAACATTCTCCTATTGTGCTGTCTGTAATTATATTTAAAATACTTCAGCACAGCTCCTGTGACAAATGCCTATTGGTGGGTTCTGACCCCCACCCCAGGAATGGGTGGGTACTGAGAACACGCCCCCAAGGGTATTTCATTCTATCCCAAAGCCTCCATGCTGAAGGACAAACTCCAGAGTGAAGGAGTCAGAATTTTTCTTTCTCTTTCAATAATACCAGAGGCTTTGTTAATTAGCAAAATGGATGTAAAATATTATTTTCATGGGTGAAACAGTGATGTTTTCTAAATGTGGACTGGCTAAAAATACTGTAGTGCATTCCTGCCCTTAACTAAACAGAGCACATGAATTGAGCAAGTCCAATGTCCCAAACCCTTTGGATCTGCACCCTAGGCTTTGGATTTCCAGGGTAAGGAAAGAGTAGAAGTTAATAATGCTGCTTGAACAACTTCCCTTCTGCCTTTAGTCAACGTCTTATACAAGGACTCTGGGAGGGCAAAAGGACAGAGGGCTAGGTCGCCAATGAGCTTACGGAATAGTCATGCTAGACCGTGCTCATTAATCAGGACTTGCACGTGAGGCAGGATTCCATATGAAATTTGTTTTAGTAGTTACACATTACCTGAGTAAGGTTGTTGAGGAGGAAACCTACAGCCCTCACCTGCGCTATTAAGCTATGGATCCCTTCCAAAGAGAACTGAAAAACTATAAACCATCAAATTAGTTTAGAGGCATTATCAAAACCTCTTTCAGACCATTTAGACCTCAGAAATGCCTTTTCCGTTTTGTCCAGCACAATCATCTAACTGCTAAGAACTACCTAGAGGGGCTCGGGGGTTCTACCTTACAAAGCAGTATCTTCATTAATGACGAAGGGCAAATTTGATTTTCCAGAATCTAGCTACCTTTTTACGAAAAAATCTAGCTACCTCTTCTTGTAAGAAAATTAGTTAAAGGAATGAACATTCATTAACTACTTTAATGTGCCAACACTGAACTACACCTTTATTTAAAAAAAAAAAAAAAGCTATAGAAGATGGCAACTCAGCTCAGGGCATCATTGCACAACACTGAGACCGCCCTATTTACAACTTAAGGAAGCAGGGGAAGGAGAAGAGAAAGTAGGGGAAGAGAAGGAGGGAGCTAAGCAGGGAAAATATGCAGATTCCAAAATTCGAGCCACATGAAGAGCTTCTGTCATTTTCTTTGAGGCAAAACTTCAGATAATACAGAATCCAAAGTCAAACGTGAATTATCTATCTGCTTTGGCTTTCTTCCATTAATACTGATGAAGAACTATCAATAGTAAGCACCAAATCTTTTCTCTCATCCCCCGGATAATCCAAATAAATCAAGTACCCATAGGAAGGAGTACAACATAATAACAGAAAAACATGCTATCAAAGAATACCTAATGACAATAAAAAATATTCATCACATCTCACCCCTCTCTCTGCCCAAAAGGTGAGGATACTACCAGCTACACACAACATGGTGTTTCCCCCACCCAGGCTGTCTTGTTTTTCTTGTACTCCCCAATACCAGAGAAAATCTTTGTTGATATTTTGTCCCTCTAGATCTTCTCTATGTATTTAAATATAGATGTATATGTTAAATATCTGTATACAAATATAGCTAAAGATATGAGAGATAAATGCTTAAGGGAGACTTTTTTGCACTTTTCAGTTTTATGCACATATCATGTTAATAATTATAACATTTTTAGTGAAATTTCTTCAAATTGACAGTTTTTATATTAGATTAATAACAGAATCACCATGGAAGTAATATAATCTTAACCTCCAGATAATTTCCATAAATCTGGCTCCATCAAATCCATCTATGAAAATTATGCACTGCTTGGCCATATCAGTTCAACGGAACAAGTATTTAATTAAGCATTTTCCATTAACTGATACTTTGATAGGCCCAGTGGAAAAGACAAAGGTTTCTTCCAATAAAATGATGCACATCTCCGAATTCTCATAACTTTACATATTCAGAACCGGTCAGCTCTAACCAATCAGAGTGCCCTTCTAAACCTTGCCATCTATGAAGCAGAAATAATAAAACTGGGAAGTCAGTTTCACAATTTAAATTGTTTTAATATACTGCTTACAAACAAGTCTAGAATGTACTGGATCAATAGCAATGACAGATACAGTAAAGGATACCTAATGACAATAAGAAATATGAGAAATCGGTGAAGCAGATACCGTTGCTGGGTAATAAAAATAATCAGTCAAGCAAACATTTCCACGCAAGAAGAATAAAAGAAGATCAGCAGCAGTATTTTTACAAACCCAAAACAGGTATGGTGTCATGAAATATTTCACAAACAAAGGTTATTAAGATCCTATTTTATTTTACATAAAGCAAAAGCATCTGGAAGAGAACTGACCAAAGCTACGCTTGCTACCCATTTGTTTTTGTTTAGGTTGTATCAATGCTAAATTAGCAGTTGGCTTAGTGAGTCCAGGTTAAACGGGTTCAGATCTGGGAAATACACACACAGTTCTGGTTTAAGTTAAATTTCCTGTTGACACATAATTTTCCTAGCCTTTAAGTTTCCAAACTGTATTCGCACAAATTAAGCACAAATTCTAAGTTCCGCTGGCTCAAATAGATTATGGCCAGAAAGTTAAAGGAAAGATAAACATACAAAGCCAAAGTAAGAAGCAGTTCTAAAGTTGAAAAGAAGCCTACAAAGATGGGATCAATTGAAATAAGTAACTCTGCATCTGTTCTGAAAAGCTCCATTTCATCCTCTTTCAACACCAGAATCATAGCTTCAGTCATGTTGGCTGCTCCTGCCATCGATTCCCGCCTATCACGCTCAAAGAGTTCATCCTGAGGGTTGGCCAAGTTGGAGAACCTTTAAGTCTACCAGGGCCAAACTTTCGAGAGCAGCGAGCCAGGAAAAGCACAATGTGGGCATCACGCTACAGCATACATTTCAATGTTACAAGGCAAGATAGAGAAGACAACCTTAGCCAAAGATAACTTCTCTAACCCTGACATCAGAACGAGACACTGCATCTATTGTTTTTAAGTAAATTTTCCTATGAAGATGATTTGAGCTTCCCAGAACCAAGAAATACAGAGCCAGTCATCTT
This sequence comes from Rhinolophus sinicus, assembly GCF_036562045.2. NCBI lineage: Eukaryota > Metazoa > Chordata > Mammalia > Chiroptera > Rhinolophidae > Rhinolophus > Rhinolophus sinicus. Next base: position 38,927,595 of record NC_133757.1, on the reverse strand, counting down.
GCTGCTGTCTAGCTAGACAACCATGTTGCTTATTTACTGATTACTAGAGTTGACTAAAAAGTCATGTTAAGTTATAGTTCCCAAAACAATAGGCCTGAAGGGTACTCATAAAAATAAATATTTCCTCAAAAAGGATTCCTCGCATTCCATGTCAATTGCAGTACAGAGCCCTCAAGATGTTTAAATATGACATCAACACACATTCTTTATGGTGAGGGAAACAGCAACAAAGAAAGAAAATGCAACACTATATAATTAAAGAGGTTTGAGAGGGCAGAACCTCCAGGAATCTGTGTAGGCAAATGTTGAGAGTTACACCATCTCCAAACGAATGTTATCAGCTGCATAAACTGTATTCTGCATGAAACGTATTTAATGTGCTATTTTCCCTCTTTCAGTGTAACTTGAAAAAACACAAACAGCACTTGTACGACACTTTTACCAAACCTCTCCGGGTTCATTTCTCTACCTGTATTATTTGGAGAAAGGAAATGTTTTTTAAAGTTCAAACTGAGGATTCTTAAGCATAACCTAAGAAGTGGGATGCCTTGATTGGTCTTTTTGCAAAAATCTTTCCTTAGGAACACAAAAGGTAATGTAGGGGAAGGCAGAGTAGTCTCCCATTCTAGTGCATGGAGAGCCCAGCAGCTTTGAGGCAAAATTCCCCTTCCTTAGAAAGGCTGATTTTTATGTAGTTCTTACAAAGGGTGCCAGACCTGATCCTCCCCTTCTCTCTTCTGATAATCCACTGAGTTGAGAGAAGGCAGGTGAGGTGGGGAAAAGGGGATGGAGCACCAGGAGTAGGAAAACGTGTGAAGAAGTCCAAGACAAATATCGAACACAAAGACCAATCCTTACCTAAAAAAACCCTGGCTGGATGGCTGGATTTGGGGGATTGAGAAACCTCCTGCCTCCTTGGAGTGGATGTGGTGTGCTGATGTGGGCGATCTGAGCACAAGTTTCTCTTCTTATTCTGTTTTTGCTGGCCAGCAATCCTTCTTCCTTTCCTTTCATCCTTGCCAGAAGGATTTCTCAGTTTAAACTTTGGGGTGAAGAGATAACCCACTGGAACATTTAAATAAGTGCTATATAATACAGAGAACGAGCTTTAGAAAGCCTTGGAACAAATGTGACCTGGGTTTAGGGTGTGATGCTCTCAAGGGGAACTCCTCTTTGAAAGGAACCAAATGTTGCTCATGCAAGGGTATTCCCAAGCCAGACTCTTCGCATCCAAGTCCTGGGTCTCTGATTGGCACCTGCCAGTATGGTCTGGCCTCCTGAAAACACCAGGGATGGTCACTAGGGGTCCTGAGGAGAATGAGGAAAAGCAGACTTCATTCCAGGTAGTGTGCTAGAAGCTTCTGTACCTTCTCATCTAGTCCTTAAAAAGCTCTTTTGGAGAAAGACACCATTAATTGTACAGATGAGGAAACTACAGTAGAGATATGGGGTAAATTACCTAAAGTCACATGGCCAGAAAGTTGTTGGGATCCACTCCAGAAGAGAAGGTTTCCTTTTTCTTTCCTTCCCCCGTCAGATATCCTCCCTGGAGTATTCTGATCACATAACATCTCTCAGTATTCTCCAAATAGACCATGCCCTTTCCAACAACCAAGTCTTTACACTTGAAGGTGCCTCTACTTGAAGGTCCTTAAGAAGCTTACTTTAGAATCACATGATGTTATCTCCTTCCCCAGCAGCCTTCACCACCTCTCCAGGCACAGCTGGTCAGGGGAGCCCTAAATACTAGAAACTTGGCGATGCTATTATTATAAGTTATCTATGGAACTATAAGCAGATTATTTAAATCTCAACTTGAAACTGCCCATGCCTGTCTTAAGTCTTAACTGACTATGCAACTCTGGTCATAGCATTCAGCAGGATACAAAATTTTTTTAAAAAAAATTAAAATCAACCAAATACTGAAGCATTAAAGTCAAATAAGCCAATAATGGGAGGAGGGAGAGAAATTACATATGTAGTTTTTAAGAGACGAATTCTTTTCTCTCTTCATAGCTCTCCTCAAGGGAAAGAAAGAGTTCAAGTCATTTTTGAGGGTTTCTGGTAAAGGCTGATTTATGAGATCTGTACTAAAATCTCACTTTTGGAGATCTTCTAGGGAATGGGTCATCATAGAAAACTAGAAAGTTTATATTCTTTAGCAAAGCAACAACAAAATTTAAGTTAGCCATTAAGTATAGAATGTGTTCTATGAACCCATTAAACACGTTTCCTGCATCTTTCATAAGGTACAAGAGACACAGTCTTATTCAGGGCATCATCCTGAATGTCAATGGCAATGCCACACGGCCTCCAGAGAAGCGAGCGGCAGCAGCCCCAGATGCCCATCAGTTTTGACACCTTTTGTAATTCTCCCATTAGGTTTTCAACTGTGTCTCATGCTGATGATGTCAGAGTAACTGGCCTAAGCATCCCTTCTCCAAGTTTCTAATGAGCCACTTCTAGCTGGCTGTGGACTTAAATAAATACCAAGTACGCAAGCTTGCTGAAACTGGGACTAACAGAAGAATATCCACAAGCTCCAAGTAAGTAACTTTCGCATAAATACATGGATAGGAAAGGGTTACCTGCCAAAAAGACAAGCAGAGGAGACACAGTACATGACTGCCAGGAAGAATGGCCATGCCAAGATGGCACCATCACCCATTACTCACTTCTCACAGCAGCCAGAATCTCAAAGGCATGGATGGTGACTACAGACACAGAATTTCTTGCTTAGGTAATTCAACTGACCTATGAAACAGGAGAATGTGTTGAGAGCCATTTTTCCGGCTAACGCTATTGATAGTGATTATGCACCAGCTGGCAATGACAAAGTAAGTTCCGTTCTCGATGTCCCCAGCCACTTCTTGGTAAGACTGAAGAAAATTCAACATTAAGATGAGTTTCTCCCTTACAAAAAGCGTTTTACTTTTTGTGATGCAAGGGTGTTGTAAAATACATAAGCATTGTTTAATTAAACGGGGAAATTACATCCCTGAACACAGCTGAGTTTTAATGAATTAACAGAGAGCTGTTACTAATTCCTCTAAATTTAGGGAAGCCATTTATTATTTAACCCACTACCGCACAATTTCATTCTTGTCAATTTTGACATCCCCAAGAAGTGTAACTTTAAAAAAAAAAAAAAAAGCAAGTGTTGAAGTTAGTATTCATTTGTTCATTATTTCTTTTGTACTTTTAGTTGGTAGGCACTATATTCCGTACTGGATTTTAAAATGTAAGAGATACAGTTCTCCCTCTAAAAACCTCACTGAGGGGTATATTAGTTTCCTATCACTGCTGTAACAAACCACCACAAACTTCGTGGTTTAAAACAATGCAAATTTATTATCTATCTGCTCTGGAGGTCAGAAATCCTAAATGGATCTTATGGCTAAAATCTGTGTTGGCAGACCTATGTTCCTTCTGGGGGCTCTAGGGAAAAATCATTTATCTGTCTTTTCCAGTTACTAGAGGTCATCCACATGCCTTGGCTCATAGTCTCCTCCTCCATCATCAAAACATCATTCCAACCTCTGCTTCTATCATCCATCTCCTTCCAATACTATTACTTTCTCCTTATAACGCCCCTGATGATTACACTAGGCCCATCTCCCCAGCTCAAGATCCTTAATTTAATCACATCTGCAAAGCCCCTTGGCCATGTGAGGTCACACATTCACAGTTTTGGGGATTAGGACATGGACATCTTGGGAGGGCCATTATTCAACCTCCCACAAGGACACTTATGGGAGTAAAACCACGAATCTCAGCAAGAACTGTCTTCTTTGTTCTGTAAGTCCTCTCTCTGAATCTTACTGACTCTTAACAAAATTCCTAAAAAGCCTAGTTACCTGCGAAACCAGATCACAGCACAAGTGAACCACAAATAGAATTAAAGACATGTTAGGGTCCAAACTTTAGGAGATAGATTAACAACAGAACAGGAAACATAAAAATAAAGTGGTAGACACCCTACAGTACAAAATAGTAATCTTAAAACACCAAGAAGTGTTTTCAAGAAGGCAGAGAAGTGTATAAAGAATTTTAGAAGCACCTAACGTTAAAATTTTACATGTTCGACAATATGCTCGATATGACCCTAATGTTTAAAGTACATAATTATATATACTCGCATATAGTCACAGAAAAAAAACTGAAGTCTATAAAACTAAAACCAGGGGTTAACAGTGACATTACTGAAAATTATTACTGAATAGTTAAAATAGAGATACTTTTATTTTCTTCTTACCCTCTCTTAACTTTTTCTATAATGAACATGCATTATTTTTACAATCAGAAAATGTATGCTGAAATATAACTTTTGATGATTTGGTAGTTAACAGTATAGGTTTCAGTTCTCCGGGAATAGTCGATTAAATTTAAATACCCCTTTCTGCTATAAGGCCACGTTAGTTTATTAACTGTTCCAATTTTATGTTTGAAGATCAGTTCTCTAATGCTACCAAACAACATTCTGATTATTAATTAATCCTCTGAGCTTCAGGGAAATAGATGCCCTGGAATTGATCTTTTAATCACTGACCATTTATAAATGGAAAAAAAAAATTTAACATGGTTATAATCAGACAAATGTGAACACAGATGCACAATATTTAATAATTATGTGTGTCAATCACAAAGTCAGCTGATAGATACAGTCCAAAGAAAGGGAACACAGGCAAGCTCAGCAGTCGTATACTCACTTCCCCAAAAGGTAATAAAGTCATTTATTTTATTATCCTTTTACTCATTGAAATTTCATTCAGATATACACACTTCTCTATTTACAGATGGGAAATAGAGAACAGATAAACACATTTACTCACTTATTTCTTATCCCTCTTGCTTTATGGGAAGAAAAAAAAAGGAAAAGCAAAATAGGAAACGGAGAAGAAAAAAATGAAAGAGGAAATCCCTAATAGTTGGAGCAGCCTACAATGCAACCCCTCATCTTAACAATGCCATCTCCCCCCTTATTTTATAGGTTAGTCTGAGAAGCTAGCACAGACCTCTCAGGGATTTTCAGAATATTAGATAATTTTACAGTCTGACGCAAAGAGAGATTTAATATGACAAAGGGTTCCCAGGTAAATACAGAACTTAGTCTTTCCATTAGCATTTAGTCTGCCCTCCAGGGGCAGGCTGTGAGGGGCAGGGGACCAGCGCTATGAGGATGAGGGGTGTTCTACTGTCCCACTCAGAGGTTTGTCTTTTTTCCTAAACCCCGAAGGGACAGGCAGCACAGACGCAGAGCATTTTGTCCCACCTAACTGACCAGCTCTCTTGAGGACAGGATGAAAAGAGGCTCTGCCCAGCATCTGTTCACGGTTCCAAAATTCCTGCCCTCCCTCCTGACTGCACGCCTTTGGAGACGAGAGCTCAGGTCTGTCTTGTTCACACTGTGTTCTAGGCACATGGACTTAACAGACACAAAATAAATATCCAGTGATTAACTGATATAGGTCCTTCACATGTGCCTTCCTGCAGAAATGCCAATAAATATAAGGGCCAATAAAATCCTAAATGATGCGTCTTTATATCAAAAGGTGATTGCATCACCTTCTAACTCAAGGACATAGTCAGAATATTCACATTATACCCAGGAGAGAAACTGGGAGATTTGGCTTATGACAAAAGTTTCTCCAGTAGCTATAGGTGAGTTGAAGCAATAATTGTACACAGGGAAACTGGATAAGAATCAAAGTGGCCACCACCCAGATTCTTGAATAATTCCTTCTTTCCTATTGATCCCCCCACTTTTATACCAATACTATTTAAAATGGAAAGGACAAAAATTACACCTAAAACATGTCATTTCATAGATATTCTTTAATTATTCCTAAAAACACACCATTTCATAGATTTTTCTTAAATAAATAGCCAAAACCATTCGAATCCACATTTACTAAAATCATATGCAACGGTTATTATAGCCCCTTTTTGCAAAGCACCAAAACTTTCCTACAGATGAGTTTTAAACCATAACTGTGCCACTGCTCCTCTGAATGTGGGTACAATGATTTCTATGACAATGGACAAGGGCACTAGAACAACCAATAGTTGCCTCTACCCATGTCCAAGGGGAAAAGGCAGAGAAATAACAAAATGTCCTGGGTGTCACAGAGTCCAAAGAGTCAGCCCTTTACTAATGGAATGACTTGAGGGGTAGCTTACTGTGACCTCTGAATCACTGAGCATCAGGCCCCTCATCTGTGACATGGAACACTGCTGCGGGGACATGGGATCCTGACGTTGCTCTTGAGATGATTGATACAAAGTGCCTGCCGCCTGCAAATCCAAGGAGAGCCCCACTGGTTCAGATGCTGCCATCGGCACTTCTGGCCTTACTCAGGGAGCCAAAACCATTTTCTCATTTATGGACTTGATTTAAAGCCATGGCAAATAAACAATAACTGAGAGCAAAGCACTTTATGAAAGACTTTGCTTCAAAACTGTTTAATTTTTAAAACAGCCCACAAAGAGAAAGGGAAAAGGAAGATTGAAAACGACCCAAAATTATTATGCTGTGCCTAGATACAATAAAAATATAAAGCTAAAACAAAGGAATTATTAATTGAAATCAGCTTAAAATATGTCATCAGCTTTCACTCACCTCAAACTTTGATCACATAGTTATCACAAAATAGCACAGAGCTTTTATTTTTTTCTACTTGAAAGCCAAAAGAAAAAGTTGTACATAATAAAATGAGGCACATGGGGGCGGCCGGATGGCTCAGTTGGTTGGAGTGTGAGCTCTGAACAACAGGGTTGCTGGTTCGATTCCCACATGGGCCAGTGAGCTGTGCCCTCCACAACTAGATTGAAGACAACCAGCTGCCACTGAGCTGCCAGAGGGGCAGCCGGATGGCTCAGTTGGTTAGAGCCTGAGCTCTCAAAAACAAGATTGCTGGATCAATTCCCACATGGGATGGTGGGCTGCGCCCCCTACAAACGGCGACTGGACTTGGAGCTGAGCTGCACCCACAACTAGATTGAAGGACAACGACTTGGAGCTGATGGGCCCTGGAGAAACACACTGTTCCCCAATACTCCCCAATAAAAAAAAAATGTTTTAATAAATAAAATGTGATACATGACTCTATTAGTAATTAAATGCATGCCTTTCAGTATTCAAATATGTAAACCTGTTTCTTAAAGCAAACATTAGGAAAAAAATTGGCAACTTTTTTCAAGAAATTTCACTAACCTTGTCACATCACTAAAAATTTTATCATTTATAAAAATGCAATCCAAAGAAAATTATTTGTTTGTTGTTGCTAAGAGACAAAGGAAACTTTACAACACTCCATTGTTTCTGAATTTAAGATTTCACATATTCCAGAAAACAGATACATACAGCAGCCAGGTAATGGCTGCATTTCAATATTAATTTTTTTAAGTAAATAGGTATGCTACTATTTTTCAGTTTTATAAGTTATTTACAACTCAAAACTTATTTCAACATAATGACTAAATTCTGAAGATTTTTACTGTATTTTATAGACCTTCAGATAAGCTATAGTAAGTCAAGCTAAATATATCAATACATTATTTTTCAGGTCTTAAGTAAAAGTCTGGGTGTTTTTAGTAAATAAGATGCATTATGAAGTTAACAACAAAAAGGCAACCTTAAGAGTGTTGCTTGGAGATGATTAAGATCTCACAGGCAGGAGACATCCTCTCCCAGCCAAGATGAAACAGGGACCAGATCCACATACTTTAAAAACTGAAAAATGGACAAAATACTTTAAACGATAGTTTTAAAATACTGGGCATCAAGTAACAATGGTCAGTGATTCTTTAGGAAAGGAAACAAGCAAGGTAATTATACTAAGCTTATTGTCTGGAGAATTTCCAGACTGAGGCACAAAGAGCATAGAGCCAGGCGGAGCCTGGTGACCTCCCTGAGTTGAGGAGATGGAGCTGGGAGCTCAAGGAGGTCAGGATGCCTGGAGTTTGCAGGGCATAGTACCACAGAGCTACAAAGACTGAAAACTCTGGAGATGTGCTGGAGTTCCCCAAGCCTTCAGCTGAACAACGTGTGTGTGTGTGTGTGTGTGTGTGTGTGTGAGAGAGAGAGAGAGAGAGAGAGAGAGAGAGAGAGAGAGAGAGAGAGACAGAGAGAGAGACAGAGACAGAGACAGAGACAGAGAGAGACAGAGAGAGAGACAGAGAGAGAGACAGAGAGAGAGACAGAGACAGAGAGACAGAGAGAGACAGAGAGAGAGAGACAGAGAGAGAGAGACAGAGAGAGAGACAGAGAGAGAGACAGAGAGAGAGACAGAGAGAGAGACAGAGAGAGAGACAGAGAGAGAGACAGAGAGAGAGAGAACTACCCGAGAACCACCTGAAAGGATCAGAGGGAATAATCCCCAAAGCTCACATAGGCTGGGAATGGCTCCTCCTATTCCCATTAGTCAGAGTGGAAAACCTCACAATTAATGGGACATCAGGTAGAGTATTTAGAAGGGTTTTCCCTCAGTAGGAGGTAAAATTACCCTAACTAAATGTTGCTCTGGTCCTACTTAAGAAAGCTTAAAAGCAAGACATAAAAGGCTCAAACTCTTTCCAAGTGACTTAACCACATCTCATAACAAAGCTGAAAAATACAAAAATATCCAGCAGCCAACAAGATAAAATTCACAATGCCTGGCATCTAATCAAAACTCAGTAGGCATATAAAGAAGCAGGAAAATACAATCCATAATAAGGAGATAAATCAATTAGGTAAATCCAAACTGGAACTGTCACGTTTGAGTTAACAGGCAAGGACATAAAAAAATGGTTACTGTGTATTCAAAATGCTCAAGGAAAATTTGAATATTTTTAAGATATTCAAAAGATGAACTTCTAGAGACAAAAACTACAATGTCAGGGTGAAAAACACACTGAATAGAATTAATAGCACATTAGATGTTGCAAAAAAAATGGTTAGTGGATTTAAACTCATGGTAACAGAGACTATCTAAAATAAAATAAAGTGATAAAAAATACTAGAGAAAAATGAACAGAGCATCAGTGAGCTGTGGAAGAACTTCACGCAATTTAATGTTCATGTAAATGAAGTCCCCAAAGGAGGGGGAACAGAAAAAATAGTTGAAGAAATAATGGTTGAAATTTTCCTAAATCAGATAAAAAACTATAAACTCATAAATGGCAAGAAATAGGCATGAAAAAAATTAAATGAGACTCCTTTGGATTTCAATGCCTGGGACATTCTCCTTTGACCTGCAGACTTAGTAATTTAAGATTGTTTTCCTCTTAACCACTCCCAGTACACGACTTGAACTTGCAGCAAACAATATTTACATAATCAAAATATTGTAAATGCTGCTTTTGAAAAAAGAACTCACAAGCAATCAGAGAAGTGACTGGGGAAAAAACAAGGTTCCTGCCTGCCTGCATCAAGTAAGTGTTCTGTCAATCAAGTTACTCTTAATTCTAAGGATAAATTTGGCATTAGATTGAAATTATGCTAACTCTATGGAAATATTCTGTAAGTAATATTTCTTGATAGTTTATTTTCCCCTTCATATTCTTAACCAAGTTGCAAACTTTTATGCTAAGTGGATTTATGGCCCCTCAAGAATTTCAATAACTCTAACAAACATTTTTTTCCTCACATGAAATGCTTCCATGCATGGCCAAATTGACCTATTGTAACATTTATTTTAGAACTAGTGTCGTGCAGGAGACCCTGCTCGCTGCGCCGTTTGTCCTGCAAGGCGTCCGGCAGGGTCTCTGCTCCCGCTCCCCACATAAGAACTCAGGATATGGTGAGGCCAAAAAGGAACACCCACGGAGCCATAGGTAGGGGAATCATACCACTATATTCTCTCTGGCGGCACTATACTCTCACTGGAGGCTGGATCCACACTGTCCGCAAACCGCCATCCACGCTTGCCAGCCCAGCCGCCATCTTCTTGCTAGCCCCCATTCTTTTCTCTCTCTGCTAGCATAGCCACAGCAGTTATATTAGTGGCCAATGGCTCACTGGTTACAGCTGACGGCCAACTAGCCACAGCTGATGGCCATCTATTACCCGAGCCAGCACCCCTCCAGCACCCCTCGACCTCACGTGAGGCCGAGAGCCTGTAAACTACTTTCTGGGGCTCTGCCCCCACAACTAGTAATGCAATTTAAAATGTGAGAATCTGCAAATGAGTAAAATTAATCTTTTTTTCTACTTGCATACATATACCCATGCCAATAACACTCAGACAGAATCCAGTCTTCCCATTCAGCAATAAAAGATGCATTTTGAACACAACCTGGGAGGTACAACTTTCATCCCAAGTTAATAATTTATCAAAATATTAACCATCTCCCAACACATCTAAATAGAAGTTCCACCATCTTACAAATAGGCTTTCTGATTCTATCCTTTATAAGTTATCCAAATACCCACAATTAAGCAAATAAATGAAAGACATTTTTAAAAACATACAATTAGATATCACTTATCCATCCAAATGCTACTAACTGGGAATGACAGTTCTGCTCCTTAGTGTAGAACCCCATGTTTAGAGAAAGTAGGACCAATCGCAGAACTGATTCTCTTTAGTGATAACAGCAGTGGTGAAATAGCTCACTTGAATCTCCAGCCCGAATTAGGGGCTACTGAAAAACCCAAACCAGAACTTTGAAGCCACTATATTAGTTCACCAACTTCACCCACTTCCATTTAATGATTAAAACTCTGTTTAACAGAGGCTAAGCCCATTTGGTCATCCTTTGAGTTCCAGAAATGCCAGGCAAACATTTAGTTTCACATGAGAGATCTCACTAACCCACATTTTTCAAGTATTCATTGAAGTTTCCCTTACCAAGGGCTGCTAATCATTATCATGAGAAGAGATGAGAATGCTGATCAGCTCATTTAAAATTAACTAACTCCACACAAGGAGAACCTCATTACCTGGACTTCAGCTTCCCTTTTCTGATCTTCATGACCAGAAGAGAAATTTTGCCTATTTACATTGATGTTTCCAGGACTCCTGCCCGCATTATTGATTACCATACTTTTTAACCAACTGGGTGGTCAACTTTCTTCCTGACACCTGCTCAAAACAATGCTGTGAAGGACTAATTAATTCAATCAAATAGGTGGCATATCTAGAACCACAAGTTGCAACTTTTAGTATGCTATTCACGTCCCTGAAAAAAAAAGCCCAAAAGCTTCCATTGCCTTCAGTTGTCAAATAGAATTCCCAGATTCATGGAGTTGTCATAACAACAGAAACCAAGAAAGCGCATTATACCAAGTTTCAGAAGTTTGCTTACCATCTAAAGGTAATTCAAGCAAAAATAGGGGAGAGAAAAATCTCAGAAATGCACTTTTCCCACAAGTAGTTATCCCAGATCTAAGCAATTTTAACTAAAATAAGGATTCTACTCTCCCTACTATGTGTAAGTTACCTTTTATTTGTTCTTTTAGTTTTGAAAGAAGGCCTTTGAAATGACTATCACAAAATTTGGACAAATATGCAAATTGAAAATGTGTTCAGAATGTACATATTCAGTTACGTTCTTGATCATACACAAAAATATACATAACAGAATTAAGCTTCTTAGGAAATAAAACAGTATAATATTAATATGCATAATGGAAAAAGATACATATGTAGCATAATTTATACCGAAATTAAATATAATCTAACAAAGCTGGAGAAGCAAAAAAGATTCACGTGTAGTTCATGTAAGAACTTTAAAAATCAGACAGTCATACGACATTAAGTTTTCAAATTGGGTCCTTCATCTTTGCCATATCAAATCTTCATATTTTATGGGTCCAAAACTCACAGTAGTTCTTATCTCGTATATGCTGTCCTAAGAAACAAAGCAGCATTTTGCCTGATTCTTGCCCTTTCTTTATACATCAAACCTACTGCTATTTAGGGTGGCATCACAAGAAAAACAAACCAAAGAAATAGAAAATTCAGAAACTGTACAATAAAATGAGAATGGCTATTTGTCTAAGACGTTTACAAGGGCTGCAGCATTTAAAAAGAGAATCTATATATTGCAGGCTCTTTACAAAAACTACAGAATTGACTGAAACCATGAAGTTCAATTAAAAGCCTAAAGTTTTCCAGTTTTTAATCTTACCTTTTTGTGCAGCAAGACAGAAGACTGGATTTAGAGTTTGGAGACTTAAATTCTGCTTGGGGTTCTACAATAACCAGGTAAGTTAACTCGAAGTAACTCCTTAAACCACCCTCTCTGGACCTCAGCTTTCCTCAGCTGTAGAATTAGTGTGACCTCTACAAATGTTCATAGCTCCTTCTATGAATCCTTCTGATTTTGATAAGGGATTAGTAACTCTTAATTCAATCAATTCCTGCCTTTCACCAGTCACCCAATAAGAAATCTGTCCATTTAAGATGCTGAGAAAATATCATTCATTTTAATATTAGCTATTTTTAAGTACACATAATAAAAATGAAAATTATTTTTAAAATAAAACCTTTATTCTAAACCATCCAACATAGCTCAAATTCAAATATAAATTATCCAATGTTTTTAATTTTATAAGTCACCATTCCCCCCAAATACTGTAAGTAACCAAGGAACTAAAGCTGTTAACATACGAATAGTGAACTCTGTCACCCAGGCCCAGGAGACTGACAAATTCAAATTTCTTCTAATTTTTGTACTTTATTGGCAAACTTCTAAAAAGCTAACCTTGAAAATGACACAAGACATTTTAACACACAAAATGAGCATTATAATTCTTGATATTCATTAAAGAACACTAAATATAGGGGCTCTACTCCCCCAAAAAATATTTTGCTTGATATATTTTACAAGTGTTTTCAGAACACTAATTTCTGGAATTAATTTACAGTGTTCTTTGCACTAGACATCTGTAGTTGCATTAGTTTCCAATTGCAACTATAACAAATTACAACCACCTTAATGGCTTAAAACCACACAAATTCGTTATTTTACCGTTTTCAAGACGAGAAGGTTGTAGTGGGCGAATATCAAGGTGTTGTCAGGGCTGCATTCCTTCTGGAAGCTCTGGGGGAGAATATGTTCTTTGTCTTGTCCAGCTTCTAGAGGCTACTCGCATTCCTTGGCTCATGGCCCCTTCCATTTTTAAAGCCACTACAGTCAGTTGAGTTTTTCTCATACTGTAACTCGTTAACTCTCCTGCCACCCTCTTTCACTTATCTCCTTTGTGATTACACTGGGCTCACCTGAGTATTCCCATAGTTTAAGGTCAGTTGATTAGCAAACCTAATTCCACCTATAACCTTAATCTGCCCTTGCCATGGTAACATATTCATTCACAGGTTCTGGGAATTAGGACACGGACAAGTGGAGGAGACGTTCCGCCTACCTCAGCATCCATTATGTATTTACTGAGAAAGCCTACTAAGAGTACAAAGACGGACAAGCCCTACGGGAGTCAATTTAACAGGGTCAGCAAAAAAAAAACAATTCAGTGGAAAAAACAGAGAGATAAACACAGGAACACTTAGCAACAAAAGGCAGATGTACAAGGGATTTTACAAAATAATAATTAAAAATACAACTGTCTGAAACCACATGCTATTAGAGAGAATAGTTCTGCATACTTGAATATCATTTTGAGGAAAGCACCCAGTAAAATAAGCCACAAAGAATGAGGTCATTATCAATCAGAATTTCGGAGCTTGATGCAATCTTAGTTACTGAAATTGATGGTCAACTGAGAACCAGAGATACTATAACTTTTCTAAGATCACTTGGCTAGTTAATTTCATAAATAGGCCTGTCGTGCGGGAGACCCTGCTCGCTGCGCCATTTGTCATGCAGGGAGGCCTGCGGGGTCTCTGCTCCCACTCCCCATACAAGAACGCAGGATATGGTGAGGCCAAAAAGGAACACCCACGGAGCCATAGGTAGGGGAGTCATACCACTATATTCTCTCTGGCGGCACTATACTCTCAATGGAGGCTGGATTCACACTGTCCGCAAACCACCATCCACACTTGCCAGCCCAGCCACCATCTTCCTGCTAGCCCCCATTCTTTCTCTCTTCTCCACTCTCCTCTGTAGCCGCAGCAGTTATATTAGTGGCCAATGGCTCAATGGCTACAGCTGACAGCTAATCAGCCACAGCTGATGGCCATCTACTACCCGAGCCAGCACCCCTCCACGTGAGGCTGAGAGCCTGTAAACTACTTTCTGGGGCTCTGCCCCCACAAGGCCTTTCGCCCATTCTTGATTTCTGGTCAAAATATTAAATGATATAGCACAGAGAATAAATTAAGTTTAGTGCAGTATGTTTAAGAAATAAGAGTAACATGTAATGACACTGAAAATATCAACTGCAGATTTTTCCAATTATAAGTCCTGCGGCTTATATAGTTATAATGTTTAGCTATTTGGCAAATTCACCTTTGTACAATACTCTACTGCTCAAAGATGTAAATATGAGACACCATATTACATTCATACATTATATCATTGAGATCTCCTATATGCCAGGCATGTCCTAGGTGAAAGGGACGCAGCAATGAAAAACAACAACAAAAAAAATGTCCTGCTGTTATGGATCTTCAATTCTTGTGAAGGATCAGGGGAACAGATGAAAAACAAGTAAATAAATATACCATGTGTCAGGAAAAGGTTGTATTTAGTAGTGTAAGGATATGAAGGAAAACTGAAGATGTGCATTCTCAATGTCCTCAGAGAGGATGCTATATGTTTTGGACAGAATAACTTGATAACCTTTAGATAGACAGTGAACTCCACAAAGGACGTGTAAAAAGGGTCTTCCAGGGAAAGCAGGACTAGTGAAATGAGTGGGTGGATTTGTTTTGTGAGCTGGAGCACCAGAGTTTGGGCAGCAGCAAAATTTCTTGAAACAAGAAAAAAAGGCCTGGAGCTGCCACCAGAGGGCTAACTTCTCCACCCTTCCCCCAGGCAGCGCCTCACCTCCCCAGGCAATGTCTGGCCAACAATTATCTAAAGAACAGGAGACAAATCGTTATCCTGAAGGGAGCACCCACTTATCTTGACATTTTCTACGTCCATTATGTAACTCCAATAATTTTAAAGAAAACATTTGAAGTCAAACTAGTTCATGCCAGTCAAAAACTATTCAAATCCAAGAGAGAGATCATGAACAAACCTCAAATGCAGAAAAATACTACAAGTTAATATCAAACCTTATACTTTCTTCTAACAAAGGAGTCACAAAATATTGAAACACCTCATGGCCATGGCGATATATATTCTAAGGATAAATCAAAGTTGAAATTTTCTATTTTAAACTTTAAGAACGAAATTATTCCCTAAAATATATCCACATTTAAAAGGATAACTCTTAAATCAACCTGCAAGAGCAGTCTTATGAAAGTATAAATGTATTTATTTAAAAAACAATACTACATAGCACACCTATACCTCTTAAAGATGATTAAAATAATCTAAGAGGCAAAGCTAAAGTAAGCAGCATAATAGCCATGTTAATCATATGTTACTTTTACAGTAAGACAAGTGCCATTTACAAAAAAATCTGCAGTACTTAGGGATACTTTGAATAATTCAGTTATATTTTCAAAGTAAATTGTTTGTGAACCTTTAATTTGGTACTGAATAAACCAAATCAATCAACTTGCTTTTCCAATTATTCATTTATTTGCTTAGCCTTTATAAAGTTTCTCCAGAAAAAGTACTGAGGTGGCTTATTTTCAGGTTAAGAAAACTAGTACTACACATCCTATACTATGTCCACTATATAGCCATATCATTTTCAAGAATGCACATAAATAATACCCACTGGATAATTTACAACCTAGGATAAAATGAGCTTTCTGCAATAATTTACAAGTACTGAGGACTAATTTTATGAGATTGGAGGGTCTCATCACATAAAAGAGCGGTATGTCACATCAAGACAATGGGTTCCACCGAAAGAAACTAAATATATAAAACTCTAAATCTCTAAATCACAAAAATTAGGCAGGAGTTTCCATTCCAAAAGGAGGCTTCACTTTAGAAAAATAATTCACTGTATGATTTCTCTAAATAGCGACATTATATCATACATTCAAATTATGGCTTAATTTAGATATTTGAGGGACAAGAGTTAATAAAATGTGTTCTAATACATGGCATTACATTTTTAAAATTTATTTATTTTTAATTGTGGTAACATACATATAATATACAAGTTATCATTTTTACCATTTTTAAGAGTACGGTTCATTTTCAATAAGTACATTTACATTGTTGTGCAACCATCACCACCATCATCTCTAGGACTTTTCATGTTCCCAATTTGAAATCTACCCATCAAACACTAACACAACTTCCCTTTCCCACCAGCCCCTGGCAACCACCATTCTACTTTATTGTCTATATGAATTTGACAACTCTAGGTACCTCATAGAAGAGGAATTATACAATATTTGTCCTATTGCAACTGTCTTATTTCACTGAGCATAATAGCTTCAAGGTTCATCCATGCTGTGGCACATCAGACTCCAGAGTTCCAAAATAGTTACATCAGGCAGATTCTGCTGGTGCAACTGTTGTCTAGGCAGGGACACAGATTCCTGGTGCTTCCGATTCTGCCATCTTCCTTCTAGCTCCCCCAGTCCATTCTATTACGTTTTGTAAGTTCTATGAGAACACAGCCCATGTCTACTACACAGGCACATTATATCAAATCAACTGAAAGGGCAGATATTTTGATATTTAAGAAGTTACTATGAAAGAATATGCATTTTTACTTGCTGCCACAATTATATATCTAGACTATTTTGAAGTTCAGTTCTAACCAAAGTATTTTTCTTTCTAAAAACATCAAGAAATAATATTGCAAAATGGAAACCAAAAATTATAAGTACAGCTCATTTTATGAGAAATTCCTTGAAAGCCAGGGAATAATTTGTAACAAAACCACAAATGGAATTCCAAATAAATTCCCTTAAAAGTTATTCCCTGTGAAAATCAATTGTCTCGTGACATGTTTTCCTCCATATCTTCAAAATTAAGGTTAGATAAATGGAATCATTTGGTGGAGGGAAAAAAAACATAAAACTCTTGAGAAATTCCACTTCCCATAATGACAGATCAAGTGATACAGACCCTCCCATTGTGGTTAACTGGAAAAGATGGGGATAATACTGAGGAGAGGGGAGGGGAGGGGAGGGGAGGGGAGGGGAGGGGAGGAGGAAAGAGGAAGGAAGGAAGGAAGGAAGGAAGGAAGGAAGGAAGGAAGGAAGGAAGGGAGGACGAAAGGGAAAGAAAAAGGAAAGGGGAGGGAAGGAAGGTAGGGGAAAGGAAAGGAAAGATCTGCTTAGAGGCATGAGAGAATTACAAGAGACTGAAGGACTGCCAAGCCAGGATACAGTGGAGAACAGAAGATGAGGAAGGTGAGGGCAGCACTTGGGGCCTTTTCCATGGGAACAAGATTTAAGTGTGAGGCATCTGAGAACCCAAGTCATGTTCTTGACAACCTCTCAGCTAAACGCTAGAGAGTCAGGCATTGGCATTATGTAAGATTACATTATACTGAATAGATGTGTCACAAAAGTTACCATCCAAATAGGCAGCAAAGATGTGAAAAGATGCTCAACCTCATCAGTAATCAATGACATGCATATTAAAACCACAATGAACTGCTGCTCCACATTTAAAACCACAATGAAATTCTCACCCGAATGGCTACAAAGAAAAAGACTGACTACCTATTATTGACAAGGTTATGGAGCAACTGAAAAACTCTTAGATTACTGACAGAGTACAAGGGCGTATGACACTTTTGAAAACTAATTGGCAATATCTTCTAAAACTAAACATATTCTTCCTGTGTATCATTTCATCCCTAGGTACACACCCAAAAGAAATCAGTCCACCAAAGAACATGCACATCATTCGTAGCAGCTTTATTCGTAATAGCCAAAAGATAAAACTAACATAAATAAAAATTAGAATAGATAAATTGTGGCATATGCATTCAGTAGAATACTCCAGAGCAAACAGAGAGCAAATGTGTGGCAATAAACATGTTCAGATAAAACTAAACAAGCTAGTGTCCAGTAGAAATTGTACTACAAATCATGTTAAAGGAACATTTTCAGGATGAAGATAAATATTACATAGAAACTTGGCTGTTCAAGAAGGAATGAAGAGCTCAAAAAATGGTAACTATGTAAATAGATTCACAAATAGATTTTTCTTCTTAATTTCTTTAAAATACATATGGCTGTTTAAAACAAAAATTATAACATTGTACTGTGGGGTTTATAATGTAGGTAGATGTAACACTTATGACAACTGTATTATAAAGGATGGAGGATGGTAGTAAATGGATCTAAATGGTTGCAAGGCCTTTCTTTTTACATGAAGTGGCACAATCATAACTCTAAATAGACTGGGATACCTGGAGGATGTATCGTGTATGAGGTATTTTAGATACCTCATATAAGATATCTTACATTTCCTCATATAAGGAAAAACCTGTATTAAAATTGTAATACTCAATATATACCGATAACAAAAGATGAATACAAGTCATGTGTATACATTTTTTGGCACCCCAATATTTGTCCAAACCCATAGAATGTACAAAACCAAGAGTGAGTCCTAACGTAAATTATGGACTTTGGGTGATTACGATGCATCAATGTAGGTTCAGCAATTGGAACCCACATACCACTCTGGTTGGGAAAGATGGTAATGATTATGCATTTGTAGAAACAGAGAATATATGGGAAATCTCTGTGCCTTCTGCTCAATTTTGTTGTGAACCTAAAACTGCTCTGAAAAATAAGTTTATTGAAAATCAAAAGAAAATAAAAACAGATGAGACAAAAACACACAGTGAAATTATAGCTCTAAATCCAACTATATCAATAATTACATTAAATATTTGTTGGAACGAAGCACTTCAATTAAAAGGCAAGGATAGTCAAGAGTAGAAAGGATAGGGGGCCGGCCCGGGGGCTCAGGTGGTTAGAGCTCCATGCTCCTAACTCCAAAGGCTGCCGGTTTGATTCCCACATGGGCCCATGGGCTGTCAACCACAAGGTTGCCAGTTGAATTCCTCTACTCCCGCAAGGGATGGTGGGCAGCGCCCCCTGCAACTAAAATTGAACACGGCACCTTGAGTTGAGCTGCCGCTGAGCTCCCAGATGGCTCAGTTGGTTGGAGCCCGTCCTCTCAACCACAAGGTTGCCAGTTCAACTCTTCGACTCCCGCAAGGGATGGTGGGCTGTGTCCCCTGCAACTAGCAACGGCAACTGGACCTGGAGCTGAGCTGCGCCCTCCACAACTAAGACTGAAAGGAGAACAACTTGAAGCTGAATGGCACCCTCCACAACTAAGACTGAAAGGACAACAACTCGACTTGGAAAAAAAAAAAGTCCTGGAAGTACACACTGTTCCCCAATAAAAAAAAGTCCTGTTCCCCTTCCCCAATAAAATCTTTAAAAAAAAAAAAAAAAAAAGACAGTAGAAAGGATAAACTATGGCACAGTCATACCATAGAAAACTTTCAGCAATGAAAATCAATAAATTGTAGCCATTTATAATATGGATGAACTTAAAATTTTGAGGGAGAAAAGCCAGACCCAACAGATTATATATTGTATAATTACATGAAATTTAAAAGAAGGCAAAACCCAACAAGGTATATAGGGATTCATACACATATAGGTGGTAAAACTATTAACATATAGCAAACTAAGACAGATATTACCATACAAATGAGGAGAATTGTGACCTTCAAAGGTAAGGAGTGGGCACGAAAGGAGTATTTCTCGGGTACTGACAATATTTTTTTCTTTCTTGACCTGAGTGGTGTAAATAATTTATTATTCACCTCTACATTTGTTGTATCTGTGTTATACTTCACAATTTAAAATGTTAAAAAAAAAAAAGCAGAAAATTACTCTGAACTGATTGACTAGATTATTTTAAGACTAAAAACTGTGAACTTGAAAATGTTAGGATAGAAATAGTCACAATAAGAGGACAAAAAAAGCATGTATTTAGAAACGGCACTCATGGTGATAACACACAGAATAATTCTATTCCAAAAATTAAGTGCCACAAAATTCTCAAATTCATAAGCATCATAAATGATATAACATCCCCTGATTAGCTACTTTCTAAATATTAAATTCTCATTTTGGAATAGATAATACAAGTTTACAACAGTGAGGTCAATTTCTCCAAAAGGTTTGGGTTCTTCTTTACTCCAAAAACTTTATAGTCTTATGTTAAACACTAGTGTAAGACCTTTTAAATGACATTCCTTGGTACATTTTGAGTTACTAGAATACTGGACAACTTTAAAATAGCCAAGAACATGACTGAAAGAATGCTAGCTTTATATACTACAGTTTTTGTTTTCTTAATTAAAAATTACTGTGAAAATCATTGGTCAGGCCAATTTAACAGCTTTAAGTACCTTAATCTACAAAATTCAAGTAGGTATAGAACTTTTTCATCCAAAGATTAACCTCTCCCGACCTCCATCACAACAACAAAAATAAGAAAAACTAACATTTTTAAATAGCTTTCTTCTTCTCTATCATTAACTCCAATTTTCCCCAGTCAGAGGCTGGGTAGGCAAGGTGTGTTCTCTCGTCGGGTGGAAGTAATAAAGCTGGATATGAGCTTACTGAGATATGGGAAACCTTTATAAAGCATGGAATGCAGAGGGTACAGCTGAAGGAATGCTTCATCTTCCACTTTTCGAAGCACTGAACTCAAGTGTCACGTCTTCTGTTGACAAAATGAGCACAATAAAAAGGCACTTTCACCTTGGGGCAGTGGAAAAACTGGTCATTTGAAGACATCTGTTTCTAATCTCCAGATAATTTAATTCCAATACATGTCCTTTTGAGAACGTGTGGTTTTTGTGTGTGTGTGTGTTTTTGTTTTGGTTTTGGTTTTGGTTTTTTGTTTTTTGTTTAATTTTGGTGCTGGATGAAAGTAGGTTTGTTTCTTTCTGATTCCACCTTTCCAATCTATTAGTTAGTTCTCCAGTAGACTCTGGCACTGGTCCAAATCGCACAAAACTCCTAAACTCCTGAATCAGAAAAGGTCTTTGTATTTATGCAGAGTAGGGTCAGAGGCCCTGGATCTGCTTTAAAAATAAAAAAAATAAAAAAAAATCTAACTGCTTCATCACCATGGCCAATCATCATTTCTCAACTTGCAAAATTGGAAAACTAATTTCTTAAGGGTGCTCATGAGATACTAAGTAATGTGAAACTCTTCAAAAATATGTATTACAGCTAAATGAGTCTATCCTGATTTACAGCATAATAAATATACCGTATTTGTTTGTTAATGCTGCCATAACTGTGTACCTCAAACAGGATGGCTTAACAGAAATTTACTGTTTCACAGTTCTGGAGGCCAGAAGTCGAAAATCAAGGTGCTGGTTTCTTTTGAGGGCTAGAAAGGATGGCTAGGTTCTCCGTATGTCTCCTCACATTGTCTTCCCTCTATGTGTGTCTCTGTGTCCAAATTTCCCCTTTTATGTAAGGACACCAGTTATATTGGGTCACAGCCCTTGTTAATGACTTCACTTTAGTTTGCTTCCCTATTTAAGATCCTGTCTCCAAACAACATCACATTCCAAGATACTGGGGGTTAGAACTTGAACATATGAATTTTGGGTGGACACAATTCAATCTATAACACATACAGACATGTATGTGTGTTTATCATATATACAAGTACGTGCATGCATTATGTATATGAGTATGTATGGATAACTAGAACCACTTACAATTCTTGAGAATTTAATTATACTGAATAACATTATTCATACCACTTTTGAAGTTCCTCATACCTCTCAATGTGTATTTGTAACACAGTGTGACACATTTCTATTTCTTTCTAGAAACAACTCAGATCACACATACACATCCATGCTTCATTGCTAAACAGAGGTGTTTCAAGCCAAGGAGACCAAAACAAACATTCAAAATAGGGCATATTTTCAAATGGAGGTAAAGATTATAGTGTAACCAAAAGGAATGTGCAAGCCAGCAATAATTTAATTTAGTTGCTCAGCCAAACCATGATAGTCCACTTTAAAAATATGGAAACTTGAGAAAGTGATACTGTTACAATTGTTAAAATGGAATGCAAGACCATTTCTTTTAAACTTCAAGTCACACAAATCCATTTTGTATATTTATTTTTTAAAAGAAACGTCTATTCAGCACATTTGGGATTTGAGAGCTTGAAAATAACTGAATCCTTTTTCCTGTTATGTGCATGCTAATACCAAATGTAAATGCTCTAACGAGGTTCCAGTTACCGCAGGATTCTGCCTTCACGCAGACTTATTTTTATGCATCTCTCAGAAGGAAATACTCATGGTTTAGGTTTCAATGGTTGAATGCTTTCACCTTTATGAAATATAGCCAAGTGCTCGCCTTTTAAGCTATTAACAAAAGATAAAGAACCAGTTTGACTCTTCAAGTGCCTTTGCTCTTTCATTTTTAAAACGTCTAAATAGTTTTTAAAAAGATCATGCCTATTCATATAGGCAAGTCTGTCTTACCAGGTAAAAAAGTCAGATAACAGCACACAGGATGTTTTCTTTTTTATAGTGTTATTGTGGTCAAAAACACAGAACGTAAAGTTTGCCATCTCGACCATTTTTAAGTGTGCAGTACAGTAGTGTCAACTGTACACACATTGTGCAACAGATCTAAGTTTTTCATCTGTAAAACTGAAACTCTATATTCACTGAACAACTTCCCTCTTCCCCCAACTCCCAGCCCCAGGCAACCACCATTCTACTTTCTGTTTCTAAGAGATGGACTATTTTAGATACCTGATCGAAGTGGAATCATGCAGTATCTCTTTGTGATGGCTTATTTCTCTTTTCACTTAGCATAAGGTCCTCAAGGTTCATCCATGTTGTAGCATATGACAAGATTGCCTGCTTTTTAAGGCTAAATAACACTCCATTGTATATATAGTATATACCACATTTTCTTTGTCCACTTATCTATTGATGGACATTTAGGCTTCTTCCACCTATGGTGAATCATGCTACAGTGAACATGGGTGTGCAGGGAGCTCTTTGAAATGCTGTTTTCAATTATTTTGGATATATACCCAAAAGTAGGATTCTGGATATATGATAATTCTATTTTTAATTTTTCAAGGAACTTTCATATTGTCTTGCATAGCAGCTGCACCATTTTACATTCCCACTAAAAGTACACAAGGGTTCCAATTTCTCCACGTCCTCGCCAACACTTAATTTCTGGTTTTTTGGTAATGACCATCCTAACAAATGAGAGTTGTTATCTTACTGAGGTTTCGAATTGGATTTCTCTAATGATTATTTGATGCTGAGCATCTATCCATGTATTTGTTGGCCATCTGTATATCTTTTTTGGAGATATGTCTATTTAAGTCTTTTGCCTATTTTTTATTATGTTGTTTTTTATTGAGTTGTAGTTCTTTCGTATATTACAGATATTAATTGCTTATCAGATATATTGTTTGAAAACATTTTCTCCCATTTTGTAGATTGTCTTTTCACTCTGTTGTTTGTTTTGCTGTACAGCAGTTTTTCAGTTTAAATGTCATTCCATTTGTCTACTTTTGTTTTAGGTGCTTGTGCTTTTGGTGTTATATACAAGAAAGAATGGCCAAATCCAATGTCATGAAGTTTTTCTCCTACATTTTCTTATAGAAGTTTTATAGTTTCAGATCTTACATTTAGGTCTTTAATCTATTTTTGAGTTAATTTTTGTATATGGTGCAAGGCAAGGGTTCAAGTGAATTCTTTAGCATGTGGATATCCAGTCTTCCTAACACCATTTCTTGAAGAGATAATTTTTTCCCCATTGTGTGTGTAGTCCTAACACTTTTGTCAGAGATCATTTGACCATATATGGATAAGTTTATTTCTGGGTTCCCTATTGTGTTCCATTGGTCTATATGACTGTGTTTATGCCAATATCATACTATTTTGATTACTGCAGCTTTGTAATTACTGCCGCTTTTTTTTTTTTTTATTTACTGGGGTGACAATTGTTAGTGAAATTACATAGATTTCAGATGTACAATTCTGCATTACATCATCGATAAATCCCATTGTGTGTTCACCACCCAGAGTCAGTTCTCCTTCCATCACCATATTTTTGATCCCCCTTACCCTCATCTCCCACCCCCCAACCCCCTTACCCTCTGGTAACCACTAAACTATTGTCTGTGTCTATGAGTTTTTGTTTCTCATTTGTTTGTCTTGTTCTTTTGCTGTTTTTGGTTTATATACCACATATCAGTGAAATCATATGGTTCCCTGCTTTTTCTGTCTGACTTAGTTCGCTTAGCATAATACTCCCAAGATCCATCCATGTTGTCACAAATGTTTCTATATCATCTTTTCTTACCGACGAATAGTATTCCATTGTGTACATATACCACAACTTCTTTATCCATTCATCTATCGAAGGACATTTTGGTTGTTTCCATGTCTTGGCCACCGTAAACAAAGCTGCAATGAACATTGGAGCACACGTGTCTTTATGGATAAATGTTTTCAGATTTTTTGGGTAGATACCCAGGAGAGGGATTGCTGGGTAATATGGTAATTCTATTCGTAATTTTTTGAGGAACCTCCACACTGCCTTCCATAACAGCTTACTGCAGCTCTTGAAGTCAGGAAGTTTGAAGCCTCAAGCTTTCTTCTTCTTTCTCAACATTTTTTCAGTGTTTGGGGTCCTCTGATATTCCATATGAATTTAATAATAGTTTTTTTTTCCATTTTTGTAAAAAATTATATTGAATTTTGATAAAATTTGCATTGAATCTATAGATCACTTTGGGTAGTATGGACATTTTAACAATATTAAGTCTTCCAATCCATAAAAACATGATGTCTTTCCATGTAGTTGTGTCTTCTTTAATTTCTTTCAGTAACATTTTATAATTCTCAATGTGCAAGCCTTTCTTTTCACCTTAGTTAAGTTTATTCCTGAGTACATTATTTTTGATGCTACTATAAATGGAATTTTCTTAATTTCCTTTTCAAATTGGTCATTATTAATACATAGAAACACAACTGATTTTTGCATGTTGATTTTGTATCCTGCAGCTTTGCTAAATTCATTTATTAGTTTTAAAATTTTTTGTGGAATCTTTCTATACGCAAGATCATGTCATCTGCAAACAGAAATAATTAATCCTTTCTTATTTTGATGTTTTTCATTTGTTTGGTTTTTGTTTTTAGCCTGATTGTCCTGGCTGGGACTTCCAGAACAATGTTAAATAGAAGTGGTAAGAACAAGCATCCTTGCCTAATTTCTGACCCTGGAGGAAAAGTTTTCAGTTTTTCACCACTGATTGATGTTGGCTGTGGGCTTTTCATGGGTAGCCTTTATTACACTGAGATAATTTCCTTCTCTTCCCAGTTTCTTGAATGTTTTTATTATGAAAGAATGTTGAATATTGTCAAATGCATTTTCTGCATCAATTGAGATGATCATGTGGATTTTGTCCTTCATTCTGTTAATCTGTTGTATTACATTTATTGATTTTTCTAATGTCGAACCATTCTTGAATTTCAACAATAAATCCCACTTAGACATGATGTATAATCCTCTTATTGCTGACTTTGGCTTCCTAATAATTTGTTGAGGATTTCTATATCAATACTTATCAGGGATTCTGATCTGTAGTTTTCTCGTAGTACCTTTGATTTTGGCATCAGAATAATGGGGTCCTTCTAGAATGAGTTTTGGAAGTGATGCTTCCTCAATTTTTTGTAAGAGTTTGAGAAGAATTGGTGTCAGTTATTCTTTAAATATTTAGTAGTATTCTCCAGTGACGCCATCTAGTTCTGGGCTTTTCTTTGTTGGGAGTTTTTTTGGGTAATGATTCAATCTCATCACTAGTTATAGCTTTGTTCAGAATTTTTTTATTTCTTCATGATTCAATCTTGGTAGATGTCTATGTTTCTATAAATTTATCCATTTCTTCTAGGTTAACCAATTTATTGGCATAAGATTGTTGACAGTAGTATTTATAATCCTTTTTATTTCTGGGGCATCAGTTATAATGTCTCTTCATTCGTTTCTGATTTTTATTGAGTGTTCTTTTTTTCTTAGTGTGGCTAAGACTTTGTCAATTTTATTGATCTTTTCAAAGAACCAACTCTTATTTGATTTTTCCATTGTTTTTCTATTCTCTATTTCATTGATTTCTGCCTTAATCTTTTTTTTATTTCCTTCCTTCTGCTAACTCTGGGTTTAGTTTGTTCTTCTTTTTCTGCTTCCCTGAATTGTAAAGTTAGACTGATTAAAATTTTTTTTTTTTTAATGTAGGCATTGACCACTGTAAACTTCCCTCTTTTTATGGCTTTTCCTGCATCCCATAGTTTTGATAGGTTGTGTTTTTGTGTTCCGTGTCTTACAATATTTTCTAATTTCCCGTGTTTTCTTCTTTGATCCATTAATTGTTCATCAGTGTGTTTAATTTCCACGTATTTGTGAATTTTCCAATTTTCATTTTGCTGTTGATTTCTAGTTTCATTCTATTGTGGTCAGAAAAGATACTTAGTACGACTTCAATCTTCTTAAATTTGTTAAGACTAGTTTTGTGACCTAACATGTGCTCTATCCTGGAGAATGTTCCATATGCACTTGAGAAGAACGTGTATTCTGTTGTTGGGTAGTGTGATCTGTATATGTCTGTTAGGTCCAATTAATATATAGTCAAGCCCTTCCTTGTTAACCTTCTGTCTGGTTGATCAATCCCTTATTTACAATGGGATGTTGAAATCTCCTACTATTATCGTATTACTATGTCTCCTTTCAATTCTGTCAGTGTTTGCTTTATATAATTGTGTGTTCCGCTGTTAAGTGCATATATTATAATTGTTTTATCTTCCTGGTGAATTGAGACTTTTATCATTATATAATGACCTTCTTTGTCTCTTGTGATAGTTTTTTACTTAAGGTTTATTTATCTGAGATAAGTATGGCCACCCCTGCTCTCGTTTGCATTGAATATCTTTTTCCATCTTCTAATTTTCAGTCTGTATATGTCCTTATATCTAAAGTGAGTCTCTTGTAAACAACATATATTCAGATCTTGGTTTTTTTTAATCCATTCAGTCACTATGTATCTCGATTGGGGAATTTAATCTATTTACATTTAAAGTAGTTACTGATAGGGAAGGAGTTTCTATTGTCATTTTATGAACAGTTTTTTGACATCTTGCAGGTATTATGACCATCTTTTCCTCTCTTGCTGCCTTCCTTTGTGTTTCATTGATTTTTTTTTATACTGACATGTTTTGACTCCTTTTCCATTTTCTTCTATGCATCTTCTATATGTATTGTCTTTACCAGAGAGCTTTATTTTTCATATGCTTCTCTGTTGCTGTATAGTGTTCTTTTGTTTCAACATGAAGGACCCCTTTAACAATTCTTGTAAGGCACATTTAGTGGCTCCCACAGCTTTTATTTACCCAGAAAGGTCTTTATTTCTCCTTCATTTCTAAAGGACAGTTTTGCCAGATATAGTATTCTTCGTTACAGGTTTTTTTTTGTTTTGTTTTTTAGCATTTTAAATATATCATTCCACTCAACTTCTGGCCTGTAATGTTTCCAAGAAATCTGCTGAAATTCTTATGGGCAATTCCTTGTCCATAACACATCATTTTTCTCTCACTGTTTTCAAAATTCTTTGTCTTTGACTTTTGACAGTTTGATTATGTCTACGGCCATACCACCCTGAACGCGCCTGATCTCGGAAGCTAAGCAGGGTCGGGCCTGGTTAGTACTTGGATGGGAGACAGTTTGATTATAACACGTCTCAGTATGGACTTCTTTGGGTTCATCCTAGTTGGAGTTTCTCAGCCTTCTTGAATTTGGATGTCCATTTTCTTCTTTAAATTTGAGAAGTTTACTGCCATTATATCTTCAAATAAGCTCTCTGCTCATCTCTCTCTTTTCTGGGACTCCCATATTGTGTATATTGGTCCACTGATAGTATCCCATAAGTCCTTTGGGATTTTTTCACTTTCCTAGATTTTTTTCTTTCATTCCTCTGATTTAATAATTTCAAATGAACTCTTTTCAAGTTTACTCATCCTTTCTTCTGCTTGATCAAGTGTGATACTGAGCTCCTCTAGTGAACATTTCAATTCAGTTACTGTATTCTTCTGCTCCACAATTTCTGTTTGGTTCTTTTGTAGTTTCTATCCCTTTGTTGATATTCTCATTTTGTTTTTTTGTTTATGCTTCACTTTCCTTATTTCATTTACTTATTTATCTGTGTTCTCTGGAAGCACACTGAGCTTCTTTAAGATGATTATTTTGAATTCTCTGTTGGGTAATTCATAGTACTCCATTTCTTTAGGGTCAGTTTCTAAGAATTTATTTTGCTCCTTTGATTAGGCAATGTTTCCCTGATTTTTCATGTGCCTTGTTATTTGTGTTGTTATTTTTTTGTTGTGACTTTTGCATTTAAATAAATAGCCATCTCTCCCAGTCTTTACGGACTGGCTTCATACACAGGAAGACTTTCACCAATAAACCTCCCTAGAGATTCTGGGGGTGTCTCAAACCTTTAACAAAGATGCATCTTCTCTGGGCTTATGCATGTAGTTTTCCAATTAGAAAAGATTGCTAGTTTATTTTTCATGAGGCTTTTAGTGGTTTTTTTTTGGTACCTCTCATGTCTGTCTTTAGTACTGCAGGTTATCTGGCACAACCACGAGGTATTAAGCTCTTTTTGTTCTCAGTGGCCCCCAGGCATCTGAAGTATGCCAGTTCCCCATCAGTGCTCCAAGTCAGATGAAACAGAAGTCAATCCCTAGGGTAGCCACACATACACACACACACACACACACACACACACACACACACGAACACACACACAGTGGGAATGTTGGACATACATTCCACTGTTCTCTTTCCCTTTCAAGAGGAAGCAGTACTTTGGGCTTTTCCTCCGAATTGCTGGCTTTGCTGGCTTGTGGTAGGAACTGATGTAGATTAAATGAAACCACTTTTATTACCCATTTCAATGCAGCTGTTCTTGGCTTTGAGTTTGCTTGGGCATTCTCATAACAGCTTTTTGAACTGTGCACTATTATTAAGTAGGTGCTTCTGTAGGAGAGCAAGGCCTTCCTATTCCATCATATTCCTGACCACAGATAGGTTTATTTCTGTAATCTCCTGTTATAGCAAACTCAGCAGAAACATACACAACAGCAGTCTTCAAGATTTTATAGTAAAGATTTTGATTTAGAACAAAGCATATGAAATATTTTAAACATCTCTATCTCCCTTTCTGATTTTTGTTTGCGTTTAAAGTGTATAAGGATATTGTACTGAACATCTCATCTTATACGCCATCTCACCTCCACTACACTTCATCTCTGATTCCAGCCAGGCTACAATAACTGCAGGCATCAACCCACTTTGTGCTGACAGTGCCTCATCTCAAGCTTACCCCACACACACTACCATTTCCTGCCCTGGGAGCTGACTAGATTCCTGCAGGGGCTGGTAGATGTCCCATATGTGTCACCTAGAAGTGCAGGGAAGGCAATCCCCATGTGGTAACCCTCAATCCTCTTCAAAGAGGAACAGAAGTTGATAAACACTTCACTTTTTAGTCCCTGGGATGGATGATTTAAGTATGTAGTCTCTGGGACTCACCAGAAACAGCAGTCACACTCATAAGTAACCATCTCCATAATGTGTCATTGGATTGGCTTTACCTACTTCCCTATGTGACTCTCCACACTCCCTCACTTCCTCTCCTTGAGAGCACATTCCAAATAAACAAGCTGTCACAAGCCCTTGTCTTGTGCCAGGCTAAGGCACATATTAAGTAAGTAGGGCCTTACTCTATGGGATCTCCTTTCCTTTTCTGTCGGTAAGTACAGGTAGGTTCTCTCTCTTTCACTAGAGTGCATTCCTTTTAAAAGGAAAAAGCCTCATTCACTTGTACAGTCCCATAATGTGACCTGATGATTTTTTTTTAATTATTAGTTTCAGTTGTACAAAACAATATATTAGACATTTATCATTTATATCCCTCACACAGTGATAACCCCCCTCCCCCCATCTACTATCCCTCTGACATCACATACAGCCATGTCATTTTCACTGTCTCTATTACTAATGCTGTATTCCACTTCTTGTAACTATATCTATATATATATATATATAAAATTGCAGTTGGCGTTCATTATTGTTCAGCTTCAGCTTCAGGTGTACAGTGCAGTGATCAGGCATCTACATCATCCCTGAGGTGGTCTCCCTAATGAGGCAAGTGTCCATCGGATACCCTACAAAATCTTTACATCATTATTGATTACATTCCCCAAATTGACTTTCATATCCCCGTGGCAATCTTGTGGTTACGGATTGTGCTTTCTAATCCCCTCACCTTCCCCTGATCCCCACCCCCCAGCCCCATCTAGCAACCCTCAGTTTTTCCTCTATGTCTCGGAGACTGTTTCTGATTAGTTCATTCATTTATTCTTTTCTTTAGATTCCACATATAAGTGAGATCATATGGTATTTGTCTTTCTGTGTCTGACTTATTTCACTTCCTCATGATTTTTTTAAACACATACAACAATTTCCCATAGGGTTCTTCAGATGGCCTCACTATTCCCAAATGATTTATGAGACAAGTTTCGTAAGTTTGAAAGCTAATCACTCATGTAGAACTTCCATTAAATTCAAATCCATTTTTGTAATATTTTGTTGCTCAAGCCTAGTTGGTTTGATTTGAGCAATATATTTTTTATAGACAATGCATCCCAGATGTCCATTCAATGATAGTAAATATATATAAATATATATTTATATATAGTATATATATGCAATATTTCTATTTTGGTGAAAATACGACTGCCAATGATATTGTACTAAATTATAGGTCCCTGTAAAAAAATTAAAACTCTATGGATCTATGCTAATCTTAGGTTTCCTTTTCCCATATAAAAAATATTTTAAAGAAAAAAACTCCCCCTGGATTAAAGTAACCATTTCTTTATATGATTCCTCCTGCAATACTTAAACTAAATATATATTTTTCTAGCTTTTTAAATTAAATAATTATAATGAAGCAATTTAAGATAATAAAATTTTGCCACAATATTGACATTGCTTTGAATGGCACTTCAGAAGCTCAGAATATGATAAAGGGACCAACTTAAAACATAGATAATACAAGCTTTAGTGGTCTTCTGTACAAGAAAAATATTGTGTTAGTTCTCTACAATCAACAAGCAATTAAAATAATTCTGAAAATAATTAAAATTTGGACATAGACATGTCTTTTTAATTGAGATTTTAATCTAATGAATGTTACTACATTTCCCTGCTATGTTTCTCTCGTGGTTTAGATGACAGATATAAATCCTGGCACATGAAGCTGGATAACCAGACACATTGGCAGAGGAGAAGGAAAATGTGACAAAAGATGCTACTTGGGGAAGCACACAATCTCCTTTGTTCTTCTAACACAGTATGTCAACACCAACAGGTCTCAACTGTGATTTGCACTGTCATCCCTGCTCAGTTACTGTAGAAAACGTTAAATAAGCTAACATCTACAGAATCCAGTGCACTGCAAACCTGACTGCCAAGATACCAGAAAGCAGAGCTTGTGATTAGCTTTCCTGTGAGTACTTGCTTCTCCAAAGCCAACACACTTCAACTATCCTCATTCCCCATTTGCTATTAATGTTCATGTGTGATACAAAATAAGACAAATTCCTAACAAAACTACACCTGTATGTAGAACTGAGTTAGCCTCCAGCAGCACACGCCAAGTACTATTGGGTTTATATCATATACTGTGCAAAAGTCTCAGAATACCGAAGCTGGAAGGGATTTTTAAGGGCAACTAATCCAAAACCCTGAGAGTTAAATGACTTTTCCAAAGTGACAGTGTCAGTGGCAAGATGGTCATGAATTCAAGTCACCTGACTTCCTGGTCACACACTCCACTAAGAGGAGTAGTTTATTTCCCTCTAATTCAAAATACCTCAATGAGCATCTGGTGGAATGAGCAAAATAGCATAAAAGACCACTTATTTTAAGAGTGGATTGTCTCTTGTCTGAATGGTTTAAAGTCATATTTAAACACGTATCTGGGGATGAATTATTGTAAGAATATGGTAATCTAGTGTCTGCAAGTAAATAAATTTAAAATTTATATACATCTTGACAAGTTTCAATTTATAAAACTAATCCAGATCAGACAGATATAAATTATTCAACATTAACCTCACTTGAATTAAGTTTTGCATATCTTCATTCAAAACTCCACGTTAATGTACTATCACTAGCCTTGGGGTAAAGAAAGACTCTTGCACGTGCAGAATTACTCTTCCTTACTTATGTAAGGCCGAACTGTTTGGTGTTTCTTAAAGCCAAGCACATGCCCTAGCTTTAAAGTTCGATTCCATGAGGTCAGTGGCAGGTCCACCAGCTCACAATGGGACAGTTTTTAATCCAGATCCATCTGGATCATATTTATTGTGTAAACAGGGCAGCTATTTTCACAGCACTGGGCTAGATGCTGGAGAGGAATAGAAGATGAATTTGAAACATAGACCACGTACAGGGCACCAATTATGAGTCAACTTTATACACATTATCATATAATCTTCATGATAGCCCAAGGAGAAAGGTATTATTATCCTCATTTCACAACGGAGGAAACGAAGAAAATGTAACCAAAGCCAGTAGAAGACAGAGCTTTAGAATGTCTGCATTCTCCGCGAGAATGCTAACCCACCTCAGTGCCCACCACCCATCTCTAACTGGGAGAGCACAGCACTGTGTTCTGGAGTACAGTTTAGCATCGTAGACTCAGATTTGACGAGTCTCCACACCACATAAGTGGATCAACTTTATAACAACCCTAAGAAGAAAACTAGTGTCTAGATCCACTCAGAATCCTAAAACGACATCCAGGCCCCAAATTTAAAGGGTTTACTACTTTTTCATCTGTGAAACACGGATGCCAACAGTGTCTGTATCTCATGAGTTACTGCATGAGAGGCTGAGATGACGGAAGAGGCATAAGGCACCCGAACAGCGCCTCTCTCACACACAGTGAGTGCTCAATTAAAGTCAGTGGCTGCTTTCAAAATCACCACCATGCTTCAGGAACCATAGTCCTCTAAATTTTTTTCCTCAGAATACAGTTCCAAAGGAGAGAAAAGCTACTCAATTCATTTTCGCTATAAGGTGGACTACAACTGTAAAAGCATTTTTTAACCAAATGTACTACTACTCAACCATAAAATTTTAATTCTGAAAACTACTTAGAAATACTAAAACATTTAACATAGTAAATTAAAATGCTGAATACAAACTCTGATAAAATGTGAATAAAGTTAATACTTTGTGAAAAAAACAATGCTGAATAATACAAAGCAGCAGTTAGTGCTACAACAGCAGCTACGTAAACTCTATGCAAATAGTCAAGGACTGTATTTCAAGTACTGCATTTCAAGGCAGAAAAATAAAAATAGCTGTTAAGATAGTAAACTACTGAACATTGTTTTTATTTGTAAAAGTTCCCTTCGTATTACTTTTAAATTTCTACAATAAAAAAAAGTGTGCTTTTAAGTTATTTCATAATATTCTTAATAGGTGTCCATTACACCTACCTTAATGGGAGTCTGTAGGAAAATTAAATGCATTTTGAGCTGCTGTGCAATAATAAAGACAATATATCCCCTCCATGGGAATATATAAGTCTGTGCTCTTACCCCAAGTCCCTTACCACAAGCCATTCTCTATAACATCATGCCAGGTATAAGTTATGCTCTGAGACTAAAATTCTTCAAGATGGCTTAATAACATGGAGAAAGTACTAGCTTCAAGAGTAAAGGGAATCAAGAAAAGAATCTGAATCTTCTTAATTTTAATCATCACCTAACTATCGGGCAATGTTTCTCAAAGTGTGGTCCTGGGACTCACGCAAGATTCTTTTCAAAATTCAGATTCCTCCCACCACTACAGCCCTCAAGCCTATAGAAGTGGAATCTCAGGGGCCCAGAGTTTGCCCTTTTGCGCAATATCCTCAGGTGACTTGTATGCAAATATTAAGAATTATTGATCCACAGACACACTAATCAGGTAAGATAAACATCACTCCAAGTTTTCAACGAATGAAACCTACAGAATTCAAACTCTAGATTGGCAATTCCATTACTTCCTAATTTCTCACAACCACCAGCTCAAATAAACCAGGTTGTGGGATCACAGGTACAAGGAACAGATATCCTGCAGATTTGTTGTCTAACCTGTGAATCTTTCCAGAAAATAATTTAGCAGATTTTATCAATAGCCTTAAAATGTCCATGCCCTTTGCCCTCAAAATTTCACTGGTAAGAGTTTTTCCTATGAGAAGAATCAAGGATGCAGAAAAGATTATTAGGCAAAAGTGTTTGGGGCAACAGTATTAATATTCATTATCTGCCATTTCTGGAGCATGTGCACTGCATCTGGCACTAGTGGGTATTTTGCATACAGTATCTCTCACCCTCACAACCCAGAAGATACTTCCCCCCCCCCATTTTAGAGATAAGAAGACAGAGGCTCAGAGAATTTATTAACTTGAACCCAGGCCATACAACCAATAAATGATAAGAGCCAGAATCTGATTCTCAGGCAGCTGAAGTAGAAACATTAGGCTTTTCCCCACTGCCTGGACACCTAAAAATGTTATAAAATGTCATAATATTTAAGCAAAGTAAGATATGTCAAGGTAATGTTATACAGTCACTTAAAACCATATTCTTCAAGAATCTTAATGAATCTTAAATGGAAACTACCCATGATACAATATGAAACAAAAAAGAAGGAAGTGTGATCCCAGTTTGGCATTTAAGGGACACAACTCACACAAAGTTAGGGACTGTATCTATCTTGGTTTTGTGTGAATCCCCAAAGCCTAACACTGCACCAGACATAAGGTAGAAACTCAAAAGCTACTGCAAAAATTACTTATGTGTGGGCGTATATTTTAAAGACCAGGAAAAAATTCCCAAAATGTTATCAGTGGCTATTGCTGTATTCTAGACTTAGGGGTGACTTTTGGTTTTTCTTTACTACATCTGTTTGTACTTTCAAGTATTCTACAATAAGTTTGTATTTCTTTTACAATCAGAAATAAAAACAATGGCTAATATTCAAATCCTATATTTAAGCATCTTCCTATACATGAGATGTAGTTAAACTCCAGATCAACTCTATCTGCAGACTAAGTATGTCTCTTATCTTATTCATTGTAACAAAGAAACTGCTTCATAGCTACAAAGTGAACATTATCTTTTTACATGCCAGTATCATAAATGGGAGTGGGATTTAAACTTGTTATAAACATAAATGCTTTCATCACCTATAGTTATTAGTCTCTTGGTAGGTAGGAAATGGATTTGTAAATGTATAACATCCACAAAATGTTTCTGTCAATGGTTTGTGCATTTTGGATACTGCCCTAAATGCTAGTACGAGGATTAAAAACCAAATGTGGTGGCTTTCACAACATAATTAGAAGGGTTCTTGCCAAGATCATCCCCACCCACTGCAAAAGCCATTGTAAATTAGCATTAAAATTGTGTCTCATCCCTGGTAGCTAATTAACAAGCATTTTACATAAAGGAATATATGTGACTACTATTATCCCATGCGTTTTTTAATAACTATATTTTAGAATAAACCAAGGAGGAACCAACTGGTACAGTTAATTAGCTCATCATTCTGTGTTCATCATTCTGTTTTCAAATATGAAAACATGGCACAAATCTGATCTTTCTACTATCAAACTGCCTTCAAAATGACTTCATCTGCTGAACAAATTCTGACCTTGTTGGCCAGATTATACTTCAGTGCCCAATCTACGAAAGAGCCATAGGGCAGAAGTCTGAACTACATTGAACCTGTCAATTCTTAAAGCAATTTGAAATAGGTAGTAGGCTGGGAAGAAAAGAGGGAGGGGAGTAAGGATCTCTTAGACTAATAAAAGGTAAAACGGGCATTTGTATTGTGTAATTTTCAATTTATAAAAAAGGATATATTTGACATGGAGAAAACAGTGGAGGTGCAAAAAAGATAGTTACAGTAATTAGTGGTAGGTACTATCAGTAAAAGAAGTAACAAGATGAGAGCAGCTTTACGTGATCAAAGGTGCTTCTTCTTTGGGAATTAGGTTTATTCCTGTCTTATGCCAAGAAAGAAATTCCACCTACATATATCTCATTACCAAATAATCTAAAGTTCTAGGGGTTCTAAATACAGGCCAAAGTCTCCGATACAGATAAGCTTTTGCTTCGGTCGCAACTTGGAATTTTTGTCACAGTGCCCTCTGCTTTGCCCCGTGGGGAAACTATGGGTTGGCTCACTCAGCATCCATCCGGGCACCCGTCCTCCTTGTCTACTCCTACTAGAGAAGCCGGAAAAGAAGCTGCATTCACAAAATCCCTTGTAGCAAAGGGTGGTCAAAGAAATACAGGTGGAAGTTCCAGGACAGAGAATCCTTTATCACATGAACAGGCAAAATCTTGAATAGAAAACAACTTTTGTTCTCCTCCCTTTCCCTGCACAGACCACAGATGTGTCTCAAGGCATAGCATAGCCAGACTACAATGAAGCCAAAAGCCACAGGCTGGGGACAGCAGAGGTTAGGAGGGGAGTCGCTGGGCTCCTTGACGCCCCTGAGCAGCTATGGGACCTGGACCTCTTAGCCCAGATTTTTGTTAGGTGAGGAAAATAATCCCCTACCTTGTTTAAGCCACTCTGTGTTGGATTTTCTGTTAGTCGCAGCCAAATACATTCTTGCCTGTTAAAATCATTAATATGAAAAACCTTTCTGTTTTAACTTATCAATGATCAACTTAACCAAAACCACCCAAGTCCTCACAGAGATAAGATTTACTGAATGCGGATATTTACTGAGAGTGTTTAACCCATGCCTATGAGCGCAGGGCTATAATGCCCATCTCATTTCTTTCTCACAGGACTCTAGAGGCAGTTAGGACCCCAAGCCAGGCCACCCTGACAGCCGTCCCTGAACTCCTCACCGCCAAGCTAGCCAACCTCTGACAGATTTTTCATGTAGTCATAAAGCAATCTTAAACTTTCTGACTCAACTACAATTGTCCTAACAAACTTTCAGATTGGAAGACTTTCACTAAAAAATAAATCACTCCTTCTCCTAAGGAAAAAGGATTCATATACAATTTTTTTACTGACCTGACATTTGCTTTCTAGTGTTCTGAAATCTTTCTCCATCACGTGGCACACAGCTGGGGCTCTACACTAATGTTTACTGAGGACCACGTGCCCAGTACTGGGCTAAGTGTTTCACATGCATCGTCTCACTCAGGGCTCACTACATCCCCAGGAAAGGATACTGTAAGTGTCCCCATCTTGCAAGAGAGCAAACAGAACACATCAGCCCAGGCACAGCATTTTCTTTGAAAAAGTCTCCTTCTAGACACCAATGACAAGTTCAGAGCAACATAAAAAAATTAGAAGGGATATTGATTTTGGTGCTAGGCTTTAGTAAAAATATCAGAAGTGATTGGCTGAGGACCATTCACAGAATGAAAAATACGCAAGGCAAGAACAATTACAAGTAAAGCCCCTCCCATCCTGAGCAAAATCTAGAATTCTATACTCATGTTTAATATACTGTTACTCAGTATGACCTCATCTACCTTTACAAGGGATTAACATACTTGGCACACTGTGTGCTACCAGGAAGGCCAATAATATTTAGAGAACGTGAATGTTCATTTATCATTAAGAACATTTAATTCATT
Source organism: Rhinolophus sinicus (assembly GCF_036562045.2). Classification (NCBI taxonomy): domain Eukaryota; kingdom Metazoa; phylum Chordata; class Mammalia; order Chiroptera; family Rhinolophidae; genus Rhinolophus; species Rhinolophus sinicus. Next base: position 38,889,782 of record NC_133757.1, on the reverse strand, counting down.
TTCCACTATACTTGATTTTCATTTTCATAATGTGCATTTTATGAACTATGGCTTATAATGAATATGGTTATTATTAATATATTCAGCACTTCCTATGTGGCCAGCACTGTGATGTTATATATACATCTTTTTTTCCTTCATCATCACAACCATCTAAGGATATAGGCACTATTATCAACACCCCCTTTTAGAAATGAGTCTGCAGAGGATGAATTTTCCCAAGCTCCCTATTAAAAGGTAACACTTAGATTCAAATATAAATCTCTCCCACAGCCCTGTCCTTTTAACCACTAAGCTTCCTAATTATTTGATTTGTTCTTATTCATTAGCCTTAATCACGTATTAGCTAGAAAAGTATATTAAGCTTAGCTCTTACTTATCTTCACTGCCAGTACTCCCTCATTTTCATTTATTTTTGCTTCATATTTCTCCCTACTCCCACAAAACAACTGAAAAATTATCTATTCACCAAATCCTAAGACAATCTTCACTAAAGTTTGTGAAATTACAGAGATAACATAATTGCTGCTCTTACTTTTAATCAATGATGTGTGATACCCTGTTTAAGTGGCTAGTTCTGCAGCTCAAGAAAGCAGCAGTAAAGGACACCCCCCCCACCGTGCCTATCATTGTAAATATGCAACATGGTTTTTTAAATCTTCAACAGTAATATCCTAAAAGCCCACCAGATGTCAACCTCAATTCATGAAAATAGGCCATTTCCCCACTTTTAACGCGTCCTTCTATGATGAAACACAAGGCATTCAGAACGTTGAAAATGCCTGTGCTTCTAAATTATATATAGGAATTTTTAATTATATTGCACACATATGTTTTCCAATGCAAGAAGAAAAGGATAACAGTAAGATGTAAACCAACCCAAAAAAGAAAAGTGAAAACATACAAATCCCATGTTTGCCTCTCAGGACTCTGGCAAACAGCAAGACTGCATTTCTGACTCTTTTGACCCATTTATCTCCTACCTTCTCCCAGACTTCCCTCTGTACCACTCTACTTTTTACACACCATAATTCACACTCAATTGACTTAAATGAATCAACACCATTATCTCACATGAAGCATAAAAATCTAAATCTTAAAGATCACTCACTATCACATAAATTTAAAACAAGTTTTCTTTATCATTAAACAATGCTGTCCCTGGTATCCATTCCAACGTTGGCCATACCAATCAAAAACCTAAACTGAACTTGAAAATAAATTCCCATTTATAAAACTATTGACTAATCAAATCAATAATCTTCATTTAGATTTGAACAAAGATGGCAATATTCTGCATAGCTATTCCAAAGTGGAAGGAAGGAAGACAGAAAAGAAGGGATGGAAGGAAGGAAGGGGAAAAAAAAAAAAAAACTAGTGATTTTTCCCTACATGTTTAGCCTGGTATTTTTATGTGCATCAATTCTTTGGGAATTGAATGATCATCCAAGAATGGTATTTCATTTCTTTGACCACTACCCTACTGCCCATCTTTTAACCTCACTAAATTTTTGGTCCATTGCGTAGAAGAATTTCTCTACTAATAAAAATACAATCCATTAAAGATTAACTTGCCCCCAGGACCTTCTCTCTGGAAACAAATTCCAAGCATTATAATCACCAATTTGTACTATGTAGACTTAAAGGCAGATAATCTTATTTATCCTGATTTAAATTGGAAGCCTGCACATAGTTTAAAGCAATTGTGAATAGACAAATGGCAAATCCAAATTCACAATAATCAGAAACCCAACCAGGAAAATATAAGCTTTATTACTTGACACTTTTCAAATGAAAAGTTTTCCACCTAAGAATATCTGACAATATTAGAATATTTGTTGACTTGCCAAACTTCCTACCTTGGTCTACATCTTATTTCTGCAGTTATGAAATTGCAAAATTCTTTTGTTCCCATTATTTATGTATATACTATATGTCAGAAATAGCGATAGCACTAGAAATCTTTTTAATCTATGCTGTAATATTTATTATTAACAATATAAGCAACTGATATTTATTAAGTTCTTATTATTTACCAGTGTGGCAAGTTTTAGCTATTGGGCATTTTTTCTTTTGATTCTCACATGAGCCTATGGGACAGGTAATAATACCGTGTTTCCCCGAAAATAAGACCTAGCCGGACCATCAGCTCTAATGTGTCTTTTGGAGCAAAACTTAATATAACACCCAGTCTTATATTATATTATATAAGACCCAGTGTTATGTTATGTTATGTTATATTATATTACATTATATAAGACTGGGTTTTATACTATATTAAAATAAGACCAGGTCTTACATTAATTTTTGCTCCAAAAGACATATTAGAGCCGATGGTCCAACTAGGTCTTATTTTCGGGGAAGCATGGTGCCAGTCCCATTTTACAGATGGGCAAACTGAGAGAGTGGCCCAGGAACTGTCCCAACGTCCCACCAGAGATTTATTTGAACCTAGGCCCACACCTGCTATAACCACTTGGTATATAGCAATGAGGCACATGATTATGTTTGGTTCAGAAAACTAGTCTTATTCCTTCAAACATTGTGGTTCTACATAATTTGACACTAGGAAGCATGCATCACACATTTCCTTGACACACTGTACACTGGGTTCTACTGTCAAACATATCCAAAATTTACTATCTTAGAAGGCATAATTCACTTATTGGCAATTTTGGAAAGTTAAAGCACTATGATCAATCATTAAAGAATTCTTTGGGGTTGAAATCTGAATATTTCATTACATACTGTTTGTTGAAAAATCTTAACTCTATTAAGACTTTCTGTAAATAAAACCCTATCACTGCAAAGCAATATTAAACCATCTCATGTCAGAATACCATTTCTACAAAGTGGATAATCTTCAAATTAAAAAAATGCCTCACCCATATTTCATTTTATTCTAAATGAAAATTAATTGACTAATAAAAAAAATCCACTTCTAAAGCTCAGGTGATGCATGAAGGCTTCCTGGAAGTTAATGGCACTGTCGTTATTTGTATGTGCATGGGTAAACCGGCTAAGGAAGACCCAGTATTATTAGAAGAGCCACCTTTTACATCTCTCCAAATTCATGTAAAAAAAACAAATTGGAAACTTGTTGAAAATGTGGGTATGTGCTGTATCAGTTAAATCCAAACAATCTCACAACAATATTTTTTGAATAAATTTAATATTTTGTTTTATAACCAGAAACTAGACAAAAAAGGACCATAAAAAAATTGAAATATCTAAAATGAGTTACCAAAATGCAACCGGGGCTTTAATTTCCAAACCCACTGTTCAATATTCTTATTTGAACAGTTTACCATCAAAGTAACACTCCTAGAAAGTTATATAATTTAAGGGCGGGCTTAAAGAGGGGTGCAGAGAGAGAGAGACATGACAAGCATTAGGGATGTTTATCAATAAAAATAAGCAACAAGGGAGACGAATTTGTAGCGCATCCAAAAACGCCTGCCAAACACTCCTGCTATTTGTTTCCACCAACTTATTGTTTTGGAAAACATGTTGTTCTCTCTTAAAATAACCTGCTTAAATGTTCTAAAAAGCCACTGCATTTCCACAGAGAGCTAAATAGCTCCCATATTGCGATGCATTGACTGATAAAGTCAAAATAAGTTATGCATAAAGCCATAAAAAAAAAATTGGAACAGTCCAATCCTCCCTTGTTATAAGGACACTAGCTACTGAATGAATCCACTACTTGGCCTTACTGAAACTAATGCCTGGTCCTCTACAGTATTTTAAGAATGACAGTCATTCAAACTACCTTATTTCTCTGGATGAGGGAAATAAGCCACCTCTATGGTTACAGGTAGGCTAGTAATTAACATTTTTAAGAAAGGTCAAAATGACCTTGGACATTTTAGCATTCACTCTGAGAGCTCCGACCATCCCAGTGCGATATAGTTAAAGCTGTTATGCCTGGGAAAGTCCCAGAGAAATTAGGGAGTTAAAAAAAAAAACAAAAAAAAACTCCCAAATTGTGAAAGACACTGACACCCACAGTACGGGAAGATTTTTATGAACTTAGTGTAACTCAAGATGTGTTTTATAAGCCTGTCAGGAGATGAACACACAATGTCCTCTGATCCAGCAGCACTACCCTCACACAATCCCCACGCTTTGGCTGCTCACCCTCATCCTGGCCCCTCGTACTCCGAGGTGGAGGGGGGGGACGGGGGGACGGGAACTCCTGTCCTAAGCCCTGACATCTGCAGAGCGTTTCTCAATAGCGAGACAAGGCCCCTCAGCTGGAGGAAGTGGATACTGACAAGAGCGAGACAGAAACAGAGAGCTACAATTCAAGGCTGCCAGGGAGTAGGGATAGAGTCACGCATACTCTATGCAGTCCGAGTTGGTCTGGATGGCACATCCCAGGTGTTCGGACGGAAACTGGCATCTCCAAAGTCCGGAACGCACCTTGGGCGCGCCAGTACAAACCCGGCCTTCGGCTTCTCTGGAGCCGGTGAAGTTAGCACAGAGTTCCCGGTGCCTAGAGACCTGAGAGGCGTGGAAGGGTGCAGAGTCCCGCTAGTTCTCCACTCCCTGGGTGTTCCCCAGCTCTGCGGGGGAGGTCCAGACTAAGTGGGCTGTGGGCCAGAGTAGCGGACGCTGGGGTGCGTTGTCCGCGATGTCCGGGAAAGAGTTGGGGGCTCAATCGTGGAGTCCGAGAACGCGGGGGGGATGCCTACCTTGTAACATGGCCTCAAGTTTCTTCCTGTCCACGCGGAAGCGCTCCTCGCTCCACTCCGGACTGTGCAGGGGCGCCCCGGCAATCAGGTCGTCCTCGGAGCCGGGCATGGGCGAGTCGGTGCTGCGCTCACTGTTGGAGCCCGGGTCCGAATGCGCCGCCAGGTAGCCGGGCTCGCCCTGAGCGGCCATGGTCGGCGCGCGGCACTCGGGCTCCGGCTGCGGCCGCCGCTGTGCCTGCGCCGCCGCCTCCGCTCGCGGGCCGGGTTCGACTGGCTCCCCGCGCCGCGGCGCTAGCTCTTCCGCCCGCAGCCGCCGCCAACGCCACCGCCACGGAGCCACCGGCGCATCCCAGCCCCGGGCACCGCCCACACCGCCCGCCGCCCCGGGTCCCGGCCCCGATCCTGGGCCAGTGGCTGCGCCGCCCCCAGCCAGCAACGCCCGCGCGGAATGAGCGCGCCGCGCAGCCCGCGCCTCCATCCGCAGGGCTCCGGCGCCCCCTCCCCGCCCGCAGCCCCCCCTGCAGCCGCGCGCTCATTGGCCGGGCCGGCCCACGGGAGCCCCGGCAGGCGGGCGGACGCGCGGGCAGGCGGCCCCTGGCGCTTGCACACAATCGCGCGCACACACTCACCACGTACACACTACCACTTTTCTGCACTTAACACATATAGATCTTGTTCCATACACATACTTTCATAGTTCTTCAAACACGCGCATTCGCCAAGTTCAACTCAAGCACAGCACTCTCCTGAACACACACGAATGCTCACACAATTTCTCTTCTACTTACACACAAAACCCTACATCCTAAAACTCACAGCCCGAGTCAGTCCCACAAGTTTGAAACAGAAGGGAGAATAGAGAAGGCTTGCAAAAGAAACAGTGTCCATTTCTTGCAGACATCACTATGGTATGGTCATTACTTGCATACAGTTCATTCCTCCACTAACGGTTCCAACCCAGATCGCTCCTGTCGCTCATCCTAGCAAAGTGGCCCCCTACACAAGAGGTCGACTAGAGGCTTACTCTTTTTATTGCGAGGAAAGGGATTTTTTTTTTCTTGAATGAGTTGAGGAGGGAGTCATCGTCTATATGATTCTCAAGTAATGCATTCAGCTAATTTATTTTAAAAGAAAAAAAAGGCAGGAGGAAAGAGGCTCTGAGATTGTAGGGGTGATTAGCTGGATCCAGCTGGCATCTGTGTGGGGCTGTCTTGTCAGGGACTGAAGGCTCTTCTGTGTTCTCAAGATCAGTGTCTCACAGATAACTAGCAAATGAACCTCTGATTCTACCTGCTCCCAGCCAGCCCACCCACTGACACTTTCAAACTCAGATTTGAAGCACCAGGGTAAAAAAAACAAAAAACTTGCTTGCACTAGGAATACCCTTGGAACTCTATTTTCCCAGTTCACCCTAATTCATACCTTCTCTTGTTTTATGACCAAAAGCAGAAAGATTTGTTTGTTTTTAACTTTATTTTTTGAAGGACGGATGGGCTAGCAGTTTGACTCTGTGCCAAAGAGGGATGCTTACTGGCCTACATGCAGGGCAAGTTATATCATTGGCATGGTGAATAATCAATCATGTACTATGCTTTAGGTTAATCAAGATTAGTATAGGTTCAGTTAGACAACTGTTAATTCAGTTAACAAGAATTGACTCTGCTGTAACTGATAGAGGAGGCAACTGGGACTGTGGGAAGTCAAGTGACAGGACTAAGGTCAGACAGCAGCAGATAACAACTGCGAGAATCAAACCCAGGTGAGTTATTTCACATGTAATCTTCACAAAATCCTGCCCTGTTGAGCAGAGAACCCTCCTGCTGGGTCGTCTGCTGAAGAACTGGGAGCAGATATACAACTTAACTGCTTGCTTCACCACCATATGTTCCTTCTCTGAACTTATTAATTACTGTGCAAAGCACTAATTTAAGCACCAAAAGACGTTATCAAGGAACCCTGCATCAGGGATATTTACTGTCTTTTTCTGGCAACAAATATTTTAGCAAACACCATTCCTGGAGCTGGCATTCTAGTGAGAAAGATAGAATGTTGACCAAAAATAAATCAATATATCACTCAGAAAAATATAAAATTGCACCTATATTAACCATTACAAATAAGAGACTAAAGATATTAAAAAATCACATAATGGAGTAATTGGATTTAGAGAGGTCAGTGGAGGCCCCTCAGAGATGGTGACTCTGGAGCTGAGAATAAAAGTTTGAGAAGAAATTAACTGGGCAAGAAAAGGGAGAAAAGAGCCTTCCCTGCAAAAGATCATGAGGTTATAATAACATCCCTGAAGGTAGCTATTACAATTATCCTTGTTTTCCAGTTGAGGAAACTGTTACTTTGGAGTTATATTCATAATTGGTTCACAGAAAACTGTTACAAAAAATAAAGACAATACCTCCAAATATAACAAAATATGCAGCAAAGTCAAAGTACAGTATGTTCCATGGCTGAGCTGTAACTAGTATTTATATAGTTATCATAATGTAAACCATTAATACTGATCAAACCTAGGTTATAACTATAACTGGATTAGGAATTTAGGGGATTGGGAAATGTGTCGTGGGAGCTTTGTGGTGCGTCAGTAGTGAAAAAAGGGAAACTCATCTGCATTAGGGGAACACTGATAGAGAATGACAGAAACTTTTTAAAAATCAAGAAGTGGCAATACAAGCAATGTTGTTTGGAGATATGGAGTAACAACAGAATCAAAAGTGTTGGAAGTGGTTACCGAAGAAAATGGAAAGTGAGAGAAGGCATATATATGATACTTCTGTTGTTATACAAGTATTCTAGAACAATTTGATTCTTTAAACCACATACCTTTAATTTTAGAAAAGCTAATGAAGGAACATATGCTTATAATACCATTATTGAAATGATAAATAACAGCACCTTGAATTCATGACTTCTGAGTTCTATGCTCTTTCTACAAAAATTGAACCAGAGATGGAATAATTGATAATCTTTTCTGTTTTCATAAAGCATATTTGCTTTGTTTGTCTTTATCTTCCTATATCATTTAAGAAAAAATAATTTTCAATTTAAAGTATAGGAATAGATCAGATGTCAGGTAATCATTGTGTAATTTTTTTTTTTTTTTTTTTTATGGAGTAAAGCTCAAAAAGAAAAATAACTGGTAGAATTTGAAATAACTAAGATCACATTAAATTTTCAAGTTCACAAAATATAAAAATCCATAAGAGATTTATTTTTTAAAAAACAAGGAGGGGCAGCTGGTTGGCTCAGTTGGTTAAGTGTGGTGCTCTTAGCAACAGGGTTGCCTGTTCCATCCCCACTTGGGCCACGGTGAGCGGCGCCCTCTGCACCTAGCTTGAAATAATTACTTGACGTGGAGCTGATGGGTCCTGGAAAAACACACTTAAAATAAATTTTAAAAGTTAGAAAAAAAATGAAAAACAAGGAGTGTTATCTCACATTTACTTTAGAAATGCATGTATCATTTTGATCAGTAGTCATATGACGAAAAAAGCTCCTCTGGGAACATTTGAAAGTAAAATGGATCGGTGTTCTTTTCCAGGCACTCTCAATTAGTTTCCCTGAATTAGTTTGTTCTAAGGCAAAATACAAACTATTGATCCTGAACTTGTGTGTTTTTGTAGGAGTTTCAGACATTTATATTAAAAATACTGTCTATTTTAACTTAAAACCTTGGCATTTCAATTATGTTCGAATAATCTCAACATATGACCAGATATTTGATTAAATGGCATACAAAGCCCTTAGTGGGTCCCTATGTAGCAATTCTACCTCATTCTCTTTTTACAATTCACACTGCAACAATCCTGAACAATTTGTAATTCCTGGTCTAGTCCTGCCCTCTGATCTAGAGCTCTGTGCTTTGCAAACAGTGGCCCTCTAGCCTAGAATATTTTCACAAATACCCACCCACCAGGCTAATTCAGGTTCCCTTTATCTTTTGCTTATTCCCATTAAAGCAATTATCTTTGCATTTATTATCTTCATTATCATCATAATCATCACCATTGTTATACATCTGATGTCTGAGTTCCTGAAGGCAGAAAATGTATCTTTTCACTGTTGTGTCTCCAGAACCCAGAAATTGCCTGGTATAGGTTTTAACCATGGACCTAGAAACATGTGTTTAGAAATTATTTTGTGATACAATTTGGATGATTGTGTAACCAGAGAGTAACAGTTGAGGAGGAGCTTAAAAGAAAAGCTAAAACAGTAATGCTGGAATTCAAAGCACCTGATCGGTAACAACTTTCTCTTCTCACTTTATAGCTGAGGAAACAGAGGCCTGGAGAAATGAGACAAATTGATTAGAGTGCCACATGACATGAAAATAAACTCAGAGGCATCAATGTTGAATCCGAAAAATTATCTGATCCTGTCCTTCTACTTTGCAGTTCAAGAAACTGAGACCCAAAGACTTAAAGGAAAAAGCAGTTGTGTTTTTATGCTTAAAATTTATGAAAAAGCTGATTTTTCACAAAGCACCATCCACAGAAATCATTTGTTTCACCTTATTTTTTTTTCATTTTAACTTTTCACTGAAATTTTTTGGCCAAAAATCTACATAGTTTATTTTAGAGATCAGTTTGCTCTTAAGTGAACATTGTAAAATCATATCAGTTTTCCCTGCAGTGTCAAGTAAAAGAGCAGAAAGTATTAGATATTCTATTTTAATGCCCTTAGAGTTAGTTCTAGGAGAAGGCATATTTGAAATAAACAGAAATGAAGTAGTAAAGGAAGATGAGCGTCCCGTGTATAATATCAGTATTTATTCAGACTAATAATGATGCCTACACTTATTAGGTAGTTATAATTTGATGGACACTACTATCTCATTTGGTTCTCACTACAATATGAGATCGGTACAACTATTATCTCCTTTTTTTTTTTTTTTGAGGCGGGCACAGCTCACAGTAGCCCATGCGGGGATCGACCCAGCAACCTTGGTATTACCAGCCTCACGCTCTAACAAACTGACCTAACCAGCCGCCCCTATTATCTCCATTTTTAAAATGAGAGGATAGGTGAAGCCTTGATTGAACAACATGCCTAGAGACCCACAGTATGGTGTGGCTGTGAATCAAAAACAGAGACCTCTGACAGAGGTGACACTCTTAACCAATACATGGGGCTTGCTCTCTTATCTGGGACTATCTGATTACAGGTAGGTAATCTAAACTGTTAGAAGTGAAAGGAAAGTAAGGCTCGTTGATGCTGGCAGCTTTCACATTTAAAATAAATGCTAATGCAGAAAACCCTTACAGAAAACTAGTAACAGATTTGTTCTGGTGGAAGAAGGACAGGATTCTCACCTAGTTCAAACTTTTCCTTTCATAATTTAAGGGTTCTAAAGGCTTAGAAAACTAAGGATCTCATATTCTCTCTCTCTCTCTCTCTCTCTCTCTCTCTCTCTCTCTCTCTCTCTCTCTCCCCCCCCCCCACCCATCTCTCTCATATAGTAGAGCCAAAGTGACTTGCCCAAATTCCACAGCTCATGATCAGGTTTTCATTGCTTTCCCATCCAAAGAGGAGGGGTTTTGTGTTTTCCATAAGTTAAGGACAGAGGGTATCTAGTTGCCAGAGGACAGCTGTCCTAGGACTCTCTTTCTGTTTCACTAAAATAGACTGCTGCTAATATATATATATATATATATATATATATATATATATATATATATATATATATATATAAATTCTGAAAAGTAAAATTTTCACTGTGGTTTCAAAACCCCAGTGCTGAATAGTAATAGAAGAACACGGATCACTGAAAAGAAAAGAAAATGAATCAAAGCGGAAGAACTTAAGCAGCAGGCAGAAGAATAGAAGGAAATGATCTTTCCCAGTCACTTACCTGTTTTCTAATATTGCCCAATATTAGACTTTGCCAAAATGGGGCGGGGGGCGGGAAGGGGGAAGGGAAATGCTAGCAGTACTATGTTGAAAGTACCACCCATGGAGATATTTAAGCACCAGCCTCACAGCTCCTGCAGTTGCCCAACTTTCAAGGCACATGGTAGCTGTGCTTTTCATCTGCAGTCTCAATATTTTACCCTGTCATCCAGGATCCCCGGACAAACACTCACATGCAAAGTTATTCACATGACCTCCTGGCACTGAGGAAGATGGAATGTTTTGCAAAAGACAACAGAAGAAGCATGTGCAAAATTGTACCTGCCTGCTTTTTTTTTTTTTTTTTTTTAGTGGCGTGACAGTCTGCTGGCAATGTGGCTTTTAGATCCAGCCAGAAAAAGAAGCCTACAAAGCCATAAAAGCATCCAACCTTCAGGGATGTGAGAACTGGCTCTGCTTCTAACACTACACTCAGTTACAAGGTAAATTCCACCAGTGCCACTGGTGTGCTAAACCTCACATCAAATGAGAAGAAAAAGAGATTCCAGAAATGAGGGCCAATGGAGAATTGAACGTGAGCCTTCCTGGGAAGCTTGTGTGGCAAGAATAGTTCATAGCAGGAAAAGAGTGGGTCATCAAAGGAGGGACCAGGCCCCAAATCTGCAGAAATGCCAGTGGGCAAATACATAGCACACACTCCACCACACCCTCAACCTCCTCTGAAGGCTGACTTTACTGGTTGGTCACAGTCTCTACCACTCCAGCTCAGGAAATGCTTCTCAATGAATAGTCCAAAGAGCCAAGACAAATCATTTGGAGTTGGCACTCAATGTGGAACTTCATTGCCATGCTGGACCCAGTGCTGTGGCTAAGGAATTGGAAGATGGATAGTCACTCACTTGGACACAGTCTGTTGACCCCTCTTTCAAGGGAGATGAGTCTAAGAGCAAAGGAAGTAAATATGTGTTATATGTCAGCTGTTCCCTGCTGACATACCTCTGTGTTATATACATTGAAAATGAATAGGGATCCAACTGAATCTACTCTGGGTTAAGAAAGTGGTGGTGAGCGATGGCCATGCAGAACTACCAGTATGTACCTGCTCACGGTACATTAGGACGCCTGGGTCTTAATCCCTGTCCTTTCACTAATTCTATAACTTGAGGAAAGTCTCTTAATTTTGCTGGGCCTAACGTCCTCATTTGTGAAATTTGAGAACAGATTGGTTTGTACTCTAGGATTTTTCAGGTTCCTTCTAAACTCTAAATTTCCATGACTTAAAGGAAGAACTCACTTATTACTCCATCGAGCAATGAGGAGTTTCTAGTTAGAAAAGGGTCTTTCACAGAAGAATGAATAGAATTGAAGAACTGGAAGACTGTCAAATTCAATGTGGTGGGAATTGCTCATAAAGGTATAGACTAATCAAAATCCGTGGCACACAGCTGTTGCCCCAGGGTTCCAGGCCAACGCTCAATTACTGTTACAACCTGTTTATGTATTAGTTATATCTTGCTGTGTAACAAATTATCCTAAAATTAACAGTTTAAAACAACAAACATTATCTGTGGATTTCTGTGGGTCAGGAATCCAAGTATAACTTAGCTCAGTGCCACTGGCTCAAAATCTCTCACAAGGTTATAATCATTGTATCAACTGTGGTTGTGGTCTCATTCAAAGGCTCATCTGAGGGATGACCCACTTCCAAGTCATTCACGTGGCCGTGAGCAGGATCCAGTTCTTCATGGACCGTTGGGCTGAGGGCCTCAGTTCCTTGCTGGCTGTTGGCTGGCAGCTTCCCTCAGTTTCTCCGACATGGACCTCTCCCAGGGCAACACACAACCTGGCAGCTAGCTTCCATCAGAATGAGCAAGAAAGGAAGCAAGACAGAATGAGTACCCAGGCTACAATCTTTTTTGTGGGCTAATCGCAGACATGACATACCATCACATTTTCCATGCACTATTCATTAGAGGCAAGTCACTTGGCCCAGCCCACACTTGAGGGGAAGAGATCACACAAGGACATTAATACCAGGCAGGAGGCAGGGATTATTAGTGCCATCTTAGATGCTGCCTACCCCATCCTGGGACCAAATCGTTGACCTCTCCACACCTTGGTTATCCCTTATTTAAAATGGGCATAAAGTAGCTGCATCCACAGGTTGTTGTAAAGAGAAATGAACATGTTGTAAAGCATTTAACTTCTTCAGTACTTGGACTGCAGCAAGCACTCAACAATGGATTTTATTTTTAATAATTGGTTTGTGCATAACTAGAGAAATTGAGAAATCTACTTGAGGTGAGAAGACATATTCATATACTTGAAAAAGATAAAGAAAGATAGAGATAGGATTAGCAATGTATTTTCAGGAACTCCATGAATCCTGCCACCCACCAAAAGAAATCCAGACAGAACAACTAGTTTGCAAAACCAAAACCCACCAAGAATATACACGAGAAATCTAGATGACTATGTACCCCCACAAACTTCAGGATGGGGATGCATAAAGTGAATGAACCCCAAAACTGCCATCATCTACTCATTGAAAACCACAGGAAGCTAATCTGAAATTCAGCTGTAACTGAGTGGGTTCCTGCGGGATCCAATCTGTAGGCAGTTTGTAGGTGAGTGCAGTACGATGGCCGTAATGTCAGGCTATTGGTGCTGAAGCAGTCTGGACCCCAGGAATTCTCAAAACTGAAAAATGGAAGCTCTCTTCCAAGTCGAACACCTGTATTGAGGAGAAAGTTCTGGAAATAAGATCAAATTAAGCAGGGCAGAGAAATAGCAGCAGAGGAAAGAGAAGGCCAAGATACAAGTAGAAGAAGGAAACAGAGGAGGCAAATTTTTATAAATATGGGGGCCATATATTTTTTCGTCTTTGCTAAACAAATCTACTTTTACTACAAAATGCACAACAAAAATGGATTGAGGTTGAATTATGAGTCAAAAACAGGAATAAGAAGTTGAATAATACAAGAGATATTCCTAGTGATAATGAAAATATGCCAGAAAGACATACCCTCCAAAGAGTTGAAAACTGTAACTTAAAATTTAAAAACAAGCCAAAAAAAAGAAAAAAAATGTTTTAAACAACAGAAGCTGTAAAAGAAGAAATAAATCAGAATTGAAAAAAAACTCTGATATGAATGGGGAAAATGGAGATTTGAAAGAGAGGATAAAAAACTCAGGAAAGAATTAAAATAAGCATGGTTAAATTAAGAAATTAACACTAAATTAGAAGAAACTAAAGTACAAACAAACACTATGGACAATATCTAAAGAGAAATAAAAGATGGAAGTAGAAAAATATTTTAAGTCAAAAAGAAATGAAGAAAAATATTTTTTAAAAGAGATTTGGGAGGAAACGATAGAGCTAGAACATGGAGGGAGAGAGACTTTTACATAACAGGAATCTCTGAAGAAGAAAACCAAAGCTATGGGGCCAAACACTAACTACTAATTTAAGAAAACTTTCATAAACTAAGAAATGAATAAATATACATATTTAAATGAAACTCCCTGAGTCTAGGAAAACCCACCTAGAATAGCCAACCCCAAGACATGTATTCATAAAGGTTTAGATTTTACATAAAAAGAAAACAATTCTTTGGACTACCAGGCAAAAAGACGTAGTCATTTATAAGGAAAAATAATAAGATTGTTATTAGATTTCTCATCAGCAACACTTTATGCCACAAGACAAAGGAATAACATCAAGTGTTCAAGAAGAGAAAATTTAAGGTATTCAAGAGAAAACATAACAGGAAAACTGTCCTATTAAGGATTTTTCTATCCAGCTTAACTTGGTTATTAGTATACAAAGACTACAGATAAACTGTTGTGAATATACTTAAGAAATATTGCTCCCACGAATGCTTCTTACAGACCCTTCTAATGGATTTACTTGAAGCTCTCAGCACACAAAATGATTTGGGAGATAACCAACATAAGGACTGAGTATTAAATATACATTAACTATAGAACTGAAATTCAATGATAGTTATAAAGGAGAGAATGCAGTATGGAATGGCTCTATATACTGACAATGTAGATACAGTACAACTGAAAAAAAGGAGGAAGAATCAGGAGAGTGTATGGAAAACAGAAAAATCTAAAAAGGGGTGGTGGGGGGGCAGAAACAAGACCACACTTAATCATCAGTCACACTGAGAGGCATTAAGTTAGGAAAGAACTTCCTTCAGCAGAAGTCTGTGAGAAGCATGTGTTTAAGAGTTGTCCCAAGCCTTTTGCCTTTCAATAGCTCTATATTCTGTGTTATAAAGAAGACATTTCAGATATGAAAAATGTCAAAATTCCTATGGTCCCTTCTCGAAAGTGTAGTCCAAGGCCACCTATATTAGAATCACTTGGAGTGCTTTATTAAAAAGGCAAATTGATGGGACGCTTCCCAGATCAATGAAATCTGAATCTCACAGTGGGAGATGAAGGGAGAGTGCTTGAGAATCTACATATTAACTTGTTCTCCAGAAGTCATGTGAAAATCACTACTCTAAATGCTTCCTCCCACAAAACATAATCTCTATGCCCAGGTGTAATCCCTTTCTCTAAAGCCAGGTCTTGCAGGCTAGAGTTCAAATGACAATGGAATATAGTCAGTACCTGCAATATGTCTTTCAGTGACATAATAATGTATCCAATTATATATTCCTTTTTAAATAAAAATCAACAGTTAAAAAAAAAACTTGCACTTCCTGGCAAATATCTTCATATTTCTGAATTCTTTTCTTCTTCTTTTGGCCCTGATACCACTGTGGTTTTGTTCTCAGTCTGCCACAAATTCAATATCTCTGACATGTCCACATAGAACATTTGATCCACACACAAAAAAAACAGTGGGAGAGGTACAAAGAAAAAAAATTGATGGAGGCTATTTACCTCAATCAGTTTACTTGATTGATATATTCTCATTTTTTAAGGCTCAAAAGTCACTTTCTCAGCAGAGATTTTCCTAACCATCCCCATCCCAAAGGCAGAATTTATCTTCACAGCATTGTCTGCCTGATTCCATCAAGGTATCTTTGACATATCCATCTTCATCTATTAGATCAGAAGTCCCTTAAGAGCAGGGCCCATTTCTTTATCTTTGTATCCCCAGCACTTAATACGCTGGAGGCACTAAATAAAGTCAATGAATTAATGTTATACTTTCCAACAAAACTTAATCAAAAGTGAAAGATAAAACAATCAGGAATTCTGTTCAAGAACTAATAGCTGATATAATTTCTTTCTTGCCTTTTTGTTTTTTTTCTCAAGTGACTGGCTGTTCTGATATATAAACATTACAGGATTATTTTCATAGACTTTAAAAGGAGAGTCACTTCAAGGAAGGAATTAAATAACAGAAGTAGACAAAGATGATAATCCTCGGTATATTGGTGCCTATTCCCATTTTATAGACATTTACACTACCAGCTTAATGCTGATTCTAAATACATCTGTCAAAATGCAAAGTTGGGATAAATGTTCAAATTTCCAAGTCAAATAATGAAACTTTCCCCCAGTTTATTTTTAAAAATTGATAAATGAATTTCTTGAATTCTAGGTTTTTCTATCAACAAGGTTTTTAAAATACTTTTAGAAACTACTGCTATTGGTTTACTGACAGATCAGTTGGATTTACTTACTAAGTACAGATTAATGGCGAACTCATTCACCATGAATTTATGATTACTTACGTAGACAACTTGTCTTTTTCTTCGGCTTCTTTGCTTGTGGTGATGAATTACTAACTCATCACCAGAGAAACGGGAAAGTCCAGATCTCCTTTAACACCCTGTGACTACAAAATGGGAATTACATTTATACCCAAGCACTCCCTCTGCAGGATTAAGCTATTGTTTCTCAGCTGCAAACCCACCCTTTTAGATTCCACTCTGTGATGCTAGGACTGGGGTTCTGCTAGTGCCACTTCTCTCTGGCGAGAGCACTTTCTGTTAGGTTCTGCAAATACAAGGAAGAGTGGGAGACAAGATGGCTGGAGGAGAAAAAGGGATGGGATCCTTCCATTGTGCCCCTGTTCTGTCATCACTGCCCCAGCAGCAAAATGTAGTTCCAGTTTTGAGCTATTTCCTCACTGCTGGAATCAGCCTCATACTCAGAGAGGTACAACAGCAGGCGGTGGCACCCGCTCTGTGGAGGCCTTATCCCCAGCTTCTTAGGGCCCCTCCAAGCTTGCAGTTTTTTTGCTAATTAACTCTTCCCTTTGCTTCCCCAGCCATTGGGGTCACAGTTTCTTCCTCCAAGTATTTATCTTCATCACCTTAATGTTCCCTTTTTGCCTAAGTACAATACCATTTAATCAATTTCCTTTATTAAATTCTCTGTTAAAAATAACTAGTGTGTTTTTTGTTCCCTTCACTGGGCTCTGATGGCTTGTTCAATTGAGGTTGTGAATGTACAATGCAAATATAAGGAAATAAGCATATCTGGTTCCCCTTCAGCTGACTGCGACTGCAATGGGGGGTCACATTTATATTTAACTCCTTCACCTGCTAAAGCAGTTTAGTTCCTCCTCAAATCATTCCTCAAAGAGGACATTGTATATTGTCACACCTCAATCTATTAGCACAATCCTTTATGAGATATCCACAGAGTCACATTCCAGCTCCCACTTATCTATGTCTACGGCTCATAAAACTGCTTTGAAGACACCTCATTGCTAATGTCTATGTCAAGTGAACAGTAACTGCATGCCTCCAAAACCATCAATTCTCCTGGACTTGCTGGGTCCTATACATAAATAGGAAATGACAAAATGGAAAAATGTCTATACTATATAGGTTAGGTTAGGTTACAAAAGCAGCTTTCAGAACAATATTTATAGTATTATGTTATAAATACACGCTCTTTTTAAAACTCTTGATTGCAAAATGGTGGGGGAATGAGACATTGGATGTATATGTATTAAAGTTAACAGCTAACTGTGATTTTCTCTGGGTGAATACGATTTTAAAATGTTTGTGCTTGTCTGTGTTTTCTGTTTTATCTTTTAAGATAAATATAAATTACCGTCAATGTAGAATTTTAAATATATGTGTATATGTATATATATATATATATATATATATATATATATATATATGTATATATATACTGAATCCCAGATGATCAGACATTTTTCAAAATCATAATTATTATTAATCTTCCTACCAAAGCAAATTAAATGAATTACATTTTTTTCCTGAGAAGTAAAAAAAGAAAAAAATTAAAACCCCAAGATATCAATGTCACAATTCCTGAAGCATAATCCAACCAGCTCCCTCTCTGCTTTATATCTTGTACAAAGGTTAGCTTAAAGTTGCTTGTTATTTAAAGTCCTAAAAAGAGTATCCCAAAGTATAGTCCATGTATTCTGTTAAACATGTGACTACACTGTTTCATGGTTTATAAGTATGTGATACCTACACTTGTACCTCAATTTTTTTTACATAAAGAGTTTGGATGCATCCATAAAGATCATAAAACCTAAAGTTAAAGAAACTGCTTTTTTACAAATCAGCTAAATTCATTTGTCTGGGAAGCTGTTTACCCAATATATGATTTCTGGTCTGGTTCACCCATTTTTCTGTTTTTGGCATCAAAGGAAACTTTTATTCTATACCACATAATTACAACCATTTCTAGCCAGCCAACACATATTATTTGTGCCAAGTGAAAATAGGTACCTTGCTTTTTGTGTCATAAATGTAACAAGGTTTTATGTTACATTTATGAAATTTTAGTCACAACCTTCATCTTGTTTTCCTTAGGATTGATACTGTTGCTAATCACTCATTTAAGAGTTACAAAATTTGAGACATTATCTCCCTGTGAAATTTCTTTTCTATTTGCCTTTTGATGGTGAAATAAACACATTTATAAGTAGGCCCCTACTCTAAGACAAGCTGTCACTTGGAAATGAAAATCTGCAAGAAGTAAATTGGAAGTGAGGGGGCTGATTATTCTAATTCAAAAGAGATACCTGCAAATCATTAAATTCTTGACAGAGAAGAGGGTGAGGATGTTGGTAGCTTGCAAAACAGGAAGAGAGAAGAAATACTTAAACCTTAAGTGTTAAACATCTGTAGAAAAGTAAAAAAGTATCTGATAGTATAAGTCTATGGAAAGGCAATATGATACATATTTCATTTACAAAAATTAGTGTACACAGTACAATTTTTAGGGAAACAAATACAATATGGAAAGAACCAACATTAATCCATAGTGGAAACTGTACTTCATTTATTAACATATTGAATATACTGAGTGTCTGCCTGTTTCAAGGCACTTTGCAAAACAGTCACTAATGATAAGCATGGAGCCATGGCCTAGCCAGGCTTAACATAAAAAATCAGGAATCTATTAGCATCATACAAAAGAAATGTATGAAGCCATTGAATGTTCTTGGTGGCATAGTGATACCAGCATTTTATGGTTCTTGAGCAAAGCTAACACTGGGGGTGCTGGAGTGTGGATGGGCCCAGGGGGGTATGCTGAGAGCAGTCATGACTCATGAGTCATCTTTTCTTTTTCTAAAGACATATCAAATGTCACAAGAGTATCTCCAAATGTGCAGTCTAGTGAGTAGCATGGAATTTTTACTATGCATATTGAATGTTCATACTCAGAAACTATCCCATTTCTAAGTGGTCTGATCTATCCGCAATTTGGCAGGGAGAACTCGCCCCAACCGAAAAGAAAAACTTGAAATTACTGAAATAAAAAACATTACCATTGAGTTTGAAAATAATGAGCTGAAAACCCAAGGGATCACTAAAAGTACAATATTTATTTCTTAATTAAATGGTATTTGTATCTATCTTAAGGTGGTTTTAATGTAATTAGTAGGAAACATTTATGGATAGTTTACAGTGTGCCACTCACTCTTCTAAGTGTTTTATGTTGATTACCTGATTTATTGCTCACAACAATCTTTTGGAATAGGTTCTTTTATCATGACCCCCTCATATGTGAGAAACCTGAAACACAGAAAGGGTAAGCAATTTAACCAACCACACACAGCTAATAAGCATCAAAGCTGACCAATCACTAATCAGTGCAGTCTCAACATTTAGTTTGAATGCTCTATTTTTCCAATCCATGAATGCTTTAAAGGTTAACTAGTTTTAAAAAAACTTACTTCAAGTTTTTGGGTTTTTTTTTTCTGGAACATTAGCAGATTCCATCTGCCACTTTTTCAATTGATGAGTTTCTATATATAGGCCTTACCTTATTGTACCTCTCACATAGTTTGAAAAGTTTACTCTTCTAAGCAAGTACAAAAGTAGCTATTTTCAGGACTGATTTGAGAAGGATTTTTTTCCATAAGCTACTTTTTTAGCAGATAATGGGACTCTCCAAATAGAATAAAAATAGTAAAGTTCAAACCCAGTTGGGTAATTGAAGCTAGAAGTATGCATAATAGAGGATGGTTTAACTTTTCCTCTTTGTACACCTCAAAAACATCTGAAAAGATTTAACCTTCTCAAGAAAAAAAAAAAAATACTCACCTTTGGGCTTAAACCAAGTAGAAAGAACTTCAGTTCCAAAGGAAGCATTTTTTTTTTTTTTTTTTTTAATTCTGACGAGGCGATTGCCTGGAATTTTGCTGCATACAAAGCTACATTTAGTGCCCACACGTGCTCTGGTGTTGACTTCTTGTTCAGTCAGCACTGATAGTTATTATTCTATAAAATAAATGTTTGCTTCTCAGGGCTATAAATCCTGAGACCACCTCAGAATCTTTAATGGACTTCATCGCTTATAATAGAGATACACAGCCTCCTTTTCCTTTTGGTGCAGGATTTCAGGGGTGGTAGAAAAGATACTGGAATATTTCCCCATCTTCCAACCCAACCCCATACCTAGAAGCACCTTTATTATATCCTCCATGGAAAGCAATTGTTGCCCTGTAGATAATATATGCTATGTTTCCTTGGTTTGAAAATCTCACCAGTTTCATAATACTTTTTGGCTGTGGGGAGGACAAAGAAGAAATACTGCAACATAAATCATTAAATGAACACACTGATTGTTAGACATAACTAGATATCAGTTACATTAACTAGTGTTACAAAAAAAGCATGTCTTAGAATAGAAGGGACTTGAGTATTTGTTGAATTGAATTAAGTTGCAATCAAAGCTCTCCAAAGAATTAAAACTAGAAGGCCTGAAGCCCCATTTTTTTTCTCTCAAGTTATAGCAAATGGCAGCCGTTGATGCCACAGCTTTTTCTAAGAGTATTGACTCCCACCCATGGGCCCACCTGCATCCCTCATCACAATTGATTTGATGATGAGTGGATATTTGGACACTGGGACAATCAGATTTTTCTATCCTGGGAATTCGAAATCAGAACACAGAACACAAGTGGCTCAATTAGCTAGGGAAGCCAAGTTTCAAAGACATTAAAACCTAGATCAGTGTCAAATTCCTGGCCAAAGTCATCACATGTAAATCAAAGTTACAGGAGAGCAGAGAGAAGTGCAAGAACACAGAGGACGCTGCCTTTGAAAGGTAGTGGAATGGCCTCAGCTCCCCGAGTTTTACTCTCATTAGCTATTAGCTATTCAACTCAACTGTTCTTAATGTGTTGTCCTTTGCCCGTTTTAGCCCTAAAATCAACTCTTTTCTAAAATAACTTGACTAGACTTTTATTTCTTTTTAACAAAACAGTCCGATTTTTTCATCCTTAAGCCATGATTTGTTGCCTTCTGGCAGCCACAATGTAACGTTCATGAATACTGGTGACATCTACTGCACTTTACATGGCAAGATCCAAACAACCACGCACACAGTTCAATGACTTACCCAAGGTTTCATCATCTAAGCCAGAGCTGGGTCCTAAGTCGGGTTTTCTTTACCACCTTTTCTGCGTGCTTCTGACTGGAAGCTGCATTCACGTAGAAGTAAATACTGGCTGTTCCCAAATTATCTTCCCAAAGTTTGTCAGTACACATTTTCTTACAGAAATAATATTTTTAGTGGTGGCTGAATTTCAAGATTAGGCCTGTTCTGGCTATCATGAACCTGAAACCCACGTTGTTTATTAAGAAAATAGGGCAATACAATACTTTAGTAATGATAGTTATTAAACAAAACAGTAAATTGAATAAGAACTCTTTTTATGTATTTGGAATGTTTGGTTTTAGGAAGAACAGATTTTATTGGAGGTTTTGTGTTAATTCCTAAGAGCAGATCTGGGTATTTTCAAAAGGTTTTTAGAGTTTCAGGAAACCAGCGCTTCTCCCTCATGCCTAACTGTGCTCTAAAAGTTTAACATCATCAAAAAAAGAAAAAGAAAAAAGGAAAGAAGGAAAGAAAAAAGAAAATTGAACCAATAAGCCCCAAACTGTTATCAGTGGTTGCCTCTTGTGGGTGAGGGTATATGAGACTCTCTCTTTCTCTTCATACATTTTTAGTGTTTAAACGTTTTAAGCCATGATGTCTTATCTTTATAATCTAAATAAAAACAGTAAAAATACAAAAACCTGTGCAGCTTCCTTTTCCTGGGTACTGTTGTCTTATCACAGTTTCCTGTACTTATTGTATATAATCTAAGTCATTTTTGATTCACAAATAGAAGAAAGAGTGCACTGTATCGTGCAGAGGTGGAAAGAGAGGGGATAAAGGGGATCTCAGCCAGCCAGGTGAGAGATTGTCTGAGATGGAACTATCTGAGTTGTAGCCTGGCTGGGTCATCATCCTCAGGAGACAGGAAGGAGGTGGGAGTAAAACAAAGCAAAACAAAACAAGATAAAACAAAAGTTTCTCTGCCTTCAAAGTCCTAGAATGGTTTTCCTGAAGAAAGGAGTTAACATGACAATGGCCTTCAGGAAAGCAAGAAGTAGAACTAGTGGACACAACACTGGGACTGGCACAAGATGGGCATTCAGAACCAAGGGAAATGCCTGTGTAGACAAGAGGATCAGCCTTATATAAAGATGGGGGTAGTCGAGAATAAGACCGGAAGACACTTCTCCCTGCCTCCCTATCAATTTACCCCAAAAATAACTTCACTGAACTTCTTTCAGTATAAGAAGGATGGTTATACTCCGTAAAAATAAATGGAAGTGAAGAATGCAAATACTCTTGGTAGAGCAACAACTTGAAATCACACAATTAGCAGTAATTAATATTAAAACCTGTAAACTTATAGAGAATAAATTTGCTATAAAGGCGAAAGAATTGTAGTATAATGCTTAAAGGGAGGAAAAGAGGGACTGCCACAAGAAAATAATAAAAAAGTTATCATTTACAGAATATTTGTTATGTGTGTAGCATCATAAAATGAAATGACTATACGCATTATTATATCCCTACCTGGGATGAGCAAACTGTGGTTCCAGAGTCCCAAGGTCACATGCCTAAAATGGCAGTACCAAGACTCAAAGAACAGAGCGAACGGAAAAAGAGATCCTGAAGGTACTATTCAGCCGTACCCCAATATGACCTGAGGATGGGCAGGATATCATTTAATTGGGAAAGAGAAACTTGTGGGGAAGGGAGGTGGCAATATTGATTCTAGTAAGAGGGCTAAAAATGAGGTGGAACAATTTTAGGGCTCTCAGGAGGGGGAAAACGTGACCATTCTGTCTCGTCCATGCCCACTTGAACCCAAGTTTACACTGAAATAACGGCGCAACTCTGACTCTTTCCTACAAGTGTAAGGAGAGCACACGGGACAACAGGCACCCTCCTCATTCAAAGGGATAACTGAATTCACTATCCTATCATGCCTCACAGACACTTAAAGAGAAAAAGAAGGAAGGAAGGAAGGAGGGAGGGAAGGAAGGAAGGAAGGAAAAGATGTCAGGTCAGCAAAAGTGAACCACTCTAACCCTTCCTGACTGCCCCCAGCCATTCTTCCTCCCGTTCTGTGGCTTTGGAATTACCAAGTGGTGCTGTTTCACAAGGCACAGCCCTCATCACTCTTGGTCCTTCGGCTCCAAATAGATTCAATTGCATGGGGCTCCTAATTCACTATAATTGGTAAGTCAGTTTTAGGAAGTGATGAACACACAAATATGCTCTAAATGCTCATTCAGATCCACTGCTCCCTAAACTCATGTGATGGGGACAAAGTCATCAAACACTGCAGGCCCATTTGCTCATCAGTAGAATGAAGACATTGGTTTCAGTGATCACTAAGACCCTTTATAAACAAATAAATAAAATGGAAAAAGTAGTCAACATATAATCTTTCAGACATTCCCTATAATGAGAGAGAATTCTCTCTCCCTCTCACACATGCATACACACACACACACACACACACACACACACACACACATTGAAGACACCATAATATGCACCATTTCTTTACGTACCACTAATAAAAGAAAAAAAATGATTCCAACTAACCCATGACATGCCACTGAGCATATGATATACCCCCATTTCAGAGATGTTAAACTGCAGAACAATTTGAATCCTAGAATCAGTGAAATGCAGTGTTTGAGGTGTTGGGAGACTCTCACTTCTTATGTTAAACCCTGACACATTATTGGCATTTGCTACAAAATACCTGTAATACTCTATCACATAGCACAAATTTCATTCTCATTACTCTCTATTTATTTCCCACTTTTTATCTATCAATGGCTCTTCATACCCTCACTCCACGCCCCCCAAAGCCTCAAGCTCCCACCTGTTTCCAGACGTGTCCAAAACTTCCTAGAAGTATCACTTACTCCAAACCATGATAATTTTGTCTTTCCTAGCTCCCCTATCCCTTTGAAAATAATTTGGTTCTATTCTCATTCTCTTAGGTCTTGCTTGCTAAATGACTGAAATAAAATTTATGATGTAATTATAGCTAAAGTTTTCATAGTGGGCAGCAAAGTTTCCAGATGTCAGATTTTCATTTCAACGTAAGCTTTCTTACAAAAGAAACCAATGTGCATTTACTGAGGAACAAAGAGGGTGGTAGATGGACAGGAAGAGTTTTGTTCCCTTCGAATCATACTGCTTTGATCACTATTTATTGCCTCAAGTACGTAAGTCTGGGTGGCCCAGCTGCCTTCTTACCACAGGGGCTAACAAAAGTCTGGGGAGAAACCTGACTTTCCTTTATCTCCAGCAGGAATGCAGAGCCAAAGTCTCAGAAAGAAAGTAAACCCAGGCAGCTACTCTGACCACCACAGACGGGTTGTCAGATCATCCTGCTCTTTCTCCTCCTCTCCATCATCATCACCATCATCATCATCATCCTCCTCCCTCTTTGATTTGGCTTCTGAACACATTGTCAGAATGAAAGTAACTCCCTCTCCCCAGGATCTGTATAGGAACCCACTGCCTACACTTGGAATACTAATCTCATTTCAGGTTGTAGCCTAATTTGGGGCCCTTATTTATTTTTATCTCTATATTCATTTGTTGTGGCAGATGCCATTTGGAAAAACATTTTACCTCTCCTTTAAATAAGAATGGCATTTACTAATGAGCCCTTTATACCTTTTTTAGCACTTTTCTCCATTTAGAAAGCCCTTGCCTTGGTATCTGAAGACTTTGCTGATGGGAATAAAATTTGATAAGATTTCTCAGGTGGGCAATATGTCGATATGCATCAAAAGCTTTCATAGAAAAGCTTTAAACTCAGAAATTTCACATCGAGGAACTTATTTTAAGGAAAAACTCTGAGATAGGTAATGTTTAAAGGATAAAAAGTAATGTCTAAGGATATTCACTACAGTGCATTTTATAATGTTTAACAATATGAATTTGCTTAGGTAAATGCTAGTGAATTTACATGATAGACTATTTGGCAGCTGTTATATTGTTATATATATATATTGTTCAAGAATACAGCTGACCTAGAGACATTCATAATAAATTGCTAACCCAAAAACACAGTCTACAAAACAAAATGTCCACTATTGTACCATTTTTATATGGCATAAGGATTAAAATGTTTGGAGTCAAAGATGTCTTGAATCAAACCTTGGTTCCAGAATCCAGTTATGTCACTTGCTCCTTATACAAATGTGGGTAGGTTATTCAGCTTTATAGAGAGCCTCAGTTTCCTTATCTGTCATTTGGAGATGATAATATCCACCTCTTAGGGTTCCTGTAAGGATGAATTTAAATAATGTATGCATTAAATTTAAATAATGTATGTGTGAGAGCTAAGTACATGGCCTCACGCATAATAAGGCCTCCTTAAATGGTTCTCCACATAGAGTATGTATACTGTTTGGAGTTTTTGATTACAGGTGACAGATATACATTTTGGCGAACCTATAGAAAGGGGACTTTATTGAAAACAATGCCAAAAAAGGTGGAGAACCAGGCTTGGAAATAGGCAGAAAGCAATTCCACTTCAGGGACTAGAAAGCAGAAATTTCAGGATTGGTCTGGAAGGGATGTTGCTGCTGCCAGGAGAGAAGAATGCCAATCCCTTCACTCACAGAATGTCACACACACAAAAGTCCAAATCCCAGCAGAGCACTTCCACAGGCTGAGCTAACGTCACTGCCCACCTTCTGGCAACAGGAGGCAGGAAAGGAATAATCTGGGTGTTTGAGGCACAAGCAGCTGGAATTTCCATCCCGGTAAGATTATATACAATGGTGCTAGTTCACTCCCCCGAAGGAAATCAGGATTCTGGAGTAAAGAATGGTGGATGCTGCTGGGTGGCCATAAAATGACAGATGTTCTTATATGACAAAAGCATGAGGGAATTTTGAAATGGGAAAATATGAATCAAATAGGTATTCTAAAAAATGAAAAAAGGAACGCTCTGTCACATACATGGGACTATGGTAAAAGCCCTGTGAGAAAAGCAAAACAGAAATTATTTTTATTTTACAAACAAAGAAAAGCTGAAGCTCGGGGAAGACAAAGGGATAGCCCACCGGCTCTGCACTAGATGACTCTTGTTAGAAAATGAAACAGAGTCCTGACTCAGGAACCCACTAGAAATTGTCAAACATCTCCCAGCCTTCCCTGCTTCCCAGCTCGAAACCTCAAAGGACACAGATTACTAGTTAGTGGTATTTCCCCTTCCTGCGACTCACTGGTCCCCTGCTGCTTAGAGCCCAGGCCCTGAGCTGCAGGCTCTGCTGGAAGCAGGACAGTTAGCATGTCTGAGGGTGGCAGGGAGACTTGGCAGCACGCCTCCCTCACATTTGTGGGAGAGGGGGTGGAAAGCTGAGGGCTGAGAAACCACTGGAAAAAGAAGTCAGGATGGAGGAAGACAAAGAGGCAGGGGCCAACTTGGAGAGGAAGTGGTGTGGCGAATAGGAAGTAGGGAGACAGAAAGAATGGTTTTCAAAAAAGAAGAAGCAGCCAAAGAATTAGGAAAATTGTTACATCAGCCAGGAAGGGGCCCAGTGATTACCAAGATCTCCCGCACCTGGAAGCAGAGGAAAATGTTAAAGCTTCACAAAATTGCCATCCCCCTCTCTGGAATAAATCACCTCTCAAGATTTGACATGATATTTGACATCTAAGTTACCGAGGGCTGTTTTCTGCGTTTTACCTCTCCTTTTAGCTTATAGAATAGCCCACCAGAAAGGCCAAACCAATGGCAAATTCCCAGACTCTACAAGTTACCGTGACAGATTCATAGCTCTAGAAAGAAAGATCCTATTTAGGAGGCACCTTACTTCCTGTATGCAACTTTCTGTTAGAGAAACTGAGGCACAGACTTACAAATATGTCCACAGCTACTTATTTATTTTAAAACACTTAAAACATAACTGCCTCGATCAGGGATTGGCACACCTTTTCTAATAAGAGTCATCCAGTCAATATTTTTTGGCACTGAGGTCTGTATGGTCTCTGTCACACCTACTCAGCGCTGCCACTATACAGCAAAAGCAGACATAGACAGTACACAAACAAATGGATATGGCTCTATTCCAATAAAACCATATTTACAAAAACTGGGTGAGGGCTGGACTTGGTCAGTGCACTGTAGTTTGTCAACACCTGATCTAGACCTACTTATTTATTAAATACCACGTGAACATCCCAGAAAAATATAAGCAAATGGTAGGCATACATTCAATTTCCGTAGGAACGATGACAACAATGGCTGCAATTTATGGAGCACTTCCTAGGTGGCTTTCCGCATTTGATTGCTCCACAAGTCCTACGAGATGAATACTATTGTGCTGTCCATTTTCTTCAGATAAGAAAATGAAAACACATGCAGGCCGAATAACCTGTCAATGGTCATGCAGCTAGAAAGTGGTGTAAAAGTATTTGAACCCAGATCTGTCTCACTTTAGTACTCAAGTGCTTAACAACTTCACCAGGTAGAAGAATATAACTGTCTAGAAGATAGAAGAGGAAACTAGGTCATTTCTCACAAAGCATTGAATGTTTTTATGTTATTCTGAAGGAAACTGCCAGTAGTTTAAATAATTCAATAAAGCATCCGTATCAGCAACTTGGTGGAGCACGTCTGTGTGCCTCTCTCCCTCTCTCTCTCTCCCTCTCTTTCCCTCTCTCTCTTCCTCTCCCTCCCTCCCCCATTTCCTTCCCACCCACCTCTCTCTCTCTGTCTCTCTCTCTCCCTCCCTCCCTGCCTCTTTCCCTCCCTCTT